>NC_073224.2:223550000-224902500 GCF_029281585.2 Gorilla gorilla gorilla | reverse complement strand
ATAAATAAATAACAAAATAAAACTTTTTTTTTTTAACTGAAAGAGCTGATTGCAGTCTTTGCTGCATTTACACATCATGCACTGGCCCCTTTAGAGACCCTCTCATTAGCACTGTGGGGGCTACAAGTGACAAAACCAGCTCAAACTAGCCTCACAGTACTGAGCAGTTAGTGCAGGGTGCAACGCGAGCCAGGGCTCAAAACCAGCTTCTCTGTTTGTTCATTATGCACAATAGCCAAGAGGTGAACGCAACCCAAGTGTCCATGGACAGATGAATGGATAAATAAAATGTGATCTGTCCATGCAATGGAATATTATGCAGCCATGAAAAGGAAGGACATTCTGACACATGCTACAACATGGGTGAATCCTAAGGACATTGTGCTAAGTGAAATAAACCAGTCACAAAAGGACAGATGTTGTATGAATCCACTTATATGAGGGACAGAGTATTTAAATTCATAGAAATAGAAGGGGAATGAATGGTGGTTACCAGGGGCTCTGAGGAGAGGAGAAGGGAGAGTTATTTAATGAGAATATATTTTCACTTTTGCAAGATGAAAAAGTTCTAGAGATCTGTTTCACAGCAGTTAGACTATACTTAAAAATACTGAACTGTACAACTAAAATGGTTAAGATGGAGAATTTAGTTATGTATTTTTTTACAATTAAACAAAAACCAGACCAGGTGTTGGGGCTCATGCCTGTGATCCCAGCACTTTTGGAGGCTGAGGCAGGAGGATCACTTCAGCCCAGAAGTTTGTGACTAGCCTGCACAACATGGCAAAACCCTGTCTCTACAAAAAATACAAAATTTAGCTGGGCCTTGTGGCCTGCGTCTATAGTCCAACTACTTAGGAGGCTGAAGCAGGAGGATCACCTGAGCCCGGAAGGTTAGGCTGTAGTGAGCTGTGATTGCAGCGCTGCACTCCAGCCTGGATGACAGAGTGAGACCCTGTTTCAAAAAAAAAATGGAGAAAAGAAAACCACCTTCCCTCTCTCCACGTCTGGGCTGCACCCCTTGGTGCTGTCTACATTCTCAAGTCCCCAGTTCTCTGTGGCTAGAGATTCTCGTGTCCAGCCTAGTCTCCTTGGCTCTGATTGGATCGCATGCCCCACCCCTGGCCAATCACTATGGCCACTGAATGTGATTTGTTGCTTAGCCCCACCCACAACAATGGGCCGAGAGAGGGAGGGAGATTTACCCACAATCTCCAAAAGATGCTGAGTGGGTTCTGGCCTGGCCACTGCAGAAGTGTTACCCTTGAGACAGGAGACACGCTCACTCCCATTAGCACCTGTGCAGTTAGTTGGCATGAGGCACCCTTAACTTAGAACCCCGCCCACCGAATGTCCTAGCGTGAAAGTAGATTCCTCCACCACACCCAATACTCTCTACATTTGTGTTCAAGAAGGCTGGAGTAAAACGCATTGGAGTTTGCCCGCTCTCACCTTCAGCCCATTCATTCAATGAGTACTTATTAAACCCATAGGAAAAGGTCATGGGAATGAGTGAGGCAAGACAGCCTGAGGATGGGGAAGGACATGATGGATGGAGAAGTCAGTCCAGGGCAGGGGCACAGTGGCTCAGCTTCTGAAACCAAAGAACAGAAAAGAGGGTAGGTGCAGAGGCTGAGATGTTGACAGTGGAGAGAAATGGGAAACTACACGTAAGGTAACAGAGTTCTGGAACTCTGCCCAGACCCACTCCTGAAAACAGACTTCAAGTGGGCCAGGGTCGTTTGAATGCCTGGCCAGGTGTCCCCATATGTATTAGTCCATTCTCACACTGCTATAAGGACATACCAGAGACTGTGTAATTTAAAAACGAACGGGTTTAATTGACTCACAGTTCCCCAGGGCTGGGGAGGCCTCAGGAAACTTAACAATCATGGCAGAAGGGGAAGCAAACATGTCCTTCCTCACATGGCGGCAGCAAGGAGAAGTGCAGAGCAAGGGGGTGGGGAAAGCCCATTATAAAACCATCAGATCTCACAAGAAGTCACTCATTATCACGAGAGCAGCATGGAGGTAACTGCCCCCATGATTCCATTACCTCCCACTAGGTGCCTCCCAGTCCATCCTAAGGGGATTTTGGGAACTACAGTTCAAGATGAGATTTGGGTGGGGCACAGCCAAACCATGTATCACCGGGTGATCGGAGTTTGATGCCAGATTTCCCAGAACACTCCTCACTGACTCCAAGAAAGAGCCTTGGGGGGAATGCATAGGATCCCTGAGCAGCTGTAGAC
Source organism: Gorilla gorilla gorilla (assembly GCF_029281585.2). Lineage (NCBI taxonomy): Eukaryota > Metazoa > Chordata > Mammalia > Primates > Hominidae > Gorilla > Gorilla gorilla. The sequence continues at coordinate 224,900,248 of NC_073224.2, read as the reverse complement.
AGACTGCAGCTTGGAGATTAGGATCTTGAGTGAGTGGAGAGCCCTCCTTTTCAATAAAACCCAGCTGAAGTTCTAGGAAGTGCTGTCTGCTGGAGCTCTGATTTTGGAAGCATTCTGTCCTTTTCCTCATTGTGTGTGTCTGAGCTCATCTTGTCTCTGGGCTACAGAAGGAGAACCGTGAGCCCTGGGAAAATAGGGATGAGTTCTTGTCTAGGAAGCAAACCTTTGAATTTAGCTCTTACCTGGAAAGCATTATTTCTGCCAAGAGAATTGGGAGACAGAGGAGGGGAAAGAGAGAGAGAGAGAGAAGAAGGAGAGGCCATCAGATCTTGATCCCAGTTCCCTGTCCACCACTGCCCGTGCTGGGTAAATCCCTTAACCTCTCCAAGCCTCACTTCTAACATAGGAATAAGGAGAACCCTCACACAAAGGGTCATGGTGAGGAATCAATAAGCTCGGTGCAATAAGTGATAGTGCTCATCAGTGCCACCTTCAACCACTGGGCACCAGGGAGAAGCCACCACTAAAGCATTAATCCACGGCAAAAGCCAGGTGTCAGCACCACTCCACATTTGCTCATCCACGGTTAGATGGATTTTGACATGCTCTCCACTGAAAGTAGCTGTAGCATCTTCCCCGGGGCCTCTGCCAGAATCAGGTGTGCTGGTGTGGAAAAGCAAAGGCTAATCAGATAGTCAGCGTCCCTGCAATCCCAGAGCTCTGAACTTTGAGGGATAGAGGGACCCACAGTATGGACAGAAAGAGAAAAGGCTGTGGAGTCCCAGGGAGCTGGGCTGGAATCTCAGTGATTGGCTTGTTCTGTTATTTTGAGCAACATTTGAGGACCACTAGGTATGTGCCAAGCATTTATTCTAGGGGCTGAGGATACAGTGGTAAGAAAGGTAGATGAAAAGTCCCTAATCCCTTAGAGGGGACATTCTTCTGGCTCAGCAGATCAATACCACATCTGTGGCGTTCAGAGTCCCTTGTTCTTGCCTGGCCTGTGTCCTCCGAGTGTTGATATCACAGAGTGTCGAGTGTATTAAATGAGTTAATGCACGTGACTCTTTCGGCAGGATGCCTGGGTAAAGCATGCACTCACTTAATGGTGGTGTGATCGTGTGCCGTGTGGTCCAGGCAAGGACCCCCATCCCAAACTTGAGGAGAGTCCAGGAAGGCTTCCTGGGGGAAGTGACTCATTGTTTTTTTGTTTGTTTATTTTTGAGACAGAGTCTCATTCCGTCGCCCAGGATGGAGTGCAGTGGTGCTATCACAGCTCACTGCAGCCTCTACTTCCTGGGCTCAGATGATCCTCCCACCTCAGCCTCTCAAGTAGCTGGGACTACAGGCATAGGCCACAAGGCCCAGCTAATTTTTGAATTTTTGGTGAGGCAGGGTTTTGCCATGTTGTCCAGGCTGGTCTTGAACTCCTGAACTCAAGCTAGCTAGCCTCCCACTTTGGCCTCCCAAAGTGTTGGGATTATAGCTGTGTGCCACCCTGCCCGACCGGAAGTGACTCATAAACCAAGACCTTGGGCAGCAGTGCTGTGGCTGGGACAAAGAAATGGAGACCATCCCAGCCAGTCATAACCTCCCCTGACCCTTGTCTGCCCCTGCAGGTCTCCTTCCCATGGATGAGGGGCCCAGCACCATGGCCAGGGCCACAGCCACCTCGTGCCACACAGCAGCCAAACCAGGCCCCCCCACTGTCACATATCCCCTTCCACCAAGGCGTCCAGCCAGCACCGATGCAAAGGAGCTGGTCCCAGGCCTTTCCCAGACCCACCGTGGTCCTGCCGGCCTCCCACAGGAGGCCTGTGAGCGCCAACAAGGAGATGTTCTCGTTCGTGGTGGACGACGCCCGCAAGCCCCCCGTCATCAAGCAAGGTATGCGTCAGGGCTGCCATCGGTGGCTTGGGGGTGGTTCACGGCCGTGTGGCTGGGTCTTGGTTTTGGTTTACTTTCTGATTCTAAAAGTAGAACATGTTCAATTGTAAAAAATAAAAATAAATTCAGGATAAGCAGAAAGTAAGAAAACAGTTAAAAAATCAGCCGTAATCCTTATCCCCAGGGTCTCCCTATTGACTCTCTACTGCGTATCCCTCCAGCCTCTGTGCTGTGTCTGTATACACACACCAGGGCACCTGCAGTGGGTGTGGCCTCTGTGTGTGTGTACATATGAGTGTGTCACGGGATCACGTCAACACACTTTGACTCAGTTGTGCGAAAATATTAGTAATTGCAATCCCCTTTGCCCCCAACAGCCCTAGGAGTTTTTAAAATATTTTACCACCATTTTACAGGTCAGAGGAGACTGACACTTATCAAGGAAAATGACTTCTCCCGAGGAAGTGTATTCAGTCCCATCTAATCTAATGTTTTTCAGTCCCATTTAAAGGCTGGTGAGCTCGGTGACAGCCCACTCACAACCTGGTCACTCTGGGACACACACAACCTTCAGGGTGTCCTTCCTTCCCCACTACCCCCTTGAAAGCCTCTTGGCACTTGGGGAGGAAACAATGACTCTGTCACTGTCCTCTTGGCCTCAGCAGCCTCACCAGCAGAAGAGCTGGTCAGTTTAGTCCCCAGGCATGGTTCCCAGAGTTCCTCCCTAGCCTATGGCATCAAGGTCCCATTTTCTGTCCTCTTTGTCCCAGCCCCAGGCCCTTCGGAGTCCCCAGACATCTCCCAGCGGCTTCCATATCTTTTTCCGGTCTTGCTCAAGACCATTCATGTAGTTACCTTCCTCAGTCACTAAAATCATTATTACTGTGACATATGCACGCTGAAGAGTAAAGGCCATGTGTCTCCACGGTTTACATCATCATCACCATCATCATCAAATGCACCACCACATACCTACCACCCACATTTAGAAATGACTCAGCCATTTTCCCCCAACATTTTAATATGAACTTTTTTTTTTTTTTTGGACGGAGTCTCCCTCTGTTGCCCAGGCTGGAGTGCAGTGGCAGGATTTCGGCAGTGGTGCCATCTCAGCGCACTGCAAGCTCCGCCTTCTGGGTTCACGCCATTCTCCTGCCTCAGCCTCCCGAGTAGCTGGGACTACAGGCGCCTGCCACTACACCCGGCTAATTTTTTGTTTTTGTATTTTTAGTAGAGATGCGGTTTCACCATGTTAGCCTGGATGGTCTTGATCTCCTGACCCTGTGATCTGCCCACCTCGGCCTCCCAAAGTGCTGGGATTACAGACGTGAGCCACCGCGCCCGGCCTTAATATGAACATTTTTTAAACATACAGCAAAGTAAAATAATTTTACAGTGACCCCCTCCCATCTAAATCTACCATTAACATTTTACTATACTCTTTTTTTTTTTTTTTTTTTTTTTGAGACAGAGTCTCACTCTGTTGCCCAGGCTGGAGTTCACCTTCTGGGTTCAAGTGGTTCTCCTGCCTCAGCCTCCCAAGTAGCTGGGATTACAGGCACACACCACCATGCCCAGCTAATTTTTGTATTTTTAGTAGAGATGAGGTTTTGCCATGTTGGCCAGGCTGGTCTCAAACTCCTGACCTCAAGTGATCCGCCCACCTTGCCTCCAAAGTGCTGGGATTACAGGCGTGAGCCAACCATGCCTGGCCCATTTTGCTATACTCTTATTGTATATCTATCTATCAATAATTCTGTGAATTCATTAATTCATCTTAATTTTAGATACATTTTAAAATAAGTTTCCTACAGCTGTAGACTTCCCTCTAAACATTTAGCATGTATACCATTAACTGGAGTTCAACAGTTTTTGTCTTTTTGTGTAAAATTAACATACGGTGTGTATTAGTTACCAATTTATAACCAATTACCCTAACATATAGCACCCTAAAACAAACCAAAACCCTATGCGTTATCTTACACAGTTTCTTGGGCTCAGGCATTTGGGAGTAGCTTAGCAGGATGGCTGTAGTTCAGGGACTCTCAGGAGGTTGCATTAAGCTTTTGACGAGAGCTGCGGTCCTCTGAAGGCCTGCCTGGGGCTGGAGGACACATCTCCTGGGTAGTTCACTCACATCCATGTGTGAAGAGGCCTCAGTTCCTCACTAGCTGACAGCAGGAAGCCTCAGTTCTTCACCACCGCCGCCTCTCCTAGGCTGCTTGAGTCTCCTCATGAAATGGCTGCCAGCTTCCTCCAAAAGAGTGGTCCTAGAGAGAAAAGCAGCAGCCACATGTCTCTTAAGATCCAGCCTCAGGAGTCAAACTCCATCATTTCTCCAGTAGCCTTGGTTACATAGATAAGCTCTGTTATGGCTGAATTGTGTTCTCTCAAAATTTATATGTTGAAGTCCTAATCGCCAGTACCACAGAACCTAACTGTATTGAGAGAGTGCCTTTCTTTCTTCCTTCCTTCTTTTCTTTTCTTTTTTTCTTTCTTTTTGAAACTGAGTCTCACTCTGTCGCCCAGGCTGGAGTGCAGTGGCATGATCTCGACTCACTAAAACCTCTGCCTCCCAGGTTCAAGTGATTCTCCTGCCTCAGCCTCCTGAGTAGCTGGGATTACAGGCACCCACCACCAGGCCTGGCTAATTTTTGTGGGGTTTTTTTTGTTTTGTTTTGTCTTTTTGAGACGGAGTCTTGCTCTGTCGCCCAGGCTGGAGTGCAGTGGCACGATCTCGGCTTACAGCAAGCTCCACCTCCCAGGTTCACACCATTCTCCTGCCTCAGCCTCCCGAGTAGCTGGGACTACAGGCGCCCGCCACCACGCCCAGCTAATTTTTTGTGTTTTTAGTAGAGACGAGTTTTCACCATGTTAGCCAGGCTGGTCTCAACCTCCTGACCTCAGGTGATCCACCCCCCTTTAAAGAGGTAATTAAGTTAAAATGATGTAGTTAGGTTGGGCCCTAATCCAATCTGACTGTTGTCCTTGTGAGAGGAGGCGATTAGGACACAAGCGACACCAGAGGAAAGACCATGTGAGGACACAGTGAGAAGGTGGCCATCTGCAAGCCAAGGAGAGAGGCCTCAGGAGAAGCCACCCGGCCAACACCTTGATCTTGCAACCTCTAAAACTTGAAAAAATAAATTGGTGCAGTGGCTCACCCCTGTAATCCCAGCAGTTTGGGAGGCTGAGGCAGGAGGATCCCTTGAAGATAGGAGTTCAAGACCAGCTGGGGAAACACAGCAAGACCCCATCTCTATTTTTAAAAGAAAGAATTAAACATTTAATAAAGTAAAATTAATTTCTGTTATTGAGCCCCCTAGTCTGTGGTATTTTGTTATGGCAACCTGAGCGTATTAATACAAGCTTCATCCAGCATTGGAGATGACTATATAGGGGCATGAATACAGGGACAAGAATCACCAGGGTCATCTTGGAGACTGGCTGCCACTCAATGAAATGCACAGATCTTGAGTGAACACTCACTACGTTTTGACAATTGTATACACCTGTGTAACCCAAACCCCTGTCAAGAACATCACCATCACCCCAGGAAGCTCCCTCAGGTCCCTTCCAAGTCAGTTCCCAACCCTTGCCCGCAGAGGTAACCAGTCTTCCAAATTCTTTTTCCACCATGGATTAGAGACTCCTGGTCTAGATTCTCAAATACATGGAATCATGTAGTGTATGTTTTTCATGTGAGGCTTTTTTCACTCTGCATATTTCTGAGATTCATCCATTTTGCTGTATGTCTTGCAAGTTGTTCCTTGTGGCCAGGCACGGTGGCTCATGCCTGTAATCTCAGCACTTTGGGAGGCCAAGGAGGGCGAATCACAAGGTCAGGAGTCTGAGATCAGCCTGACCAACATGGTGAAACCCCATCTCTACTAAAAATACAAAAATTAGCTGGGTGTGGTGGCGTGCACCTGTAATCCCAGCTACTCAGGAGGCTGAGGCAGGAGAATCGCTTGAACCCGGTAGGCAGAGGTTGCAGTGAGCTGAGATTGTGCCATTGCACTCCAGCCTGGGCGACAGAGCAAGATTCTACCTCAAAAAACAAACAAACAAAAAAACAAAAACAAGTTGTTCCTTGTTATCATTGAGTCACATTCCATGGATGTATCACAGATTTCTCTTTATCCATTCGTCCATTGGTAGACACAGGTGCTGTTTCTTTCTTTTTTCACTCAGTCTTTGATGAGTAGATTTCTCCACCTGTTTCTCCAGTGCCATGTTGAACTTGGGAAGTGAGCGAGCCATGAACGGTCCTAAGGCTTTGAGGCCCTCAGATCTGCCTGGGCGTCACCACTGCAGCCTCCCACCGGGGTGTCATCTGGGTGGGGAAGGCACCATGATGTCCACTCCCAAACTTCCACCGCGTTTCCCTGATGCAGAGAGGGGCTTCCATCTTCCTGTAGTGAGGAGTTCCCCTGTGTCAGACCCGGGCCTCTCTGCTCCAGGCTTAGGAGAACACTGCCGGCTCCAGGCCTCCAGGTTGGCTCTTCATTGAAAGCACCCATTTTTGAGCAATCTGAGGAAGGCCTTTCCTCTCTTAACAAGGCTGGACTCTTCAAACAAAATTGTTTTGCCTTTAGACCATTGCTTTGCTTTCGATTTGAAAAATTCTATTTGGAAACGCAAAGCCAAGGACTTATTTATTCTAGGTCAGGGTTTCTCAATCTTGGCACTGCTGACATTTGGGGCCAGATAATTGTTTGTTGTGGGGCTGTCCCGTGCATTGTTTTTGAGACAGAGGCTCACTCTGTAACCCAGGCTGGAGTGCAGTGGTGCAATCTTGGCTCACTGCAACCTCTACCTCCCGGGTTCAAGCGATTCTCCTGCCTCAGCCTCCCAAGTAGCTAGGATTCAGGCGCCTGCCACCACACCTGGCTAATTTTTGCATTTTTAGTAGAGATGGAGTTTCGCCATGTTGGCCAGGCTGGTCTCGAACTCCTGTCCTTAAGTGATCTGCCTGCCTCGGCCTCCCAAAGTGCTGGGATGACAGGTGTGAGCCACCAGGCCTGGCCCAGCCTGTGCATTGTTGAGTGTTTAGCAACATCCCTGGCTTCTACCCACTCGATGCTCTCAGCAGTTCTCCCCCACTCAAGCTGTGATACTCAAAATTGTCCCCAGATGTTACCAAATGTCACCTGAGGGGCAGAATCGCCTTGGTCAAGGCCCCCGTCTTGGTGGTGCTCGCCCTTCTCCTCGAACAGGCAGTAAGGCCGCAGCTCTAAGGCCGAATCTTAATGGCAAAGCTCATACAGGTGAGGGAGGAAGAATTAGAATGGAGAATGGAAATGCGTGGGGTGATTTTTAAAGATACCATCCTGATTTATATATACTGTAAGTAATGGAATAATAATGAGATTGTTTGACCCTAACACTGATATCCTACTTTTTAAAATGTAACACTGTATCATGAAGGTCAATACATTTACTGCATAATGGCTATGAGTACAGGCTCTGGATCAGACAAACTTGAGTTCAAATCTTGACTCTATCACTCGCCAGCTGTGGGACCTTCAGCAAGTACTTGACAACCCTGTGCCTCAGTTCCCTCACTTACAAAATATGATATGAATGCCATGTCACTAGTTGTTATGCTGTATTTTTATTGTTGTATTGTTATTTTTTATTGGGTTTTTAAGAAGTATTTTTGGCCAGGCATAGTGGCTCCCATCTGTAATCCCAGCACTTTGGGAGGCTGAGACAGGAGGATCACTTAAGCTTAGAGGTTTGAGACCAACTTGGATAACATAGCAAGATCCTGTCTCTACAAAAAATTAAAAATTAGCAAGCATGGTAGCATGCACCTGTAGTCACAACTACTTGGGAGCCTGAAGTGGGAAGATCAGTTGAGCCCAGGAGGTCAAGGCTGCAGTGACCCATGATCATGCTACTGCACTCTAGCCTGGGTGACAGAGCAAGACCCTGTCTGTCTGTGTGTCTCTCTCTCTCTCTAAATATATATATATATACACACATACACATACATATATATTTTCAATCCACAGTTGGTTGACTCCACAAATGTGGAACCCACACATATGGGGGGCCAGCTGTATCTATTTCTTGTTATAAATCCCAATATCACAGAACCAGATATAAATAAGGCTTTGAGGGCCATACAGTCTGTGTTGCAACTACTCAACTCTGTGTTTGTGGCACAGAAGCAGCCATAGATGATACATATGTAACTGTGGCCACATTCCCATAAAACTGTACTTTCAGTCATAGGCTGGATTCAGCCCCAGGGCTGTAGTTTGCCAGTCCCTGCTCTACCTAACGTTTCATTTACTCCTCACAGTAGCCCTTTATGATAGAGACTATTCATGCCCCTAAATGATATGTGTGGAAACTAAGGCTGAAAGAGATTAAATGACCTGCCCGAGCGATTAAACGATCTGCCCAAGATCACCAGCTCTTCTGTGGCATAGGAAAAAGGACTGGAAAGAGACACATCATGTTGGGTAACAGCACAGTTAGCAAAGGAAGAAGGAAGGAGGTGGCCCTTTCTCTTTCTAGTACTTCTGTGATGCTTTCACTGCTTTTCAGTGAACACACACACCACTTTGTAATTTTTTATTCTTTTTTTGAGACAGAGTCTCGCTCTGTCGCCCAGGCTGGAGTGCAGTGGCGCAATCTCGGCTCACTGCAAGCTCTGCCTCCCAGGTTCACACCATTCTCCTGCCTCAGCCTCCCGAGTAGCTGGGACTACAGGTGCCCGCCACCACACCTGGCTAATTTTTTGTATTTTTAGTAGAGATGGGGTTTCACCGTGTTAGCCAGGATGGTCTCAATCTTCTGACCGCGTGATCCGCCTGCCTTGGCCTCCCAAAGTGCTGGGATTACAGGCATGAGTCACAGCGCCCGGCCTTTAATTTTTAAGTTACATAAAATGTCAATTTCTGGGGGGAAACAAACAGGAAGGCTAACGTGAACATCTTCTTCAGGCCTCAGGGAAACTCATGATGTCTTTTGTGCTCTCTGCTGATCTCACGCCTTAGTGTGGACCAATGCCATGAAACTGTCGGAAAAATCAGTGGCCGAGGGGATTCCTGGGGCAGCTCCCCCCGCGGAGATTTATGTGGAGGAGGACTTGGCCCAGCAGGACAAGGTGAGGGAGGGGTCTGGGGAAGGGTGGAGCTGCAGCAGCAAGCGCACTGCAGAGGGACTTGCCGATGCCTGTTCTCTGTGGCCCAGGAGTGCCCTTATCCTGCTTCCAAGAAACCACCTCTTATTCCCCAAGACATTCAACCAAATGTTTTATTCTAAATTACGACCTCCGCAACCACTGTTTATTAAGCATCTACTGTGAGCTGGACTGTGTCCTGTGCACTTAACATTCATTCACTCATTTAATCTTTGCTGTCTTCAAAATAGGTTTTTAAATCACCATCACTTAACAATGAGGAAACTGGAGCTCAGAGAGGTTAAGTAACTTGCCCAAGGTGGCACAGTACAAGGGGCAGAATTGAGATTCACACCCAGGTCTGGTTAACTTCCCTAGTAGGAGGAAGTGAGAGCTGAGGTCAGAGATGACTAAGCAAATGGGAAAGACTTGTTAAAGAACCAGAGAGGTTTAGGGAGTGAGACAGAAAGAGAGGTCAGAACAGATCAATTGAAGCAAACTTGGGAAGGATGGATCCAGGTTGATTTTGCCTCACTTAGCCACAACCTGAAAATTATATTATAATCAACCACTTTTGCACCAACCTAATACTAAAAGCAATGATCCACAATGCCTTGCTTCCCCTAAAGATCAGGGCCTGACCTTGCAGCAATTCTCAGAGTCTGTAAGGAGCAGAACCACCTGGAGCTCTTGTCACACACGGGAGTGACATGTCCAGGAATCTGCAGCAATGGTGAGTAAGGTGGGAAGTCCGGTTTGGATGCTCTGTCAGTTACCCACTGCTGTAAACAAGCCAGCCCAAAACTTAGTGGCTTAAAACAGCAATTTATTTCCCACAATTCTATGGGTTGCCTTGGAAGGTTCTCCTGCTGGTGTCTTCTACCTCACTCACGCAACTGCAGTCAGCCGGTGGCGTGGCAGGGGCTGATGGTCTCAGAAGGCCTCATTCCCATGTCTGGGACCTCGGTTGGGACACCTGGAATTAGTTTTTTTTTTTTGCTTGTTTGTTATTTTTTTTTAGTTTCTTCCCACAGATTTTTTAAGTTTTTGTAGAGTTTTTATTAGTTTTCTTTTTTTTAATTTTTCCATAAGTTATTGCGGTATAGGTGGTATTTGGTTACATGAGTAAACTAGTACAGCCAATATGGAAAACAGCATGGAGATGCCTTAAAGAACTAAAAACAGAGCCACCATTTGATCCGGCAATCCCACCACTGGGTATCTACCCAGAGGAAAAACAGTCATTATTCAAAAAAGATACTTGCACATGCCTGTTTATAGCAGCACAATTCACAATCGCAAAATCACGGAACCAATCCAAATGCCCATCAATCAACGAGTGGATAAAGAAACTGTGGTATATATATTCAATGGAATACTATGCAGCCATAAAAAGGAATGAATTAACAGCATTTGCAGTGACCTGGATGAGACTGGAAACTATTATCCTAAGTGAAGTAACTCAGGAATGGAAAACCAAACATCGTATGTTCTCACTGATATGTGGGAGCTAAGCTATGAGGACGCAAAGGCATAAAAGTGATGCAGTAGACTTTGGGGATTTAGGGAGAAGAGTGGGAGCAGGGCAAGGGATAAAAGTCTACAAATATGATGCAGTGTATACTGCCTGGGTGATAGGTGTACCAAAATCTCACCACTAAAAATCACCACTAAAGGACACTTGGAATTTGAGCCCTCTCTGCGCATAGTTTTTCATCCTGGGCTTCTTCATAGCAGTACAGTGGCCTCTGGGTTTCCAGAGGGCCAGGACAGAAGCTGTACAGCCTCTTAAGAACTTGCTTGGAGACCACCCAATATCATGTCTATCACTTTTTCTTGGTCAAAGTAGATCACAGGGCCAGCCTAGATTTAGGGGCTGGGGAAAATAGACTCCACTGCTTGATGGCAGAAGCTGCAAAGTTATTTGTAGCCATTTTTAATCCATCACAGTTGTTAAGCTGGAAATAGGATCCAACCACATTTCTAAATTTTTACTATTTATGAAATATTTATGCCCTGACTAGTCAGGACTCCTTCAAGTGCAAGTGACAATAAACAAATTGATTTAAGAAAAAATAGGCTGGGCTCAGTGGCTCACGCCTGTAATCCCAGCACTTTGGGAGGCCAAGCAGGAGGATCACTTGAGCCCAGGAGTTCAAGCCCAGCCTGGACAACATAGTAAGACTCGATTTCTGCAAAAAACAAAAAACAAAAAACAAACAACAACAAAAAAATGAGCCACGCATAGTGGAACTTGCCTGTAGTCCCAGCTACTAGGGAGGCTGAGGTGGGAGAATCACTTGAGCCCAGGGGATCAAGGCTGCAGTGAGCTGTGATTGCACCACTGTGCTCCAGCCTGGGTGACAGAGCAAGACCCTGTCTCAAAAAAAAAAAAAAAAAAAAAAAAGAAAGAAAGCATTTATTGTCTTATCTTATTGGAAAATGTAAAAGCCAACCAGCTTCAGGCATGACTGGATCCAGGAGCTTGAATGATCAGCTTCCCCTCCCCCACTATCAGTTTCTCCACTGTTTCCCTCATAGTTTTGCTTTTGCAGCAGGCTGGCTTCTTATGTTGGAAAACATGACTGTAGACAAACTGAAGTCTGTAAGTTTAAAGTTTATGATCCAAAAGGAAGCAAGAGCTTCTTCCTCTTTTAAGTAATACATGAAATCTCTGAGAAAATGCCAATTGACCAGGCTGGGTCAATTGCAGATGGGACAGGAAGGATCAGGGCACATAACTGACCCTCCTACCAAGACCATGTGGAAGGGTCAGGGGTGCTCCCTCAAAGAAGTCACAGGGTCCTCACCAGAAAGGCAGGAACCATAGCTGTGCACCATAAGCTGCAGGCTTCTCTGTACTTCAGTGCCCAGCACGAGCGTGGCACACAGTAGATGCTCAATACATGTTTGTTGTGTGGATATTGAACAAACACCTGGCTGGAAATGGAGCCCTCGGGTAACTCATATTGGATAAGGCAAGGGGCTGCCCCAGAGCATGGACTCTGTTTGAGGCTGTCCTTTGAAATGTTGCCACAAGCACTCACAGGGACCCAATGACAGACCCTGGGCAGCAGTTGGGCTCCATCATGACCAAAACCCTGTGGTTCCCCAGGTTAGCAAGCTAGAAGGTCGAGCTCTCCAGGCAATGAGCTGGCCTAGAAACTGCCCACCCGCTTCCTTCCCACCAGTGGAAAATTGCATGGAGAGCAGTTTCCTCTCAAAGTAACTGATCAGGAACTCTGTAGCTGCCTATGAATCACATCGGGGAATTTTTATTCTCAATCTTCCTGATATTTTATTGATGCGTTCTGGTGAGAAGTTTGGGGGATTTTTTTCCCCTTTTTTGGGAAACCTAACAAATTCTTCAGCTACAGTGCTTTTTCTTTTGGAGAGATGGGGGACTGGGTTAATGATACCTGTGGGTACAGCCTGCCAAGCCCAAAGTTTTTTCCAGCCTGAAATTTACAAGAGCCTACATACATAAATCACCATTCCCCTCTCATTTATTTTTCATGACTCAGTTACCTGGAATAAATTTTTATGTGAATAACCAAAAGAGCCAGGGAATAACAGAAGAGAGGAAAGGGGAAAAGCTATTTCAGAATGTATTAAATTTGTAAAGTTAAATAGCCCCATTATAGTCAGAATGTGATTGAATAGAGTCATTTCCTTAATTACCTTTCCTTGGTCCCCAGATGTTAGACTGAGGCCTGGTAAGTTGATTCCTAAAAATATTATAAATAAACTTTTTGGCAACAAAAATTCCAAAGTGGGATGGTGGTTCTTAATATGAAAGTATAATTTTAGGGGAAAGGAAAGTTTCTGTCGCTCTAAGGTATACACATGCCTTATAGAAGTCTGTATGCAAGTAGTCATTTTAACCAAACTCTTGTCTCTATGAGTTGCCAAGTGACAGAGAGCCTCAAAGTCTGCCTTTTCCCTGCCTGCCTGCCCTTACTTTCCCAAAATAATTACACTATAATTTTCCTACCTTTTTTTGAGACAGTTTTGCTCTTGTTGCCCAGGCTAGAGTGCAATGGCATAGTCTGGGCTCACTGCAACCTCTGCCTCCCGGGTTCAAGCGATTCTCCTGTCTCAGCCTCCCAAGTAGCTGGGATTACAGGCGCTTGCCACCACACCCAGCTAATTTTTGTATTTTTAGTAGAGACAGGGTTTCACCATGTTGGCCAGGCTGGTCTCAAACTCCTGACCTCAGGCGATCCACCCATCTTGGCCTCCCAAAGTGCTAGGATTACAGGCGTGAGCCACCGCACCCGGCCCTTACTTTTTTTTTAATGGGCTCAGCCTCACACCTAGGCCCACACCTAGTAAGCTTCCCATCTGATCTCTACCCAGGATGAAATAATTCTGCTGCTGGGAAAAGAGGTCAGCCGTCTCTCAGATTATGAAATTGAATCCAAATACAAAGACGTCATAATAGCAAACCTGCAGAATGAAGTGGCTGAGCTGAGTCAGAAAGTGTCAGAGACCACCACCTCCAGGCAGAATGAGAAGGAGATCTCGCAGAAGTGTCAGGTTCTGGATGAAGTCATCGATGCCAAACAGAAAGAGATCCAGAGCTTGAAAAGCCAGGTAGGCAGAGCCTGAGAGGTACAGCACAGCTCTCAGGCCAAGGCCCGGGAGGCCCCAGGACCACCAACCAAGGTGAGCCACCCAGAGTTAGGGAACGCGTGGTCAATGGAGCATGGTGGTTAAGAACACAAATCCACAAGACTGGGAGATTCGGCAGTTTCCTAGCATGGTAAGAACAAGAGCAGCCTTTGTTCAGCACTGGCCATGTGCAAGAACTAGTGCAAAGCACTTTAGATTAACTTATTTAAACCTCACAATCCTCTGACACATCCATTCTACAGATGAAGGGTCTAAGGCAGGCCCAGGCCGGGTGCGGTGGCTCACACCTGTAATCTGGCACTTTGGGAGGCCGAGGCAGGCGGATCACTTGAGGTCAGGAGTTTGAGACCAGCCTGGCCAATATGGTGAAACCCTGTCTCTATTAAAAATATGAAAATTAGCCAGGCGTGATGGTGCATGCCTGTAATCCCAACTACTCGGGAGGCCGAGGCTGAACCTAGGAGGCAGAGGTTGCAGTGAACTGAGATGGCGCCACTGCACTCCAGCCTGGGTGACAGAGTGAGACCCTGTCTCAAAAAGAAAGAAAGAAAAAAGTCTAAGACAGGCCCAGAGACACCCAGGAACTGCTTACAGCTTGCACAGCACGTGAGAGGTGGCGGTGCAATTTGAACTCAGGTCCGCCTTCTCGCAGACCCCATGTTCTCACCTCGATTTCCTGTTTCCCCACAATGCTGTCACTTCAGTAACCGCGTCTCACCCAAATCCAGCCCCAGCCAGAGAGAGCTATGTGAAGTTAGCTAAGTGGGGAGAAGAAACCGCCCGGTGTTCCAAACACAGAGGCCTTTACCAAACCCTGAAGGCAGTTAGTTACTGGTTCACTTATAGGGAATTTCATCAAACAAAAATTCTTCACCTGGAATTTCTGAATTTACCAGTCATGTACGTTTCTCTTGAAACTTGATTCAAATTCTTTTTTTTTTTTTTTTTTTTTTTTTTACTTTAAGATTGGTCAGTGATGGCTGGGCGCGGTGGTGCACGCCTGTAATCCCAGCACTTCGGGAGGCTGAGGCGGGCAGATCACAAGGTCAGGTGATCAAGACCATCCTGGCTAACACAGTGAAACCCCGTCTCTACTAAAAATACAAAAAATTAGCCAGGTGTGGTGGCAGGCGCCTGTAGTCCCAGCTACTCGGGAGGCAGTAGAATGGCGTGAACCTGGGAGGCAGAGCTTGCAGTGAGCCAAGATAGCACCACTGCACTCCAGCCTGGGCAACAGAGCGAGACTCCATCTCAAAAAAAAAAAAATTTGTCAGTGATATTGTATATCAGTCAACAAAGTTGTTAAAAGAGTAATGGGCCACTGGTGAATTTCACCCTCAGTGCATCATGCTGGTTAAACTGTGGGCATGCCTGGGGCCTCTGTTCACCGATTCACTGCTTTTGGCCTCTGCCTTCTGTACCCAATTCAGGGTGCACAGTTTCAGCCCTGGAAAAAGCCTAGGTTAGACATGGTGAACCTCGAAGAGTCTTTCCAGGACTATAAACTCCACAAGGGCAAGGGCTGGGCCTAGTTACCTTCCAGAATAGGACAGTGTCTGTCCATTCATTCATTCATCCACTCATTCGTTCATTCAAACGTCTGTTGAGTGACTACCCAGTGCCAGGCCCTCTTTTGCGCTCTGGGAATTCAGCAGAGAACAAGGTTGACCTGATCCTTGTCTTCTTACAGTTGTGTTCCAATGAGGGGGACAGAGTAGACAAGAAAACAGACAAATATATGCCCTAATACTGAGGCAGTGACCCTCCTTCAGACCTGTTTTTGAAAGAGCAATGAAAGGAGCTGGTCCTATAGGAAATACTGCTGCAGACAGCTGCCTGGACATGTCTCTAACTCCTTGAGGAGCCTCTTTCTCTTCTCATCTGAACCCAGTTTTGCAACCAGATCTCCATCTTTTTCAGTAACTCTCCCATTTCAGAGCTTTCCTGCACTAAGTGAAGTGTCTTGTCCAGGTACAAGGTTAAGGATGAGTAACTGTCACATCTCTTTGAGTCTGTGTCCACATTTTGGGTATTGTTTAAAGTGCTCACATTATCTGGAAATTTGTCTTTCACCGAGAAATTATCTATAAATAATTACTCTGTAGCCGGGCGTGGTGGCTCACACCTGTAATCCCAGCACTTTGGGAGGCCAAGGCAGGCGGATCACCTGAGGTCAGGAGTTCGAGACCAGCCTGGCCAACATGGCGAAACCCGTCTCTACTAAAAATACAAAAGTTAGCCAGGCGTGATGGTGCGTGCCTGTAATCCCAGCTACTTGGGAGGCTGAGGCAGGAGAATCACTTGAACTTGGGAGGTAGAGGTTGTAGTGAGCAGAGATCATGCCACCACACTTTAGCCTGGGCAACAGAGTAAGACTCTGTTTCAAAAAAAAAAAAAGAAAGAAAGAATTACTCTGACTTATTAATACTCCTCCCCCCACTTTGATCTTGGCTCATAATTGAAAGATGATACTTTATAACAAAGCATCTCTGAGCTAAAGGATGCAGTTGGTCTGAATCCAAATCAAGTTTCATCTGCTCACATTTTAGTCTCTTAAATATTCTATTGCCAACAGAACATTCAAGCAGACGTACAAGCCACATGGCAGGTTGATTTATTGTTCTGATTACTTTATTCTCCCGGGTCTCCTGAAAGTGTGTGCATAACGATTTGCTCTCAAAGCCCTTCGATCTGATACAATACCCCAAGACGATGCGTACCGCCATGCGGCCTGCACTGCCTGTGCTAATTAGAAGCTGAATTAGTATCTTAAAGCAATCAGTCTTCCTAGCACTATTAACTTTCTTATGACCCAGTGCCCATTTTATTACACAGTATAATAGGTACTAAACACCTGGGGATTTATGCCAATTATAGACAATATGGATATTTATTTTGGTCATGAAATTGATGAAGATGTTTGAAGACTACTTGGAGTTTTCCCACAGTCTGATATCCTAAAGCTCTGGTACTTAGATTGAAACATTTCCTATCTGTCGACAGCACTGGAGTCTGGGGGATGTATTTTCCCATCCCTTCTGGAAGTTTCTCTCTGTGTTGTGCCTCTGGTATACAAACAAAAGCATTAAGCTGAGAAGAGCTGTAACTTTTTTAAAAAAAAATTCCAAGTGCCTTTTTATGGGAGAGTTGCATCTCCCCACAGAAAACAGGAAGAGGTGAAATAATTTTTTTCACTCCAAGTTTCCAAACTGGAGACCTGCACGAGTATGGCCTTGGAGAGGGTTGGGACATTGCAGCCCATGTCCCTCCATCTTCCAGTGAGCACCCCTTCTCCAGTGTCTCAGATGCCCCAGGGAAAATGTGACTGGTGCACGAAATGGGCCGTAGAAATTGTGAAACCTTGATCCTTCTGTTAATTCTACCACCGAGTCATAGCCACAAGGTTTTCAGGGACAGACACTAAAAACAGACTGTGAGCGCCACTTGGTGGCCAGGTGCAGGGCACACCGTATCTGCATTGTCGGGGTCCCCCCCGACTCCCACCCTGTCATATCTTATGATATGCGTGCAACACGATGAGATGATTAACAGGGATTCTTGCACTCCTCTTAATAACGATCACACTGGTGTTTAAGTGAGCCTAGGCAAGGCTTACAAATGCACACAAAAATACTATCAATCTACCTTCCTGGAGACAGGCAAGAGAAGCAGAAGCTAAAACGCACTGTAGAATAATCAGAGCTAGTGTCTATGTGGGGAGCCAGGCATGGTCTATGTACTCTTACATGTACTAACTTATTAAAATGCTTTCAACAACCCTGAAATTACGACTGTCACCACACTTACAGAATAAAAAAATGGGACAGAATTGGTGTCCTCCCTACCTTCACGCAGAGACGGATTTTGCAGATGGCAGTCTGGCTCCTGAGTCCCTACCATGCTCCACGGCCTCAGGCTGTTAATGCTGGTTCCTAGAGCCACGTGGAAAGAACAGGAAGCAGGCAACTAAAGCCTGGATTTGGATCGTAACTCTACCACCGACTGATCTGTGCAATCCCAAGCAAGCAACCTCACCCCTCTGAGTCTTGATTTCCTCACTTGCAAAATGGGAGCTGATGTGGTTTGACTGCATCCCCACCAAATCTCAACTTGAATTGTATCCCAGAAATCCCACATGTTGTGGGAGGGACCCAGCAGGAGGTAATTGAATCATGGGGGCCAGTATTTCCTGTGCTGTTCTCGTTATAGTGAATAAGTCTCATGAGATCTGATGGTTTTATCAGGGGTTTCCGCTTTTGCTTCTTCCGCATTTTCTCTTGCCGCCGCCATGTAAGAAGTGCTTTTTGCCTCCCGCCATGATTCTGAGGCCTCCCCGGCCATGTGGAACTGTAAGTCCAATTAAATCTCTTTTTCTTCCCAGTATCGGGTATGGCTTTATCAGCAGTGTGAAAACAGACTAATACAGTAAATTGGTACCAATAGAGTGGGGCATTGCTGAAAAGATACCTGAAAATGTGGAGGCAACTTTGGAGCTGAGTAACAAGCAGAGGCTGGAACAGTTTGGAGGGCTCAGAAGAAGACAGGAAAATGTGGGAAAGTTTGGAACTTCCTAGAGACTTGCTGAATGGCTTTGACAAAAAGCCTGATAGCGATATGGATAATAAGGCCCAGGCTGAGGTGGTCTCCGATGGAGATGAGGAACTTGTTGGGAACTGGAGCAAAGGTGACTCTTGTTATGTTTTAGCAAAGAGAATGGTGGCATTTTGCCCCTGCCCTAAAGATTTGTGGAACTTTGAACTTGAGAGAGATAATTTAGTGTATTCAGCAGAAGAAATTTCTAAGCAGCAAAGCATTCAAAAGGTGACTTGGGTGCTGTTAAAATCATTCCATTTTAAAAGGGAAACAGCATAAATTCAGAAAATTTGCAGCCTGATGATGGAGTAGAAAAGAAAAACCCATTTTCTGGGGGAGAAATTCAAGCCAGCTGCAGAAATTTGCATAAGTACCAAGGAGACTGATGTTAATCCCCAAGGCCATGGGGAAAATGTCTCCAGGACATGTCAGAGACCTTCACAGCAACCCCTCCCATCACAGGCCCAGAGGCCCAGGAGGAAAAAGTGGTTTTGTGGGCCAGGCCCAGGGTCCCCATGCTGTGTGCAGCCTAGGGACTTGGTGCCCTGTATCCCACCCACTCCAACCATGGCTAAAAGGGGCCAACATAGAGCTCAGGTTGTGGCTTCAGAGGGTGGAAGCCCCAAGCCTTTGCAGCTTCCACATGGTGTTGAGCCTGCAGGTGCACAGAAGTCAAGAATTGAGGTTTGGGAACCTCTGCTTGGATTTCAGAAGATGTATGGAAATGCCTGGATGCCCATGCAGAAGTTTGCTGTGGGGTCAGGGCCCTCATGGAGAACCTTTGCTAGGGCAGTGTGGAAGGGAAATGTGGGGTCAGAGCCCCCACACAGAGTCCCTACTGGGGCATTGCCTAGTGGAGCTGTGAGAAGAGGGCCCCCGTCCTCCAGACCCCAGAATGGTAGATCCACCAATGGCTTGAATCGTACTCCTGGAAAAGCCGCAGACACTCAACGCCAGCCCATGAAAGCAGCTGGGAGAGAGGTTGTACCCTGCAAAGCCACAGGGATGGAGCTGCCCAAGACCATGGGAACCTACCTCTTGCATCAGCGTAATCTGGATGTGAGACCTGGAGTCAAAAGATCATTTTGGAGCTTTAAAGTTTGACTGCCCTGCTGGATTTCAGACTTTCATGGGCCCTGTAACCTCTTTGTTTTGGCCAATTTCTCCCATTTGGAATGGCTGTATTTACCCAATACCTGTACCCCCATTGTACCTAGGAAGTAAACTAGCTTGCTTTTGATTTTACAGGCTCATAGGCGGGAAGGACTTGCCTTGTCTCAGATGAGACTTTGACTTTTGGGTTAATGCTGAAATGAGTTAAGACTTTGGGGGACTATTGGGAAGGCATGGTTGGTTTTGAAATGTGAGGACATGAGATTTGGAGGGGCCAGGGGCAGAATGATATGGTTTGGCTGTGTTTCCACCAAATCTCAACTTGAATTGTATCTCCCAGAGTTCCCATACATTGTGGGAGGGACACAGGGAGAGGTAATTGAATCATGGGGGCTGGTCTTTCTCATGCTGTTCTAGTTATAGTGAATAAGTCTCACAAGATCTGATGGGTTTATCAGGGGTTTCCACTTTTGCTTTTTCCTCATTTTCTCTTGCCGCCGCCATGATTCTGAGGCCTCCCCAGCCAGTGGAACTGTAATTCCAATTAAACCTCTTTCTCTTTTTTTTTTTTTTTTTTTTGAGACAGAGTCTCACTCTGTCACCCAGGCTGGAGTGCAGTGGCACGATCTCGGCTCACTGCAAGCTCCGCCTCCCGGGTTCACACCATTCTCCTGCCTCAGCCTCCCGAGTAGCTGGGACTACAGGTGCCCACCACCACGCCCGGCTAATTTTTTGTATTTTTAGTAGAGACAGGGTTTCACCGTGTTAGCCAAGATGGTCTTGATCTCCTGACCTCATGATCCGCCCGCCTCAGCCTCCCAAAGTGCTGGGATTACAGGCGTGAACCACTGCGCCCGGCCTAAACCTCTTTTTCTTCCCAGTCTCGGGTATGTCCTTATCAGCAGCGTGAAAACAGACTAATACGGGAGCATTCCCAGGAGCCTTCTGCGGAGAGGCCATGAGGCTCTGTTGAAGGAGTAGTGTCTGTGAGTGGGCTTTGTAAGCTCTAGAGTGTTCTGTGGGATATATAACCTATTGTTTTCATTTGAGGGAATTAATTTTATAACATGCTTCCCTCTCTTGAACTTTGCTCTGTATCCAGTCAGTACTGGGCGACCTGGAACCAACAGGTGGTCTGTTTATGGCTGAGAGTCCAAAGGTCATCAGAAGGCACATTAAGGAACCAGGTATCCCCAGTGGCAGCCAGGCCTGGGCCCCTTTATGGGCACAAAGATAAGGTTCATGTTTTGATGACATAGGAAGTGGTGGTCCTTGAAGGAACAGGCCCTCCCCTGTCCCTTCCACTGGTTAAAACTAAAAAGCTTGGTTTCCCCAACACCCCAGCCAAAACTCAATCTGAATCTTTCTGTCAAGCTTGTGAGAAGTACCTGTGTGTCTCCCAGACATGGGCCAGCTCCCCTCTGACTGTGCCACCTCCTCCCACAGATCAGTGCCCTACAGAAAGGCTACAGCCAGGTGCTGTGCCAGACCCTGTCAGAGCGGAACTCAGAAATCACATCCCTGAAGAATGAGGGCGAGAACTTAAAGAGAGACAACGCTATCACATCAGGTGAGCCCTTGGAGTCGGGCCTGGGAGCTGCCACTCCCACACCCGTTGTTCTTGGCCACAGCAGACATCACCAATCAACCACATACTTTTTGTTACTGAACTTGGCTGCAGCCTCAGAGTTCTTCCTAGCAGCCCTTTAGGCAGTTCCTGTCCATGAATCTGAGTTCGCCCTCAGAGGTTTATGTGCTATCCAGTTCCTAGCATAGGGCCTGGTTTGGAGTGAGCCCTTGATAAATATTTGAGCAAATGTTATCTCTTAGCTAAAAGGCCTGCTGAGCATGGACCTCACCAGGGAACACACAAGACAAGCTGCAGCTCAGGCAGTCCCATGAGCCAGTTTGCTGTGAATGCAAACTAGAATGTGGCTAAAATGGGGTTGCCAATTTAAGGCACCCAGCCTCTTACCCATCTCACACTGGTGCTCTTGGGCCGGAGCGAAAGCATTTTGCTAATTGAGAGGTAGCTGGATACTCAAGAACTTGGGTGGGCAAGGGGGCAGCCAACTCATGGCCCACCCTTGCCAGGCACAGCTGTTTCTTAGCCTGGATTCATTCATTCATTCATTCATTCATTCATTCATTCAGCACATTTATGGAGCAGCTGCTAGATGCCAGGCACTGTTCTAGGCACTGGGGAGAGAGAGCCCTGAGCAGTCAAGATCCCTCTGCCCCTCTGCTCATGGGGCTCACACTTGGGAGAGGATGACAGACAATAAGAAGTAAAAAGATAAATGAACAAGCCCATACCAGAGAGAGATCAGTGCTCCAGAGGAAATAAAGCTGGACACCGTGGTGGGGAAGCACTCAGGGGGTGAAGTGAAGGAGAATAGCTTAGTGCAAGCTTGTCCAGCCCACGACCTGCAGGCCACATATGGCCCAGGACAGCTTTGAATGAGGCCCGACACAAATTCCTCAACTTTCCTAAAACATTATGAGATTTTTTTTTTTTTAGCGATTTTTTTTTAGCTCATCAGTTATTATTAGTGTTATTATTAGTAGTATTTTACGTGTGGCCCAAGACCCTTCTTCTTCTTCCAGTGTGGCTCAGGGAAGCCAAAAGATTGGACACCCTTGGCTTAGTGCCTGGGCAGGGATATCTCTGAGGAGGTGGGAGGGGCTGTCGGGAGGCCCCTGGGAACGGTATGCTGGGCAGAGAGCACAGGTGCAAAGGCCCCGAGGCTGGATCAAGCCACAGTGTTGGATCAACTGCCGGCGAGTGTGGCTGGAGTCAGGGAACAAGGGGCTATGGGACCTGGTGGGGTCAGAGGGGAGGCAGGGCCACATTACATGGGAGGGGTTCAGGTTTTCTTCTAAGTGTGATGGGACACGTTAGGGTTTTTAAGGCAGAGAATGGCATGTCTCGAGACCTGCAGATGATAGGGCCATGGACAGAGAAAGGGGGAAGAGAGAAAAGCAGGTGGTGGAGAGGGAATGAGTCCAGGTTGGGCATATTGCTCCTAAAGTCCCCCCTGCACAGCAGGAAACATGCCCGTGGCTGTGAAAGCAGAGCGTAGCGTTGAGTCAGACACAATCGCTGTCTTGCAGGACCCAGGCCGCCTGGCTGTGGCTTTCCCTCTGCCTCACTCTGCAGTCCCCCTCCCCACTCCAGGCTCTACCTCTGTTCTTCCCTAACATGGAATGTTCTTGGATACTTGTGAGCCCTATGGGCAGGGCTGCTCTGGGCACCAGGCATCCCAGGGGGATCTCACTGGGCCCTGCCCTCCTCCCCAGCGTCTGTCCATCACACCCCATCCACGCTGCAAGCCTGTCTCAGACACCACTTCTCTAATCAAGGAGTCAGACAGACCTGGGCTCAGGTATGGCCTGGGATGGGCTACACTCTCACGGCCCCAAGTGTGGTCCCTGGACCAGCAGCATCAGCATCACCTGGATCCTTGTGAGAAACTGGGAATTTCAGGCCCCACTCCTGACCTTCCGATCAGAATCTTCATTTTCACAAGCCTCCCGGCTGCTGCGTGTGCACACTTAAGCTCGGGAAGCACTGGGCCGGGTTACGCTGCAGTGACAAACAGTCCCCCAAGTCTCAGTGGCCCACAATAGACAGGTTCAGCTCCTGCTTCCACCCTGAGCCCATCATGGGTCAGTAGGGGCTTTGGTCATTGTGGCCACACAGTGACCCAGGCTCACAGAAGCCATCACAACACATCACAAACCCCATCTTCCACAGCAAGAGAGGCAGATGGAGGAACAAGGTGCGGATTTCCTCACCTGCCTGAAACAACTCAAACAAACAAACAGAAAAAAATGTCTGAAATAATGGTTTCCATCTATTGGCCCCAAGAAGCATGTGACGATGATCTGGGAGGGAGTGGAAACAAACAAGATGAAATCTACGATTGCCCCTGGCTGGCTTGCGCTGGAGAGAGTTTCCAGACCACAGCAGGGAGGGGAAGCCAGACAGAGCCCAGTGGTCAGCCCGACTTGAGGAGATGGAGGTGGAGAAGCCAGCACAGCTTGAGTTTGCTGGGCGGCGTGCCAGGCGGGAGGGGTCTGCACGGAGAGCACCCCGGAGATCTCAGAGGGTCCCCCTCAAGTCTTCAGCAGAGTCAGGTGTGATGAGCACGTGCATGTGGGCAGGGAAGGAACCACCCAGGAGGAGCAGAGGGAACCATCTCGAAGCCCGCGTAGGCCTGAGAGTAGCTCACTTTCCCACCATCCAGAATGGGGCAACCTTGCACTACACAGGGCATCTGGTAGAGACTCAAGCCAAATTCATTCTAGAGAAAAGGTCACTCTGGTCCCGCCTCACAAAGCATGCAGGCAAGCCCCAGAGAGAGCAGTCTGTTTCCAAGGAACTTAACTGTGTCCCCGGACAAAGTTCATTTTTACAATGAAATTCTGGATCATGTTGTTCTTTATTACACATCCTTGATTGTGCAATAAAGATTGATTCTTGATTGATACCCACCAATAAAACTAGGATGAATGTTTTTCTAAGAAAAGGACCGTATGAGATAACCTAATACCACTGCATTATGCACCCTTCTTCTCACTTTTTCTCGATGTGATAATACAATAATATATTGGCTATCTGCTGTCACATAAGTTATCCCAAAAAAGCAACAGATATGTTTATCTTACCCAGTTTCTGTGGTTCAGGAACTTGGGAGTGACTTAGTCTGGCTCAGGGTCTCTCACGAGGTTGCAGGAGCTACTGCTGTCATGTCATCTAAAGCCCGACTAGGGCTCGAGGATCCCCTTCTGGAATGACTCGCTCACATGGCTGTTGGCTGGAGGCCTCAGTTCCTCACCATGTGTGTCCTTCCCTAGGGCTGCTTGAGTGTCCTCACAACATGGCGGTTGGCTTTCCCCAGACCGAGTGATCCAAGGAGAGCAAAGAAGAAACCACAACATCTTTGATGATTCACCCTGGGAAGTCACATTCACCACTTCCACAGTGCCATATGAGTTACACACATCAGCCCTATTCAGGTGGGAGGGGGCTACACGAGGCCAGGTATTCTAACAGGCAGGGATCATGGGGGCCATTTTGCAAGCTGGCTACCACATATAGTTGTGGGTGGCAGAGAATAAACACTATGTGTTAGCCACTCTACTATGTTCTTTATACAACTCTGTAGATACAATGAGAGGTTAAATAACTTGTTCAGACCACTAAGCTAGGCTGGGCATTGTGGCTCACATCTGTAATCCCAGCACTTTGGGAGACGGAGGCTGGTGGATTGCTTCAGCCTGGGAGTTTCAGACCCGCCTGGGCAACATGGGCAAAACTCCATGTCTACAAAAAATACAAAAATTAGCCAGGCATAGTGGCACATACCTGTAGTCCCAGCTACTTGGGAGGCCAAGGCAGGAGGATCGCCTGAG
The DNA here is from genome assembly GCF_029281585.2 of Gorilla gorilla gorilla. Lineage (NCBI taxonomy): Eukaryota > Metazoa > Chordata > Mammalia > Primates > Hominidae > Gorilla > Gorilla gorilla. The sequence continues at coordinate 224,875,464 of NC_073224.2, read as the reverse complement.
TCCAGGACGTCGAGGCTGCAGTGAACCATGATTGTGCCACTGCATTCCAGCCTGGGTGACAGAGTAAGACCCTGTCTCAAGAAAAAAGACGACTGAGCTAGTAAGTGCTAGAGACGGTTTCCAAACTCAGATGAGTGTGAATCAACACGTCCCTTGCTGCCACAGGCCCATCTCGTGGCCCCTCCTGGTCCCTCTCTCTGCTGAGCCTTTGTTCCCAGGCAGGGCCGATGCCCACAGCACCCCGACAGATGTTTCCTGTCTCCAGCAACACGCACCGACTGACCTCTCCTTGTCACTGGGACCTTGAACAAATGATGTGCAGTGGATATTGGTCTCAACCCCATTCAAGCTCCTGGGATCCTTGGAGACACCTCCCTTCTCAGTGCCAGGCTCGTCACAAACTGTTTGACAGCGGCAGCGATGACAGTCATCCTCACTGCCTCTTTGACCTCTGTGAGTCTTCTTTTTTACAGGGATGGTGTCATCTTTGCAAAAAGACATGTTAGCAAAGGATGAGCAAGTTCAACAACTAAAGGAAGAGGTCAGTCACCTAAAAAGTCAGAACAAGGACAAGGACCACCAGCTGGAAGCCCTTGGCTCTAGAGTGAGTAAGGATGACTGCGTCACCTTGTAGCCATCGGGTGAAAAGCAGCTAAAGTGAAGTCACGTGATATGCTTGTTTCATTCACCCTGGGCCCTTAGTTTAAATTTCATTCCTTCCTCTCACACCATTGTGCTGGGGGCGGGGTGGCGGGGGGCGTTGGGGGCAAAACATGAAATGCCGACCTAGAGAAACTAAAACAGCTGGCCACATTCTTTGCACCTTTTCAAAGATCGGCGTGCATGTGCCCCGGAATAAGCAAGATGTAGCTTCAACTCCAGGAAACATTTTCTAATGCCCATTATAAATGAGTTTGGTTAATTCCAGCAGTAAATGCACCTCTCAGCTTGGCTATTTCCGTGGCAAGGCTTAATATTAAAGCAGAATAGAATCACTGCATGCAAAAGAGGACACGGTGGGCTTCCCCTCATCCCAGTAACCACTGGTTTGCACAGTCACCTTCGAAGCAGAATGTTTGCAGGCCCAAGTGCAGTTAGACAGACTTTCATTTCTTCTCTTAGACTTTAGTGTGGGTAAGAATATTCTGTGTGGAGTGAACCTGGTAGGCAAGTCAAGAGCTGTTTAAAAGTAGTTTTGAGGCCAGGCATGGTGGCCAATGCCTGTAATCCCAGCACTTTTGGGAGACCGAGGCTGGTGGATCACACGAGATCAGGAGTTTGAGGCCAGCCTGGCCAACATGGTGAAAATCTGTCTCTGCTAAAAATAACAAAAATTAGCCAGGCGCCTGTAATCCCAGCTACTCGGGAGGCTGAGGCAGGAGAATAACTTGAACCTGGGAGGCAGAAATTGCAGTGAGCTGAGATCGCGCCATTGCACTCCAGCCTGGGCAACAAGAGTGAAACTCCGTCTCAAATAATAATAATAACTATTTGCCAAATTTACCTCAATGCTCTGACTTTAGAATCCTGAACCTATAGGATTTCTCAGTATTTGTGAGATGTGTCTGTTTCAGTGACTCAAGGTAAAACCTAACAGCTTTCATCTCAGGTGTGCCTGATGAGTTCGCCAAGTCTGCACGGGCACCCAGGCAGGGTGGATCTGGGGGTCCAAGGATGAAGCAGCAGTAGTGACCTCTGGCTCTGACTGCAGTGCCCCAACTGGAGCTGGAGAAAGGCAGGACAGGAGCCCCGGGGGCACACAGACCAGGGTCGGAGCCCAGAGTGGGCTTTTGTTATAACTGATGTGGCCTCCCCTTTGTCATCAGCAAAATGGGAACAACAAAATCAGTTTTGAGAAGTGAGAGGCCGGTTTGCATTGTGCGCTTCCGCCTCTGCGGCTGGTTAGCCCGCCTCGCCAAGCCCTCTGCATCCGTCCCCCGAGCAGGGTCACCGCCTGGATTACATGTGTTGTCGCTGTTTCAGGTGTGTGGGTATGTGGGTGTGGGTGTGAGGATGTATGTGGGTGTGTGGGAGGGTGAGTGTGTGAGGGTGAGGATGTGTGTGGGTGTGAGGATGTGTGTGGGTGTGTGGGAGGGTGAGTGTGTGAGGGTGAGGATGTATGTGGGTGTGTGGATGTGTGTGGGTGTGTGGGAGGGTGTGTGAGGGTGTGGATGTGTGTGGGTATGTGGGGGTGTGGGGGTGTGGAGATGTATGAGTGTGGGTGTGTGAGAGGGTGTGTGTGGGGTGTGTATGGGTGTGTAAGCGTAGGGGGTGTATGGGTGTGAGCGTGGGGGGAGTATGTATGGGTGTGTGGGGTGTGTGTGGATGTGTGGGTGAGGGTGTTGGGAAGGGTGTGTGGGGTGTGGATGTGTGTGGGTGTGTGGGGTGTGGATGTGTGTAGGTGTGTGTGAGGGTGCATGTGGGTGTGGGTGAGGGTGTGTGTATAGGTGTGTGGGTGTGGCGTGGTGTGTATGAGTGTGTGGGGGCTGTTGGTGTGTAGGTGTGTGGGTGTATGTGGGTGTGGAGATGGGGGTGTATGGGTGTGTGGGGGTGTAGATGTGTGTAGGTGTGTGGGTGACTGTATGGGTGTGTGTGGGTGTGGTGTGGGTGTGTGGGTGTGGTGTGGGTGTGTGTGGGGGTGTGGATGTGTGTAGGTGTGTGGGTGAGTGTATGAGTATAGGTGTGTGTGGGTGTGGTGTGGGGGTGTATGGATGTGTGGGGGGTGTGGATGTGTGTAGGTGAGTATGGGTGTGTGGGTGTGCTGTGGGGGTGTATGTGTGGTGTGCGGGTGTATGGGTGTGTGGGGGTGTGGATGTGTGTAGCTGTGTATGGGGGTGTGTGTGGGTGTGATGTGTGCGGGTGTATGGGTGTGTGGGGTTGTGGATGTGTGTAGGTGAGTGTGTGGGTGGGTGTAATGTATGAGTGTGTATGGGGGTATGGGTGTGTGTACGTGTGGGGGTGTATGGGTGTGGGGGTGTGGATGTGTGTAGGTGTGTATGGGTGTGTGTGGATATGGGTAGGTGTGTGTGGTGTGTGGGGGTGTATGGGTGTGTGGGGGTATGGATGTGTGGTGTGGGGGTGTATGGGTGTGTGGGGGTGTGGATGTGTGTAGGTGAGTGGGTGAGGGTGCGTGTGGGGTGCATGGGGCGTGTGGATGTGTGGGTGTGGAGGTGTGGTGTGGGGGTGCCTGTGGGGTGTGTGGGGTGTGTGGATGTGTGTCGGGGCTGTAGAGCTGATGTTAGGTGGGAGAAATACGGAGAAACAGCAGCTCCGGGGCTCTTCTGCCCACGAAGTGCATGTGGGTTACTTGTGTCCCCATTTCCCTTCCCCGTTGACCTTGGAACAGGTCTGCCTTCTTCTCCAGGCCGCACCTGGCGTTCATCAGCACGTGGGCTCCTCGTGACCAAGGGTATTGCTCATGTGAACATCCGAATGACTGTCTTTATTTTTCAAATTACATGTGCTGTGTTAATTTTAGAATAAAAAGTAGATAAAACTGGAGAGCAAAATTAAAAAGAGAAGAGAAATGCCACCACCAAGAAATCTATGTCAGTACTTGAGTGCATATTCCTTCTGTTTTGTTTCTAAAATTACCTGGAAAAAATATATCTGTAACAGATATATAACAACAAATTTACACTATATACATTTTTTAAACTTTAAACAATTACTGTTTCCCCACATGGATAAGAGCTTTTCTCATGGGTCTTTAAAGCTCCATGACATTCTCTTGTCTGTGCACAATGGAATCAAACAGCCCCCGGGTTATCGGACACGGGTGTTTCCTTTTTTTCTTTTTTGAGACGGAGTCTCGCTCTGTCGCCCAGGCTGGGGTGCAGTGGCGCGATCTCAGCTCACTGCAAGCTCTGCCTCCCGGGTTCACGCCATTCTCCTGCCTCAGCCTCCCAAGTAGCTGGGACTACAGGCGCCCACCACCACACCTGGCTAATTTTTTTGTATTTTTAGTAGAGACGGGGTTTCATCGTGTTAGCCAGGGTGGTCTCAATCTCCTGACCTCATGATCCGCCCACCTCGGCCTCCCAAAGTGCTGGGATTACAGGTGCGAGCCACCGCGCCCAGCCGGGTATTTCCTTTCTGTTCACTATGGCTAACAATACTCTCAAAAACATCCCTGAACCTACAGACTTGCTGATTTGCCAGGCCATTGTCCTTATACATTCCTAAAGCAGAATTTCTGGGTCAAAAAGGAGGCCCATTATTTATGTTCTTAATGCCTGTTGCCAAATTGCCCTCCAGAACAGCTGTTCCATTTTCACCGCCGCTCCCAGGGCAGTGGTGTCTTGGAGGAGTGAATTGCATGAAGCACTGAGAGCCGTCCAAGCCCGCTAGTGGCCCTCCAAGCACATCCGTGTTTATTCCTCAGCACAGACTCTCCAAAGCTGGATTTTCCTTATGGTTTAGATTGCTGGCTTTTGAAGATGAGAGTAGTGGCTTTATTCCTCTGATTTCCTGAGCGGAGAAGCAGGAACAGCTTTGGGATCCTGTGTGCCCGTCAGACACCATGGGATGCCTTTTGGGATCTCAGTGGGTGACTGGATGGAAACAGCAGGAAATGCTCTCAGGGGCTCACATGGGGCCTTGGAGCCCCTCCTTCCCCCGACAACCCTACCTGGCCGACGTTGGCCTCTTTCTGTGTTGCCCTTTTCTCCACAGTGCTCGGTGCTAAAGGAAGAGTTAAAACAGGAAGATGCTCACAGGGAGCTCAGGGAAGCCCAGGAGAAAGAGTTAAAACTCTGCAAAACCGTGAGTTGAGCTTCCTCCTTCGTAGGTACCACCAGAAAAAACAGAGTTTGACCTTGAGGTTCTTGGTGGGATCCTGGGCCATCACTAAGCATGAAGCTCTGGGGCTCTGTCCTTACTTGTTTAACATAGTCTCATTGCTCTTTGATCTGCTGCTTCTGCAAGGAAGAGATGGGTGAAGGGGCCCCAGGATTCCCTGGGCAGTTGGCTCTAGCTCCCTCAAGGGTTTCCCCTGGGGCCAGGTTGGGGTTGAGACTGGGGACAGGGACAGGAGGCTGGCCAGCTGGCCACCACATGGTCCCCTGCCCCACCCCTGACCTGTGACTCCCAAACATGTATTCCACTGTCCCAAGTTTTATCCTAGCCACAGGCACCATTGTTGACACTTCCTGAAGTATTTTTATTTAAACACAACTATTTAACAACCACTTATAAAAACAAAACAAGGCAGTGGCTCACACCTGTAATCCTAGCACTTTGGGAGGCCAAGGTGGGTGGATTGCCTGAGCTCAGAGGTTCTAGACCAGCCTGGGGAACACGGTGAAACCCCGTCTCTACTAAAATACAAAAAAATTAGCTGGGCATGGTGGCGGGTGCCTGTAATCCCAGTTGCTTGCTTGGCAGGCTGAGGCAGGAGAATTGCTCGAACCCGGGAGGCAGAGGTTGCAGCGAGCCGAGGTCGTGCCATTGCACTCCAGCCTGGGCAACAGAGCGAGACTCCGTCTCAAAAAAAGAAAAAGTTATTTGCCTTATGTAGAAGGTAACCATAAAAATAAATACAATGAAAATAGGACCATTAAAAGTCAAAGGAGGTGTATTCCTCACGCCCTCCAAATCCACCCTGCACATCACCAGGTGTGCGTTTTCCACTCGTTGGGAAGCTCAGCTTCTCCAACTTGCTCTTCCCCACGCCAGCGCCATTCCTCCAGGCCAGGAACATTTTACTCTCTGCCTAAACAAAAAAGAAAAAACATTTCATTGTTCCGTTCTTCCAGACCTTGCCTGTTGAGTCTTCTAAACAGTTGGCCCTTTAGATTGAACTCAAAAATATACCCCAAGAGCAGGGTTTCAAGTGAGTTGATGGATGTCCTGTAGTCCTTAATCCAGGAGTTGTACTGACTTCCAAAAGAAACTAACTTCCTTTATCCAGAACTTTTAATATATCAGTTGAAAAATAAACTCTATTTTGCTGAGAGATGTAAAACCTTCCTCCAGGAGAAGGAATTAAACAAGCTGATACCAGACAAGGTTTCCACCTTAATGGATGGGATGCCAGGGGATGATGAGGGCTCAGACCTCTCAGCCAAGAAGGCAGCTCCTGCCCCCATCAGGGAGGTTCACTCTTGTTGAAACTTTTTCAGCAAATCCAAGACATGGAGAAAGAAATGAAGAAGCTTAGGGCGGAGCTGAGGAAGAGTTGTACTGAACAAAGCGTGATCTCTAGGACTCTGAGAGAAAAAAGCAAGGTACGTAGTGGACAACAGGCCCAGAGAGCAGTGTGGGCGGTAGCTCCCCACTCATCATCCCTGTTAGTCCTCTAAGTGGCCTATGCTGGTATTAACCCTTCTTACAGCTGAGAAAACTGAGGCTCACACAGGGACAGGGACCAGGTTCACTGCATAAAGTAGTTGTGGCAGGACTTGAACCCAGGTTGGTCTGACTCCAAGGCCCCTGTGAGTAACCCCACTACTCCTCACTGCCTTCTAAAACTGTTTCTTGCTTTTTGGTAATGAGACCCACCTCTGGCCTCCCAATCCCAGTTTTGAGTTTAGTGTTACTTAATTATTTTAATGTCCCTTCCCATCATGGGAAAAAAAATTGTATTGCATACTCCAGACCCGCGCTATCCATAACAGTAGCCACTAACCGCGCATGGCTATTTACATTTAAATTAAAGCCGGTAGCTCATGCCTGTAATCCCAGCACTTTGGGAGGCTGAGGCAGATGGATCACCTGAGGTCAGGAGTTCGAGACCAGCCTGGCCAATGTGGTGAAACCCCGTCTCTACTAAAAATACAAAAATTAGCCAGATGTGGTGGCGGAGGCCTGTAATTCCAGCCACTCAGGAGGCTGAGGCAGGAGAATCACTTGAACCTGGGAGGTGGAGGTTGCAGCAAGCTGAGATCGTGCCACCGCACTCCAGCCTGGGCAACAGAGCAAGACTCTGTCTCAAAAAAAAAAAAAAATTAATTAAAAATAAATAAAACAAAATGTTGCTCCTCAGTTGCCAGCCACGTTCCAAATGCATAGTAGCCACGTGTAGCTGTTGGCTGCTGCACTGGACAGCACAGATATGGAAATTTCCATCAGCACAGCAAGTCCTATTGTTTTAAATTAATGGTGACCTCTTTTAGCAACATAACCAATTGAAGAGTTGTATAAAAGATGCTTATGGATCACACATATTTTAATTTTTTTAACTGAAAATATCTTCGAGAGTCCTGAGCAGTGTGGACAGAATCTCTTTCTTTCCATTTGAATCATCTAGTTTATTTGATTAGAAGATGGTTGTCATTGAGAAAACTAAGAATTTTTTTTTTTAATAAATAAAGACAGAGCTTCACTATGTTGCCGAGGCTGGTCTTGAACTCCTGGCCTCAAGCAGTCCTCCTGCCTCAGCCTCCCAAAGTGCTGGGATTACAGGTGTGAGACACCACGCCCAACCACAACTGAGAATATTTTAAGAACAAATCTAAAAGGCAGAGGAATTCTATGTGAAGGGAGGTTCTCAGGGATGATCTGAGAAATAAAAGCAAATAATCTATTTTTCTCCAATTTTATTTAATATGAATGTGAGTATAGTCAGCAGAAGTCAAATCATTAAAACCTCGCGAGCTGAAATGTATACTACACAAGGATCACATCTTATGGATAGTATTGAAGCCTGCAAAAGTTGGCCAGACATAAGTAGACTTGGCAGAAATAATTAACACAAAATTAAAATCAACAGTTAAGACTATACAAAGTAAAATTTATTTATCAATTAAAACTTAAGAGAAAAATCAAATATTCTTGTCCAGGTGCGGTAGCTCACGCCTGTAATCCCAGCACTTTGGAGGCCGAGACACGAGGATTGCTTTAGACCAGGAGCTCAGGACCAGCCTGGCCAACACAGTGAGGCCCTGTCTACAAAAAATTAAAATAATCACTTAAAAAAATCAAATATTCTTGAAAAAGTTTAGACTTGTAAAATATAATATGGGGAAAATGGACATGGTAGAAATGAGAACTACAAAATAAAACACAGACAGACAGACCTGTGATTGGTAAATATTTGATAGGGTCCAGAAAAACTTATGGATGAATCAAATCATAATTGTATAATTTGCCTACAAAAGAACTGATCCAGATCAAAATAATTTCAGGAGACTAAAGTGAAAATGGAAACATTTGGAAATCTTTTAAACAACTGGTTTAATGAACTTCGCTCTAGAAAATACCCTCTCAATGAAAATGAACTTGCTATGGTATATTTTTCTTTTAAATAGTTGTAGTCATGAACATGGAGTCAAAATGCTCTCTGGGCTATCAATTTTTCTCTAAACAAGGCTTTGGCTGCATTCCACAAGTCTTAGTACGTAGTATTTTCGTTATTATTCAGATCAAAATATTTTCCAAATCCCTTTGTGATTTCTTCTTTCACCCATGGGTTACTATGCAGCTTATTTCCTAATTTCTAAATATATGAGGGTTTTCTGCTTACCTTTTTTGTTACTGATTTTTAGCTTAATTACACTGTGGTCAGAGAACATCTTCTGTGTAACTTCAATCTTTTGATATTAATTGAGACTTATTTTATGGCCTGCATGTGGCCGACTGCAGTTCCACGTGCACACTTGAAAAGAATATGCATCCTGCAGTCATTGGGTTTCATATTCTCTATATGGACATTAAATGAAGCTTGCCGATAATGCTCAAAACTTAAATGCTCTTGTTGATTTTTTTGTCTGTGTGTTTTGTCAGCCACTGAGAGAGGCATATTGTTTGAAGATCCTATCATGATCGTGGATTTGTCTGTTTCTTTTTTTAATATTGTCAATCTTTGCTTTATATATTTTGAGGCTGTGTTAGTAGATGCATATGTATTTACCATTTCATTACTTCCTATCGAATCAAATCTTTGGCTATCACAAGATGTTCCTCTTCATTGCTAGAGATGTTTTTCCTTTAAAGTCTTTGTCATTAAGGTAGCTCCATCAGATACACTAGCTTTCTTTTGATTTGAGTTTTCATAGACTATCTTTTTCATACTTTTTATGTCAATCTTTATTTTACAATGTGTATCTCATGTGAACAGCACATAGGTTTTATACAGTTTGACCATCTTTGTCTTTCAGTCCAAGTATATTTAATATAATTGCTGGCATATTGGGATTTAAATTTATCTACTTGCTCAGGGCCAGGTGTACTACCTATGTTCCTTTTTCTCCCCATTCTTTCCTTCTTTTGAGTTGATGGGTTTTGTTGTTGTTTGTTTGTTTTTTGAGACAGAGTCTTGCTCTATCACCAGGCTGGAGTGCAGTGGTGCGATCTCAGCTCACTGCAACCTCCACATCCTGGGTTCAAGCAATTGTCCTGCCTCAGCCTCCTGAGTAGCTGGGACTATAGGCGTACACCACCATGCCCAGCTAAACTTGTATTTTTAGTAGAGACAGTGTTTCACCATGTTGGCCAGGATGGTCTCCATCTCTTAACCTCGTGATCTGCCTACCTTGGCCTCCCAAAGTGCTGGGATTATAGGCGTGAGCCACAATGCCTGGGTGAGTTGATAGTTTTTTTTATCATTCCCTTTTCCCCTGTACTAGCTTGGAAATGTTCTCTCTTTTACTTTTCTTTTAGTAATCATAAGACAATAGCATGCATTCGTGACTTATCAAAATCTAATATTTAGTGAGTTTTTAACTCTTACTATTTTAGTGGTTATTCTAAATTTTACAATATGCATTTTCAACTTACCAAAATTCAATATTCATTAATAATTATGTCCTTCTTCTTAACACAATGACTTAGAGATTGACACTTCACTTACCCCATCCAGACTTATATGCCATTGTTATCATTTTCTAAACTTCTCTCTATATTTGAAACTCCAAAAGACATTATTAATATTTTTCTATAGTCAACATCCATATCTTCACATTACTATTATGTGTTTTCTACATTTCTGATCATCCATCTAGATCATTTTTCTTTAGCATGAAGAACATCTTTTAGTGTTTTCCCTCAGCATGGCTCTGCTGGTGTCATATTCTCTCAGGAGTGTGTGTACATTTGTGTGTGCAAGCACGTGTGTGCATATGTGTGATTGTGCATGTGTGCATGCATGTGTGTGCATGTGTGTGTATGCATGTGTATGTGTCTGAAAATTTCTATATTTATCCTTCATTCATGAAACATATTTTGACTGGGTATTGAATTCTGCACTGGCAATTGTTTTCTTTCAGCACATTATAGATGACAGTAAGTCTATCCTTCCAGTGTCTTTTGGCTTCATTTGTTTCTATTTAGAAGTAACCTATAACCTAACTATTGCAGCATTGTATAATCTTTTTGTATTCTGGATTTTTTATATGTTTCTTTTCCTTTGATTTCCAGCAGTTTTATTAGGATGTATCTAGGTGTGAATTCATTTTTATTTATCTTATTGGGGTTCGTATGGGCTTCTTGAATCTTTGGCTTGCTGTTTTTCATTAGTTTTGGAGTGTGGGCTGTGTACTACCTAGGCAGTGGGGAGTTACTGAGGCTCTTGAACAGGGAACTAATATGTTTAAATTTGTGATTAATAATAATGGTGAAAATGATAGCCACAATCTTGCATGGACTCAGCATTTTGCCAAACATTTCATCTCTTTTCATCCTCACAACTCTGACCTAGAAATTATTATGCCCATTTTATTTTTTTTTAATATATTGGAGCTTTTCAAGATACCTGTTTTACAGATGAGGGAGTCAAAGCATAGAGTCAAGTCACTACCCAAAGGCACACAGTCAGTAAGTGGCAAAGCCAAGATTGGGGGAAGCCAGGCCTGTCTGACTCCAGTTACTGTGGCATAGCCACTAGCCATGTGTGGCCATTTAGGTGAAATTAAATATAATGTAAAATTCAGTCCCTCAGTCACGTGAGCCACACTTCAAGTGCTCAATAGCCAGATGTGGCCAGTGTCCACCCTATTTGACAGTATGGAGTTAGAGCACTTCATCATTGCAGAAAGTTTTACCAGACAGTGCTGCCCCACCACTTGGTAACTCTCTCACAGGACTATGAAGGATGTTCTGGAAGGAAATAAATTAGAGGCAAGGAGGCGTCACGGCCAAAGGTGCTCAGGGCCTAGCCTGAGGCCATGTGTATTAGTGCGTTTTCACACCGCTGTTAAAGACACACCCGAAACTGGGAAGAAAAAGAGGTTTAATTGGACTTACAGTTCCACATGGCTAGGGAGGCCTCAGAATCATGGCGGGAGGCGAAAGGCACTTCTTACATGGCAGTGGCAAGGGAAAAATAAGGAAGAAACAAAAGTGGAAACCCCTGATAAACCCATCAATTTCGTGAGACTTATTCACCATCAGGAGAACAGCACGGGAAAGTCCGGCCCCCATGATTCAGTTACCTCCCCCTGGGTCCCGCCCACAACACTTGGGAATTCTGGGAGATACAATTCAAGTTGAGATTTGGGTGGAGACACAGCCAAACCCTATCACCATGCACAGGGGAGGAGCTCAATAAATAAATCTCTGACAGCTGGTGCCAAAGACCTGCTGTGTGACAGTGATATGAGGAACAGGACTGCCAGAGCTGGGGCTGGGGGCGGGGAGGCCAGTCATTGAGAGGAGGAGCTAGAACAGAGCCCAGGACAGCCTCTGCTTTCGCAGCATTTGAAAAACGTCCGCCGAAACAGAAGCTGGGGTATGTTTACACCTGAGAGGATGTAAGTGAGGAAACTGAGGCCCAGCGAGCTTAGCCAGCCTTCCCGGGAAACAGCTCGCTGGGGACTGGCTGCACCCTGCCACTCAGAAGAAAGCTTTACAGTTGCTCTGGGTGTTTTACATGAAATCTGTGTGACCCCTCTCTAGCCCCCTAATAAACCACTTGTGAGGCTGTTTCAGAACAAAATCCTCTCATCTAGGAGAGTTTGTCTCATTTCCTGCAAGTGCCTGAGCCCTGGCTCAGCAGATGCCCAAAATGTTCATGGTTCAGACATGAACTGAGCAGCTGCAGGGTCCTGTAATGGCCAGCAGAGGGAAGCACCGAACACGCCCAAGCTCACCTCGAGTTGCCCATTACTCGAGCAAACGGGGGAAAACGGGCAAGTTTCCCCACTTTAAACGCCTTCTTTTGCAGGCTACAATTCTTTACTAGCCCTTGCTTAGCGAGTCTCCCAGAGCAGTTTCCCTTGGTAAGTGTGCTAGAAGTGGTAGCAATAAACAGTTACAATAATAAACCCAGTAGTTAACATTTACCACGTGCCCACGATGGGCGGCAGTTCCTTATGGTGTTAGGATGACTGCATAGTGGCTACTGTCATCCACCTGTTCTAGGTCACAACATCTAACACACTTATAGAGCCCTTACAAAGCGCTGTCACTATTCCAAACTTTTTTAAATCCCCACAATAACTCTGCGAAGAGGGAACTAGTATCACCCCATTTGACAGATAAGGACACTGAATCACAGAGCAGTGAAATGACTTTGCTGAAGTCATACAGCTTGTTAGGGACCGGGCTGGGATTAGAGCCTGGGGTAGGACAAATATTGAGCCCAGGGTGCAGAGCCCAGCCCTTTCCCCCAACAGACAGTGCCCCCCGAGCCTGCCTCCACCCCGTGCACGCCTGTGACCCCTGTCACATGGGCTGCAGCTGTGCCTACCCCTCTGGGACCCCCCCACGGCCATTAGACATCCTAGAGGAATTTCCCCAGAGTGCATTATGATCACATTAGCAGCAAGTACTCGCTTTCATCGTCATTTCAGGTTGAAGAGAAGCTTCAGGAGGATTCCAGAAGGAAATTGCTTCAGCTGCAAGAAATGGGGAACAGAGAGAGCCTCATTAAAATCAATTTGGAGAGGGCAGTAGGTCAGGTAGGCGTGTTCCAGAGCCCCCTCATTGGCCCACGCTCTCCAATGATTGCACCCAAGCAGCCAGTGGGGGTGAGAGAGGAGGACGCCCAAGGTAGAAAGACAGACGTGCGTTAATTCTCCCATTTATCTCATGAGCAGAGGCTGTCTGCAGCTCCCCACCCCCATGGACACCGCTAAACAGGTTTCTGCTGCTGGGAGGCCTCCCACTCAATAGTTTACGATGACCTGAGACCCGGACCAGGCAGCCAATCCCGGCTCGATGGCTGCCCCCAGTTAACCGAGCTCCTTGTCCCCAGTGGTGTTTCTAGCATTTTCTCCCTAATGTTTTTAGTCCTGACATTTACCACAATCTTTCTTCCCCTTGGGCCCCAGCAGACATTACAGACAGTGTCTATAAGGAAATGCCACTTTTCTTAATAAGGTAAAACCCCGGAGTGTCCAAAGTGCATGCTGGATGGAGAAGCTCCCGGCTGTGGGTGAGCCACTCCGACCTGGTCTGGAGGTGCTGTTTCTTTGATGCTGTGGCCTGAAATCGCCAGTGGCCCTTCCTGGCAAATGTGACACAGTCGTTGGGGGCCGGAATGTGCAGACAAAAGTTTACCAAAAGCTAAGGGAAAGCAAACAGGAAACCAAGATGGGAGGGCATATGACCCTCAGGAATGTGGTCCCCCAGGGGCAGCCCACCCTAGATTCCTCCACGGGGGTCCCTCTCCTGGAAACCATGACTCCAGGGGATCCACAGAATGGTTTGCGCGCACACGTGTGTGTGTGTGTGTGTGTGTGTGTGTGTGTGTGTGTGTGTGTGTATTACTGGGAAGGAGGGCCCCCCATGTCTCCCACTGGGTTCTCAGGAGGGTCTGTGAACTACCAAGAAAGGTTAAAAGCCAGGATCTCTCAAACCACCCAGCTCAGCTCCCAAAGCCCTTCCATTTTCTACCATCCAAGCCTTACCAGGCAGTGTGACCAGGCCTTTGTCCCTGTACCCTAAAATTCAAATATTCACCACTGTAACCGCCAGCACCATTTCTCCTGTCGGGGCACCAGCCCCTTATCAAGGGCAGAGAACCTGCCCGTCTGGGCCTCTCCCTGTGCACATTGGCTACCCCCAATCTTTCCCCTAACACATACCGGATTTGAGGGTCTGACCCGTGCTCCTTGCCCAAGGGCCAAGGTTCTTGTTATAGCTCTGGGCAGAGGTCATCCGGGAGGAGCCCTGGAGGTCCTGAGACTGCTCCAGGTCTAGACTTGAGAGAAAGGACAAGCCCTCTCTCTGCCTCCCAGTGCCTTCCCGCTCCTGTATCTCCAAGGCCCTGCTCCCTGTCCAATAGTCTGCCCTTCCCCAGCCAAGTGACCCCAGGCCCGAGGCCATGTCTAAGATGACCTCTCCCTCCCAATGGCCCTGGGCAGCCATTCCTGTGGGGAGCCCCTGATGGCAATGGGGGACCATCATTCACAGGGCCTCCTCTACACAGTCAATTCTTTGGGTGAGCTGGGACCCTCCGCTTGGCCATGAAACCAGAGGATGGCTTTGAGAACCTCATGTCACCTGGTCTTCTCCTGGCAGGGTCACTGCAGAGATGTCCCTAAAACGTTTCCCATTAGAACTCCCCTGTGCAGTAAATACCTGTGTCTTGGGCCCCAGGTTGAGGCAGTAGCCCTTTTGGTCCCTTCAAGCCTCTGCTTTGGAGTCTTTAATAACCACGTTTTGCCAGTGAACCGGAGACTCACGCCAGGGGCTGCCATGTTGGTAAATTCTCAGAGAAAGTCGGGCTCCTTTTTACCTCTAACTACTAATGGAATCAGGACACCTTGGACTTGTCATTCTGTAAGCCCGGACTTAATGTAACTGCTATTTCATCAGCCTTAACCTGAAAACACTAGCACCCAGGAGGGGCTCAGTGAAAGCCGCTAGAAGTAGAGGCCCTTGGCTTTAGGTGATGTTTCTGTGTACAGGCATCCACCAAAGGTTAGTTGGGTGTCTGAGTGTCTCCTCTACCCCAGGCACTGTAGTGGGCTCCAGGGATACCGAGATGAACATAGTGGGCATAGTCTTCAGGAATCTTATGGGCTCAGGCGCGAAATGGAGAAAGGGAGAACACTCCCCTCTCCCCGGGCTTCCTTGCTGACTACACAATTTACTTGGACTGACAGCCTCAATATTTACTTCACAGTCTGGTGCCAACTTAGCAATTACGGAAGAGCGCTCCCGGCCCCAGACTTCCCATTGGATAATTGGCAGCAAGAGGCTCTTCTGAGGGTTTGAGACATGTGTGTGCACTGACCACAGGCATCGTTCGGGTTAGGCAGGCGTGCCTAAAAAGTAATTAAAGCCTGCTGTTCTCTTTTCTTCTGTGGGTCCCGCCACTCCCCGTGAGCGGTGAAGATTCTGATAACGCGGAATGGTCATTCAGGCGTGCAAACCCTGCTAAGTGGTGTTTCCCGCACCCTGCCATGGAAACGCTGCCCCCGCTTGCCGGCCCCTGCTGACCCCCTGACACTGTTGCCCCCTTTCTGCTGCAGCTGGAGCACTTCAGAAGTCAAGTCATCAAGGCCACCTATGGACGGGCGAAGCCGTTCCCGGACAAGCCCATCACCGACCAACAGGTTAGTCTGCCGTCCCTGCCACGTGGCTCCTTCACTTTCCTCTTCTTCTTCTTCGTGGATCTGGATTCCAGACCCTGGGAGCATATGTTTCTGTTTTTGTTGGTGGCATATTTTTCACACTGTTGCTACACCATAAAGATTTGTTTTGATTTTATGGGATTTCCTGGCTTTTAAAGTAAAAGCCAGTTAAAACTCCCTTGAAATGTGTCTGTGAAAATCAAATTAAACCATTCGGGCTTACTTCTGGTCTCCAGACATGCATGTTTCGCCTCCATTAGCACTGGGAGAAAGGGAGCCGCCTCCCCACAGCCAGTGCGTTCTGGCGCGTTCCTTCAGAGGAGAAAAGTTGACAGTGGCAGTGAGGGTGGATGTCTGGCTGTAATGATTGCCTTGCTGTTCTTCCACTACACTTTCTAGCCCCCTGTGTCAAAGCACAGATGGGAAAATGTGCCGTGGGCTGCTCTCAGCGGGTGTGGGAGAACCTGACCTGCTGCTTATGAGCCCATAATATCAGGCTCAGTGTTCTGAATCCCTATACAACACAGAAGAATCTGGAACAAACTCAGGGCCACAAGACAGGCCTTTGGATCGTAAAAATAATCTCTGATCGGCAAGTAGTGGTGGCTCATGGCTGTAATCCCAGCACTTTGAGAGGCCGAGGCGGGCGGATCACCTCAGGTCGGGAGTTCGAAACCAGCCTGACCAACATGGTAAAACCCCATCTCTATTAAAAATACAAAATTAGCCGGGCATGGTGGCGCGTGCCTGTAATCTCAGCTACTTCAGAGGCTGAGGCAGGAGAATCGCTTGAACCCAGGAGGCAGAGGTTGCGGTGAGCCGAGATCAAACCATTGCACTCCAGCCTGGGCAACAAGAGTGAAACTCTGTAGTAAAAAAAAAAGAAAAAAGAAAAGAAAATCTCTGATTCCGGGACTCATTCCCTGGTGACAGGACCAACGTCCCCCTTGACAGCCATCACCAAGACATATCAGGACCTCTGTCCTCCCATGCTTAGACAGGGACTTAAGTTGCATCTCTCCCCTCTCCCATTCCCCTTCCCTCAGGGCCCCCCGCCCCTGTATGTTACATCTTTTTTTTTTTTTTTCCTTTTTCTTTTTCTCACCAGTTAATAGAGAAAATTACCCAGGTCACTGAGGACAACATCAATTTTCAGCAGAAAAAGTGGACCCTCCAGAAAGAGACCCAGCTGAGCAACTCCAAGCAGGAGGAGACCACCGAGAACATCGAGAAGCTGAGGACGTCGCTGGACAGCTGCCAGGTGGCCCCTCCTTAACACTTTCCACAAATGGTCTCTTTGTCTAATTTTTGTGCGGCTTATTTGGGAAATTGCCCAGCTTTTTTGGAGCAAGTTGGGCAGAAATGCTTGGCTTTTCTATCCACTTTTTCCTCTTGTTGGAGAAACTTGTTGGAGAAGAAAAAACAAAGGGCTTCAAAAAATGCCTCCTGGGAGAACTTGGCGTGTCCAAAAAAGATGCCTGAGCATCTTCAATTACTGACTTTGAGCGGCCCGCATCCCCAGCCAAAAAGAAATTGTTTTCATAGCCCCTATGTTATTTCCAGAGAAACCAAAGAAACATTCCTGCTTTTTATTTGCATTTTCTTTTTTTGGCCCAGCCACAAAAGGCGGTTTCCACACCGTTGCCTTTGACTCTGGAGGAGCAGGGACGGGAGGACTTGGCCACAGCCCTGCGGCCCCCACCCTGGGACATGGCTTATCAGAGCAGGCGGTGGCTTCTGCTTTCTCTGGAAATCAGCAGCTCCTGTTTGGGGAGTTTGTGCAAATGCTGGCTTGTCAGCACTCTTTCAAATCAGGAAACCACGCTTTCCGACCAGCTTGTGTGTTGATCTTGGCAGGAATTCTGACAAATGGAAAAAAGAAGTAGCCACATTTGCTTCTCATTGCAGCCAAACTGTTGATGGTACTTTGGCTCTGGGGTTTCATAGACCTAAAAGGGGGTTCGCTTTGACCATCAAAAGTCCAAATTAGAATATAAAAAAAAAACCTGTCAAAACACAAAAATTGTAAAAAAGAAAAAAACTGAGTCCTCCCAAGGCGGCCAATACATGGCGCTGCCTGCTTCGTGGCAGAGTCGAGAACGCTGTTCCTCGAAGGTCACGTCAGGGGCTATTTCTGGCCACAGGGCCTGGGCTCCTCATGATCTCACCTCTTTGCAGGCTTGCATGAAAATATCCTGTTGCAGCCATGACCTGAAGAAGGAGGTCGACCTTCTTCAGCACCTCCAGGTGAGCCCACCTGTCTCGGGGCTCCAGAAGGTGGTGCTGGACGTCCTGAGGCACGCGCTGTCCTGGCTGGAGGAAGTGGAGCAGCTCCTCCGGGACCTCGGGATCCCGCCCTCCAGCCCCAACAAAGGTTACTGGGACTTTTTTTCTCACATGGTTGCATGACTCTAAAATGTCGCGTTGAATCTCAGCATGATGGGACATCTGTTGAGGAAGTCTTCCTGGGTATCTGGCCAAGTCTATTCCCTTCTCCAGAACCCCCTGCTTCTCTGCTTGAGGTGTAATTTTCCATTAAAAAAAAAACACACATACAAGTGAGACACGATAACTGAAGAAAAATGAAACAAAACAAAGGCAGAAGGAAAATTAAATCGAAATTATGCAAAGTTTAATTATGCTGTTTAACTTCCAAGGCATTTTCCCATGGAAATAACCGCGTGATTCCAGGCAAGTCACTTACCCTGTCTATGCCTCAGTTTCCCTATCTGTAAAATGAGGCTAATAGGGAGTACCCACCCTTTAGGGCTGTTGTGATCATTAAAATGCATGAATATATGGAAAGTACTTGGAATAGTACCTGGCACACAATAGGCATTACTGAATGTTTATTGACTTTTAATTTGACAAAAAAATAGTGTCACGTTACCCTCAATTTTCTTTGGTTTATTCCTAATGGGACGTCATCCATGTCAGTAGACACAGACCTACATCATCGCTGTTACTGACGGCGGTTACTGATTCCATTGTGTAGGATGTGCCATTGTTTTAGACAATCCCCTATCATGGGCACTTAGGTGATTTCCAGTTTTTCACACTCATAAATCATGCTGGGATGAACATTGTTGCACACATACCTGCTCATATTATCTTTATTCTCCTAGAGGTGGAGAGGTATGAACCACTTTCTTTCAACAAAGATTGATTGCATGCATGCTTACCAGACGCCACATGTTGTGCAGGGCAGAGACGTAACGGGGTCAGGAACAGGTAGAATCAGGTCATGGGTATATGGTTCACTGTAAAAGTCTTCCAATATGTCCATACATTTGAAATTTTTTATAATAAAATACTGGGGTAAAAAAACAGGCCCTCCAAGAGCTTATGGTCTCAGGGCGAAGGATGAGGTGGGCATTAATGGGAAAATCACTCGAACAAACATGAAAGTTGAGTGGTGACAATTGCTATGAAGTGCAGGGTTCGATCTGGTCAGGGAAAGCAGGGCATCTGCAGGATGCATCGGAGTTGTTGCCAAAGAAGGGGAGAGAGCATTCTGAGTACAGGAGCAGCGTGGTGGCAGGGGAGCATGGAGAGCACAAGGGGCTAACAGAAATGGGAGCTTCCCAGGGCCATGCATGTGGGGTCTCACAGGGCCCTGATAAGAAGCTTTATTCTAAGGGCAGAGAGAAGCCTGTGAAAGGCCTTAAGTAAGGAGCTGGACAGACTTGCATTCTGAGACAATCATCTTGGTGGCAAGTGGACAACGTCCTGGAGGGTGGGCAGCATGGTGCCCCAGGAGCCACTTGGCAGGCTGCTGTAAGAGATGACAAGGCCGCCCTAGGGCAGGGTGGGGATGGAGAAAGAAGATTCAGGGGTGAGTAAGAGGTAAATCAACAGGCCTCAGTGGTAGGACTGGATGGTTGGAAGGAAAGTGACAGAGGAGAGTCAACAAGACCTCTAGGTTTCTGGTGTGTGTAAAAGACGGATGTGATTTCTTTGCTAAAACTCAGAGCAAGGAATGCAGGATGAGGCCCAGGTTTGAGGGGGAAGAGGAGTGTGAGGTGCCTGTGAGACATCTAAGATGAGATGCCCAAGAGACAGCTGTTTCCCCAGGTGTCTTGTCTGGGGATAGGTAATAATGATGTATCCTCAGCACCCAGAGAGCATGTGCCACACAGCGGGGGCCTAATACATATCTGTGGGTTGGAGGGATGGATGGAAGGAAGTGCAGATGGATGGATGGACGGACGGATGGAAGAAAGGATGGATGGAAGCATTGGTGGGTGGGTGGATGGATGGATGGACGGACGGGTGGAAGAAAGAATGGATGGAAGGGTGAGTGGGTGGGTGGATTGATGGATGGATGGATGGATGGATGGATGGATGGATGGATGGATGGATGGAAGTGTGGGTGGGTGGGTGGATGGATGGGAGGAAGGGTGGGTGGATTGAAGGGTGGGTGGGTCTGTGGGTGGATGAATGGATGGATAGAAGACAGGAAGGCAGGAAGGAAGGCAGGAGGGAAGGCAGGAAGGAAGGCAGGAGGGAAGGCAGGAGGGAAGGCAGGAAGGAAGGCAGGAGGGAAGGCAGGAAGGCAGGCAGGAGGGAAGGCAGGAAGGCAGGCAAGCAGGCAGGAAGGAAGGAAGATTAAAGCCATAGATATGAATGGTATCAGTTAGGAAGATTATTTATTCTTCAGTCTTGAAGAACAGCCAGAGAACTTTGCTCCATGTTTTGCCTGATTTCATGTAAGCTCACAACCTACATGAAAGTAATGAGACAGAAGGGAAAGAGCACAGGGCCGCACCTTAAGGAACTCCAACATTTTGAAGCTTGTTGCTACTCCTTCTTGCCAAATCACCCTCCAGAGAGCCTGCATCAATTTTATATTCTTTCCACAATGAATAAGAATAGAGAAGTGATTTTCAACCCTGGCACTTCAACATCTGCAGCAGGATGCTTCCAAAGTATCCAGAAGGTGGGGTAACATTCTTAAAAAGCAAAAGCAAAACCAACATTAATTTTTATGTAGGAACCTTCCCCTCATCATATAGCAGAGAGCGTTACTGTTCTTGCAATCAAGGCAGAGTCGTGAGCTTACTTGAAATAAGGTAAAACATGGAGCAGAGTTCTCGTTGTTCTTCAAGACTGGAACTAAAACAAAGACCATGATCTCCATCCTGGCAATAATAGAGCCAAGCTACGTGTGCACTGTCCCCTTCCCACTCCCAAGACCATTTTAGTCATCTAGACTAAGTCTATAAATCTAGTCATATATTATTGTTAAGAAATGTGGGTTGTTGCCAGGTGTAGTGGCTCATGCCTGTGATCCCATCAACATAAGGCTGAGGCAGGAGGATCATTTAAGGCTTGAAGTTCAAGACCAACCTGGGCAACATCGTGAAACCCCTCATCTCCAAAAAATTTAAAAAATAATAATAAATTAGCCAGGCATGGTGGCACAGGCCTGTAGTCCCAGCTACTCATGAGGCTGAGCCAGGAGGATCCCTTGAGGCTAAGATTTCGAGGCTGCGGTGAGCTATGATTACTCCACTGCACTGCAGCCTGGTGATAGTGAGACCTTGTCTAAAAATAAATAAACACGGATTGTAAAGTTAAGCTTTCAGGCCAGTAATTCCAGCAGGGCTAAGAAAGACTGATTTTAGGCAAGCATTCCTCAGACCAGCCATTTTCTTCTCCTGACTTCATGGAGTCGTGAGATTTGAACAACATTAAGCAGGTTTCTGCAGAATCCCTCCCTTGTTAACATGCACCCTGGGTCAACAAGAAGGGGATAAAGAAAACAGTATTTCCAAACTACTGGTCTCCTTTCTTGATGCCCTTGCCCCGCCCCCAACTAACCTCTTGGAATAATGTTCCATGGAACAGTCATGGGGGAAACGGTGGTCTGCTGGCTACATATTCTGTGATTACAACTAGTTGGTTCTAAGAACTCAAGAAAAAAAGAATAGAGAATAACAGAAAGGTTAGTAAGCAGGGCCCATCTTTTGTCCACTCAGCAGAAGAGGAAGTTGATGGTAAAAGGCATTTTCTCTTCTAATACAAGCAATATTACATCAAGCGCCCAAAAGACTGAAAGAAAAGGGTAAGCTAGCGTATGCCCCATATTCTCTACTCTTGTACCTAATTCCTAGCCCAGAGCTAATCCAGAAGGAGGAGCGGGAAGAGGAAGATGAGGAGGAAGGATGGGGAGGAGGAGGGAAGAGGAGGAAGGAGGAGGGCGATGATGATGATGGTGATTATGGTGACGATGATAGTCATTCATCACTGAGGACTTATATTCTAGATACGGTTCTCAGCATTTTATACACATGATCTCATTTCATCCTCACAATAATTCTATGAGTTAATAATTTGCCCATTTTCCTCATTTTAGAAATGAGGAAACTGGCTCAAAGCTGGTTTTCTGATTACTCCACCAGGATAAGGTGATTTGAGGCACTTCATGTTACAGAGGCTGACAGGGAGTCCCCAGTCTATTCATTGCCATCCCGCACACCCCCAGGAGCTGCCTGCGTTTCTAGCTCCTAAGAGAAGGGTAGAAAGCATGGGTTGTTTAGCTCCTCCTGGGGATTTAGCACTGTGTTCGGTGTTTCACACGCATTCTGTACTTTTATCCTCCCACCTACCCAGTGAGGCAGGTATGATTACCATCTTTATTTTATTTATCTTTTTTTTTTTTTTTTTTTTTAGTAAAAGTCTTGCGTTGTTGCCCAGACTGGAGTGCAGTGGCATGATTTCAGCTCATTGCAACCTCCACCTCCCAGGCTCAAGCGATCCTCCCACCTCAGCCTCCCAAGTAGCTGGGACTACAGGCGTGTGCCACCACGCCACCTAATTTTTGTGTTTTTTGTAGAGACGAGGTTTCGTCATGTTGCCCAAACTGGTCTCAAATTCCTGGGCTCAATCAACCCACTCAACTCCCAAAGTGCTGGTATTACCAGCGTGAGCCACTGCGCCCAGCCTTCATTTTAAAAGTAAAGAAACTGAGACACAGTAACATTAAAAAGTTGCCCGGAGTCACACAGCTGGTACATTAGGGTTAAGACTCAAACTGAGGTCTTTGTGACCCTAACACCTGTGTCTTCCCTATGACCCCTGCCCCTTCACCCCCACCCCCTGCACACATACACACTTCCTCTGACAATGCAGCAATGTACCAAGCACATGCCCAGTCCCTAGAGAATGGGTGCTGTCATCGGCTTAGGCAGTGACAGAGCTAAGAGTTGTCTTTCCCTAAGGTAAACCGCATCTGATTCCTACCCTGAGCCATAACCACAGAAAGCCCCATTTGTATCACAGTGATGTTCCAAGCTGGGACTCTGGGTACCCACTGCCAAGGCTTGAATTTCAGCTGTGCACCTACTAGCTGTGTGGGCAGTTACGTGACGTGGCTGTGCCTCCACTTACTTGCTCGTGAAATGGCCATCCAGTCTCCTAGTGGCATATGAGGACTGAGTGATGGGATACATGCATGGCAGTGCTGGTCACAGTTAGCTCGTAATCCGTGGGGGCTGCTGTCATCGTCAGCCTCAAATACTTGTTGACTTCATCTGACCTAAACATGGGTAGCCACCAGGCAGGTAGGCATGTGGACCGCATAGCCTGGTTTACTTGCACCCAGGTGACATCCTCTGGAGCCTCTGCCCTGTCTCCATTTAGCAGCAAATGGGGTTTCTTTAGCCCTAAGCCCTCAGTTGGGTTGAAGCCAAGAGCCCTTTCTGGAGGCCTCCTCCTTAGAATCTGACAGTGGGCCTCGGGTCCCAGCTGCCAAGTGGCCAAGCTGCAACTCAGTCCACACCCCTCCAACCTCAAACTCCCTGCTCTTGACCACCAGGCTACCTGCCTTTTAGAACACCCTCCTAAGAGATAAAACACGCGTCACAAACTAGGATGGAAATCCTGAAACGAATCCCCCAGGGGAATCCAGGCGGGGTAAACGTCAGGGAAATGACTTGCGGTGTTGTTGGGAGATGTCACGTGCAGCCCACAAGGTGAGGCCTGCTGGGGTCCATTGTGTTCGGAAGGGTGGAGGATGCTGTGTGGTTCAGCTGGGAGGATAAGAATGTTTAGGCGGCACCTTGAAAGTCAGCTGAATACTCCTCCTGCCTGGTTTCTCAGGGTTCCTCTGATAAGGGAAGGAAAGGATTTTTTACATTTTTCTCTGCAAGCTCCGTCGTTTGTGTCTATTTCTGCAAGACTTTGTTACAAATAAAAGACTTTTCTTGCATGCATGGCAAATCACTCAACTATCCAAGATACACTGTGTCTTTAACTGAAAAGAAAGCAAGTTGCAATACAATATGCTTGGTGTGCTTTTATTTTTTTTTAAATGTCAGTATCTGAGCAAAAGAACAACCTTGAGAAAAAGCCATCAAACTGTTAGGAGTATTATCCCAGCAGGGTGGGATTGCACTGGACCTTGACTTCCATTCAGTTGTTCAACAACTGTTCATTGAGGGCCCCTGTGTGCCAGCCACTGTGCAGAACATGAAGACGCAGTGGCAAACACTTCCCACATTATGAATTTCTGTAACATTTGGGTTTTTATAACCAACATTTATAACTTTTGTAAACAGAAGTATAAGAAAGACTTGTTCCTTCCCCCAAAGAGCAAAATCCCCATTATGATTACAGTTAGTCATCTAATCTAGAAATAGAAATGTGATCAAATACTGGCCTCCCCTTCAGCATCCTCAGCTACCTCTCCCCTTAGTCCTCCTCAGATCCCAACCATGATTTCATCCTTCCCCTTTGATTCCTGGGTCACACGTTGCAGCCGAGCAAAATCCCAGACTCATCGCAACAGAGCCTCCACAAATCCCTGTATTCACCAGGTCCAATGGGCCAAGCCAATGTCAGCCCGGCCATCTCACCTCCTCCGCCATCTTGGTATCCTTGCAATGCACCTCTCCAACGCACCAACCCAACCCTGTACTCTCAAGCCTCCAAACCCTTGGAAAAGAGAATGACAGATCTAGGTCTGAATTCTGATTCTAACACTTACCAGCACTGTAGCTTAACCTTGGGGAGCTTCTGTCGTTTCACCTATAAATATGAACACACTTCCTTACCGGGTTGTTTACAATGATTAGAAAAATGTATCAAACTCTTGGCACAGCACTGGCATGCACCAGGTCTGCTATTATTATAATATTGCTGTTCTCACGCTTCTGCACTGGAAATCCTCCGAATGGTGCATTGCCCCACACAAGAACATGGTCTCCTCACTTCCTTTTTCTCTCTTGGCCCATCTTTTATTCCTTCCCTCCATTATCCCCACTAGGTCTTCCTCCTACATGCAGCACGTACCCTGCCCTGTCTCCCCTTTCCTCTCCTTCCCAGGGACCTTGTGCACAAATTCTTCTTTCTTTGGCGTCAGAGGCCTTTCTTTTCCTCTTAGTTCCTTCCCTTTGCCATCAAAGGGGCACTTCAAGATGGCTGTACCATCCTGAAAAAATCATTCTTCTCTGGAATCCATCGCTTCTTTCACTCCTTTTCAATTGCTCTTACTCCTGTCTTCACCTGTGATCTTTAAGAAGTGTGTTGCACCCTCAGTCTTCATTGCCAGCTTCTTGGCCTTTCTGCCAAGTAACTGACACGGGCCCCCAGCAGCACTGACTAGGCCACCACCCTCTCGGGGACTGTGTCTCTGACCTGCCCAACACTCTTCATTCTCTTTTTTGAAACCCTTTTGGCGCTCTGCTTCCCTCCTGATCTTTTCCATTCATTCCCAGCAGCCCCCTTCACCAACTCCTATCCCTAACGAGGGTGTTTTCTCCTGTGCAGTCAGCCCTTGGTCCACCCCATCTCCTTTCTCATGAAGAAACTCTGCACTTCCGGGCTTCCCCAGCCACTCCTATGTGTTATCCACACGGATGCCTCTGCAGGAGGGGCTGCTGGGAAAGTGGTGCAGGGAGTCCAGCCAAGGCAGTAGGTGGGGTCCCTGGCCAGGGGCCATGGCCACCAGGAGGAAGGGGGCCTCTTTCTTCATTCACACAAGGACCCTGGATGGGCTGGGCTGGGCCGGCATTACCAATTGGCATGTCCGGCTCTCTGCTGACCCTCCCTCCCCAGAGTCCTGCCAGTGCCTCAAATTCAACGTGTCTGAAACAGCCTGGGGGCTCCTTCTCTCTCCCTGCCACACTCCACCACAACCCCAACCTGTCTCTCTCCCGTCTGATGACGAGGCCACCATTCTACCCCTTTAAAAGGCTTTCCCTTTCTTCCTTCTCATCCTCACTTCTCCCACCCTCAGTTAGAGGATCAGCACTGAATACCTGGGTATCTCTCGGGCCCTTAGCGGAGCTCCCTGCCTCTCACTCAGAGGAGGGGAGCTTATCACAGGCAACATGCAGGATCGTCTGGCGACATTTTTGGTTGTCAAAACTGGGGTGGGGTAAGTAGGGGTGCCCCTGGCATCCAGTGGGTAGAGACCAGGAATGCTACTAACCATCCCACAATGCCTAAGACAGCCCCAACAGCAAAGACTTGACAATATCAGCAGTGCAATACCAGCAATACGGCCCGACATAGCAGCAGTGCTCCAGCAAAGAAACCCTGCCAGCTCCAGCCTCTCGAATGCAGCCCAGTTATTTTTCTTTAAAAAAAAAAACAACAATGCTCTTCATCAGGCCACTTCACTGTTCTGTCAGCCGCTGGAATAGGAGTGACTCAGACCTTGAGTCACACCAATTAGTCTTGGCTCAACCACTGGCCTGCTGTGTGGCGTTGGGCAGGCCTGCGCCTCAGAACGCCACTGCCTCATCTATAAATTGGGGACCCACTGGGCACATTTCAGTCATGTTTAAATCAAGTTTCCTCTCTCAAGCCGACGGTTTCAGGCGTGTCACAGCTTGACCTCACCCTTCCATGCCTCCTCCACTGTCTGCTCCTCCCTCTCCCATCATCTACTCCAGCCCAAGTAAGCTCAGCACTTCCCGGGAGGAGCACTGCCTTTTCCTAACCCACCCCCACCATCCCCACATCCCGGTATGAAACTGTGGCTTCCTGTGACTATTGTAACAAATGACCACAAGAGACTGGCTTAAAACAACACATTATTCTCTTAGCATTCAGGATTAATTCAGTTTCACTGGGCTAAAGTTCCTTCCGGAGGCTCTAGAGCAGCATCCGTTTCCTGGCCTTCTTCAGCCTCTAGAGCTTCATTCCTTGCATTCCTTGGCTCGTGGCCCCTTCCTCCATCTTCAAAGCCAGCGATGTGGCATCTTCCAGTCTCTGCTTCCATCACATCACCTTCCCCCCTGTCTGTGGTCAAGCCTCCGTCTGTCTCCTTATAAGAAGCCATGTGATGACATTGGGTCCACCCAGAGAATCCAGGATAACACCCCATCTCGAAATCCTTAACTTAATCGTATTTGCCAAGCTCTTTTTGCCCTGTACGGTCACACCCACAGGTTCCAGGGATTTGGACCTGGAATCGTAGGGGGTCATCATTCAGCCCCGCGCACCCCTGTTCTGAAGCGCCCTCCCCCGGCTCACTGAATTCTGCCCACCCAACAGCATCCACACCCAGTAGTTCTTCAAGTGGCCTTACTCGCTCACTCCAGGTGAATGATCTCCCCCTCCTCTGTCACCCTCACCCTCCCCTCTCCTTCAGCAGTCACTCACATGCCACCTGGGGTCACTGCATGTTTCCAGCAGGCATTTACACCTTGTCTTTCGGACTGAACTGTAAGCCCCTGGAGGTCTTGGCTTTAGACCATCCATCCCCCACACTCAGCACCATGCTTCACACACAGTAGACAGTAAATAGGTGTTCTGTTGATGGGTTGTTTTCCACCGCCAAAAAGAACGCTGGATGTGAGCTCAACCAAGGCTTATCGACTACTTTATTTTTATTTTTATTTTTTTGAGACTGAGTCTCGCTCTGTCACCTGAGCGGGAATGCAGTGGCACAATCGGGGCTCACTGCAACCTCTGCCTTCCAGTTTCAAGCGATTCTCATGCCTCAGCCTCCCAAGTAGCTGGAATTACAAACATGCGCCACCACACCCAGCTAGTTTTTGTATTTTTAGTGGAGATGGGGTTTTATCACGTTGGCCAGCCAGGCTAGTCTCGAGCTCCTGACCTCAGGTGATCTGCCCATCTCAGCCTCCCAAAGTGCTGGGGTTACAGGTGTGAACCTCCATGCCCAGCCTAAGCCACCGTGCCCGGCTGCTTATCAACTACTTTAAAACCACAGGTTGGATGGCAGCTCACGTTGTTTTGATGGGATGGCAACGTTGCTTTCATCCACCTGTCTGCAAGCTTTGGAGTTGAATTGATACTTACATTCTTCCTGCTTCTCTTTTTTTAAGGGTTCTCTTTGTATCTGATATATCTTCTGCAACATTATAAAAAACTTATGAGCCAGGCCCAGGAACTTCAGGTAATTCTTTTAATTTCTTTTTTTCCAAAGTTCATTTCGGCCCCTGGTTGGCATTTATATAGCACTGTGCATTTGAAACCTGTTTTTTCTTTATCAGCTAGTCCAGTCCACACCCTCCAATAGGTGAAATGATTTCTTCATTTGCACACAAAGAGGTACAGAAAAGGTTGGCTAAGATCTCCCAGGAGGGTAAGGACAATGACAGGGTGCTGCCCTCTGTCTGGCCTCCTGGGCCAACCACACTGTTTGTTTTCCTCTGTCAAAGGCCCAGAAGACTTAATGCCATCAGATTTTTTTTTTTTCCGAGTCTCGCTCTGTTGCCCAGACTGGAGTACAGTGGCGCAATCTCGGCTCATTGCAACCTCTGCCTCCCGGGTTCAAGTGATTCTCCTGCTTCAGCTTTCTGAGTAGCTGGGATTACAGGCGCCTGCCACCATGTGTTGCTAATTTTTGTATTTTTAGTAGAGACAGGGTTTCATTATGTTGGCCAGGCTGGTCTTGAACTCCTGACCTCAAGTGATCTGCCCACCTCAGCTTCCCAAAGTGCTGGGATTACAGGCGTGAGCCACTGCACCAGCCTTAGTGCCATCAGATTTTGAAAACTGTGTTTACTAAATCCAGTGGACAAAGTACAGCTATCTATAGCACAGGCAGCAGAATTACTAAAAGAAAAGAAATATTCTAGAGGCAAATGAGCTTTACGGGTTATATCATTCTGATAGCTATTGCCATAATAGTATTATATAATAACCACAAAACTTCAGCGGCATTCAGCAATTGCTATTTACTGCTCACGTGTCTGGGGTCAGTGGCAAGGCGGCTCTGCTGACCTTGGATGGGCCCACCCACTTGTCTGGGTGTTAGTTGGCCTTTGGTTGATCTAGACTGGCCTCAGCTGGAGTGACTCAGCTCCGTGTGTCTCTCATCCCCCAGCAAGCAAGCCTAGGCTGTTCTCACGGAGACTGCGAGGTATAAGAGAAAGTGGCCCAATCACGTAGTGTTTTTCAACCTTCTGCTTGTGTTATGTCTGCTAAGATCCCATTGGCCAGAACAAGTCACATGGCTGAGTTCAGTGTCTGGAGGCAAAATATGGGCGGGCACTGCAAGTTACATAGCCCTAGACATGGATAGAGTGGGGTAAAGAAGGGACCACCATGCCAATCAGCCACGGAGGCATGAGTCCAGGGATTGGCAACTTTCTCTGTAAAGGGCCAGATGGTAAATATTTTATGCTTTGCAGACCATATTCATACCTCTTCCACTCTGCTATGGTAAAATGAAAGTAGCCATAGACAATATGTAAGCAATGGGCATGATAAGCATGGCACTGTTCCAATAAAACTTTATTTACGGCGGACACGGTGGCTCATGCCTGTAATCCCAGCGCTTTGGGAGGCCGAGGCGGGTGGATCACCTGAGGTCAGGAGTTCGAGACCAGCCTGGCCAACATTGTAAAACCCCGTCTCTACTAAAAATACCAAAATTAGCCAGGTGTGGTGGTGGGCACCTGTAATCTCAGCCACTCAGGAGGCTGAGGCAGGAGAATCACTTGAACCCGGGAGGCAGAGGTTGCAGGGAACCAAGATTGTGCCCCTGCACTCCAGCCTGGGTGACAGAGCAAGACACCATCTCAAAAAAAACAAAAACAAAAACAAAACAAAACAAAAAACACCACCTTCTTTACAAAAGTATGCAGTGGGCCCGATTTGGCCTGTGGGCTGTAGTTTGTCAACCCCTGGTCTAGTCCCTTCTCCTCATTTTTCAGATAAGGACAATTTCAGTGTCACACAGCTAATGGGTGAAGAATCAAGACAAATGTTCAAGCGTCCTGGCTCCTACATGACTGCTTTTTTTCCTCACACCCACCTACCACTTACTGAACACCTACTATGTGCTCAGCACTGTGCTAAAAGCTTTCCATCATTATCTCACTTAATCCTCACAACTCTAAAAGATCCATACTGTTATTAACTTCATTTTCTAAATAAGGAAGCATCTAGAAACAACTAGAGCTGGGATTCTTTCTAGATCCAGAGTCTGAATTCTTAGCCACAGCATGCTGTAGTGTTCTGTGATTTTAAGAAACTTTTGGGTAAACCTTTGTCCCCAGAAAGGTAAACAATTGGTAAACAAATGGGGAAAGACTCTTTAGTTAGGCCTGTCCCCCATCAGCATCGTTTACTTTTCTCGCATTTCAGATCAAGTTCAACAGTTGTCAGGAAACTCAGCAGTCTTTACTGCAAGAAAAGCTGCGGGAGCATCTGGCAGAGAAGGAGAAGCTGAACGAGGAGAGGCTAGAGCAAGAGGGGAAGCTCAAAGCCAAAATCAGGCAACTGACGGAAGAGAAGGCGGTAAGGTGGTCCCTGCCATTTGCTTTACTACTGGAAACTGATGAAATGGCCTTTTCTATGGGAAATTGAGGGCATGTACTTAGAGAAATCTCAGCTACTCTGTTTGGTGCCATGAAACTAAATTAATTAAACAGGTGAATAATTGGGGAGGATTTAACATGAAGTTTGAATTCAAAAACTCACAGCAAAATCAACTTGAAAAGGCAGCATGATTGAAATTTCAGGAAACGGTGCCTTGTTTGTGTATGTATTGCAGTCGGCTTTATGAGATCTGAGTCATCGCTGCAGGTCCTGGTTTGTAGCTGACAGACTGTTTCTAAATGTGCACAAGATCAACTTCAGATGACAAATTTCAGTCTTTTGCTTTCTCTTTATACATATCGGGGGAAACAAATGGCCAAAATTGCTACTAACTTTTCTAGAAACCAAGCCAGTTAGAAGATAGCAGCATCTCTAAAACTCAAACGTGCCCATGAATTGTCTGGGGATCTGGTTAAGATGCAGATTCTGTCTCAGCAGGCCTGAGACGCTACATTTTCAACAAGCTCCCAGGTGGTACTGACGCTACCAGTCTGCAGATCCACATTTTCTTAGGGCGAAGTCTTAGAGGAAGGTTTTCCAAAAGTTTCCTGATAAGAACCATCCAGATGCTTTGCTAAAAATATAGATCTTGGTCTCCACCCTCCAGACCCATTAAATCAGAACATCTGGAGAGGGCCAGGAAACTGTATTATTTAATGAGCTGATTCTCATCACTGTCCTAGAGTTGGCCCTTTTTTTTCTTAAGATGGGGTCTTGCTCTGTTGCCCAGGCTGGAGTGCAATAGTGTGATCATAGCTCACCGCAGCCTCGAACTCCCAGGCTGCAGTGGTCCTCCCACCTCAGCCTCCCAAGTAGCTGGGACCACAGGCATATGGCACTACACCCAGCTAATTATTATTATTTTTTTTGTAGAGATGGGATCTTGCTATGTTGCCCAGGCTGGTCTTGAACTCCTGGGTTCAAGTGACCCTCCCACCTCAGCCTCTCAAGTAGCTGGGACCACAGGCACACACCACCACACCCAGCTAATATTTTTATTTTTTGTAGAAATGGGGTCTCTGTCTATGTTGCCCAGGCTGGTCTCAAACTCCTGGCATCAAGTGATCCTCCCACCTCAGCCTCCAAAAGTTCTGGGATTACAGGCATGAGCCACCATACCTGAGGGTTGGCCCTTTTTGATATTCAGGGACCCCTCCCATGAATTTCGCTGTCTTTATGACTTTTGTCATTTAGGAGATTAAAAATTACTAATGCCTTGCACCTCTCCCCGCCGACTCTCTGCATTCTGATCTTAGTGGGGTGAGGGTGTGGCCCCTGCTGTGGGATTTCTAAGCACTCCCGGGTGGTCGCAAAGTGCAGCCACGGTTGCGAGCCACTGTTGTGGGTGGGTGTGGAGCAGCGTGTGCATGCTGCCCCTCCTCACAGCCCCCTCAAGACAGCAGCCCCCCAGATCCACCAGACCCCAACTCTTCCCAGATATCTCCTCTCTTCCCCGGAAGAGTACTGGACCTGCCCCCTTCTCCACCTTTCCCCAGCTCCTTCTCTACCACACGCACCTGCCCTCCAGGCCTCTCCCTCTTTCATCTCCATCCTCACATGTGTCCAGTTACCCCAAGACATCAGTCTCCTCCTCCCTCTTCTCTTTGCGTCTTTCTCTGCTTTTCTGCATTTGCGAAAAGATTAAAAAAGAAGAGCCATCTGACCAAATCATGTGCAATCCGCATAAAGGTAATATTAATGATAGCTATAAATCAAGATGGGCACATTTTGAAGGGCATTTAGATACGGAAAAAGCCAGCACCGTTCCATAGAGAAGAAAATAAAACCAGAAAGTACCTAGAAATCTTCAAAATCTTCACAGAACTCTCCACCGACTTCCTTTTTTCTTCTCTGATTACCTTCTCCTTTTAACATCGGCATTCCAAATGCCTTATTTTCTCTTTTTAATTTTGGATGGACTTTTTCCCTTGTCAGGGTTTGGTATTTCAGCCCCACCACGTTAAACACTGCGTTGGGCGCCTGCCTAGTCTTCCTAGACACCCCTGGCGACACTGGCCTGGCAGAGTGTTTTAAGAGCTGGCGTCAGCCCCTCTTTTAAACCTGAAAACCTCGGTGCACCCCACCCTCCTTGCAGAGGGAGGAAGCAACATCAGGTCCCTGCCAGACAGACTGTGACACTCGAAGGTCGCCCTTCCTCTGATACTCGGACTGATGGACTTGACCCTGGGGACTCCTTGGAAAGTTACCTCTTGGACTTCAGTGCCAAGTGTCCTGACTAAATGAGCCTTCCTTAGACCTTCTGACCCCATCACCTGCCCTTTCCGAAAATACATGTGTCCAGGGTCATTAAGTAGCCTCCCTCTCATGAATCTTGACTTGTTTGAGGACTTTGTTTCAAAGGGAAAAAAAATTCTATGTTCCTTTATCAATCTAACATTCTTTTCTTATTGCCAGTTGTTGACAACAATCCCTTGGTTTGTGCACACACCAATGGGTTAGATCAGGGATTGGCCAAATTGTCCCATTTAGAGCCAGATAGTAAATATTTTCAGTTTTGTAGGTCATATGCTCTCTGCTCTTCTGCAAAAGCAGCCATAGACAATACACAGCAAGCACAGTGTTCCAATAAAACTTTATTTACAAAAACAGACCAGATTTGGTCTGTAAGCCATAGTTTGCTAACCTCTGGTTTAGAACACAGGCTTCAGAATCAAATGGGTCAGAGTTAGAATCCCTCCTCTTGTGATTTACTAGTAAACTGGGTTGATTCTTGAATGTAAGCCTGTTTCCTCCTCTGCAAGGTGGGAAGCATGGTTATCACTGTGCCAAGCATTTCGTGTTCATCGTCCCATCCACCCTTCACATCAACCCAACACAGGAAGACTATTACTGTCTCCATTGTACAGGCAGGGAAACTGAGGCTCTGGTAGCTTCACTTCCCCAGTGCCTTACAGCTGGAAAGGATCAACCTGGGGCTCTACCCTGGGTCTCCTGACTCCAGAGCACATGCTCTGAGCTCCTAGGCTCTGCTGCCCACAGCCTCCCCAGGGGAGTGCGGTGAGGAGTGAAGAGGTAGCACATGCAGTGCCTGTCAGCGTCCAAATTCCTGCCATGGTAACCATGTCTATTAAACAATCGTCATTGGTTTCCAGGCTTTGGAGGAGTACATTACTCAAGAGAGAAACAGAGCGAAAGAGACTTTAGAGGAAGAACGGAAGAGAATGCAAGAACTGGAGAGCCTCCTGGCCCAGCAGAAGAAGGTATGTGGCTCAGGGAGACAGAGTCAGCTCGAGTCCCACTGCAGCTAGGAAGGGTGGATCTGGGGCTCTGGTCTGGGCCCGCCGACTCTGAGCTCCAGGGCTGTGCTGTCCACAGTCCCCCAGGGAGGTGTAGTCTGGAGGGAAGAGGAAACCTGTGCGGTGCCTGGCAGAGTCCAGTTTCCTGCCATGGTAACCATGTCTATTGAACAATGATCGTTGACTCAGGCTTTGGCGGAAAGCATTACCCAGGAGAAGAACAGAGTGAAGGAAGCATTAGAGGAAGAGCAGACAAGAGTCCAAGAGCTGGAGGAATGCTTGGCCCGCCAGAAGGAGGTAAGCTCGGGGAGATAGAGTTGGCTGAGCCCCAGTCGGCTTGAGGGCCATGTGGAAGGAAGTTCAGAGCGGCGATGATGGGGGTGAGAGCGTGGTGGAGCCTTCCTCGTGGAGTTTGCGTTTGGGTGGGCTCAGCTACTTTGGGAAGCGTGGGAGACTCAAGGAGGGAACCCCGGAGTTGTAGCCTTGACAACCAGTTGGGAAAAAATTGTAAACAGTGTAAAACACAGTCAGAGAGAGAGAGCGCTTGGGAGACAAGTAGGAATGGTGACATGGGCGTCTTCTGTGTTCCAAAGCACAGAAACGGGAGAATGACAGAGTCATGGGACCTCAGGGCTGCGTGGACCCTCCACCAGCATCCTAAAAGCCTCCAGCCTTCAGCACCACCACTAAGGAATGTTCTCCACCCCAGGACAGTCTGTCCCAGCATGGATGCCTCAGGCCGACAGAAAGTTTTCCCTTTAGGTTGAGTTGGGTCAAACTCTTACGCCCCGGAAGAGTATCAGTCCTCCGCCCTCCCCTGCGCTCCCACAAGATACATCTACTTCCTCTTCCACATGATGACTCAGATGTGTGAAAACAGAGGCGCCCGCACCCTGCGTCTGCTCCTCCCCCGGCCCAAGCGCCCTTGTTCCTCAGGTCCCTCACAGGACTGGAGCCTGGCCCTGGCCGCCTCCTGTGGCCTGTGCTGCTCTCCAGAAGTCACAGACTGGTAGCTCAGCAACTAAAAAGGGCCTGTGGAGGTTATATTTGGCCCCGGAATATTTTACTTTGAATTCATAAAATCTATTTAAAAGTTCAGATTTCCAGCCTCTCCCGAAAAGTCAGAAAACCTAGCCCTTGTTTCTACTTAGCAAAAATGGACTAGAAGCCTTACCGGGTAGCAGCAGTTTGCCAGAGTCCACACCACTCCCTGTTGCATTAAACACAGCCCACGTCATTGTTGGTATCTGTCCGGGCTTCATAGGCATTTGAGTTTGTCACCCATCACCCATTTTCTTCCTAAAGGGAGGTGGCCAGAACCACTGTTCTCCAGCCACGGTAGCCTAGGGGAGGACTCCTCCCTCCCGCATTGAAGATATTCTACTTCTGTTAATGCATCCAAACTAGCTTTTGGGAAAGCTCTGTCACATTTGTGGATTCATGTTTAGCTTGTGGTCACCCTCAGATCCCTGATCCTTTTTCACATCTGCTTTCATGAATTCCTCAATCCTGACACAGCACAGAGGAGTGCGGGCTTTGCAGCCAGATGAGACACAAGTTCAAATCCGAGCTGGGCTACTTCCTGGCTGCAGCAGACCTATCGCTGCCTCCCTTCTCGAAGGGGCGGCTGTGGGCTCAGATCTAGTGTATAATGGAGGGCCTGGCCTGCGGAATTATTGCCGAGTAAACGGCAGCTGTTACTACTGTCTCTGCTGCCACTTGTGCCCCTTCTTCCGTTTGGGCATTTGTTTTTCATCAACACTGACTCCTTGAGTAAAATCCTTGCCCACCCACTGCTGCAGGAGAAACAAAAAGACCTCTGGGCAAAGCCTGTGCCATTTGATCTGACCCAGGACAGGGAGACGTTTACATGTCGGTTCTCCCTTGGCGTCTCTGGCACAGGTGTGCCCTGCAGCCCTCTCACAGAGCGTCACTGAGGTTTGCCCCCAGGTGATTTCTCCAGGGGTGGGGATGAGGAGGAGGGTCTCCAAAGAGTCACTTGAGTCAAACGCCCCAAGATGTCAACAGCAAAGGCCTGGGGAAGATCCTTGAATTTAGAGACTTTGAGGCCACGGGGCTCAGGAGAAAAATTGAAGCTTCATTGCAGAGGATCTGTGGCTGGGTCACTCCACGTCTGTTAAAATGTCAGCCTACTTCTGACAGAACTTCTCTGTGGCTTCCTATCGGGGGAACTTGAAAGAGCAGCCCCAGCCACAGGCTCCATTCAACTGCCGGTGGCTATTTGATTTTCTTTTTTTCTTTCTCCCAGGCTGGAGTGCAGCGGCGTGATCTTGGCTCACTGCAACCTCTGCCTCCCGGGTTCAAAGGATTCTAATGCCTCAGCCTCCCAAGTAGCTGGGACTACAGGTGCACACACCATGCCTGGCTAATTTTTTGTATTTCTAGTAGAGACGGGGTTTCACCATGTTGGCCAGGCTGCTCTTGAACTCCTGGCCTCAAGTGATCTGCCTGCCTTGGCCTCCCAAAGTGCTGGGATTACAGGCGTGAGCCACCGCGCCCGGCCTGATTTTCTTTTCATTAGATCTTCTGCCACATCATCAGGGTTTTTAAGGTCAACAGAATCACTAGGTCATAATCTGGGTCTTGAGGTCATGTTCAGAGTTAATCCCCATTATCTGTTGTGAACTTGGAAGCACAGCAACTGAGCGTGTAGGGCCTGTGTGTGAGCCAGGCAAGGCCTCTCTTCCCAACAGTATCTGTCCCGGCTGCAGAGAAGCCACCCAGAGGAAGGCCTGGCTAGTGTAGACGCAGAGTCAGACACAGCAGAGCCAACCCTAAGTCCCTAGGAAGTGCCTCAAAGTCTCTTCCACAATTCACAGGAAAATGTCCTACCCTGAAACCCACTTCAAAGGATCCAAATAAACGTGAAATTCTTATGATGTCACTTTTCTTCTGCTTTAAGGCTGGTGTTGGGACAGCAGAGTGTTGGAGTTTTGTCAACTACTTTTCACTGCAAAGTATACAATATCTCAGCCATATTCTGGATTAAACACTTTTTACAGGCTCATCTGGGGCCCTAACCAGTGGTTATAATGGAAACCATGTTCCAAGTTCTAAATGCCTGACAGTGAACCTGGTGTTTGAAAGACAAGCCATTAGAAAATAGAGGTGGCCCTTCTCATGGTGACTGGAAACAGGCTGGCAGTGTATTTCCTTTGGTGATTTGCATTAAGCTGTTTAGTTGAATAGCTTACCAGCAAGTAACTTCCCAGACAAAACTCCTTGATTAGGGCCACTAAATACTGGCCACACTTTCTTCCCTACATCCTACCAGAACATTGCTTGTCCCTTCTAGAAATTGGTGTATCGTGGCTCATTAGTCCAACATACTGCCCTTCTCTTGAAACTGGATTCTGTTGAAGAGACTTATTTCAATAATGGAAATTCCATTATTAACGAGACTCTTCTTTTGATCAGAGAGGCTGCCTGGCCTCGTGATAGGAAGCCTCCCCCACTGCTCCCGGGTGCCCTGTCGAGAGCTCTTTATTCAGGCTCAGTGCTTTCCTCTGCACAGGCTTCAGATCCTGGCCTCGCCACTGACAAAGGGTGTGGCTCTGGGCCCTCTCCAACTTCCTGCTCCTCGGTTTCCTCATCTGTAAAATGGGCCACTCTCAGCACTTCTCTGACAGAGTTGCTGTGAGACTGAAGGGCTGGCCAGGGGCCCAGGTGTATTTAATAGCCACCCCAACACTTTGGCTGTTATTGTTACTATTATTATTATTATTATTATCATTATCATTACTAGCAATTTCCCCCCTAAATGTGCAGGCCACCAAGAGCACTGGTCATTGATTTTCAGGTTTTGGAGAGCAGCATAGCCTATGAAAAAAGAAAAGCAAAGGAAGCCTTGGAGTCGGAAAAGAGAAAAGTTCAGGATCTGGAGAACCATTTAACCCAACAGAAGGAGGTATGAGCAGCAGCAGGAAAGAATCCTCTGGAAGGAACTACAAAGCCAGATCCCTGGGAGAGTACAGTGGGAAATCGGGCAGATATCAGAGCCATGCCTCCCTTTGAAGTGGCCAAGATCTGCCGTTTACTGGCTGTGTGACCTCCGGCAGATCGCCACCTCCCCATCCCTCAGTTTCCTCATCTGTGAAATGGGAATGCTAACAGTCCCTGCCTCATCGGATTAGTTGCTCTCAGGTGTCAAGTACATAGGACTGCACCCTGCATCCTAGAGGGCCCTCGGGAAGATTTTTCTGCTCTCTGGTTCAGCTACCTAGGAAAGAGGGATCCTCCCAGGAGAAAATCCTGGGTTTCAGCCAGGGTCAGGGGCTTAGTGAGCATCATCCTCACAGTAGAGCGGCATGTATGCCACCCCTGGCATGGCCAAGGGAGAAAGCACTGCTCCTGGCCCGGCCTCCTGGTGTCATGGACTCCGGAGCAGGCCCTCCCTCGACTGGCTGAGGAGTAAAAGCACAAAGAGCACAAAGAGAGATGGCACAGGTAGGTGCATAGTAAGCACGTATGGTTGTCACATCAGATAAGCCCCAGGGATCAGTACCTTCTGGAATGGACGAGAAGATGGGCACCCCAGGACAGACTGACACCAGGGAGGAAAGGAGGGGTCAGAGCTGGAGACATCCACATCCACCCACCCCAATGCCACCAACCTAGGGACCTGGCCCACCAGACACACCTGCCCCGAGCAGCATGAAAGGCAGGCCCTCAGGTCAGCCCGGATGCCCAGGTCACACCCTGGAAGTAAGAGCCGGGGGGCCAGGAGGAGGTCACTCAGGGACCCACATGGCATCTCCATGAGCTGGGCTTCGGGGACAGAGGTGGCACAGACACACACGTGCCAGCCCCCACAGAACTTCCAGAAACAGAGCTGATGGCTCAGTGAACGGTTCGATTCGGTTTCATTCATCCGCCCATAAATATTCATTTATCCACCCACCGATTTCAGTTTCATTCATCCACCCACCATGGGCCAGGCCCGGTTCTGGGTGCCACAGACACCGCAGTGAGCAAGACAGACCAGGGCCAGGCTGCCAGAGCTTCCATCCTAGCGCAGGGGAGACAGACAGCCTGCGGAAGCAGGGGCGGCTCCAGGGCCACAAGACCAAAGCTGAGAAGCAGGCTGGAGAGTGCCCGAGGGCGGGACCGCTCAGGAAGTGACATTCCAGTGAGAACTGGAAGGGAAAAGGAGCCTGGGGGCAGAGAGGACCACTGGATAAAGTGGCACAGGTGTGAAGGTCAGGATCTGAGCTCGCCAGGAGGTAGACGGGGGAGACTGGGTGAGGAATGAAACCAAAGCTGGCCCAAGATGGGAGGCACCAGGGCGCAGTGGAAGGAAATAGGTGGGAGAGGTGGGGAAGGAACCGCAGAGCTTGGTGGGCTAAAGGGTTCATTTTGGGCTCAAATCTCAGCTCTGCCCTAACAGGCTGTGTGACCCTGGGCACGCCCCTTGCCCTCTCCGTGCCCTCATCTGCCATGTGGGTGTGGTGGCAGAACCGCCCTAGAGGTATAACATGAGGAGTCAGTATATTCATGGCTTGGGATACACCTGCCCTGGTGAGGTCAGAGTCCAGGTGGGGTGGGCAGTTGAGTGGGCACAGCAGCGTGGGGGCTGCACAGCCTTAAGTGAAACCCTTGGCAGTGGGACAATATCAAGCCCATGAGGGAAGTGAGGTCAGAGCCAGGTAGGCAGAGGGAGCACAGACATGCTAAGGGATGGGATCCAAACTATGGTCACCACTGCCCCCAGAGCCTCCCTTATACATACGAGCCGGGGATGGGGTCCTGAAGCTCAGGCTACAGCCAGGCAGTGTCTTGGGCTCTGTGCCAGCCTGGGTATGAACATATAAACACATCTTGCTGGGTGCGATGGCTCACGCCTGTAATCTCAGCACTTTGGGAGGCCAAGGCAGACAGATCACTTGAGGTTGGGAGTTCAAGACCAGCCTGGCCAACATGGAGAAACCCCATCTCTACTAGAAACACAAAAATTAGCTGGGCCTGGTGGTGCACGCCTGTAGTCCCAGCTGCTCGGGAGGCTGAGGCAGGAGAATCACTTGAACCTGGGAGGTGGAGGTTGCAGACAGCCGAAAGCACGCCACTGTACTCCAGCTTGGGTGTCAGAGTGAGACTCCATCTCAAAAAAAATTAAAATTAAAATAAAAAAATTTTTTTAAAAAGTCTCCTGCCTCCAAGTGGGCGGGGTTTGAATCAGGGCCCAGAGGCCGAGTGGTTAAGGCAAGGGCACTGGCGTCTAAGCCTGCACCACTCCTTCCTGGTGGTGTGACCTTGGAACACTGCTTGTTTTTATACTGCCTTGGTTACAGCCTGCGTTTCCTTTCTTGTGAAACAGGGATAATCAGATAGATGCTCTCTGGGGGTTTGCAGATTGGATGCACTAATACATTCTGTGCACAGGGTCATTGTGAGTATTTTCATTTGTAACGCACCAAGTAGTGCATAATAAGAGAAGGGAAAGAGCCCTCACCACGGGGCATGCAGAAAAGTGTGGGTGACCTTGTAGGACAGGCAGGACTTAGCCCTCCAGGGCAAGGATTGGACCGTCTTAAGCGAAGATTCAACGGTGAGAAAAAGCCAGGTCTGCACTGGGAGATGTGGTCGAGGGGGGTGCCTGGGAGTTGGATGTGCAGAGGTGGGTATGGTGGGTGGGTGCCACGCAGGTGATGTTAAAACCGGGAACATTGTCTTTCCTTGAGGGCCACACACACCTCGAGTCTCATACTGTCCCTTGAATTAGGATGTTCCCATCTCCTATCACTGCATGCCCTGTAACGATTTTCATTCGTTTTTCTTTTTGCCAATAATACCTGTGCATTAAAGAAAATTTAGAAGATATAGACCTGTGAAAAGAACAAAATAAAAGTTGCCATAATCCCAATTCCCCCCAAAAAACCATCACTTACATTTCAGTACATACCCCTCTGGTCTTTTGTTGTACATATACACGTATATTTAAAATCCTTTTCTTGTGAACTTTATGTTGGTGCAGGGGAGGTGTATAATTGCAAGAGTTTCAACAGCTGCAGATAGAGTTTTTCAAACCCTCCCTAGCTGTTTACCTCCCAGGGCATGTACAGTTGAGTCTGGGCCTCCAGTTCCCTCCAGGTCTATGGCGTTTGTGTTCTCAGCTCCAAACTAACCTAGACAGGAATTTTGAAAACCCATGCCTTTGTAGACTGGAAGTGGCTGCCTGGGTCCTCCTTTGGAGCCATTGGCATGGGTCTGCAGGGACAGAAGGCACCTCCCCAGCACTGTCTCTCCTGCCCCACCTCCCAAAGAGCCAAGTACTTCCAACAAAAGCCAGCATCGGTGCCAGCACATGCCAGTTTATTTAGTAACTCAATGCCAAACACCAGGACCCAACCATTCACCAGCATGTCACTTCCTGAACACCAGCCCTGAAGTCTTGAATGATGACTCACTCTCTCCTTTACACACATGACTAAGATATGGCTCCCGGGTTCTCACCATGGTGGGCATGCCATGGTTCTCACCTCTGTCCCCAGTGGGTGCTTTGTTCCTTGAGATCTTTCTCTCCAACCCTGACTTGGCGGCTTCCACGGTGACTCGTCCTGGTTTCCCTTTCCGGGGTCATTTCCCTTTGAGGGCACAGGCCCTCAAACCACTTTCATTGACTTCCAGATCTCAGAGAGCAACATTGCGTATGAGAAACGCAAAGCAAAGGAGGCCATGGAGAAGGAAAAGAAAAAGGTGCAAGACCTGGAGAATCGCTTAACCAAGCAGAAAGAGGTGTGAGCCGCAGGGAGGGAGAGACAAGAGGGGCCCAGCACAGCAAAGGGCAGTGCTCTAGAGCCAGGCTCTGGGTTCAAATCCTACCTCTCCCCATCCCTGGCTGTGGGACTTCAGGCTAGTACCTTACCATCTCTGTGCCTTAGTTTCCCCACTTATGAAATACACTCAATACA
The DNA here is from genome assembly GCF_029281585.2 of Gorilla gorilla gorilla. Classification (NCBI taxonomy): domain Eukaryota; kingdom Metazoa; phylum Chordata; class Mammalia; order Primates; family Hominidae; genus Gorilla; species Gorilla gorilla. Next base: position 224,834,016 of record NC_073224.2, on the reverse strand, counting down.
CACAGATCAATCTCCTTGAGTTGTTGTGAGACATGACTGCTGTTATACATACAGAACATATGGAGAGGCACCCAGCACTCAGCACTCCGCATGTATGTGTCAGCTGCCCATGTTAGCATGGCGAACTCATGGCTGGGAAGTGGAGGGACAGGATCCAAAGCCTGGACTGTCTGACTCCCCAATGCTAAATCTTCATCCCTCCCTCTCTACTACACTTCAGCTTTGTGTGGGCTCAGCTGCCTGGCTTAAGAGAGGAGATGTTGGCCTGGCGCAGTGGCTCACACATGTAATCCCAGCATTTTGGGAGGCTGAAGTGGGCAGATCACCTGAGGTCAAGAGTTCGAGACCAGCCTGGCCAAAATGGTGAAACCCCATCTCTACTAAAAACGCAAAAATTAGCTGGGCGTGGTGGCACGCACCTGTAATCCCAGCTAATCAGAAGGCTGAGGCAGGAGAATCGCTTGAACCTGGGAGGCGGAGGTTGCAGGGAGCCGAGATTGCCCCATTGCACTCCAGCCTGGGTGACAGAGCAAGACTCCATCTCAAAAAAAAAAAAGAGGGATGTTAGGGTATGGATACCTGGATCTCTGATCAGGCTGATATCAGTTTTCCCAGCAGAGTTTGTCATCATAATTGTCATCACCTTCATAATCAAAATGCATTTACTGTTATCACTGAGAATTGTAAACACAGTAGGAATAGAAGTGGATTTCGCACCTGACCCTGTCTTGGGTACCTCATAAGCAATAGGGCATAATTCACTTCTCCTGGGTCCCAGCAGTACAAAACACACACACAATGACCAATATGTCAAAGTCAAAGCAGTTGATAAACATGCAGCCTGGCAATAATGGGTTAAATTTAAATATAGGTGACTATGACTTCAAAGGATTTTCAGGACCAGCTAGGACTAAAAAGGTCTCTATTCACATCAACCTTGGATCATTTTCTTCAAAGAAAGGTTTGCAAACATTAGCATGCATTTAAATCTCTGGGGAATTTATTTTAAATGCCTGTTTCTTGGACCCCACCCCAAGAAATTCTGACCCCCTGGGTGGAGGACAGACTCAGGAAGCTGCATGTTTCATAAGCAGCCCGAGTGGCGCTGATGCACTTTAAACAACGCTGCTCTAGGGAGAATAGTCCAGAAGGCACATCTGGATCGCACGTCAGCCCTGGACACCAGTCTTTAAGAGGGGCCTTGAGTAACTGGCATGTGTCCAGAGAAGGCAGACGAGAGTTGGGTGAAGTGATGCCGGACTTGTCAGCCCAGGGCTGTCATGGTCACAGAGGACCCCTGCAGGGAGGCACATGTTGCAGGCTGTGGGAGAGCCCGAGAAAGGCAGTCTCTTCCCAAGCAGCCGTGTCCCCCAAATGATGTATCATGGATCCTCCGTGAAATACACTATGGGTAGGCAAAAAGGAGAGGTTAAAGTTTTAAAAGTAGGTAAGTTGGGACATAAAAGGGATCCAGAATGAGGCTAATGAAAAAAAAAAAGTATATCATGAAATCAATGAATGAGTCACAATTTGTACTCCAGCAATTACAGTGCAAGGGAAGGCCCAGCTGGTTGAACCATTTACTAGACAAAAATGGACCAACTGCTCGTGGAAATATGACCATTCTTGATACTAGACCAGAGAGAATCTCTCCTAAGGGTCATGACTTAGAGGATTCTGCAAGAAGCAACCTTCTCAACAATATCCTTAGAACAGTAACACCAGAAGGTAGAGTCTTGGCCGGGCGCAGTGACTCACGCCTGTAATCCCAGCACTTTGGGAGGCCAAGGTGGGTGGATCACCTGAGGTCAGGAGTTCGGGCCCAGCCTGACCAACATGGTGAAACCCCGTCTCTACTGAAAATACAAAAATTAGCCAGGCATGGTGGTGCATGCTTGTAATCCCAGCTACTTGGGAGGCTGAGGCAGGAGAATCACTTGAACCCGGGAGGCAGAGGTTGCAATGGGTCAAGGTCATGCCATTGCACTCCAGCCTGGGCAATAGAGTGAGACTCCTTCTCAAAAAAAAAAAAAAGAAAGTGGGGTCTTATGGCGTCCCTCAAAGTAGACAGGCGACATTACCCTAGACAAGCAGGAACAGGAGCCAGCCCAGGAATTCACCATTTACCAGGAAAATCCAAGGAAATACAAGTACAGTCAGGCAGAGAGTTGCTTGTTTGCACATTATTTTATCTGTACACTCGGAAGAGCAATCAAAGATTGATTTCATCCATATAGGCAAAATAGGAAAGGGAGAGTGGAGAGAGGAAAGGAATTTCAAATGCATGGGACCGGTGAACTTTGTTCTCCTATCCTTGGACAAGCTGCTGAGTAGCTGCCAGGGAGGAAAGACGGCAGGCTGCATGGTCTGCTCGTAAGCAGGGCAGCTTCACAGCTCTTCAAAGAAACAATTGCAGTTTGTTGTGAATTATTTGGGACCCCTGGGGTGTGTCGCTGAGCTGTACGTGACAAGCTACTCCGTGGCATGCCTGCCAGTATCCCCAGTGAGCACCTCCATAGGCCGGGTCTGCATGAGGTCCTCCGTGGAATATCCCAACAGTAACAGCGAGGTTAAGACCCTGAAAAAGGATCAGACGGAGTTAAGCGGAGGTACACAGAGGATGCAGCAACTCCCAGGCAAGGCTTGCAGGAATAACACAATGAAAATGGTATAGGGATTTAATTTATTCAAAAAAAAAGTGTTTTCTTTCCTGATTATAAAAAAAAAAACCTGTCGTTCTAGAAAACTTGAAAAAAAAAAAAAAAACAGAAAATCACTCCAAAGAAAATACTAACTGAGAGTCCACTGAGCACAGTTGCCACTATCGACATTTTGATGCGATTCCTTCCAGACAGCCTTTGTGTTGAGCCTCAGCATCGACATCGATAAATACCGATTTATGACCAAGTTAGTGATTGACACTGTGACACTGTGCACACTGCTTCGGATGCTATTTTTGATATTTATTATACGATGTGTCAACCTTAAATAATGAGATTCTCTAAGTATAGAGTTTATTCGAGCTCAAAGCTTGAGGACGGCAACCGAGGAAACAGACTTCAAAAGAATGAGTCAGTGTTCCAAAGCAGGGAGGTGAAAAGTTTCACTTTGATAGGCAGTTAACAGGATCGCAATGTCTTCCACACAAGGTCAGCACATGCGGTTATAGCCCTTTGGTTGGTTACAGCTTGCTACATTCCTGGGAAAATTGCTTTACTATTCCAGGATGAGGGGTGATCATCTGAAGGAGTCATCTCTGGCGCGGCCAGGGCTTTCCCACTCATTTACAGAAAAGAACAGAAGTTGCAGGTGCGTGCTACGTGACCCAGGCCACACAGCCACATTCCTCTCGAGTCTCAAAATAATTTAAGGTTTCAACCGCTTTAAGTTTGAATGATTTTGGCCAGGCACAGTGACTCACGCCTGTAATCCCAGCACTTTGGGAGGTCGAGGTGGGAAGATCACCTGAGGTCAGGAGTTCAAGACCAGCCTGGCCAACATGGCAAAACCGCATCTCTGCTAAAAATACAAAAATTAGCCGGGCGTGGTGGTGGGTGCCTGTAATCCCGGCTACTCAGGAGGCTGAGGCAGGAGAATCACTTGAACCTGGGTGGCAGAGGTTTCAGTGAGCTGAGATCACGCCACTGCACTCCAGCCTGGGCAACAGAGCAAGACTCCATCTCAAAAAAAAAAAAAAAAATTGAATGATTTCATGTTGCGTAGAAATGTCTCAATGTCATCGAACAATCTTCCATGGCCTGGGTTTGCACTGTGCTGGATGGAAGCCGATTTCTTTTCTTCTCCCCTGGGGTGGTTTCTCACTCTTCACTAGTGCAGCAGATGCCCGGCTGACCCACCCTGTGCATCAGTCTTTACGTCCTTAGGAAAAATTCCCTAAAGCGGAGTTGCTGAGTCACAGGACATGCACATTTTCAGGCTCATAATACACATTCCTGAGTGAGTGTCTAGAAAGGTCACAGCAGTTTGCACCTCCACCAACAGAGTTTAAGAATGCCCAGTACTTTGAATATATTTTAAATTGGATTAAATAATGTTCATAAGATGCCCAGCACAGTGCCACTCAAGAAGCCCACACTTCACATTATTGCAGGAGGGACTCAAAGAGAATAGAATGTTGACTATGAAAGATCAAAAGAATGGGGCCAGGCGCGTTGGCACACGCCTGTAATCCCAGAATTTGGGAGGCCGAGGCAGGCGGATCACGAGGTCAAGAGATCGAGACCAGCCTGGCCAACATGGTGAAACTCCGTCTCTACTAAAAATACAAAAATTAGCTGGGTGTGGTGGCGTGTGCCTGTAGTCCCAGCTACTTGGGAGGCTGAAGCAGGTGAATCGCTTGAACCTGGGAGGCGGAGGTTGCAGTAAGCTGAGATAGCACCGTTGCGCTCCAGCCCAGGTGACAATGCGAGACTCCTCCGTCTCAAAAAAAAAAAAAAAAAAAAAGAATGGGTTCCGGGAGGAGGGATAAGAGATGCCCAGGACAGGGCCGCTGGAGCCCTGGAGGAAAGGGGGGTGTCCTGGAGGCAGGTGTTGCTGTGAAGGAGAGAAGGGACTCAGCACATTCATCTTGGAGAACAGATTTAGAGACAGACATGACAGCCCTCCTCAAATATTTAAAGGGCTGTCTCATAAAAGAGAAATAAAACGTACTCAATGAGCTCCAGGTGACAGAACTGAGCTCAGAGACCAGAAATCACAACTAGACAGATCTCCGCTGAATATAAAGACGAGTTCTATAATTGGAACCTTCCAGAGAAGGCATGGACTTTGTGCTTTAAAAGAATCGACAGAATAATTAGAGAATAGACTTTACCCTGTCCTTGAAGGTGGGGGATAAGGGGGCTGGGTAAATATGTATTCCTGAATGTCTGTTATTTTGCTACTTGTTTTTTGTCTAGGAATTAGAATTAAAAGAGCAAAAAGAGGACGTTTTAAATAATAAATTAAGTGACGCACTGGCCATGGTTGAAGAGACTCAGAAAACAAAGGCAACTGAAAGTCTAAAAGCAGAGAGCCTCGCCTTGAAATTAAATGAAACATTAGCCGAACTGGAAACTACCAAGACAAAAATGGTAAGTCGGTGCCTTCCGGGAACGGGAGAATTTTTCTCTCAATGGAAGATTACAGTGCCACGAGAATGTGTGGTTTAGACCGGGGCTTCTCAGCCTCAGCACTGCTGATGTTCTGGGCCAAGTAGCTCTTTCCTGTTAGGGGCTGTCCTGAGCATCTGAGGATATTTAGCACCACCCCTGTTCTCTACCCACCAGATGCCAGGAGCCCTCTCCCCAGAGTCATCATCACCAAAAATGTCTTCAGACATTGCCAAGTGTCCCTTAATGGACCCCTAATGAGAAGCGTTGGTTTAGAACGAAACGTACACAGAGCTAGGATGCCCTCTCTGCAGGGTGTTCTGAGATGTTGTAATGCAGGGTCCTCACAGGATCAGAACGCCTGGAGAGCCTCAGGATTGAGTGATGAGTGACGATTCCACAGGCTTTAAGACAATGCATTAAAGTGTAAGCTCGGCATTCGAGGCCCTCCACAATTAGGGCTCGATGTGCATTCCCTTTGTCATCCACGTGTTCAACCGACAGGTTTCTGGGCAAGGAATTCATGAAGGTGAATCTCCCAGAAGAGCACAAAGTAAATTTCACGAGGGTGTGGCGTTGGAGAGAACAGCTGTGGGTGTGGAACGTGGTGTAGACCAGAATCATAAGGAGCTGACCTTGGCGGGAGCTGGGGGAGGCGTGGGAGGGAGGGAGTCTCTGGAGAGAGTTACGATGGCAGGACTTGATAACTGCTGGCAGGACGTGAGCGCCAAGGAGAGGACAGTGCCGAAGGAGACTGCACACTTCAGGCCAGGGCGCCTGGGGACCTGATGGCATAGGGACGACGTAAGGATGGGAGTATGGAGGTCTGGGGTCATGGTGGGGGGTTCTCTTGGAGCGACCCTCTTTTGGAGAAGAGGAGACAAGAGGAGGAAGGCGAGGATAGGGCATCAAAGTTCAAAAGCTCCCAAGATTTGGGTGCACAATAGTTTTGGGAGAGAAAGCAAGACAAGAGCCTAATCTGGAAGGCAGCCTCTTAGGCAGGGTCCTTGGAAGAGCAGGCATGTGTGAGTGTCTCGGGCCAAGAATGTATCTGTCATGGGGAGATCAGAGGCCAAGGCCCAGCACGTCACCTGGGAATAGGGAGCAGGACAGGGTGAGGTGGGAGCAGAAGGTGGGCAGTGAGGAGGAGGTGCTGGGATGGAAACGCCAAGGGGAGCCTCAGGAGGTTGTAGGCATGGGAAAGCAGTGGATTTGCCATTCGGGAGTCATTAGTAATTTTTTGTTTTTAAGAAATGCAAATTCTGGCTGAGCACAGTGGCTCACACCTGTAATCTCAGCACTTTGGGAGGCCAAGGTGGGTGGATCATCTGAGGTCAAGAGTTTGAAACCAGCCTGGCCAACATGGCGAAACCCCATCTCCACTAAAAAAAAAAATACAAAAATTATTGGGAGTCCGAGGCGGGCGGATCATGAGGTCAAGAGATCGAGACCATCCTGGCTAACATGGTGAAACCCTATCTCTACTAAAAATGCAAGAAAATAGCCAGGCGTGGTGGCGGGCGCCTGTAGTCCCAGCTACTCAGGAGGCTGAGGCAGGAGAATAGCGTGAACCCGGGAGGCGGAGCTTGCAGTGAGCCGAGATCGCGCCACTGCACTCCAGCCTGGGTGACAGAGAGAGACTCCATCTCAAGAAAAAAAAAAAAAAAAATTAGCTGAGTGTGTTGGCGCACACCTGTAGTTCCAGCTACTCAGGAGGCTGAGGCAGGAGAATCGCTTGAACCCAGGAGGCAGAGGTTGCAGTGAGCCAAGATAATGCCACTGCACTCTAATGTGGGTGACAGAGCAAGACTCTGTCTCAAAACAAGCAACAAAAACAACAACAACAAAAAGTTTACATTTCTAGCGGGGAAGAGAAACAAAGAAACAAAATTAAAGGCTTCAGGGACAATGAAACAGACGCTGGAACAGAAAGTGTCTGGGGCTGCTCCTGATAGGTAGTCAGGGAGGGCCTCTCAGAGGAGGTGATGCTGGAGCTGAGCCCTGAGAGTCAAGAAGGAGTTGGCCATGCAAGGAGCTGGGGAAGAAGTGTACAGGGCAGAGGGAACTGCATGTGCTAAGGCCCTGGGGTGGGGCCCAGTTTAGCACCTATGTGTGTGCCCAGGGGGCATATTATTGTTGCCGTCATACACAGCTCCCAAGACCTCACTGAGTGACTCTCTGCTTCCCAGATCATGGTGGAAGAGCGGCTAATCCTGCAGCAGAAGATTGTAAAGGCCCTCCAGGATGAGCAGGAATCACAGAGACACGGGTTTGAAGAAGAGATCATGGAATATAAGGAGCAAATCAAACAGCACGCCCAGACAATTGTGAGCCTCGAAGAGAAACTCCAGAAAGTCACTCAGCACCATAAAAGAATAGAAGGCGAGATTGCAACATTGAAGGACAACGACCCAGGTAAGTCCGAAGGGAGGCCAAGGAAATCATAGTGTTCGGGGCAGGTTCTGATTGTCTGCTGGGTCCCAACAGGCTGATGGCTAAGAAAAAGGCCGTGCCTCATTCGAAAGCTCATTCATTCTCTGAGGCCCCCTTTTGTTCTTGTTACACAACGATGTCAGAAGCCCTCCGAGGCCCAGGTTCAGCAGAAGTCATGGCAATGAGTTGGGACATCCTTTGTGCCTACTCAGTGAGCCGGCGAGACACACAGGCTACCGGGGCTGTCAGGGCCAGCGAGAGCAGCGCGAAGTGGAATCATCTTTTCCACATGAAAACATCTCATGCAGGGGCCTTTCAAAGGCTTCTTTCTGCCATCGGCCTTTTGCATCTTCACTAATGCACTCATTACCAGCCAGGATTTATCCCTTAAAAAATTAACCCTAAAGAGGCTGAAAAAAGAACTCAGACTTGTGAGCACTTATTTGCCCCAAATGGCCAAGGTAAGCTGTATTATTGTAAGCTCTTGAAGAAAGTTCTGGAAGTAGAGGACTCAGGCCAGGGTATCCCAGCCTCAGTCCTGTTGACATTTGGAGCAGGATCATTTTTTCCTGGATGGGACTGTCCTGGGCACTATCGGGTGTTAGCAGCCTCCCTGTCCTCCATCCATCAGTTGCCAGTGGCACCCCTACCCCAGTTGTGACAACCAAAAATATCTCCAGACATTACCCAATGTCCCCTAGAGGCAAACTCACTCCTGCTTAAGAAACATGGCTGTAGTCCCCAGCAAGCTGGCAAGCCATCAGGACTTACCTCATTCATTCACTCACTCAGCTCTCTCGGTGGAGCTTCTGTTATGTTCCAATCTCATGTAGGCACTCAGGATCCAATGATGGACAAACCAGATTTTGTCCCCGTAGTAACAAAATTATTGCCCTGACAGGTGATCCAGGATGAATAGGGCACCATGGCAAGGACAAAGAGTGGAGTTCAGTTTCCCAATCCAGAGTCCAGGTCAGAGGGAGGGTGTCTGAGATTGAGCTGGGGGCCAGGTCAGTGGCTCACGCCTGTAATCCCAGCACTTCTGGCGGCCGAGGCCGGCGGATCATGAGGCCAAGAGATCGAGACCATCCTGGCCAACATGGTGAAACCCCGTCTCTACTAAAAATACAAAAATTAGCCGGGCCTGGTGGCGCGCGCCTGTAGTCCAGCTACTCCGGAGGCTGAGACAGGAGAATCGCTTGAACCCGGGAGGCGGAGGTTGCAGTGAGCCGAGATCGCGCCATTGCACTCCAGCCTGGCGACAAAGCGAGACTCTGTCTCAAAAACAGAAAAGAAAGGGAGAGATTGAGCTGGGACCTGAAGGGTGATGTCCAGGTCAGAGGGAGGGTGTTTGAGATTGAGCTGGGACCTGAAGGGTGACTGCATCTTTGTCACCCCCGTACTTAGACCAGTGTGCACTCCACAAATGTTAGTTGAAGGGATAAACAAGTGAGTGAACACGTGAGGATAAACAAGTGAGTGAACGTGTGACTGAGTAGTCAGACAGGACGCTAGAGGCGGTGTACTGAGGTGTAAATGGGAGGTGAGGAGAGGAAGGCGCTAAACACAGATTCTTCTTCCAAGAGAGACAGGCAGGCGGTGGGACCAGGGGCTGAGACCGCACTGCTCACCAGCTTAGCCAAGTGGGTCGCCGGCAGCTTCCATCACTCCGGTGCCCCTTTCCCTGTCTGTAAGTGGATTTGATGGCCCCTGCCTTCTAGAGTAGCTGGGAAGATTGCATGGCCACACACTTGGGGAGAGCCCCCAGCCTGTGACATGGCACACGTGCAGGTCTCACAAGGTGGAGAGGGCTGCAGGTGGAGGCAGGGTTTGTAAGTTGTGAAAGACACAGGTGTGCTTGTAAGCAAAGGGGAAGGACAGTTTCCTCTCACAATGATCACATGTCCCTCTGATACAGCCCAAAAGGAGGAAAGGCCGCAAGACCCGGTGCCTCCCATGACAGAGAGCAGTGCCAAAGACATGGCGTACGAACATCTGATGTGAGTACCCGTGGGTGTGTGAGCGCCAGGCATTCTCACCAGCGCCACCTGGGTGGGGGCAAACAGGCAACCAGCCCCTACCTGGGCCACATTGTCAGAAGCCAAACAAGGAGCCGGGCCTGCTGCCTTCCCAGTGCTGCTTCCATTTCCCCATTCCTTCAGCCCAGACCACATTGTCAGAAGCCAGACAAGGAGCCAGGCCTGCTGCCTTCCCAGTGCTGCTTCCACTTCCCCATTCCTTCAGCAAGGCAGGGCAGTGTTGTGGAAAGATTTAGGTAGACCTACATTCAGATCCTCAGACTGTTTTCTGCTATTTATAGCAGAATACCCAAAACTGGGTAATTTATAAAGAAAAGAGATTCATTTCTTACAGTTATGGAGACTGAGAAGTCCCAGGTTGAGGGGTTGCATCTGGTGAGGGCCTTCTTGCTGTTGGGGCTCTGCAGAGTCTGGGAGTGGTGCAGGGCATCACATCCAGGGGCTGAGTGTGCTAACTCAGGTCTCCCTGCCTCTTTTTATAAATCCACAGTCTCACTGCCATGATAACCCATTAATCCACTAACTCAGTAGTCCACAAATCCATTAATCCATAATTGTACCTTCGTGACCCAATCGCTTTATAAAGGCCCCACCTCTCAATACTGCCACATTGGGGGTTAAGTTTCAACTTGAGATTTGGAGGGGGTGAACATTCAAACATAGCAGATTCCAACTCAACACTCCAGCTGTGTGACCCTGGGCAAGTCACGCCACCTCACTGAGCCTTAGCTTCCACGTTTGTGAAGTAAGGCTGTACATGCCTAGTGCTTGGGAAATCTAGCTAATACTGTTATTAGCTAGATTTCCCAAGGATCAGCTAGAGGCAAGCCCACTCACAGGTGTTATTAAGCAGACAGAGATTTCAAACAGTGGAGACCACTTGGGGGGGGCGGGGCCCTGTAAAGGGTGAGAAGTTAAGGGGTCGGCTAAGTGACCTTAAATAAATGATTTCAACTCTCCTGACCCTGAAAGCCAGTGAGTCTATAAAGAAGTCTATCCTCAAAGAACTGACAGTTTTCAGAGAAACAAACGTATGAATGGGAAAGATCCAGAAAGCAGCACGTAAAGAAGGAGGCGCCGATGGGACGCAGCGGAGGGATTCAGAAGCTCCCCCAAGAGGAGAACCACCTGCCTGACTCTTGCACCAAATCCTAGTGACCCAAGTCTAATGTCACAGGGTTTTTACCCCAAAAAGACAAGGATACTCAGCCTCCGCATTGTGAAAAGTTCCTGACTCCTCCTCCTGTTTAAAATCTAGAAACAGTGGTGCCCGTGACTTGGAGAAGACTCAGCACCACCCAGCTCTGCTCTGGTCCACTTCCTTGGCGTGTGAACATGCTTGAATTCTAAGGTTTTATCCTCAAGTTGGAAGATTTGTGGTTGCAGCCAAGAACACACTCACGTGGACACACACGCATGCATGCACACACAGAATATACTATATCTATGTAGTTATTTTCATTCTGATGATCACCAGTCTTTTTGTTTGTTTGTTTGACATGCAACCTGCCAGTGTTTTACTTTAATTCATAATAAACACAGTACCTTCTAAAGTCTGTATAAGGCTGGGCGCAGTGGTTCACACCTGTAATCCCAGCACTTTGGAAGGCCGAGGAGGGTGGATCACCTGAAGTCAGGAGTTTGAGACCAGCCTGGCCAACATGGTGAAACCCCGTCTCTACTAAAAATGCAAAAATTAGCCAGGCATGGTGGCAGATGCCTGTAGTCTCAGCTACTTGGGAGGCTGAGGCAGGAGAATCACTTGAACCCGGGAGGTGGAGTTTGCAGTGAGCCGAGATCACGCCACTGCACTCCAGCCTGGGCGACAGAGCAAGACTCCGTCTCAAAAAAATAAAAATAAATAAAAAATAAAGTCTTTATAAGAAGAGCCTGGATTTCAAAAGCCTGTGAACTCAAATGAAGTGGCATTAATACCTGCAAAGACTAAGACTCCTAACCCCCTTCCAAAAGGGCAAGACCCACTCCCTGCAGCACACACATGACCTATCTCCGCCAGGCTGCAGTTTCTCAACTTGCTGAGACATGCACCCTGTGTTCTTCCAGTCAAATCCTCACCAAGGCGCCTCCCCTACCATTCCTGCTGGGCACCCTTCACCCCTCCACTGGGCGCAGCCTCCCTCCCATCAACCATCCTGAGTCTCAGGGCACCAAAGGTGTGCTGCCGTCCAGGGGTGTGGGAGGGGAAGTTGTCCCATCACCATCACTGTCCCCCTGTTGCCTGGGCCCCTGTTGCCTGGGCCACACTTCCACTGGCTCCCGGAAGAACACCATTCATTCCCATCTGGCCCCACCTCTCTCCACCAGGAATTCAAAGGGGCTGCTGAGAGAACAAATCCACATTGTCTTCCTCTCTTTTTTCTTCCCTGTCCCCAAAGAATCCCTGAACCTCCCCAAAATAGTCTTCCCCTGTCCCTCCACCATCAGAAGTCCACAGGCACATCAATTCATGATGGTGGGTAGTGGGTATCAGTCTCATGCAAGGCATGTTTGAGCCGCAGACTCAACTCAGCCAGATCCTGTGTTCTATCTCAATGGATTTTCTTTTTTCTTTCTTTCTTTTTTTTTTTCTTAGAGATGGGGTCTTGCTCTGCCACCCAGGCTGGAGTGCAGCCTTCAACTCCTATGCTCAAGCAATCTTCCCACCTCAGCCTCCCGAGTAGCTGGGACAACAGCCACACACCACTATGCCTGGCTAATTTTTTTTTTTTTTTTTTTTTTTTTTTTGTAGAGACGGGGTTCTGACTTATGTAGCCCAGGCTGGTCTCAAACTCCTGAGCTCAAGTAATTCTCCAGCCTTGGCCTCCCAAAGTGCTGGGATTACAAGCACATGCCTGGTGCCTGGCCTTAATGTATTTTCTTAAATGAGGTGCATGAAAAAAGTCGTTTTTGTTTTAGAGTTTTTGAAGACTGTCCTCATCCTTTGCTGGGACTGGCATCGCATGGACCGTGATTGAGAATCTCTTTGCATTTGTACTTGGCCCCTTCCTGACACTCAGGAGATAACATGGAGTTTGAGTTGAACTGACTTCACCTGTTTTTGTGAATTTCAGAGATGACTTATTGGCTGCTCAGAAGGAAATTCTGTCTCAGCAGGAGGTCATCATGAAGTTAAGGAAAGACCTTACCGAAGCCCACAGCAGAATGTCGGATTTGAGAGGTTTGAACAATTTCTGGTGTCTCTTGACCTCCTGACCCACTCGAGAAAGGAAGGAGATAAGGCTTAGGAGTCGGCTGGGAGCAGTGGCTCACGCCTGTAATCCCAGCACTTTGGGAGGCCAAGGCAGTTGGATCACAAGATCAGGAGTTCAAGACCAGCCTGGCCAATATGGTGAAAACCCACCTCTACTAAAAATACAAAAATTAGCTGGGTGTGGTGGTGGGCACCTGTAATCCCAGCTACTCAGGAGGCTGAGGCAGAGGATTGCTTGAACCCAGGAGGTGGAGGTTGCAGTGAGCTGAGATCGCACCACTGCACTCCAGCCTGAGCGACAAAGTGAGACTCTGTCTCAAAAAAAAAAAAAAAAAAAAGAGTTGAAAACCTTGGCATAAAAAATCCTGCTTCCCTGTGCTGTCGCAGCACCTGTAACTCAGGGTCAGCAAAAGCCGTATCCTGGATATGTCCCTGATTCCCACCCCCCACTGAGTCTCTGACTCAATGCCAAGGGGTGCAGGGCACATTCTCCAGAGGACTTTGGACCTCTGCACTGAAATGCAACTTTCTTCTTCAGGGATAATTTTCCTTTAGCACAGATTTGCTTCTGGAAGCAAAGGCTTGGAGGGCAATCCTGGGATCTCCCTGCGGCAGGCCAGTTTGCACAAGCCCTGGCACTCACTAGCTTTGGGACCTAGGGCAAGGGGGCCTCTCCAGGCCTTCTCTTCCTCAGATGCCAAGTAGAGACAACACGCCTTCTTCCTAGGGTTGACATGGACATGAGTGGCCCCTAGAGTAGGGGCAAAATAACTGAGTTCTGTGCTGTTCTGGACAGACACAAACAATGCCGCCTTCATATTCCTGCTTTGTTCCTCCTTGTCTCTGTGCTTTTACTTCTGCCTCCCTCCTCCTTGCATCTGACAGCAGCCTCTCTTTCCCATCTCTACTCTCCCTCAAGCCAAAGGGCATAAACAGGCAGGAGCTGGAAGATGGAACTAAGCCCGGGGAAGTGGAGGAAGGGAAGAGAATGCTTTTATCTTGTCCCCATCCCAAACCCTACAGGGTATTTGCTCCCTGTAGCTATTCCTGTTAACACCCCCAAGGCTGAGTTTTTTTGTAATAAGATATGAGAAAGTGTGGGGTAGAGGCTGCAATGCCAAGTTCACGGGAGATGTTGGGCCCAATTCTATATCTGCTCACTCTTAGTTGCATGACCCCAGGTAAGTCCCTTACCTCTTTGAGCCTCAGTTTCTGCATCTGTGAAGTAAGGATGCTAATAGTAGCTACCTTACACCTGTAGTCCCTGCACTTTGGGAGACTGAGGTGGGTGGATCACCTGAGGTCAGGAGTTTGAGACCAGCCTGGCCAACATGGTGAAACCCTGTCTCTACTAAAAATACAAAAATTAACCAGTCGTGGTGGCGCATGCCCGTAATCCCACGTACACAAGAGGCTGAGGCAGGAGAATCACTTGAACCCGGGAGGCAGAGACCCCCTTACGGGCCCTCCTGTCACTCCCAGGGGAGCTAAACGAGAAGCAGAAGATGGAACTGGAGCGGAACGTGGTGCTGGTCCAGCAGCAGAGCAAGGAGCTGAGTGTGCTCAAGGAGAAGATGGCCCAGATGAGCAGCCTGGTAGAAAAGAAAGACCGGGAGCTGAAGGCCCTCGAGGAGGCACTCAGGTTGGGTGGGCGGGGGCGGGGTTGGGGGGATGGTTTGCCTGGCATGGGGAGCCGCTGAGTATTGCAGAGAGAGGGCTCAGTACATGCTGCTTGAGGAGTTGAATGAATGAATGATATGCGTTTCATGGCTTGGCTTATTCTGTGCTTCTCAAACTTCCTTGTCCAATATTCTAGATGACAGGTGTCTGCTTAAATGCCACTTCCTCCAGGAAGCCCTCCCTCACTCACCTTCACCAAGCATAGCCAAGGGATCCTGCTGTGCTTGGGCTCCCTCAGCCCCTGCACTCTGTCTAACCTACCACTTAGCACACAGCAAGGCTACCTTTGCCTGTTTTGTTGTTGTTGTTGTTTGTTTGTTTTTTTGAGACAGAATCTCACTCACTCTGTTGCCCAGGCTGGAGTGCAGTGGAACGATCTTGGCTCACTGCAACCTCTGCCTCCCGGGTTCAAGCCATTCTCGTGCCTCAGCCTCTGGAGTCGCTGGGACTACAGGCATGAGCCACCAGGCCTGGCTAATTTTTTTGTATTTTTAGTAGAGATGGAGATTAACCATGTTGGCCAGGCTGGTCTCAAACTCCTGACCTCAAGTGACTCACCCACCTCAGCCTCCCAAAGTGCTGGGATTACAGGCATGAGCCACCGCGCCCGGCCCCATTGCCTGTTTATTGTCTGCCCTCCCCACGAGGACAGGGTCTGTGTAGACCTTGCCCACTATTGATTTCCCAGCCCAGCACATAAGGGAACTTAATATTTATTTAACAAATGAATAAACTGGAGGTGTCAGCTTAAAATACATACAAAATATTGTCATTGTCCCATGGGTTCATCTTTAAAAATCTCTGTGAGTTGCATTTTTACCCTCAGCTTATCCATATTTTAGAATGAGTCCTGTTTTCACAAAAAAAAGAGTTTGACTGAAATTGATGTTTTGTGAATATGGTAGCTTTGTGTGCCTCGTGGCCAAAGCAGATTCACATAGTGGCTAAAGGAGCAGACTCCAGACCTGGCTGCCTGGTTTCAAAGCCAGACCCTAGACCAGGCCCGGTGGCTCATGCCTGTAATCCCAGCACTTTGGGAGGCTGAGGCAGGCGAATCACCCGAGGTCAGGAGTTTGAGACTAGCCTGGCCAACATATAGTGAAACCCTGTCTCTACTAAAAATACAAAATTAGCCGGATGTGGTGGTGCATGCCTGTCCCAGCTATCCGGGAGGCTGAGGCAGGAGAATTGCTTGAACCTGGGAGGCGGAGGTTGCAGTAAGCCAAGATCACACCATTGCACTCCAGCCTGGGTGGAAGAACAAGAACAAAACTCCATCTAAAAAAAAAAATAGCCAGACCATCCACCTACAAGCAAGGTGACTGCAGGCAGATTGCCGTGTGTCTCTTTACTTGTCTGTAAAATGAGACAAGCAGAGTACCTAACTTGTGGGATTGTTATCAGAGATAGAAGGGCTAGCCACACATAAAGTGTTAGAAACAGCAAACATGCAGTGAATGTCCCTGTAAAGCCACAGCAGGTGTCTTCAGCCCCAGTGCAGGAACCAAGGGCAGGTGCTCCCTGCCCTGGCCACTCTCCCATAAGTCCCCTGAAACTGAATTCTCTAGAAATATGGGAACAGGAAACAAGTCTCAAAAGAATTCTGTTTCCTATAAAAATAGAGCTCCATGTCCTGGTCTTCCAATGAGTGTAAAAGTAATTTGTGGTTTCCAGAACCTCGTGCCATCCTCCTCTTCTCTACCCTAGGGCTTCCCAAGAGAAACACAGACTCCAGCTGAACACAGAGAAGGAACAGGAGCCCCAGAAGAAGACCCAGACGTGTGACACCTCTGTGCAGATAGAACCCGTCCACACTGAGGCCTTCTCCAGCAGCCAAGAGGTGAGTGCCACCCACTCCTGGGTACTGGAAGGATGTTCAAAGACACAGCCCAGTGGTGGCTTTCTTTCCTTTTGAAGATATTTTCATTCTAAGTTCCAAAAGTATGGCTTGCTTGTGTGAAATGTATAAAGTAAATCGCAGAATCCTGCCTCTTCAGTCACAGTCACCAGAGGTCACAGCTGTCCACGGTGTGATGTGCATGCCATGAGATCTTTCCCTTGGAGAGGCCTCCACGTTCTCACATGGTCAAGAAAATGCAGTGACTGAAGATGAGGTGTGGATTCGCTCCACCTGTGTTTGAATCCCAACTCCTCCACTTAGAAACTCTGTGACCTTGGGGAGGTCACTGTACACCAGTTCCCTGTTCTGACAGTAATGACCACCCCCACCTTATGGGTTGGTTGAGAAATACATTTTATGTATATACACACTTGAACAAACACACACAAACCCATACATATATTTATTTATTCATTCATTCATTTATTTTGAGGAAAGGTCTCACTCTGTCACCCAGGCAGGAATGTAGTGGTGCAATCACAACTTCACTGCAGCCTCAACTTCCCAAGGTTCAAATGATCCTCCTGCCTCAGCCTCCCTAGTAGCTGGGACTACAGACGCACACCACCACACCTAACGAATTTTTGTATTTTTAGTACAGATGAGGCGTCACCATGTTACCCAGGCTTGTCTTGAATTCCCGGACTCAAGAATCCACCTGCCTCAGCCTCCCAAAGTGCTGAGATTACAAGTGTGAGCCACCACGCCTGGCCCATATAGATATTTGTTTAGTAGATAATTTTTTTGCTAATGGTATCAAACCATGTACATTCTGCAACATGGGTTTATTTTTACATAACAGTATTTAATGGGCATATTTGCAAGTATATGAAGATCTGCCTCACCCTTTTAAATGGTTGTGTAGAATTCCACTGTGTTTCTTTTTTCCAACCAGTCCCCTCTTGATGGACACTTAGGTTATTTCTCCTCTTGTGCAATGCTGTCGTTAATGTATTTGTTCTTCCTGAGTTGTGCTTGATGGGGCCAAACTGCCTTCCCAAAGAGCCATGTAGTGAGTGCTCCATGGCTGTGTCTTGGTAGCTGTTCCATGCACCTGCCCAGAAGCATCTGATGGGAGTGTGTCTTTGAGTGAGAACAGCCTTCATTGGGCCGTCCTGGAAGCGGGTGCTCACACTCTGTCCCTATGGCTGGGGCTGTGATACTCTCCATGATCCGCAGCATGCAATGGTGAGACTCAGTGGTTCCTCAAGGCCCTGGTTTCCTGGAGCCTGGGGCTATTCTTTCCCCAGGGCTTTTTGAGCCTAGAGAGCATGGCGTTCCAGTAATGGCCTTTGGATTTTCACTGGGAAGCCAGGCCAAATGTGTCAGCTTGCTTTCCGGCTCTCTCAGAGATGCCTTTCCCCTGCCAGACAGCATTGAGCCAGGGCTGCAAACAGCTTGAACGAAAGGGCTCGAGGTCCAGCCAGCTGTCCTTGGCATCGATTGCTGTCCAGAGCACTTTAACAGAATTGTCTCCTGGTTGCTCAGGGCAACCAGGAAGGCAGGGGCTGCAGCAGGTCCACGTGGCCGTAAGCTCCGTGGGGCAGGGGGTGTGTGGCACTCCTGTTGGAATCCCAGGCTCTTAGAGCAGAACCTGACCCATATTCGTTCACTCATTCAACAACTATTGAGCACCTGCTGTGTCTCAGGCCCTATGCCAGGGATAGGAGAAGACGCACAGGGTCCCACCCACACCAAACGCCCTTGGACTCTGTGCATGTCTGTTGGACTGGATTGTTGAACTGGGATGCCCTTGATTTTTAGTTTATATTATGTGGAAGGATTAGTGGAGGAGGATGGGGGAGGGAGACTGCAAGATAAAAGGGAAAATGTATTTGTTCCTTCTTGGAATGGTTTTCCTCCTTCGGGCTCCTTCCTGCTTTCTAAGCCAGAGTGGGTCAGAGGGCTTAAGAGTTGTATGAGAAAGAATCTCATCCTCTCCAAATAAATAAATTCCCAGCAGATCCGCAAGGAGGGGTCACGTGGAGCTCCTGGTACCCCTCAGGCCAAGCACAGGCTGTGACGGAGCCTTAATGCATGGCTACCCCTGCGCCCCCAAAACTCAGTATCTGCTGCCCCCTGCTATACACAGAGAGACAGAGAGCAAGGGAGAACGTTCCAGGTTGTTTACTGCCAGGGCAAACACGCATCCTCAAGAGGTGACCAAGGCCAGTGTAGAGCCAACGCTGGAAGGGAACCAACCACGCATCCTGTGAGCAGGCTGGAGTCAGGGTCCGAGGACAAGCGAGGCCCTACTAAGCGCAGGCAGGGTGGGCTGCCTCTCTCTCACAGCTGCTGAGCCCTGGTCCCAGCTGGAAAGCCAGGGCAAGCTCCTTACAGCTCCTGTTTCTGACAGGCTCTGTATTTATTGAGTACCTACTGTGCTCAGACACAGTGCTGGGCCCTGGGAATAGCACAGTCTTCAAAGGAGATAAAGACTGCTCTCACGGAGCCTGTCTTCTGGGAGGAGAGACACAGAAATAAACAAGCCAAGATCAAGTAAAATGTCCAGTGGGAATAAGCGCTCTGAGGAACTGCACAGCAGGATTCAGCACAGTGATGTGGGGGCAGGGGGGTGGTCAGGTGATCAGGTGGTCAGGGAGGCCTGTGCTGGAGGAGACCTGGAGCAGAGCCGGAAGGAAGGGAGGGAACGAGTGGTGGGGACATGGGGGTGGGGGTAGGGGACCGTCCCAGGAGGGCCTCAGACGGCACTGTTGAACCCCTTGTAGGAGGCCACGGGCCCTGTTCCCCTGGTGGCAGTGTGGCTAGCACAGGGCCGGGGATGTGTCATACAGGCCTCTGATAAGCATTTGAACCATTAAAGGAGGAAGAACAAACAGATGTCTCCTTTGCTCTCCTCTGCGTTCTTTTCCTGGAGCACTTATCATTCTCCAGAATCAGAGTATTTGTGCGCCTGTCTGTCTGTTACCTGTCTGCCCCATAGAAAATGCACCCACAGCAGCAAGGGCTGGTCTGCCTGCTCCCTGATCTCGCCCTAGTGCCTAGAACAGTGTCCGGCATGCAGCTACTGCTACCATTCAATAGATAGATGGATAGGCAACTTCTAAAATAATTTTGGTTCACTTTATACTACATATATATTATCTTCCGTATCTATAGCTATCTATATATGTATATGTATATGCATGAAATGAACCAAAACTGGTATTTTAAAAAGTATTATAAAAGAGCCAGATTGTCAGTTTCTTCTCTTTCTTGCCAATTTGACTGAAGCCTTCCCTGGCAACTCTATCTACAACTGAAAACCGTTCCCAACATCCCACCCTGTTTCCCCACTTAATTTTCTCTTTACCATTTATAACTTCTACCAGATATTTTCACCTTGTTGTCTGTCTGCCCACACGAGGATGCAAAATCTATGACAACAGGGATGTTGCTGGGTTTAGCAACTACTCAATTCCCAGAGCCTAGAATAAGCCTTGGCACATAGAGGTGCTCAATAAATCGATGTGAGATGAATGAATGAATTTCTTACCCTAGAGAAGCATTGTTTAGCTCAGAGTTTATGAATGGACTTCAGGAGGTCTTGACCCTCTGGACGTTGTATGCAAATATTTGTGTCGATGTGAATTTTTCTGGAGGAAAAAACCCTGCATGCTTCCAAATCTTAAAAGGGTACATGACCCTTAAAAGATGAAAAAGACGGCTGGGCACAGTGGCTCACACCTGTAATCCCAGCACTTTGGGAGGCCAAGGGAGGTGGATCACGAGGTCAGGAGTTCGAGACCAGCCTGGCCAACTTGGTGAAACCCCGTCTCTACCAACAATACACAAAAAATTAGCTGAGCGTGGTGGCATGCACCTGTAATCCCAGCTACTCAGGAGGCTGAGGCAGGAGAATCGCTTGAACCCGGGAGGTGGAGGTTGCAGTGAGCCGAGATCACGCCACTGCACTGTAGCCTGGGCGACAGAGCAAGACTCCGTCAAAAAAAAAAAATGGTGAAAAAGGCCTTTCTTTGTATGTGCTCTTAGTAAACCCAACTCTAGGCTGGTTACAGTAGCTCATGCCTGTAATCCCAGCACCTTTGGAGGCGGAAGCAGGAGGATTGCTTGAGCTCAGGAGTTTGAGACCAGCGTGGGCAACAAAGCGACATCCTGTCTCTACAAAAAAATAGAGAAAAATTAGTCGGGCGTGGTGGCACACACTTGTAATTCCAGCTGCAGAGCTGGAAGGATCACTTGAGCGCAGAGGCAGAGGCTACAGTGAGCCGTGATCAAGCCGTTGCATTCCAACCTGGGCAACAGAGCAAGACCCAACAGAGCAAGATCCAAAAACCAAAACAAACAACAAAAACACACACACAAAAAAAAAACCCAACTCCAACCTGAGCTGTTTAGGATGGTCCATCTGGGTCTAGTGGCCACCATATTGGACAGTGCAGGTATAAAACATTCCCTTCACCACAGAAAGTTCCATGGGGTTCCAGAAGCTCCGAAGCCTCAGAGGAAGGTTTTCATTTCTCCAGCCCAACCAAGAGCCAATCTATCAAATCCCCCTAGCAAATATTAAATAATCATCCTTATCACCAGTTAAAAGAAAGCATCATGGGTTCTCATCTGAAAATGCCCCTCTGGGAGTAGAATTGGCTGTGATTGTTCAGAAACAAGACCAGCATGACAGCAAATGGAAACCTAGGCATAGAACAGTATTAGAAGAAAAAATAAAACGTGGAGAGGGAACGTGGAGGGGCTGTTTTATTTATAGTAATGCTAAATACGAAAGTTGGAAGTCTTCCTACATGTGACCCGATATTTGAGATGAAAAATGTAAATTCTATCTCTGCTGAAGCCCTAATGCTATTTTTCCAAAGGTGCTAAGTGACTGGGTTCCCCTATACATGAATTGTTCACATTTCTGTGAATGTCAGAGAAATCTTCTAATCCCTGATCAAACGCTGCCCGCCCCATTCTGCCCACAGCAGCAATCCTTCAGCGATCTAGGGGTCAGGTGCAAAGGGTCCCGGCACGAGGAGGTCATTCAGCGTCAGAAAAAGGCCTTATCTGAACTTCGAGCGCGAATTAAAGAACTCGAGAAGGCGCGCTTACCAGGTAAGTCTCCTCCTTCCTAGTCAGAGCAGTGGACCCCAGACTCCGGCTCACTTTGGGGACTGACCAGTTTGCCAGGACTACCATGTTTTACCTGCATCATCCCAGAACTCGGAGGACATTGTAATACACAAAAAGATGGGCAGACCATGATCTCAGAGTCAAGTGCAGGCCTTGATATTAAATAAATAGGATTTCATGCATAACTCACTATTGTACTTTTTTTTTTTTTTTTTTGAGACAGAGTCTCGCTCTGTCACCCAGCCTGGAGTGCAGTGGTGCATTCTTGCCTCACTGCAACCTCCGCCTCCCAGGTTCTAGTGATTCTCCTGCCTCAGCCTCCCTAGTATCTAGGACTACAGGAACTAGCCACCACACCTGGCCAATTTTTATATTTTAGTAGAGACGGGATTTCACCATATTGGTCAGGCTGGTCTTGAACTCCTGACCTTGTGATCCACCCGCCTCAGCCTCCCAAAGTGCTGAGATTACAGGCGAGAGCCACCACGCCCAGCCTACTTTTTCTTATTTCATGGTGGCTGGGTGAGAACTTTGTCATGGATGAATACTGTCTAAGGATCAATGTTGGAGAACCACTCACAGTACCCCCTTTAGAGGGGGGTAGAACTCTCCTAAGACTTGGGGCCCACTGCAGGCTGGGGCACTGGTCTAGGACCTGGAAGCCTGGGTTCAAGTTCCATCTTGGTTCCATGGCTGAAGGACCTTAGCAAAGTCCACCCTCAATGGTCTCGGCGCTGATACCTGTGTGGCTGCAGCCTCCTATGAGCCGGGTGACCTTGGCCAGGTCATTTAATCTCTCTAGGACTGTGTCCTCATCTGCCACGGGAGGTCATAAGGATTAAAACAGGCCTGTGTAAGTGTCCTGTAAATAGTTGCTATGGTTATTACATGAAATAACTTCTTCCTGAGCCTTTCTTTTGAGTCTACTTTATTTCTTTTACAGATCATAAAGACCACCAGAATGAATCATTTCTAGATTTAAAGAACCTCAGAATGGAAAACAATGTCCAGAAAATACTACTGGATGCAAAACCGGATTTGCCAACTCTCTCAAGAATAGAGATCCTAGCGGTAACCAAAGAAAATTCTCTCTGCTGTGACTGGCATGTGGAGAGGAGGGGCCTGAGGGCAGACACTAGCTGCGTTCCCTGGCACAGCCATACATGTCAGCGGTTTGGGGCTGGCTGCTGTCTATACTCACTAGCTGGGGCCCCGACCATACCCGCTGTCCAGGGTTTGCACAGGAAGGTAGCTTTCCACTTGCGCACAGTATGGTTCTGCATGGTGTTGACATTGGGCCACGTTAATCACTGAAGCATGGCGGGCCCCCTTTCCAGATCATGTGTGATATTCTTTATTTTATTTTTTATTTTTATTTATTTTTATTTTATTTATTTATTTATTTATTTATTTTTTGAGACAGAGTCTCACTCTGTCACCCAGGCTGGAGTGCAGTGGCACTATCTCGGCTCACTGCAAGCTCCGCCTCCCAAGTTCATGCCATTCTCCTGCCTCAGCCTCCTGAGCAGCTGGGACTACAGGCACCCGCCACCACGCCCGGCTAATTTTTTGTATTTTTAGTAGAGACAGGGTTTCACCTTGTTAGCCAGGATGGTCTTGATCTCCTGACCTCATGATCCGCCCGCCTCGGCCTCCCAAAGTGCTGGGATGACAGGCGTGAGCCACCGCGCCCGGCCGATCACGGGTGATATTCTGCAGAACATGTTCAGCAGGCTAATAGATCATGTTATGCCATGAGTTTGCCTAAAGTTTGCTTTTCGCTGTTACCTGAAAAACACAACCACATAAAAGGCAGGAGAAGGGATCCGTGATTCAGAGCACACAAGTTCCTAGAGTCAGAGGGACCTGTGTCCAGATCCGAGCTCTGCAAGCTGTGTGACCTTGGGCAAGGCTCTTGACCTTTCTGGGACTCCATTTCCCAGCTGTAAAATGATGACAAAAATACTGAAGGAGATAATTCTGGAAAGCGCTTAGCCTAGTGCCTGGCTCAGAGGAAAAACTTAATAAATGATAGATGTTATTATTAAAATTATTTAAATAGGCCAGATGTGGTGGCTCACGCCCGTCATCCCACCACTTTGTGAGGCCAAGAGAAGGGTATCGCTTGAGGTCAGGAGCTTGAGACCAGCCTGGGAAACATAGCGAGACCCCATCTCTACAAAAAAATTAAAAATACGCTAGTCAGGCATGGAGCCAGGTACCTGCAGTCCTGGCTAGTCAGGAGGCTGACATGGGAAGATCACTTGAGCTCAGGAGTTTGAGGCTACAGTGAGCTATGATCGTGCCACTGCTGTCCAGCGGGGACAATAGGATTTCCAGAAGTGCTTTGATTGTGCAGTTGAAGGTGCCTTTTTACCCTAAATGGATGTTTGGGCATTTGATGGACACGTGATAGGTCAGCATCTGTCACAGGACACGCCGAGGGCACGTGTGCTGCCGCAGCTGCATCCACACCACACAGGCTTCTAGAAGAAATAATGAGGCTATCCTACATTCTCTCGGCAGTTTTTCTGGACATTTGCGAGAGTCCAGGAAGAGGGTCTTTGGAAATGAGCTGGTTTTCTAGAGAAAATCAAACCCTACTTCCCTGAGGGTGGGAGTGGAGGGACAGCCTCCAGGTTGGGATCAGTTTGATTCCCAGCCTGACCCGCTCCCAAGACAGGCCTTCCCCTCCACAGGGCCTCAGTGCCACCACAGACACCATGCAGCAGGAAACCTCTCCACTCTCTCAAAAGTCCTCAATCTTCCGACACAACACTGGCAGCAATTCAAATTAAGATAAAGGGGCCAAGCACAGTGGCTCATGCCTGTAATCCCAGCACTTTGGGAGGCCAAGGCGGGCAGATCACTTTGAGCTCAGGAGTTCAAGACCAGCCTGGGCAACATGGCGAGACCCTGTCTCTACAAAACATTAGCCAGGCATTGGTGGCTCACGCCTGTAGTCCCAGCTACTCAGGAGGCTGAAGCTAGAGAATCACTTGAGCCCAGGAAGTGGAGGCTGCAGTGAGCCGAGATCACATGACTGCACTCTGGCCTGGGTGACAGAATGAGACTTTGTCTCAAGAAAAAAAAGAAAAGAAAAATGAAGAGAAGGAGCAGGAGGAAGAACAGCTGGCATTTACTGAGTGCTTACTGTGTACCAGGCATTGAGCAGAGCCCTTCACATGTGTTATTTCATTTAATCCACACAGCAGCCTGGGTCAGTTACCATTGTTATCCCCGTTTTACAGATAAGAAATATGAAGACTTCAGGCCAGGCACGGTGGCTCACGCCTATAATCCCAACACTTTGGGAGGCCGAGGCAGGCAGATCACTTGAGGCCAGAAGTTTGAGACCAGCCTGGCCAACATGGCAATACCCCGTCTCTGCTAAAAATACAAAACTTAGCCAGGCATGGTGGTGCACATCCGTGCTCAGGCGTGAGAATCACTTGAACCCGGGAGGCGGAGGTTGCAGTGAACCAACATCGCACCACTGCACTCCAGCCTGGGCGAAAGAGTGAAACTCCGTCAAAAAAAAAAAAAAAGAAAAGAAAAGAAAGGAAAAGAAAAATTAAGGCTTCAGAAGGTCAAGCACTTCACCCAAGGTCACAAAGATAATGAATGACAGAGCCAGGACTGTGTCCCTGGAGGTCTGCCTCTTGCAGCCTGCTGGTCTGCAGAGAAGGAGATGGGGATGGTGTGATCGAACCTGCAGCCTGGACTCTTCCTTAGGTCACCCGCCCTCCGGACTCCTGCAAGCTGCAGGAAAAGAGAGGGGATTCTGAAGGGGAGTGCAGAGGATGCAGTTCAGGGAGCTGGAGACACCAAGCTGTGTTTTAGGTTCTTTTTATAGAAGAACTGCCCAATTTATTGTCATCTTTAAATACCTGCTTTATTCTCATCTCATAGATAGATAAATGTGTCCACTCTTAATATAGACAAATATGTTACACTTACCTATCACAGTCACCTTTAGGCTTTTAGATTTTTGTGAATGGGTTTTTTGTTTTTGGTTTTTTTTTTTTAATCTCCCAGGTTTACAGTATAGAGCCGGTAAATGCTGCAAGCTGACATGCTCTTGGTGTTCGTGGCGAGCACTTAATACCCAATTTAGTTGTGAGGGGATGTATGGGGGTTGTCCGTGGCCTCCAGACTCCCCCCTTGGCCTGGTGGCTTTTCTATGCCTTTGGCTGGGGCTTTCAGCAAGCAGCCGGCTGAGCAGGGTCTTACCAGGTGCACAGCTGTCTCCTCTCTGGAAAGGGTCTGAAGTGAAGGAGTGGGTTGCCCTCCACACCTGTGGGTGTTTCTTGTAAGGTGGAACGAGAGACTTGGAAAAGAAGAAGACACAGAGACAAAGTATAGAGAAAGAAATAAGGAGGCCCGGGGAACCAGCGTTCAGCATATGGAGGATCCCGCCAGCCTCTGAGTTCCCTTAGTATTTATTGATCATTCGTGGGTGTTTCTCCGAGAGGGGGATGTGTCAGGGTCACAAGACAATTGTGAGGAGAGGGTCAGCAGACAAACACGTGAACAAAGGTCTTTGCATCATAGACAAGGTAAAGGATTAAGTGCTGTGCTTTTAGATATGCATACACATAAACATCTCAATGCTTTACAAAGCAGTATTGCTGCCCGCATGTCCCACCTCCAGCCCTAAGGCGGTTTTTCCCATCTCAGTAGATGGAACGTATGATCGGGTTTTATACCGAGACATTCCATTGCCCAGGGACGGGCAGGAGACAGATGCCTTCCTCTTGTCTCAACTGCAAGAGGCATGCCTTCCTCTTATACTAATCCTCCTCAGCACAGACCCTTTACGGGTGTCGGGCTGGGGGACGGTCAGGTCTTTCCCTTCCCACGAGGCCATATTTCAGACTATCACATGGGGAGAAACCCTGGACAATACCTGGCTTTCCTAGGCAGAGGTCCCTGCGGCCTTCCGCAGTGTTTGTGTCCCTGGGTACTTGAGATTAGGGAGTGGTGATGACTCTTAAGGAGCATGCTGCCTTCAAGCATTTGTTTAACAAAGCACATCTTGCACAGCCCTTAATCCATTTAACCCTGAGTTTGACACAGCACATGTTTCAGAGAGCACGGGGTTGGGGGTAAGGTCACAGAATCTCAAGGCAGAAGAATTTGTCTTAGTACAGAACAAAATGGAGTCTCCCGTGTCTACTTCTTTCTACACAGACACAGTAACAATCTGATCTCTCTTGCTTTTCCCCACACTGAAGTGATGCTCACCCACCATCTGCATCATCTCTGGAAAGGGTTGGAAGTGAGCGTCCAGTTTCTGCTGCATGAAAATGGCATTCCTTTAATAAAAGGAGGGGGGATATTTTCTATTTAACCTGCATTCATTCATTTGACAAACATGCCCACTCTGTGCCAGGCGCCATGCTGGGCACAAGGACGGGGAGAGTGAGCAAACAGCAACACCATCCCTGCTTCTATGGCACTCTCGTCTGGACCAGTGTTTCCAGGCCTTAGCACTGTTGATATTTTAGGGCCCCACAATGTGGCGTGGTTTGTGGGGGGATGTGTGGATGTCTAGTAGCGTCTTTGCTCTCTACCCCCTAGATGCTAGTAGCACTCCCCGCCTGCCGTTGTGACAATCAAAAATGTGTCCAAACACTGCCAAATGGCCCAGGGGAGGGGACAAAACCACCCCAATTGAGAACCACTGTTCTAGAGGGAAGACAGGAGGTGATCAAAGAACAAGACAAGTGATGTATAATTACAGAGACTTCAAAGACAGAGTCATTCTCTGAAGGGTGGGAATACAATTATAAGAAAGCAGTTGACAAAGGAATCAGACGGAATGATCAGGACGCGGACTGAAAATCAACTCTCTTGAGTTAATCTTCGGTAATCACACAGTGCTTTAGCTTCCAGTCATAGAAAGTCATAATGGAATGTCAAGAGAGGCCTTTCATTTCTTTCTGATTTCAGCCTCAGAATGGCCTTTGCAACGCAAGTTTCGGCTCAGCCATGGAGAAGTCAGGGAAGATGGATGTGGCTGAGGCTTTAGAGCTCAGTGAAAAGCTGGTACGTACATCCAGCATCCAACCTGCTCCTGTCCAAAGCCTGGGTCCCCTGCAGTCAGTGTTGAACGCAGGATAGTTTAAATATCAACCTCACATGCCTAGTTAGTTACTCTAATAACTCTGCAAGACCTACCTACTATCCCAGCATGGGTCAGGAATCGCATAGCCAAATTCCTTGAAAAACTGGGTGGTTAGAATGAAGTGTTTATATCTGTTGTCATTTTTCACCCCCGGTTCTCAAAAAAGGCATAGCGTAAATGGATGTGGGAGAAAGGAAAGTCATGCTGAAAGCCCCAGTTGCACTCCTTTCAAAGCATGTGCATGTTCTCTGCAATTGCAGAAAGTGAATGAAACAGAATTAGACATTGGCCTCCTTAAAGCGGCCACCAGCGGCCTCGGGTAATGCCTCTTATGCGCGAACGTTTTCCTTGTAGTACCTGGATATGAGCAAAACCCTTGGAAGTCTCATGAACATCAAGAATATGTCAGGCCACGTGTCCATGAAATACCTCTCCCGCCAGGAGAGGGAGAAGGTCAACCAGCTTCGACAAAGGGACCTCGACCTGGTGTTTGATAAGATCACCCAACTCAAGAACCAGCTGGGGAGGAAAGAGGAGCTGTTGAGAGGATATGAAAAGGACGTTGAACAGCTCAGGTACCTCGGCACCCACACGTCCCCACAGAAAGGCCCGGGCCTCCCTTCTCCTGGCTAAACTCAGCCTAGCAGCAGACCCCTAGGTCTGGGACAGGAGGACAGAGACCCGAGTGTGGAATACCTGCAATGTCAGAAGGGGAACAGGGAGGGCACTGACTAGGCCTGGTAGAGGGAATTCTGTCCCCAAGATCACGGCTGCAGAAGTGCACGGTTTCCCCATTCTGTGAACTATTTTCTGTGCAAGCTGCACCTCTTGTGACCCTTGACTTACGGTTTCCCAGTTGTGTAGCATTGAGGGCTCTGTCATATTTTCAAGAGTCGCAGTTCCCCACTCCCCAGGAAGTCAGGAGGGGCTGGTAGCACATCCTTTATCCCCTCCCGCTACACACATTCGGCTGATGAATGGCTCGTTCTGCTCTCTGTACCCCAAATCTTCGTCATGCTCTCCTGCTTGTGATGACACTCCTGAGTGAGCCCCCACTGTGGATGTATTTTGAGAGACTTCCGGGTCTGGCACATTGATGATGATTGGGAAAGATAAGGGAAAAACAGACGCCATCTCTCCTGTGCACGCAGGCGGAGCAAAGTGTCCGTTGAGATGTACCAGTCGCAGGTGGCAAAGCTGGAGGATGATATCTACAAAGAGGCCGAAGAGAAGGCCCTGCTGAAGGAGGCCCTGGAGCGCATGGAGCACCAGCTGTGCCAGGAGAAGAGGATCAACAGGGCCGTCCGGCAGCAGAAGGTGAGGCGCTGCTGCCCAGGGCAGAACCTCCCAGGCTGCCCTGCAGCTCCCATTAGCAATGGCCAAGGGTGGTCCCTGGAGGATCCAGGTAGCACAGAACACAGGGATGGATGCAAAGGGAGGCGACTGGATAGCTTTTGCATCCGACAGACCTAGATTTAGACCAGAGCTCAACCACTTACTATGTGACCTTAGATAGGTTTCTTAACCTCTCTGAGACTCATGGTGCTCATCTGTATTTTTTTTAATGGTGGTTGTTATTCATATTTATATCAATCTGCCAGGTGCTAGGGATACATAAGCTCTCAGAGAGTGGAGATTTGGATTCACTATTCTGAGTGCCTGGCACGCGGTAGACACCCAGTAAATATTTGGTGAACAGATGGGTGGAAGGACAGACAGGTTGATTGATGGACAGGTGGAAGAATAGATGGACTGAGGAGTATACAGGTGGATGGGCAGATGGATGTCCTCGAAGAACATATCCCTTAGTGTGGAACAGAGAGCTGACTTCAGGTGGATTTCATAGCTGAAGGGTGTCGAGGCTGTGCAGTCCAGGAAGGGCACTCAGCCTGGTTAGAACATGCAGTGAGGGCCTGCCAAAGCCACAATACCGCCAGTGACTGCAAAGGAGAGCTGGAGTTTGTGCACCAAAGGGACGAGAGGGTGGACATTCCTGGCTGAAGGAGCCGCAGAGGAAAGGTGTGAGGATGAGATTTGCTCCCTGGCACAGAGTTGGAAATAGCACTGGCTTGAGAAACCGAGATTCCAGTCTCAGGCTGGTGACCCAGCGAAAATGGGTCCCCCTCCCACCACACACACACGCGCGCGCTCGCACACACCCTGGTATCTCATCTGTAGCATGGTACAGGAGTCAGCCGGTCCTGGGCTCAAATCCCCGCACTTATTAACTGTGCGACCTTGTGCAGATCTCTTTGCCTCTCTGAGCCTTGCTTTCCTCATTAGTAAATGGGAGCTTCCAGCCCCTGCCTCGCAGGCAGATGGTGAGGATGAAAGAATGCAGGCGTTCCTCGCTATCTGCTGTCCACTCTCGCTGTCGTCATACCTCAGGAGCCAAGTGCTTTCGGATGGTGAGGGTGCTTGTCCCGTCTCTGAAGCACCTGCCCAGGGCCTGGCGCCAGCCGGTGGACACTGCCTTCCCCATGCTGCCCATGACCCATGCTGCCCATGACCCATGCAGGTGGTCTCCTGGGTGAGTCCTGCCTCAGACCCAGTAGGGTCTACACACTGGAAAGTTTCCCCAAAGCAAGTCACACATGAGCAGCACCCAGGCAGCTTCCAAAGCTCCCTGAAAGCTGGCAGAGGGGCTTTCCTGTCTGCTTTGCAGTTGACATATTCATCATCCACTCCTGCAGCCCACAAGGCACTGGAACAGTGACCCCTAAATAGAGCCAGACTCTCCCTTTCCTTCACTCTTGCCTAAGGTGGAACAGATCCCAAGGCTGGGGTTAGGCAAGTCAGGGAAAGAACCACGGTCACTGTCTCTTCATGACTGTCTCCAGGTCAGGGACTGGGTTCATCTGAGCTTTGCAGCCGTGATAGGGCTTATTAATGCCTCTAATAGCCCTGCCTGGTATGATGATCCCTATTTTACAGATGAGGAAACTGCGCCTCAGAGAGTTAAGAGGCGCCCAAGTGCACACAGTGGCTGGTAAGGAGGGCTGGGACCTGACCCCAGATCCCTCTGACCCTGGTTCTCCTGCTGTCTGCAGGGTTGGCCGTGAGTCCCCTCCTTGTAACTGTCAGCTTTTATGTGTGTGTGTATTCTCGTGTGTGTGTGTGTGCACATGTGTACCATGTGCATGAGGGTTTGCCTGTGTGTGACGCTATGTGTGTGTGTTTGTGTGTGTTGCCTGCCTGAGCTCAGAGAGAGCCAAACCCCCAGAGAAGGGTGCCCCCTCCACCAACCAGGGGAGCTCCTTGCAGAGGCCTGGCCTTCATCCCACAAACCTTGCAGACCACACACAGGCTCCCTGGCTTGCAGCCCCCAAAAATGAAGGCAGCGCCCTGCTCTGGACGTGGCCTTTCCACACTCACCACTCTGAATTAAACATCACAGGCCCCCATCTGCACATGTCTTGGGGTTGCCTCGGGCAGAGGACGGTTTCCTTTCACGCTGTGCCATGCCAGGGAGATCTGGGCAGCAACAGAGTCCTGAGATGTCCTTTGATGTACCCACAGGAGAGTTCGCTCCTTCCTGAGGCGGTGTCCCCCAGGGCTTGGCAGGCCAGGCCCACAGCAGAGACACCAGACCACAGAGTGGGATGGCAGAGGGCCCTAAAAAGCCCATTGTCATGCACTGGCTGAAAATGAAAGAAAACCTGCAGATTTACATAATCAGTCCACATGCATTATTCATGGCCTCCCTACGCACACACAATGCGGGCTGGCCAGCCTTCCACGGAGCGGGAGGAGGAAGGTCCCAAGCGGCCAAGCCAAACCTGTGTCAGCGTCCCCAGCTGGAGCTGGGAACTTTCAAATTCATGGAATTCACAACATAAGGAAAGATTTGATAGGAAGTAGAGCCACGATCACAGCAAGGCTGATGGTATTATGTAAGGAGCACTTGCTGTCAGATGCACCCCACAGGGCACGGCCCACCCTCACCTCACATCAGCCTGCGAGGAGGGCTGCCGGGCGTCTGCCCACTGAGAGGGGAAACTGAGGAGGTCGGAGGGCAGTGTCACCCGGCTACTCAGCTACAGAAACGGGACCTCAGCGACCTCCGATCCCTGCCCTCCCAGCCCATCCACTCATCCACCCCATTCCTTTCCAGGATGCACCCCACCTACTCCATCACCATTTCTCTCGGGGTTCATCCCCAGGCTCAGTTTGCATTTAAGGTTTGTGACTAACATGTCATCAGAAACTCCTGTTTGTCAAGGGGAAAAAAAGGGGGGAAAGTCTTTTTTTTTTTTTTTGCTTGCTGTTCAAGAATTTGACAACATCAGAGAAAACAGTTTTTTTTCAGTGGTGCAAGACTCGAAAGGGAACCTGTATACATCTGTTTGGGCAGCAGCTGCTTCCTAGGAGTATATTTTCATTAAATGAAAGTTAAAGGAAAGTAGAATTCCTTTAAGTTTCACACCTAACATTTTCACAAACAGTCGATTTTTTTCCAAGTCTCCTGTATAAAATCTCAACGCCCCTTCATAAAGATGGAACAGTTGAGCCTCTGGGAAACGAAATTACTCACCTTGAGTTTCAGAACTACCCGCCTCCGACACACACAACCACTGTAGTTTTAACACTTGAACATCTCTTCACGGAGCAGAACTTCCCAGAGTCCTAAGTCATACTTCCAGCTGGGCAGGGTAGCTCATGTCTGTAATATCAGAACTTTGGGAGGCTGAGGCAGGAGGATCATTTGAGACCAGCCTGGGCAACATAGCAAGACACCACCTCTAAAAATAAAAATAAACAAATTAGCCAGGTATGGCACCACACACCTGTAATCTCAGCTACTTGGGAGGCTAAGGCAGGAGGATCAATTGAGCCTAGTAGTTTGGGGCTGCAGTAAGCTATGATCGTGCCACTGCCCTCCAGCCTGGGCAACACAGCAAGACCTTGTCTCTTTTAAAACAGGAAAAAAGGCATAGTTCTATACTAATACCTCTGGCTGTGCAAATCAGACCTGACATAAAATGTTGGGGAAAACCTCAGTGCTGGTCATTCACAGAGAACCTCGTGGTCATCAGCCTCCTGACTCTGGGATGCCCTGGGTCCACAGCTCCCTGCAGTGACAGTGTGACAGTGACAATGGCCCAGGCTGTGCCCAATCTAGTCCACTTCCCACATCACTAAACAAGGCGGCAGAGTTTCTCCGAGATAAGAGGCAGACTTGGAGTCCAACAGATAGGGCTTAGGGTTCAAGCCCACCTCTGTCCCTGAGTGAGCCTCAGTAGATGACTTTACCTCTGTCGCAGGTTTCTCAACAACAGCATCAATAACGGTAACAACAGGACCTGCTTCGTGGGGTGGTTAAATGGTGTGATGCCGGCAGAGCCTGTCACAGAGCAAGCTCAGTTACTCGGTTACTGTGGGGAAGAGAAAAGGCCACTCGGGGGCGGGGGCAGTGCCTGCATCGCTTTCAATGAGCTTCCTGCCCGCTGGCGAGTCCTGCAGACCCTGAGACTTTTTCCCGGGTCCTCCTAGAGCCGGCAGCGCCTTTGTAAAGCTGTCTTTTCTATTTAGTGAATACAGCTAGGGCTACAGCCAAGAAACAGCTGACACTTTTCGTGAATGGGCTAAGACTGGGATTTTCAATAGGAACATTTTAAATGCACAGAAGTTGCTCTTGGAGAAGGATGCAAGCCCGTTCTTTGGCCTTTGTTAGGACTTGAGTGTGAGAACCACTGAAATGCACTAGCTGCTTCTGGCTGGGGAGCAGCCCAGCTCCCCTTCCAGGCTCCAGCCAATCAAACCCTCCCCAAGGGGCTTGGCCACAGCTTTGCCGCGCAGTCTCAGCTGGGCTGGAGCCCCTAACCTTGCCTCTGCATTATGAGCTCAAGTTCCTCATCTTTAAGATGAAAATGAAAATGTGCCTAACCCACAGGAGTCAATCCCTTGAAGGCACGCATATAAAACTCTTAGCAAACATGACCTCTCAATCGTGCTCTTTTCTCTTTTTCTTTTCTTTCTTTTTGTTTGTTTGTTTGTTTGTTTGCGACAGAGTCTCGCTCAGTTGCCCAGGCTGGAGTGCGGTGGCACAATCTCGGCTCACTGCAACCTCTGCCTCCCAGGCTCAAATGATCCTCCCACCTCAGCCTCCCAAGTAGCTGGGATTACAAGGCACCCGCCACTACGCCCGGCTTATTTTTGTATTTTTTTTAGTAGAGAGTAAACTTTGTATTTTTTAGTAGAGAGTTTTACCATGTTGCCCAGGCTGATCTGGAACTCCTGGGCTCAAGTGATCTGCCCATCTTGGCCTCCCAAAGTGCTGGGATTGTAGGCATGAGCCACCACACTCAGCCATCATATCAGTACTGTTTTGTACATCATCATATCAGTAGTATTTTATTTAACTCACTATTTCCCAAGATTTTCTTGGGCCCAGGTATTTTCAGGATCCTGGTTTCCTCAGCGCCACTATGTGTTTTTGACCAAAAAGTAGAAATTGGTAGATGTGTGGGATGAGAATGGGATGGGGGTTTGGGGGTGGTAACCTTGCGCCCTCACCAGAATGGAAAAGTAAAATGTGGCTAGAGTGGTGCAGTGTATGGATAGAAGATGGCTCAAGAAAAAGACACCAGGCTGGGTGTGGTGGCTCACGCCTCTAATCCTAACACTTTGGGAGGCCGAGGCAGAAGGATGACTTGAGGCCAGGAGTTTGAGACCAGCCTGGGCAACATAGCACGACCCCCATCTCTACAAAAAACAAAAAAATTAGTTGGGTGTGGTGACTCACACCTGTAATCCCAGCACTTTGGGAGGGTGATGTAGGAGCATGGCTTGAGCCCATGAGTTGGTGACCAGTCTGGCAATGTGGCAAAAACCCGTCTCTACTAAAAGTTAAAAAAATTAGCTGGGTGTGGTGGCACATGCCTGTAGTCGCAGCTACTTGGGAGGCTGAGGTGGGAGGACTGCTTGAGCCTGAGAGGTCGAGGCTACAGTGAGCCATGGTTGTGCCACTGCACTCCAGCCTGTGTGACAGAGTGAGATCCTGTCTCGAATAAAAAAGAAAAAGACTCCCCCGCAGTGATCCCCTATCTTCTGCCCACCTATCTCAGTGAGTCCCAGCATCTCCTAGAAACCTCAGAGGCCTGTCCCAGATTGGAACAGGTAAGGACACACTAAGGTTAGCACTCTCTTGCTAACCTGATACTTTTCACTCAGGAAAGTGTAAAGGAGCACGAACCGAGAAACGCAAAAGAATCGACACTTTGCAACTGTGCCTTCAAAGAGAAAGACAGGCAGGTATGGGAGGTGTTCTGATGTTGCAGACACAGAGTAGAGACAGTCTCAACTGGGGGTAAGAGCTCATGGCGTGCAATTGCCTGCATGCGCTGCCCAAGGAGCACTGCACACCTCCCTCCTTCCCTTCCCTCCCCAGCCCCTGCCCCACCTCCCTCCCTCCCTCCCCTCCCCAGCCCCTGCCCCACCTCCCTCCCTCCCCTCCCCAGCCCCTGCCCCACCTCCCTCCCTCCCTCCCTCCCTCCCCTCCCCAGCCCCTGCCCCACCTCCCTCCCTCCCTCCCTCCTTCCCTTCCCTCCCCAGCCCCTGCCCCATCTCCCTCCCTCCCTCCCTCCTTCCCTTCCCTCCCCAGTCCCTGCCCAACCTCCCTCCCTCCCTCCCTTCCCTCCCCAGCCCCTGCCCCACCTCCCTCCCTCCCTTCCCTCCCCAGGCCCTGCCCCACCTCCCTCCCTCCCTTCCCTCCCCAGCCCCTGCCCCACCTGCCTGCAGTTTGAACGGATGACCTAAGAGACAAGCACGCGTCCAGCCCCGTCTGTCCATTAAGGTGAGAAGGCAGAGGGGATATTCCAGCACAGCTTTAGCTCATGGAGCAGCCATCCTAGGCCACTAAGTAACTTGGGGACTTGGAGGCAAGGTCCTAAGAGAAGAAAGAAGGGAGGAGTGAGGAGCTTCAGGAATCCCTGTCCTAAGAATGAAATGAGGGGGGTGAAAGAAGGTGGGAGTGGCTACAAAACAGAGCCAGGAATGAGGGTGAAAGTGCCTCGCATAAGCACTTCTACCCCCGCCAAGGGGAGCCCTGTTTTACTCCGACCTTCCTGGCAGCCAACGAGAAATGGGAAACCAACTTGGTCACAGTTCACAGTGTCCATGAGATACAATGGATGGATGCTCGCAAGTGCTCTTAGAACAAAGACCTTGCTGGACTTTCCCCCTAGAGGGGACGGTGTGTGACGTAAAGAGCAGCATCTTTAAGAACAGCCTTCGTGGGGTGACGTGGGCTGAGCCGTGGCTGAGAACAGCTCTTGAGACAGATCGATGTCATCACATCCCACTGAATCCAGTAAAGTTCAGTAAAAGCAGATCTGTACAGGGCTGGGCTCTGCTCTCCAGTGCTCAGGTGTCCACTGAGCAGACTTAATCCAGGGATGGATTGTGGAGCAGTGTTCCACCTGGGATTCCTGGAGCCCTTGTGCCCCGTGGAAGGGTATGAGTCCCAACACCCTCACATCTTGTTTCCACCAGAGCAGATGTTTTACATACCAAGTTGCTCAAAGGATTTTGTGTGGGTAAAGAATCCTACTGGCACGCCTGTAATCCCAGAATTTTGGGAGGCCGAGACAGCCGGATGGCTTCAACCCAGGAGTTCAAGACCAGCCTGGGCAACATGGCAAAATCCTGGCTCTACAAAAGCACAAAAAATTAGCCAGCCATGGTGGCGTGCACCTGTAGTCCCAGCTACTCAGGAGGCTGAGGTGGGACAATCTCTTGAGCCCAGGATTTCAAGGTTGCGATGAGCCACATAAGCATGCCGCTGAACTCTAGCCTGAGCAACAGAGGAAGAACCTGTCTCAAAAAAAAAAAAAAAAAAAAAAAAAAACCTGCTGGAAGAGAAAGGAGGGAAGAAAGGTTTAAAACCATTGCTTGACAATATCTGAAATGATGGCTCTCTGCTGAATTTGTTCCTCTCACTAACTTTGTGATAAATGTTTAGTGGCTGCAGGCTCCAGGCCTTCTAGAGGGCAACTGTCAGCTAAATACAGGCCACGATTCTTCGCAGACTGTTGCTTTGGGAGAACAGTGGAGACTTACGAGCACCTATGCCCCTATCCTAAAAGACAGCTTGACTCACTGTCCCCGTGGATCTGGGGAATGCCAAATGGGGTTGCCAGATTTAAAGGAAAAAAATAAAACAAGATACCCAGTTACATTTGAATTTCAGATAAATAACAAATAGTGATTTAGTGTTAAGTATGTTCCAAATATTGCATGGGACATAGTTATACTTAAAACAAAGTATTTGTTTTCATTCTGAAATTCAAATGTAACTGGGTATCCTGTATTTTATCCGGCAACCCACCAGCAATCCACTGAGCACCAGCTAGATGCCAGGCAGGGCAGCCCTGAGGCAGACGTCACCAGATAGCAGCCCACGGCTATGCCTCATTTGGTCCATTTCAGAATAAGGTGCTTTTGGCAGGGCATGGTGGCTCACGCCTGTAATTCCAGCACTTTGGGAGGACGAGGCAGGCTGATCACTTGAGGTCAGGAGTTCCAGACCAGCCTGGCCAACATGGTGAAACCTCATCGCTACTAAAAATACAAAAATTAGCTGGGTGTGGTGGCAGGTGCCTGTAATCCAAGCTATTGGGAGGCTGAGGCAGGAGAATTGCTTGAACCTGAGAGGCAAAGGTTGCAGTGAGCCGAGATCGCACCACTGCACTCCAGCCTGGGTGACAGAGTAAGACTCTGTCTCAAAAAAAAAAAAAAGGCACTTTAAGAGAATACTCCAGATTTCTGGCTTCTTTGGGAAACTTGGATCTGCTGGTGACACTAGGCCCACAGTCCCACACGCCACCAGCTTCCAGCCCCTTAGAAAGGACCCCGGCCCCTGGGTTTGCTGCCATCTCCATCTCACTGCCTTCTTTGACTTCCTGGCCCCTGTAGGCATGAGGTTGGTGACCCCCATGGAAGGTTGGGGATCTCTGAGAGGGGGGCCCAGCTCCCTCCCTCCCTGAGGTGTCCCCAGTATCTGGGGCTGCTCTTTCTTCAGGGAACTGTCGCTGAGGTGCCACATCTTGGGGACTCCAGGGTCAGCAACTGTAAACCAAACCCCAGGGAAATAGCAAGCTTCAGATTCTGGGTGACGATGACATTCAAACAGGCCCCCTGAAGGGAGTTCAACCATCATGGGCCCCACCATCCGTGAGCCATTGGGATGCCGAGGTGTGAACCACCGAGCATCTGCAGCCCCTTCCACCTGCTCTGGGAGGCGCTGCCTCCAGTTAAAACAGACGTGTCCTCCGAGAAGAGCATTGTTCCTCACAGGCCCTGGGTTGAGCAGCCTCCACCTCTGCTGGAATCTAGAACAGAGACCCCCAAGAGACTCAGCAAGATGGGGCACTGTGGCTCCCAAAAGCTGTGCCCCCTTCTCGTTGAGAAAATGGATTTTTCTCAGTTTTCGGATGCTACCTGTTTGGAATGCTGTCCCTGGGAAGGCCCAGCGTTCCAAATGGGTAGCATCTAAAAGTGGAGAAAAATCCATTTTTCTTTGATGCAAAAGGCAAAGAGGAATCTAAGCTAGATTTTGTTCTTATTCTTTCTGTATTGAAGAGACGAGTATTTGTAGAGATGGTGAAGAACAGGATGCAGAACTCAAATTCCCAGGTGAGCAGAAAGAGCATCCTGTAGAATTCTCTTTTTTTGTTGTTTTGTTTTGTTTTGTTTTGCTTGAGACGGAGTCTCACTCTGTTGCCCAGGCTGGAGTGCAGTGGCTAGTTCTGTGGTTTCACTGTATTAGCCAGGATAGTCTCGATCTTCTGACCTTGTAATCTGCCTGCCTCGGCCTCCCAAAGCACTGGGATTACAGGAGTGAGCCACCGCGCCTGGCTGAACACTCTTTTTTAATCAAGTCTATAAAATCTTAAACATGTTGAATCATTGCCATTCACAAATCAGCCCTGGAACTGGAATTGATCCAATCCACACTCCTGCTTTGCAGAAAGTAGAGGCAAGCTATCAGGAAGCTTGAAAGCAAAACACATTTTGGTTGAATAAGAAAGGCTTATTTAACAAGTTTGATAAAAGGCCACAGTTATTCTGAGACAACAAAATTGTCATTGGAAAAACTGAAGATATTCTATGCAAGGGACATTTTTGGAAAATAGAAGCCTCTTCTTAACTGACACCATTGTCCTAGGACAGAAGGTGGCTGCTGCTGCTCTGGGTGTTAGGAGAGTAGAGAGTGTCCCCAGGGTCCCCCTAGACCTGAGACTTTTGCCACCTGCAAAGTGGGAATGAAGGGGAGGCCTGTTGCTTACTCATCCACACACTTGGAGAGACTGGAGCAGGCAGACACTGCCCTGCTGCCAGGTATTGGCTAAGAATGATGTGGAGATGTAAAATGACAGTGTTGACATTAGGATGGGCCCTGGATGTAGGGATATTGTGGTGCTCTTAGATGTGAAGCTCCCTGGAATTTCAGGCTTAACAGAATGGGGGCAGATGGTGCTTCGCCTAAGAACAGAGTGATCTTCCCATTTATCCAGCCCTCCAGCCACAGCTTGAGAAAAAAAATCCATTTTTCTTTGATGCAAAAGGCAAAGGGGTTTGATGGCTTGGACCTCCTTGGTGCAAAAAGGTTTCCTCCAGGCCAGGCGTGGTGGCTCACGCCTGTAATCCCAGCACTTTGGGAGGCCGAGGCGGGCGGATCATGAGGTCAGGAGATCGAGACCATCCTGGCTAACACGGTGAAACCCCGTCTTTACTAAAAATACAAAAAATTAGCCGGGCATGGTGGCGGGCGCCTGTAGTCCCAGCTACTCGGGAGGCTGAGGCAGGAGAATGGTGTGAACCTGGGAGGCGGAGCTTGCAGTGAGCCGAGATTGCGCCACTGCACTCCAGCCTGGGGACACAGCGAGACTCCGTCTCAAAAAAAAAAAGTTTCCTCCAGGTTCCTTGAAATACGTAGCTTGGGGTCTCCGTCCTCTATAGTGTGCTTCGAGTCCTTAAGGTGATGGAGTCATCATGACCACCCTGAGGAAGATGCGACGTGGAAAATCTACTCTTTCAGGCTTGTTTGCTCATAAAAAAAGTGTCGATCCCTAACAAGCTTCAGAACTGGATTTGTGCCTTTCTTTTCAAGGCCCTATGGGTTTTTGTTTTCTGTCTTCCAAAATACCATTCACTGATTTTTTTTTTTTTTTCATTTTGGCCAACAGTCTTTTGTTCGTGGGCTATATGCTAAAAAGGAAAATCTTCCAGTTAACAAGTACTTACTGAGGACCTAGCCCAGGCCACCTACGGTGCTTAGCACTGGGGAGAGAAGGGCGAACAAAAAGAGAGGCTGCCCCGGCCCTCATTCGCACAACAGATATTAAGAGTCAGCAACGTGGCAGGGCTGTCCAGGTGTTAAGGTTGGATGATGCATCCTCAGTGAGGGCAGCATCACCCCCGAGGGGGCAAAAATTCATTCTTTCTTTTTTTTTTTTTGAGACAGAGTCTTGCTCTGTTGCCCAGGCTAGAGTGCAGTGGTGCAATTTCGGCTCACTGCAACCTCCACCTCCCAGGTTCAAGCGATTCTCCTGCCTCAGCCTCCCGAGTAGCTGGGACTACAGGTATGCACCACCACGCCCGGCTAACTTTTGTATTTTTAGTAGAGACGGGGTTTCACTATATTGGCCAGGGTAGTCTGGAACTCCTGACCTCAGGTCCACCCTTCCAAGGTGGAGGGATTACAGGCATGAGCCCCCGCGCCTGGCCAAAAATTCATCCTTTCTATGTATAAAGCAATAGACATATCTACATAGATGTGGACACACACACGCGCGCGCGCACACACACACACACACACACACACACACTGCTATCTGTAAAAGGGGCTAGGGGAAAAAACCTCTAAGAATTCTCAGGGGGCGAGGTTGATAGTGAAAGAAAGGCTGAGAAACACAGAGTTAGACCAATGAAGACATAAAGATCCCTGCCTGCCTGCCTGGCTTACAGTCTTGGGCTTTTTTTTTTTGGAGACCGGGTCTTGCTCTGTGGTCCAGGCTGTAGTGCAGTGGCACCATCTCAGTTCACTGCAACCTCCACTTCCCAGGCTCAAGTGATCCTCCCACCTCAGCCTCCCAAAGTGCTGGGATTTTAGACATGAGCCACCGCCCCTGGCCTCTTTTTTTTTTTTTTAAGTAAATACACATAATGATTAAATAATAACTTTGTGCCCAGTGTTTGGAGGACAAAGGCCCCTGAACTGAGCTGAGCATATTTCACAGGGACGTCTTCACTCCCAGTCCAAGCTCCAGGAGAGGCCTTCCTGAGGACCGTATATTTAAACTTAGACTGAGGTTGTGTGGGAGTGGGCAGGGGGCTTCCTAGAGCCGAGGCTTGCAGTTTCCTGAAGCAGACACCCCAGGATGGCCTGAGTTCATTCACACCTGGGTGTGGCTATTTAAATGACCGGCTTCTACCCCTGCCTTTTCATTCTAAGGGTGAGGCACGTGGTTCCAAATATCTCAGGTGGAATCTGTGCATTTCACATTCCCCATTCCCAGGTCAGCGGTCCTGGCTGCCTTCTGCTGCCCCATCATTTGTCATTTCATAAAGAGAACAAAGCCCCTTCCGTGGTGCTTCCCATCCCATGCTCCTGGCAGCCCTGGGGCTGGAGACCTGGGGACCTGGGACTCTTTAACAAACTCCCTGGCTCCAACTCTGACAGCCAACTCCACACCGGCTCAGGGCACTGGCATTTGGAAACCATCCACAGTCAGCAATTTTATTGAAAATCAAATGAAAAGGAATATAAAGTAAGGGTTGTTTAGGGGGGAAGGCTTTTGAGTTTGCTGTCTGTTTTCTTTTTCCCTGCGCATTTGGACCAATATTTACTTTGTGGGCTGGTATGGGACTGACTTACCCTTTCTTGCCCTGAAACAATCTTGAATGCAGAGTCTCAAAACACGTTTGAGGCTCCCGTCAGCCACTGTCACAGGCCTCAGGAGGTGATTTTTAAATCCATCTTAAGGTGAAAAGAGCTTAAGTGATGGTCCTAACAGACTCTTCCATTGAAATCCTCCCAGAATCTCCTCTGTGCCCTCTGAGGAAGGCAGGATCGATATTCATCCCTATTTGGCAGATGAGGAAACTGAGGGTCATGTAGTGAGTGGCAGAGCTGAAACGCGACTAGCCACCCAGCCCTCTTGCCCCAGGTGTATGTGCAGCCTGAAGGCTGGTGGCAAAGCTTTGCAGGAACAGAGTTGGCGAGGTAAATCCTGTTGGAAAGAAACTTGCAAGCCACAGTATTATCCACAGTGTGTCCAGAATTGTTTGCGAGAGAGATCTTGGGTTGCAGTTAACAAAAATCTACTCAGAAAAGGGGCAGGGCAGGGGGCTTTTATAAAGATACAGAAATGAATGCCTCATAAAACCTATGGGAAAGGCCGGGCGCGGTGGCTCACGCCTGTAATCCCAGCACTTTGGGAGACCGAGATGGGCGGATCATGAGGTCAGGAGTTTGAGACCATCCTGGCTAACATGGTGAAACCCCATCTCTACAAAAAATACAAAAAAATTAGCCGGGCATGCTGGCGGGCGCCTGTTGTCCCAGCTACTCGGGAGGCTGAGGCAGGAGAATGGCGTGAACCCGGGAGGCGGAGCTTGCAGTGAGCAGAGATCACACCACTGCACTCCAGCCTGGGTGACAGAGCAAGACTCCGTCTCAAAAAAAAAAAAAAAAAAAAAAGCTACGGGAGAGAACTAGGAGGATAGCCCAGGCATCGTCTCTCTCGTGCATGCACGCACTCGGGCACACACACACACGTCTCCATGTCATTTCTGCCCCTCTCCATACCTCTGCTGATTTCTTCTCTCTCCAGTGGTATGACAAGAAGGGACAGCCTCACAGTCCCCCAGTTCAAAGGGCCAGCCCAGGGAGCGAGTGGCATCTCACAGCCCATTATCCCGACTCCTAGGAGTGGGCATCGGAAAAGCCCAGCTGTGCCAAGTGTCCAATAAATATGGCCCGGGAGTGGGGTCATGCACACGGCCGCCAGGACGCCCCCTC
This sequence comes from Gorilla gorilla gorilla, assembly GCF_029281585.2. Lineage (NCBI taxonomy): Eukaryota > Metazoa > Chordata > Mammalia > Primates > Hominidae > Gorilla > Gorilla gorilla. The sequence continues at coordinate 224,791,399 of NC_073224.2, read as the reverse complement.
CTTCGAGCTGGGAAGTGCTCAAGGGGTTAAACAGACCCCCTTAAATATACTTCACTTTCTCCTTCTAAGCCAAGTTTGTCCAACCCGCAGCCCAGAACAGCTTTAAATGCAGCCCAACACAAATTCGTAAACTTTCTTAAAACATTATGGGATAATTTTTTTTTTAGCTCATCAGCTACCATTAGTGTTAATGTAGTTTACGTGTGGCCCAAGACTATTCTTCTTCCACTGTGGCCCAGGAAAGCCAAAAGTTTGGACACCCAGTTCTAAGCCATCAGAGACTTTAGACACATTCAAGTCAGTAACAGCTTTTCAGGAGAAACACCATCACAATGAATGTGCTTACTGTAAGAACCTTCTGGTTTCAAACTAAAAAATATGTAAAGGGACCAGGCTTGGTGGCTCACGCCTGTAATCCCAGCACTTTGGGAGGCCAAGGAGAGCAGATCACTTGAGCCCAGGAACTCGAGACCAGCCTGGGCAACATGGCAAAACTTCGTCTCTGCAAAAAGTAAAATAAAATAAAATAATTAGTTGGGCATAGTGGTGCACACCTATAGTCCCAGCTTACTCGGGAGGCTGAGGTTGGAGGATCACCTGAGCCTGAGGAGGTCGAGGCTGCAGTGAGCGGGGATTGCTCCACAGCACTCCAGCCTGGGCAACAGAGTGAGACCCCATGTCAAGAAAAAAAAAAAAGAAAATAGAGAAAGGGAAAGCAATATCTGTAAACCCGGAAGGGTGCACCCCAAAACCTCACTAAAGCTCATCTCTGAGTAACGTGATCATGATGAATCATTTTATCTCTTTTGTGCTCATATCTGTGTGTGTGTATATATATATATTTTTAACAACAAATATTTTATTTTGTGTACAAAAAAAATAACAAAACCAGCCGGGTGCGGTGGCTCATGCCTGTAATCCTAGCACCGTGGGAGGCCAAGGCGGGCAGATCACTTGAGGTCAGGAGTTCCAGACCAACTTGACCAACATGGTGAAACCCCCATATCTACTAAAAATACAAAAATTAGCCGGGTGTGGCGGTATGTGCCTGTAGTCCCAGCTGCTTGGGAGGCTGAGGCAGGAGAATCACTTGAATCCGTGAGGTCGAGGTTGCAGTGAGCAGAGATCACGCCACTGCACTCCAGCCTGGGCCACAGAACAAGACTCTGTCTCAAAAAATAATAATAATAAGTAAATAAATAAGTACAATACAATAAAATACAAGGGAAGTGTCTAGTTCTCCTCATGTTAAAAATAATTAAATAAGTCTGGGCGCGGTGGCTCAAGCCTGTAATCTCAGCACTTTGGGAGGCCAAGACGGGCGGATCATGAGGTCAGGAGATCGAGACCATCCTGGCTAACACGGTGAAACCCAGTCTCTACTAAAAAAAAAAAAAATACAAAAAAATTAGTTGGGCGTGGTGGCGGGCGCCTGTAGTCCCAGCTACTCGGGAGGCTGAGGCAGGAGAATGGCATGAACCCGGGAGGCGGAGCTTGCAGTGAGCCGAGATCACACCACTGCACTCCAGCCTGGGCGATAGAGCGAGACTCCATCTCAAAAAAAAAAAAAATTAAATTAAATAAAAAATAAAACCACTTGAGTGGAACAATTGGAGTCTTGCTGCAATGGAGTTTGTGTGTTTTTTCTCTTGCTTGTTAAAGGTTGGAACCAGAAAAGCCTCCCTAAAGATGGACCAAGAAAGAGAGATGCTGAGGAAAGAGACCTCCAGCAAGTCCAGCCAGAGCCTTTTGCATTCTAAGCCCAGTGGAAAGTACTAGAGAAACCTTGTCCCACCAGGCCTCGTGTGATCCTCTGTGAGTTCATGTGACTCTTCTGTGTCATCTGTGTCAAAATACTGAGTTGCTTTTGTAGGTCTTTAAAGATTGTTACCCTAGTGTTTCGTTTCCTAGACCAGTATTTTGAACAATATTATATTTTGGAGTGTGTGGGGAGAAGGGTTCTTTTTTAAAAATACCTATGAATGTACACGAACTCAGGTATATGACGAATAGAAGTGTGTAACCCAGATGTCCAGGCCTGGTAGATATAATTATGTGGTCCACGTTGGGTCATGATGTTCCCAAATATCAAACCTCCTAAGACTTCCAACAGACTCACACTTAAGAAAACCTAAGACTTGTACTGGAGCCTCAGGGCAGAATTGTAACCTTGGAGCTCTCAGGGCCTTGGGATAGTGAATTCAAGTCTCCGTTATGGCCCGGCAGGATGGCTCATGCCTGTAATCTCAGCACTTTGGGAGGCCGAGGCAGGCGGATTACAAGATCAGGAGTTTGAGACCAGCCTGGCAAACATAGTGAATCCCTGTCTCTACTAAAAATACAAAAATTAGCCGGGTGTGGTGGCACACGCCTGTAGTCCCAGCTACTCAGGAGGCTGAGGTGGGAGAATCACTTGCACCTAGGAGGCAGAGGTTGCAGTGAGCCGAGACCACGCCATTGCACGCCAGCCTAACAGGGTGAGACTCCGTCTTTAAAAAAAAAAAATGGCTGGGCCTGTAATTCCAGCTACTCGGGAAGCTGAGACAGGAGAATCACTTCAACCCGGTGGTGATTGCAGGGAGCCAAGATCACACAACTGCACTCTAGCCTGAGTGACGGAGCAAGACTCCATCTCAAAAAAAAAAAAAAAAAAAACTCAGTTTATTGTAATAAATTTAGAACACCAATCAGTTTTATTGCTTCCATAATAATGACTAACGTCTGTATAGCACTCTACAGTTTTCAAAACACATCTCATTTAATCCTCCCCCTGCCCCTGGGAGGTAAATAGTATTAGATTCCCCATTTGACAAATGAGGAAGCCAAGGCCCTGAGAACTTACATGGCCTGCCTAAAATCACACAGCTAGTCAACTCAAGAGTTGAGTCTTGAACCCAGGCTTCTAATTCCATCTCATACTGTCCATTCGGATACACCAGATGGCCTAGTTGTTACAGTCCCAGGCCACAAGGACAGACCAAGTCCCCAGTCACCAAAGAGCACACACTGCCTAGGTACACACACTCCTGTTCCACGGTGTTTGGAGAGACCCCCATTTTCCTTGCTGCACTCTCTGCTCCTTCCAAGTTCTGCCTTCTCTCCATCTATCCGTGCCCTCACTGCCATTCTTGTGTGGCCAGGCAGCCAAAAAAAAAAAAAAAAAAAAAAAGGAAGAGCCAGAAATCATGAATACTTTTTTTTTTTTTTTTGAGACAGAGTTTCGCTCTGGCCGCCCAGGCTGGAGTGCAATGGCGCGATCTCCGCTCACTGCAACCTCCGCCTCCCAGGTTCAAGCGATTCTTCAGCCTCAGCCTCCTAAGTAGCTGGGATTACAGGCACCTGCCACCACACCCGGCTAATTTTTTGTATTTTTAGTAGAGATGGGGTTTCACCATGTTGGCCAGGCTGGTCTAGAACTCCTGACCTCAGGTGATCCACCCACCTTGGCCTCCCAAAGTGATGGGATTACAGGCATAAGCTACCACGGCTAGCCTACTTTTTTTATTTTTAAAAAGCCACAATAAAATTTTTTTATATTTTAAAACCAAATATATTCTTTAAACCCATTAAACCTGGGGGAAGTAGGACAAACTCTTTGTGTGATATTCCACTGGAGGCACGTCTTACACATGGTTAGGACCTAAAGCCAGTGAGAGGCCAGGCATGGTGGCTCACATCTATAATCCTAACACTTTGAGAGGCTGAAGCAGGAGGATTGCTTGAGCCTAGGAGTTCCAGATCAGCCTGGACAACACAGTGAGACCCTGTCTCTACAAGAAACTTAAAAATTAGCTGGCATGGTGGTGTGTGCCAGTAGTCACCACTATTTGGGAGGCTGTGCTGGGAGGATCGCTTGAGCCCAGGAGGTTGAGGCTGCAGTGAGCTATGACTGTACCACTGCATTCCGGCCTGGGCAACACAGCAACACCTTGTCTCAAAAAAAAAATAAAGTCAGTAAGAAAGGAGAGTGTAACTTGACTTTACAAATACTCTAGAAAATCTCAGAAATGTTCAAAAACCTAATAAAGAACCTGGTATTAGACTGTACCATATCCCCAAATATAGAGCTGAGAATCTTGATGCAGTTCCAGGGCTAAAGCAGACATTTCCCCACTTGTGTTCAGGGAAACAAAGCCAGTCTTCAGAAAAAAGGAGGCTGGAATAAATACGCAACAAGGAGAGATAAAAAACCCACAGAGGCAGTGCAGCAGATACTGCAGCTGCTCAGCAGATACTAAGTCTACTTAGTCATTGCTCAGCCATCACTTTCCTCTACCATATAGGCTCCAAGCTAATCGCCATGATTTTCCCACCTCCCTTGCAGCTAGGACGGGCCATGTTGGACCAATCTGGCTAATGACATATAAGGAAAAGCTCCTGTGGAGGGCTTCCCTTCCAGCTTCTCTAGGTGAAAGCATTCACCCTTGGTACCTTTGTCTTGTCTCCTTTCTCACTCCTGGAGCTCAGACCAGAAGCTGGAGCAGCCACCTTGGGGATCAGCAGACACCAGCAGCAGGCCAAAGGATAGTGGAGTGGAGGGATAAGAAGGCCCGGGTGAGCCTTCTCTGAGAATCACTGAGCTCTGAACCATGAATGAACTGCCTACCTCTGTACTTCCTGTTGTATAGGACAAATAAATCCCTATCTATTTAAACCACTGTAGTCAGGTCTATGTATTTGTGCTGTGGAACAAACCACCCAAACTGAGTGACTTAAAATGACAAATATTTATTATTTCTTTTGATTCCATGGGTCAAGCTGCACACTTTTCCTGTCTGGACTGTCTTGGCTGGGGCTTGGATGGTTTAGAATGGCCTCTTTCATACACCTGGCCTCATACACCTGGCCTTGGCAGGCAAGTTGGGTTAGGGTAGTAGTTCTCAACAAGGAGCAATTTTGCCCCCCAAGAGAACTTTGGCCATGTCTGGACATAATTTTAGTTGTCACAACGAAGGAAGGGCAGGTGCTCTTCTAGAGGTAGAGGCCAAAGGTGCTGCTAAACATTCTACAATGGACAAAAGAACTCCCCATAACAAAGAATTATTTGATCTAAAATGTCAGTAGCACTGAGGTTGAGAAACCTGGTCTAGAGAGGCCTCCCACTGCCACGCTTTGTCTCTGCTCAGCAGGCCCACTCATCCTTCAGCCGACTGGACTAGGCTCGTTCACATGTGGTGGCCACAGGTTCCCAAGAACAGCAGGTGAGAACAAGCCCCAGTGCATAAGCACTTTTCAAGTTTCTACTTGCCTTCTGTTTGTTAATATCCCATCAGATAAAGCCAGAGTCTGTGTGGGAGGAGCTCCAGATTTTTACAATCTACTCACATTGGGTTTTCTGCTATTTGAAGCTGAATACATTCCCAGCTGACTCAGAAGAAAGTTACCTTGATTCCCAATGACTTTCTGATTCCCAGTTCCCTTCCTTGTGAAGGCCAGTTCCAGTACCTGCCCTTGGGTTCCACTAGGACCCTTTGTATCACTCAAGATCCCTTGGTTGTAAACAACAGATACCTCCTGTGGCTAACTTAAACAGAAAGAGAGTTTACTGGGAGGAAATGAGGAAGGTCAGAGAATCAGTGGCTATGCAAAGCTGAAGAGTCAGGCTTGGACATCAGGAGCTGGCTTTTCTTCCCTATAGGTGCCCTCTTTTTGCTTCAGCTGGTTTGAGTTTCTGTTCATTGCAACCAAATGGGCATTTACTACGACGCTCTGCTACACAGCCCCCACCCACTACTGATTCTGAGAAGCTACCAGCAGTCTTTCCCCTGGGGGCTGCACCACGGTACAGTGAGGTACCTGTATACCCAAACCTCCCAATCTTCTTCTGATCTTTCAGGAAGCTAAGACACACAACTTCCTTCCGCCCTTGCCAGTGGCAGCCCATGTGGATCCTTGGATTCGTGACTTTGCAGATAAGGTGCCCTTCTCTTGAAACTTGGCAGCGTCACCATCGCCTGCTGTTGTAGAAACCAAAGTCATGAAATGTCTGGAGGGAAAAAATAGCTTCCAGATCTGCATTCCAAAGTGTGCTCCTGGTAAGTGGAGTGGTTTCCAATTTTTTAGGGACTTAGGAATGAAGGCAATCCACTAAGGATGTGAGGAAACCTAAACCTAATAACGCTAATGCATGCCTCTTTGCCATGCTGAGGCCTCCTAAAGCAGGACAGAGGGCACCAGTGAGGCTATTTCAGCTCATCAGCTTGGCCTCATTTCCGTCAGGTGCACTGCTTGCATCCGTCTGCTCAGTGTCCCAGGTTATTTTGGGCCAATTCATGACCTTATGTGCCTGCTTTTGTTTTAAACATTTTTCTTTGCCCATCTGTTGCCCAGGAATCCTTTTGCAATGCCTCCGTCCAGTTGGGGGAAGCATTAACAGGTCCTTGTTTTGAGTTTCCTGTCATCTTTAGCAAACTGTTTTCCTTTCTAAGACCCAAAAATATTGGAGGCAGAAACTTTATCTTCTGGCTAACTGTGGTCTTATCATCAGAGAGTATAGTTTGACAGTTAAACAACCAGCCTCCATCCATTCAGCCAGTAGACACTGGAGGCCTACTATGGGCCAGGCTCTGATGCTACCGTGTTAGTTAGACCTCATGGCCTTGACCTTTACTCCTTTTCAAATTCTGATCCACTGCTTTAACTGAAAAGGAAGTTGGAATCATTAAGTTACTGGGTATGTTGCATAGGAGCACTTACTTTTTTTTTTATTTTTTTATTATTATACTTTAAGTTTTAGGGTACATATGCACAACGTGCAGGTTTGTTACATATGTATATATGTGCCATGTTGGTGTGCTGCACCCAAGGAGCACTTACTTTTGACGTCCACATATCTTGTTGGCTACGTATGGGATTACTGCTGGGCGTTCTTTAAAGACAGCGGCATGCAGCAATGACCCGCTTCCTGGGAGTTTCTTTGTACCTTTCATCAGTTGAAATATAATAGCTAATAATAGTAACTACTTTGTATAGAGTACTTCCTAGCCATGAGACACTATGCAAAGCGTGGTCCAGACAATATCCCACTTCATCCCCACCATGTCATTACTCCTGTTATACCTGTGAAAATGATGAGCCCAGACTAGGTAAGTAACTTGCCCAAGGTCACAGAGCAAGTGTTGGAGCCCAGACTTTATACCCACAACTGCTTAATATAGCACTTTCCTCAAGGAAGTCCAGGAACCAGCTGGTTGTCTACTAATGAATGAGGACAGGATGACAGACTTTTTCTGTAAAGGGCCGAACAGTAAATCCTTTCTTCTGTAAAGGACTCTATTGACCATAGGTGTCTTATCACCACCACTCAACTCTAGCAGAGCAGCATGATATGTAAATGAATGAGCATGGCCATGTTTCAATAAAACTTTATTTATAAAAATAGGAAGTGGGCCACATTTGTCAACCCCTGTGTTAAACTGTCACCCAGAGTAGATTATTAGGATCTGCACAGCTGTTGCCTGCCACATAACAACCTAGAAGCCAGATTATTGTCATCTTCATCATTGAGACATTCAATGTGCTTTTTCCTGTTCTCTCGATCAACATCAAAAGCAATCAACACAGACAGAAGATGCTGTGACCACATGTGGAGGGAGACTTCTCTCCACCACTAAGCAAGCAATGAGCTCTGCAGCAGACACCAGCCAGGTGCCCGCCAATTCAATTCCATTGCTATCTATGTGGAGATAGCATCAGATCCCACAGGCTAGGGGCTCAGTCCCCAAGACTTGCCCACTTCAGACACCAGTCACAAGTCCAGGACTCTGGAACTTCTGACGGACAGGCTTCAAGTTGGGGTTCCCATGACCCTTCTGCGGATTTGATTAATTTGCTAGAGCAGCTCACAGAAGTCAGAGTAACACATTTACTGATTGGTTGTTTATAAAAGATATTATAAAGGATACAGGCCAGGCACTGTGGCTCACGCCTGTAATCTCAGCACTTTGGGAGGCTGAGGTGGGCGGATCACCTGAGGTCAGGAGTTCAAAACTAACCTGGCCAACATGGTGAAACCCCATCTCTACTAAAAATACAAAAATTAGCCAGGGATGGTGGTGGGTGCCTGTAATCCCAGCTACTCGGGAGGCTCAGGCAAGAGAATCTCTTGAACTCGGGAGGCGGAGGTTGCAGTGGGCCAAGATCGCGCACCACTGCATTCCAGCCTGGACGACAAGAGCAAGACTCCGTCTCAAAAAAAATAAAATAAAATGAAGGATGCAGATGAAAGAATGCATAGGACAAGGTATGGGGGAAGGGGCAGAGCTTCCACACCCTCCCTGGCACACCACCCTCCAGGAACCTCTACCTGCTCAGCTGTCCGGAAGCTCCTGAACCCTGTTCTCTCAGGCCTGTTATGGAAACTTCATTGGATAAGCATGATTGGAGCATGGACAACTGTGTCAAAATGGGATTGGACAAAAAGAGATAAACACCCAGCAAGGCCAGTCTGTTCAAATTCTTCTCGGCCTCTGTGCAGCATTCCTTCCTCCAGGGTATCCGGCAGGACCCTCTCTGCAATGAGATTACACCCAGAATCAGATTAAAGTCCTGCTGTGGGCAGGTGAAAGGAGGGTAGAAGAATGTCAGGGAGGGAGATCGTGTTTACTGTAACAAGGGCCATGGGAGTTATAAGCCAGGAACTGTGAACAAAAAACAAAATATAGGCTTGGTGTAGTGGCTCACGCCTGTAACCTCAGTACTGAGGGAGGCCGAGGCAGGAGGATTGCCTAAACCCAGGAATTTGAGACTAGCCTGGGCAACATAGTGAGACCCAGTCTCTACAAAAAAATTTGAAAAATTAGCCAGGTGGTGCATGCCTGTAGTTACAGCTACTCAGGAAGCTGAGGTGGGAGGATCGCTTGAAACTGGGATTTTGAGGCTGCAGTGAGCCGTATTCTTACCACTGCACTCCAGTCTGGGTGACAGAGTGAGACCTGTCCCCAAAACAACAATAACAAAAACTATATATATAAAATATCACAATCACACTGCCTTTTGTCATCAGAGAGACGCACCTGCACACTAGGGAGCGTTGTCATTGGGTCTAAAAGACCTGCTTCTCCTGGACTGAGCCTCAAAAGACAACACCTTCATGGTACGTTCCTGTCCCTTAGGCATGCTGCTTTCATAGCCCCCCTGAGAATCACCTGCTTTCTTTAGTTAATACCTTAGGTCAACGAGGTGTGGTGGCTCACGCCTGTAATCCCCACACTTTGGGAGGCCGAGGCGGGCAGATCGCTTGAGCCCAGTTCGAGACCAGCCTGAGCAACATGGCGAAACTCCACCTCTACAAAAAAATACAAAAATGAACTGGATGTGTTGGCGCACACCTGTAGTCCCAGCTACTACTAAGGAGGCTGAGGTGGGAGGATCGCTTAAGCCTGGGAGGTTGAGACTGCAGTGAGCAGTGAGTATGCCACTGCACTCCAGCCTGGGTGACAGAGAGAGACCCCTGTCTCAAAAAACAAAACAAACAAACAAAAATACCTTAAGTCAGGTGTCCCTGGGCTAGGCACCATCCTATTTCTTCTGACTGGTTTGGCCTGTCTCTGCACTGGTCCATTATGTGTTGGTTTTACGATGTCCCTGTCTGTTTCCCAGGCTCCGGGGTGTCCTCGCGGTGGCCACATGCAGTGTTTACCTGTACCTTCCATCTATTCCCTCTGCCTGTCTGCTAAGCAGAGAGCTGCTTAAATGACCTCTGGGCCACAGTGATGGCTGAGGACCAGCAGGTCACCCAGCCCCAACCCCTATCTGATGCCACTGATGCTGTCCTCGGGGAAAACAGGAGACAGACACTTGAGAGGCTTGTTTTTGAAGAGCTCCTGTTAACTTTTGTGTTAAGTCATGTGGGTGCACAGAGGTGTCACTTTAGCAGCTTCTCTTTCTTGGCAGTGACCTTGAGACCTAAAACTGGGTCACCGGATGCTCTGGAGGGGACACAGAAAACACCCAATCTGTCCCCAGCCCTCAGGCAGAGCAGGCCCTCATGCATTCATTCAACAACTATTTCTACAGCACTCACCTCAGGCCAGGTATCCTGATGTGGGCACTGAGGATCCAAAGTTGAAGCAGACAGACAGGTCCCTTCCCCCAGGAGATTGTGTTGGGAGTAACAGATATTTTATTAACACTTCGCTATGGAAAATAATTGCTGGGTCCCAACCAGAGCGGAGTTTAGCTGGAAGAGTGGTAGCCCCTCTCCATCAGTCACCTAGCATGGGGTCCAATAAATATCACACTTCAAAATGACTATTCCAGCTCTCACCTCCCTGTCCCCCAGCTTGCCTACAACCAGGAGAATTCCAGAACCAGTGCCCAGTGCCCAGCACATTTAATAAGTATGTCCGGATTGCCTGGCTGTTGCTGCACACCGCTTTCACAGACTAGCTGTTGCAAGTATAAAAATCAGAACCAGCTGCCCATATTATTCCCATCTTTGGAAGGGGCCCAGGAGAGCACTGTGGACGCAGCATTGCTGGATTTTAAGGTGTCTCCCTCACATGCACACAAACACAAAAACACTTTTTGGGAGTTTAAAACAGAGCTAAGGCTAGGGCCTATCAGGGTGTTAAACTTGCACACCGAATTGCCTGTGGCTTAGAAGCAGAAAACACGCCCAGGTGGACACCTGCAGCTCACTTAAAGGATCAATCATCTTGGTTTTCAAGTAGATTCATAGTGTCTAAGATAACCACAAAAAGAGAGCTTAGAGGACCAGGCGCGGTGGCTCACGCCTGAAATCCCAGCACTTTGGGAGGCCAAGGCAGGTGGATCACGAGGTCAGGAGGTCAAGACCATCCTGGCTAACACGGTGAAACCCCATCTCTACTAAAAATACAAAAAAATTAGCCAGGCGTGGTGCCAGATGCCTGTAGTCCCAGCTACTCGGGAGGCTGAGGCAGGAGAATGGCGTGAACCTGGGAGGTGGAGGTTGCAGTGAGCCGAGATCATGCCACTGCACTCCAGCCTGGGCGACAGAGCAAGACTCCATCTCCAAAAAAAAAAAAAAAAAAAAAAAAAAAAGCTGGATAAATAAGCTAGTTTCTAATAACCTGCAAATGGGTCTACCTGCAGCTGTCGACCCATCGTCACTGGCTTTTTCTCCTGCCTCTTTGCCCCCACTCAGTGGTCCCATAAATGCCTGACATCAGCGCCTCTCCCCATGACACCTTTTGCATGGCTTCCAGATCTTGCAAGAGATAAGAAAGCCTCTGAGGCCAAATCAGGCTGTGATCCTGTGCTGCTCTCACTCCAATTGCCCCAGATGAATATTGGTGCTGCTCCTGAAGTTCGATCTCTGTGCATCTTTCTCCATCCATCACGGGTTTCCTGATGACTGTGGAGTGTTTGTAAGCTGGTATTTGTAAAGTGCTAAGGGAGCCCTGCATTTCATGAGCCAACTTCATCTCTGCCGTCTCCCGAATCCCTTCCTGTTTTCCCAGCATCTCCAGCTGGAGGGACCACACAGTTCTGTCAGGCTCCAGAACATCCCCAGTGCTATCTCCCCATCACCCAAGAGCTCTCCCCAACTCTTTCTCCCCTTCTTGTTTCTCCCCCTGTCCCTTTTTCAAAGCGCTGTTGTTTTTCTTACTATCACTTCACCCCTCCCCAAAAGACAGTTATACAAGGAGATGTGGGAGGAAGAGAAGAAACACAAGTAATGATGACTAAGTCAGCCTGGCTCCCTTGCCACTGGAATATTGTCAGAATTGGCCGGCTCGCCCTTGCCTCTGTAAAAAGCCTTTGCCAAGGGTGTGATTTTTCCTGAAGATCATTCTTTCCACATGACCAAATGCTGTAGTGTGTCATCAGTCCAGATTGTTTCTTTCTGCCAGAATCTATGCTTGGGGCACAAAACTCAGGGTCACTCAAAAGTGATTTCCCCTAATCAAGAGGCAAGTGATATTTCCTGGAAGTTTCACCTCCATTCAGGGCTCATCAGCTTTCTCTGCTTTTTGTTCCATCACTGCTTCTTTGATTCCTGAAAAAGTGCTTTTCTTGGAGCCCAATGACCAATGACCAATGAAGAAAAAAACTTGGAGTAAAAGGCAGCCCCAGCGTCCATCTCTGGCCCAGGCCCAAGGCCTCTGAAATGGGGCCACAGTACTGGGCAGCTTGAGGTCTCACCCTGTGGTCACAGTCTCAGAGCTCTGCAAACCCCGAAAACCTGTGAGAAAAATCAACCCAAGAGGTGTTAAAAGGACTCACCCATCCGGGCAGCATTTCCCGGGCTCTGCCTGAGTTTAACAGTTGTAAGGCTCCGGAGTTCAGCAGCCCTCCTGCAAGATACTATAGGTAATGAGCAGGAATTCCCCCACCCTCCCTCCTAAGAGCTGTGTCCACACAAAGCCAAATAGGTAACTGACCAGAGAGCTTACTACGCACAGGCAGTCCACATAATTCAAACCCCAACCCCAGTTTTTTCACATATATATGTAAGTTGTTTTGCAAGAAGGCAAAACCCTCACATTATCTCCTCACTGTGAAGTTTGCACCCACGTCAAGCAGATGCAAACAATTTCATAAAACGGCAACCCAGTTTTATGCAGAACCATTGGAAATCATAAATTGGAGTAAATTGAGGCTCACTAGAGTCTTGAAAGTAATTAGCTGCTTTGTGAGGAAGACTAAGAATTCAACAAACTTAAGCATCTACAAACATCATCTGCAGACATCATCTTAAACATTTTAATCTGCATCCTGTCCCTAGTCCTTTGCATTCCTTAAATAACTATTTTACTTCTGTTGGGTCCTTCAGGGCTGCATACAGGAGATATGGAAGCCTGTCTTTTGCAAGTAGCTGGACCAAACTGCCCAAAACTAAAAGAAACTTAATTCTGAGATTTAAAACAAAAAAATCATTTTAGCTGAGCATCTTTATTGGACTCAAAAACAATTTCATAAACAAGTAAATGAGAACTTCACATTTTCTGAACCTTGAAGGTTTTTTCCTCAATTTCATTCTTTTAAAAATACCTTTTAAATTAATTCAGCAATGTTCTTAAACACAGCAAATTGACAAATATCAACTGAGTGTCTGTTCTGTGCAAATCACTCTGTAACAGCTTGCAGGCTTTACATTCTCCAGGGCTCCCTGCCTCCAGAGCACACTGGTTTTCGGGCCCTGCACGCATCTTTTCTCTGCACCTTGGCTGGTTGGAGCAGTTTCAGTAGACAGGTCCTGATTGACCCAACATTTCAGAGAACATGCACAGAGCATAGTCCTCCTTCTAAATCAGGGATTCTCAAATTTCAGTGAGCAGAACTCCCCTGGGTACTTGTTTACACGTAGATTCCTGGGTCCCACCCCAGAGATCAGTTTCGTCTGTCCAAATTGGAGCCTGGAAATCTGTATTATTAACCTAGGCCCCAGTGGTTCTGATGCTGGAGGTCCAGAGTTGTGCAGTTGTAAGGTGACAGCCCAGACCACAGAGATACTTATCTGAACTCTTTCCCCAGTCCTGTCCAGGAGCCGTTGGGGAGGACATCTCTCCTCTGGGGACCCCATCAAAATGACGACATCATGATCTCCCTGTCAGTTTCCCTAAAGTACAGTCACAGGCGACAACACTGGCCCAGCAGCTATTCTGCCAAGTCATCCGTGTGATGGTGCGGGGCCTCGGGAGAGAGGACCACCAGCCCCTTCCCCTGTCCCTCGCCCGCTGTCTCCAGGGGCCCTTTCAGGGGTGAAACCCAGTCCCATCTCCCTCGCAGCTGCTAGTCTGTCCTCTTCCAAGAGGCCATCGGCGCCCGCCACGGTTCATCCTAAACAGGGGTTTCTGCTCCCCAGGTCCGCCTCGGAACCCCTGCAACCCTCATTGAGAACGCCAGTGTTTAACAGCGAGTCGTTTCCATAGCAACCGACAGGGTGTCACAGACACAGGATTATGACTTCACGGCGTGGGGATTCCGGAGAAGGGGGTGGGGCGGCGCCCCCCCTCGCTTCCCCGCCCCCCGGCAAGCCCCGCTCCTCACCCAAGCCGCGGGGGAGGAGCCCTCTTCTTTCCCGCCCGGCCCCGGCCCCCAGCAGGACCCCTCCCGCTCAGCTGCTACGAAGAGGGGCATGGCTTTCGGCCGCGCTCCCCAGCCTCGCGGGGGGCAGACGACAGCGGGCGGGGCGCGCAGAGTACACTCGACCCCCGGCGGCCGGGAGCGATCACGCGCACGCCGCGCGGGCCCGGGGGCGGGGGCGGGGGCGGGGGCGGGGCGCGCGGTCCCCGCCAGGGCCCAAGTCCCACCTTCGGGGGCGGTGCCTGGCCCGGGGAGTGTCAGGAAGAGGAAGAGCGCGGCCGGTGGCGCTGCGCTGCGAGCAGGGGCCCGGCGAAGGCGAGTGCCGCGCGGGCCACCATGGCCACCGACGAGCTGGCCACCAAGCTGAGCCGGCGGCTGCAGATGGAGGGCGAGGGCGGCGGCGAGACCCCGGAGCAGCCCGGGCTGAACGGGGCAGCGGCGGCGGCGGCGGGGGCACCCGACGAGGCGGCCGAGGCGCTGGGCAGCGCGGACTGTGAGCTGAGCGCCAAGCTGCTGCGGCGCGCAGACCTCAACCAGGGCATCGGCGAGCCCCAGTCGCCCAGCCGCCGCGTCTTCAACCCCTACACCGAGTTCAAGGAGTTCTCCAGGAAGCAGATCAAGGACATGGAGAAGATGTTCAAGCAGTGAGTGCCCGCGCGACCCGGCCCCCCGCCCGCCCCGCGACCCGGTCTCGGGCCCCGAACCCCCCGATCCCCGGATCCCGCTCCGCCCCGGGACCCTCCCGTCAGCCAAGCTTCCCCGAACCCAGACGCACCGGGGTTGGGGACCCCGCGGCCCCTTCCAGATCGAGACCCGGCATCTCACCGCACACGTTAGTCTGGGGGACCCCCGGCCCCTGGCACGCGGCGGCGACTCGTATTTGTGCTGCCTCCAGTACACCATAGACGCTTCCACAGAGTGGGGGACCCCAAGCTTCCTTCCAGATAATCGCCAGGCCCCGCGAGCCCCACCCCCACCACCACACGTGTGGGTCCCGGGCCCTCCGCGCTGTTAGTGGGGCTTCTCCACCACCCCACACCGCACACACCGAGGCTGAGGACCCAGCGGCCTTCCTTCCCCGATCCCAGCTACTCGCGTTCCCCACCCCCACCCCAACACACGCTGGCCAAAGACACCCACCCCAGTGCCCCTCGACACCACATGCCAACCACATTCCCTCCCTTAAGGTCTTTTCATTTCCTCTGCGATCTCAGGTCTCCCTCAAGGTGGGTTCTGGGCAGGGATCCCCCCAACTTCCTCTCCAGTTACTTAGCGTCTACCAGCAAACTGGGGGCAAAGACTTGCCCTTTCCATCCCCACCCACTCATTAGCCAGGACCCAAATCCTTCACTCACAAGTGGTCTCCTTAGGAAGGGACCCCTCGGCCCCTGTTCCCCCTCTGGTGTAAACCTCACTCCAGTCGTCCCTGTGGGCCGAGTCCCCTCCGGGTTTGGAAGGCCTCCCTCCCGCTCCTGCCCGCCCCACCCCCCTGCACCCAGCAGCTTGCAGTCACCGCTCCCCTGCTTCTGTCGCAAGGCCCCCCATCTCTCCTCCCCACTCCGTATATCCCCTTCCCTCCCCACAGGGACCCCCCATGTCCCACACCCACCCTGGTCAAAAGGGGCCCCTTCCTATGTGACTTGCCCTGTTACCCCCACCCCTACCCTTTATTCCATCAGATTCCACACTCTGTGCCCTCACCAGGGTGGATGGGCACCCCCAGGCGTGTGGGCTCATCCCCCTGTCCCCCCACAAAAACAATCTTAATGTCTCTGTGGAGGGGCTAGGGAGAAAGGGCCCAGCTCCCTCTGGCCCATCCCTGGGTCCCACTCTGTTGGGTCTAAGATGCACAGCCACTCTCTCCCAGCCATGTGTGTGCCCAGGGGATGGGAAAGGTGCCAGTGCCCCTCCCTTTGGTACCTTTCCCCACCTGCTGTTCCCTGTCCCCCTGCCCCTGGCTCCTGGAGAGGGAACAGCCTCTGTTCCACGATCTGGGTGCTGGTCTGGAGTGGTTCTGGAAGGGGATAGAACTGGCCTGAGGCTGAGTCTTGGGGGTGAGCCAGGAGGTCTAGCCCCACCTGGCACAGGCAGCCCAGGGCTGAGGGAGGGATGCGGCAAGGCTGGCTCCCGCTTGGCTGGGCAGGAGGTGGGGGCAGACCAGGGGTGTCAGCCTCAGCCACATGCAGCTGTCAGTGCCCCAACATCAAGCCGGAAGCCCAGGAAGGGGTGTTTTGCAACAGCACTGTTTGAGAAAGGCTCTGACCCTACTCACCACAGCTTGCAGCAGCTTCTGCATTTGGCCCCAAGGCAGGGGGAAGGATTTCTGGTTCCCAGTTGCGGGTGGCTGAGGAGTCCCATACTTTCCCAAGGTCCTTCTGGGGGAAAATCAAGTCCTTGACCCCCGGCCCCTCTGAACCTCTTTGAGAAAGTCCCAGGGCCCTGAACCTCTTCAAGAAAGTCCCAGGGCACCCACGTCCTTGGCTCCACGGTGTTTGGTTGGAATTCTTCTAAAGTTTCTTCCCAGCGGAAGACTGGCAAGATTGGGAGAGCAGGGTTTCCAGGATTCCTGGAAGAGTAACTTGAATGCTCCTGGGTGGGCAGACGCAGGGGTGGGTATGGATCACTGTCTGTCAGTCACTGCAGACGCAGGGGTGGGTATGGATCACTGTCACTGCAGATGCAGGGGTGGGTATGGATCACTGTCTGTCACTGCCCCCATCGGGCAGTGCAGAGCTGATTCAGACACCACGGAGATCCCTGTGCTGATAGTGCTGAGGCGCTCACCAGGTCCCTCAAACAGCCCCGTGACACAGAGCCCTTCGTCACCTTTGTGCAGACGAGGAGTGTTAAATAACCTGCCAAGACCACACAGCTAGAAAATGATAGAGCCAGGACTGAAACCCAGGTCTGTGACTCCAAATCCCGGGTTCTTCCCCTTCTGGGTTTCCCATCACAGACATCTGCTTTCACGTTGGAAAACCTTCTCCAACACCCACTTCCGTGTTCGTGGCGGATTGTCCACTCATGTCCCCAACCCCAGCCCCCGTCTCTCCTTTCCCCCAGAGCCTGCCTTCTCCTGGGTTTCCACAGCTTCCCTGCCACTGGCCACCAAAACAAAGATGGAGCTGTTCTGGGAGAACCCAGACACTTCAAATGAGCCGGACTTGGGAGGCTGCAGTGTGGTTGGAAGTGGCGTGCGGCTGAGGGAACAGTCTGGAAGCTTCATTTGCGCAGCAAACTCACTTTTTTTTACATAGGCTGTTTCTGGTCTAGTTTGATGAGAGGTACTCTGAGGGAGACTGAGGGGAGCTGGACCCCTCCAAGACCCCTTGGCACCTGCACTTCTTGCCAGGGTTTTAGGAGGGCTGATGGGGCAGGCAGGGGCCAGGAAGCTGGACCTCTAGGGAAGCAAGTGCTGCCTGCCAGGGCCCGGGTGAGGGTGGAAAGCTACAGATTGTGTATTCAAGGAAACAACGCTTCACTGTGCCAACCGAGCCCAACCCCGCCGCCAACAGATGGGCTCTCGTGGAAGACAAACCCCCGTTCTGCTTCCGCTGTCCGAGTGGGGCTGCAACCTCCTGGGTCCAAGCAGGGTCCTAGGATCAAAGCCAGGGCATCAGAGCCAGGGCTCTGGGGAGAGCAGAGGGCAGGGAGGAGGGGAGCCTGCCCTCCTGGGAAGCCAGTCACCAGAGCAGGAGGCAGGAGACCATGAGGTCAGCAGGAGAATGGGAGCCGGCTTTTCCTTGGGGGCCAGGAGCGAGGAACCTGGGCTTCCATCCTAGTCTGCTTGTCTTCCCTGGGCCTCAGTCTACCCACCTGTAAAAGGGGCAGGCTATCCCTCATGACCCCCAAAGGTCCTTCAGCCCTGACCTGCGTATGTCTGAGGGGTCCTGAGCCCTTCTGGATATTGGAACTGCCTTCCAGGGCCTTCTGGTCCACCCCTCCGTGTTGATTCAGCAGGTACTTCCTGAGGCCGGAGATGGAGGGGGAAGAGAGGGGACGGGGGAAGATAGACAGACTGTCAGCCATCACTGGTCTCACACCTAGAGTCATTCAGCTTCCTCCTGAGAGAGACCTGGAGGGTTGACTCCAACCCCTCTCCCCATTTGACAGAAGAGGGAACCAAGACCCAGAAAGATGTGGCAGTGACTTGCTCGGGGTTATGGAGAGGTTCTCAGTGAGGCTGAAACCTTGTATGATGAGGAGAGTGGTCCCGGTATCTCAGGGTGGGGCTCAGAGGACATGACACACTTAGAGTTCTGGCCCAGTGCCAGGCACAAGGAGGCTCTGCGTCTCCCTGGCCCTCGCAGCCAGGACTCTCCATCCCCCTCCCCATGCGGCCTCAGGCTACGTCCAGCATCTCTGATCCCCCAGCTGCTCCCTCCTTCTCTTTGCTCCTCCAGGGCTGGCTCTGGAACCCTCCTGTCAGAGAGGCAAAGAGAATGGCCCTGGAGAGCCTCGGGAGTGCCCACCCCTGGGCTGACAACAGCCTAGGCGGGGCTCTGGAGGGTTTTGTAAGTTGAGACCTGCTGGAAAGGTAGGCAGCCGTGTAATTCTGAACCTGCCGTGGAATCTGAGGACGATGCCCTAGATCCCTGTCTCCCGCCTAGGCCAGCCTTGCAGGCCCTGTCCCCACTGTCATCCCCAGCCACTTCATCTCAGGACACCTTGCGTCAGAGAGGCAGGCTTTCCTTTCCTTCTGGCCAGCTCTTCCCTGCACAAGCTCTGGAAGCCTCCCGCCCTCCTCTCCACACCTCCACCTCCAGGGTACACACCTCTACCAGGAGCCCTTCCTGGACGCAGTCAGCAGGGCCTCTGGAGTGTGCAGCCCTGGGTTTGAATACAGCTGTGGGCTGTGGAGCCCTTCTGAGCTTCTGTTCCTCACCCTGGAACGGGGGACAGGGGGACCCACGTCACAGGGTTGTTGTATGGCGCTTAGCCCAGTGCTTGGCACGGAGCAAGTCGTTACTAAATGACTGTCACCGCCATCCCCAGCTCAGCATACACCCTCTCCTGGGCCCCTCCTAGGGCCCTGGCAGTGGTCATTGCGGCTGGCTCAGAGGCAGCTCCACAGTGCCCACTGGCTGCCTCCACTTAACCACCAGCGGAGCTTCCAGGTCTGCCAGGTTGTCCACAACCCTTTGCTTTGGGCCCTAGTGACAGGACCCAGGGTTAGAGCTCTCCTTCTCTCCTGCTGAACAGCCACTCTGATTGACAGCTACATATGGCTTTGATAAATAACAAAAAGGGAGAAATGAATTCATTATCACCTAGTTACAGGGAAGGCAGGTGGCACAAAAAAGGGGAGAGCAAACAACAGCTCTGGAGGGTGCACACGGGGATTCCCGTCTGCCACCACCCAGCTTGGTTGCTCCAGGCAGGGGACTCAGCATCTCTGAGCCTCAGTTTCCCCTGGGGCTCAAGAACCTACCTGGTAAAGTTCTGAGGATTAGGTATAAAAACACCCTGAGTCTTTGTGAAGAGCCCATCATGGTGTCTGGGCTGTTTGTATGAAAGATGATGTTTTTGAAAAATACAAGGTTCTCGTATGTGATAATTCTTCCAACAGATATTTTATTAAGTTTTTGCGCTACAAGATCCAGAGAATTAAATGAATCAAGTTCCTGCCCTCAAGAGGCTTACAGCCTTATATAGAACAAACATGTATAGAGGTTTGGGGATAGAGAGGATGCACCCACAAGGCTAGCAATGGAAGGTTTTTTTCTTTATTTCTGCCATGAGGACCGAAAGCTCTCATGAATGACACCATGCTGATGTTCTCTTTGTAGCCAGCCCCCTGCCTCTGTGCCCCCTCCTTGTTAAACAGAGCCACTAGTTCTAGCCATTCCTGGGGGAGCCTATGCATATTATTTAGAGAACTGAATTGAATTCTCACACCAGCACAATGAGATTGATACTGTCTTTGTTTTCCTTTTTTTTTTTTTTGAGATGGAGTCTCGCTCTGCCACCAAAGCTGAAGTACAGTGGCATGATCTTGGCTCACTGCAGCCTTCGCCTCCTGGGTTCAAGTGATTCTCCTGCTTCAGCCTCCCAAGTAGCTGGGACTACAAGCACACACCACCACGCCTGGCTAATTTTTGTATTTTTGAGTAGAGATGGGATTTCACCATGTTGGCCAGGCTGGTCTCGAACTTCTGACCTCAAGTGATCTGCCCGCCTCAGCCTCCCAAAGTGCTGGGATTACAGACGAGGGCCACCGCTCCCAGCCTGATACTATCATTTTTATCCCCATTTGACAGATGAGGAGACTGAGGCTCAAGGCGATTGTCACTTGTCTAAGATTATATTAAGTGGCAGTGACAGGATTAGAACCAGATCCTCCTGCAAGGAGCCCCTGGAGGCCAAGTGAAGCCATGTTTGTGGCTGGGGCTTGGGGGAGCCTCCGAGAGCCTTAGAGAGGTGGAGAGGTGGGGTCCTTCACCCGCAGCTTAGGGTCAGTGGGTGGGGAGAATGCCCTGCACCCCTGGGGAGGAAGGATTTCCTGGCCTCGGTCCTTACTCCGTTCCTCCCACTTCCGCTATGCATCAGCCTCTGAGTCACCTCTCCTTCCCCACACCCCCGGCCCAGGACTTTTGGTTCCTCTTTGGTCCACCCTTCCTGCCTTCTCCAGCCTCCTTGCTCTCCTCCATGCTACCTGGGTCCAAGGCCTGGTGGCTTGGACTGGCTTCCACTGTGAGAGTCTAGGCTCCAGGACAGCAGGCCTTGCTGCCTCAGGGGATGTCAGAGGTCCTTTCTGCAAGGCCAGCCCTGCCGGCAGAGGCAGTCACTTTGCAGCCTCAGCAGGGAAGGTCCCCACACCCTGGAGCAGCTGAGTTCCCCTGACTGTCGGGCAACCTTCTCCTTGGCTGACTTCTGCTTTTCAAGGACAGCAGAGAGGCAGGGGTCAGTGCCAGAAAGGTGTGGCCAGATGGGAGCCGGGCCGCCCAGGGAGTCCTGAGCCACAGACACTTCAAACCAGATGCTTTGCCTCCCGTTCAGTCCTTTCTTATCCTGCAACATTATCCTCGCCTATTTCACAGTTAAGGAGGCTGGACTTTCAGAAGGGTTACGTGACTTGTCCAAAGTCACATAGCCAGTGAGGGGCAGAATAGGATTTGAACCTGGGCCTACCCGGCTCCAAGTCCTCTGAACCCTTACAGTGGCCCAAACACCAGCAGCTTCACCGCCTGGGAGTATGTTAGAAATGCAGATGCTCAGATTCCACCCCAGATTTACCAGACTGTAATCTGCATTTTTTTTTTTAAGAGACAGAGTCTTGCTCTGTCACTCAGACCGAGTGCAGTGGTACGATCGTAGCTCACTGCAGCCTCAACTTCCTGGTCTTAAGTGATCCTCCCACCTAAGCCTCCTGAGTAGCTGGGACTACAGGCACATGCCACCACATCCAGCTAATTTTTTTTTATTTTTGTAGAGATGGGGTCTCATTATGTTGCTCAGACTGGTCTCAAACTCCTGGCCCCAAGCCACCCTCCCACCTCATCCTCCCGAAGTGCAGGGATTACAGGCATGAGCCACCACGCCCAGCCCATAATCCGCACTGTAACCAGCTTCACCAGGTGTGCACATTGACGTTTAAGAAGCGCTAAGCCTCGGCTCAGGCCCCCGCACAGCCGTCTCCCCACCACTTCCTGAGGTTGACCTAAGGTTATCCTTAGGTGGGTGACTTTGTCTAAGCTGTAAGAGGATAAGATGTATGGAGTAAAGATTAAGTTACGCTATAAACACTGGGTTATGTTAATATTAGGCATTCAATAAATATCTTTATAATCACTATCATAACAATAATGACTATGAAGAGCAAGAAGCGAAAGGGGGTGGCCGGCAGGGAGTGCCGCGGGTGCGGTGTGAGGTTGTTGAACTCCAGGTTAGGATGCTCTTGAGCCCTGACAGCCCCCCAGCAAATTGCTTGGGGTCTCCCTCTTTATCCTCCGTGGGGGAGCCCCAAGTGCCACACTTATGTGCTCTCTATCTCTATCTCTTATGTCTCTCTCTCTCTCTCTTTCTCCCCCAACCCCATACCCCACTTAGCTGAACCAGGGCAACAGATCAAGTGTGAGATTCCCAGATAGGACTAGAGGAAGTGGTGAGCGCTGGGCTTTCCCTATATGAGTCAGGCCGTCTGGGGGTGGGGACATGCAGGAACTGGGGAAGCCAGGGGGGCCTGAGGGCTCCTGAGCCCTTACCCAACACCCACCCCGTCCAATTGTCTGTTCTCCTGGGACCTGCACGCCCAGAGCGGCCCAGTAAAGCCTGGGATGGGAGTCAGGAGAGACAGAATTGGGGTCCCTGTGCTCCCACCTTCCCGTGTGCAGTTTTTGCAATGACTCTGCTTCCTTCTGCCATCAGACTGTGCAGTGCAGCTTGGGGGCACCTGCATGAGGAGCAACTTTCTTTTTTTTTTTTTTTTTTTTTTTAGACAGAGTCTTGCTCTGTCACCCAGGCTGGAGTGCAGTGGCACAATCTTGGCTCACTGCAGCCTCCGCCTCCCGGGTTCAAACAATTCTTCTGCCTCAGCCTCCCTAGTAGCTGGGATTACAGGCATGCACCACCACACCCAGTTAATTTTTGTATTCTTAGTAGAGACAGGGTTTCACCATGTTGGCCAAGCTGGTCTCGAACTCCTGGCCTCAAGTGATCTGCCCGCCTCGGCCTCCCAAAGTGCTGAGATTACAGGCGTGAGCCACTGCACCTGGTCGAGGAGCAACTTTTTTTTTTTTTTTTTTTTGAGATGGAGTCTCGCTCTGTCACCCAGGCTGGAGTGCAGTGGCGTGATCTCGGCTCACTGCAAGCTCTGCCTCCCGGGTTCACGCCATTCTCCTGCCTCAGCCTCCCGAGTAGCTGGGACTACAGGCGCCCGCCCCTAGGCCCGGCTAATTTTTTTGTATTTTTAGTAGAGACGGGGTTTCACCGTGTTAGCCAGGATGGTCTCAATCTCCTGACCTTGTGATCCGCCCGCCTTGGCCTCCCAAGGTGCTGGGATTACAAGCGTGAGCCACCGCGCCCGGCCGCAACTTTCTAATAGTTCCAAAGCCAAGATAGGCCCCCCCTTAAGTAAGCAGTGAGCTTCCTGTCCTCAGAGGTATTCAAGGCACTAAACAACGAACTGCATCAGGAATCTGATTTTCAGGAACGACTGAATGAGATGGCCTCCAATATCCCTTCCAACCCCGAAGTTCTCTGCTGTGTCCCGATAGGCATCAGGGCATAGCATAGTCGTTAAGAGTGCAAGTGTTTGATCAGGCCTGGTTCAGAGCCCAGCGACACCCTTGTCACCTATGACCTGGGCCAAGTCGCTTCCCCTCTGAGCCTCAGTCTCCTTGTCGGTTCATGTTCATGCCGCTTCATAGGCTTCTTGTGAGAATCTGATGCAAAACACCTGGCATCGTGCCTGGCACATAGCAAGTGCTCAGCAGAGTAGCCAGGAATGATGATAGATTATGACATGGGGCTCACCTGGATGCAAGGCTGGGACATCTGCACTGTGCATGGTTGACGCCTCCACTGCCTACCCCTGTGACTCCCTAGTTATCAGAACTGGGGAGAGGGGCAGGGGCAGGGAAGCAACCAGCTGGGGACCATGCTCACCCCAAAGGGAAAGGGTCATCCTTGGGGGGTAACTGGCTGCTCCGCTTTCAAGAGGGGGATGGATGGGGATTTTGTCCCCAGCATCCAGGGTGCAGCTAGCTGCTGAGCCCTCCCTGGCGAGAACTATTCAAGGGGAGGCAGATAGGAATGTGGGCACGGTGCCAGGCCCTGCAGCCTCCCTCCGGTGCTGGAGAACAGTGCTGAGCTCCCAGGCTGGGCGCTTTCTGCCAGTACTGCCGAATGGCATTGGCCTTCCCAAACAGGCACCAAGCTGGCCTTCCCAAACAGGCACCAAGCTGGGCTCTCAGTCCAGCCTCCACTGGCCCTGCAAGCTTGAGAATGTGGGACCCCCCATGGGACCAGGAAAAAGAGAGGGGGCCAGGGAGGAGAAAAACTTCCAGCTGTTGGAATCCTGCAGTCTGCCGGTTGTGTGACCCTGGGCCAGTCACTGCCCACTCTGGGTCCCAGTTTCCCTACACAATGTAAAACGGGTAGACCAGGCTATCTGGGTGGATCTTGCGGGCTGATCTCTCTTTTTCTGGATCCTCTAAGCCAGCTGCAACCTCAGTTCCAGCTCAGGGAGAAGGGCTGCTGGGTGAGAAGCCCTCTAGCCCGGGAGATGCCTGTTTCCAGCCATCGTGGAACCTCGTTCTCTCCTGTGCTGCCAGTCGTCCCACACACACACTGGCACCATGAGAGTAGCCCCTTCCTCACTTTTCTCCAACCCCGAGGGAAGGTTCGTTGCTCCCTGAGGCTCCTCTCTCCCTGTTCAAGGGCTCTGTCCAGCGGTCTTCTGTCTTCCCACCTCCCAGAGATGCTGGGGCTTTGCGTCAGGCCTAGTAGGGGAAGAGTGGGCCTTTAGAGGAGAGGTCATGCTGGAGGGATCCCCTGGGTCATCATGTCCACCCCTGCCTCCAGGCCAAGCCACCACAAGCCCTGCGTCCCAACCCTGTACCACCAGTCAGGACTGGAGCCTGTGGCAGAAGCCAGTGTGTTTTTTATCATTATTTCTAATATCATCACCCTTTTTATATTGTATATGTGAAGTATATGATGTGCATATGTGACACACACAAACTTCTCAATATAACAACTATTATGATGATGATGAAATTAACAGGTTTGAAGGACTCACTATGTGCCAGGCATTTTATATCTGTCATCTCATTTTCATTTTCTTTTTTCTGTTTGTTTGTCTTTTAAACAAGGTCTCACTCTGTTGCCCAGGCTGAAGAGCAGTGGCTCGATCAGGGCTCACTGCAGCCTCAACCTCCCGGGCTAAAGTGATCCTCCCACCACAGCCTCCCTAGTAGCTGGGACCAGAGGCATATACCAGCACGCCCAGCTGATTATTTATTTATTTATTTATTTATTTTTTTTGAGACAGTGTCTCACTTTGTCGCCCAGGCTGGAGTGCAGTGGCATGATCTCAGCTCACTGCAACCTCCGTCTCCTGGGTTCAAGCAATTCTCCCGACTCAGCTTCCTGAGTAGCTGGAATTACAGGTGCGTGCCACCATGCCTGGCTGATTTCTACACTTTTAGTAGAGACGGAGTTTTACCATGTTGGTCAGGCTGGTCTCGAACTCCTGACCTCGTGATCCGCCTGCCTCAGCCTCCCAAAGTGCTGGGATTACAGGCATGAGCCACCGCACCTGGCCCTTTATTTTTTTATAGAGATGTGGTCTCCCTATCTTGCCCAAGCTGGTCTCAAACTCCTGGGCTCAAGCGATCCTCAGCCTCCCAAAGTGCTGGCATTATAGACATGAGCCACCACGTCCAGCCTCATTTACTCTTTAATAAACTTAAAGGTAGATGTTAGGAATAATAATAACTGGTTTTTAGTATCATAGTAGGCATGTATGAAGTGCTTCCTGTGGACCAGGCTCTGTGCCAAGAGTCTGCTTGTACCGTCTCTTTTAATCCTTGCCTCCATCCTGAGATGAGTTCTTTGATCTCCATGATGTAGATGAGGAAATTGACGTCTGTGGGGTTAGGTGACTTGACCAGGGTTACTCTGCCAGCAGGTGGCAGAGCTGGGGTTTGGACCCAGGTCAGTCTCAGCAGAGTTGATGTAACCACAAACCCTCAAGGCCATCTTCAATCAGGTTGACCCTGGAACCTGGCTGATCCCCTGCACTAGACCACATCAGAGTCCAGGGCACAGGGCAGATGGCCACTCTCCAGGAGTCTCTTGGGAATGGCCTCCTCCACGGCTACCTCTGGGGCTTCACCGCCCACCCCAGCACCTGGCCTCTCGCAGCCCCCGTCACCTCTTCTTGGTGATGGACTCTTTGGCACCGTAGCCAGCCCCTATATTGTCCCCCTGGGGGCCAGAGCCTGCCCTGGATGGAGCCCAGCACCAGTAATTGATTGGCCTTTGATTGATAGAGACGGCCGTTCAAATTGTGGTTTGAGCCACGGCCCAGCCAGGCCTGGGAGCTGCCAAAGACAGAGGGATCCACAGCCCACGTTTCCATCCAAGTTTGGACACTTTATCTGCACTTCCTCTGAAACTGAGCTGCCCCTGGCTGCAGAAGAAACCCATGCACTTGAGCAATAAAAGCTGGGGCTCAGGGAGAGACACGTGGGACCCAGGGGCTGGGGCGTGAACCCCTGACCTGCTGGTTATGGGACCTGTGGCCTCACCAACAGCCCTCCTGACCTAATCCGGACCTGGAGGATTGCTGAGCACAGGGGTTGTAAAGAGAAAGTGCTGGTGCGTTGGGAGTTTAGTGAAGGTGATTCAATCTTGTTTTAGCGGTGGCGACTGCCATTTATGCAGCTAGCTCTGTGCGCTGGGAGCTGTGCTGAGTGCTTGACAGGGATGGGCTCAGTCGTTCCTCACAGTGGCCCATGAGAGAGGCCCCACTGCAGCAGGGTTCTCAGCCTCAGCACTACTGGCACTTGGGGCCAGGTCATTCCATTTTTTTTTTTTTTTTTTTTGAGACAGAGTCTTGCTTTGTCGCCCAGGCTGGAGTGCAGTGGTGCCATCTCAGCTCATTGCAACCTCCACCTCCCGTGTTTAAGTGATTCTTCTGCCTCAGCCTCCCAAGTAGCAGGGATTACAGGTGCCTGCCACCATGCCTGGCTAATTTGTGTATTTTTAATAGAGACAGGGTTTCACCATGTTGGCCAGGATGGTCTTGATCTCCTGACCTCATGATCTGCCCGCCTCAGCCTCCCAAAGTGCTGGGATTATAGGCGTGAGCCACCGTGCCCAGCTGGCCAGGTCATTCTTTGCGGTGGGGCCACCCTATGCGCTATAGGAGCTTCCCTGGCCTCCACCCACCAGATGCCACTGGCATCCCCCCAACCCCTGCCGCCCCAGGTATGACAACCAAAAACATCTCTAGGCATTGCCAGATGTCTCCTGGGGGGCACATGCACCCCAGCTTAAGAGATGCTGCATTTTGGCCAGGTGCGGTGGCTCACACCTGTAATCTCAGCACTTTGGGAGGCCGAGGCGGACGGATCATGAGGTCAGGAGATCGAAACCATCCTGGCTAACACGGTGAAACCCCGTCTCTACTAAAAATACAAAAAATTAGCCGGGCGTGGTGGCGGGCACCTGTAGTCCCAGCTACTCGGGAGGCTGAGGCAGGAGAATGGCGTGAACCCGGCAGGCAGAGCTTGCAGTGAGCCGAGATTGCGCCACTGCACTCCAGCCTGGGCGACAGAGCGAGACTCCGTCTCAAAAAAATAAAAATAAAAATATAAAGAGATGCTGCATTTTGTGGCTGAGGAGCCCAGGCAATTTGGCTCCAGAGACTGACTGTCATCGCTGACCTTCATGGGAGCCCAGGGTCAGAAAGCGGCAGGGCTTTGCTTTCCTGGGGGGCACTGAGGAGGGGAGTCCTCGTGACTTGGCTCAGGAAAGACTGAGTCCCTCACCAGGTGCTCCTGCACAGCGCCACGGTCATGTGGCACCCGCCCAGCCCTCTACCAGGCAGCAAACAGGGACCAGAGATGGCAGGAGGGGCCTCCGCTGTGCCCCCCAGAACCCCTCCAGCTCCAGGTGGAGGCTGGACCACAGCAGCTTTGGCCTGCCTGACCCTCTGAGTCCCACACCTTCTACTGTCACAGAGGTGGCCACTGCCCACAGGGGCTGCTGGCCCATCCACCTCCACCCCAACCCTCATCCATCAGTGAGGCAGAAGGCCGCAGGACCCTGTGTTCCCTCCAGGGCTCCCAAGACCCATCTTTGCTGTGTCACTTTCAACCACTGACTCACTGGCTCGTGAACTATTTATACCCCTCGCACAAATGCTCCCCTTGTGCTCCAGGCAGCCGTCTGTGTTCTGCAGCAGCCCCAGGACACGTTGGGGAGGGGCTGGGTACAGAGCAAATGTGCAAGTTTATGAGCCCAGCACATCAAGTCTGGAAGCCCAGCTCCCTCCTTACTGCTGTGTGACTGTGGGTGGGTCACTTAACCTCTCTGAGCCTTGGTCATAAAATAAGGTTATTAGGAAGATTAAGTAAAGTAAGCAGTTCCCAGCATAAAGACAGATCTCAGTACCTGGTTGCTATTAGGTGTTCAAAGTACACCTAACTAGAGAAGGCGAAGGGAGCTGGGGAGCCCGGAAGAAGGTGCAGAAATGAGACATATTCATGCAGAAGCTCAAGCGCCTGGGACATAGGGTTCTGGAACGCAGCCACCTGTGTTGCGCTGCTGTCACCAGCACTGTCACCCAGCCAGTTCAAGGCCTTGGGGACTGCACAAGGCTTCTTTAGGTGCAGAAAAACCCATTTTGGCTGGGCAAAGTGGTGCACGCCTGTAATTCCAGCACTCTGGGAGGCTGATGTAGGAGGATTGCTTGAGCCCAGGAGTCTGAGACCGGCCTGGGCAACATATTGACACCCCGTCTCTACAAAAAAATACAAAACTTGGCCAGTCATGGTGGCATGCACCTGCAGTCCCAGCTACTTGGGAGGCTGAGGCGGGAGGATCGCTTGAGCCCAGGAGGTAGAGGCTGCAGTAAGCTGTGATCGCGCCTGGGTAACAGAGCAACACCCCGTCTCAAAAAGAAAAAAAAAAAAAGAAAAACCCATGTTACCAACTCTGGGATCACTGTCCCCAGCCCCCATCTTGTCTTCCTCCTACGCTGTTCCCAGAGACCAGTAGGGCAGGTGTTTTGTTGATAAGAGAGCCCAGCTGGGCAAACAGCGCCTCGCCCTCTTTCACCAGGCTGTGTGCTCCAGGAACCAGTGGTGCCTTCCCAGCCAGGCAACAGGCAGAAAGGCCACCTAGACTCTTACTACACAGAAGCCAGTCAAGAGGGACTTGCCCCCAACCCCACCCCTGTCTCTGCCAGGTTGTTGGTGGTAGAAAAAAAGAGAACCTGAGTGTGCAGGGCAGAGGGGAGGCATCTCTATCGCCCGATGCTTGTTCCCGGCTTCCCCACCACCCCGCCACTCCCTGCAGGCACTGCACCACGCTTCCCTGAACACACCCAGGCTGCCTCCTGCCACCTGGCCCTGCCTCCTGCCACCTGGCCCTGCCTCCTGCCCCCGTCCTGCTCTGTGCCCTCGACAAAGGCAGAGGCCCTGCCTTAGATACCCCTTCATTTATTCACGTCTTATTTCTTCGTTACACATTTTTGAGCACCTACTGTGTGCTTTTTAACCTCCTTCCCAGTACCTAGGGCAAGCTGGGGGGCATGAAATAGACCCCCCAGTACAGAGGGTGCTGAGTAAGAAGAGTCATTTATCACATGGAAAGAGGCCGCCTTCCACACCCACGTCACATCCCCTATTCCAGTGCTTCTCAGCGGAGAATGCTTTTATCCCGCTGGGGACATTCGACGATGTCTGGGAGACATTTTTAGCTGTCACAACTCAGGAGGGATGCTACTATAAACATCCCACAATGCACAGGACAGCCCCTACGGCAAGGATTTGTTCTGTCCAGATTGTTTAAGGTCTGAGGTTGAGAAACCATGCCCTTGCCTGCAAGGTTCTGCCATCTAGGGTGGGGGTGAGATGTCCTCCAAGTGCCCATGGAGATGCCAGTAAGCCAGCTGGTCATGGAGGTGGTGAGTGAGTGCTCAGCTCAGAGCCTGATCCACCCTGCCATGGTATTGAGAATTCCTTCTCGGCCAGGCACGGTGGCTCATGCCTGTAATCCCCGTACTTTGGGAGGCCGAGGTGGGTGGATCACTTGAGGTCAGGAGTTCAAGACCAGCCTGGCCAACATGGTGAAACCCTGTCTCTACTAAAAACACAAAAATTAGCTGGGTGTGGTGGTGCATGCCTATAGTCCCAGCTACTCAAGAGGCTGAGGCAGGAGAATCGCTTGAACCCGGGAGGCGGAGGCTGCAGCGAGCCGAGATTGAGCCACTGCACTCGAGCCTGGGCAACAGAGCGAGACTCCATCTCAAAAAAAAAAAAACCCAGAGAATTCCTTCTCACTGTCTGTGCCATCACATTCAGCACACGGAGCCTGTCATTTCAGCTTCCTTGTGCCTCAGGCTTGTCCAAAAGTTAGCGCTATTCTACATGCAGGAGGCTGCCAGGCCCTGTGGTGAGTTCCCCGTCATCAGAGGTAACCAAGCAGGAGCTGAGCCACATATGGGTCCTCTGCCTGGACTGAGGTCCCTTCCAACAGTGACGGGATTTTATGGTTGGTAGGAGATGCCCTCTGATCCCCCAGTCTCCTTGCACTCAAGCCTGCGGCCTCTCTGACTGAGCCAGTGCCAAGATGTCCTCTCTTTTTGCATCTGCAGGTATGATGCCGGGCGGGACGGCTTCATCGACCTGATGGAGCTAAAACTCATGATGGAGAAACTTGGGGCCCCTCAGACCCACCTGGGCCTGAAAAACATGATCAAGGAGGTGGATGAGGACTTTGACAGCAAGCTGAGCTTCCGGGAGGTAAGCCCGGCCCCCAGCCCCACTCCCCTACCAGGGGCTTCACCTGAGGACCTGGTGGCCCGGGAGAGACCAACCCCCACCCTTTGTCAATGAATGAATGACATTGCCATTGAACAGCAGCTGTGAGCAGCTGCTGCTTGGCTGAGCGAGGCTTCTGAGGGCCTGTTAGAGCAGGCACCAGGGAGGGTTCTGAGATCCTCTCAGGGAGGAAGAGGAGGGAGGGACATCCCTTCCTTCACATAGGGAGCATATATTGAGTGATTTCTGTATACTTGACCCTGTGCAGGCTCTGGGGTAGAGAAAGGCCCTGTGCTCGAAGGTTCCTGGAAGTGTAGAGGGGGAGACACCACAGAAGGAAATCAGGGCTGTGATGCAGAGGAAGAGGGCCACGGCACTGGGTGACTTCACGCCCAGGATCTCACTCCAAGACAGGAGCTGGGGCAAGCCGGTTTCGCAGGGAAGGAAATGGAGGCCCAAGCCAGACAGCGATGATACTGGACCCCAGGAAGCACAGGGGTGGACCCCAGGAAGCACAGGGTTAGGTGTGGGGACCCGAGGCCCAATTGGGGCCCAGGAGGTCTGGCAGGAAGCATGAAGGATGCAGGGAAGGAGAGAGGTGGCAGGGGCAGGTGGGGGAGTGCGAGTGGCTGGGCGGGAGGTGTGGGCAGTGCAGGGTAACAGCTTAGAGTTCGAGAGCAGGGTTCCATCCCTCCGACACGTTCAGGCGCTGAGACTTGGGGCATCTTTTACTGTCTCGGAGGCTCCCTCATTCTGTCATGACACCTGTAGGACTCAATACATGGAACGCAGACTAGGTTCACTGGGCAACAGCGGGGGACAGAGGTAACAGGTGGGCTGAGGCCGTGTCGTCGGGAGCTGGTGTGGGCGGGGCAGGGCTGCAGCAGGCCAGCATCCTGGGTGGCAGATGAGTCATATCACCTCCCATCATACAGATGGGCAGAGGCCCAGTGAAGGGGAGCACGGGAGCAGCAAGGGGCGAGACCCAGCTCACTGCCCCCCAGTCCTTCTCTGCAGGGGAGGCCTGAGGCTGGGGCCTGGGTGCGGCCGGGGACTCCGGCTCCCCTCCTTCCCTCCCTTCCTGACACCGCGCGCCTCTCTCCCCACTGCAGTTCCTCCTGATCTTCCGCAAGGCGGCGGCCGGGGAGCTTCAGGAGGACAGCGGGCTGTGCGTGCTGGCCCGCCTCTCTGAGATCGACGTCTCCAGTGAGGGTGTCAAGGGGGCCAAGAGCTTCTTTGAGGCCAAGGTGAGGAGCCCAAGGGGTGCCCTGACCCACGCTCCAGGACAAGGGGACCCTGGGTTGGTGCGAAGTTAATACGTCCCCTTCCCGTCCCTGCTGAGGCTGCAGACAGAGATGGGAGCTGACTCCCTGCCAGGCTGGGCCAGGCCCACACGCTCTGTCTTCTGTCTCCTCCCACTCCTGGCTGAGATCCTTGGCAGCCACCAAGGGGGTGGGTGAGGGGGGTGTACTCTTGAAAAGGGGACAGGGATTACCTTGAGGTGCCCTGGCCCTGGCACACTGAGCCGCTAACACAGAGGACTGGGCCTTAGGAGGGCAGGCCCAGAAACACAGCACTGGCTCTCCAGGGTCCCCGGTAGACACCAATCCCACCAGCCCCAGCCTAGGAGGAAGCCTGGGGGCTCAGAGACCACCTGCATGCACGACACCCTCCCCTTTCAGCAGGTTCTCAGATGGAGGAGACACCTGTGATCTAGTGGCTCCTGGGTCCTGCCTACCCGGGGCCCCAGCTCTCCCGCCTTGTTTCTCTCTTTCCTTGCTAAGAGCATTCCTTCCAGAGACTGCCTCCCACCACTCTCTGGCCTTCGGAGCATTGGTGGAACTTTTCAGGGTTCATCAGTGGAACTGGGTGTGCCGCTGGGCTCCCCGGACAGGAAGCAGAGGATCAGGATGGCAGCAGCTTGAGCAACTCCCTTCGAGCACCCTTGCTCTGCAGCAGCCACAGAATATACGTTCTCTCTTTCAATCCTCTCAACAACTCCATAAGATCAGAGTTATTGGGTGCCAGGTTCTAAGTGAGGAAACTGAGGCTCAGGAAGGTGAATGAAGTGCCTGACCCAGGGCCAGAGCTGGTGAGGTCAAGCTGTTTGTGTTGCTGGGCAGGACTCAGCAGAAGCCTGAGCCAGAAGGGACTCCAGGAAAAGCAGTCATAAGGCCGGGCGCAGTGGCTCTCACCTGTCATCCCAGCACTTTGGGAGGCTGAGGCGGGTGGATCACCTGAGGTCAGGAGTTCGAGATCAGCCAACATGGCCAACATGGTGAAACCCCATCTCTACTAAAAACACCAAAATTAGCCAGGCATGGTGGAGGGTGCCCATAATCCCAGCTACTCAAGAGGCTGAGGCAGGAGAATTGCTTGAACCTGGAAGGCAGAGGTTGCAGTGAGCCAAGATTGCGCCATCGCACTCCAGCCTGGGCGACAGAGCGAGACTTTGTCTCAAAAAAATTAAAGAAAAAAGAAAAAGCAGCTGTAGCACAGAGAACCCCCAACATACACCATCCAGCCCTGACCCCCTCACCCCCATGCCCCCGCAGGTCCAGGCCATCAACGTGTCCAGCCGCTTCGAGGAGGAGATCAAGGCAGAGCAGGAGGAAAGGAAGAAGCAGGCGGAGGAGATGAAGCAGCGGAAAGCGGCCTTCAAGGAGCTGCAGTCCACCTTTAAGTAGCGGGGGCTGCAGCCGACCGCCCTGCTCCGGCCCCAGTGTGGTGGGCGAGGGTGGCGCATGGGAGGCCGAGCCTGAATCCTTGCCTGTGTCTGACGGGACCACTACTAAAAACCTAAAAATATCTGTGAATGGAGCAAGTTCAGGGGTCTTATGGAGGTGGCCCGGCCCCTCCCCGCTCCCTTCCACTCTGCACAAGGCCGCCACACCGGCGCTGGCTCCCTGCCCGGCCCGGCCCTCCCTGCCAATCCCTGGGCTCTCTTGCACCCCTAACTGCCCCCTGCCTGCTCCGGCACTGCCCCAGGCCCAGCTCCTGGCCCTAGGTCCCTCCCAGCCCCATGTGCCTGCCGCCTGCCCTCCACACATCCCTGTCCCCCCAACCCGGGAACCCCTGCCCTCCTCCAGCAGGCCGCACCGCCCCTGGGGCCCCCTGCCAGCCCCTTCCCAGGCTGGGAGACAGCAGAAGAGATAGAATCAGGGCTGCCCCCACAGAGTGGGACCCAAGGGGCTTATTGGAGGCAGGAGGGGACCCCTCCCCAGGGCCTTTTCCTCCTCTGCGTCTTCCTTCTACTGAAATGGGAGAGGGGGTGGGGAGCTTCTGTTCTGGTGAAGGGACCCAGGCCCCCAGCACCCCATGCTGACTTGGAGAACCCCAGATCTCTGGGGCCCAGCCAGGCAGGGTGTGGGGGCAGCTGTGCCAATCTACCTCACAGGCCCACCCCCTGCCGGGCATGCCGTGGGATCATGGGCAGGGAAGGCTCTGGGGGTCGGAGACACCGCTGCTTAGCACCCTCAGCCAGAGCACCCTGAGGGTCTCAGGGGGCTGTGGAGAGAGAGGGGTGGGAGGAAGAATTGGCGCCTTCCTAGGGAAGGAGACGAGCGCTTCGCCTTGATTCTCCGAGAAGCGTCCGAGAAGTGCTTTAAGTGTGTTTGCATGCGCCAGGCGGTGGGCAGCGGGGGCCTGTCCAGCCCTCTCCTGCCATCCTTCCCCAAGTGACGTCCACTGCCTTGTCACCAGCGACCTGCCTGTCATGCCCACCCCCTGAGGAAGCATGGGGACCCTAACACCCTGGTGCCCTGCACCAGACAGGCCGTGGTCAGGCCCAGGCCACCGGCCGGGTTCTGCCACAGCTTCCCTCGTGCTTGCTGACATGCGTGTGCCTGTGTGTGGTGTCTGTTGCTGTGTCGTGAAACTGTGACCATCACTCAGTCCAAACAAGTGAGTGGCCCTCGAGGCCACAGTTATGCAACTTTCAGTGTGTGTCATAACGGCGTCACTGCTTTTTAAACTCGATAACTCTTTATTTTAGTAAAATGCCCAGGAGTCCTGGAAGCTATGCGGACTTGCAGAGGTTTTATTTTTTGGCCTTAGAATCTGCAGAAATTAGGAGGCACCGAGCCCAGCGCAGCAGCCTCGGACCCGGATTGCGTTTGCCTTAGTGGATATGTTTATACAGATGAATATAAAATGTTTTTTTCTTTGGGCTTTTTGCTTTTTTTTTCCCCCCTTCTCACCTTCCCTTCTCCCCGACCCCGCCCCCCGCCCCCCCCCCACAAAAAGCTACTTCTTCATTCCGTGGTACGATTATTTTTTTTAACTAAAAGAAGATAAAATTCTATATTCTTATGTGTGTATGGTTCTTGATGGTGAGTGGGCAGGGAAATGACAAGGTCACCTGGGTGTGGGGACAGTGGTGTCAGAGCCTGGGAGGGAAGGGGACCCGCCCTAGTGGAGGAGGTTGGTGTTTGATGCCCAGATGCTGTCACCAGGCATGAGTCTAGGTGCTTTGTGCCTATTAACTCATTTAAATCCTTGCAACCAGCCCATGCAAGGGGTGATATTTTTATTCCTCTTTTGCAGATAAGAACAGGGAGGCGGCTGGGCGTGGTGGCTCACACCTGTAATCCCAGCACTTTGGGCGGCCGAGGCGGGTGGATCACCTGAGGTCGGGAGTTCGAGACCAGCCTGGCCAACATGGTGGAACCTCGTCTCTACCAAAAATATAAAAATTAGCCGGGTGTGGTGGCACACGCCTGTAATCCCAGCTACTCGGGA
Organism: Gorilla gorilla gorilla; assembly: GCF_029281585.2. Taxonomy (NCBI): domain Eukaryota; kingdom Metazoa; phylum Chordata; class Mammalia; order Primates; family Hominidae; genus Gorilla; species Gorilla gorilla. The sequence goes on along the minus strand of NC_073224.2, from coordinate 224,756,150 downwards.
GGCTGAGGCAGGAGAATTGCTTGAACCCGGGAGGCGGAGGTTGCAGTGAGCCAAGATTGCGCCACCGCACTCCAGCCTAGGTGACAAAGAGAGATTCTGCCTCAAAAAACAAAACAAAACAAACAAACAAAAAAAAAAACAGGCCTGGAAAGTCTCCCAGAGACACACAGGCGAGCGGGGCGGCAAGAGGCAGGGCCCAGGCTGTCGAGGTCATGGCTCGCAAACCTGCCAGGTGAGCAGAGAGGAGGGGCTGCCTCTCCACAAAGCCACACAGTGGCCGGCAGTGGCATTAAGGCCCTGGGAGTTATGGCTTTTGCACCCCAGAGACCCCCAAGCACCCCTGCCATGGAGACACCCAAAGTCTTTCACAGGCTGGAAAACCCCAGGGGTGATGGGGCGGACACCAGCGGCTGTCTGTGTGTGGCTTTAGACAGATCAGGCCCCCAATGGGTCTCAGTCTCCCCATCTATTCCATGCGAGGGTGGGCGAGGGTCTGGGGTCTTCCCAGGCAGGGTGTGGGAGCTGGAGTTTGGATTAGGCAGAGCATCGCTGCCCCCAGGTGGCCAGGGATGGTACTACAGCAAGCGGGATGCCTGGGGAAGGCACTGTCCTCCCCACATGCTACCCAGGGCCTGAGACGCCACTGTACGCCACCACCAACTTGAGACTTTCAGTTCCACACTGCCTTTCAAAACCCCTTCCCCAAGAGAGGAACATCCACATCCCTGACATCCTGCTGGAAAGGGCCTCGGGAAGAAGGGACGGGGACGCTGAAAGAGTGCATGGTGGCTCACACCTGTAATCCCAGCACGTTGGGAGGCCGAGGTAGAAGGATCACTTGAAGCCAGGAATTCAAGACCAGTCTGGGCAACATAGTGAGACCTGATCTCTACAAAATATAATAACAAATCATACTGAAAAGGAAGCTCCTGATGGTGATGGCAGTGGGCCTCGAGTCCTTGGACCGTGAGAGACCAGGGCCAGCTGTGTCATGCCAGGGCCCTCCACCAAGGGTCTCAGCCTGTCGGGAGCCCCCAGCCTGGGTCTGCACAAGACCCCCACTCCCAGCCCTGGCAGAGAAAGCAGGTTGAGGAGGGAAGGGACCTGGAGTGATCCTAGGACCAAGAGAGAGGACTCCTTAAAACCCTCCCAGGGCTGGACACAGTGTCTCATGCCTATAATTCCAGCAATTTGGGAGGCCGAGGCAGGAGGATCACTTGAGTCCAGTAGTTCAAGACTAGCCTGGGCAACATAGCGAGACCTCGTCTCTAGAAAAAAATTTAAAACTAGCTGGGCAGTTACTCAGGAAGCTCAGGAGGAGGATCACTTAAGCCCAGAAGTTCAAGGCTGCAGTGAGCTATGATTGTGCCACTGCACTCCAGCCTGAGTGACAGAGCAAGACCCTGTCGCTTAAAAGAAACAAAACAAACAAACAAACAAAAACAACTCCCAGGTTCCCTCCTCTCATTAAGCCTCCCTGCACTGAGTCCCAGCTCCAAATCCCCATGGAACCCCCAGCCCCTCTCTCTGAACTGTTAACCCCTCGCTGAACGCCAACCCCTCATTGGGCCCCACAACCCTCTCTAACCCCCAGTGCTTCCATCTGGTTTGGAGGCGAAGCCCTGCCAGCCCCTCAGCTGGCCCCTTAGTGGGCCTCACCCAAGACATAACAGCTGCCGCCCGAGAGTCCTGTCCCAGCGGCCAGAAAATCCCAGCCCTGTCAGTGACACCTGCCTCTTTTCTCAAGCTCTTATCCCGCCCCACCCCCACCTTGGCATTGCTCCTCCTGAGGCCCCAGAGCACCACCTGACCACCACCCCTTTCCACGTGCCTCTGCCAAGTCGCCCCTGGTTATTTTTCCAGCACAGTCTGGCCCCAAGTGGCTCAAGGACTTTGAGGTCCTGGGTCCTGGGAGACCCACTCCACCTCCTGAAGAATCCCAGGGTTCAGCAGTGGGGCAGGGGTGGATTCTGGCATTCTGTCACCCTCGAGGCCTCAGATTCATTTGGACACGGACTCTGTACAGAAGGAATCCTTTCCCTGCCTGCCCCCATCAGGCTCCCACCAGAACCAGTCTCTTCTCATGCAGAACTCCACGCCCTTGGCCCATCTCTCCAAGGGAGACTATCTCCAAGGAACACTCCCCATGTCCAGCAGGGAGCTCCCCATGGCTGAACGGGTCTTATTATCGCTATACCCAATCCTATCATGGGGCCTGCACACAGTAGTTGCTCCGTGAATGTGGGAGGAATGAATGAGTGAATGAATGAGTGAGTGAATGAATGTTTTCTGTGTATGTTATGTTTCTGTGTATGACATATGGTATGTCAGTGACTCACAGCCTGGGCAAACAAAACAGTCACTTCTTTAAATATGCAAGTTAGGTCAGGAGTGGTGGCTCATGCCTATAATCTCAGCACTTTGGGAGGCCGAGGTGGACGGATCACTTGAGGTCAGGAGTTCGAGACCAGCCTGGCCAACATGGTGAAACCCTGTCTCTACTAAAAATACAAAAATTAGCCGGGCATGGTGGCTCGTGCCTGTACCCCCAGCTACTCAGGAGGCTGAGGCACAAGAATCACTTAAACTCAGGAAGCAGAGATTGCAGTGAGCCGAGACTGTGCCATTGTACTCCAGCCTGGATGACAGAGTAAGAGTCTGCCTCAATGAATAAATAAATATGTAAGTTAATCCAACTTCAAGCCCTGACCCCTCCCATCGCAGGAAATCCACCCTCCCAGGGCTTCCATCAGCCGATATCCATAGGCCCCCTCTGGGGTACTTCTTCAGTCTCGGTGATCAAGGCCAGAAAATCAGGTCAGCCAACCCAGAGTCACCACCATAACTTAGGCAGTTTGAGCCACTGGGATCATGGTGTCGCCTGACTGGCTGCTCCCTGCACCAGGCCTGGAGTCAGGAGGGGCTGGTGCCAGCCATGCACGTGCCCAGAGGCAGCTCCTACGCCTGTCCACCTTTTCCAGCAAGAACAAGTTTCTCCTGGCTGCCCTGGGACACAGCTAAAGGCACCTCCAGGGCCTGGAGAGGGTGCTCAGGGGGAGCCATAGACCATTCCCCAAACTCTCTCTCTCTCAGCCCTTGGGTCATCTAGAACCTCACGGAAGGAGGGGCCACAGGGCCTGGAGCCCATGACACCTTTAGAGGCCCACAAAATGTTCTGATTTTTTTAAAATCAGTAAGAAAAAAATGAAAAGGATCCAAACTGGATTATATTCAGTGTTATCACCATACAATAAAACATAATTTTTATTATTTTTTTTAAGGAAACATAATTTTTCATTTTTTTATGTTTTATTTTTTGGAGATGGGGTCTCTCTATGTCACCCAGGCTAGAATGCAGTAGCATGATCATAGCTTACTGCAGCCTCAAATTCCTGGCCTCAAGCAGTCCTCCCACCTCAGCCTCTAGAGTATCTGGGAGTACAGGCATGTGCCACCACACCCAGGTAATTTTTTAAATTCTTCTAGAGTCAGGGGTCTCGCCATGTTGCCCAGGCTGGTCTTGAACTCTTGGCCTCAAGGGATCCTCTCACCTCAGCCTCCTGAGTAGCTGGGATTACAGGCACGAGCCACCATGCCCAGCCAGTTTTTAATATTTTTTTAATGGAGAAAGGGGCCCATGAAGGCAAAAGTACTCAGTGACCAAGTCCAGTCTCAAGCTTTCTCATAAGAACCAGATAACAACAATAATAATAGTAATAGCAAACATTTAGACCGTCCTTACCATATGCCAGGCACTTCTTCCAACAGCCCTAGGAGGGAGGTACCATTTTCTTTCTTTTTCTTTTTATTTTTTTGAGACAGAGTCTTGCTCAGTCACCCAGGCTGGAGTGCAATGGCATGACCTCGGCTCACTGCAACCTCCGCCTCCCGGGTTCAGGCAATTCTCTTGCCTCAGCCTCCCGAGTAGCTGGGATTATAGGCACCCACCATCATGCCCGGCTAATTTTTGTATTTTTGTACAGACAGGGTTTCACCATGTTGGCCAGGCTGGTCTTGAACTCCCGACCTCAGGTGATCTGCCCGCCTCAGCCTCCCAAAGTGCTGGGATTACAGGCATGAGCCACCGTGCCTGGCCAAAGGTACCGTTTTCACTCTCACTTTATAAACGAGGAAGCACAGAGAGGTTGCGTCACAAGCATAAGGCCATAGAGCTATGAAGCAATAGTGGTGGGTTTAGTTCAATCCTAAGCAAAGCACTCAACATCCTGTCTTCAGCATCTGAAGCAGATTAAGGGCGACCTCGGTTTTCTCCAGGGACAATTGTTTGGTGCTGCCTTACATAAAAGGTCCCTCCCTGTAGATGTCTCAAAACAAGCAAGTTTCCCTATAGCTGAACAGCCAGCAACCTCCCTCCAAAGAGGTCAGTTTCTCTGCGAACCTTCAAAAAGCTGACAATAACTCTCGTCACCTGGGACCTCATCATCAATCCATTTGGCTATTTCTATGTTTGTGTACATGTTTGAATGCGTGGCCCATGGCTCTGCTTGGCTCTACACATAACCGAATGCTTTATATGTATTATATCATTGGTGTGTGCATATTTGTGGACGTGGAGGAGCGTGTGTGTGCATATGTGCGTGTGCATGTGTATGCATATGTGTGCGTGTGTGTGCATGTGTTTGTGTGTGTGCGTGTGTGTATGTGTGTGCATGTGTGTGCGTATGTGTGTGCATGTGTTAGTGTGCGTGTGTGCGTGCATGTGTTAGTGTGCGTGTGTGCATGTGTGTGTGCATGTGTGTGCGTGTGTGTATGTGTGTGCATGTGTGTGTGCATGTGTGTGCCTGTGTGTGCATGTCTGTGCATGTGTGTGTGCATGTGTTTGTGTGCATGTGTGCATGTGTGTGCATGTGTGTGCATGTGTGCATGTCTATGCATGTGTGTGCGCGTGTGTGCATGTGTTTGTGTGCATGTGTGCATGTGTGTGCGTGTGTGCGTGTGTGTGCGTGTGTGCGTGTGTGTGTGCGTGTGTGTGCGTGTGTGTATGTGCGTGTGTGCGTCACCTGTCCACGTATACTTGTGAATCCATGGGCATGTATACACAGCTGAGATGCGTGCTAAGAAGTTGATGTATCTCTGAGTATAAATTGATGAGCTCCTACAAGGAGACGCCCAGTTAATTCATTTTCCCAAGTTGATCAAGGGACATGAGAGAAAATGAGGTTCGAAGAGGTTGCTCAGGGTCTGGGTCATCCATTCTGTCACTGAGATGGAAACCAGGTGTCCTGTCTCCCCGCTTCAGACCCTGCTAATTTCCAAGACCTATCACCTAGCTCAAGCCATATCTCTTCTTATGTTCCCAGTTTCCAGGCTAGAATGACCCTTTGCAAGGCTTGGCAACCAAAAGCCCTGGGTCTGAAGCAGACTGGCCAGTAGCCACTGATAAACCTGTATCATGCATGATCAGCCTCCAAAATGAAACAGAAAATTCCCCACAGGCTGAAGTCCCCAGACACCCCAGGACTGAGGCCTTGATGTCACCACAGCTGAACAGAGCCCCCAGTGCACATTCCCACTTTTATCTTTCTTAAAAAATTAAACCTATTGATTTTTATACTACCAAGGTAACTATGTTTGTTTTAAAAAAGAATTTAAGCTGCATAAAAATGTGTAGTTAGAGGCCAGGCATGGTGGCTTACACCTGTAATCCTAGCACTTTGGGAGGCCTATGTGAGTGGATCACTTGAGGTCAGGAGTTCGAGACCAGCCTGGCCAATGTGGTGAAACCCCGTCTCTACAAAAGGAACAAAAATTAGCCAGTGGCACTGGTCCCAGCTACTCAGGAGACTAAGGTAGGAGAATTGCTTGAACCTAGGAGGCAGAGGTTGCAGTGAGCCAAGATTGCACCACTGCACTCCAGCCTGGGCGACAGAGTGAGACTCCAACTCCATCTCAAAAAAAAAGATAAATAAATAAATAAATAAACCAGCCTGGCCAACATGGTGAAATCTGGTCTCCACTAAAAATACAAAAATTAGCCAGGCATGGTGGTGGGCATCTGTAATCCCAGCTACTCAGGAGGCTGAGGAAGCAGAATTGCTTGAACCCAGGGGTGGAGGTTGCAGTGAGCTGAGATCGCACCACTGCACTCCAGCCTGGGCCACAGAGCAAGACTCTCAAAAAAAAAAGTGTAAGTTAGAATCCTCCTTCACCCCCAGATCACCGCTATGAATGGCGGGGTGCATAGTGCTCTGAACTTTTCTATCAGGAAGGAATTCCTAAGGTGGCCAGTAGGCCCAGCTCAGAAAATGACCTTCAAGGGGAGCTCGGTATGAGTAGAGGGGAAAAGGAAGACAGAATCTAACCAACCAGGCTGAGGCCAGGCCTTGGGGCGAATGGATCAAACCACATGTTCCAAGGGATGGCCAACCCCGAATGCCGGAGGCTCTGGTAGAACTTCTGTTACTCAGTGCTTTGGGCCCTCAGATCTGCCACTGACCTTGACATTCAAGTTACAGAATTGTAGAACTGAAAGGAGCCTGAAAGTCCATCTGGTCCTTTTGCCCATTTTAGAGATGGGGAAACTGAGGACCTACAACTAAGTTGACTCCAGGAAGGAATCTGGCCAACTAAGCACCTTCCAGAGCCTGCTGCATCTCTGCCTCCAACCACAGCCCTGGAGGCAGGTGCAGGAGTGCATCAAGCCCAGGCAATTAGAAAGATGAGACAGAGAGAGAGCCAGGAAGCGATCTAATAGCACTAGAAAGGCAGAGAAGGAGCAGCGTGTCTCCACAGCTTGAAGCCCCAGGCTGGTGTTAGAAGCTTTGGCTTCAAAGTCTGGCTCTGCTGCTGCCCAGCCGTGTGACCCTAGATGGTCACTTACCCGCTGAGTCTCAGCTTCCTTACTTTTATTTTATTTTTTTAGAGACTACGGTCTTGTTCTGTCACCCGCACTGGAATGCAGTGTGGCACGATCACGGCTCACTGCAGCCTCGAACTCCTGGGCTCAAGCGATCCTCCTACCTTGGCCTCAGGAGTAGCTGGGACTACACGCATGCGCCACTGCGCCTGGTCCTTTCTCATCTCATCTCAGAGCAGATAATAGCATCTATTTCATGTTGTTGGAAGAATTAAGTGAGATAATGCAAGAAGAATTGAGCGCAATGCCTGACACACAGTAGGTGCCCAATAAATAACTAAAAAGAATAAGGTAACGGCCTGTAATCACACCTGTAATCCTAGCACTTTGGGAGGCTGAGGTAGGCAGTTTGCCTAAGCTCAGGAGTTCAAGACCACCCTAGGCAACATGGTGAAACCCTGTCTCTACTAAAATACAAAAAAAAAAAAATTGGTGGCACACATCGGTAGTCCCAGCTACTTGGGAGGCTGAGACAGGAGAATCGCTTGAACTCGGGAGGCGGAGGTTGTAGTGAGCTGAGACTCCAGCCTGGGTGACAGAGCAAGATCCTGTCTGAAAAAAAAATAAATAAAATACAAAAGATTAGCCTGGTATGGTGGCAGGTGCCTGTAGTCCCAGCTACATAGGAGGCTAAGGCACAAGAATCGTTTGAGCCCGGGAGGTGGAGGTTGCGGTGAGCTGAGACTGTGCCACTGCACTTCAGCCTGGGCAACAGAGCAAGACTCCATCTCCAAATAAATAAATAAATAGTATAAGGTAGGGAGAGAGAATGAACACACACATCAAACAGTGTGGGGTGGGGGATGCCAAAAAGCACTGCAACTCAGAATTTTCTGTTTCAGGATATTTGGAAAATCCACACTTCTAAGAAATCCCTGTCTCCTGCCCAAATTAAACAGTAACCACCCAAGGTCAGGGAAAGGGCCTTATCAGAGCAGGTTTCTCTCCAAGGGGCGGTTTGGCCTTGACCAGGTGCACTCACCTGCTCCTGCCTATAAGTGTGCCCCAGCCCATCCCAACGGTCAGCCAGTCCTGAGCACCTAACCATGTTGGGCATCACTGTCCTCGCTGCGCTCTTGGCCTGTGGTAAGTGGTGGGGTGGGGCTGCAGCTAGCAGGCTGTGAGCTCGGGCTGGCCTCCAGGGCAAGGACGGGATGGGGAGTGGGGGGCCTCTGCTCTCCAGGTAAGACACTTTGGGGTCCCCTGTGGGTTCAGATGCTACCAACCAGCTGTGTGTCAGACAAGCCACAGCCTGCCTGCCCACTCTGTTTCCACATCTGCAAAACAGGGAAGATGATCTGACGTGTCCCCAGTTAGAAATGAGGTGTGGAAAGCACCACGCAAGGGGGAGGGACACGAGATGCCTCATCCTGCATTCACCCCAGGGACCATCGGGGTCTGCCTTTCCCAGCATTCTCTCTCCCTTGAGGATTCTCCATTCCATCATTTTGGTGGTGTTTTCCCAGATTAGGAGCCCAGGGACTTAGCTTAAATGCCAGTTCTCTGCAGGACCTGGAAAAGTCATTTCACCTCTCTAAATCTCACTAACTTTTTTGGCAAAGGAGAGCACTTAATGAAGAGTCCTTCCAGCTAACAACAACAACAACAGTAATAATAGCAGCTCCTATTTCCTGTGTGTTTACTATGTGCCAGACGCTATGCTAGGCCCCTTACATGTAGGAGCCAATTTAATCCTCAAAACAACCTTAAGAGGTAGGATCTATTGCCAGGCATGGTGGCTTATGCCTGTAATCCCAGCACTTTGGGAGGCCGAGGTGGGTGGATCACTTGAGATCAGGAGTTCGAGACCAGCCTGGCCAACACGATGAAACCCCATTTCTACTAAAAGTACAAAAATTAGCCAGACGTGGTGGCGGGCACCTATAATCCCAGCTACTCAGGAGGCTGAGGCAGGAGAATCACTTGAACCCGGGAGGAGGAGGTTGCAGTGAACCGAGATCGCGCCATCAAACTCCAGCCTGGGCAACAAGAGTGAAACTCTGTCTCAAAAAAAAAGAAAGAAAGAAAGAAAGAAAGAAAAAGAGGTAGGGTCTATTAATAGCCCCATTTTACAGATGAGGACATCGAGGTTCAGTGCGACTTAATATCTTGCCTGACATCACATGGCAGGTTAGTGGAAGAGGCAGAATTTGAGTGCACGTCTGTCTCGCGGAACAGCACGTGTTCTTGACCGCTCCACGCAGCTTCCCAGCTATAACAGTGGATTTAATGCTCTCTCTCACACACACACACCATGATGCAGGGGCCTAAAAACAGACAGAAGAACACAGGTGTACCAGGCACTCGCACACAGGCCAGCCAGGTTTTTTTTGTTTTGTTTTGTTTTTTGAGATGGAGTTTTGCTCTTATCACCCAGGATGGAGTGCAATGGCACGATCTCGGCTCACTGCAACCTCCGTCTCCCAGGCTCAAGCGATTCTCCTGCCTCAGCCTCCTGAGTGGCTGGGATTACAGGCATGCATCACCACGCCTAGCTAATTTCTGTATTTTTAGTAGAGACAGGGTTTCGCCATGTTGGCCAGGCTGGTCTCAAACCCCTGATCTCAAGCGATCCACCCGCCTTGGCCACCCAAAGTGCTGGGATTACAGGTGTGAGCCACCGTGCCCGGCCAAACGCTTTCTTTTTTATGTGTTGTCTAATTCAGTTCTTAGGACAAACTCACCGCATTAGTGTGATTCTTCACATTTCACAGAAAGGGAAAACAAGGCCTAGAGACCTGGGTGGCTTACCCCCGTGACACAGTAAAATATCAACCCGTGTCTGCCCAGCCCCAAATCTGTGCTTCTTCCACCTGCCCACCCTGCCACCCCTTTCCCCGTGGGCTACCAGCCCTACTCACCAGTTCTTCTGGCCTCCTGTCTCCCCAGCCTCCACCTGTGGGGTGCCCAGCTTCCCGCCCAACCTATCCGCCCGCGTGGTGGGAGGAGAGGATGCCCGGCCCCACAGCTGGCCCTGGCAGGTAAGCCTGTGTAGGGCTGGGAGGTAGAGATAGAGAGGGTGGCGGGGTGAGGGTCCCAGGGACCTGCAGCCTGACACACAGCCCTCCCCACCCTCCTGCAGATCTCCCTCCAGTACCTCAAGAACGACACGTGGAGGCATACGTGCGGCGGGACTTTGATTGCTAGCAACTTCGTCCTCACCGCCGCCCACTGCATCAGGTGTGCGGGGATGATACCCTGAGACCTGGCCATCGTCCGGGGGCGGGAGCCTGATACTCTGCTTTTTCTGAGCAGCTTCTCCGCACTCCAGGCACTGGGCTACATAATCTACTCACACCCAGTAACTCAGTTGTGCATTTAGTCAGTCAAGTATTCATTGTGCATCTATTATGTGCCAGGAACCAGCAGTGAAGACAAAGTCTGTGCTCTCAGGAAGCTTATATTTTTGTGGAAGACAGAGCGGCAGACAATTAAACAAATATATAGCATCTCAGGTGATTTAAAATAATAATAATAATAAGGTATTGGCCAGGAGCAGTGGCTCACGCCTGTAATCATAGCACTCTGGGAGGCCGACGCAGGAGGATCACCTGAGGTCAGGAGTTCGAGACCAGCCTGGTCAACATAGTGAAACCCCGTCTCTACCGAAAATACAAAAATTAGCCAGGCATGGTGGCGGGCACCTGTAATCCCAGCTACTCGGGAGGCTGAGGTAGGAGAATCACTTGAACCCGGGAGGCAGAGGTTGCAATGAGCCGAGATGGCGCCACTGCACTCTAGCCTGGGCAACAGAGTGAGACTCTGTCTCAAAAAAATAAAAAATAAAAATAAGGTCAGAAGAGGACAAACAGAATGAGGGGTTCAGTTTTAAAAGGGATGGCCAGGGGAAGAGCTGAAAGGGGGATATTTGGCAAATATTTGGGACATTTCGGAGAGCTAAAAGGGGGTTATTTGGGCAAAGGCCTGAAGGAAGTGAGGGAGGAAATCATGGATCTAGGAGAAGGGTGTTCCAGGTGGAGGGAACAGCCATGCAAAGCCTTGGAGAAGAGACCTGTCAGTATGGTTGAGAAATAACGCGGAAGCCGGTGTGGCAGGGGCAGCGTGTGCTAGAGAGTGGGAGGTGAGCCAGAGAGGAAATAAGTGCAGGTCAGTGTCAGGACCTTGGCTTTGACCCTGAGTAAGATGGAGCTATTGGAAGGGTTTCTGAGCAAAGGAGAGTTGTGGGCTGACATATTTTTATATAATCCATAAAATATTTTTAATATATTTTATTAAAAATATATACTGCAACATATTTCATTTTATATATTTCATATACACTTTTTTTTTTTTTTGGTAGAGACAGAGTCTCATTTAGTGGCACCGTCATGGTTCACTGTAGCCTTGACCTCCTGAGCTCAAGCAATCCTCCCACCTTAGCCTCCCGAGTAGCTGGGTCTATAAGCACACACCACCACGCATTCCCAGCTAATTTTTCTTCTTGTTTTTTGTTTGTTTGTTTGTTTTTTAACTTAGAAGCCCAAACCTCACCATAAGTTTTCTATTTTTTGTAGAGATGGGGATTTGCCATGTGGCCCAGGCTGGTCTCAAACTCCTGGCCTCAAGCAATCCCCCCATCTCGGCTTCCCAACGTGCTGGGATTACAGGCGTGAGCCAACACACCTGGCCGGAGATATTGTTAAACCCACACTGCTGGGTTCAGAATAGACAGGAGTAGGCCAGCGTACAAGTGAGAGATAGTTAGATGGATGCCGCAACTGTGCAGGCGAGAGCGGTGGAAGCTTGGATGAGTTTATTCTCACAGCCGCCCTGGGAGTAAGTTCCAGCATTGCCTCCCCCTTACAGATGAGGGAACTGAGGCACGAGGCTACACAGCCAGGAGCAGCAAAGTCACAACATGAACCCAAGTCCCTTGACCCCAAGTCCCAGGCCCTTCCCCTCACCCTGGGAAAGGACAATGGGGACACTCTCTTCCCCCAAAATGAGTCCCACTAAAGCCCCGAGCTCCCTCTCTATCCCACTGGCTGGCAGGACCAGGGGGCCACCCTGACCTGGTCCCCTTCCTCTGCCCAGCAATACCCAGACCTACCGTGTGGCCGTGGGAAAGAACAACCTGGAGGTGGAAGACGAAGAAGGATCCCTGTTTGTGGGTGTGGACACCATCCACGTCCACAAGAGATGGAACACCCTCCTGTTGCAGTGAGTGACAGACTGCCCATCCCACAGCCACTGGGGGCAGTGTGGAAGGAGGGGTCCCCAAGACGGAGCCGCAGAGCCTGTCGCACCCCATACCTGACACCCCATCCTCACCCTGGAAAGCCATCAAATGACTGTCTTACACAAAATGGCAAAATGCTAAGTGGAGACAAATACCCACTCATATCCCCCTCATTGGCCAAGACTCCCAGGAAAGTCCACAAGGAAGGCCCCCCACAGTGTCTCTCCAGAGGCTGGGCCAGCGCTCACCTTTATTGAGTTCCTACTGTATGCCCACATTGTAATAGACACTTTATATGCCATCTGTTATGTAATCCTCACAACAGCCCTGGACAAAGAACCAAGGCTCAGAGAGGTTAAGAACTGTGTCCCAGGCCACACAGCCCACTTCGTGGCAGAACTAGGAATCAAACCAGGTCTGACTGGGCCGGCCAGCTTTTATTCTTGTAACATGAAAATATTAAAACTGGCATCTGCAAGTGCCGTCTTTTGGCATTAGAGTTCTCAACTTGCTATAGCCTCTGTTTCAATGGACGCACACCAGCAGTGGTTTCGAACACTTCCACCCTCGCCTCCCTCTGTTAACCCTTTCCCGAGGTGATGACATGTGAGAAGAAGCTATGTCAACAGTGCAGGTGATCATGTTAGATGGTGAATCGTTTGTCCTGATATCCCCAAAGGCGAAGAAGAAGCTGGCAGTCAGGATGTTTGTGAAGGACCCCGGAGCACCCTGGGCCTGACTCCCAACTCACAGCCCGAGCCCCTCAGCCTGGGCTTGTGGGGCCAGGGCCCTCCTGCCCACTCACCCTCTCCACTTTGGATTCCAGCAATGACATTGCCCTCATCAAGCTTGCAGAGCATGTGGAGCTGAGTGACACCATCCAGGTGGCCTGCCTGCCAGAGAAGGACTCCCTGCTCCCCAAGGACTACCCCTGCTATGTCACTGGCTGGGGCCGCCTCTGGAGTGAGTATCGTCCCTGGCAAATCCCGAGAGCCTTCCTGAAGGAAGCAGCATGCCACCCACATTTGCCCACCACTCTGCCTTTTTGCCTTCACATTTTCACGTCTTCATAAACTTTGTAACAATAACAGCTAATATTTACTAAGCACATACCATGTGACAGACACTCTAGCAAGGGTCTCTGAGAGATGTGGTAACGTTTAGACGAATTAGAATTTGTCAAGTGCTCAGAACAGCACTTGGCACATAGTAAGTGTCGCACAAATAAACTAAAATAAACCATTAGGGGTAGGGGATGACATCTGTGGTATACCGTATGCCCAAATAGGTCCCAGCTGAATTAAAAGTTAAATGCAAATCATGAAACTATGGGAGACTTAGAAGAAAATGCAGATCACTATTTAGAAAATCCTGGGGGAGAAGTCAGGTGTGGCGGCTCACACCTGTAATCCCGACATTTCAGGAAGCTGAGGAGGAAAGATCACTTGAGGCCAGGAGTTCAAGACCAGCCTGGGCAACATAGTGAGACCCTGCCTCTACAAAAAAAATTTTTTTAAATAGCAGTGTATGGTGGTGTGTACCTGTAGTCCCAAACTACTCAGGAGGCTGAGGCGAGAGGATCATTTGAGCTCAGGGGTTTGAGGCTGCAGTGAGCTATGATCTTGCCACTGCTGTCCAGCCTGAGCAACAGAGTGAGACCTTGTATGTATCAAAAAAAAAAAAAAGGAAAGAGAAATAGAAAATCTTGGGGGTGAGAAAGGCTTTTTAATGGGTGACAGCAAAGACAGAGACCCACAGGAAATTATTGACAATTAAATCCCCAGAATCCAACTTAAAGACAACTCAACTCAACGCTGTAGCTTCCTTCTGCCGGCAGCCTGCTCCCGACCCTCTGGGACCTTGGCTTGCCTCTTGATGAAGGGCAGGTGTGTGGTCCGCACAGTGTCTCAGCCGGCGCTCCCCTGGGTCCTGTCCCAGGCATCTGCTCCCTGAAGGCCTGGGGAGGGGCTGGACTGGGCTTCCCAGCTGCCTCCCTGGTCACTGCTCACTCTCTCCCCAGCCAATGGCCCCATTGCTGATGAGCTGCAGCAGGGCCTGCAGCCTGTGGTGGATCACGCCACGTGCTCCAGGATTGACTGGTGGGGCTTCAGGGTGAAGAAAACCATGGTGTGCGCTGGGGGCGATGGCGTCATCTCAGCCTGCAATGTGAGTGGCTAGGTTCTGCACCTTGTCCCTACTCCAAGTGGCCAAGTGGACATGGGCAAAGGGGGGTGCGATGGACCAAACCCTTCTCCTGGGAGGAGACTGAGCGAGCCCTGGCTGGGCCCAGCAGGCTCAGGGTAAGCCCATCACCCCCCATCACTGTGGTGAGAGCATTAGCATTGAGCATGAGTATCTGAGTTCAAGCCCCAGTCCCACCATTTATGAGCTACGTAACCTTGGGAAGGCCGTTGAACCTCTGACCTCAGTTTTTCCATCTGTAAAATGGAGTTACAGTAACCACTTCACAGGGTTAGGACTAAATGAGTTTAAAGGACAGAGAAGAGGCTTCACTGAAGTCTCCACACATGTTCCTCCATGCCATTTGCTCCACCAGTCCAGGGAGACCAGAACCATAAAACATCTAAGACAATCAGGGAATGTCCTGTTTTCAAACACACAACCCTCTCCCCATTCTCACCCTCCTTCCTCACCTTCCCAGGCCTCTAGCACAGCTGCCAGCATCCTCACTGCTCTGAGTAGCTCACAGAGTCTTAGATAAGGAGACCTGAACAGCTAGGGAAACTGAGGCACGGAGAGGATTAACATCATCCCAAGATCACACAGCAAACCAAGAGCTAGTCTGACACCCCAGGGCCTCCCAGAATAAGGCCAAGGCAGCCCCAAACCACACTTCCTCTGCCTCTCTCACCATGGGCAGTCTGAGGCCAAAACTGTCCACTAACTAAGGCTGAGAAGCCAACCCACATCCCCCACCCCAACCCAGTCCTGCTTCCCAAGCCTTCCTCTGGGGGGGGCCTGGTGGCTTATGCCCTCCTGGTCTGGTGTAGGGGGACTCCGGTGGCCCACTGAACTGCCAGTTGGAGAACGGTTCCTGGGAGGTGTTTGGCATCGTCAGCTTTGGCTCCCGGCAGGGCTGCAACACCCACAAGAAGCCGGTAGTCTACACCCGGGTGTCCGCCTACATCGACTGGATCAACGAGGTGGGTGCTGCCTCCACAGCTGTCCCTGCACCTGTCAGCCCCTCCCCCTCACTCACCCATCCCCTCACTCATTCATGCGTTTATTCTTTCATTCATTTATTCACTCATTCATGCATTTATTCACTCATTCATGCATTTATTCATTCATTTAGTCACTTATTCATTCATTTATTCACTTATTCATTCACTCATTCATGTATTTATTCATTTATTCATTCATTCATGCATTTATTCACTTATTCATTCACTCATTCATGTATTTATCCATTCATTCATTCATGCATTTATTTACTCATTCATCCATTTATTCATTCATTCATTCACTCATTCATGTATTTATTCATTTATTCATTCATTCATGCATTTATTCACTTATTCATTCACTCATTCATGTATTTATTCATTCACTCATTCATGCATTTATTTACTCATTCATCCATTTATTCACTCATTCATTTGCTCATTCAGTGATTCATTCATGCACTTCTTCACACATTCACTCTCTCATTCAAGTAATATTGGTTGAGTGCTTCCAGTAGCAGGCCTTGAGTTGGGTGCCAATAAGGAAACAGTCATCGACTCCTCCATCCATCCATTCACTGCCTTCATCAAGCACTTATGTCCCCATCCAGGCCCCACATGAGTCTCCCCCAGAAACTGACCCCCTGAGGGTATGGCCCAGCAGAGGAGAGGGATGGTGTGGATGGCCATTTATCATCTTGAGAGTAGGGGAACAGAGGGTCACCCTGGGCTGGGGGCTTCCCCATTGGGGACAGAGTGTGTTCCAAGACCCGTTTGCACAGTGGCCTGAAATGCTGAGGGCCTCAGACCCCTTGGACAGGGACAAGGCTGGCATGTGAAGGCCGGGGGCTGCTGGCCATGCCCCCATGGACCCACCCTCCAGGCAGAGCCCTGTGCCACCCCAGAAGGTGGCACAGCCCTGAGTCTCTTACACTGTTCTCTGCTCCTCCAGAAAATGCAGCTTTGATTTGTTGCTGGGAGCGGCGGCAGCGAGTCCCTGCAACAGCAATAAACTTCCTTCTCCTGGGGTCACCTGGATCCTTGATTTGCGCGGCTTCTGTTGCTTCCCTCCTCTCTGGTGCTGCCCCTTTCCACACTATGGAGCCAAAGAGAGACCCCACTCAGCCAGTTTCCCCCACCCTGCATTAGACAGGTGGGGAAATGGAGGCCAGGAGAGAGGGCCAAGGAAGGAGCCTCCTGGGGCATTAATGGGAGGCAGGGGACTGGGGTGGAGAGCCCGGGGAGTCCTGCGTGAAGCCGGAGGGGATGGGAGTGAAGGACGCATCAGACACCTTCCCCGCTCCATCTCACAAGCTGCGAACAGGTGAGACCCTGATGAAATCACTCGCTTCTCCGATCCTACCTCCACCGAGGGGCCTGGCAGGTCCTCACAGCCCCCCAGCAGCAGGTGGAAGACATGGTCTCCCCAAGAGCAGCGTCCCCCAGGCCAGAGAGACCAGGCCACAGGAGGATGGCCAAAGCTCAGGGACAACCATTCCTGGGGAAGGGGCTCCCTAGCAGGAACCCCCCACCCCCACCCCGCAGCACAGACCCCACGGCTGCTGTTGGCAGGGGCTCTCTACTTTGAGAAGTGTTTAGTGAGCCAGTGCCTGTGTCCAGTCCTGTGCTGGGCATGATGAGGGTACAGGAAGAGGAAGAGACCCCAGCATCATCCTCAGGAGACATACGTTTGAAGAAGGCAATCGTTTCCACACAGAATCACAGAGGTCAGAGCTGGATATGCTTTCATTGCATTAGACAGGTGGGGAAACTGAGGCCCAGAGAGAGGAAGGAGTTGGGATAGCTGGCAATGCCTGATCCAGGAGAAGAAAGTTCTCCTGAGGCTGACAAGAGGCCAAGAGCAGCCAGAGATGAGATGGACCCAGTGTCCAGGGAGGGACATGCCAGTGGGATCGGACCCTGATGACAGGGGCGGCCAGAGATGAGAGAGATCCAATGTCCAGGGAGGGACATGCCAGGGGGATCAGACCCTGATGATAGGGGCCTCTGGCCTGGCCTGCTCCTGGGAATGTCCTGTTCTGTGGGGGTGCCCCCAGCCCAGCCTCTGGACCCCTCGCTGGAGAGCCCTTGGCTGCAGCTACCTCAGACTGGCCCAAGAGTTGTCCCTTTTCTCCACCAGACTTTGTCCCCTGGGAGTGGGGACCATGGTGTGACTCCCACACCCCCATGATGCCAAGGCAAGTCTCAGGAAAGACTTGACTTACTCAACAAGCAGTGGGGGCTACAGGGAGCCCAGCACCACCCAGACCCGGGAATCCAGGATGGGGGGACCCCAGCTGTGCAGGAGACAGACCAGTAAATAGATCATTAAATTCCCTGGTATACATTTGAAAACAGAAATACAGACCAGAAGCATAGAAACAGGACACTTGAACCAGTGTCAGTTGGTGGGAGGAATCCAGGATGGCTTCCTGGAGGTGATGATGCCCAAGTTTGGCCTTAAAATTTGACTAGAAGGTACCCAAGTACAGAACGTAGTCCTTCTTAAGTTTGCTTAATCTAAACTTCATTCCCACCTATCTTCTTCTTTTTTTTTTTTTTTTTTTTTTTTGAGACGGAGTCTTGCTCTGATGCCCAGGCTGGAGTGCAGTGGCACGATCTCAGCTCACTGCAACCTCCACCTCCCAGGTTCAAGTGATTCTTCTGCCTCAGCCTCCTGAGTAGCTGGGATTACAGGCACGCACCACCATGCACAGGTAATTTTTTTTTTTTTTTTTTTTTTTGAGACAGAGTCTCGCACTCTCACCTGGGCTGTAGTGCAGTGGTGCCATCTCGGCTCACTGCAAGTTCCACCTCCCAGGTTCACACCATTCTCCCGCCTCAGCCTCCTGAGTAGCTGGGACTACAGGCGCCAGCCACCACGCCTGGCTAATTTTTTTTTTTTTTGTATTTTTAGTAGAGACGGGGTTTCACCGTGTTAGCCAGGATGGTCTCGATCTCCTGATCTCGTGATCCACCTGCCTCGGCCTCCCAAAGTGCTGGCATTACAGGCGTGAGCCACCGTGCCCGGCCCCAGCTAATTTTTTTGTATTTTTTTAGTAGAGATGGGGTTTCACCATGTCGTCCAGGCTGGTCTCAAACTCCTGACGTCAGGTGATCTGCCTGCCTTGGCCTCCCAAAGTACTGGGATCACAGGTGTGAGCCACCACACCCGGTCTCATTCCCAGCTCTCTTCTTTTGTGTATGTCTTTATATTGGGGGTTATAAATGCTAAATGCTTGCTGTCCTCAGATCCCTTGTAGTTAGGGAGCTAATTAAAATGTTAATTAATATTACAAAGTTATTTAAGCAATGTTAAATAATATCTAACATTTATTGGGCACTTAGTATGGGCCAAGCACTATCCTATAGGTTTTACATTATCTCAATCCCCAGAAACAATCCCATGAGGTAGGTTACTATTAACATCATGCCCATTTTACAGATGAGAAAACTGAGGCCAGACAGGGTTAGTGACTTCCCAATGTGTGAACTAGAAGGTGGTGGAGCCGGAATCCAGACTTTAGTGATCTGACTCCAGGGCCTGTGCTCTTGTCCACCATGCTCTGCTGCCCTGCAATGTAAAACATCCTTCGGAAAAAAAAAAATAAAAACTTCCCTGATGAGAAAGATCTGACATAGCTGGTGCTGCCCCTTCCCCTTCTTCCTGCCTTGAATATGGACGTGATGCCTGGAGCTGAGGCAGCCATCTTGTGGCCAAGATAATTACAGAGATGTCAGCTTAGACCTCATCAAGCTGTAGATCCCATGCCAGCCACCATTTTCCTCTGAATGTCTGGCTATGTGCAAAAAAATACATCTGCATTTGTTTTAGCCACTGAAGTAGATTTTCAGTTACTTGCTAATCAATTCACTAGGGAACAGAAGGGGTCACTTTCCAGCCAAGGGAACAGCATGAGCAAAGCTATAGCGACTGCTTGGAAGAAACTCCGGTGTTGCCAGAGCATAAAGTCAGGGGCAAGGGCAGAGTGACCAATTGTCCTGGTTTGCCTGGGCTGAGTTTTCCCAGACATGGGAGTTTCAATGCTAAAACTGGAAGAGTCCCAGGCAAACCAAGATGGTTGGTCACCCTGGCAAGATGGTTGTTGCTTGGAGGGGCAAGTGACAAGGCTGGAGAGGAAGCAAACGCCCTTATGGAAGGCCTTGTGCAGTGGTAGGGGCTGCTGGGACTTCCTGCTGAGGGCAGTGAGAGCTGTAGAGGGCTTTTAGATAGAGAAGTGGCCACTGTGGTCCGATGTGTACACTAAAGTGTCCATCAGACAGCTGTGGGGAGGGTGATTTGGAGCAGGCAAGAGTGGAGGCAGAGAGGCCAGTAAGGAGGCTGCTGCAGCAGTCTAGGCCAGAAATAATGCAGCCCGGATGGAGGTGGTAATGAAAAGGAGAAAAGAGAGGTTTCAGTAATTATTTAAGAGGTACAATTGTAGCGTTGAGCAGCAAGCCTCCAGCCCCACATCTACACAAACTTCCAGGAATCTGATTAATTATCAAAACGATTGTTTGTCAGGAGCCAGGCATGGTAGCACGCACCTGTAGTCCCAGCTACTTGGAAGGCTGAGGCAGAAGGATGCTTGAGCCCAGGAGTTCGAGACCAGCCTGGGCAACATAGCAAGACCCTGTCTCTACAAAGAATACAAAAATTAGCCAGGCGTGGTGGCATGTACTTGTCGTGGCAGCTACTTGGGAGGCTGAGGCAGGAGGATCACTTGAGCCCAGGAGGTCAAGGCTGCAGTGAGCCGTGATCGTGCCACTGCACCCCAGCCTGGTCAACAGAGTAAAACCCTGTCTCAGAAAACGAGAAAAAACAACAAAAATTACCATTTGTTAGCTAATACATGGTGAAACACAACCCACAGTTCGGTTTGTTCAACAAGACTATAAAATTTGGCCATGCGCAGTGGCTCATGCCTGTAATCCCAGCACTTTGGGAGGCCAAGGTGGGAGTGGATCACCTGAGGTCAAGAGTTCAAGACCAGCCTGGCCAACATGACAAAACCCTGTCTCTACTAAAAGTACAAAAAATTAGCCAGGCGTGGTGGCAGGCACGTATAATCCCAGCTACTCGGGAGGCTAAGGCAGGAGAATCACTTGGACCTGGGGGGTGGAAGTTGCAGTGAGCCGAGATCGTGCCACTTCACTCCAGCCTGGGTGGGCGAAAGAGCAAAACTCTGTCTCCAAAAAAAAAAAAAAAAAAAAAAAAAAGAGTGTAAAATTCTCAGCTTTGGGGACAAGATCCATTATTATGCCCAAGAATCAATGCCTATGTATGGTAAACAGAATAATGCTCCCTGCAAAAGATGTGTACACACCAATCCCCAGAACCTGTGAACATGTTACTTTACTCAGCAAAAGAGATTTTTCAGATATGATTAAATTAAGGATCTTCCCATGGAGTGACCATCTTGGATTATCTGGGTGGGCTCTGTGTAATCAATAAGGGTCCTTAGAACAGTGAGACAAGAGGGTCAGGGTCAGAGAGAGATTTAAGGATGCTACACTGCTGGCTCTGAAGATAGAGGAAGGGGCCATGAACCAAGGAATGCAGGCGGCCTCTGGAAGCTGGTAAAGGCCAGGAAATGGATTCTTCTCTAGACCTCCAGAAGGGAACAGTCCTGCCCGTACCTGGACTTTAGCCCAGTGAGAAAAACTGTGGACTTCTGACCTCCAGAACTACAAGATAATAAATGTGTGTGTTTTTAGCCACTAAGTTTGTGACAATTTGTTACAACAGCAATAGGAACCAGATTCACCATCCTTCCTCCCGTGTTAGAAGGCAAAATCCAAAGCGCACTGTGGTGGGTGTAGTGGGGAGGGAGAAGGAGGTGTCAGGAAGGACTCCCTGGGATCTGGCTTGGGTGAGAGTAGGGATTTGTGGACTTTGTCCCAGAGGTCACAAACTGGTGGCTGGAAGGGAGGGAAACTGGAAACTTAGGCACTGACCCTCCCACCTCCACCTTCTGCCTGGGGGCTGGGAGGCCTGGAAGGGGCTGCTGAGAGCCCCACCAGCCACTGATCCACTGGTGTGCCATTGGATGCCTAATAGCCGTTGCATGGCTAGCATATATTGAGCACTTGCTAATTTGTGTTAGGCTCCGCCCAAGGCTTCATATATATGACCTCATTTCATCCTCATGGCAACCCTACTTATTATCCCTCTTTACAGATGAGGAAACTGAGGCTCAGAGAGATTTCAAACCTCAGCCCAGATCACACAGCTAGCAATGGGGCACCATGATTTAAACCCAGGTAGTCTAACTCCAGAGCCTGTGCAACTAACAAGTTGTAGTTCTGCCATGAATCCCAAAGTCTAAGGATGCCCTTGCACGCTGACCTCCTCTAGTGACCAGGGAGGTGTGGCCTGTGGGGGTGCCGAGAAGCCTCAATAAAACCAGCAATAAGCCCAGAGAGACAGAGGCTTGAGAGAATTATTGCTCCCAGATGCTCACAAAAGACTTTCAGCCACTGTATCAGCTACCAGAGGTGTGATAATGCTGCCTAACAACCAACCCCAAACTCCTAGTGGCATGCAGTGGTGAGCACTTATTGCTGACACATCTGGGGACAGTTGGGGGTGTCAGGCAGCCCTGCTAATTTGGGCTGGACTCACTCATATGTTTAGGGGTCAGCCAGGGTTGGCTGATCCAGTGTGGGTCAGACTGGGCAGCCTGGCTCTGCATGTCTCACCCACCTCCTGGGAGGGCCCTGCATGGCAAAGGGCATGGATGCAGGGAGGATGAAGAATCAGGGCCATCTTGGTCAGCCACCACATCCACATTCTCTCTGACTCAAATGAGAAGCATAAACTAGGGCAGGGCAGAGGGAGGGCACTCACTGGGCTGGAGCTCTGAACTCACCACTGACAGGTAGTCAGTGGCTGAGTCACTTAACCTCCCTGGGCCTCAGTTTTCCCCATCTGTGAAATGGACACCTGCCCTGTCTCCTTACTGGGGAGCCAATGAAATGACAGAGGCTCGTGAATGGGGCAGAGGGGGCCATTACCACTACTGACTTCACTCCCTGGACTCAAATCTTCCCTCTGTCTTTTTTTGAGATGGAGTTTCGCTCTTGTTGCCCAGGCTGGAGTGCAGCGGCAGGATCTCAGCTCACTGCAACCTCCACCTCCCTGGTTCAAGCGATTCTCCTGCCTCAGCCTCCCGAGTAGCTGGGATTACAGACACCTGTTACCACACCCAGCTAACTTTTTATTTTTTTAGTAGAGACGGGGTTTCATCATGTTGGCCAGGCTGGTCTCGAACTTCTGACCTCAGGTCATCCACCCACCTTAGTCTCCCAAAGTGCTGGGATTAAAGGTGTGAGCCACTGCACCCGGCCTTCCCTCTCTCTTTTTGTTCCTTAAGAGACGAAGGCTCATTCCTAGCAGGCCTCAGGCCTCAGGCCTCCGGCATATCCTTGGGGGTCCACTTCCCAGAAACTGAGTCCTATCAAGTTGAGACACAGGTTGAGTCTACAAAGGTCCTCATGGCAGTGGGCCAGGGGACCACGTGAAGGCAGAGAATAAACAGGCAGCATCTTCCCATAGCATCCATTTTCTGTGAAGATCAGAAGGGAAGAAAAAACTTTATATTGAAATGAACCCAGCTATATTATGAAGTTGCAAAATTCAAATTAAGCTTTCAGATGAAGAATGAGACTTCCAAGACATTTTGCTATTGTTAGTGCTGCGTGCTAGACCCCAGATCATCACTTTACTGCAAACTAGAGCCTGCAAACCAAATCTGTTTTGTAAATAAAGTTTTATTGGAACACGGCTATGCCCATATGGCTGCTTTTGCACTGCAACGGCCGAGTTGACTAGTTGTGACAGAGACCATATGGTCTGCAAGTCTGAAATATTTCGTATCTGGCCCTTTACACAGAAAGTTTGCCAGCCGCTAAACTACTTGCATTCTTGGATGAAAAGGTTTCAAGAATTCTGTGCTGTTCTAATATCGGAGGCCCGCAGGTCTAAGGAATTAAGAGTAAATGTTTATTGCACAGTTACTATTCTGAGTGCTTTCAGTGAATAAACTGTTGTTTGATTCTAACAATCCTAAGACATAAATGGTATTGTTATTGTTTCTTTTTGATAGGTGAGAAACTCAAGGAATAGAGTGAAATGTACCCTAGCCCAGTGCCTCTCAAATGTTAATATGCAGAGGAACAAAATCATCTGGGGATCCTATTAAACCACAGACACCGAAGATGGGAAATTCTGCATTTCTAACCAGCGACTGAGCTGTGCTGATGCTGCTGGCCCAGGCCACACTCCGTAGAGAGGAGCCAAACCACAGACTCACTACACAGAGACACTGGGGGTCTTAAGCCCAGGCCCCCAGCCCCTAAGCCACGTGGCTCCTCAGAGTAGTTGTTCTGAATGAGTCACAAACCTCGTGAGAATTTCGCATCTGGCCAGGCACGGGGGCTTACGCATGTAATCTCAGCACTTTGGGAGGCTGAAGCGGGTGGATCACCTGGGGTCAGGAGTTCGAGACCAGCCTAGCCAACATGATGAAACCCCGTCTCTACTAAAATTACAAAAAATTAGCCGGGCATGGTGGCGGGCACCTGTAATCCCAGGAACTCAGGAGGCAAAGGCAGGAGAATTGCTTGAACCTCCTGATGGAGGTTGCTGTGAGCCGAGATGGCGCCACTGCATTCCAGCTTGGGTGGCAGAGCGAGACTCTGTCTCAAAAAAACAAACAAAAAACAAAGCAAAACAAAAAATCCTGACAGCAACGTGATGGAACAGACCGAGCATCTGTTCTTCTCCCTGTTTGTAGATAGGCACCCCGGGCCAGAAAGCCTGTGGGATTGGTCCAAGGTCACACAGCAAATTCACAGCAGGTATTTGTTCAGTGGCCTCATACAGGACAAACTTTATTTTTATATTAAAACAAACAAAGATACAGAGCAGAACGCCAAATTCACATGAACCTTTAAGATAAAATATGAGACTTAAGAAATAGTTGGTTGCTGTAGTGACTCATACAGACCACAAATGAGTCCAAACTGTTACAGGTAGTATGGGATGGAGTTGGGACTGGAGCCCACGTCTTCTGACATCCAGTCCCATGGGATTCTGCCCCCCACCCAATCTTTCTCACCTTTGCACCATCCTAGGGAGATTACAGAATTCTTTCCCACCCATTTTCTTACCCATACAACAATCCTGCAATCCAGGCCTGGATGGTTATCTAGGAAAGTAAGGCCCAGAAGATAAGTGGCTTGTCCAGACCACCACACTCAAAATTGATGGATCAAAGACTTGAACTCGGCTGGGCGCGGTGGTTCATGCCTGTAATCCCAGCACTTTGGGAGGCCGAGGCGGGCCAACACGAGGTGAGGAGCTCAAGACCAGCCTGGCCAATATGGTGAAACCCCGTCTCTACTAAAAATACAAAAATAAGTCAGGTGTGGTGGCCAGTGCCTGTAGCCCCAGCTACTAGGGAGGCTGAGGCAGAAGAATCACTTGAACTTGAGAAGCAGAGGTTGCAGTGAGCCGAGATGGCGCCACTACGCCCTAGCCTGAGTGACAGAGCAAGACTCCATCTCAAAAAAAAAAAAAAAAAAAAAAAAAACACTTGATATCAAGTCTTAAGAGTGTTGAGCTGGTCTTTTTTTTTTTTTTTTTTTTTTTTTTTTAGATGGAGTCTTGCTCTGTTGCCCAGACTAGAGTGCAGTGGTGCGATCTCAGCTCACTGCAACCTCCACCTCCAAGGTTCGAGAGGTTATCCTGCCTCAGCCTCCTAAGTAGCTGGGACTACAGGCATGCAGCACCACACCCGACTAATTTTTGTATTTTTAGTAGAGACAGGGTTTCACCATGTTGGCCAGGCTGGTCTTGAACTCCTGGCCTCAGGTGGCCCGCCGGCATCAGCCTCCCAAAGTTCTGGGATTATAGGAGTGAGCCACCATGCCCGGCCGTAAAGTGCATTTTCATCCACCAGATGAAGCCCTCCTCTGCCAGCGTTCTGCTTCCCCCCATCATTAGAGCGGCCAGATCCTAATTGTGCATGTCGGCCTTGCCTTCTGCTACGTGTGCACCTTCCCCGCATTATACAAATCCTTACCACAATGTTGTGAAACAATACTGGGCATGGGTTTCTCTCCCTGTTTCACAGATGGGTCTAGAGACTTACATGACTCAGCCAAGGTCACACTGCAACCCCTGGTATGGCCTAGAACAGGCTTTCTCAGTCTCAGCACCATTGACATTTGGGCCAGGGCGAGTCCTATTGCCCAGTGCATTGTCGGGTGTTTAGCAGCGTCTCTGCTCCCTGCCCACTGGATGCCAATATACATCAACCCCAGCCATGACAACCAAAAATGTCTCCAGATGTTGTCAAACGTCTCCCGATGGGCTGAACCAGCCCCATTGAGAAATACTGCCTTAGAACGCTGTGGGTTCAGCATGCCACCTTAATCTTTTCATTGAAAACACAACTCCTGGCCGGGCATGGTGGCTCAGCCTGTAATCCTAGCACTTTGGGAGGCCGAGGCGAGCAGATCACTTGAGGCCAGGAGTTTGAGACCAGCCTGGCCAACATGATGAGACCCCCCATCTCTACTAAAAATACAAAAATTAGCCAGCAATGGTGGCACACAC
Organism: Gorilla gorilla gorilla; assembly: GCF_029281585.2. Lineage (NCBI taxonomy): Eukaryota > Metazoa > Chordata > Mammalia > Primates > Hominidae > Gorilla > Gorilla gorilla. Next base: position 224,730,285 of record NC_073224.2, on the reverse strand, counting down.
CTGTAATCCCAACTACTAGGGAGGCTGAGGCAGGGGAATTGCTTGAACCCAGGAGGCAGAGGTTGCAGTGAGCTGAGATCACGCCACTTCATTCCAGCTTGGGTGACAGAGCAAGACTCCATCTCAGAAAGAAAAAAAAAGAAAGAAAGAAAGAAAGAAAACACAACTCCTCTCCTCAGTCTTACCCAGGGAGGGGAACAACAACAACAACAAAAAACAACTCCAAGGACCAACAATTAGTATTTTTCTTCCTTCCCTAACACACAACATAATCTCTTCAAAACAGATGGAACCCATATTCCAATATCTACCTTTGGCATCTTTTTCAAAGTATTTCTAGGGTGACATTTGGGAGGAAATGGGAAAAAAAAATATTTGGACACAAGCTCTTTTTTCCACTGGGCTTTGAGAAAACCCCATCTTGCGTGCTCCTACTGTATCTCTCACTGATAAGTCCACTCATAAAACCAGGGCCTTATCCAGGGCCACGCTTACAGAACTCCCACGGACACACCATGATAAGGACACTGCTGTTGTCCACTTTGGTGGCTGGAGGTAAGTCCTGTCACCCAGAGGCACTGGTTTCCTATGCCCTGGTGGGGCTGGAAATGGGATCTTCCGGTCCTCCCCTCTCACCCCCACCCAACCCCTACTGCATTCAGACCTATAATCATAAGAACACTGGAATGGAGTTTCAAAGAATTGGAGCAAAAAGCAGGATTCTATGACCTCTTGGGATCCTTCTAGAACAAGGGTTTTCTATTTGGGGGGTCAGAATGCAGCAAGTGTAGTTTACATTGTGTGGGTCACTGCTTCCTGACTCAAGACCCTTTGTCTTTTCACAGCCCTCAGTTGTGGGGACCCCACTTACCCACCTTATGTGACTAGGGTGGTTGGAGGTGAAGAAGCGAGGCCCAACAGCTGGCCCTGGCAGGTGAGTTGACCACACTGTACTTCTCCCCATCCTTGCCCCACTCCCTTTACATCCCCCCTTTGCCCTTCCACCATGGTGTCTATTGTGCTGGCAAAGTGAGTATTGATGGGACTCAGAGAGCAGCACAGGCAACTTCACCAATAAGATATATTTCCGGCTGGGTGCAGTGGCTCATGCCTGTTATCCCAGCACTGTGGGAGGCCATGGTGGGCAGATCACCTGAAGTCAGGAGTTTGAGACCAGCCTGGCCAACGTGGTGAAACCCACCTCTACTAATAATACACAAGTAGCCAGGTGTGGTGGCACACGCCTGTAATCCCAGCAACTCAGGAGGCTGAGGCAGGAGGATTGCTTGAACCCAGGAGGCAGAGGTTGCAGTGAGCTGAAATTGCACCACTGTACTCCAGCCTGGGCAACAAAGCAAGACTCTGTCTCAAAACAAAAAAAAATACATTTCTGTGGCCTTGGCCAACCTTGGGAGTGGAGGGAGAGGTGCCTCCTCCAGCTGCAGTAAGGAGCTGTCCCCTCCCCACTGCCCATAGGCAGCAAATATAGTATTACTCTATTAACCAATCAGAGGCTTCTTTACAAATGTACCATTAATCTAGGAACCATTCAAGACTACCTATGCAAACACTCCTTGCTTTAAGGAACCAATCAGTGCTATTTGTGCAGATTAATCTTTAACCACAGGCAAATCAATGTTACCAATGAAAAAAATGTTTTCTTAAGTTGATATAATCATAGTGGTATCAAGACTAAACTGCCGAGTGGGGCACAGGTGCAAATTACTCAGACGTGTTAATGGTGGGGATTTTCAGAGAAATGTGTAAAGTTTACATTGACATAAACAAATATAGTAAAATCTCATTTATCTGATGTAATTGGGACCGAGTAATTGAAAAGTTGGTTATAAAGAAATTATTTTAAATCACACATATATAGTAAAGATTTTATCTTAGACTATGTAAACAATTTTTTGAGTTCTTAACTGTCTTTTTCATATAAGCCATGCCCCATATCTCATCTACAGATCCGTTTCTTTAAAGCAGAGCAGTAACTTTGAGACGTTCACAAAGCAATCTGAGTTATGAGCCCATCCAATCTTTCCATTTTCTCACAGACACTACTTCAAGAGCAATTTTTTAAGAGTCATGGTGATCCAGTCTCTTCCAAGCATTTAACTTTGTTTCCATATAAATAACGACTCTTTCTGAACTCATATTTCATTGGTTACATATTTAATCAAATTTCATTATTGCAAGCATAATTGACATAAACTGCTTTGGGAGCAAACCCAGCTGAACCAGGATGAGTTTCTACCTTAAGTAGGAGGAGCAACTAGCAGCCCACTAGCCTTGAGCATTCAGAGTGACCCATGCAGCAGTCACTGTGTTTAGAGAGGCCAGCGTTCATTCATCTGCTCCTTGATTAAGAGACTGTCCATGATAGGCCAGGCGTGGTGGCTCATGCCTGTAATCCCAGCATTTTGGCAGGCCGAGGCAGGTGGATCACCTGAGGTCAGGAGTTTGAGACCAGCCTGGCCAACACGGTGAAACTCTGCCTCTACTAAAAATACAAAAATTAGCCAGGCATGGTGGCGGGCACCTGTAGTCCCAGCTACTTGGGAGGCTGAGGCACAAGCATCGCTTGAACCTGGGAAGCGCAGGTTGCGGTGAGCCAAGATCACACCTCTGCACTCCAGCCTGGGTGACAGAGTGAGATCCATAAAAAAAAAAGACTGTCAACGATAGAATGATGGCAGATATTTCACATTTTTTTCTTTTTTTGAGACAGAGTCTTGCTCTGTCACCCAGGCTGGAGTGCAGTGGCACAATCATAGCTCACCGCAGCCTCCAACTCCTGGGCTCTAGCCATCTACCTGCCTCAGCCTCCCAAAGTGCTGGGATTACAGGCACCCACCACTGTGCTCACCCATAGTAATTTTTTTTTTTTTGAGACAGTGTCACATTCTGTCACTCAGGCTGGAGTACAGTGGCTGGTGAAACATGGCTCACAGTGGCCTCGAACTCCTAGGCTCAAGCGATCCTCCCACCTCAGCCTCCCTACCAGCTGAGACCACAGGTGCATGCCCCCACACCCGGTTAATTTTCTTTTTTTTTTTTTAGAGATGGGTCTCACTATGTTGCCCAGGCTGGTCTTGAACTTCTGGGCTCAAGTGATCCTCCTGCGTCGGCCTCCCAAAGTGCTGGGATTATAGGCGTGAGCCTCTCAACCCAGCCTCACAATTTATATACTTGGCTTTGTGTGCTTTTGCCAGTTCTTTTGCTTTTATCACAGTCCCACAGTATTTTTTCCCTGAGAATTTGGAAGAAGGGCCACAGTCCCTCTGCTACAGGGCCCCATAACACTAGGCGCATTTGTGCTGAGAACTAATCATTGCTGCCTACAAAAATACTTCCTCACCCTCTTGCACAAAAGTATTCTTGCCTTGAGAACCAGTGAATGTTAATCTATGAAGAGTCCCTACGCTTTGTGCTTCTGTTTCCCTGCGGAAATGTTTTTACTGAGATAATAGGCAGATCTAGCTGGGTGGGGACTCAGATGAGGCAAGTAAGACATTCACTGTGGAGGCAAAATGTGAGGGGGTAGCACAAAACTCAGCAACCAGCCAGGCACAGTGGCACACACCTTTAATCCCAGCTATTCAAGAGGCTGAGGCAGGAGGATTGCTTGAGCCCAAGAGTTTGAGACCAGCATGGGCAACGTAGATAGCCATCTCAAAAAAAAAAAAAAAAAAAATACAAACAAACAAAAAACCTCACTAACGAAAATGAATGATATTTTAATGCAATTTTGTTTCTTCTCCAGGAGACAGAGTCTCTCATTCTGTCACCCAGGCTTAATTACAGTATGAATCACCCTGAGAGCCCTGCACAGTGGCTTATGTTCCCCCATTTCCAGAGAAGGCAACTGGGACTTGGAAAGGTTACAGAATTCCCCAAAGGCACTGGGTTAGCCCGGGGGGGAGTGAGGATTCAAATCTGGTTCAGTGCTACCTGTTTAGCTACACTTTGCTGGCCACACATAATACGTATTATGTGGACTAAATTTCACATCTGTATGATGGTTTCAGCACATTTTTAAATTGGGGGGGGGTACATCCTTTTAAGTATCTTTTTTCACTTTTTCTAATTTTAAACATCTTTTTTAAGACCTCTTAATGTCACACAAATGAGAAATGCCGAATGGCTAATTAAAAACAAGAACGTTCAGAGAAAAGCAGGCATCTGCCAACAAACAGGTCATCGTTCCCCACAGTTATAGGAAGCCCGATCAGAGCAGTCCATGCCCTACTCTCACCTCCCTCCCCTCTGCTTGGCCATGGCAGGGAATTGAAAGACAGGGGAGGAGGAATGAAGGAACAGGAAGGGCATGGAACAGCTTCATTAGAGACTAAAACAGTGTCAAATGTCACCACCTTAAAGTTCTTTTTTTTTTTTTTTAAAAAGACCTGGTCTCACTCTGTTAATTTTGTTTTATTTTAAAATTTTTTTGGTAGGGTCAAGTTTTCACTATGGTGCCCAGGCTGGTTCACAAACTCCTGGGTTCAAGCAATACTCCCACCTCAGCCTTCTGAGTAACCGGGACTATAGGCATGCACCGCCGCACCCAGCGGCTCATTTTGGGCTATTTTTGTTGTAGAGACAATGTATTAGTCCTGCCTCACACTGCTAATAAAGACATACCTGAGACTGGGTAATTTATAAAGGAAAGAGGTTTAACTGACTCAGCTCAGCGTGGCTGGGGAGGCCTCAGGAAACTTACAATCATGGCAGAAGGGAAAGGAAACACATCCTTGTTCACGCAGCGGTAGCAGGGAGAAGTGCCGAGCAAAAGTGGGGGAAAGCCCCTTATAAAACCATCAGCTCTTGTGAGAACTTACTCACTATCATGAAAACAGCATGGAGGTGACCACCCTCATGATTCAATTACCTCCCACCAGGTCCCTCGCACCACACATGGGGATTATGAGAACTATAATTCAAGATGAGATTTGGGTGGGGACACAGCCAACCCTTATCGGATGGGGTTTCACCATGTTGCCCAGGCTGGTCTCAAACTCCTGGGCTCAAGTGATCCTCCTTTCTTGGCCTCCCAAAGTGTTGGGATTACAAGCATGAGCCACCATGCCTGGCCTGATTGTTTTTAATGTAGATTGCATTAACACGTTTTTTATCTTGATGGCTGAGGTTTTGGGTGCTCCCTTAAGTTGTGCACATGAGGCGACTGCCTCACTCCCCCTTACCCTTGTCCCAGCCCCGTTCTTGGGAAACTGGAGTGCAGGGAGGCCCTGCTTTTTCAGCCACAGCCACAGACCTGTGTTTCTCCCCAGGTCTCCCTGCAGTACAGCTCCAATGGCCAGTGGTACCACACCTGCGGAGGGTCCCTGATAGCCAACAGCTGGGTCCTGACGGCTGCCCACTGCATCAGGTAATTGCCTTTCCCTGGGAGCTTGGCCTGCTCACCAGCTGGTGCTCATTTCTGAGCTGAGGGCTCAAATGGCCTGAACCATGCTACATAAAGCAGCCTTGCAAATAACCACTATCCTGGCTAAGACACAAGCTGTAGTCAATCAATGGTTCAGTGTGTTGGCCCATCAATGTCAGTACATGGCATGGATGGAGTGTCTGTGCCAGGCAGGCACTGAGGGAGGATGAAGAGGAGGGGAAGGCCCAACCTCTGCCCTCTTGGGGAAACTACATGTGACCTCTGGATCTGGAATTGGGTTCCCTTGAACAACTTAACTGACTTCTCAAAACTTCAATACCATCACCTGCAGAAAAATGGAGTAACAGAATTTAGTGTGAACTCAATGAGTTGATTTACCAAAGGGCCTGGCACTTAGTAAGTGCTCAGTGAAAGCTAATTCTGAATTATAGATGAATTATAAAGGCCCACAAGGTTCTACAACGTTGTTCACTTATCCTCTTCTTTGTCCGTGACCTCTGCTCATCACAGCTGGAACTCACCGGACTTTCTGCCGGGTCGGTGTGACTTCCTACCAGGAGTGATCCCTTCTCCCATCCGATTTATAATAAGCTCTAGGAGGTATTGGGGAAAATAATAGAGGCCTACAGTCAGGAGTCCTGGCTTCTAATTCTGGTTTCTCACTAATGGTGGGACTCTGGGCCAGTTTACTCCTCTCTGGGCCTCAGTTTCCCCATCTGAAAATGAAAGGTGGGAAAAATGTCCTTGAGAGCAAATGACTCCTGTTTTCTCTGTGTTTATCTCATTCCCTCCATAAAAACTATAGAGTTTGTGTTATTATAACTTTTATTTTATATTGTAGTTTATAGTTAGTATAGTAACAATTATTATATGATCATAGTTCTTAGGTTATATACTTTAGGCCCTATTATAACTAACTGATTGTCCCAGGGGAGGAAAGATCCCCAAGTGTCATCTAGTGGCTCACGCAGCAGCCAGTTACTTGGGTCTATCCCCAGCATTATCCAAAGCCAGGCCTCTGGAGGTGACCCTCTCCCTGGGCCCCCTTTCTCCCAGCTCCTCCAGGACCTACCGCGTGGGGCTGGGCCGGCACAACCTCTATGTTGCGGAGTCCGGCTCGCTGGCTGTCAGTGTCTCTAAGATTGTGGTGCACAAGGACTGGAACTCCAACCAAATCTCCGAAGGGTTCGTTTCTGTCTGGGTGCACTTGGGGGTGAGGTTGTCAGGGAACAGATGGGGGTCTCACAGAGGCAGGGGTCTCAACTCCACCACACGCCCACTGCTTCCTCTATAGGGAGGGGGAAGGAGCTCTGGCCTCTTAGATGGGGAGCCAGCTCCAAAGATGTCTGGGGTGGGGATGTGACCTGGGGAGGGTGAAGCAAAGACTGCCCAGAGTGACCTGGGTTTGCTGCCAGTTACGCCTGCAGGGCCCCTGTCCGCTGAGCGTGTATCTACTTCATGCCAAGTCCTGGGGACACAGGGACAGTGCTGTCAACCCTGTGACTGTCCCTGGAGTAGGACACAATCTCTCCTGCCTTCCCCCTTTCAACAAGGCCCTCTGCATTTTCAAAGATGCCCTGGGGCCCTGCTAGTCAGAGCAACCTGGGGTAACATACAGGGAAGATGACAATGTCTCCAAGCCCTCCAAAGCCCACAGGGCAGGAAAAGTCAACCCGGTCCTCATGCTCTGCCTCTGCACTCACCCAGGAACGACATTGCCCTGCTCAAACTGGCTAACCCCGTCTCCCTCACAGACAAGATCCAGCTGGCCTGCCTCCCTCCTGCCGGCACCATTCTACCCAACAACTACCCCTGCTACGTCACGGGCTGGGGAAGGCTGCAGAGTAAGTGGGAGCCAGGAGCCCCCAGGCCTGGGAGGGAAGGGAGGTGATTCATGTCACCCCTGTCTGGCCGGGGCCTTTCACCTGTCATCCCAGGGTGTGTGGCTGCCTTGGAGAGACGGGATGGCATAGGCTGACGCCTGCCTGGGATCAAATGTCAGCTCTCCCACTTAATGACTGTGACACCTTGGACACATTACTAGGTCTCTCCAGGCAGCACTTTTTTCATCTGTAAAATGCAAATATTTGGCTGGGCGCAGTGGCTCATACCTGTAATCCCAGCACTTTGGGAGGCCCATCCCGCGGATCACTTGAGGTCAGGAGACCAGCCTGACCAACATGGAGAAACCCCGTCTCTACTAAAAATATTTTTTAAAAAAAATATATATATATAGCAGGATGTGGCAGTGTGCGCCTGTAGTCCCAGCTACTCAGGAGGCTGAGGCACAAGAATCGCTTGAACCTGGGAGATGGAGGTTGCAGTGAACCAAGATTTCGCTACTGCACTCCAGCCTGGGGGACAGAGCGAGACTCCGTCTCAAAAAAAAAAGGCATAATAATAGCACCTACATCACAGAGTTGTCAAGAGGATTAAAGGAGATAATCCATAGGAAGCCCGGAATGGGGTAGGTGCTGTGTTAGTTGTTGTCACTGTCCCTATGATGGAGAGAAAGGTACAGAGACCATGTGACATCTTCTGTGTGGCCCAAGGCTAGAGTTCAGAACAGCATTTTCCTCTGTGACCTGAGGCCCCTGGAGCCCTCATCAGACCCTCCATGCCCCATAGCAAAAGCTGTCCCCTGTGCCATTAGGTCTTGCTAATGAGAACCTGGCTGAGGGTGGGTCTCCTTTGACATAGACTCCAAGGGTCAGAGATCCAATGACAGTAGCCACCAAGAGGAACAGAGTTCCCGCCCTTCCCTTGTGAAATCACCAGAGGTTTGGAAGATTCTAGGAAGGGATGAGTAATAAGGACCTTATGACCAGAATGAGATTATGAGTGTTAATCACATTATGACATTTTTTCCTAATGACATAAACCCATAAGTATAATGACATGTTTTTCCGGGGGTACTTCCACATACGTACCCTCAAATAAATTCCCATTGCCCTCTTGACTGGCTTATCTGTAAACACAAGGACACATCAAATCCTGCGGTGAGCGGTGGTGGAAGAGGCATTTCATGCTTATTAAGATACAAGCACAACCTCCTGTTTCTTTCCCCAGACAACCCTGGGGCAGGCGCATTTCATCTGAGACAGTGAGAGCGGGGAGGCATCCAAATGCTTGGCTTTTAGGCCCAGCCCTGTCAGTCACGGTGAAACCTTGGGCAAGCCACTTCCGAACCTCAGTTTCCTCATCTGTAAAATGGAAACACTGTTGGTGAAGACTAAAAGAGGTGAAAGGTGAAAATGCATCATACATTGCAAAATGTTATGCAAGTGTTAATTAATTACTTATTAGTGGTCTTAAGCCAGACGCTTAACTTCCCTTTTTTTTTTTTTTTTTTTTGAGACAGAGTCTTACTCTGTTACCCTGGCTGGAATGCAGTGGCGCAACCTCGGCTCACTGCAACCTCTGCCTCCCGAGCTCAAGCGATTCTCCTGCCTCAGCCTCCCAAGTAGCTGGCATTATAGGCGAGTGCCACCATGCCCGGGTAATTTTTGTATTTTGTAGAGGTGGGGTTTCACCATGTTGGCCAGGCTGGTCTCAAACTCTTGACCTCAACTGATCTGCCCACCTTGGCCTCCCTAAGTGCTGGGATTAGAGGGTGAGCACCGCGCCCAGCCGACACTTAACTTCCCTAGGCTTCAATCAGAAGTGAAGAATTGTGTTAATCTCATCCTTGCCACTCATAGCTGTGGTAACAGTAATGGAGGTGACGGTGGCTGTGTCACTGGGGGCCATTATGAAAGCCCTCCCTTCACCACACCAGCATATTTTTCCCAGGAGGGGGCTCTAACAGCCAGGAGGCTCACTTTCTTATTTCAGATAAGTGACAGAAAGCCCATGGAGCTAGCTCAGCCAAAAAAGGGAAATTGTTATAAGGATTTAAAAGTTTCATCCCAAGGGCAGAGATACAGCCAGGCATCAGGAACAAGCTAGAATCAGGGGCTGGAAACCTGTAAGAAACACAGGAAACCCTCCCTCAGAATTTCTTTTCTTTGTGGGTCTACTTCATTCTCCACATAAAACAAAATGTCAGTCATTGTCAACAGCTTCCCAGAATTATGTCCTCTGAAACCGGAATCTCATAGACCCCGTCTCAGAATCCCAGGGGAGGGAGCTCATTGGCTTATCTTGAGTCAGGTGTTCACTGCTGAACCAATCACGTGAGGACACAGTATAGACAAACGTGGCTGTTCGCATGTTGCAATGGATGGAAGACAGGAACAGGGGAAACCTAAGAGGGGTCCACCACTTCCTTTTTCTCAGGAGTCCCTGCATCCCTAATGGCTTCTCTCTGATTTCATTCAGCCAATGGGGCTCTTCCTGATGTCCTGCAGCAGGGCCGGTTGCTGGTTGTGGACTATGCCACCTGCTCCAGCTCTGCCTGGTGGGGCAGCAGCGTGAAAACCAGTATGATCTGTGCTGGGGGTGATGGCGTGATCTCCAGCTGCAACGTGAGTACCAAAATCAGGGGCTCCGCTCCATGACAAAATGTGGCTGGGGATAAGGCTATAGAGGTCCATCCCTCCATAGGTCCATCCTCCCACCTCCTGGCAGAATTACCCTGAAACATGTTCCAGATATATCTTTGGCCAGGCACGGTGGCTCACACCTGTAATCCCAGCACTTTGAGAGGCCAAGCGGGCAGACCACTTGAGGTCAGCAGTTCAAGACCAGCCTGGCCAACATGGTGAAACCTTGTCTCTACTAAAACTACAAAAATTAGCCGGGCATGGTGGCAGGCGCCTGTACTCACAGCTACTCGGGAGGCTGAGGCAGGAGAATCACTTGAACCCATGAGGCGGAGGTTGCAGTGAGCTGAGATCACACCATTGCAATCCAGCCTGGGTGACAGAGCGAAACTCAAAAAAAAAAAACTTGATCTTGGTTCTTTTTTGTTCTTGTTTTGAGATGTTTTGAGATTCTCCTTGTAGTATCCACCAATCTCACTGCTGGGAAGTCCTTCCCTGGGTCTCATCAAGGTCTCTCATGACTGTCATTATGTATCCTTTCCTCTGTGCTGGAAGGGAACCAAAGGAAAGTATTCCCTGGCTTAAGGCCTTTCTAAGATGACTTCTGGTTTTTCTGTTGAATTAGTCTCATCAATGGCGCAGCGTGTCCCCTCCAGGTAGCTGCCACGGAAACCTTCCTGGAGACAGTGTCTTAACCACCAGGAATTGCTCTGTGTTGGACTTAGCAGTGAAGTGGGGATGGAGTAGGAAGGAGATCCACATGCCCTTCAGATCACACTGTGCCCTACACACTCTGCCCACATAGACCACCCGCGGGAAGACGGAACCAATGGGGAAGAGCCTGGCAGCTGAAGTCTGGGATGTGGCCTCAGCTCCTTTACAAACTGCCTGTGCAACCTTGGGCAAGTCCCAACCTCTCAACACTCCAGTTTCTCCCCTTCCGTGGCCTGGGGATACTACGAATATTTACCTCATAGGATTTTGTGAGGATTAATGAGATGAGGCATAGAACATACTTAGCCCAGCTCTGGCCACACAGGAAGAATAAGTGTTGGCTCTTGTTGGAATTATGGTACCACCTTGGGCTATGACCAGAGGGGCAGCTTCCGAGGACAGTGACCTGCAGCAGAACAATAGAAATACATTGAGAACAATGGTTCCAATGGGCAGCCCCTTCTTCTCCCTTTACCTCCCTATAACTCTGGCCTTCCTCAGGGAGACTCTGGTGGGCCGCTGAACTGTCAGGCGTCTGACGGCCAGTGGCAGGTGCATGGCATCGTCAGCTTCGGGTCTCGCCTCGGCTGCAACTACTACCACAAGCCCTCCGTCTTCACACGGGTCTCCGATTACATCGACTGGATCAATTCGGTAAGAACCGGAGCAGCCCTGAGCCCCAAGGCACTGCCCTGCTCACCTGGCCTCGGGAGTGCCATGCCCACCTGGTGACTGAGAATCCCCTCCTTCCTCTTGAGAGCTAGATGGGAACCCCTTGGAGGAGGCTGCAGACCTGAGTAACTGCTGGGCCTGCCATGGGTCCTCAAAATTTCTGTGTGGGTAAAGCTGAGTGAAAAGGAACATAGAGGGTGGCCTTGTCCAAAGAGGTTGGACACTCCTCAGGCATATGAAGAGTGAGTTCCACTGGGCGCAGTGGCTCATGCCTGTAATCCCAGCACTTTGGGAGGCCGAGGTGGGCAGATCACGAGGTCAGAAGTTCAAGACCAGCCTGACCCACCTGGCAAAACCCCATCTCTACTAAAAATATCCAAAAAAATTAGCCAGGTGTGGTAGCGCACTCCTGTAATCCCAGCTACTCAGGAGACTGAGGCAGGAGACTCCCTTGAACCTGGGAGATGGAGGTTGCAGTGAGCCAAAATTGCACCATTGCACTCCACCCTGGACAAGAAGAGTGAAACTCCATCTAAAAAAAAAAAAAAAAAAAGAGTGAGTGCCATAGAAATGGTGATTTTATTTTTGTTTATCTGTGTGTAGGCCCAGACTCCACCATCCAGTGCTATAAACAGGTATATTTATCTGCAAAGCCCAAAACCTGATATCCCCATAGCATTAATTATTGGAAATTAGTCCGCGTCAGGGGTCCTCCAGCTATTCTGTAGGGTGACCAACCATCATGGTTTGCCCAGGACTGAGAGGTTTTCCAGGATGTGGGACTTCCTGTTTTACACTGGGACCATCCCAGGCAAATAGAGCTAAGTTGGTCCCCCTGTCTTGTAAAAGTAAACAACTCAGAGAGGTGTCTCCTTTCAGCTTCCACAATAACTCAATTTGTTTTTAACAATGAACACACATTTGTTTATAACAATGAGCATTAAAATTATTTATTAAAAATAATAGGCCAGGTGCCATGGCTCATGCCTGTAATCGCAGCACTTTGGGAGGCCAAGGAGGGAGGATTGCTTGAGCCCAGGAGTTCAAGAGCAGTCTGGGCAACATAGCAAGACTCTGTCTTTACAAAAAAAATTTTTTTAAATTACTCAGGCACGGTGGTACATGCCTGTAGTCTCAGCTACTTGGGAGGCTTGGGTGGAAGGATCACTTGGGCCCGGGAGACCAACGCTGCAGTGAGCACTTAAGCCTGGGCGACATAGCAAGACCCTGTCTCCAAAAATAATGATAATAATACCTGGCATCAATATTAAGGAGCAGCCATGGATACATGCAGCAGTAGGTGAAAGCAGCCAGAACAGGAAACCCCGTCACAAGAAAGGGGTGCCTGGTGGCTCACACCTGTAATCCAGGCACTTTGGGAGGTCAAGATGGGCAGATCACCAGAGGTCAGGAGTTTGAGACCAGCCTGGTCAACACGGGGAAACCCCGTCTCTACTAAAAATACAAAAATAAGCTGGGTGTGGTGATACGTGCTTGTAATCCCAGCTACTCAGGAGGCTGAGGCAGGGGAATCACTTGAACCTGGGAGGTGGAGGTTGCAGTAACCCGAGTTTGCACCACTGCACTCCAGCCTGGGCGACAGAGCAAGACTCCATCTCAAAAGAAAAAAAATCACACAAAAAAGAAAAAGTTGCCCATGAGAGGGCAGAGGAGCCACCATGCCTGGTACTGGATGCTAGAAGGGAAGAGTCGGACACTCTGTGCCAATGAGGGACCACCTCACTTTGCTCTTCTGTAAAATGGGACTTGAACTAGACCAGGACTCCTCCACAATTTAGGCGCTAGAGCAAATGGGAGTTATGGTATTCGTGGCAGAGCCCCTAAAGAAGGGAAAAGCTGGCATCTGACTTCACTAAGTTTAATTTGCAGAGAAGTGTTAAATTGAATTAAACTGACACTTATAAAACCAAATATGAAACTGCAGCCATGAGCACGTGGTCACAGGAGGAAAACTAAACTGTCAAAATAAGCAGGTGGCTGCTTCCAAGTGTTCCCACTGATTCTTGCCAGCTCCTTGTTCATTTGTCTGTCTGCTGGCATCTTTTTGCCAACAAGTGGTCACAAGCAGAGATTCCAAAGACGTTTGTTGGAGAAAAATGGAAAATAAAAAAGACAGTAGCCATTAATCATTAATTGGGGCTTTTTATATCTAAATTGGGAAAAACCCATCTGAGGCCACCTTTGGAGGCGCCACGCACGTCAAAGGAGCCTGGCCTGAGACTGACTGGACAAAAGGCTGCTTAGGGGCCTTTCTCAGCCAAATCCTAAGACCGTTTTCCAGCCCCAGCTGCTGTGGGAGTCACCGTGTAGCTGGTCCTGGCAGCAACCTGGGGACCTGAAGCAGGGGCAGGGGCAATTGTCCTAATTTTTTTGTCCCAGCATCAGCTGTTCCCAGCCACAGACAGAAGCACAACAGAGCAGGCCAGATCCCGAAGCATGGCCAGATGGCAGCAGGGATCCACGGGGCAGCACGCCTCCCAAGGCAGCTGGGCAGAGGCCCTGTGTTCATGGGAGAGCAGTCGGGACAGGCACAGATGCCCAGTAAAGGGTTTCAGAAGGGGGAGAGCCAAGCAACCAGCTGTCCTTGGGTGGGGGCTCGCCCGGCAGCAGCAGAGGGGCTGGTGAAAGCTTGCAGTGGCCCCAACCCAGGGATACAGTGTGTGCAGCCTGGAGTCACATACCACTAGAGCCCTGGGGCTGACTGAGAGCACCTGCCTGGATGAACCCAGACAGGTGACAAGCCAAGGTCAGGAAGTACAAGCAAAAGAGCAGAGAAGCAGAGGAGACAAGTGGCCCGGGGCATTCATCCTTTCAACAAATGTCCATTGAATGACAGTCACACATGAACTCCAGCAATCCTTAGTTTTTATTCTTTTTCCAGAAGGTAATACATAAGTCTTTGTAAAAATATTAAAAGAATATAAGAGAGTATCAGGTAAAAAAGTAGAAGTCCCCCCTCATTTTACATCTCCAATTCCAGTCTTCAGAGGTAATCATTGGTTTTGCTTTTGTTTTTTGAGACAGAGTCTCACTCTGTCACCAGGCTGAAGTGCAGTGGCTTGATCTCGGCTCACTGCAACCTCCACCTCCCGGGTTCAAGCAATTCTTCTGCCTCAGCCTCCTGAGTAGCTGGGATTACAGGCACACACCACCACGCCCAATTAATTTTTGTATTTTTAGTACAGATGGGGTTTCACCATGTTGGCCAGGCTGGTCTCAAACTCCTGAACACAGGTGATCTGCCCGCCTTGGCCTCCAAAAGTGCTGGGATTACAGGCATGAGCCACTGTGCCTGGCCAAGTTGTCATTGTTAACAGCTTGTATGTGATCTCAACTTTATGTGCATATATAGCTATATATTTACATAGATAGACACTTCTAAGCAAAAACTAGGATCTGAGTCTTCATACTGTTCTGCAGCTGTTTTTCACTTAACACCTTATCACATTTTACATGTTAGTACATACATGTCATTCTTTTGAACAGCTAAATAGTATTTCATAGTTTGAGTGTAATGAATGCAGCTTTCATGTTTCCTATTTTTCACTCTTACATTGTGCAATGAACATCCTTGGACATAATTCTTGCACACTGGTCTGAGTATTTGTGCTGTAGCAGCTGGATCTCCTGCCGTTTACAGCACTGGATCATGAAGTTGGCATATCAAAATGTTTAACAGGCTGGGTGCGGTGGCTCACGCCTGTAATCCAAGCACTTTGGGAAGCTGAGGCGAGTAGATCACTTGAGGTCAGCAGTTTGAGACCAGCCTGGCCAACATGGTGAAACCTCATCTCTACTAAAAATGCAAAAAATTAGCCAGGCACGGTGGTGCATGACTATAATCTCAGCTACCCGGGAGGCTGATGCATGAGAATCACTTGAACCTGCGTAGTGGAGGTTGCAGGGAGCCCAGATCGCCCTACTGCACTCCAGCCTGGGCAACAGAGTGAGACTGTCTCAAAAAGAAAACAAACAAACAACAACAAAAAAAACGTTTAACAGACACTGATCAACAGCCTCTGGAAACAGTTATAGCCCCAACCACAGTGCGTAACTGTCTTGCAAACAGCAGTTTTGATTTAAGAAACAAATGAAGTCTAAAAATATGCCATCCACACATTTGGAATATAATTTTTAGGCGTTCGAAGGCCCCCTACCCTGAAGCCCACACAGGACTCCTGGCTAAGACCCCCTTTACAGGAAGACCCTAACAGGTCAATGAAAAGCTGTGATCACATCTTTTTTTCCGAAACGTCATCAGAACTCCTCAGGCAGGAGCTACTGTAGTGTGGGCTGCCTGTGACTCACATGAGTAGCTTAGCCCAGGAGGACAGAGACAGGAAACTGCCATGCACAGCTCTGCGGTTAGGTGAACCTGACGATTTTCTTGTGTGTCCTGCAGGTGATTGCAAATAACTAACCAAAAGAAGTCCCTGGGACTGTTTCAGACTTGGAAAGGTCACAGAAGGAAAATAATATAATAAAGTGACAACTATGCAAATCACATCTTGATGAGAGATTTATTAGCAATCCGTCCTAACATCCAGGGCTGTGGGCACAGTGGCACAACCCTGTAATCCCAGCACTTAGCACTTTGGGAGGCCAAGGCAGGCAGATCACTCAAGTCCAGGAATTCAAGACCAGCCTGAGTAACATGGCATAACCCTGTCTCTACTAAAAATACAAAAATTAAATGGGCGAGGTGTTACCCACCTGTAGTCCCAGCTACTCAGGAGGCTGAGGTGGGAGGATCACTTGAGCTCAGGAGGTAAAGACTGCAGTGAGCCAAGATCACTTAGTCGCACTCCAGCCTGGGCGACAGAGTGAGACCCTGTCTTAAAAAAAAAAAAAAAAAGAATTTCGCATCTGCGTCACCCTGCCCTACTGAGACCTCAAGGACCCAGCCCACTTTAGAACCTGACACATGACATCGTTGTCAAACAACATATAAATGGAGCACTAAGCTCCAGCGAAGGAAGTGGGCTGTAGCAGCTTCCTGCACTCTGCCTCCTCTGCCTCTCTTTCCTCCCCTCCCAGCACAGAAGCCTGGATTTCTGTGCAGGCGCTGCCCCATGGGATCCCGGAGGTTCTGCCGAAACCTCATGGCCCAGGACCAAGGCTGGAGCCCGTGCTCCAGGCCTGGCCAATCAACACATTGCATCCCCTTCCCCACCACAGCGATTGGCTCAGGGATGGGCATGTGACCTGAGACAGGTCCAATCAGAGGTTGCACGACTCGTGCAGGGAGCTACCAGAGGGCTGTCACTCATTCACTGCATGGGTGTGAGGATGAGGGGATGTGAGGCTACAAAGCAAAACGAGAGGGGAAGGGGGAGACGGGGTGATTTTGCTCCCCAGCATACATCTGGCAATGTGTGGAGACATTTTTAGTTGCGGCAACTGTGTGGGGAGGGGGAGGGACTGGCATCTAGCAGCCTGGGGCCAGGGATGCTGTCAAACTCCTGCAAAGCACAAGACATAGACACAGCCCTCAAAACAAGAATCATCTCGCCCAAAATGTCAACACTGCTGCAGTTGAGGAACTCCGGACCAGAGATGCGGTGGTGATCTTGTCCTCAAGGAAGGGAGAACCCAGAGCAGCTACAGGCCACTTAACGGAGCCTGAGATGAGACCTCAAAGCAGAAGGCAGAAGCAAAAGATGAAGAAAAGCCAAGTCCAGGGACCATCACCAGGGCCCTGAATCCAGCTCTGCTCCTGGACTTTGCCATTTTGTAGCCCAATGAATGGCCCTTTGGCTTAAGCACAACTGAGTGAAGTTTTGTGTCACTTTCCAATCCTGAAAGCGGCTGGGTACAGTGGCTCACGCCTGTAATCCCAGCACTTTGGGAGGCCGAGGCAGGTGGATCACCTGAGGTCAGGAGTTCGAGACCAGCCTGACCAACATGGTGCAACCCTGACGCTACTAAATAATACAAAATTAGCTGGGCGTGGTGGCGGGCACCTGTAATCCCAGCTACTCGGGAGGCAAAGGCAGGAGAATTGCTTGAACCTCCTAGTGGAGGTTGCTGTGAGCCAAGATGGCGCGGCTGCATTCCAGCTTGGGTGATAGAGACTCTGTCTCAAAAAAAAAAAAAAAAAAAGTCCTGACAGCAACGTGACGGAACAGACTGAGCATCTGTTCCTCTCCCTGTTCGTAGATAGGCACCCCAGGCCAGAAAGCCTGTGGGACTGGCCAAGGTTACACAGCAAATTCACAGCAGGTATTTTTTCAGTGGCCTCATACAGGACACTTTATTTTTATATTAAAACAAACAAAGATACAGAGCAGAACGCCAAATTCACATGAACCTTTAAGATAAAATATGAGACTTAAGAAATAGTTGGTTACTGTAGTGACTGATACAGACCATAAATGAGTCCAAACTGTTACAGGTAGTATGGGATGGAGTTGGGACTGGAGCCCACGTCTTCTGACATCCAGTCCCATGGGATTCTGCCCCCCACCCAATCTTTCTCACCTTTGCACCATCCTAGGGAGATTACAGAATTCTTTCCCACCCATTTTCTTACCCATACAACAATCCTGCAATCCAGGCCTGGATGGTTATCTAGGAAAGTAAGGCCCAGAAGATAAGTGGCTTGTCCAGACCACCACACTCAAAATTGATGGATCAAAGACTTGAACTCGGCTGGGCGCGGTGGTTCATGCCTGTAATCCCAGCACTTTGGGAGGCCGAGGCGGGCCAACACGAGGTCAGGAGTTTGAGACCAGCCTGGCCAAGATGGTGAAACCCTGTCTCTAATAAAATACAAAAATAAGCCAGGCTTGGTGGCTGGCGCCTGTAGTCCCAGCTGCTCGGGAGGCTGAGGCAGGAGAATCGATTGCAGCTTACCGCAACCATTGCCACCCAGGCTCAAGTGACCCTCTGCCTCGGCCTAGCCTCCAGAGTAGCTGGAGCCACATACGTGTGCCACCGCACCTGGCTAACTTTTTAAAAGAAATTTTGTAGTGACAGGTGGTCTCACCATGTTGTCCAGCCTGGTCCTTTTTTTTTTTCAGACGGAGTCTTGCTCTGTTGCCCAGACTAGACTGCAGTGGTGCGATCTCAGCTCACTGCAACCTCCACCTCCAAGGTTCGAGAGGTTATCCTGCCTCAGCCTCCTGAGTAGCTGGGACTACAGGCATGTAGCACCACACCCGACTAATTTTTGTATTTTTAGTAGAGACGGGGTTTCACCATGTTGGCCAGGCTGGTCTTGAACTCCTGGCCTCAGGTGGTCCGCCCGCATCAGCCTCCCAAAGTTCTGGGATTATAGGAGTGAGCCACCACGTCGGGCCATAAAGTGCATTTTCACCCACCAGATGAAGCCTTCCTCTGCCAGCGTTCTGCTTCCCCCCATCATTAGAGCGGCCAGATCCTAATTGTGCATGTCGGCCTTGCCTTCTGCTACGTGTGCACCTTCCCCGCATTATACAAATCCTTACCACAATGTTGTGAAACAATGCTGGGCACGGGTTTCTCTCCCTGTTTCACAGATGGGTCTAGAGACTTACATGACTCAGCCAAGGTCACACTGCAACCCCTGGTATGGCCTAGAACAGGCTTCTCAGCCTCAGCACCATTGACATTTGGGCCAGGGCAAGTCCTATTGCCCAGTGCATTGTCGGGTGTTTAGCAGCGTCTCTGCTCTCTGCCCACTGGATGCCAATATACATCAATCCCAGCCATGACAACCAAAAATGTCTCCAGATGTTGTCAAAAGGTCTCCTGATGGGCTGAACCAGCCCCACTGAGAAATACTGCCTTAGAACGCTGTGGGTTCAGCATGCCACCTTAATCTTTTCATTGAAAACACAACTCCTCGCCGGGCGCAGTGGCTCAGCCTGTAATCCCAGCACTTTGGGAGGCCGAGGCGAGCAGATCACTTAAGGTCAGGAGATTGAGACCAGCCTGGCCAACATGGCGAAACCCTGTCTCTACTAAAAAATACAAAAATTAGCCAGGAATGGTGACACACACCTGTAATCCCAGCTACTAGGGAGGCTGAGGCAGGGGAATCACTTGTAACCCAGGAGACAGAGGTTGCAGTGAGCCAAGATAGCACCACTGCACTCCAGCCTGGGTGACAGAGCAAGACTCCATCTCAGAAAGAAAAAAAAAAAAAGAAAGAAAGAAAGAAAACACAACTCCTCTCCTCAGTCTTACCCAGGGAGGGGAAAAGAAAAGAAAAGAAAACACAACTCCAAGGACCAACAATTAGTATTTTTCTTCCTTCCCTAATACACAACATAATCTCTTTAAAACAGATGGAACTCATATTCCAATATCTACCCTTGACATCTTTTCAAAGTATTTCTAGGGTGACAGTTGGAAGAAAATGGAAAAAAAAAATATTTGGACACAAGCTCTTTTTTCCACTGGGCTTTGAGAAAATCCCCATCTTGCGTGCTCCTAGTGTATCTCTCACTGATAAGTTTGCTCATAAAACCAGGGCCTTATCCAGGGCCACGCTTACAGAACTCCCACGGACACACCATGATTAGGACCCTGCTGCTGTCCACTTTGGTGGCTGGAGGTAAGTCCTGTCACCCAGAGCCACTGGTTTCCCATCCCCTGGTGGGGCTGGAAATGGGATCTTCCTGTCCTCCCCTCTCGCCCCCACCCAACCCCTACTGCATTCAGACCTATAATCATAAGAAAACCAAAATGGAGTTTCAAAGAATTGGAGCAAACAGAAGGATTTTATGACCTCTTGGGATCCTTCTAGAACAAGGGTTTTCTATTTGGGGGTTCAGAATGCAGCATGTATAGTTTACATTGTGTGGGTCGCTGCTTCCTGGACTCAAGACCCTTTGTCTTTTCACAGCCCTCAGTTGTGGGGTCTCCACTTACCCGCCTGATATGTCTAGGATGCTTGGAGGTGAAGAAGCGAGGCCCAACAGCTGGCCCTGGCAGGTGAGTTGACCACACTGTACTTCCCCCTGTCCCTGCCCCACTCCCTTTACATCCCCCCTTTGCCCTTCCACCATGGAGTCTATTGTGCTGGCAAAGTTAGGATTGATGGGATTCAGAGAGCAGCACAGGAAACTTCACCAATAAGATACATTTCCGGCTGGGCACAGTGGCTCATGCCTGTTAGCCCAGCACTTTGGAAGGTCGTGGTGGGCGGATTACCTGAAGTCAGAAGTTTGAGCCCAGCCTGGCCAACATGGTGAAACCCCGTCTCTACTAATAATAAAAAATTAGCCAAGCACAGTGGCGCACGCCTGTAATTCCAGCAACTCGGGAGGCTGAGGCAGGAGAAAGACTTGAACCTGAGAGGCAGAAGTTGTATTGAGCTGAGATCGCACCACTGCACTCCGGCCTGAATAACAAAGAGAGACTCCATCTCAAAAAAAAAAAAAAAGATACATTTCTGTGGCCTTGGCCAACCTTGGGAGTGGAGGGAGAGGTGCCTCCTCCAGCTGCAGTAAGGAGCTGTCCCCTCCCCACTGCCCATAAACAAATTTACAACTATAGTCTTACTCTGTTAACCAATCAGAGGCTTGCTTTCAAATGTACCATTATCCTATGAACCATTCAAGACTACCTATGCAAATATTCCTTGCTTTAAGGAACCAATCAGTGCTATTCATGCAGATTCATCTTTAACTACAGGCAAATCAATGTTACCAAGGAAAATAAATATTTCTTAAGTTGATATAATAGTGATATTAAGACTAAACTGCCGAGTGGGGCACAGGTACAAATTACTAAGACGCGTTAACGGTGGGAATTTCAAAAGAAATGTGTAAAGTTTACATTGACGCAAACAAATATAGTAAAATCTCATTTATCTGATGTAATTGGGACTGAGTAAATGAAAAGTTGGTTATAAAGAAATTATTTTAAATCATATATGCTGTAAACATTTTATTTTAGACTATGTAAACAATTTTTTGTTTTTAACTGTCTTTTTCATATAAACCATGCCCCATAATATCTCATCTACGAGTCCATTTCTTTAAAGCAGAGCAATAACTTTGAGATCTTCATAAAGCAATCTGAGTTACGAGCCCATCCCGACTTTTACAACTTTTCCCCCAATCTTTCTGTTTCCTCAAAGACACTAATTCAAGAGCAATTTTTTAGGAATCATGGTATTCAGTCTCTTCCAAGCATTTAACTTTGTTTCACAACTCTCTTTCTGAACTCATATTTCATTGGTTACATATTTAATCAAATTTCACTATTGCAAACATAATTGATATAAACTGCTTTAGGAGCAAACCCAGCTGAACCAGGATGAGTTTCTAATTTAAGTAGGAGGAGCAACTAGCAGCCCACTAGCCTTGAGCATTCAGAGTGACCTATGCAGCAGTCACTGTGTTTAGAGAGGCCAGCGTTCATTCATCTGCTCTTTGATTAAGAGACTGTCCATGATAGGCCAGGCATGGTGGCTCAGGCCTGTAATCCCAGCACTTTGTGGAGGCCAAGGTGGGTGAATCACTTGAGGTCAGCAGTTCAAGACCAGCCTGGACATGGTGAAACCCTGCCTCTACTAAAAATACAAAAATTAGCCGGGCATGATTGCGGGCACCTGTTATACCAGCTACTCGGGAGGCTGAGGCATATATATATATATTGTTTGTTTGTTTGTTTGTTTTTGTTTTTTGGTTAGACAGAGTTTTGCTCTTGTTGCCCAGGCTGGAGTGCAATGGCACAATCTCAGCTCACCACAACTTCTGCCTCCCAGGTTCAAGTGATTCTGCTGCCTCAGCCTCTGGAGTAGCTGGGATTACAGGCATACGCCACCATGCCCGGCTAATTTTGTATTTTTAGTAGAGACAGGGTTTCTCCATGTTGGTCAGGCTGGTCTCTAACTCCCGACCTCAGGTGATCCACCTGCCTCGGCCTCCCAAAGTGCTGGGATTATAGGTGTGAACCACCACACCCAGCCAAGAGGAATAATATTTTAATGCATTTTTTTTTTTTTGGAGGCAGAGTCTTACTCCGTCACCCAGGCTGGAGTGCAGTGGCGCAGTCTCAGCTAACCGCAACCTCAGCCTTTCAGGTTCAAGCAATTCTCCTGCCTCAGCCTCCTGAGTACCTAGAATTAGAGATGTGTGCCACCACACCGGCAAATTTTTTTGGATTTTAGTAGAGACGGGGTTTCACCATGTTGGCCAGGCTTGTCTCAAACTCCTGACCTCAGGTGATCCACCTGCCTCGGCCTCCCAAAGTGCTGAGCTTACAGGTGTGAGCCATCCTGCCCAGCCAGCTATTGTAATTACAGTTATTAATCACCCTGAGAGCCCTGCACAGTGGCTTATGTTCCCCATTTCCAGAGAAGGTAACTGGGACTTGGAAAGGTTACAGAATTACCCAAAGGCACTGGGTTAGCCCGGGGGGAATGAGGATTCAAATCTGGTTCAGTGCTTGTTCTTTTAGCTACACTTTGCTGGCCACAAATAATACGTATTACGTGGACGAAATTTCCCATCTGTAGGATGGTTTCAGCACATTTTTAAATTGGGGTGGGGGAGTAGATACTTTTAAGTGTCTTTTTTCACTTGGTCCAATTTTAAGCATCTTTTTAAAAGCCAGTTCATCTAAGGCCCCTTAATGTCACAAAAACGAGAAATGCCCAGTGGCTAATTAAAAACAAGGAGGTGGCAAGGCACAGTGGCTCACACATGTAATCCCAACACTTTGGGAGGCTGAGGCAGGTGGATCACCTGAGGTCAGGAGTTGGAGACCAGCCTGGCCAACATGGTGAAACCCCGTCTCTATTAAAAGTAAAAAAACCAGCAGGGCATGGTGGCAGGCACCTGTAATCCCAGCTAGTGGGGAGGCTGAGGCAGGAGAATGGCTTGAACCTGGGAGGCAGAGGTTGCAATGAGCCAAGATCGTGCCACTGCACTCCAGCCTGGGCGACAGAGGGAGACTCCATCTCAAAAAATAAAATAAAATAAAGTGGAAGAGACAATAAACAACTGAATGGGTAAACTAATAACATGCCAGAAAATGAAAGATACTATGAAGAGTAAAGCAGAGTAAGGGGAAAGAGACAAGTGTGTCTGTGTATGCATATGTACATGAGCGTGCACACATGTGTGTGTGCACACTGTTTGGGATAGCGTGGTCACAGAAGGCCTCATGGAGAAGGCAACCTTGAGCAGAGACTGACAGGAAGTGAAAGAAAGAGCTACACCGATATTTGCAAGAATATTCCAGGGAGGAGGAAGAGCCAGTGCAAAGGCCCTGAGGCAGAAGCAGGTTTGGTGTATGTGCAGAACTGCATGGAAGTCAGTGTGGCTGGAGGAGAGGAGAGTGGGAGCCTATGGGGTCAGAGAGGCCACGGAGAGCCTAGCAGGTCATCAGACAGCTTTAAGTTTTGCAAACTGTAAAGGGGGAGCCACTGGAGAGTCTGAGCAGAGAAGAGAAGTCATGTGACTTCCATTCAAAAAGGATCAGTCTGGCTGCTGTGTTGAGAAAATGTGGGTGGGAATGGGGAGAAGAGATGGGAGACTAGAGTGATCATCGAGAAGAGAGGGTGATTGTGACACGCAGTTGAGGTAGTGACCAAAGGGTAGCAACCACTCCACAAATTCTCAAGGTAGAGCTGACAGGACGTCCCCTGTGGAGACGGCCTCACTCTGTCACCCAGGCTGAGCACAGTGCAATCGCAGCTCACTGCAAGCTAGACTTCCCAGGATCAAGCAATCCTCCCATCTCAGCCTCCTGAGTAGCTGGGACTACAGGCATGCACCACCACACCCAGTGGCTAATTTTGGGGTATTTTTCTGTAGAGACGGTGTATTAATCAGTTCTCACACTGCTAACAAAGACATACCTGAGACTGGGTAATTTCTAAAGGAAAGAGGTTTAATTGACTCATAGCTCAGCATGGGTGGGGAGGCCTCAGGAAACTTACAATCATGGCAGAAGGGGAAGGAAACACATCCTTCTTCACACGGTGGCAGCAGGGAGAAGTGCCAAGCAAAAGGGGGAAAGGCCCATTATAAAACCATCAGATATCATGAGAACTCACTCAGTATCACGAAAATAGCATGGGGTAACCACCCTCATGATTCAATTACCTCTCACCAGGTCCCTCCCCCTACCTATGGGGATTATGGGAACTATAATTCAGGATGAGATTTGGGTGGGGACACAGCCAAACCATATCAGATGGGGTTTCACCACGTTGCCCAGGCTGGTCTCAAACTCCTGGGCTCAACCCATCCTCCTGCCTTGGCCTCCCAAAGTGTTCTGATTACAGGCATGAGCCACCATGCCTGGCCTGATTTTTTTTTTTTTTTTTTTACTATAGGTTGCATTAAAATGTTTTTTATCTTCATGGCTGTTTTGGGTGCCCCTTAAGTTGTGTACCTGAGGTGAGTGCCTCACTCCCCCTTACCCTTGTCCCAGCCCCGTTCTTGGGAAACTGGAGTGCAGGGAGGCCCTGCTTTTTCAGCCACAGCCACAGACCTGTGTTTCTCCCCAGGTCTCCCTGCAGTACAGCTCCAATGGCCAGTGGTACCACACCTGCGGAGGGTCCCTGATAGCCAACAGCTGGGTCCTGACGGCTGCCCACTGCATCAGGTAACTGCCATTCCCTGGGCGCTTGGCCTGCTCACCAGCCAGTGCTCATTTCTGAGCTGGGGGCTCAAATGGCCTGAACCACGCTACATAAAGGAACCTCGCAAATAACCACTAGCCTGGCAGAGACACAAGCTGTAGTCAATCAACGGTTCAGTGTGTTGGCCCACCCATGGGTCATTTCATGGCATGGATGGAGTGTCTGTGCCAGGCAGGCACTGAGGGAGGATGAAGAGAAGGGGAAGGCCCAATCTCTGCCCTCTTGGGGAAACTACATGTGGCCTCAGTATCTGGAATTGGGTTCCCTTGAACAACTTAACTGACTTCTCAAAGCTTCAATACCATCACCTGCAGAAAATGGAGTAACAGAATTTAGTGTGGACTCAGCAATTGATTTGCTAAAGTGCCTGGCACTTATTAAGTGCTCAATGAAAGCTAATTCTGAATTGCAGACAAATTATAAAGGCCCACAAAGTTCTGCAATGTTGTTCACTTATCCTCTTCATTGTCTGTGACCTCTGCTCATCACAGCTGGAACTCACCGGAGTTTCTGCTGGGTCAGTGTGACTCCCTACAAGGAGTGATCCCTTCTCCCATCCGATTTATAATAAGCTCTAGGAGGTGATGGGGATACTAATAGAGGCCTACAGTCAGGAGTCTTGGCTTCTAGTTCTGATTTCTCACTAACAGTGGGACTCCGGACCAGTTACTCCTCTCTGGGCCTCAGTTTCCCCATCTGAAAATAAAAGGTTGAAAATTTCCTTGAGGGCAAATGACTCCTGTTTTCTCTGTGTTCATCTCATTCCTCCGTAATACTATAGAGTTTGTGCTATTACAACATTAATTTTAAATTGTAGTTTATAGTTAGTATAGTAACGATTATTATATGATCATAGTTCTTACATTATATACTTTAGGCCCTATGATAACTAACTGTCCCAGGGGAGGAAAGATCCCCAAGTCCCATCTAGTGGCTCATGCAGCAGCCAGTTACTTGGGTCTATCCCTAGCATTATTCAAAGCCAGGCCTCTGGAGGTGACCCTCTCCCTGGGCCCCCTTTCTCCCAGCTCCTCCGGGATCTACCGCGTGGGGCTGGGCCGGCACAACCTCTACGTTGCAGAGTCCGGCTCGCTGGCCGTCAGTGTGTCTAAGATTGTGGTGCACAAGGACTGGAACTCCGACCAGGTCTCCAAAGGGTTCGTTTCTATCTGGGTGCACTTGGGGGTGAGGTTGTCAGGGAACAGATGGGGGTCTCACAGAGGCAAAGGTCTCAACCCCACCACACCCCCTCTGCTTTTTCTATAGGGAAGAGAAAGGAGCTCTGGCCTATTAGATGTGGAACCAGCTCCAAAGATGTCTGGGGTGGGGATGTGACCTGGGGAGGGTGAAGCAAAGACTGCCCAGAGTGACCTGGGTTTGCTGCCAGTTACGCCTGCAGGGCCTCTGTCCGCTGAGCGTGTATCTACTTCATGCCAAGTCCTGGGGACACAGAGACAGTGCTGTCAACCCTGTGACTGTCCCTGGAGTAGGACACAATCTCTTCTGCCTTCCCCCTTTCAACAAAGCCCTCCGCATTTTCTTTTTTCTTTTCCTTTTTCTTTTTTTGTGAGATGGAGTCTCGCTCTGTCACCCAGGCTGTAGTGCAGTAGCACAATCTCAGCTCCCTGCAAGCTCCGCCTCCTGGGTTCACACCATTCTCCTGCCTCAGCCTCCAGAGTAGCTGGGACTACAAGTGCCCACCACCACCAGGCCCGGCTAATCTTTTGTATTTTTAGTAGAGACGGAGTTTCACTGTGTTAGCCAGGATAGTCTCGATCTCCTGACCTCATGATCCACTCACCTCAGCCTCCCAAAGTGCTGGCATTACAGGCTGGCATTACAGGCTGGCATTACAGGCCACCGTGACTGGCCGACCCTCTGCATTTTCAAACATGCCCTGTGGGCCCTGCCGGTCAGAGCAACCTGGGGTAACGTACAGGGAAGATGACAAGGTCTCCGAGCCCTCCAAAGCCCACAGGGCAGGAAAAGTCAACCCGGTCCTCATGCTCCGCCTCCACACTCACCCAGGAACGACATTGCCCTGCTCAAACTGGCTAACCCCGTCTCCCTCACCGACAAGATCCAGCTGGCCTGCCTCCCTCCTGCTGGCACCATTCTACCCAACAACTACCCCTGCTACGTCACGGGCTGGGGAAGGCTGCAGAGTAAGTGGGAGCCAGGAGCCCCCCAGGCCTGGGAGAGAAGGGAGGTGATGTCACCCCTGTCCGGCCAGGGCCTCTCACCTCACATGTTATCCTGGGCATGTGGCTGCCTTGGAGAGACAGGATGGCATAGGCTGATGTCTGCCTGGGTTCAAATGTCAGCTCTCCCACTTAATGACTGTGACACCTTGGACACATTACTAGGTCTCTCCATGCTGCACTTTTCTCATATGTAAAATGCAAATAATTGGCTGGGCGCGGTGGCTCACGCCTGTAATCCCAGCACTTTGGGAGGCCGAGACGAGCGGATCACTTGAGGTCATGAGTTTGAGAGCAGCCTGGCCAACATGGTGAAACCCCGTCTGTACTAAAAATATAAAAAACTCGCCAGGTGTGGTGTTGTGCGCCTGTAGTCCGAGCTACTTGGGAGCCTGAGACACAAGAATCATTTCAACCTAGGAGGCGGAGGTTGCAGTGAGCCAAGATTGCGCTACTGCACTCCAGCCAGGGGGACAGAGCGAGACTCCATCTCCAAAAAAAAAAGGCATAATAATACCACCTACATCACAGAGTTGTCAAGAGGATTAAAGGAGATAATCCACAGGAAGCCTGGCATGTGGTAGGTGCTGTGTGTTAGTTGTTGTCACTGTCCCTATGATGGAAAGAAAGTTACAGAGATCATGTGACATCTTCTGTGTGGCCCAAGGCTAGAGTTCAGAACAGCATTTCCTCTGTGACCTGAGGTCTCTGGAGCTCCACAAAGGCCCCTGGAGCCCTCATCAGACCCTCCATGCCCCATAGCAAAAGCTGTTCCCTGTGCCATTTGGTCTTGCTAATGAGAACCTGGCTGAGGGTGGGTCTTCTTTGACATAGACTCCAAGGGTCAGAGATCCAATGACAGTAGCCACCAAGAGGAACAGAGTTCCCGCCCTTCCCTTGTGAAATCACCAGAGGTTTGGAAGATTCTAGGAAGGGATGAGTGATAATGACCTTATGACCGTAATGACATTATTAGTGATGATGACATTATGACATTTTTTCCTAATGACATAAACCCATAAGTATAATGACATGTTTTTCCAGGGGTACATCCACATACGTACCCTCAAATAAATTCCCATTGCCCTCTTGACTGGCTTATCTGTAAACACAAGGACACATCAAATCCTGCGGTGAGCGGTGGTGGAAAAGGCATTTCATGCTTATTAAGATACAAGCACAACCTCCTGTTTGTTTCCCCAGACAACCCTGGGGCAGGTGCATTTCATCTGAGACAGTGAGAGTGGGGAGGCATCCAAATGCTTGGCTTTTAGGCCCAGCTCTGTCGGTCACGGTGAAACCTTGGACAAGCCACTTCCCAATCTCAGTTTCCTCATCTGTAAAATGGAAACACTGTTGGTGAAGACTAAAAGAGGTGAAAGGTGGAAATGCATCACACATTGCAAAATGTTATACAAGTGTTAATTACTTATTAATTAGAATGGTCTTAAGCGAAAAGCTTTTTTTTTTTTTTTTTGAGACAGAGTCTTGCTCTGTCACCCAGGCTGGAGTGCAGTGGCGCAATCTCTGCTCACTGCAACCTCTGCCTCCCACATTCAACCGATTCTCCTGCCTCAGCCTCCTGAGCAGCTGGGATTACAGGCATGTGCACCACGCCCAGCTAATTTCTATATTTTACTAGAGACGGGGTTTCACCATGTTGGCCAAGCTGGTCTCGAACTCCTGACCTCAAGTGATCCGCCTGCCTTGGCGCCCTAAACTGCTGGGATTACAGGGTGAGCTACCATGCCTGGCCGACGCTTAACTTCCCTTGGCTTCAATAGCAAGTGAAAAATTATGTTAATCTCATCCTTGCCACTCATAGCTGTGGTAACAGTAATGGAGGTGATGGTGGCTGTGTCATTGGGGGCCATTATGAAAGCCCTCCCTTCACCACACCCAAGGAGGGGGCTCTAACTGCCAGGAGGCTCACTTTCTTATTTCAGATAAGTGACAGAAAGCCATGGAGCTAGCTCAGCAAAAAAAGGGAAATTGTTATAAGGATTTAAAAGTTTCAACCCAAGGGCAGAGATATAGCCAGGCGTCAGGAAGAGACTAGAATCAGGGGCTGGAAGCCTGTGAGAAACTCAGGAAACACTCACTGAGAAATTTCTTTCTTTGTGGGTCTACTTCATTCTTCTGCACATAGAAGAAAATGTCAGCCATTGACAACAGCTTCCAAGATTTGCATCCTCTGGAACCGGAATCTCTTAGTCCCCATCTCAAAATCTCAGGGGAGGGAGTTCATTGGCTTAGCTTGAGTTAGGTGTTCACTGCTGAACCAATCACCAGTGGCCAGCACACTAACCAATCAAATGTGAGGACACAGTATAGACAAACATGGCTGTTCCCATGTTGCAATGGATGGAAGACGGTAACAGGGGAAATCCAGTAGGGGTCCACCACTTCCTTGTTCTCAGGAGTCCCTGCGTCCCTAATGACTTCTCTCTGGTCTCATTCAGCCAACAGGGTTCTCCCTGATGACCTGCAGCAGGGCCGGTTGCTGGTTGTGGACTATGCCACCTGCTCCAGCTCTGCCTGGTGGGGCAGCACCATGAAGACGAATATGATCTGTGCTGGGGGTGATGGTGTGATATGCACCTGCAACGTGAGTACCAAAAATCAAGGGCCCCGCTCCATGACAAAATGTGGCTGGGGATGGGAAGAGGCTATGGAAAACCATCCCTCCATAGGTCCATCCTCCGACCTCCTGGCAGAAGCACCCGGAAATGGTACCAGATATATCAGAACCTGACCTTTGGCCAGGCATAGTGGCTCACGCCTGTAATCCCAGCACTTTGGGAGGCCGAAGTGGGTGGATCACTTGAGGTCAGCAGTTTGAGACCAGCCTGGCCAACATGGTGAAACCCTGTCTCTACTAAAAATAAAAATTAGCCAGGCATGGTGGTGGGTGCCTGTAGTCACAGCTACTTGGGAGGCTGAGGCAGGAGAATCACTTGAACCCAGAAGGCGGAGGTTGCAGTGAGCTGAGATGGTGCCACTGCACTCCAGCCTGTGTGACAGAGCGAAACTCAAAAAAAAACCTGACCTTGTTCTTGTTTGTTCTTGTTTTGAGATGTTTTGAGATTCTCCTTGTAGTGTCCACCCATCTCACTGCTGGGAAGTCCTTCCCTGGGTCTCATCAAGGTCTCTCATGACTGTCATTATGTATCCTTTCCTCTATGCTGGAAGGGAACCAAAGGAAAGTATTCCCTGGCTTAAGGCCTTTCTAAGATGACTTCTGGTTTTTCTGTTGAATTAGTCTCATCAATGGCGCAGCGTGTCCCCTCCAGGTAGCTGCCACGGAAACCTTCCTGGAGACAGTGTCTTAACCACCAGGAATTGCTCTGTGTTGGACTTAGCAGTGAAGTGGGGATGGAGTAGGAAGGAGATCCACATGCCCTTCAGATCACACTGTGCCCTACACACTCTGCCCACATAGACCACCCGCGGGAAGACGGAACCAATGGGGAAGAGCCTGGCAGCTGAAGTCTGGGATGTGGCCTCAGCTCCTTTACAAACTGCCTGTGCAACCTTGGGCAAGTCCCAACCTCTCAACACTCCAGTTTCTCCCCTTCCGTGGCCTGGGGATACTACGAATATTTACCTCATAGGATTTTGTGAGGATTAATGAGATGAGGCATAGAACATGCTTAGCTCAGCTCTAAGGAAGAATAAGTGTTGGCTCTTGTTGGAATTATGGTACCACCTTGAGCTATGAAAAGGGCCAGCTTCCGAGGACAGTGACCTGCAGCAGAACAATAGAAATGCATTGAGAACAATGGTTCCAATGGGCAGCCCCTTCCTCCCACTTTAACTCCCTATAACTCTGGCCTTCCTCAGGGAGACTCCTGTGGGCCACTGAACTGTCAGGCATCTGATGGCCGGTGGGAGGTGCATGGCATCGGCAGCCTCACGTCGGTCCTTGGCTGCAACTACTACTACAAGCCCTCCATCTTCACGCGGGTCTCCAACTACAACGACTGGATCAATTCGGTAAGAACCGGAGCAGCCCTGAGCCCCAAGGCACTGCCCTGCTCACCCAGCCTCGGGAGTGCCATGCCCACCTGGCAACTGAGAACCCCCTCCTTCCTCTTGAGAGCTAGATGGGAACCCCTTGGAGGAGGCTGCAGACCTTGGCAACTGCTGAGTCCCCCATGGGTCCCCAAAATTTCCGTGTGGGTAAAGCTGAGTGAAAAGGAACATGAGAGTATGGCCTTGTCCAAAGACGTTGGACACTCCTCAGGCATGTTAAGAGTGAGTTCCACAGGAATGATTTTATTTTTGTGTATTTGTGTGTGGCCCAGACTCTACCATCCGGTGCTATAAATGGGTATATATCTGCAAAACCCAAACCCTTATACTTTGAGACCCCCATAGCATTAATTATTGGAAATTAGCCCCCCTCAAGGGTCCTCCAGCTATTCTGTAGGGTGACCAACCATCCCAGTTTTCCCAGGACTGAGAGGTTTTCCAGGATGCGGGACTTCCTGTTTTACACTGGGAACATCCCAGGCAAATAAAGCTGAGTTGGTCCCCCTGTCTTGTAAATGTAAACTCAGAGAGCTGTCTCCTGTGAGCTTCCACACTAGCTCAAATTCTTTTTAACAATGAACACACATTTTTTATAACAATAAGCATTAAAAATATTTATTAAAAATAATAGGCCAGGTGCCATGACTCATGCCTGTAATCGCAGCACTTTGGGAGGCCAAGGAAGGAGGATTGCTTGACCCCAGGAGTTCAAGAGCAGCCTGGGCAACATAGCGAGACTCTGTCTTTACAAATTTTTTTTTTTAATTAGCCATGGTGGTGCATGCCTGTAGTCTCAGCTACTTGGGAGGCTGAGGTGGAAGGATCGCTTTGGCCCAAGAGGTGGAGCCTACAGTAAGCCAAGGTCGCACCACTGCACTGCAGCCTGAGCAACATAGCAAGACCCTGTCTCTGAAAATAATAATAGTTGGCATAAATATTAAGGAGCAGCCATGGATACACACAGAAGTAGGTGAAAGCAGCCAGAAGAGGAAACCCTGTCACAAGAAAGGGGAGCCCAGGAGAGAGCAGAGGAGACACCATGCCTGGTAATAGAAGCTGGGGGAGAAGAGGCGGATACTTTGTGCCAATTAGGGACCACCTCAGTTTGCTCTTCTGTAAAGTGGTACTTGAACTAGACCTCCACATTTTTAGGCACTAGAGCAAGAGGGAGTTATGGTATTCATGGCAGAGCCCCCAAAGAAGGGGAAAGCTGGCATCTGACTTCACTAAGTTTAATTTGCAGAGAAGTGTTAAATTGAATTAAACTGACACTTATAAAACCAAATATGAAACTGCAGCCATAAGCACGTGGTCAGGGGAGAAAACTAAACTGTCAAAATAAGCAGGTGGCTGCTTCCAAGTCTTCCCATTGATTCTTGCCAGCTCCTTGTTCATTTGTCTGTCTGCTGGCATCCTTTTGCCAACAAGTGGTCACAGGCAGAAATTCCAAAAAAGTTTGTTGGAGAAAAAAGAAAAATCAAAAAGACAGTAGCCATTAATCATTAATTGGGGCTTCTTATATCTAAGTTGGGAAAAACCCATCTGAGTCCACCTTTGGAGGCGCCATGCACGTCAAAGGAGCCTGGCCTGAGACTGACTGGACAAAAGGCTGCTTAGGGGCCTTTCTCAGCCAAATCCTAAGACCGTTTTCCAGCCCCAGCTGCTGTGGGAGTCACCGTGCAGCTGGTCCTGGCAGCATCCTGGGGACCTGAAGCAGGGGCAGGGGCAATTGTCCCGATCTGTTGTCCCAGCATCAGCTGTTCCCAGCATCAGCTGTTCCCAGCCACAGACACAAGCACAACAGAACAGGCCAGATCCCAAAGCATGGCCAGATGGCAGCAGGGATCCACGGGGCAGCACGCCTCCCAAGGCAGCTGGGCAGAGGCCCTGTGTTCATGGGAGAGCAATCGGGACAGGCACAGATGCCCAGTAACGGGTTTCAGAAGGGGGAGAGCCAAGCAACCAGCTGTCCTTGGGTGGGGGCTGTCCCTGGCAGCGGCAGAGGGGCTAGTGAAACCTTGAAGTGGCCCCAACCCAGGGACACAGTGTGTGCAGCCTGGAGTCACGTACCACTAGAGCCCTGGGGGTGCCTGAGAGCACCTGCCTGGATAAACCCAGACAGGTGACAAGCCAAGGTCAGGAAGTACAAGCAAAAGATAAGAGCAGAGAAGCAGAGGAGACAAGTGGCCTGGGCCATTCATCCTTTCAACAAATGTCAGTTGAATGACAGTCACACATGAACTCCAGCAATCCTTAGTTTTTATTCTTTTTCCAGAAGGTAATACATACTCTTTGTAAAAATATTAAAAGAATACAGGAGTGTATCAAGTAAAAAAGTAGAAGTCCCCCCTCATTTTACATCTCCAATTCCACTCTCCAGAGGTAATCATTGTTTTTGTTTCGTTTTTTTTTCAAATGGAGTCTCGCTCTGTTGCACAGGCTGCAGTACAGTGGCTTGATCTCAGCTCACTGCAACCTCCGCCTCCAGGGTTCAAGCAATTCTCCTGCCTCAGCCTCCTAACTAGCTGAGATTACAGGCGTGCACCACCATGCCCAACTAATTTTTGTATTTTTAGTAGAGATGGGGTTTCACCATGTTGGCCAGGCTGGTCTCAAACTCCTGACCTCAGGTGATCTGCCCACCTCAGCCTCCCAATGTGCTGGGATTACAAGCGTGAGCCACTTTGCCCTGCCAATCATTGTTAAAAGCTTGGTGTGTGGTCTTCTCAACTTTATGTGCATATGTATCTATCTATCTATCTATCTATCTATCTATCTATCTATCTATATACACACACACACAGACACTGTCTTCTAAGCAAAAACTAGGATCTGAGTCTTCATACTGTTCTGCAGCTATTTTTCACTTAACACCTTATCACATTTTACATGTCAGTACATACATGTCACTCTTTTGAACAGCTAAATAGTATTCCATAGTTTGAGTGTAATGAATGCAGCTTTCATGTTTCCTATTTTTCACTCTTACATTGTACAATGAACATCCTTGGACATAATTCTTGCATACTGGTTTGAGTATTTGTGCTGTAGCAGCTGGATCTCCTGCCGTTTACAACACTGGATCATGAAGTTGGCATATCAAAATGTTTAACAGGCTGGGCACGGTGGCTCACGCCTATAATCCCAGCACTTTGGGAAGCCGAGGCGGGTAGATCACTTGAGGTCAGCAGTTCGAGACCAGCCTGGCCAACACGGTGAAACCCTGTCTCTACTAAAAATGCAAAAAATTCAGCCAGGCGTGGTGGTGCACACCTGTAATATCAGCTACTCGGGAGGCTAAGGCAGGAGAATTGCTTGAACCTGGGAGGCAGAAGTTGCAGTGAGCCTAGATCATGCCACTGTACTCCAGCCTGGGCAACAGAGTGAGACTGTCTCAAAAAAAAAAAAAAAAAAAAGTTTAACAGACACTGATCAACAGCCTCTGGAAACAGTTATAGCCCCAACCACAGTGCATAACTGCCTTGCAAACAGCAGTTTTGATGAGAAACAAATGAAATCTAAAAATATGCCATCCGCACATTTGGCATATAATTTTTAGGGGGTTCGAAGGCCCCCTAACCTGAAGCCCACACAGGACTCCTGGCTAAGACCCCCTTTACAGGAAGACCCTAACAGGTCAATGAAAAGCTGTGATTGCATCTTTTTCTCCGAAACATCATCTGAACTCCTCAGGCAGGAGCTACTGTAGTGTGGGCTGCCTGTGACTCACTTGAGTAGCTTAGCCCAGGAGAACAAAGACAGGAAACTGCCATGCACAGCTCCGCGGTTATGTGAACCTGACGATTTTCTTGTGTGTGTGTCCTGCAGGTGATTGCAAATAACTAACCAAAAGAAGTCCCTGGGACTGTTTCAGACTTGGAAAGGTCACAGAAGGAAAATAATATTATATAAAGTGACAACTATGCAAATCACATCTTGATGAGGGTTTTATTATTATTATTAATTCAGAAATCCATCCTAACATCCAGGGCCCTAAGAACCAGAAATAGGTCAGGCGCAATGGCTCAAGCCTGTAACCCCTGCACTTTGGGAGGCTAAGGCAGGCTGATCGCTTGAGTCCAGGAGTTCAAGACCAGCCTGAGTAACATGGCATAACTCTGTCTCTACTAAAAATACAAAAATTAACTGGGAGAGGTGGTGCACACCTGTAGTCCAAGCTACTCAGGAGGCTGAGGTGGAAGGATCTCTTGAGCCCAGGAGGTCGAGACTGCAATAAGCCAAGATTGCGTCATTGCACTCCAGCCTGGGCGACAGAGTGAGACCCTATCTCCAAAAAAAAGGCCCAAAAAAACAAGAAATAGGCTGGCATAAGGACAGCTTAAAAGACCTCAGGGTGGAACCTTGTGGGGAAGCCCAGCGTGTCACTATTGCACAGCACATTCACACTGCAGTCCAGGGGTGCTTCAGCAAGCAAGGCACATGGGAGGCACGGCTGGGACTCAGGGGACCCAGGTTCTGGCCAGGTCTCTTCTCTGGATAATCGTTTTCCCTTGGACAAGAGACCTAACCTCCCTGAGCACAGGGTTCTCACCCTTGTTGCCTTCCTGGGATGGGATAAGGATCAAGTGAAATAAGACATGAATAAATGGGGCTGGGTGCAGTGGTGCACGCCTGTAGTAAGAGCTACTTGGAGGGTCACTTGAGCCCAGGAGTTTGAGACCAGCCTGGGCAACATAGCGAGACCCCAGAAAAACATGGGGAAATGTTTCGAAAAAAGCAAAAGTCTCTTTTGTAAGGAAGAAGAAAGAGTTGGAGCAAAATGAGGGAAGAAATAGGCAAAAGAGAGTCCATATTTGCCTCAGATTTATTTTTTAAAATTAATGCAATATAGGAAAAATTAACAATTTTTAAAATTTCACTTAGAATTCATAGATTACAGCTGTTCAGACTCTAGTAGGCCCCGGCTTGCTGATCTATGAGAGATACTGGTTTGTGTGTAGCCAAAAATCCCTACAGACCAGTGGTTGTCAGGCGAGGAAAGTTTTATACCCCAGGACATATTTGGCAACACCTGAGAACCTTTTTGTTTGGCACCACTCAGGAAGACGCGTTACTGGCATTGAGGCGAGGGACAGTGCTGAACATCCCACAATGCACAGGACAGCCTCACAGCAAAGGGTGACCTGGCCCCACATGTCAGTAGTGCAGAGGTTAATCCCTGCTCTAGAGACAACACAGGGATCATGGGACACAAGTCACTAGCCCTGGACCAGCCACTGCTCAAGAGGCCACGTGCAATCCACGGCATTCATCTGTCCCTCTTCCTCCACTGTTCAGCACTTGTCGTCAATCTGGAAGCTGCTAAGAGCCTGTCTGTCACTGGCAGAGAAAGAGCAGACCCTGTGCCGGCTGCAAAGTCCTTGAGTTGCAGGAAAGTCCAGGCCTCAGCCTCTTTCAGGCCTGGGGCAGGAAAGCTTTGGGGTGCAAGATAAGGCAGGGTGAGGGGCCCTGGCCTTATGATGTTTTAAAGAAAAGTTTTTTCCGGAGGAAATTAAAGCAACCAGGCATCTGTTTATAAATCCCTTTCACCGAAACAGCATTAGCGACCTGTAAGACATGACCATGGAGAGCTCTGTGAGTTCAGTTCTGTGGACTGAAGGAAGAATTCAAGAGGGGCTGGGGGGAATGTCCACTCAACCTGCACCTTAAAAACAGCTCAAACTGCAGCCTCTTTGAGCAGGAGGGCTTAAAGAACACGCACCTCAACTTTACCTTTAAAAAACTCAAAATTCAAAATTTCCAAATTCATAAAGTTCAAATCAGACTGAAATATTTGCAAGGAGCAAGGAGTGGCCCCAGCCCCGCAGCCCCTTCTCGTGGCATGAATACCTGAGCAGAGCAGCAGGGGCCCACACGTGCTGCCTCCCAAGGCAGCCACAAGGCCACAGGACCCTCAGAGGAAGCAACTGCTCTGAGTCGGGTTTCCATGGAGTAGGACTGGGCCTATCAGGCCACCCTTCCCTATCTGTTTCCTCACTGGGGCCTCCTGAGAAGGCGATGTACAAGGAGGGGTTCACAATTCTTGAGGGTCAAGAGTAGAAGACTACATGATGCCCACAGGATATAGGGAGGGGCCCATGACCCGCCTTCAGAGTCTGGACAGAGCCATCCTGCGCTGGCACTGAGGACCAGCTCCATCAGTGGAGGAGCGGGAGGTGTCAACCTGGGGACCTTGGAGGAGACAGGGAAGGCAACTCTTTGAATAAAGGGCAAACGTCACCACAGGCAGGATGCCTCTCATAAAGAGACACAAAAGTGCCGACTCCAAGGCTCAGAGGCAGGAGTCTACTACCTTTTACCCTTGGTTTGGGCCTGCCCTGCTCACCCCTAAATCCCCAGCCCCAGGAGGACACGCTGCCCCTCAGCAGCCTCCCCTCTCCTTTGCAGAGGAAGGCAGCACTCACCCTAAGCAGGAGGGACTGCAGGTCTTCAGAGTGAGCCCACTGCTCAAAGATGTCGTCCAGGGTCTCAACATACCAGGAGCCACTCTTGGGGTCCCTCCAGGAAACAAAACCTTTGGAGGGAGGAGGGCTGAACACTGCTGGAGAGCCACCCCCCTGCCGGCTCCCCACCGCCCCTCTGGCCATGCATGCAGGCTCAGGCGCCCTCCAGACCTTGACTCATGCATACAGCAGGAGCAGCCTGGCCCCTGAGGCTCTGCCCTAATCATGATCTTATTTCACCCTCATGACCATCCCCTGATTCCGGCTATAATTCCTCTTTTCCCAGCAAGGAAACCAAGGCTTGGAAAAGTCAAGGGACTCATCCAAGGCATAAGAAAGGAAGGAAACTGCCAGGCACAGTGGCTCACACCTGTAATCCCAGCATTTTGGAAGGCGGAGGGTGGGCAAATCACTTGAGGTCAGGAATTCTTGACCAGCCTGGCCAACATGGTGAAACCCTGTGTCTACTAAAAATACAAAAATTAGCTGGGCGTGGTGATGCATGCCTGTAATCCCAGCTACTTAGGAGGCTGAGGCAGGAGAATTACTTCAACCCGGGAGGTGGAGGTTGCAGTGAGCTGAGATCATGCCACTGAACTCCAGCCTGGGCGACAAAGCAAGACTCTGTCAAAAAAAAAAAAAAAAAGGCCGGGCGCGGTGGCTCACGCCTGTAATCCCAGCACTTTGGGAAGCCGAGGCAGGTGGATCACGAGGTCAGGAGATCGAGACCATCCTGGCTAACATGGTGAAACCCCATCTCTACGAAAAATACAAAAAATTAGCCAGGCGTGGTGGCAGGCGCTTGTAGTCCCAGCTACTCAGGAGGCTGAGGCAGGAGAATGGTGTGAACCCGGGATGCAGAGCTTGCAGTGAGCCAAGATCGTGCCACTGCACTCCAGCCTGGGCAACAGAGCAAGATTCCATCTCAAAAAAAAAAAAAAGAAGAAGGAAGGAAACTACCGCTTGCTGCACCTACTACGTGCCACGCACTGTGCTCAGTGACGTGCCAGCCACCTTGTTTAATTCCCATGGAAACCCCTGAGGCACGATTCCTATTCCCCTGCTAAAGATGCAAAGGCAGAGGCAGGGTCAGGCAGAGGAGAGGCAAGTGAGGCACAGGAACCCAAGGGCGCAGGCCTCCTTCCAGTGCGCATCCTTGCCCGCTCAGCCTGAGCCGACGCTCAGAGAGAAGTAACTTGCTCAGGGTCACAGAGGGGCAAAAGACAGAACCAGGACTCATACCCTGGTCTTTTCTCTCACCACACAGCTGCCTCTAGGGCAGAGGGGAAGACCCACTGGCTGCGAGGACGAGCCCTTCTGATGTGCTCACCTGGGAAAGTAGAGTAGGACACAAAGATGTCACTGGGTGTGGGCAAACTAGATATGGCATCCAGCTGGTCGAAGGTCCTCAAACCTTCCTGGAACGGGGTGGCGTCTGGCTCGGGGTTACTGCCAGGGGACTCGTCTTCAGG
Organism: Gorilla gorilla gorilla; assembly: GCF_029281585.2. Taxonomy (NCBI): domain Eukaryota; kingdom Metazoa; phylum Chordata; class Mammalia; order Primates; family Hominidae; genus Gorilla; species Gorilla gorilla. The sequence continues at coordinate 224,691,227 of NC_073224.2, read as the reverse complement.
GGAAGTGGAGGCCACCTCAAACCCATGGTCTTTCTGCTCTGCAGGAAGCAGAAACAAACACCCCTTGTCATTGAAATACACAGACAAGGATGGTTCAACATATGAAAGTCGGTGCAATATACTACATTAACAGTGTGAAAGGAAAATAAATCTTGGGACCCCAAACTCATTAAGCCAAATGTAAAAATCAAGCTGGGAACTGGGTCACACAAACCTGCCTCCCCGCTTTGGTTCCTAAATGAGATGGCTACAAGATGAAAAGCTACACACCTCTCCCATATTTTGCCCACAAGGAAATTCCTGGTGAGCTCCAAGATAGTTGTCTGAAAAAATTCACCACGGCAATGTAAATGGATAGCTTATCTTTACAGAGGCATCACCCCTCTGCCCACCTGGCACAAATGCATATCTGATTATTCCCCTGCCCCATTTGTCTTTGTTATCTTATGTAAAAATGGAGGTTCCCTGCATTTTCCCCTGCCCTATGTTACCTTACGTAAAAATGCAAATTCACTGAGCCAGACAAATGCTTGAATGACTATTTTCCCCCTACCCTGCTCTTGCCTGAAAACTGTGTACTTCTCAATATCCTGCCCTTTCCCCTTTAAATTTGGAACCCTAAAATTCATGTTCAGAGAAAGGCATAGACCTGTCTCCTGGGGGTGCGTCCTTAACTTTGGCAAAAGAAACTTCTTAAATTGACTGAGACCTGTCTCAGATTTTTGGGGTTCATAAGAGAATGAAAAAAACCCTACATCATCATCTCAATTGATGCAGAAAAAAGCACATGACAAAATTCAACAAGCTTTCATGATAAAAACGGTCAACAAACTCAGAATAGAAGGAAACTACCTCAACATAGTAAAAGCCATATATGAAAAACCCACAGCAAACATTATACTCAATGGTGAAAGACTGAAACCTTTTTCTATAAGATCAGGAAGAAGGCAAGAATTTCTGCTTTTGCCACTTCTATTCAACACATTACTAGAAGTTAATAGAGCAAGGAGGCAAGAAAAAGAAATAAAAGACATTCAAATTGGAAAGAAGGGGTAAAATTATCTCTACTCACAGATGGTATGATTTTATATGCAGAAAACCCTAAAGATTAAACACTATTAGAACAAATAAAATTAGCTTATTAGCAGGATACGAAGCCAACCACAAAAAATACTTCCATTTCTATACACTAACAACGAACAATCAGAAAAAGAAATTACAAAAATGGTTCCATTGACAATAGCATCAAAAATAATAAAATAGTTAGAAATTAACTTAACCAAGATGAAAGACTTGTAAAATGAAAACTACAAAACATTGCTGAAAGAAAGAAGGCTGGATGCCATGGCTCACGCCTGTAATCTCAACACTTTGGGAGGCTGAGGCAGGAGGATCCCTTGAGCCCAGGAGTTCCAGACCAGCAAAACCTCATCTCTACACATAATAAAAAATTTAGCCAGGTGTGGTGGCACGTGCCTGTGGTCCCAGCTACTCGTGAGGCTGAGGTGGGAGAACCACTTGAGTCCAAGCAGTTGAGGCTGCAGTGTGCGGTGATCGCGCCACTGCACTGCAGCCTGGGTGACAAAGCAAGACCCAGTCTCAAAAAAGAAAAAGAGCCGGGCACAGTGGCTCACACCTGTAATCCCAGCACTTTGGGAGGCCAAGGCAGGCAGATCACCTGAGGTCAGGAGTTTGAAACAAGCCTGGCCAACATGGTAAAACCCCGTCTCTATTAAAAAATACAAAAATTACCCAGGTGTGATGGTGGGCACCTGTAATCCCAGCTACTTGGGAGGCTGAGGCAGGAAAATCACTTGAATCCAGGAGGCGGAGGTTGCAGTGAGTCAAGATCGTGACATTGCACTCCAGCCTGGGCAACAGAGCAGGACTCCATCTAAAGAAAAAAAAAAAAGAAAGAAAGAAAGAAAGAAAAATAAAGAAGATATAGGCCAGGAACAGCGGCTCACGCCTGTAATCCCAGCACTTTGGGAGACCGAGGCTGGTGGATCACTAGGTCAGGAGATTGAGACCATCCTGGCCAACATGGTGAAACCCCGTCTCTACTAAAAATATAAAAATTAGCTGGGTGTGGTGGCGTGTGCCTGTAATCCCAGCTACTCAGGAGGCTGAAGCAGGAGAACTGCTTGAACCAGGAAGTCAGAGGTTGCAGTGAGCCGAGATGGCGCCACAGTCCTCCAGTCTGACAACAGAGCGAGACTCTGTCTCAAGAAAAAAAAAAAAAAAAAGATATAAATAAATGGAAATATATCCTATGTTCATGGATTAGAAAACTTAAAGATCTCAATACTACCCAAAGCAATCCATAGATTAAATGTAATCCCTATCAAAACCCCAATGATGTTTTTTGCAGAAATAGAAAATCTATCCTAAAATTCACATGAGAATCTCAAGGGACCCCAAATAGACAAAACAATCTGGAAAAAGAGCAAAATTGGAGGACGCACACTTCCTGATTTCAAAACTTACTACAAAGCTACAGTAATCAAAACAGTATGGTACTGGCATAAAGACAGACATAGGTCAGTGTCATTGAATACAGCCCAGACATACACCCTCACATGCATGGTCAAATGAATTTTGAAAAGGGTGGCAGGACCATTCAGTGGGGAGAGGGCAGTGGTTTTTTGTTTTGTTTTGGGGGATTGTTTTTTGTTTTTTGAGAGTCTCATTCTGTCACCCAGGCTGGAGTGCAGTGGTGCAATAACAGCTCACTGCAGCCTTGACCTGCCAGGCTCAAGTGATCCCCCACCTCAGCCTCTCAAGTAGCTGGGACTACAGGTGCCACCACACCCAGTTAATTTTTGTATTTTTTGTAGAGACAGGATCTTGCCATGTTGCCCAGGTTGGTCTCAAACTCCTGGGCTCAAGCAATCTGCCTGCCTTGGCCTCCCAAAGTGCTGGGATTACAGGCATTTTTTTTTTTTAAGAGACATGCTTTTGCTCTGTTGCCCAGATTGAAGTGGCATGATCTTAACTCGCTCCAGCCTCAAACTCCTGAGCTCAAGCAATCACCCCAAAAAAATGGTTAAGATAGTAAATTTTATGTTATATGTATTTTGCCACAATTTTTAAAAAGTCACATAAAACTTGTCTTTTTTTAGAAATATAGTTGAGGAAACTGTCCACTATATCATAGGCACTCACTCAAACCCTTTACTCAGGCTGTCAAGGTCACAGTGTCCCCTTTAAGACAATCAAGGGAGAAATGTGTCTGGAGTCTCTATTCCTGACTTCTGTCTTGCAAATACCAGATATAGAACTACAGAACACCAGATTCCATGGATCTTGAAAGTGATCTTTTTTTTTTTTTTTTTTTTTGAGACAGAGTCTCGCTCTGTCATCCAGGCTGGAATGCAGTGGCATGATGGCTCACTGCAAGCTTCGCCTCCTGGGTTCAAGCGATTCTCCTGTCTCAGCCTCCCAAGTAGCTGGGACTACAGGCGTGTGCCACCACACCTGGCTAATTTTTTGTAGAGACGGGGTTTCACTGTGTTAGCCAGGATGGTCTTGATCTCCTGACCTCGTGATCTGCCCGCCTCGGCCTCCCAAAGTGCTGGGATGACAGGCGTGAGCCACCGCCCCTGGCCAAAGATCTTCTTTCCAATGGCGGCTGGAAAGCGTAAAAACCGCGCAGGCCCCTCTAGCAAGTAGCTATCAGTATTCCATTTTATGTAATTAGGCAACTGAGACTGAGATAAGTTAAGGGGTTTCCCCCCAGACAGAGGCTGACTGGGACTTTGACCTACCTCATTTTTGAGTCTACTATTACCAATGGCTGGGATTTTTCCATGTTTCTTTACATCTGCACAGTGATTTTATCTCTAAAATCAGTGGTTGTATACCTTAAATTTTTAATTCACTTGTACATTAGAGAACTGTAGAAAGCTGCAGGACATCCTAGGATGTATTTTTGGAATCCAAACTTTTACTTTTCTTCTCTCCTTGTGTTCCCTCTCTATTTTGTCCTAGTGTTATCATTTGTACTTCCTGCACTATGGCAAATCCTTTTCTAGAATCAAAGAAGCCATCAGAAAAATACCAAATAGACACCAAGTCATGGGTAATGAAATCCATGGAGATGTTTACACCTTCTAATCCAGTAATTTCCTAAGAAAATAATTCAAATGCAGTCAAAAGCTTTCTATATGAAGACACCTGTGGTTGTGTGAGCCAAAAATTAGATATCACCTAAATGGCCGACATTAGGAAAATGGTTTAGTAAATTAGTGCATGTCATGAAAATGGCCCATTATAAAGCCATTTGAGCTAGTGATGATGAAGGCCATGGAGATCTGGGGAACTGCTTAAGGGATAATGTTAGCTGAGAAAAGCAGACTGTGCTCATGGGCTGGAATCCAAAAGGAAGATGCAAAAATGAGATGGCTGTATTAGCTTATAACATTCTGAATTATTTTCTTTTTTAGGTTGCCATATTTTTTGTCTTTTCCATTTTAAAATCTAGACTCCCCAAAGGCAGTGCCAAGCTTGGAAAACAGAGAGGTCCTGGCAGGACTTGTGCCCCACATGGCTCAGCTACAGAGCTACTGAAGCGGAGACACTGACGGAGGTCTTCCAGGATGAGGTCTTCTGCAGTAGGGCTCATGGTGGGTGGGGTAAGGCGGAGCACAGAGGGCTACTCAGGAAAGAAGGCATCTAACAAGAGCTTTGGTTAAAATATATATATATATATATTTAACTATGTATACATACTGCAGAAAAAAAAAAGAGAAATTTTTTAAAAAATAGGCTGAAGTTGGAGTACGAGTGATCCAGAGGGTCCCCTGCAAAAACACTCCTGGAGAATGTGACTGTGATCCAGGCCCTGATGCCATCAGGGAGAACGGTCCTGGTGAGAGAGACAGCAAGTGCTGTGGCCGCAAGGCAGGCAGGTTTGCATGGCTGAATCTATGTGACTGAGGGAAGTCACGGTTCACCCAGAGGAGCTGGGGGCCCATCTGGCAGGAACAGAGGTGGCTCTGGCAACCCCATAATAGTAACACCAAAATCTATTGACCTCTTACCCCACACAGCTAAAGCTCAGAAACCATTGGTCATTGGCATTCTCCCAGCTGATGTGAGGGGCACGGAATTCTGCCCCATGTTTTTTGCCTCTCAACTATCCCGCTGCTTCTCACGGAGGCCCCCAGCCTCCAAAGGGGGGCCTCTTTGATCTGTGACAGCCACGTTTTTCTCTAGATTTTGTGGTTCATCGCTTCTGGTTGTTTTCTTGGTAGAGACTCCGGAATCTGCCCCAGGTGTCTGGGAATGACGTGAAGCAGCACAGCAAGGAGGCCTGAGGCGTGAATGTGATGGTGCTGGGTCTGCCTGGCAGCCTGTGGGGGCGGAGGGATGCCTAAGCGGGGGATGCCGTTAAGAATGGCCAGAAGAGACAGGGTGAGCAGAGAGGCTGAGAAGAGACAGCAGATCAGAGCAGGGGGTGTGGGGGAAAGGAAAGAGGGGGTCAGGCAGGGCGCTAAGGCAGCTCCGTTCACGTGTCAGCCTCAGCCCACAAATCTGATGTGAAGGCCTTGCCTAGGGTGTTCTGCACTGTATGCATGGCTTGGTTCTTGGAGAGCCTCGGTTCTTAGACAGCCTCATTAATGCAAAACTTCCCGTAAGGCAGGACTCATTCCCCATAAGAATAAATATACAGTAGGAGGAGGAGATGTTCCCTCCGCACAGAAAATCCACAACCACTGCAGCATATTGTCATTGCTTTCTGTCTTCTCAGCCCGATCTCTCAAATCCCAAAGAGGGGTCACCCCAAAATTGACGGCTCAGCCTCAGAGAGGTGGCTACTTGGTTGCCTGTCACGCTGACGTTGCACACCAAAGTTATCGACTTTAAGGCACATTTTTCAGCCCTGGTGCTGTTACCTCCTAATGAAGGGGTGGATGACATGTTGGAGGGTTTTAAAATTATTATTTAAAAATGATTTTTAAATTATTTATTATATTTAAATTAAATTATTAAATGATTTTAAATTAAATATTTTTAAATTATTATAGTGAGTTATAAAATAGCAATACAAGAGTCCTCAAAACCCAGGACAGGTGTCCTGATGCATGTAAACAGACCCCTCGCCAGGCACTAGTGAAGAAGGGGACCTTTCTATTTCTGCTCTCAGCTGACGTGGCGCCACCATGTGGTAACTGCGTTAAGCACCAGGTCACGCAGCCTGCGGAGGCAAAACAAGGACCCGACTCCAAAGTGATATCTTAATCACTGCATGCTGGCTTTGAAATCTTGCTGTTTTCTGTGAGTTTTGTTTTAATGATGGAAATCTACATTATGCCAAATTTGGCTCATAGTTTTTTTTTATTTTTTATTTTTTTAGAGACAGGTGACAGACTGGCTCTGTCACTCAGGCCGGAGTGCAATAGTGTAAACATGGCTCACTATAGCCTCGACCTCCAGGGTTCAAGCGATCTTCCTGCCTAAACATCCCAAGTAGCTGGGACCACAGGCACACACCACCACGCCTGGCTAATGTTTTAAAATTTATTATAGAGACTGGTCTCAAACTCCTCGTCTCAAGAGATCCTCCCACCTCGGCCTCCCAAACTGTTGGGATTACAGGCATGAACCACCACAGATGCTTTTGTATGGTTCTCCTTTACATTCAAATTAGAATCCACATGAGACACAACCAGACTGTGGGCTCTGTGCCAGGCTGGGGGCCCGGCTGCAGGGTAGGCCTGGCCCTCCCCTCGGAGCTGACCAGGGGATAAGCCCATCTCAGTACAATGAGACAGTGCTATGGTAGGGGAGGGACAGAGGCTGCAGGAGCACAAAGGCCAGCTAACCCTGACTTTGGCCAAGAAAGGGGGTGTTTAGGGAAGTGACAATAAATTGTAACCAGAAGGATGGATGATTAAGAGTCAGCCAGGTGCCAGGCACGGTGGCTCATGCCTGTTATCCCAGCACTTTGGGAGGCGGAGGTGGGAGTATCACTTGAACCCAACAGTTCAAGACTAGCCTGGGCAATATAGTGAGACCCCCACCTCTAAAACAAAATAAGTAAAAATGAATTTTAAAAAAAGAGTTAGCCAGGGGAGCAGGTAGAAGAGCAAGCAAGAGCCTGGACATCCTGAGAAGGCTGGGCCGTGCTGGGGACTCGGAGCATGCCAGGCTGGGGGAGGTGAAGTGGCAGTGGCCAGGTCACCAAAGGCCTTGGAAGCCCTGCTACTGAGTCCTAAGAGTGACAGCAGATATTCACGTGACAAAGGCCCTCCCTGCTGTTGAGACTGAGACTGGATGGGGCATGGGAGAAGCACAAGACCGGCTAACTGTCCAGAAAGTAGGTATGCCTGCTCAGCCTGCATTCCTAATTCCCTTGCCCTTTTTGTCTTTCATTTGATTCATAGGAGAAAGAGGGACCGGAGGCTCCGAAGGAAAAGCATTGCTGGACCACACACTGTGGATAAGACAGGAGGTGAGGCAGAGCAGGGTTTCTACAGCCCTGCTGAGAGTGGCAGCCTTCCTCACTTCCTGTTACTGTTGTCCTGAGGGAACTGTGCTGGCGACAGCGGGGTGGGGGACTCTTATGTGACACTGGGTCCTCCGGGGTGGGAGTGGGGGGCAGGCTGGGTTTTCAGTTATTAAAATGAACCAATCACTGTACACACACCAATTAGTGCATTAAATATTATTAAAGTTGCCTGGGCACAGTGGCTCACGCCTGTAATCCCAGCACTTTGGGAGGCCGAAGTGAGCAGATTGCTTGAACCCAGGAGTTCAAGACCAGCCTGGGCAACATGGCAAAACCCTGTCTCTACAAAAAAAAAATAGAAAAATTAGCTGGGCATGGTAGTGTGCACCTGTAGCCCCAGCTACTCAGGAGGCTGAGGTGGGAGGATCACCTGAGCTTGGGAGTGGGTTCTGTTATTTTCCCCATTTGCTGAGCTGTTTAGAGATGAACTGGCCCAGGGCTGTGTGATAGATAGGTCAGTAGCCAATCCAGGGTTAATCAAGTGTTCTCAATCACTTGTGGTCAAGTTATGGGCATGGGTCATGACAGTGACTTAATACAGTTCATGTCAAATTATAAATTCCAGGAGACTGAAACTCTGTTTTTCCCCTATCCCCAGCACCTAATGCACAGCCTGGTATATACAGCTGGTGCCCAATAAACACTTACTGGATGAATGATGTGACCAGAGGCTGCTCTCCTAAGTAGCCTCCACCCAACTCCGCCAATGTGGAATAGGGATAGGGCAGTTGGATGTGCACAGGAGAAATAGACCACAGGTGCCCATGTCACAGCTGGACGAGCTGGGCAGTGCTATGGTATAACAGTGCTCACTTCTCTGGCAGATCAGGCTAGAGGCAAGGAACTGATATACCTTCTGAATGTTCCAGTCCGTGGAGAGCCTAAGGCAGAGGGGACTCCCTGGGACAGAATTTCTAGCGCTCCCTGATATTCCTGTCATGACCCATAAACTAGGAACCCCATGTTTGTCTCTCTTCCCTCTTTTTTTATAAGAAAATCAGGTAACACTGTAATAGGAGTTAAGTTTAAAATTAGAGCATACAGCAAAACTACAAAGAATCCAAGTAATACGTTTAAAAAACTAAACAAAAATAGAGACAGGGTCTCGCTGTGTTGCCCAGGCTGGTCTCGAACTCCTGGCTCAAGCAATCCTCCTGCCTCGGCCTCCCAAAGTGTTGGGCATGAGACACTGCACCCAGCCCAAGTAATCTTTAAATGTTCCTCGAACCCCCACAACTACGCTTTTGAAAATTCCAATATTTAAATTCTTTGGTTTCTGCATGCAGTTTAGCTGTGGCCACCCTTTCTCTGGGATAGTGGAAATGGGGTCTAGTTGATGGAGGTCAGGAGAATGGTGGCAAGAAAAATAAAAAGAGGTTTCTCCTCTCTCTTCTGCTTTCTTTTTGCCAAGTCTTTGGAATTGAAGCTGCCAAAGTTACTCGAGCCCATGATGCCACTGTGCCATGAAACAGAAGACTCTGACCTCTACAAAGCAGACACAGCAGGGCCTGCTCCAGCCAGACAGAGGTGCTGCCAAAAAGGGACCATGTGTGGTACCCTCTGACTGCCTGGAGAGACCTCATGGGCCCTGTGAGGGGCAGGCTGGAGAAAGAAGCAGGTGGCGGCTCCCTCCCCACCAGACCCACCCAGAGGGAGGCTGAGGAGCTGCTTACCCCCACCACAGGCCTGGATGAAAAAGAGCTTGGGCTTCCCTCCCAGGCTGGGGCAGCTGGTCCCATTGAAGATGTTCACAATCTTCTCGACCGACACAGGGCATCCATCTGTGCCGTAGACAGCCCCTGGGAACTGCAGGTGGCTGGCCTAGAAGACCAAGAACCCTGGTTACAAAACCAAGAAGTTGGAGTAGGAATCCAACAGCCTGTTCAGAGGTTTAGTGGGAGCCAAGAATTCGGAAGGTCAAAGCCAGGGGCACGAGGCTGATTGAGACAGAGCAGGTTGGTTCTGGAAAGACCCTGGTCAGCATCTGGAAAGACACCTTGACAGCAAGGGGTCGCATGTCAAACTCATGTGCCTCTAGGGGCCAGTGTGCCTGGAGAGTGCTGGCTGCGGCCTCTAGACCAGTGGTTCTCAAAGTTTGGCCCCTGCAGCAGCGGCATCAATATCGCTTGGGAACTTGTAAGAAATGTGATTCCTGGGCCCCACCCAGACCTCATTTTCAGCAGTATGGTCCTCCAGGCCCCTCTGACTGAGGCAGCTCAACGCTGAGAGTGGCTGCTTTAAATCAGTTCAGCTCAGACCTCAAGTGCATGGAAATCACCTGGAAACCTTGTTGCTGGGCGGACTCGGAATGAAGAGGTCCAGGGTAGGGCCTGGGAGTCCACATTCCTCACGAGCTCTAGGGACCATATTATGAGAGAAAGGACCAAAGGGAAAGCCCTGCCCAGCCACAGGCTGGAGTTTTACTGGCTGAAGATGCTGGCCTCGTCAGGCCAGACCTTTGCGGTTTGTCAAGAGAAACTAGAAATCCTGATTTTTATGTGAAATTTGCCAGTTTTCAAAACACCGTGCAGACCACAGGGGGACTCCAGGCCCCAGCTTGTAACTGTGATCTGTCCAACTCCTCAACTTAAAAGATGAGGAAACTGAGGCCCAGTAAGGGGTAAGGGCTTAATCACAATGACAAATACATAAGGGGCCAAGCCCCCAGTGGGCCTGATGTCCTGAGTCCCACCAGCAGCAAGGGACCTGGGGCAGTGCCTCACAGGACAGAGACAGGAGCTGAGACAACATGTGTGCTGTACCCGCCTCTGAACAAACTCTGGGGGCAGGAGCTTCGTGAGCAGACCTGGTCTCTGCCCTCCCTCTCCCAGAGGGCTTGTCCCAGGAACACCGACCTGCCCAGGACGGTGCAGCCAACTCCTCAGAGGACCACATGGCTCTCAAGAAAACAACAGGAGGTGGGCAGGGCCCCACAGCCCTTTTCCACAAAGCCAAGGGTGTTTTGGACACAGGAACGGACATGGCCCCTGCACAGCCTCTTGGCACGGCCAGTACCCAATGCCTGCCCAGGGAGCAGTGGGAGGCTTCCTACCTGACAGCCGTGAGAGAGAATGACCACCACGCAGCAGTCCAGAGCACCGTGGTCCTGCCGCGCCAGCTCCAGCAAAGCCAGCACCATTTCCTACAAGAGAGGGCTGCAGGTGAGCCAGAAGCACAGATAGGTCTGGATGCAGACTGGGCCGTTCCTAACAATAAAAGGGCCCAGCCTGGCCAGGCATGGTGGTTCACGCCTGTAATCCCAGCACTTTGGGAGGCCAAGGCAGGTGGATCATTTGAGGTCAGGAGTTCGAGACCAGCGTGGCCAACATGGTGAAACCCCGTCTCTACTAAAAATACAAAAAAAAAAATTTAGCCAGGCGTGGTGGCACACACCTGTAATCCCAGCTACTCAGGAGGCTGAGGCAGGAGAATTGCTTGAACCTGGGAGGCGGAGGTTGCAGTGAGCCGAGATTGTGCCACTGTACTCCAGCCTGGATGACAGAGTGGGACTCTGTGCCCCCGCCCCCCGAAAAAAATAAAACAACAAAGGGCCCAACCCAAAGGCCTGGGCAGAGCACTTTCTCAGCTTCCCAGGGCCAGTACCGAAGTGCTGACAGTCCCAGCAGTCGTAATAGCCACCGTTTTCGGGGAGAAGGTGCTACGCTTGGGCACTGTTCATCTAACCCCCAAAACAACCCAAGGAGGCAGGTACTATTCCTGCTTTCCAGACAACGAAACTGAGGCACAGGAGGTCACACAGCAGGTGGCCGAGAGAGCCAGTCCTCAAACCCGGACTTCTGCGTCTGAACTTGAACCTGTAGCCGCTGGGCCATCCTACCTCCCATGGTCCTCCAGATGTAAGGGCTCGCCTGGGGAGTCAGCTGGCTTTTGGAGTCCCTCAAAAGATACTTCCCCACCCGCTGCCCCCCACCCTGTCTCCCTCCACAGATAGTGAGTGTACCTTGGCAGTCAGGTCGCCCTTCACCTCCACCATGAAATGCAGCGAGGAGAAGCGACGCCGCAACTTCTCACAGTCGATGTTGGAGCCAGTGCGGGTGCGGAGCCCGGACTCACGGCAGAAGTTCACATTGTTGATAATGAGGCAGTGGCCACAGGGCTCCATGCTCAGGATGTAAGCCTGCCAGCACAGGGACCCACGTAAACCCGGGCTCTCCCCAAGCTCCCTAGAGGACAGTCTCGAGAGGCGGGAAGAAAACGGGGTCTGCCCTCCCACACAAGGAGTAGCAGGGTCTCCACCCGGCATTCCAGGGCAAAAGAGAAGCAACTGCAGGAAAGACTAGTACTAGAAGGTGACCCCCCCATCTTGGTATTAAGGGAAGGGAGCTGGTAACCTGGAAATCCAACAGCCATGAGCATTCATCCCAAAGGACCTCACGGGTCACTTAGGCCAGGGGTGTACCTGAGAACTCTGTCAGCAGAACCATGCCCAGGCCACCTGGAGGCACCCAAGGCTGCTCCCTCCCCAGGCTCAGTCCCCTTGTAATTCTCTCAAGACAGCCTGTTCTTTTGTTGATGGTACTTATCACTATTTCTATTTATATACTCATTTGTCTAACTTCTCTCTCGCCTAACTGACTGATGGCTCCTTCCCAGGTGGCCCCAGCACAGAGCATGGGAGCTACACAATAAATACTTGTGAATGAGAGAGTGGTGACTTGGTCTGGATCCCGATGCCCGCCCCTCATCAGGTCTGCCCTGCTTCTGCTGCCAGCTTTGCAGATGAGGAAGCGCAGGGATGAACAATCTGCCCCAGCAGGCGCTGGGCCGGAGTCAGGGAGGCTGGGACCAGACCCCCACTGCCCTGCCTAGGGTTGGGTTCCCTGGGCTCCTGACACACCTGCAGGGAAGGACCTGAGGGGTGGGGAGGGAAGGGCCCAGAGCCCGAGCTACTGGCCCAAATTTCATGGAGACTCACCAAATCTGCATTTCCCCTCAAACTCTCAAGAGCACCTGAAGAGGCAGAGAAAGAGAGAAACATGAATGTTGGGTTACAGCAGAGGAGGGGCAAGGGGCTCTGTGAGGACAGCCCCCCAAGAACACAGCAGCGAGAACTCAGACCCTCAGACTCTGCTGGTGGGAGAGCCACCTTGGATATCTGTTTAGAGGTTTCTAACAAAGTTAAACACACACCTACCCTCTGACAGCAAGTCCGCCCTCAGGTATATATCAAAGAGCAAGGAGTGCAAACGGGCACAAAAGACTTGGCCAAAATGTTCCCTGAGGCCTTATTCATCACGCCCCAACATGGAAAAAACCAATCTAACAACAGTTTGGTAGATATACAAATTGTGATACAGCCACACAAGAGAACATTACACAGCCTAAAAAGGAATGAGCTACTGATGATACAGGAGACAGAAAGAAATTATTTAGGCAGATAGTGAGGGTAAAACAGTCCTAGGCAGAATTTCCCTTTTAACAAAATCCCTAAATCGTTTCTTTTCTTTTTTTTTTCTTTTTTGAGATGGAGTTTCACTCTTGTCGCCCAGGCAGGAGTGCAATGGCGCTATCTTGGCTCACTGCAAACTCTACCTCCCAGATTCAAGCAATTCTCCTGTCTCAGCCTCCCAAGTAGCTGGAATTACAGGCACCCACCACCATGCCTGGCTAATTTTTTTGTATTTTTAGTAGAGATGGGGTTTCACCATGTTGGCCAGGCTAGTCTCGAACTCCTGACCTCAGTTGATCCACCCACCTCAGCCTCCCGAAGTGTTGAGATTACAGGCATGAGCCACTGCACCCGGCCTCAAATCATTTCTTTTCTAACAAAGAGCAGCCTGAAAAATCAAGCTGCAGACATAGATAAGCAAGCTGGAAGCTCACATGAGTGAATGCCAGCAGCTGTGCCAATAGAAAAGGGCTACCAGGGGGCCAGGTATACTCAACAAGGAGGCTCTATCTTCCCTTTTGTCACCACAAGACAGTAAAGAAGTAGGCAACATGGCACTGGCCAGGTAGAGAACCCATCTGCATAACACAAGATTGGAGTGGGGCTGGCCAGCTTTTCGCACCACATGCAAATGGCACACCTAGCCCTAACCAGTTTTATGCATCCTATGCAAATGAAACACCTGGTCTGACCAATCTTTGTGCCCTATGTAAATCAGACACCATCTCCTCAGGCTCATCTTTAAAACCCCTTGCATTTCATTGCAGAAACAGCAACCCATTTCACTGGGACCCCTCTCTCTGCAGCAGAGAGAGCTCTTCTCTTTCTTTCACCTATTATACTTCCACTCTGAACCTCACTGTATGTCCGTGTCCTAGTCTTCCGTGGCTGTGAAGACAATGAATCTTGGGTATTTACCCCAGACGAATGACACCGCTTCACTGATACATGCAATGCGGGATAACCTTGAAAATGTGCTGCGTAAGGCCAGGTGCGGTGGCTCACGTCTATAATCCTGGCACTTTGGGAGGCAGATCACCTGAGGTCAGGAGTTCGAGACTAGCCTGGCCAACGTGGTGAAACCCCGTCTGTACTAAAAATACAAAAAAAAAAGAAAAATTAGCCAGGCGAGGGGGCAGGCACCTGTAATCCCAGCTACTCGGGAGGCTGAGGCAGGAGAATTGCTTGAACCTGGGAGGCAGAGGTTGCAGTGAGTCAAGATCACGTCATTGCGCTCCAGCCTGGGCAACAAGAGCAAAACTCCATCTCAAAAAAAAAAGAAAACGTGCTGCGTGAAAAAAGCCAGACACCAGAGAGTATAGAAATAGTGTGGTCTCATTGAGAAGAAATTCCAGAGCAGAAAGAGGTGAGAGAAGCTCAGGAGAGCAGATGCTCACTGTCTGCGAGTCCATAGGGGCCCAGCACACAGCAGGTCCTCAGGAAATACTTGCAGAATGAATAAATGAATAAAGATGATTATTTTCCATCAACGTCAAAAGAGTTTTCATTTCCGTTAGCAAGAAGTTGACTGGCCACCAGCCTAAAAGGTTATGAGATGTTTTTTCTTTTTTTTTTTTGAGACAGAGTCTCGCTCTGTCACCCAGGCTGGAGTGCAGTGGCGCGATCTTGGCTCGCTGCAACTTCTGCCTCCTGGGTTCAAGCGATTCTCCTGCCTCAGCCTCCCAAGTAGCTGGGAGTACAAGCACCTGCACCACGCTTGGCTAATTTTTGTATTTTTAGTAGAGATGGGGTTTCACCATGTTAGCCAGGCTGGCCTCGAACTCCTGACTTCAGGTGATCCACCTGCCTCGCCCTCCCAAAGTGCTGGGATTACAGGCATGAGCCACCACGCCCGGCCTACATTTTTTCTTTTTTCAACAAGGAGAATACAGTGGCCACCTCCAAGGTGCAGTGGAGCCCATACTCCTGTTCCAGTAACAGTGCCATTCCTTGCTTAGAACAGGTCTGAACTATTCTGCCAGCTTAAAGGCCACAGCAGAAAAGCACTCACATCCCATTCACATCCCATTTTTAAAGTCAGAAATGGTTTTACCTACCCTGAAAATTCCTATTCATCCACAGACTTAATTCTGAGAACATTTGCTCATCTCCAAAATTCCACTGTACCCCAAAAATATAACTACTATCCACTACTGAGGAATTCACTCATTCCCCAAATTAGAAATATCTATTGATAAAGCAAAATGACTGCTCTCAAGAGGCCAAGGGCTACAGGTGCCCATGGAGGGAGCAAATCAACCAAGGGGTACCCAAAGAAAGAGGGAGAGGAAACACTCCAGGCAGAGGCCCCGGCATGAGCAAAGGCAGGGAGGATGCAGGAGCATGGCATGTTCAGGGCCCCTCAAGTTCGGTGACATGGTCAGATACAAGGTGCATGAGACCAGTTTCTCCTGAAATGGCCACTCCCATGGGGACAATAAACACACATGGCTAAGTGTGTGCAAAAGAATCAGTCTTCCAGCCTGAGTCACTGGACATGTGCCCAGGTCTCCAACACAAACAGAAGAGGGCAAGCACATCCTCTCTGCCACCCAAGAGAAAGAAGGGGTTTTGTCCCTCCGAACCTATGCTGGAATCACCCCAGAAGTGGCAGCAAAAGAGTTCCCACAAGGGAGTGCCCCAAACTGTCCTAAGATGGGGCCAGTTGGGATTCCAAAGAAAGAAGCAATAAATGCCAGGGCGATCTGGCCAAAGCAATCCTCGAGGTGCGGAGGCGAGAAAAAAAAACAGGTGTCTACCTAGGTTTGGTCCATAGTGAAGAGGTCAGGGTAAGGAGTTTATATGAAGGTTTAAGGAATTTGGCTCAGGGCCAGGGCTGGTTTCTTTCAGTGTTTTGGGTGATAACCTAGATACCTTTTTGTTTTGTTTTGTTTTTGGAGACGGAGTCTCACTCTCTTGTCCAGGCTGGAGTGCAGTGGTGCAATCTCAACTCACTGCAAACTTTGCCTGCTGGGCTCAAGTGACCCTCCCTCCTAAGCCATCCAAGTAGCTAGGACTACACCACTACACCTAATTTTTTATTTTTTTATTTATTTATTTTTTTTCAGACAGAGTCCCGCTCTGTCGCCCAAGCTGGAGTACAATGGCACAATCTTGGCTCACTGCAACCTCTGTCTCCCAGGTTCAAACAATTCTCCTGCCTCAGCCTCCCAAGTAGCTGGGATTACAAGCACACACCACCACGCCCAGCTAATTTTTGCATTTTTAGTAGAGGCAGGGTTTCATCATGTTGGCCAGGCTGGTCTCAAACTACTGGCCTCAAGTGATCCATCCGTCTTGGCCTCCCCAAGTGCTGGGATCACAGGCGTGAGCCACCATGCCCAGCCTACCTAGATACCTTTATCAATGCCTGAGAATGTTTAAGGCCCAGGTTTGGGCTCAGGTCTGCTGGGAAAAACCTGCAGCTGGCTGGGTCACAGGGTGGTCAAAGCACTCTGTGATTTTCAATCAGGACACAGAAAGAAACAGGGGAACTGGGGGACCCTACAGAAGGGAAGATGCCCTAGGACTGGCCCTCCCCAGCCTTTGGCAATTTAGAAATCAAGAAGGAAGCAGAGCTGACCAACAAGACCCAAGGCTCACTCAATAGGAGGCCCCATGTGAAGTCCCTCCACACACTGCCTCACTTACTCCTCAGAGCAGGCCCTTCAGCACAGAAGTACTGGCACACATCCCCATTCGCCAGAGGGGAATTGGGGGCTCAGAGACCCTGAGTTGTAATGGGAGGTGAGCACAGCCACCAGCCCCAGAGCAAAGAGACCAAGAAGCCAGGTAGGGCTGAAAAGCCAACTTCTACTTTCAAGGAAGTTCCAACCCAGGCAAGGCATGAGCAGAGAAAGCCACTGATGGTTGAGTTCACAGATCAACTTGACTAGATCACAGGGTACCCAAATATTTGGTTAAATATAACAGTATTTCTCGGGGTGCCTGTGAGAGTGTTTTGGGGATGAGAATGGGATTTGAATAGGTAGACAGAGTAAAGCAGATGGCCCTCCCCAGGAGGGTGGGCCGCGTCCAATCCGTCAAGGGCCTGAATAGAACAAAACAGTGGAGAATGGGAGAATTTGATCTCTCTCTGTCTCACTACTTGAGCTGGGACATCAGTCTTCTCCTGCCTTTGGAATGGGACTTCTACCATTGGTGCTCCTGGATCTCAGGCCTTCAGACTCAGACTGGAACTACATCACCAGCTTTCCTGGTCTCCAACTTGCAGATGGCAGATCTTGGAACTTCTCAGCCTCCATAATTGCATGAGCCTGTTCCTTGTAATAAATATCTTTTTAGATAAAGATATATATATATATATACACACACACAAAAAAATGCATATATCTTTCTGTATATATATCCATGTGTGTATGTGTGTATATGTATATATATAAAACAGAGGCCCAGAGACTCAACTACTTGTCCACTGTGACACAGCTGCTAAGTGTTGGAGTTGGGCTTTGAACCAAGTACCTCGGACTCACTCCATCACTGCCTCATACAGGACAAATGGCTTGGCCAGGTGAAGTGGCTCACGCCTGTAATCCCACCACTTTGGGAGGCTGAGGCGGACAGATCACGAGGTCAGGAGATCAACACCATACTGGTTAACATGGTGAAACCCCATCTCTACTAAAAAAAATACAAAAAAATTAGCTGGGCATGGTGGCAGGTGCCTGTAGTCCCAGATACTCGGGAGGCTGAGGCGGGAGAATGGCATGAACCCAGGAGGCAGAGCTTCCAGTGAGCAGAGATTGCGCCACTGCACTCCAGTCTGGGCAACAGAACAAGACTCCGTCTCAAAAAAAAAAAAAAAAAAAGAACGGCTCATTCTCTTTCTTGTCTGTGTATATGTGCCATTAATCATTAGCTCATGCAAATGTTTACTAAGTACCTGCTGAGTTCCAGGTGTTGGGGATGCAGCATTGAACAAAAGATGCTGTTTTATACACATACACACACCCCCTATTGGTTCTCTTTCTCTGGAGAATCATGAGAACACAGCCACCAACAGTTCTCCCAGCTCTCCCAGGCAAGAGGCCCTGGCTGGAACAAGCAGTTACACACAAGGCATCACGTCTGAAACTAAGAAAGTTCCTTCCATTCTGAAGGAAAAGGCATTTTCCTTTGAATATACAAAGACAAAGCCACTCTCTCTGGTGGGTCCCCTAATGATGCACCTCTAAAGCACCGTGTTCAGCTTCATAGCACTACCCACAGCCGTGAATAAAGACCAAATTAGGCAAGCATGAACTGAGTACCTGCCCCTCTCCACCTGAAGGCAAGGACTGGGCATCCTTGTTCGAAGCTGCATCCCCAACACCTAGAACCCAACAGGTACTTAGTAAACATTTGTGTGAGCTAATGAGTAATGGCACAAATATAGGGACAAGAAAGAGAATGAGCCATTTGTTTTTCGTGAGACAGTGATGGAGTGAGTCCGAGGTACTTGGGTTCAAATCCCAACTCCAACACTTAGCACCTGTGTCACAATGGGCAAGGAGCTCAGAGTCTCTGGGCCTCTGATTTCCCCATCTGTATTACAGGATAATAGGAGCAACTACCAACCTCATAGGATTGTGATGACACCTCAAACAATTAATACATGTGAGGCACATAGAACAATACCCGACACACTTGACAACTCAATAAAACTGATGTGTCCACATTATTATTCATTGACACTCATGCTCAATGAATATGTATGAGTGCAGTGTGTGTACTCAGCCCCACCACACTAACCCTTTGGGCCAGATTCTTCTTTATTGTGCAGAGCTACTCTGTACACTGTTGGGTTTTGGCAGCATCTCTGTCTACCCACTAGATGCCAGTAGCACCCACCCACCCTCAGCTATAACAACCAGATTTGTCCCTAGACATTGTCAAATGTCCCTTGGAGGTCGGGGAAAAATCGTCCCCAGTGTGAAACACTGACCTACAGCATCCTTTCCTGTATTCACTTATTAAAGGCTCTGCTGCTGGCCCTATTCTTGCTCAGCCAGACCTTCCCATACATATGAATACACAGCTCTTCCTTTGTGGGTCACCATGAAACCTACCTTGGGAAACATTCCCATGCAGTACTCTGGAGTCTAAGGCCCAGCATCTAAAAAGGACATCTTTCAGCAGCTCATGGAAAATGGGACAGTCGCTCTATTAAGCCAGAAGACCTAGGCCCAAGTCCTAGCTCTGTACTGGAACTCACTTTGTGACTGTTGCTCTCACAACCCAGTTTCCTCCCCTGTAAGTAGCATATAATGACAGACGGGCTTGCCGTGTCTACCACGGCACAGGGTGGTTTTGATGACCTGAAAAAACACTGTGTATACTACAAAGTGATATTCACATTATTTAAAGTGATCTTGGGCAAGCCATGCTGGCTCATACCTATAATCCCAGCACTTTGGGAGGCTGAGGCGGGTTTATCACTTGAGGTCAGGAGTTCAAGACCAGCCTGGCCAACATGGGGAAACCTTGTCTCTATCAAAAAATACAAAAACTAGCCAGGCATGGTGGTGCACCTGTAGTCCCAGCTACTTGGGAGGCTGAGGTGAGAGAATTGCTTGAACCTGGGAGGCAGAGGTTGCAGTGAGCCGAGAACACACCACCGCACTCCACCCTGGGTGACAGAGTAAGACCCTATCTCAAAAAATAATAATAATAAAGTAAAAAAAATTAAGTGATCTTACTATTGCTGTTGTTATTTACCCTTCGGAATTAAGCTCCTACTAGGAATAAATACTCACAACAAACAGGAAATAAAACACCTTCCAAAAAAACAGGAAGTTTCAAATTCTGACTGTTGGTCCTAAATGACTCACGTTGACATTTCCCAGAACCAAATAACAACAGATGAGCTTTGTATTCTGCCTGCCTCCTTTACAGGATAGTAATGCACATGGCCAATTCCAGAACCAGTCTCCTTCCTTACACTTCAAGCAAATGCAGCTTCCTACCCTTATCATGTTTGTCTGTTTCTCTGCTTTAGTGGATTGCCCAAAAATCACCATTATGCAGCAAGTACTCAATAATGTTCACCATTACTATTATGAATATTAACTCTGATACCATGCAATGGTCCACCAGGCACCCATGAAACAGGAAGTGCTAGAGCTCCACACGCTGCCATGGGAACAAAGCCCCAACTGAAAACAACCCACATGTCCATCAATAGGAAAATGGTTAAATAAATTGTGGATTATTCAGAACAGGAACTGCTGCCATCTAGAAATTAAAAAGAATGAACTACTGATATGCACAACAATATGAATGAGTTTTGTTGAATTTTTGTTGAAAGAAAACAGCATTTTTTACCCATCACACAGGAAAAAATGTCAATATTCACTGTTGGCAAGACTGTGGGAAAGTGGTCACCTTCACTCGCAGTTGGTGAGATTATAAAATGACACAATTTGGGCCGAGTGCAGTGGCTCACACCTGTAATTCCAGCACTTTGGGAGGCCGAGGTGGGCAGATTACTGGAGCACAGGAGTTTGAGGGCAGCCTGGGCAACATGGTAAGACCCTATCTCTACAAAAAATTTTAAAATTGGCCAGGCATGGGCTGGGAGTGGTGGCTCACACCTTTAATCCCAGCACTTTGGGAGGCTGAGGCAGGTGGATCACTTGAGGCCAGGAGTTCAAGACCAGCCTAGGCAACATGGTGAAACCCCATCTCTACTAAAAATACAAAAATTAGCCAGGCATGGTGGCGGCTGCCTGTAGTCCCAGCTACTCAGGAGGCTGAGGCAGGATAATTGCTTGAACCCAGGAGGTGGAGGCTGCAGTGAGCCGAGACTGCGCCACTGCACTCCAGCCTGGGTGACAGAGCGAGACTCCCTCTTAAAAAAAAAAAAAAAAAAAAAAAATGGCCAGGGATAACACGCACAGCTATCCAGGAGGCCGAGATGGGAGGACTGCTTGAGCCCAGGAGATCAAGACCAGCCTGGGCCACATGGTGAGACCCTGTCTCTACAAAAAATACAAAAAAATTAGCCAGGCCTGGTGGCGCACACAGCTACCTGGGAGGCTGAGTGGGAGGATTGCTTGAGCCTGGGAGTTCAAGGATGCAGTGAGCCGTGATCATGCCACTGCACTCCAGCCTGGGCCACAGAAGACCTTGTCTCAATTAAAAAAAAAAAAAAGACACAATTTTTCAATTTCTTTTTTCTTAGAGATAGGATCTCACTAAGTTGCCCAGGCTGGCTGTGAATTCCTAGGCTCATGTAGTCCTCCTGCCTCAGCCTCTCAAGTAGCTTGTCCTACAGGCTCACACCACCACACCTGGCTAAAATGACATATTTTTGAAGTATAAGTTGGTAGCATCTATCGGACAGGAACAAGTACCCTTTAACACACAATTCCATTTCTAGAAACATCCTGCAGTCAGAACTAGACGCACATGCAAGGCTCACTGCAGAAACAACACAATGTCCACCAGCATGAGTCGGATCAATGAGGTGTGTCCCACAAAGCACACATGGGGCTACCCTGCAGAGCAGACAGAACAGGTAAGCCCGGGCTGCAGCCCTGTCTCCACTCCTCACTAGCTGTGTGATTTGGCACAAGTCATCTCCCAATCTGTGGCTCACTTTGTCTAACAGCAAAGCACCTGCCTTACAAGAGAGATGGAGAGATTAAATTAGATCATTTATGTAAGCACTCCGAACGGTGCCTGGCAAATAGCAATTACTCAATAATGTTCACCATTACTATTATGATTATTAACTTTGATACCATGCAATGGTCCACCAGGCACCCATGAAACAGGAAGTGCTAGAGCTCCACACGCTGCCATGGGAACAAAGCCCCAACTGAAAACAACCCACATGTCCATCAGTAGGAAAATGGTTAAATAAATTGTGGATTATTCAGAATGCCATGTAGAAATTAAAAAGAATGAACTACTGATATGCACAACAATATGAATGAATTTCACAGATATAATGATGAATGAAAGAAGCCAGGCTCAAGAGTATATAAGACTATATAAGATTTATATTGAAGTTCAAGGACAAGCAAAAGGGATCTCTGGCGATAGAGATGAGAACGGTGATTACCTTGGGAAAAGGGAAGTGGGAAGAAATGGAAAGAGAGTCAACAGTCTTACAGGACCCCGGAATGTTTTCATCTTGATGATATGGGTGTTAGTTACCTGTGGGTATGCATAGGTAAAAATCACCCAGCTTACTCTTGGGATTTATGCATTTTATTGGATGTAGCCGTGTGACCTTTGGCAAAGTGTTTAATTTCCGTGAGCTTCAGTCAGTTTCTCCATCAACAAGGATGGGTCTAATGATACCTGCCTTGCAAGGTTGCTATAAAGGAAGAAGGTAAGGGTAAATACTTTGTAGATGTCTGTTTGTATGGGGCAGATACAACTGAGGCCTTTCTCCTGCCCCCAGACATGAGGTAGTCCAGGCTACCCACCCAGACTGAAAGGCAAATCCAAAACAATAGATGGCTCTGGAAACATTGATCAAAACCTGGGGCCTGCTATCTCAAAGGCAGGAAAAAAAACAAAAACAAAAACAAAAAACCCGGGACATCCAAAACAGACCTCAACACATGCTTTTCAGAGGAGGGGCTGCCAAGATTCAACCTCCTGAAAACCTCCCAGAATTTTGCCATCCCTATGAACATTCAGAAAGACAATGCTAAAATTAAATTCTGAATCTCAGCCCACCCAGCTGTACTCATAGTGAGTCCCAAATGACTACGTGTCATGCCCACCCACCAATCACTCTCTTGCTACTTACCGACATCACCGAATCCTCCAGAACCAATGTCCACTGGTCTGGGTGTTTCCGGTCTGAGAACCTCTGGTTTGCGAATCTCTGGTCTGAGCACCACTGGGGTAAGGTTTTCTAGGGTTGGCTTCGACAACTTTGCTGCTTGCCTGTTAGTTCGCAGAAACGAAGCCAGCATGTCCTGGCCTGTGTCCTCTAAGCAGGAGATGAACAAAGGAAGAGCCTGACTCCCTCGAGTCTCCAGATCTATGATCAGCTGCCTGGCCTGATCCCGCCGAGATCCAGAGCCCGCCTGCTGTTTGGAAAGAAAGGCAGGATACTAATTATCCATGTACTTTCATATGGCTCTCACCTTGTCTCCCCGTTTCCCAGCTACTGTAAGTCTAAACAATCAGGCACGTGGGCAGCAATGGAGCTGCAGGTGCACTGAGTGTGTGCCATTTACCAGCCTTTGCTGATCTGTTCATTATTTTGCAGGGCAAAAGATGCCCAGCACTATGCTAAGTGCTGAAAATGCTGCCATGGACAGTCTCAGTCCTTAAGGAGCAAATTTCTAATGGGGAATGCAATCAGACAAATCAGCAATGACACAACAAGAGACAAGTGCCCAGAAGGAAGCACATGGGGCTGAGGATATCAGGAAGTGAATAGCGAATTCAGGGTCTTATGAGGTGGGAGGTAGATAGTGGCAAGGGACAAGGCCTTTGTGTGGCCAGGCCAAGAAATTCATCCTGAGACCTGTCAGGTGCCACCAAAGAGTTTTTTGGTTTTTTTGTTTGTTTTTTTGTTTGTTTGTTTTTTGAGGAGTCTTGCTCTGTCACCCAGGCTGGAATGCAGTGGCACCATCTCAGCTCACTGCAACCTCCACCTTTTGGGTACAAGTGATTCTCCCACATCAGCCTCCCAGGTAGCTGGGACTACAGGCACCCACCACCATGCCTGGCTAATGTTTGTATTTGTTGGTCAAGACAGGGTTTCACCATGTTGGCCAGGCTGGTCTCAAACTCCTGACCTCAAGTGATCCACCAACCTCAGCCTCTCAAAGTGCTAGGATTACAGGCGTGAGCTACCATGCCCGGCCACCAAAGAGTTTTAAGAATGGAGTGACAGAGACAGATATGGCCTTTCAAAAAGTCATCCAGGGGTCAGGGTGAAAAATGGAAAGGAGTGAGCCATAGCCAGATCAGGAGGCAGCAAAGATGGTGCAGCTAGAATAGAGAGAAGTGAAAGGACAAAGCACAGATACAAAGAGGGAGGGTCCATAGGACATGGGCACTGACTGGGGGGACTGTGAAGACACAGCAAGGGTCAAAGTTGACAGGCAGGCCAGGCACAGTGGCTCATGCTTGCAATTCCAGCACTTTGGGAGGCTGAAGTGGGAGGATAGCTTGAGCCCAGTTCGAGACCAGCCTGGGCAACACAGTGAGACCCTGTCTCTACAAAAAATAACAAAAAAAAGCCAGGTATGGTGTCACGCACCTGTAGTCCCAGCTACTCAGGAGGCTGAGGCTCCTAGGAGGATGGCTCGAGCCCAGGAGATAAGGCTGCAGTGAGCTGTGATAGCACCACTGCACTTCAGCCTGGGCGACAGAGCAAGACCCTGTCTCAAAAAAAAAAAATTGAGAGGTGTCAGGATGGTGGGGTCAGTCACTAAGAAGGAAGAGTCTGGTTATCTGCCACCTGTCCTCAGATACCCAGCACTGGACAGGTTCTCAGGATCCACAGGGATAAGATGGCACCGTGTCCTCAACTATCCTACAGCAGCACTGTCTATGAGAACCTTCCGTGATGATGGAAATATTCCTGGTCTGTATTGTCCTATTTGGTAACCATATATCACATGACCGTTAAGCACTTGGCTAGTACAACTGAGGAACTGAATTTCTGTGGGCGAGAGATTACCCAGGTGCCGAGGCAAGAGACTGAAGCCACAAACTGTTTCAGTATAATAAAGAAAACAGTTAGAATAAGAATAGTCATAACACAAATTAGGTATAGAGATGATCATGGACAATTATCAATCATTATTATAAACATTATTAATCATTAGCTTTTAATATTACTCTTTGTTGCATTGCTAACTTAGGAATAACCGGCGGGTATAGGGTCAGGTGCTGAAGGGACATTGTGAGAAGTGACCTAGAAGGCAAGAGGTGAGCCCTCTGTCAGGCCCGCATAAGGGCCGCTTGAGGGCTCCTTGGTCAAGCGGTAATGCCAGTGTCTGGGGAGACATCCATTACTTAGCAGACCGCGAAGGGGAGTCTCCTGCCAGGCGCGGTGGCTCACGCCTATAATCCCAGCACTTTGGGAGGCCAAGGCAGGCAGATCACAAGGTTAGGAGTTCAAGACCAGCCTGACCAACATGGTGAAACCCCCGTCTCTACTAAAAATACAAAATATTAGCCGGGCGTGGTAGTGTGCACCTGTAATTCCAGCTACTCAGGAGGCTGAGGCAGAACAGCTTGAACCCTGGCTGGGCGCAGTGGCTCACGCCTGTAATCCCAGCACTTTAGGAGGGCAAGGTGGGTGGATCACGAGGTCAGGAGCTCAAGACCATCCTGGCTAACACGGTGAAACCCCATCTCTACTAAAAATACAAAAAATTAGCCAGGCGTGGTGGCGGGTGCCTGTAGTCCCAGCTACTCGGGAGGCTGAGGGAGGAGAATGGCATGAACCCGGGAGGCGGAGCTTGCAGTGAGCCGAGATTGCGGCACTGCACTCTAGCCTGGGCGACAGAGCAAGACTCTGTCTCAAAAAAAAAAAAAAAAGGAAAATAGCTTGAACCCGGAAGGCGGAGGTTGCAGTGAGCTGAGATCGTACCATTGCACTCCAGCCTGGGCGACAAAGTGGGACACCATCTCAAAAAAGAAAAAAGAAAGGGAGTCTCCTTTCCTTGGAGGAGTCACGGAGCACTCTGCTCCACCAGCTTCTTGTGGGAGGCTGGATATTATCCATGCCTGCCCGCAGTCATCCAGAGACCTAAACCCCTCCCTGTGGTGCTGTGCTTCCATGGTCACGCTCCTTGCCCACTTTCATGTTCCTCCCGTACTCCTGGTTCCCGTTTGAAGTTCATAGATAGCGGTAGAAGAAATAGTGAAAGTCTAAAGTCTTTGATCTTTCTTATAAGTGCATAGAAGAAAACGCTGACGTATGCTGCCTTCTCTCTCTGCTTCGGCTTCCTAAAAGGGAAGGGCCCCCTGTCCTATGATAATGGGACTTGCTTCACCTTATCAATCACTTAGAAGATTCACCCTCCTTACCCTGCCCCCTTGCCTTATATCCAATAACAGAGCAGCCAGGCATTCGGGGCCACTACCCTGTCTCCGCGTCTAGGTGGTAGTGGTCCCCCGGGCCCAGCTGTCTTTTTTTCTATCTCTTTCTCCTGTGTCTTTATTTCTACGATCTCTCATCTCCGCACACAAGGAGAAAAACCCACAGGCCCTGTAGGGCTTGACCCTACCGATTTTTAGTTTTATTTAATTTTAATTACTTCAAATGTACCTTTAACCACATGTGGCTAATGGCTACTGTTGGGAACAGCACAGACCTGTAGTGTCACTGAGAAGGTAAGTCTCACTAGCAGAACAGTTGGCTACATGCAAATAGATGGTGGTGTTTAGGTTTCTCTCCACATTTGCTGAACACTCCAGGAGGTCAACACTGTGTTAAATGCATTGTTTCATCTTTTTCTCCCTCAATAACTTTATAGAGTTAAATTAGAATTTCCCAACTTTTTAGGGTAAAAAATTTCAGGGAAACTGAGTCATAGAAAGGGTTTTTCTGTTTGTTTGGTTCATTGGTTGTGGTTTTTTACAACTTGCTAATATGTAACAAGGCCAGGATGAGAGCCCAGATCCAACTGGTTCCAAAACCTGCCTGTTTTTCAGCCATACTGAATGGCAAAATGGCAACCTGTGGTTCCCACAAGGTTCTTAAAAAATTTCTGAATTTGTTGCTAACATTTTAAGCCAGGGAATTTGACAGAGGAATCAAGATTTTCAGCTTCTTTTTTAAGATGTGAAAGCTGGGCCGGGTACAGTGACTCACACCTGTAATCCCAACACTGAGGCAGGAGAATCACTTGAGGCCAAGAGTTTGAGACTCATCTAGGCAACACAGCAAGACTCCTATCTGTACAAAAAAAAATTTTTTTTTAATTAGCCAGGCATGGTGGCATATGCCTAAAGTCCCAGCTGCTCTAAAGGCTGAGGCAGGAAGGCTACTTAAGCCCAGGAGGTCAAGGTCGCAGTGAGCCATGATCTCATCCCTGCACTCCAGGCTGGGCAAGAGTGAGACCCTGCCTCAAAATAAGTGTAAGATGTGGCAATACTGGGCCATTTGTTGATATGGCCATACTCAGCTGGAGACGGAGGGCAGTGCAAAGGCTATCCACCATGATGCCCATCCATTGGTCCTCCAAGGGCATTTGAGCTTGTGATCCCCATGAACATTCCTGAAGGCAAGGACTGCGGCCTCAAACCATTTCTGTTCCCCAGTAGGGGCCACACAGAAGTCACAAAACTTATTTTATTATTAATGAATAATTACTCATATGATACTCAATTATTTAAAGACTCTTTCCCTGGGCCAGGGCACTGGCCAGGGATATCCAGCCAGCCACTCACACCTACTGCACCTCATGGTAGGAAATATCTCCTGCATCTTCACAGGCCTGTGATGAGGGTCAAATGAGACAAAGATGGGAAAGTGCTTTTAAACAAAACCTCAAATGTTTGACTTTATTATTCTCCATTCTGCATCAGGTCCCCTCACTTCCAAAACCTCTTAACAAAACATAAACTGAACACAGAAGGGGCTGGCCAAAGAGGGCAGGGCACTCTGAGCCCCCGCTCTGTGCCTGGCACTACAGTTTCACATCCGTTATTTCATTTAGTCCTTATGACAGTATTATTCTTATTCCCATTTCACAGCCCAAAAACTGTGGCTCAAAGAGGGTAAGTGACTGGCCCAAGAACACGTTGCCAGGCAGCCTGATGCCAAAGTGGGTTCCCGAAACCTCTGTGCTAGAAAAGTAAAAACGCACACGCCTCCTTCCTCGCAAGTATTAACGTAAATTAAAATGGAGACCAACCATGAACAATTCCTGAGCAGACAAAACCAATCAGGTATCCTAAGTGACCTAAATCTTGCTTAAACTGCAAACATAAGCAAAATTTAACTTGGGTCATATCTGATAAATGCTTATGTTAGAGAGAAATAAAACAAGACCAGCCAATCATAAGCAAACATAAGCAGTCAATTAACAGACCTTAAAAAAAAAAGGCAATTTTGTAACTGCAAACCAATCAAATAATTTCTTTATTTTGCTTCCACATTTTCCCAATAAATACTTGCCTCTGACGTTTTGTCATTGCAACACTAAACCTCTTTCAGTCTGATGTTCTCCAATTCATGAATTGTTTCTTATTCAAAGTTTTCAAGATGTGTCTCACATTTTTCCTTTACACAAGAAACACAAGCACTAACAGTGTACGCTGACTGAGTATGGCATGGAATCGCTTTAGCGAACACCCGACTAAGAGGTGTTTGGGATTCTTTGGCTCCGCTGAGGGGTTTGAAGCCACAGGGAAAGCTAGGCTCCCGCACAACGCCTCCTCGAGGGGCGTGGGGACCCGGCCGTGCAGCGCGGGGACAGGGGGCCGGGGGCGGGGGGCGCACCTGGATGTCCTCGATCATATGGGGCCTGAACAGCTCGCGGCTCAGCAGGGCGTCCCAGAGCTGGTCCACCTGCAGCTCTTCCACCAGCCGCAGCCGGCACCGCTGCAGGAGCCGCCGATCCGCTTCGTCCATGGCGAGTAGCCAACTAAGACTCCAGGTCGCCTCAGTCCGCTTCCGGGCCTCGGCCGCCCGCCCCAGTCCCCAGGACCCGCCCCAGTCCCCAGGACCCGCCCCCGCCCCAGGGCCCGCCCCCGCGTCACGGCCCCGGGTCAGTCTTCGCTCCCCACCGTCTCCGGACGCATCTCCAAGGCCTCGCCCCGCCCCCAGGAGTCGCTCTTGCGTCACCGCCCCGCCCTCAGGACGCACCTCTGCGCCTCGCCCCGCCCCCAGGGCCAAGCCTCCCATCACCGCCCCGCCCCAGAACCCGCCCCGCGTCACCGCCCCGCTCCAGAATCCACCACTGCGTCCCCGCCCCAGAACCTGCCCCGTATCCCCGCACTGACCTCACGTCACCGCCCCGCCCCCGCGTCACCGTCCCGCCCGCGGGACGCATCTCCAACGCCTCGCCCCGCCCCAAAGATTCGCTCTTGCTTCACCGCCTCGCCTTCAGGACGCCTCCGCGCCTCGCCCTGTCCCCAGGGTCAATTCTGGGGTCACCGCCTGTCCCCAGAACCTGCCACCGCGTCACCGCCCACTCCCCGGGACGCATCTAGAAGGTCTCGCCCCGCCCCCAGGATTCGCTCTTGCATCATCGCCCCGCCCTCAGGACGCACCTCAGCGCCTCGCGCCGACCCCAGAATCCATTCCTCGCCACTGCCCCGCCCCCAGGATTCAACCCACGCCCCCACCCCGCCCCCAAGGTCAATCTTGCGCCACCGCCCCGCCCCCAAGGGCTAGCCTCGTGCCACCGCCCCGCCTCCAAGAGCCAATCCCCTCCCCTCGCTCCACCCTCAGAATCTTCCTTGCGTCACCGCTCAGCCTCAGACTCCAGCTCGCACTCTCGCCCCGCCCCCAAAGTCAATCCTCACCCCCAGGATCCATCCTTTTGTCACCGCCCCGCCCCAAGGCGGCACCTCCGCGCCTCGCCCCGCCCCCAGGGCCCAGCCCCGCCCCCGCATCGCCTCCCCACTCCGGGCGCAGGTTCCCTTTTGCAATTCTGGCACCAGTTCCCGGTCCACCGCGGGCCCTTTGCCAGAATTCACTACAGCCCCGCTTTTACAGAGATCCGGAGGGAGTCGTCACACTTCCAGCAAGAGGGAAACCATGAGTGGAGCCGTGATGTGTCCCGCCCATTCAACCTCCTCCGGGGCATGGCTTCCCCTTGGCCCCCTCCTCCACCCCAAGTAAAACTATAAGCTCCCCTCACCGCCCTTGTGCCCAGATCGCAGTTGACTGTTCCAAACTCGAGTGTCTGATCCAACCAAGCCCACCTTACACAGTCTTCCATTCCCTCTTCCCTCCCTCCCACCCTAACACCTCCCACACAGAAAAAAAAAACAAAACCGGCAGAAATCTAGTCCTCTAAACTCCCATCGTTTTGAACGGTTCATTTTCACATTTCAAAAATAATCGTTTCTGTTTACTGAGCATTTGCTAAGTCCCAGGCATCGTGCTAGCCACTTTTCATGCTTATTTCACTTATCCTTAACTACAATCCTGCCAGGAAGGTATTCCCACCCCCCGCCGGTTTTACAGATGTAGACCCTAGGGTTCAGGGAAACGAATGTTTAAGGTCACGTGGGTAGTAAGTGGCCGAGGCAGGCAGGATTGAAACCCGAACCTGACTCTGTAAGCCACACTCTTAAGAATCCAAGAGTCCACCTTAGAATATAATCTCTTGAGCACCAAAACCTCAGCCCCATTCGTTCACTTCTACGAATATTTATTGAGCCTGTAGTCAAACACTGAGAACATGAAGGTGAACAAAACAAAATCCCTGCTTTTAGAGTTTACATTCCAGTGGAAGGATCAGGTGATAAACTATATAAATAAATAAGACATACTATGTTAGATAGTGATAAATGCAAAAAGAAAAAATAAAAACAGGACAGGGAGATATGAAAGCTCTTTATATCCGCAAGGGATCTATCTCATTGGCTCAAAGAAAGTTTCCTTCACCTACCTGTGCCTTATCCCTCTCCCCACCCCCACCGCCCTTTCCCCGTGCTTAAGGCAGAGACTGGTACATTCTTGGGTGGAGCTCGGTTTTCGGTAAACGGGATTAAAAGTCCTGGATTCTCTCAAAAAAAAAAAAAGATAAGTAAACAAAAATAAAAGGAATGCTGGATTCTAGGCCTTGGGCAAATCTCTGCCCCTCTCTGGACCTCGGTCTCCCTATCAATATTGCAGGAGTTGGAGAGTTAAAGAATCCCTAAGGTCACTTCCAATCTGACGCTCTAAGGTTCTATGAATAGGGTTAAAGAGAACAGAGACCAGAGAGTGCGTCCCCATCCTAGCAACTGTTGCTAGACGAGGGCCATCTCCCGGTAGGAGCGGAAACACCTTCCTGGATCGAGGAGGTCCTTCTGGCATCCCATCATGCATAGCGACTTCGCCTCGCTAGGAGGCACGTTTTGGCCTCTTTGGTCACGATCAGCCTTTTGGCTGCAACCAAAGAGCGCGCCTCGTTTCTATAGCAACCACCCCAGGTCCACGCCTAGACGGCGAGTGGCAAGGGTCAAAATGAATTCGCCCAGTAGACACCCTCGACCTGTTCTGTCCTCGCCTTCAGTGCGATAGACCTTTAAGCGTCACGTGACTCCCCTCGGGCTTGTCCCCGCCTCTTTCCCCTCCCCAGGCCCAGGCGATCGCTGGTGTGGACGGGAAGCTCCCGGCCCGGCGAACTAACTGGAGCACGGAGCTGCAGCCGGTTGGGCCGGTGTACTTTCCCGGTAACTCCTTCCCGGCGTGACGCGCGGAACCGCGGACGCGGCGGGGCCAGGCCGACTCAGGGATTTCCCGTCAGTTCCTTCTCGTTTCCAGTCACTGCTGGCCCCGGGGGGAGCCGGGAGCCAACAGGGCCGGGCCCTGGGCTCTCGGAGGGCGGCGGGGGAGGGGGCTGTCTCCTGCAGGGTTGCGACCTCCGGCGGGAGCGCGAGGCGGGGCTTAGACCTGGAGTTTGTCTCTGGGAGCCTCTTCCTGGTCCTGGAGATGCTGCCCAGAGACCTGGCAGCCTACCTGTTGGGCAGGTGTTTGCTGCTCCGAGGTCGGCGCCGTCTATCTCGCATGTCAGCGAAAGAACTTCCCAGACCACCGCCACTTCGGCCCTCTAACTGGAAGGAACTGACATGATTAAATAAGGCAGCGATCGTACTGCATGGTAGAAATAATAGCACTAACGACCATTTGTTGACTGTTGACTCTGGGCTCAGTAAACCCTTTACATGCATTTAGTCCCCACATGATGATCCTTCAAGGTGGTAGTATTCATTCCCATTTTATGAATAAGGACGCTGATGCTTAGTAAGTTTAAATAATTTGCCCAAGGTAATAAAGTAGTGGAGAATAGATCCGTCTTCAACCCATATGCTTAACCAGTAGCTACATCGCCTTCACGTGTTTTGTAGGATATAATAGGTTGCCTTAACAAAGAAGAAACTGGTTTGTTTTAGGATTTTATTCAGCACGTATGCAATTTTAAACGTTGGTCATCAGATTAGTCAATTTTGTGAGGACTCCCAGGCGGCATTAAACTTGCACTTACGGAAATCCACCACTGTTATGGTTTTGCCCTTCTTCAGTAAGGTGTCACAGCAGACACTTGAACCTTAAAACTATTAACTTATGAGAAATCAAGATAAATGTGTTCCTTGAAAAAAAACATTGTAGGGTATAGCAGCAATCATAATTGTGGAGTATAAATATCTACAGTTCCAGCACTACCCTGTTCATTAACCAGCCAGGATTATTTCCAAAATTGACAATGAATTAAGTCACTGTACTCACCAGAGATGGAGCTTGAAACTTTTAAAGACCACGCCTGCTGTTTGGTCTTTGCCGTTAATTCTTCTTCACATGTAAAACTAAATTTTTTCTTGCCACTTTTTCTCATCTGAGGTTTCCATTAATAATGACCGTATTGGCCGGCGCGATGGCTCACGCCTGTAATCCCAACACTTTGGGAGGCCGAGGCGGGTGGATCACCTGAGGTCAGGAGTTCAAAACCAGCCTGGCCAACATGGTGAAACCCTGTCTCTACTAAAAATACAAAAAATTAGCTAGGCAGGGTGGCGCATGCCTGTAATCCCAGCTACTGGGGAGGCTGAGACAGGAGACTTGCTTGAACCTGGGAGGCGGAGGATGCAGTGAGCTGAGATCCCATCATTGCACTCCAGCCTGGGCAACGAGTGAAACTCCGTCTCCAAAAAAAAAGAAAAAACACCATATTGCTAATGATTAAAGAGCAGCTTCTCATTTTCTTGTTTGAATGGGTGTGGTGAGAAAGAATAGAATTGAGGCATACTGCGTCTTAACTACACAGTTTTTTGAGAGTGTTTCACGTCCATGTTTGTACTTATTTAATGCCCAAGAATGCCACAACTATCTCATTTTGTAGTTTTGTACATAGTAAATCTTACAGTTTCATGAGTTTGTTGAACATGTACTCAATGAAGTATTCTTAAACCATTTATTTTATTTATTCTTATCAGAATAAATGAAATCATGTATTTGAGAGGTCGTCCTGATTATCCTATTTAGGTTTTCTCTCATTTATGTATTATTTCTGCATCCCATTCATTTTCATTCATTTCTAAAGCTTTTCTAGTCCAAGTATTCTGGAGAGTTGCTATTCTTATTACTCATCTTTTCATCTGTAATAGTTCTCATTTGTGATATTCAAAAGTAGTAGCGAGATTTTTATTTTAAGATACAGTTCAACAGCTTGACACTTTTCCTGCAAAATACCTTTTGTTGGTTTTGTTTTTCATCTATATATCTTATACTTTTACCTAAAAAGCAAGACTGTCCAGGTTTCTGCCACTGAAACTCATTGCCTCTTCAATCATTTCAGCTCTGGAAAGGAAGAGAAATGGAAGTGAGAAAGTTGAGCATTTCCTGGCAGTTCTTGATAGTTCTGGTTCTGATCCTGCAAATTCTGTCTGCGTTGGATTTTGACCCATACAGAGTCCTAGGGGTCAGCCGAACAGCCAATCAGGCTGATATTAAAAAGGCTTATAAGAAGCTCGCCCGGGAATGGTAGGTGAAACAAAGAAATAGAGGTTTAACGTAAGCTAAACAGTCTTAGCAGGGATGAAGTCTAAATTATGACTAGCTTTTATTTGTCTCTGTTTCTATGTTCAATATATATATCTGTCTAAAATATTTTACGCAGGAGAGCTAATGTTCATATTGTATAATTGTTAGCGATAAGATCCAAAGCCTATGTTTACTCTGAAACTCCCTTTTAGGAATACTTTGGCTTAAAGAATTGCCTTAGATACTGTTAGCATATTTAATGTTAAAGTAACAAGCTTTAATTTTAAAAAAATGTATATATAGTCAATAATAGATATGCTACCCTTCCCATGATACATTATTCATAAAGTAACTTTATGAGTGTAATTGCTAAACAGGAACACTATACGACCCTATTCTAAATTATTAATTTCTACACTTTGAAAAAAAGTTAAGAGTAATAGCCTTTTGCCTCCAAAAAAAAAAATTCAGAAACCAAGGATAGTTGTCTCTTGATATCCATGAGGTCTTGGTTCCAGGATCCTCAGAAATACCAAAGTCATTGGATGCTCAAGTCACTGTATAAAATAGCATAGTATTTACATATAATCTATGCACGTCCTCTCATATATTTTAAATCATCTCTAGCTTACTTATAATACCTAATACAATGTAACTGCTGTGCAAATGGTTGTTATACTGTTATTGTTTAAGGAATAATGACAAGAAAAAAGTCTGTACATGTTCAGTACAATGCAATTTTTTAAAAATATTTTTGAATATTTCAAAATAGAAAATATTATATTTTGGTTGGTGGAATCCATGGATGTGAAACCAACAGATATAGAGGGCTGACTATATATTACTCAAAAAAAAAAATTGGCCTGGCATGGTGGCTCATGTTTGTAATCCCAGCACTTTGGGAGCCTGAGGTGGGAGGATCGTTTGAGCCCATGAGTTTGAGACCAGCCTGGGCAACATAGTGACACCTCATCTCTATGAAAAAAAAAAAAGCCCAGAAGTTCGAGGCTGCAGTGAGCTATAATCACACCACTGCACTCCAGCCTGGGCAACAGAGTGAGACCCATCTCAAAAAAAAAAATCTTACAGAAAATTGTAATTTTGCCTGTAGTTATCAGGATAGCAATTAGCAGGGTAGCAATAAATCTAAACTTTGGACAAATGTCATCAGTTTCTTCCACCAATGCCTTGGCCATGCCAAAGAAGCAGAAGTGTTGGATTATATAGATGGAGGGGGAGCAGCAGAAGGAGGAAAGGACAGAGGTGACTCCAAGCTGGCTGTACCAACCATGAGGAATGGAAGAAAGTTTGGGACAGGTACCATCACTGAGCACCTACTACATGCTAACCTCCTGGTTCTATACTTTTTATCTCATTTAAACCTTATAATGAGCCTATGAAGGAGAATATCAGTGTCTCTTTTTTTTTTTGAGACAGAGTCTCGTTCTGTCACGCAGGCTGGAATGCAGTGGCACGATCTTGGCTCACTGTAACCTCCGCTTCCTGGGTTCAAGAGATTCTCCTGACTCAGCCTCCCAAGTAGCTGGGACTACAGGTGTGCACCACCACACCCAGCTAATTGTTGTATTTCTAGTAGAGACGGGGTTTCGCCATATTGGCCAGGCTGGTCTCAAACTCCTGACCTCAAGTGATCCGTCCACCTCGGCCTCCCAAAGTGCTGGGATTACAGACGTGAGCTACCATGCTCAGCCAGTGTCTCTGTTTTATAGATGAGAAGATGGAGGCTTAGAGTTGGTAAATCTGTGGTACCTCTGGGTTCCATAGTTTGACCCTCTGCATCAGTAGTCCATTGCTTTATTGTTTTTTAATCATTTACACATCTAGGCATGAGTAAGAGTGAGTGGGCTAATGGTTGGCTGGGGAGGAGCTGAATGCAAGTAGGAAGTTATCCAGAAGCAAAACTGCCACATTGAGGTGATGCGTGATACAGACTGCATGCGTGACTGCGCCTGACACTGTTCTGCTTCAGTGAACAGGTATATTTTAGCATTAAACTGGTTGAAATAAAGGTAAAGATCATTGAAAATATATTTTTCAAATAAATGTTTTAGACCATATTCCATGAGAAATCCAGAATTGGATGCCAAAAAAGCAATCTCTAATTATACATGACCTCCTTCCAGGGACTCTTTATACCAAGGTTATGTTCTACATCATTTCAGACTCTTGCCTCTTTATGTTTAAAGCAAGATATATAAATCTGCAGCGAATTCATAAGGTAACAACGTTCTTTTGGACAGGGCATAGCCTTTGACAATATTTTAAGAACACAAATAACAGCTTGAGTATGTGGGACCTATTAAAATGTACAGCTTTGACTCTTCTGTCTTCCAGAGCTGAAAAGGGTGTTATGATATTAATTAAATGAGTCATATTCTTCTCTTTTTTAATTAGATTCTCTCTAGGAATAATTCATCACCATAGAAATGTATTGAGTGTGTCATCCAGTAAAAGTCTAAAATTTTACTTTACGTTTTTAATTTTGCTCTACTATTATTTTCTGCGGTTTTGGCTATGACAATGCTTTGTCACTTGGAATAGTTTAAGTTTTGCTTACTAATGGCTTGATATACACTGAAAATAGCAGTGTTTCCCAGTTTGACTTTTCAGAATGAGCTATAGCAGGGGGAAGTGGTTACTTGTTGAGTTGGATCTGGAGCCTTCCTCTGATACATTTTACTAAGTGTTTCTTAGACTGCTTAAGAATTTTCCTTTGCTTGGTGAAACCATTTGACTTTACTTTTTCCCTTAGGAAAACTATGTTTCTCTCCCAATAATTAAGTTTTATCATAGGTACTTTTTGTTTGTTATCCACATTAGCAAAAGAAATAACTCCTCCCACCCAAAGAATGGCAGATTGGTGTGACGTGGTTATGCAATAAACTGAACAGTAAATTATTTTGTGTAATTCTTTGCTGTATTACCTTCTCTATCTTTGTTTTTATTCCTTTAAGAGGTAACTAGAGAGCCAGTAGATACTACACACAATATTTCCTCTACTTTGAATTTTAAAGATTGTGTATTATATTGCAGTTCCTGAAATAATTTCATATTAACTGAAAATAGCATTGGACAATACTTTCCTATGGCTGAATTTTTTTTTTTTATGTTTTCAACCTTGCAGTGTCTTCCCACAATTAGGAAAGTATTCCGTATGAATACAGCTGAAAGTGCTGTGGTTTCCTCCCTGTTCTTCAGCCTTGCCCTCCTCTGTTTCAGGATCTGTGTTTTCTAACCTAGCTGCCCTCAAGACTCTCTCTTTTGTTCATTCTCCTAAAAAGCCCCTTCCTACCCTTCTTCTACAGAGTTCTATATGTTAAATCTTCATTTGTATGATTGCATAATTTTTGATCCACTCAGTCGTCAGCCTGATGGTTTGGTTGATGGGTTGGTTTTGTTGGTATTTTTGGGTTTTTTTGTCATCCAGAAATGCTTTGGAGTCTCCATCTCGTTTCCTTAAGTCATGCTGTTTTCATTATGACTAGCTGAGATTTTTTTCCCCCCACTAATACTTATAGCAAGGATTAAATGGTTAAGGAAGGAATGATTTTTAAACTCAACAGTCAACAATTTGGAGTTTCCTTATTTGTAGAGAAATCAGAATATGTGGTATAATTCATTCAAACACATTCCTGCTAGAATAAATCCATTAAGTGGTAGATTTTTTTTTATTCCAATGTGCTTGGTGTATCCTTAATAGTCGTTTGCTTCCCAGTGAATTGTTTTTCTTTCCAGAACCTATGTCAGAGGAAATTTACTAGAAGTTACCAAAAGTGATTATGTAAAGAATACTGTCATACAAAGTCCCTTAAAGTGAACATTGAAAAATCAGTCCGTATAAAACACTGATTTAGGTCTTAGGGGCTTTCAAGGAAGTAAACCTAGCCCTTACTATCGAGAACTTTAAAATCTCCAAAGCTGGCGGGGTGTGGTAGCTCACACCTGTAATCCCAGCACTTTGGGAGGCCAAGGCAGGAGGATGGCATGAGTCCAGGAATTTGAGACCAGCTGGACAACATGGCAAAAAATGTTAAACATGTGGCATTGAGGCCGGGCATGGTGGCTCATGCCTGTATTCTCAGCACTTTTGGAGGCCAAGACAGGTGGATCATTTGAGGTCAGGAGTTTGAGACCAGCCCAGCCAACATGGTGAAACCCCATCTCTACTAAAAATACAAAAATTAGCCAGGTGATAGTGGCGCAGGCCTGTAATCCCAGCTACTCAGGAGGCTGAGGCAAGAGAATCGCTTGAGCCTGGGAGGCAGAGGTTGCCGTGTGCCAAGATTGTACCACTGCATTCCAGTCTGGGCAACAGAGTGAGACCCTGTCTCAAAAAAAACAAAAAAACAAAAAAAACAGTGGCCTTGAAATCTTTATCCAGGTAAAAGGCAATCGTAATAATAACGAAAAGTGTTCTAATTTGAAAGTCAGGCACAAGTGCAGTTTGAAACCTGATTGTTACTAAATGAATTTAGTCTATCCTAAAAGCTGTTTCTCATGTCTACCTGTGTTATCAGAAGAAACAACAGCATTCTAGCATCCTGATGTCATTCTAGCATTGGGATGAAACATTGCCATCCTAGGAGAAGACATGGGTTCTTATGGATAAACGATTTAGCCTTCAGCCAGCTTTAGCAGTGTTTGGGAGCAGTGTACAGACATGCACCATTTCCTACCTTCCTCTGAAATGCT
Organism: Gorilla gorilla gorilla; assembly: GCF_029281585.2. NCBI lineage: Eukaryota > Metazoa > Chordata > Mammalia > Primates > Hominidae > Gorilla > Gorilla gorilla. The sequence goes on along the minus strand of NC_073224.2, from coordinate 224,652,959 downwards.
GCAGTATTATATGGTGCTTTGAAAACGTGCCCTGCCGGAGTGCTTTGGAAAAAAATCACCTGTTTCAAAGTTTCATTGATTATAGTCATGTAAAACAACTGATTGCCTCTATCATTTATTTTAAGAAACTTTCCTAACAAAATAGCCCTCCATTTGCCTCTGTAGTGAACTCTGTGGACAAGGACATTAAATGACTGTGCATTAAAAGTTACATCTGTTCTCACTGCCTGCCCGTTTGTGTTTCAGGCATCCTGACAAAAACAAAGATCCTGGAGCAGAAGACAAGTTCATTCAAATCAGTAAGGCTTACGAGGTATCGTGTCCAGCTTTGTGATGCATCCATTAGCTCTTACAAAATATGCCTTAGGAGGTGATGAGTTTTGTAAAGTTGTCAGAAAGGTCATGTTCCCCATGCCCTTGATGCAGTTTCTAGATTATAATAGAACAGGCTGGATGCGGTGGCTCACGCCTGTAATCCCAGCACTTTGGGAGGCCGAGGTGGGTGGATCACGAGGTCAGGAGTTCGAGACCAGCCTGACCAACATGCTGAAACCCTGTCTTTACTAAAAATACAAAAAAAATTAGCCAGGCATGGTGGCACGTGCCTGTAATCCCAGCTACTCAGGAGGCTTAGGCAGGAGAATTGCTTGAACCCGGGAGGGGGAGGTTGCAGTGAGCAGAGATCGAGGCCTGGGTAACAGAGGGAGACTGTGTCTCAAAAAATAAAATAAAATAAAAAATAATAGAACATATTTGGCCACATCCAGTATATCGAAACAAGTGTCTGAACACTTCAGCTCTTGGAAAAACTGGCCTATTTTAAAGGCTTTAACTAGAATTGTAGAATTACCCTGAGTATGTCTGTATATGTCTCTATTGCCTTCTTAGAAATTTGCAGTAAAGAATCACATACCAAATCGCCTGTATTTATTAAAGTGGCGCAAGGTAACAAATACATTTAAACACAAGATTTTCAGTAATTTTCCAGTATGTCAGCTCAAGTAGACTGGTCTGGAATATGCATCAAAGAGAATTCAGTGGCTTTCTGATTTGTATAGGGAATGCCCTTCAGCAGACAGTGCTTAGCTCATAGAATAACACGTCATCATTCTAAAACAGATTCCTGAATTTTAGACTTCAAAGTTATTTTGTAAAACAAAGTCAATTAACAGACAAGGCACTAGATTATAGCTATTTGGTGTTCATAGCTTTTCTTATCTTGGTTTGAATTAGTCCAACTCACTAGGTATGACCAGGTCAATTTTCTTGTCATTGAGCCCTGGTGATCAACATTAGGTTATTTTATTTGTTTTGCTGAAGTGTTTAATGTTGTGGTAGTTTGAAATCTTTAATGCCAAGATGAGCATGAGTACCTAAACTGAAATATTTTAGTCTTGAATGTTCTTTAATGTTTCTCTAGTGAAAGAAGAGTTTCTCATTCTTTTGAATGACTGCATTTAGAATATCTAATCGGCTGGACCCGGTGGCTGCTCACGCCCTGTAATCCCAGCATTTGGGGAGGCTGAGGCATGCAGATCGCTTAAGCTGAGGAATTCAGGACCAGCCTAGACAACATGGTGAAAAATACAAAAATTAGCCAGGCATGGTGGCATGTGCTGATGGTCCTAGCTACTCAGGAGGCTGAGATGGAAGGTTGACCCTGAGAGATGGAGGCTGCAGTGAGCTGTGATCACGCCACTTCACTCCAGCCTGGGTGACAGACTGAGACCCTATCTCGAAAAGAAAAAGAATACCTAATTATGTCATAATCTTTTTTCTTTTTTCTTAAGAGACAGTCTGTCTCTGTCACCCAGGCTGGAGTACAGTGATGCGATCACAGCTCACTGCAGCCTTCAACTCCTGGGCTCAGGCAATCTCCCACTCACCTCACCCTCCCAAGTAGCTAGGACTATAGGCATGCACCACCATGCCTGGCCGATTTTTTTTTTTCTTTTTGTAGCGAAGTCTTGCTATGTGGTCCAGGCTGGTCTTGAACTCCTGGCTTCAAGGGATCCTCCAAACCTTGGCCTCACATAATCGTGTCATAATTTTTACATTTATTTTATTTTCTTTTCTTTTCTTTTTTTTTTTTTTTTTTTGAGACGGAGTTTCGCTCTTGTTGCCTAGGCTGGAGTGCAGTGGCACCATCTCGGCTCACCTCAACCTCCGCCTCCTGGGTTCAAGCAATTCTCCTACCTCAGCCTCCCGAGTAGCTGGGATTACAGGCATGCGCCACCACTCCCGGCTGATTTTTTGTATTTTTTAGTAGAGACGGGGTTTCTCCATGTTGGTCAGGCTGATCTCGAACTCCCAACCTCAAGTGATCCACCCGCCTCAGCCTCCCAAAGTGCTGGGATTACAGGTGTGAGCCACCGCGAGTGGCTGCATTTATTTTCTTCCTATGTCTTTCAAGCTGCTTACAAAAAAGTCTTTTGGATGAACCTTTTGTTGTTGTTTAGATTTTTTTCTTCCTTTATAGATTCTTTCAAATGAAGAAAAGAGATCAAATTATGATCAATATGGAGACGCTGGAGAGAACCAGGGCTACCAGAAGCAGCAACAGCAGCGAGAGTATCGCTTCCGCCATTTCCATGAAAATTTTTATTTTGATGAATCCTTTTTTCACTTCCCTTTTAATTCTGAACGGCGGGACTCAATTGACGAAAAGTATTTATTGCACTTTTCACATTATGTGAATGAAGTGGTTCCAGATAGCTTCAAGAAACCCTACCTCATCAAGATCACCTCCGATTGGTGCTTTAGCTGCATTCATATCGAGCCTGTGTGGAAAGAAGTCGTTCAAGAACTGGAAGAAGTGGGTAAGATAATTTTATTCATTGAAAGATATTTATATAGATGACTTTTTTTTTTTCAAGATGGAGTCTTGCTCTGTCGCCCAGGCTGGAGTACAGTGGTGTGATCTCGGCTCACTGCAACCTCCACCTCCCAGGTTCAAGTGATTCTCCTGCCTCAACCTCCTGAGTAGTTGGGATTACAGGCACCCACCATCACGCCCAGCTAATTTTTGTATTTTTAGTAGAGACAGGGTTTCACCACGTTGGCCAGGCCGGCTTCAAACTCCTGACCTCAAGTGATCTGCCTGCCTCGGCCTCCCACAGTACTGGGATGACAGGCGGGAGCCACCATGCCTGGCCCCAGAGCAGATTTTTTGAATTGCCTATTCTATAAACCCTTTTTGAAAATCTTTCTTAAATGTATCAGTCTGCTTTCTTCAACTCTGTGACTCCGAAGCACCAATTTTTTACTTATTGTGAGCTGAGCCTTGAAGGGGGTTGGAAGTCAGCTAAGCAATCTTCAGTCACACACTGGTAAAAACTAGTGTGTAAAAGCATCCAATGTTTAAAGAGAAGTGTGCTGTGGAAGAGGGCCCAGAACTAGCACCATCCCTGACCTTGAGCTCACCATTTGGTTGAAGAGAAAATATATACACAGAGAATTAACACCGACCTCACATTTGCAAGCACAGAATAATGTTTTGCTGAAGGAGTAGACAAAGATGACAAGAAATTCCTTCTGTATTTTCTAACTCCTTGCCCATGAAACAGATACCTTCGTTTGAAACTTTTTTCTCAGTCAACTTTCATGTTCCAATTACTGTATTAGACACTAAAGGGTATATAATAATAATAATTTTTATTGAACATTTCAGTTCCCTTGCATTGTGGTAAATGCTTTCTGTGCATTATTTTTGTCCCCAAGGCAACTCAATGAAGGAGAGACTATTATTATCCCTATTTTACAGGTGAGAGAACTAAGGCATTGAAGGTTAAGGAACTAATTCATTATTACACTACCCATAAGCATCAGTATTGGGTTGGACCCAGGAGTCTGACCATCTTAAACACTGCGCGCGTACTGCTTCAGAAATAAGTAAATCATGGTCCTTGTGCCCAGGAAACTCACATAAGAAACATACCTCAATCATCTCAGCACATTTAGTGCTTGCTGGAAGGTGCAGGCGGAGCTACCAGCGTGGCCCAGAAGTTGAGCATCTTGAAATCAAATATCATTTTAGGGAAACTCAATTTGGATGATCAGGCAGTGATTACCTGGGTTTGGCAATTTATTCACCATGACTTCCTGTTTAAAAAGAGAGACTGCTGGGCACAGTGGCTCATACCTGTAATCCCAACACTTTGGGAGGCCAAGGCAGGTGGATCACGAGGTCAGGAGTTCGAGACCAGCCTGGCCAACATGGTGAAACCCCACCTGTACTAAAAATACAAAAATCAGCCAGGAGTGGTGGCGGGTGCCTGTAGTCCCAGCTACTCCGGAGGCTGAGGCAGGAGAATCACTTGAGCCCGGGAAGCAGAGGTTGCAGTGAGCCAAGATTGTGCCACTGCACTCTAGCCTGGGTGACAGAGCGAGACTCTGTCTCAAGAAAAAAAATAAAAAGAAAAAAAGAAAGACTAATTCCTGGCCAGGCGCAGTGGCTCATGCCTGTAACCCCAGCACTTTGGGAGGCCAAGGCGGGCGGATCACCTGAGGTCAGTAGTTCGAGACCAGCCTGGCCAAAATGCTGAAACTCTGTCTCTAGTAAAAATACAAAATTAGCTGGACGTAGTGGCACGTGCCTATAATCCCAGCTACTCGGGAGGCTGAGGCAGGAGAATCACTTGAACCCTGGAGTTGTAGGTTGCAGCGAGCTGAGATCACACCATTGCATTCCAGCCTGGGCAGTGAGCGAAACTCCGTCTCAAAAAAACAAAAACAAGACTAATTCCTATGTTTTAAGGATTTCTTAGTATATAAGAGTCTCATACTGTCTAGAAAAAAAGTCATCCTAAATACTGGCAAAAATACGCATTTTTCTGCTTTAGCTCTGTGTTCTTGATTTTGTTTCATTTCACGTTATTTTGCATCTTGTGGTTAGTGTACCAGCAGGTTTGTATTTAGCCACATTCGAGTGGCGTGTTCTTCCAGTTGGCTCTGTGCCATCCCCTAAGGCCTATTCAAAGGTGGAGAGAAAATTAATGTGTATGTGCAGCTGAGGGGGGAAAAACTTCCCTAAAAGATGTGATATGTGTTTAGGATTGCTTAGTGAGAGCTGTTTGGCATCTTAAATTATGGGTATGACAGATGTTTACTAGTGCACGGAAGACCCTCTCACAGCCTCAGTATAGTATTTTTAATTCCCCAGGGTGTGCAAATTAGCCAGAAGCATCAATTTATATAAACATCAAATAATGTTTCTGAAATAAGTCACATATGCCTTTTTTTTTTTTTTTTTTTTTTTTTTTGAGACGGAGTCTCGCTCCGTCGCCCAGGCTGGAGTGCAGTGGCGCAATCTCTGCTCACTGCAAGCTCCGCCTCCCAGGTTCACACCATTCTCCTGCCTCAGCCTCCCTAGTAGCTGGGACTACAGGCACCGCCATCACGCCCGGCTAATTTTTTTGTATTTTTAGTAGAGACGGGGTTTCACCGTGTTAGCCAGGATGGTCTCAATCTCCTGACCTCATGATCCGCCCACCTCGGTCTCCCAAAGTGCTGGGATTACAGGTGTGAGCCACCGCGCCTGGCTTTTTTTTTTTTCTTTTAAGAGACATCATTCTGTCACCCAGGCCAGGGTGTAATGGCACAATCATGGCTCACTGCAACCTCAACCTCGTGGGCTTAAGCAGTCCTGCTGCCTCAGCCTCCCAAGTAGCTGAGATTAGAGGTGCATGCCATTGTACCTGTCTTTAAATATCTTTTCAGGAAGAAAAATACCACAAATTGGCCAGGCATGGTGGCTCACACCTGTAATCACAGCACTTCGATAGGCTGAGGTGCGCAGATCACTTGAGGTCAGGAGTTCGAGACCAGCCTGGCCAACATGGTGAAATCCTGTCTGTGCTGAAAATACAAAAATTAGCCAGGCGTGGTGGTGCGTGCCTGTAATCTCAGCTACTTGGGAGGCTGAGGCAGGAGAATTGCTTGAACCCGGGAGGTGGAGGTTGCAGTGAGCCAAGATTGAGTCACCGCACTCCAGCCTGGGCAACAGAGCAAAACTCTGTCTCAAAAAATAAAATAAAATAAAATAAAATCAAGTGGCCGGGCATGTTGGCTCATGCCTGTAATCCCAGCACTTTGGGAGGCCAAGGCAGGTGGATCACCTGAGGTTAGGAGTTCGAGACCAGCCTGACCGATGTGGTGAAATCCTGTCTCTACTAAAAATACAAAAATTAACTGGGCATGGTGGTGTGTGCCTGTAATCCCAGCTACTGGGGAGGCTGAGACAGGAGAATTGCTTGAACCAGGGAGGCAGAGGTTGCAGTGAGCCGAGATTGCGCCACTGCAGTCTGGCCTGGGCGACAGAATGAGACTCCGTCTCAAAAAAAAAAGAAAAGAAAAAAACCACAAATTTAAAACACCAAATATTTATCATTCTTTATTCTATTTCTCCAACCACAGCCTCCCAAGTAGCTAGGACTAGAGGCACACACCACCATGCCCAGCTAACTTTTTTTTAGACTCATCACGTTAATCGTCACAGATCCCAGAGCCAGACTTCCTGGGTTCAGATCCCATCACTGTCACTTGCCAGCTCTGTCACCCTGGGACTTCACCTCTCCATGTCTCAGTTTTCTTATAGGTAAAATAGAGATGGTGAAGATTGGTCTTAAACTCCAGGAGATAGGAAAGAGATGGTGAAGGCTGGTCTTAAACTCCTGGTCACAAGCTATCCTCCCGCCTCAGCCTCCCAAAGCACTGGTATTACAGGCATGAATCACCGTGCCCAGCCAACTTTTCAGTTTCTAATTCAGGTTTCTGTGTGCGCTCGGTCTGGTAGAAGGTATACTGAATGGCACAGTTACTAGAAAGGCATATTTCCCAGGATCAGTTCATAAATTGGCATTCAATCTATATAGCAATCCCTGGTAAGGTCATTTAGGGTAAGTCAGTCTCTGAGAAATTGATCCCTCTAATGTTCAGAACCTGGGGCAGAACTGGTCATTGGAGGCAGTAAGAAGTCCAGGCTTTGTGGTCAGCTAGAACTAGATTCAGATCCTGGTTCCACTGCACACAAACCATGATGCCTCACCCTCCCCCAGCTTCAGTTTCCTTAGCCATAAAGATAGCAATACTTACCTTGCAGAGTTATTGTGAGTATGAAAAGTATAATGTATATAAAGCTCTAGGTGTGATAAAGAAGGCACTCAAGAAATGATAATCCCTCCCTTGGGCCCTTGTCTTGTAGCCAGTTGACCTCCCTAGGTGATGTCTCTTCTGTCTTTACGAATGACCAAATCTCCCAGTGTATGTGCCTGCTTTATTCTTTTTCTTTCTTCTGCTCATATAATTCTCTGTATGCTTCCATTTATTGACATTGTTCCATAGTTATTTTTAATGACTGCAGTGTGATATAGTATACTGTACTTGGCTCTAGAGAAGAGCCAAGAATCCAATTTGGATTCTTGTTCTGCAATTTGGTCAGCTCTGCAACCTGGAAAAAGTCACTTTACCTCTCTGAACCTCTCTCTGTATCTGTAAAATGAGGGAAGTGGACTATACAATTCCTAAGGTTCCTCCTTTCCTGCCCTTGAGAGACTGCAACAGTCAAAGTCAGGTAGCCTACAGAGAGCTTGGTTTAGTCTGCTCAGCAGTTTTAAAACATTAAGTTTGGGATCCCTGCCATTTACTCAGCAATTTCATTTTAGGAATTTACTAATTAGAAAATAAGCACACAAGAGCACAAAGATGTATGTACAAAGATGTACAAGGATGCCCGTCAGCATTCCTTATAATGTTAAGAATTAGGCTAAAAGCAACTTTTAATATAGTGCTTTATAATAAGAAATAGATGTATATTTTGGTGTTTGTTCCCAGTTCCTGGCACAGATCTCCTAACACCCTTGAGATTGCCTGATCAATAGGGGTGCTAAGATAATCTTTTGCTCTCGTATTTGATCTTTGACTCTGATTCCTGACACGGAGCACCTAATCCTTGGAATTTCCTGCAGGATAGGAGCATCTTTTGTTCTACTGAGGCGACTCTTAGTGGGCCCCTGTGTGGGAGCTGGTCACCAGAAAAAACAAACCATGATTAGAAGTTTGAAAGTTTCACCCTCATCCTCCAGAAAGAGGAGAGGGGCTGGAGATTGAGTTAATAATTGATCACGCCTGCATGATGAAGCCTTCATAAAAATCCCTGAACTCTGGCTTGGTTTCCTGGGGGGTGGGCTCAGTCTACACCACCCCCCCTCAGCCAAGCCTACAGTAGGGGGCCCAGGCATCCTCACCTATGGGAGAGGCGTTTGAGTAAGGAGCCTTGCCTGGGGTGTCCTAGCCTCACATTTACTGGCAAAAAAAATGAACATATATATATATTTAATCCCTGAACTACTGGGTTTGAGAGTTCCCAGGTGGCTGAACACATGGAAGTGCCTGGAGGGTGGTGAGCCCTGGGAGGGCAGGATGCTCCCACCCTTCCATATACCTTACCATGTGCCTCTCTTCCTTCTGGCTGATCATCTGTCTCCTTTGTAATATCCCTTATACCTAATGAGTAACCATAAGGAATGTTCCCCTGAGTTCTGTGAGCAGCTCGAGCAAGTTAGTTGAACCCAAGGAGGGTCATGGGACCCTTTGATTTATAGCCAGTTGGTTGGAAGTACAGGACACAACCTGGGACTTCTGGCGTCTGAAGTGGGAGCAGTCTTATGGGACTGAACCCTTCACCTGCAGGACCTGATGCTTCCTCTGGGTAGATACTGTCAGAACTGAGTTGATACCCAATTGGTGTCTGTTGGAGGATTTATGGGGAACCCCCACCCCCACAGCGTGTGGTGTCAGAAGGGAAGCATTGAGTTGGGCATAGTGGCACGTGCCTGGAATCCCAGCTACTCAGGTGGCTGAGGCAGGAAGATCTCTTGAGCCCAGGAGTTTGAGACCAGCCTGGACAACATAGTGAGACCCCATCTCTTAAACAGTGAGTGTCAGGGAAAGCATTGTGTGGAGTGTGAGTAGGAAAAACAGGTTGGTTTTTCCTCTCTCACAACTTCAGTGTGCAACAATAAATGAATTAAATAGATTGATGGCCCAGTTTCAGTGAGCTCCTACTATGTGCCAGGCTGTGGTCTGGTGTTGGGGATACATCAGTGGACTACAAAGGGATCCCTATCTTCATGAGGCTTACATTCTAGAAGGGGAGACAGACAATAAACAATTGACAGAAGGAAAGTGAGTGGTACCTTAGAAGATGGTAAACACTGTGGAAAAAGTTAAAGTGAGCAGGTTGTGTGTGGACCCTGAGTGTGGGGAGTGCCGTTTTAAATATGGTGCCAAGGTAGGCCGCATTCAGGACTTGAAGTTGGTAAAGAAGTCAGCTACGCAGAAGTCACGGAGATGCACACTTCAGGCTGAAGGAACAGCCAGCGCCAAGGCCCTGAGGCAGGATGATCCACTGTCTTCATAGCACAGCAAGGACGCTGGGGACTGGTGCAGGCTGTTGGAGGAGTGGAAGAGGTCGTGGGGAACCAGGGGCCAAACACAAAGGGTCTTGTTGGCCTCTGTGAGGATTGTGCATTTTATTCCAACTGAAATGGGTCTTTGCAGGGTTTGGGCAGAGGAGTGATGTGATCCATTTTTGTGTTTTAGGAGGAGCAGCCTGGCTGCTATGTTAAGAACAGACTGTCAGGAGACAGGGAGAAATAGGGGGAGAGCATTTAGGATATTATTGCAGCAACATAGGCAGGAGAGATAATGATGACTCAGAGCAGGGCATATAATGAAAGTGATGAAAAACAGTTGAATTCCAGACATTTTCTAAAGAGAAAACCAACAAGACTTGCCAACAGATTGGATGTGGGGTGCAACAGATAAGAGAAGCCAAAGATGACTCTTACGGTTTTTGCCCTGAGTAACTGGAAGGATGGAGCTGTCATCAACTGAAATGGCAAAGACGTGGGTAGGACAGGTCTGTGGGAGGAGATTAGGCGTTCGTTTTTGGAAATGTTAAGCTTGAGAAGTCTAGTAGACATCCAAAAGAAAATGTACATTTATCGGCCTTTAATATTGAATGTGTCTCCAGTGTTAGCAGAGTAACTGGCCCTCCAAATATATGGTTGGATGAAAGAACAAGAAAAGTTGTTCAAGTATTAAGTGAAATAAGTATCAGATTACCCCATTTTGTTTTATGTATATGCACACACACACACACACACACACACACACACATTTGTAACTCTTCTTACATATTGCCAGATTGCTCTGCAGAAAAACTGAACCAATCTAGAATTCCAGCAGTGAAAGAATGCTAGACAGTCTATTAGGAAAGACATCTCCTATGAGGTTGGGATTTCAATTTCACACCAAAAAATTACTTAGCACTTTTTCCAGCTGCCATGGAGACATAAAAAGGCTTCACTTGGATCTTCCATTCTTTTCAGGTGTAGGAATTGGCGTGGTCCATGCTGGGTATGAGAGACGCCTGGCCCATCACCTAGGGGCACACAGCACGCCCTCTATCCTAGGAATCATTAACGGGAAAATCTCCTTCTTCCACAATGCAGTTGTCCGTGAAAATCTGCGACAATTTGTAGAAAGTCTTCTTCCAGGGAACTTGGTGGAGAAAGTAAGTATCTGTCAAGGAAAACATGGCTGAGAAGTAGTTTAAGAGGTACCTAGGACTGTTAATTGCCCAGAACATTTTCTGTAGTCCTCTCAAACCTGAGTTTCATTGTGAGGAAGGCATGACACTTATTAATTAATTAATTACTCAAACTAAATCATTTAAGTGAAGTCTGTAGGAGACTAATAATTGAAACAGATGAAGTACAGAGACTGAAAGAATTAATTCCTATTAATACCCATCTTGCAGAACTTACACTGTCATAGGAATCTGAGCCTAAAATGACAGTGCCTATTTTCTAAACAAAAAAATTAAATCACATGATAGAAAGAATTAGGGATTTGTTTCCGGCTCATAAATTTGTTCATGTGAAGATATTTGTCTTTATTCAAATTTAATTATATTTGGTTATATGTTTAACGATCATATCTATGGAAAATGCCAGATTCCATGAAATCAAATATTATTTTTGAAACTTCAGAAACTTACAGTGACAATAATATGAATGAATTTCACAAAGAAAAGGTTGAAATAGAGAAGCCAGATAAAGTTCACATTGGTCTATTATTTCCATATTTAAGCACCTAATATGTTTTTTTCAATATCTTAATTTAGGGATCAAAGTAACTAGGAAAGGACTCTGATTTTGCTTTAAATAATTCATTCTCTTAAGAATACAGGGAAAGTGAACATAAAAAATTTTCATTGTATTTCTACATGTGCTATTCCTAGACTGTCCTACTGGGATCATTATCTATAGAAGAAATATTTGTTGGAATTAACTTAAAAGTTTGTCAGAGAATATTGGAGGCTCCTAAAATGGTGATAGATTGTCCTGATAGATCCTCAAACATTTATATAAAATATCTCTTCTGTGCCCGGCATAGATTAATGTAGCCGTTTCAAGCAGCTCCCAAGCGGGTGGTTATTTCCAGTATGTTGGAGCCCATCCTAGTGAGTTGGGAAAGGCTTCCTGACAGAAGTGACCCTTGGACCAGGTTGGGTTGCAGGCAGGCAGAAATCTGGAGACATGAAATAGCCCGCTTTGTAAGAAGTTTTCATTGGTGAGCAGCAGAGGAGGGGGATGGAGAGGTTATTAGGAATCTCCCTGTGAGGGCCTCAGAGCACCTTCACGCTCCTTTAAGGAACTTGGGCCTTGGCCCACATGGAGCCGTTGTAGGAGTTTGAGCAGAAGAGTGAAATGATCAAATTTGAGTTTTATATAAATCATTCTAGATGCAGTATGGAAAGATAAACTTTTTTTAACGACTACGAAAAATTTCTAGCTAGATAATTTATTCATGTTTTTAATTTCTCTCAGGAATATTTTAAGATATCAGTGGAGGAAAGTAACAATTCAGATAACAATAAATGAAATTATATAATGTATAGAGGGGGTGGACCAGCTTATTTTTATTTACGCCGTTTAAAAAGAGCAAGCTGGCCTAGAGTGGTGGCTCACACCTGTAATCCCAGCACTTTAGGAGGCTGAGGTGTGAGCATCGCTTGAGTCCATAAGTTCAAGACTAGCCTGGGCAACATACTGAGACCCAATCTCTACAAAAAATGCAAACATTAGCCAGGCATGGTGCCATGTACCTGTAGCCCCAGCTATTCAGGAGGCTGAGGTGGGAGGATCACTTGATCCTGGGAGGTTTGGGAGGTTGAGGGTGCAATGAGCCATGATCATGCCACTGCACTCTAGCCTGGGCAACAAAGCAAGACCCTGTCTCAGAAAAAAGGGTGAGGGGCAAGCTGGGAGACTGAGGTGTGATAGATAGATGGGAGACTGAGGCATGATAGATAGATGATAGATAGATAGATAGGTAGATAGATAGATATTGAAAGGGGCAGTTGTGCGTTATTTTCTGCTGGCTAGTATATTAAGAAGTATACTCTGTAATTAAGCAAGAACCAACTCTGGAAGCTCAGTTTTTATAATATGGTCAGTAATTGTTTCAGACAGGATTATGATTTCAGTCTGTAAGAGTTCAATGAAAATATGAAATCAATATCACCATTCTTTTAATAGCTTTAGCCAGATGAAGACAAAAAGATTAGTTGTCTGCATTTTTATTTTTTGCAATCTTTTACACTTACTTGATTTGTTTATTTTCTCCTGACTGGAGTATAATACAATTGTTAAGAATTAAATATTGAGACTAACATTCTATTTTCAATTTAAGGTTACAAATAAAAATTACGTCAGATTCCTCTCTGGCTGGCAGCAAGAGAATAAGCCTCATGTCCTTCTGTTTGACCAAACGCCCGTTGTGCCACTGTTATACAAGGTACTTTCTATGCTGGCGTAATGGTTTCTTTTTCTTTTCTTTTCTTTTCTTTTCTTTTCTTTTTTTTTTTTCTTTTTTTTTTTAGCGGAAAGTAATCTCTGAGTTGGAACTTATAGCCTATTTGTCTTTTTTGTAAGAAACAGTTTCTTCCATGAGAAATGTTTGAAGACCAGAAATTTTACATAACCATCATACATTGAGTACTGATTAATGCCAGTTACTGTGTTAGTGCTTTCTATGCACATATCATGTAATCCTCAGAAGAACCCAGTGATGGAGATACTATCCCTGTTTCTTTTTTTTTTTTTTTTTTTGAGACAGAGTCTCGCTCTGTCGCCCAGGCTGGAGTGCAGTGGCGCGATCTCCTCGGCTCACTGCAGCCTCCACCTCCCAGGTTCAAGCGATTCTTCTGCCTCAGCCTCCCAAGTAGCTGGGACTACATGTGCGCGCTACCATGCCCAGCTAATGTTTGTATTTTTAGTAGAGACAGGGTTTCACCATGTTGGCCAGGCTGCTCTCGAACTCCTGACCTTGTGACCCGCCCACCTCAGCCTCCCAAATTGCTGGGATTACAGGCGTGAGCCACTGCGATGGGCTTTTTTTTTTTTTCGGAGACCAAGTCTCACTCTGTTGCCCATGCTGGAGTGCAGTGGTGTGATCTAGACTCACTGCAACCTCCGCCTACCAGGTTCAAGCAATTCTTTCACCTCTGCCTCCAGAGTAGCTGGGACTGCAGGCACACACCACCACGCTCGGCTAATTTTTGTGTTTTAGTAGAGATGGGGTTTCACCATGTTGGCCAGGCTGGTCTTGAACTCCTGACCTCAAGTGATCCGCCCACCTCGGCCTCCCAAAGTGCTGGGATTAAAGGCATGAGCCACCACGCCTGGCCACTATCCCTGTTTCCATAGACCAAGATACTGAGGCTTAGAGCAGTCATATAACCCACCCAAGTTCTCACTACAGCATGGTGAGCACGATTCCCACTGACTTCAGACCTGCCCTCTGAATGATTCCCCCACTACACTCCCAGCCTACCTACACTCCCCACTACCTCTCGTGTCACTGTGACATGAGATGGAGAGGAAGGTGTTATCGGTGGCACGGTCACTGCCATCTTACCTAATTACGGTACAGGTAATCCCCAAACTCGTGCCTCCTGACCGGTACAGATTTCAAGAAGATCGTTATTTTGCTTTAGCTATGAAAAAGAAGAGAGTTGTTTGTATTTACTTTGTTGGTACAGTTTTTGCACATGGAACACCATAGAATGGAAGTATACAAGGATACGGAAGACCTACTGGAGCTGTATAAGCTGGCATGCGTCTCTCTGCTCAGTGATGTGAAAAAGCCTACTTGATTTGTCATTTACATCTTTGCTGTAGTTTTATTTTCTTCGTCTCTATTATGCCCTAACAGTTGACTGCCTTTGCATACAAAGATTATTTATCATTTGGATATGTATATGTGGGTTTGAGAGGGACGGAAGAGATGACGAGGCGGTACAACATCAATATCTACGCCCCTACCCTCTTGGTCTTTAAAGAACATATAAACAAGCCTGCCGATGTTATCCAGGTACGTGAGGGTCACCTTGGTTAAGATTTTCTTCACATTTTATCCCAAGATTTTATGTAAATAAACAGCAAAATTGAACAAAGTGGCTGAAGGAAAGGATCTTCCTTCAGATGCACAAAATTTTTTAATGAATTTTTTTATCTAACTTGGTACCGTTTGCTTTAAAATTTTTAATTTAAAACCTTTAAAAAATTTTAGCACCTTTAAAGGGCTCCAGTTGGAAAACCAACAATCTTTTTCCAAAATGAATTTAAAAGTTAAATGTAAAACAGTAATAAAAAGGAATAAGAAGAAGCCACAAACTAACTGAGAGAATGTACAGATGAATATTTATCTGATCTTAAGGTAGGAAAGGGTTAAAAAGCATTGGGGAAAAATCTTGGAAAATCTTGATAACTTGACTCTAAATTTTATGTTTTTATGTAAATACTTTAAAATGTAAAGTTAAAAAACTGGGGGAATATTTATAACAAATATTAAAATATTGATATTTTTAATTTCTAAAGAGCTTTTAATCAAGAAAATCATAAAATTCTGAGAAGACTAATAACCATTTTTAAAAATTAAATCTCACAAGTAATCAGAGAACATTAACCTTTTTTCACCCATCCAACTGTCAAAGATTTTCTAAGTTAAAATAGTACTGTTGAGGGTGTAGAGAAACAAGTACTATCTTGCTAGAGGCAATCCACTCTAATGGCAGCTCAGGTGTCCTGTGAACACAGAAGGGTACCTGAAACCATGGAAACCAGATGGGAAAGTGGACCGTAAAGAAAGAAGAGCAGGTTTAGGAAGATAAGAACTTTGGCTGTGGACATACTGAATTAGAGCTGCCTGTAGGAAATAGAAGGAGAGAAGTCCTTTCTACAGTTGGGTATAGGAATCGAGATCTTAAGAAAAGCATACAGGCTGGTGATAGAAACTGGTGGATCATCAGTAAATGGTTAGTGGTTGAAGTCCTGAGTAGGGTAAGATCTTCCCGGCATAATACTGTAGTCTCCCCTGATCCACCCCACTTACCCCTTTTTCAGTTTCTGAGGTTTCAGTTACCCCAGTCAACCAGGTCCAAAACATAGGTGACTACAGTGCAAGAAGATATTTTGAAGCCGGGCGTGGTGGCTCACGCCTGTAATCCCAGCACTTTGGGAGGCCGAGGCGGGCAGATCACGAGGTCAGGAGATTGAGACCATCCTGGCCAACGTGGTGAAACCCCGTCTCTACTAAAAATACAAAAAATTAGCCGGGCGTGGTGGTGGGCACCTGTAGTCCCAGCTACTCGGGAGGCTGGGGCAGGAGAATGGCGTGAACCCGGGAGGCGGAGCTTGCAGTGAGCTGAGATCACGCCACCCACTGCACTCCAGCCTGGGCGACAGAGCAAGACTCCGTCTCAAAAAAAAAAAAAAAAAAAAAAGATGTTTTGAGCGAGGGGGACCATGTTCACATCACTTTATTACAGTATATTGTTAGAATTGTTCTATTTAAATATTGTTGTTGTTAATCTCTTGCTGTGCCTAATTGATAAACTTTATCATAGGTATGTGTATAGGAAAAAAACGTAGTTTGTATAGAGTTCAGTACTATGTGGTTTCAGGCACCTACTGGGGGTCTTGGAATGTATCCTCTGCAGTTAAGGGATGACTGCTGTATGTAAAGTAAGGCCAAGGAGGCCAAGGACAAAACTCAGAACAGCCACCGGCACACAAGACAAGGGGGTGCCTGATGGAGACGAGAAGGTGCTGCAAGTCAGGAAGAAAACAAATACCAGTGTCCGAATAGAAAAGAGAAGATAATCTCAATCCAGGGTAAATGGATGAGGATTTCCTAAATTGGTTTTTTGGAACAGTTTATAGTTCTGAGAATTATATTTATTTATCCCACTGGGGAAAATTGTAAATCAAATACATTTACAAAATTATTGGTAGAATGGCTGCTTTACCAGCTTGCTCTTTGTGGATATCAAGTGTATGCTTAACAAACTCAGTTTTCACAACAGCAGGTGGCTAGTAGCACCAGTGGTTTCCTGTTGCTCTAGGTAATTTGTTGTCATTGCTATATGGTATTTATGGCCATTATAATTTATTGAATCATTCTTCTGTTGGTGGACGTTGGGGGCTTTGAGGAATAGTGTTGCAATGAATATCATAACCTAAGTACAGAGTTCTCTAGGACAGCAGTTTTCAGAATGTGGTTGATAGACTCCTGGGGATTCTCAAAGATCCTTCAAGAGGAAGTCTGTGAGATCATATCAAGACATGATTTGCCTTTTTCACTGTGTTGACATTTACACTGATAGTACCAAAGCAGTAGTGGGTGAAGCTGCCAGTGCCAGTGCGTGAATCCAGGCAGGGCACCAGGCCACCTACCATCATTGTGTGCTTCACCCCCAATCACTCGCAGCAAAAACAAACCACTAGATTCACTTCATGTATTTTGTTTTCTTTTGTTTTTTCAGACAGAATCTCACTCTGTCGCCCAGGCTGGAGTGCAATGGCGTGATCTCGGCTCACTGCAACCTCCGCCTCCTGGGTTCAGGCAATTCTTCTGCCTCAGCCTCCCGAGTTGCTGGGATTACAGGCACCTGCCACCATGCCCAGCTAATTTTTGTATTTTTAGTAGAGATGGGGTTTCACCATGTTGGCCAGGCTGTTCTTGAATTCCTGACCTCAGGTGATCCACCCACCTCAGTCTCCCAAAGTGGTGGGATTACAGGCATGAGCCTCCGTGCCCGGCCTCACCTTATATCTTTGATGAAGCAGTAAGAAGTGTTAATTTTATTAAACCTTAACCCTTGAGTGCATGTCTTTTTGATGGATTTAATATTCTGTGTGATGAGCTGGGAAGTGTGCATAAAGCAGTCCTGCTGCACAACAGAGTACAAATGTCCTGAGGACAAGTGCTTACCTTGCCACTTTTCTTAATGGAACATCATTTTTACTTGGAAGAATGACAGACAACTATGGTCATTTAGACTCGGGAATTTGGCAGACATTTTCTCTAAAACAGATGAAGTGATGTGGCACTTTAAAACAAACAACTGGTGGTATTTATTGCCAGTGATAAAATTCAGGCTTCCAAGAACATTTGAATTTCGAAAAATTTGTACTGGCCATCATGACAGCTTCTCAGAATTTTCTGATGAGATTGGTTCATCAAAGTGATGTGGTTTTTTTTGTTTTTGCTTTTGTTTTTGTTTTTTAGAGGATCTCACTCTGTCACTCAGGCTGGAGTGCAGTGGCACAGCCTCGGCTCACTGCAGCTCCGACTTCCTGGGCTCAAGTGATCCTTCTGCCTCAGTCTCCCGAGCAGCTGAGACTACAGGCATGCACCACTGGCTAATTTTTTTAAAAAATTTTTTTTGCTGAGGCAGGCATATCATCTGAATTCAGGAGTTCAAGACCAGCCTGGCCAACATGGTGAAACCCCGTCTCTACTAAAAATACAAAAAAGCCGGGTGTGGTGGCATGCACCTGTAATCCCAGCTACCCGGGAGGCTGAGACAGGAGATTCATTTGAACCCAGGAGGCAAAGGTTGCAGTGAGCCAAGATTGTTTCACTGTACTCCAGCCTGGGTGAGAATGAGACTCTGTCTCAAAAAAAAAAAAATTTTTTTTTGTTTGAGAGACAGGGTCTCACTTTGTTGACTAGGATGGTCTTGAACTCCTGGCCTCAAGTGGTCCTCCTGCCTGGGCCTCCCAAAGTGCTGGGATTACAGGTGTGAGCCACTGCACCCAGCCCGTTCTTTTTTTAATAAGTATAATAAAATATGTTGGCCAGGCGTGGTG
Organism: Gorilla gorilla gorilla; assembly: GCF_029281585.2. NCBI lineage: Eukaryota > Metazoa > Chordata > Mammalia > Primates > Hominidae > Gorilla > Gorilla gorilla. The sequence continues at coordinate 224,634,735 of NC_073224.2, read as the reverse complement.
ACTCAAGCCTGTAATCCCAGTACTTTGGGAGGCCGAGGCAGGTGGATCATGAGGTCAGGAGTTCGAGACCAGCGTGGCCAATATGGTGAAACCCTGTTTCTACTAAAAAAAAAATACAAAAATTAGCTGGCGTGGTGGCATGCACCTGTAGTCCCAGCTATTCGGGAGGCTGAGGCAGAAGAATCACTTGAACCTGGGAGGCGGGGGTTGCAGTGAGCCAAGATCGCGCCACTGCACTCCAGCCTGGGCGACAGAGTGGGACTTCATCTCAAAAAAAAAACAAAAAGTTATTGTTTGGAAGATCAGTGGACCAATATTCACATACCCTGCATTCAGATGACCAATGCAGGGTATTATGAAATAATACATGAGTAAAAGATCCATTATAACTGCAAGGAACACAGATTTCTTCTTTTTTTTATTTAAATTTTTTTGTTTTTAATTTTTTTTTTTTTAATTCTTGTCAACAGGAAGTCATCTTCTCATTTGTATATGAACCTTTTGGATGCCCTCATTATGATATGCCTACCTGTTAATGTGTCTTTTTTTATTATTATTATTATTATTATTATTTTTTGGAGACAGAGTCTTGCTCTGTCTCTTAAGGCTGGAGTGCAGTGGTGAGATCTCGACTCACTGCAACCTCTGCCTCCTGGGTTCAAGTGATTCTTGTGCCTCAGCCTTCGGAGTAGCTGGGACTACAGGCACAAGCCACCACACCTGGCTAATTTTTTTGTATTTTTAATAGAGACAGGGTTTCACCATGTTGGCCAGGCTGGTCTCGAGCGCCTGACCTCAGATGATCCGCCCACCTCCGCTTCCCAAAGTGCTGGGATTACAGGTGTGAGCCACCGCGCCCGGCCTGTCTATTAAGTCTTTTACCCATTTTTTAATTAGATTATCTGCCTTTCTGTAATTGATTTGTAGGGGTTATTTATATGTTCATCTCTTTTATTCCTGTTTTTTTCTCATAGTCTTTTGTTTATCTCCGTGGCAAATATCTTCACCCATTCTGTGGCTTGTCTTTTGTTTTGTTTTGTTTTGTTTTTTTGAGATGGAGTTTCACTCTTGTCGCCCAGGCTAGAGTGCAGTGGTGTGATCTCAGCTCACTGCAACCTCCGCCTCCCGGGTTCAAGCAATTCTCCTGCCTTAGCATCCTGAATAGCTGGGATATAGGCACACTCCACCATGCCCAGCTAATTTTTGTATTTTTGGTAGAGATGGGGTTTCACCATGTTGGCCAGGCTGGTCTCAAACTCCTGACCTCAGATGATCCACCCGTCTCGGCCTCCCAAAGTGCTGGGATTACAGACGTGAGTCACCACACCTGGCTGTCTTTTTATTATTTTTATGATACCCACATTTTAAAATTATTTATTGACATATAATACACATGCAGAAAGATGCACAAGTCAGAGATGTGAAGCTCAGTGAATTCTCACACAATGAACACATCCATGTTAGCTTCACTTGATCAAGAAACAAAATATTGTCATCAGCCCAGAAGACCCCTCCCTCCCCCTACCTACTTACCTCCTTCCCAAAGGTCAGCACTATCCTGTTTTCTAACAGCATAGATTCGTCTTTGCATTTTTGAATTTTATCCAAATGGAATAATATAGTGTATATATCTTGTATCTGGTTTCTCTCAGCTTATGTTTTTGAGATTCATACATGTCATTATTTGGAGTTTAATCTTCATTCTCGTTGTTGAAAATTGCATGGCCAGGCACAGTGGCTCACACCTGTAATGCCAGCACTCTGGGTGGTTGAGACGGGCAGATCATTTGAGCCCAGGAGGTCGAGACCAGCCTGGGCAACATGGCAAAACCTTGTCTCTACAAAAAATACACAATTAGCTGGGTGTGGTGGTACACACCTGAAGTTCCAGCTACTTGGAGGGCTGAGGCAGGAGAATTGCTTCAGCCCGGGAGGTCAAGGCTGCAGTGAGCTGTGTTCGTGCCACTGCACTACAACCTGAGCAACAGAGCAAGACCCTGTCTCAAAAAAAAAAAAAGAACGAAAGAAAATTGCATGATAGGAATAGACTACGGTGTGTTTGTCCAGTCCATTCTATTGTTGACAGAGTTTTTCCAGTTTTTGGTTATTTGAATAATGATGCCATGAATATATTATTATATTTGATGTCTTTTTGATGAACATAAATTCTTTAGTATATTCACTCATATCAATATTTTCCTTTGTGATTGGTTCTTCCTTGTTTCTATTTAAGACATACTTCCCCTACATCAAAAATCATGAAGGTATTCTTCTCATAGAGCTTCTAAAAGCTGTATAGCTTTGCCTTTTATATTTAAGTATTTAAAATCATTTGGAATAGTCTTGATATCTGATAGAACAAATCTCCTCACTTTGTTTTTTAGATTTGGGGAAAGGTTTTTTTCCTTCAAAAGCATTATAGCTGTTGGTCTTTTGTACTTTTTGTATATATTGGTCTTTTGTACTTTTTGTATACATTTTAAATTCTGTCAACTTCCATCAAAACAAACCAACCCAAAAAACTTACTGGTGTCTTACTGAGTTTATACTGATTCTTAAGTCAGTCTGGGGAGAACAGAGATAGTATAAAAGGCAAAGCTATATGGCTTTTAGAAGCTCTGAGAAGAATACCTTCATGATCTTGATATAGGGGAAGTACATCTTAAAGTGATTCTATCCTTAGAAAATTGGGCCTTCCCACCTTTGAACATGATATATCTATTTCATTTGTTTAGGTCTTCTGTAATATGTCTTCATAAATTTTATAATTTTCTCTGGAAAGAACATTTTTTTCAACTTATTTCTAGGTGCCTCCTATTTTTTATCGTATTAAAAAGCTTTTTTTTTTTGTTTGATAGTTTATGCTGCAGAAAAAATTTTTTAAAAAAAGAATGTAGGCCAGGCGCGGTGGCTCACGCCTGTAATCCTCGTACTTTTGGAGGCCGAGGCGGGTGGATTGCCTGAGACCAGGAGTTCGAGATCAGCCTGGGCAACGTGGTGAAACCTCATCTCTACTAAAATACAAAAAAAAAAAAAATAGCCAGGTGTGGCAGCATGCTCCTGTAGTCCCAGCTACTCCGGAGGCTGAGACAGGAGAACTGCTTGAACTCGGGAGGCGGAGGTTGCAGTGAGCCAAGATTGTGCCACTGCACTCCAGCCTGGCTACAGAGCAAAACTCCATCTCAAAAAAAAAAGCGGGTGGATCACCAGGTCAGGAGTTCAAGACCAGCCTGACCAACATGGAGAAACCCCATCTCTACTAAAAATACAAAATTAGCCGGGTGTGGTGGTGCATGCCTATAATCCCAGCTACTCGGGAGGCTGAGGCAGGAGAATCACTTGAACCTGGGAGGCGGAGGTTGTGATGAGCCACAATCGTGCCATTGCACTTCAGCGTGGGCAACAAGAGCGAAACTCCATCTCAAAAAAAAAAAAAGAATGTAAAGGGAGCCGGGTGCAGTGGCTCACCCTAGCACTTTTGGAGGCTGAGGCGGGAGGACCACTTGAGCTCAGGAGTTCAAGACCAGCCTGGGCAACACAGTGAGACTTTATCTTTTTTTTTTTTTTTTTTTTTTTTTTGGAAAAAAGAATGAAGACAGTATCTTTTTATTGTTTTTTCTTTTTGCTGGTATAAGTAATACAGTTGTTGGTTGTTTTGTTTTGTTTTGTTTTAAGACGGAGCCTTGCTCTGTCGCCCAGGCTGGAGTGCAGTGGCCTGATCTTGGCTCATTGCAACCTCCACCTCCTGGGTTCAAGTAATTCTCCTGCCTCTCAGCCTCCTGAGTAGCTGGGATTACAGGCATGCACCACAATGCCCCGCTAATTTTTGTATTTTTTAGTCGAGGAGGGGTTTTGCCATGTTGGCCAGGCTGGTCTCAGGTGATCTGCCCGCCTCGGCCTCCCACAGTGCTGGGATTATAGGCGTGAGCCACCGTGCCCACCCTTGATTTTGAAATAAAAACTTTGTATCATCCAGCAACCTTGCTAAACTCTTCTATTAACTTAAATAATTTATCTGTACCATCTTTTAGATCAGCTAACTATATAATCATCATCTGAGATTAATGACAATTTTACTTCTTTTTTTTTCCAGCCCTCATTTTATTTCTTTTTCTGACATTACTCCTGACAGCTGACATGATGTGGAATAGAGTGTAGTAATCGGGGGCTGTCCTTGTTCTTGATTTCAAAGAGAGGGAAGGCTTTCAGCATTTCCCCAATAAGTGTGTTTGCAGAAGGCTTTTAAAATGTGGATACCCTTTATCAGGTTAAAGAAGGTCCTTCTACTCCTTGTTGACTAAAAGTTCTAACCACAATTGGTATGATTTTTATCAAATACTTTTTCTACATCCATTAGATTATTCTGATTTTTCTTCTTTAATCTTCTATATTGTGCTAACTCATATTAATTCATTCTCTAATGTTAAACCTAACTTGCATTCATGAAATAAATCCAACAAGATTATGATTTCTATTATGCTTTCAATATATTGCTGGATTCCATTTGCTAACATTTTGCTTAGGACTTTGACATTCATGTTCAGAAATGAGATTGACTTCTAACTTTTCCGTATCGTGATACCCATGTGTTGCTTTTTGTCTTCTCAGGAAGACTTTATGTGAGATTGTCTTCCTTGAAAGTTTGATTGAAAGCATCTGTAATGCCATCTGGGCCTTGAGCTTGGGTTTCTGGGTTTCGCTTTAAGGAAAGATTTTTGACTACTGATTATTTAGGTTTTCTGTTTTAACTTCTGCATTGTAGGTAGTGATTCCTTCTTGTCATCTTTGACAATGATTATTTTATGCCTTCTCTTTTGTTTTCATGGTTGGTTTTACCAGAGGCTTGTTGATTGTATTAGCTTTTTCAAAGAACCAGTTTTGTCTTTGATAATTCTTCTTCTTATATTAATATATTCATTTCTTGTTTCATTAATTTCTATTTTTATCTGTATTATTTCCTTTCTACTTTTATATTTTTGCTGTTTTTGACTTGACAGAGATGTTTATTTCATTAACTTCTTTTCTATTATGTTAATTGTAAAATTCCCCTTCAAGTACTACTTTATATGTATCTCAGAGTTCTTATAAATAGTATTTTTCATCAGTCATTAAAGTTGAAAATATTTTCTAATATCTGATAGACATTCTTGTTTTGGTTTTTTTTTTTCTTTTTTAGTCAGTCTTGCTCTGTCACCCAGGCTGGAGTGTAGTGATGTCATCATGGCTCACTGCAGCCTTGGCCTCCTACGCTCAAGTGATCCTCACCCTTCAACCTCCCAAGTAGCTGGGACTACAGGCACATGCCACCATGCCCAGCTAACAACTTTTTTTTTCCTTTTTTTTCTTTTATGAGACAGGGTTTCACTCCCGTTGCCCAGGCTGGTATGCTCTCCCAGCCTCAAGCAGTCCTCCCGCCTCAGCCTCCTGAGTAGCTGGGACTAAGGCCACGCCTGGCTAATTTTTGTACTTTTAATAGAGACAGGGTTTCACTATGTTGCACAGGCTGGTCTTGAACTCCTGACCTCAAGTGATCCACCTGCCTTGACTTCCCAAAGTGCTGGGATTACAGGCATGAGCCACCATGCCCAGCCCCTTTTTTTTTTTTTTTTTTTTTTTTCTTGAGACAGGGTCTCAGTCTGTCACACAGGCTAGAGTCCAGTGGTGTGATCCTAGCTCACTGCAGTCTCTTAAGTCTTGGGCTCAAGCAGTCCTCCCACCTCCACCTCCCAGATAGCTGGGATTGCGGGCATGCACCACCATGCCTGGCTAATTTTTTTTTATTTTTAGTAGAGACAAGATCTCATTATGTTGCCCAGGCTGGTCTTGATCTTCTAAGCTCAAGCAATCCTCCTGCTTCGGCCTCCCAAAGTTCGGGGATTATAGGAGTGAGCCACTGTGCCTGGCCTTTTGTTTGTTTGTTTGTTTTTAATTTTTTGTAGAGATGGGATCTCTCCATGTTGCACAGGGTGGTCTCTAACTCTTGGGTTCAAGGGATCCTCTTGCCTTGGCCTCCCAAAGCATTTGGGTTAGAGGAATGAGCCTCCATACCTGGCCGTGTTTCTTAATTTCCAAACATAAAGGGAAATGTTTACATTTCTGGTTTGCATTTTATATGGAATTCTAGGTTAATTACCTTGTGGTCAGAATACCTGCTGTCAATGATTTCAGTCCTTTGAAATGTGTGAAAGTTAGCAATAAAATGGTCATACGGTTTTGTAACCTGCCTTTTATACTTTGCAACATTGTTGCTTTGGGATTTATTTTTAATTGCCCAGTTCGCTACAAATCCTGAATGGAAATAATTTTGCCTAAAATTCAAAATGATTGACTTTTCGTTTTGGGTTTTTGTTTTGTTTTGTTTTTTGTTTGGTTTTGTTTTGTTTTTGAGATGGAGTCTCGCTCTGTCGCCCAGGCCAAAGTGCAGTGGCGTGATCTCGGCTCACTGCAACCTCTGTCTCCCGGGTTCAACCGATTCTCTTGCCTCAGCCTTCCAAGTAGCTGGGACTACAGACACACATCACCATGCCTGGCTAATTTCTGTATTTTTAGTAGAGACGGGGTTTCACTGTGTTGGCCAGGCTGGTCTCAAACTCCTGACCTCATGATCTACCCACCTCAGCCTCCCAAAGTTCTAGGATTTCAGATGTGAGCCACCACGTCCGGCCATGACTGACTTTTTTAATTTGTCAGCATAAAACAGTGAATAAAAACTCTCCAGTGGAAAGTGTACTTGATTTTCCCTTTGACCCGAAATAGCTGCATCATTGCTTTCAGCCCTGCATTGCTGAAATAGATCACCACATGTTTATTCGCTCAAACAGGTCTGTCTTGTTTGGTTATATTACTTTAGCCAAGGTCAGCTACGTTTTTATTAAGCTGGTAAGTAAAGAAAGCCCATCTATTTGCATTGAGAACACTGCATAAAATCTAGCTGATTCTTGGTTTTTCTCTAGGCCCGAGGTATGAAGAAGCAAATCATTGACGACTTCATCACCCACAACAAATATCTATTGGCAGCCAGGCTCACCAGCCAGAGGTTGTTCCATGAACTCTGCCCTGTGAAACGGTCGCATCGACAGAGGAAGTAAGGACTTAAGGCTTTGCCTCTGCTTGTTATTACAATAGAAGGATCATGATTCATTTTACTATAGGGTGACTAGACATCTGCCCTGTAACATTGAGAACTTATTCTTCATTTAACAAATACTGGGCCGGGCGTGGTGGCTCATGCCTGTAATCCCAGCACTTTGGGAGGCCGAGGAGGGCGGATCATCTGAGGTCGGGAGTTCGAGACCAGCCTGACCAACATGGAGAAACCCCATCTCTACTAAAAATACAAAATTAGCCGGGCATGGTGGCTTATGCCTGTAATCCCAGCTACTAGGGAGGCTGAGGCAGGAGAATCACTTGAACCTGGGAGGCAGAGGTTGCGGTGAGCCGAGATCACGCCATTGCACTCCAGCCTGGGCAACAAGAGCGAAACTCTGTCTCAGAAAAAAAAAAAAAAAACACTGATTAATGACTGTGATGGTAATCATACTAATATGATGTATTAGTCCAGGGCACTTTAGCACCAAATTGTCAGATGTGCCAGCCTGTCCTAGTGGTCAGAGAAGATTTCCCTAAGATGTAACATTTCAGCTGAGACCTGAAGGATGAGCACAGTTTAGCCAGGCGTCTGGGAGAGACTGGGTCACTTTACAGAAGCACAGAATATGGAAGAGTGACTGTCCCTACTAAAGCATTCCACACAGGGTGAGTCTTTGGAGGTCTTGGGAAGGAGCAAGGATAACGATTAAACAGTAGGGAAGTATAGAGTATTGAGGAAATGGATTGGTGGGAATCAGGAAGGCTAAGTTACATGTATTCAATAAAGTATGAAGAGTTATTATACAAAGTATCTAAAAAGTCTAGAAATTCAGGGAATGTATTCATTACACCTTCTCAGGTGAATGAATCAGTAGCTTTAAATTTAGGGCTGTTTCATCTGTAAAAGGTATCTGGATATGGAAGGAAAACATATCAATCATGTAACTTGAAAATATAAAACATAATTTCCCTGTGTGTCTAGGCTTTTCAGATTCCTTTATAGTCAAGAGCGAAGAAAAAAATGACTTAAATATAAAAAAAGAATATCCTGGACTGTAAGGATTGTTGTTTACACAGCCTTCAAAAAATATCCCAAATCCACACACTTCTCACTTTTTTTAACCGCTGCTACCCTGGAACAAGCCACCATCGTCTCCCAGCGAGACCCCCCTGGCAGCCTTCTAACTAGTCTCTCTGCTCCATTCCACTCTTGTACCCTCCAGGCAGGTGTCCACACGTCAGCCAATAATGTTTAAAAATGCAAATCAGATCCAGTCACTCTCCATCCTGGGGTCTTTGCACTTGTAGTCTCTCTACCTGGGATGCTCTGACCCCATTTCCTGTCATAACAATGTCACCTTTTCAGTTGGCACTTCCCTGACCAACCTGTCTGATGGAGCGTGGCTTCTACCCACTCTGGCCTCTCTCTGTCCCCTTTTCATCTTTTTTTTTTTTTTTTTAATATATAGCACTTGTTGATACCTGTCATAATATATCTGTTTTCTATCTTCCCCACTGGAATATAAGCTCCATGAGGGCAATAATATTGTCTATATTACCTGACATATACTAAGTGCTCAGTAAATATTTTTGGGAGAATGAATAGCTAAACTTCCCATTGGAACCTTGCAAAGGAAGCCCTTCAGAATGAGGCTCAGTGGCCTCTGGCCTGAGAGAGATTTGACAACCAGCCCTCCCTATACTGGAAGAACTAGGACAAATAGTTTCTAAAAGGCCCTGCCGGCCAGGAACAGTGGCTCACGCCTATAATCCCAGCACTTTGGGGGGCTGAGGCAGGCGGATCACTTGAGGTCAGGAGTTTGAGACCAGCCTGGCCAACATAGTGAAAACCCGTCTCTACTAAAAATGCAAAAACTAGTTGGGTGAGGTGGTGCACGCCTATAATCCCAGCTACTTGGGAGGCTGAGGCAGGAGAATGGTTTGAACTCAGGAGGCGGAGTTACAGTGAGCCGAGATCACACCACTACACTCTCCAGCCTGGGCGACAGAGCAAGACTCCATCTCAAAAAATAAAATAAAAGGCCCTGCTGCATCAGAGATTCAGTGACCAACCCCTTAAATTCCTGGCAGGCACGATGGCTCATGCCAGTAATCCCAACACTTTGGGAGCCTGAGGTAGGAGGATTGTCTGAGGCCAGGAATTCAAGACCAGCCTAGGCAATATAAACAAAACTATATATATGTAGTTTTCATATATATAAAATTTCATATATATAAAATTTTAAAATTCGTAAATGTGGTAAAGAAGTTTGGTTTGGGAAAAACATCACAGATTAGGAAGAGAAACAGTTTGTTAATGACTTGGAAATCCTCCCTTAGTAGAAATGTCAGCTTTCACTGGGCACAGTGTATTCACTTCCGTAAGATGAGCTTCTCATCTTCTTCACCTTCACTTGCCATTATAGGTGCTGGCCCTGCCATCAGGGATTGGTTATAAAGTTTTGTCTTTTTGTTGTGCAGGTACTGTGTGGTTTTATTGACTGCTGAGACTACCAAGTTGAGCAAACCCTTTGAGGCTTTCCTGTCCTTTGCCCTGGCAAACACTCAAGACACAGTGAGATTTGTGCATGTCTACAGCAATCGGCAGCAGGAGTTTGCCGACACCTTACTACCAGACAGTGAGGCGTTTCAAGGGAAATCAGCGGTGAGCCACAGAGTCTCTCCTCATCCCAGGCTCTTCACAACCATGTGGCACTTGATTCTGTTTCCTTCTTCCTTGAGAGTGTTGAATACAAATTCTAGGAAATCTGAAACTCTGAAGCCTATTTTCAAAGCCTACTCTTTTGTTTTTCCTTTTTCTTGATTTTTTTTTTCTCTTTTGAGACAGGGTCTCACTCTGTCTCCCAGGCTGGGAGTGCAGTGACATGATCTCAGCTCATTACAGCCTCGACCTCCCAGGCTCAAGTGATCTTCCCACCTCAGCCTCCCACATAGCTGGGACCACAGGCACACACAACCACGCCTGGCTAATTTTTTGTATTTTTTTGTAGAGATAGGGTTTCGACATGTTGCCCAGGTTGGTCTCAAAGTCCCGAGCTCAGGCAATCCTCCCACCTCCCAAAGTGCTGGGATTACAGGCATGAGCCACTGCTCCCAGCCTAAAGCCTACTCTTAAAACAGTTTTTGACCTGGTCTTTTTACATTCTGGATGTCAGCCTCAGGCCCCCACAGAAACCATGTTTTCTATCAGTAAACGGTAAAGGTCATCAGTGCTTTTCACCAGTTTTTTACTAAGGCAAGTCTGGTCTTGCAGCATCCTAGATCCTAGATTTTACAAATCCTTAGGCCACTGGTAATGTGCTCTGGAAATTTCTGCCCCCCTCTGCCTCTTTAACTTCATCCTGGTTGATCTCTCCTGCCTTTCTCCTCCATTGTCATCACTTCCTACAGAAACAAGAAATTCTCCTCTGACTTTTCATCATTTTCGCAATCATGGAAAATCTCTCTAAAAAACAAAGGTTTCCATTAATATTAAGTCAAAGATTATAGAGCAAAGTCTATTGAGAAAAAAGAGCTTTAACTTTTAACAAAAGCTTAGGAAAGTCACCATAAAAGTTATTTCGTGGGCCAAGCACGATGGCTCACATCTATAACCCCAGCACTTTGGGAGGCCGAGGCAGGTGGATCACTTGAGGCTAGGAGTTTGAGACCAGCCTAATCAACATGGTGAAACCTCATCTCTACTAAAAATACAAAAATTAGCTGGTGTGGTGCACACCTGTCTGTAGTCCCAGCTACTCAGGAGGCTGAGGCACGAGAATTGCTTGAACCTGGGAGGCAGAGGTTGCAGTGAGCCAAGATCGCACCATTGCACTCCAGCCTGGGAGACAAGGGCGAAACTCTGTCTCAAAAAACAAATGACTGGGCCAAGTGTGGTGGCTCACAGCTGTAATCCCAGCACTTTGGGAGGCCAAGGCAGGCAGATCACGAGGTCAGGAGATCGAGACCATCCTGGCTAGCATGGTGAAACCCCATCTCTACTAAAAAAAAAAAAAAAAAAAAAAAAATACAAAAAATTAGCCAGGCATGGTGGCAGGTGCCTGTAGTCCCAGCCACTTGGGAAGGCTGAGCCAGGAGAATGGCGTGAACCCGGGAGGCGGAGCTTGCAGTGAGCCAAGATCACGCCACTGCACTCCAGCCTGGGCGACAAAGCAAGACTCCGTCAAAAAAAAAAAAAAAAAAAAAGCAAACAACTGTAACTTAACCATGCTTTTGAAACTTCTGATGTTTTTTCTCTACTTTTCTTCCAGGTGTCTATTTTAGAAAGGCGCAACACAGCAGGAAGGGTGGTGTATAAAACCCTGGAAGACCCCTGGACTGGGAGTGAGAGTGACAAATTTGTCCTCTTGGGCTATCTCGACCAGCTGCGTAAAGATCCAGCTCTTCTGTCCTCTGAAGCAGTGCTTCCTGACCTGACCGATGAACTTGCCCCTGTGAGCATCAGATGCTGGGAAGGGTGGGACACCAGGAGGGCTTGTGAGTACACAGTGCTGGTGGCGGATTTCTGCTCAGAGCAGAGGTCCAGCAGCAGCACTGTGTTGCAGGGTAGAGGGACTCTCCCTTCCAGGTTTAGTCCTGACCATCATCCATTTTCTCTCTACATAGGTTTTTCTCCTTCGATGGTTCTACTCTGCTTCTGACTACATCTCAGACTGCTGGGATAGCATTTTTCACAACAACTGGTAGGGATATTGCCAGGCTGAATTTCTTTTTCTCTGTTAATACTGATATCACTGTTTTTCTTTTGAAAAGAGTTCATCATTATTAAATTTCAGGGTACACTTGATGGGGCAAGTGGAAGAACGTTTACACATTTTCTATTCCCCTTTTTCTTTCTTTCAGTAACTTCCCTTTTTTTATTTTTTACTTTTTTTTTTTTTTTTGAGACGAAGTCTTGCTCTTGTCCCCCAGGCTCAATCTGGGGCTCACTGCAACCTCCACCTCCCGGGTTCAAGCAATTCTCCTGCCTCAGCCTCCTGAGTGAGTAGCTGGGATTACAGGCACCTGTCACCATGCCCGGCTAATTTTTGTATTTTTAGTAGAGATAGGGTTTCACCATGTTGGTCAGGCTGGTCTCAAACTCCTGACCTCAGGTGATCCGCCCGCCTCGGCCTCCCAAAGTGCTGGGATTACAGGCGTGAACCACTGCTCCTGGACATTTTTTATTTTTTATTTTTTTTTGAGACAGAGTCTCACTCTGTCACTGAGGCTGGAGTGCAATGGCATGATCTCAGCTCGCTGCAACCTCTGCCTCCCAGGTTCAAGCGATTCTCCTGTCTCAGCCTCCCGAGAAGCTGAGATTACAGGCACCCACCACCATGCCCAGCTAATTTTTGTATGTTTACTAGAGACAGTGTTTAACCATGTTGGTAAGGCTGGTCTCGAACTCCTGACCTCAGGTGATCCACCCACCTCAGCTTCCCAAAGTGCTGGGATTACAGGCGTGTGCCACCGTGCCCGGCCACTTCCCTTTTTTTATATTGGCTTACTGACCCTTTCCCACTGGCTAGGAAAGGATCACCCATGGCTGCCATTCTGGGCAGCAGAGCCTGGGACTGTCTCTTCATCAGGGAACCTCTGGTGCCCAGCACAGGGCCTGACACACGTGGAGTCCAGTGTATAGATGTAAAAGGAATGAGTGAATTAACCTCAAGAGGCATACCCACTCCCACCTACTGATGAGACCATGAGCCCCTGAAGGACAGAACCACATCTCATTCATGTTTGTGATTCCTGGCACCCAACACAGCACCTGACAAATGACAGCCTTTGATGGGTGTTGGTAGGTACATAAAATTTCAGAACACCAGTCCTAGATGAAATCTTGAAAGATCAATTTTATCTCCCTACTCCACCCCTCTGAGCTACATCTGAATTTTTCTGGCCAGAAAAAAATCAGTAAAGTTGAGGAAATAATTCCACAATGTCAGAAAATTCTTCCATGTTTACACCTTAAGTCCTTTATTATCCCTTTTATTGTTTACTCATGCAGAACTTATTGAGCATAGCCTATTATACTGAGATACAAAAATCAAACTTTTAGAGTAAGCTGTCTGTGAATTAGAACACTGAACAATCTCTACCTTCCCCTCCACCACCTCCACCCGCCAAGAAAAGCTCTGTTTGCCTGAAATTAGTAAGCGTTTATTGGTGTGAAGAGTTTTTGGTTTGGGATTTTTATTTTATCTTTTTTTAGCTGGAGAGAAGAAATTTTAACTTGAGCTAATAGTTTGTTAATTTGGTTTTAGGCGGGAAATGATGCCCCTGCTGTCCCTGATCTTCTCTGCCCTCTTCATCCTCTTCGGCACTGTCATCGTTCAGGCTTTCAGGTAAATGTCCTGTGGCTTCTCGGTGCACCACCATGGTTGGTGTTGACACTTTTTTTGTAAAACTCCTTTTTTCTTACTTTAGCGACTCTAATGATGAGCGAGAGTCAAGCCCTCCAGATAAAGAGGAAGCCCAAGAGAAGACTGGGAAGACTGAGCCAAGCTTCACCAAAGAAAACAGCAGGTTTCTCTAACAAAACATCAGAGTCACCTCCCCGGCACCTGCCCCCCAGATCCTGTCATCTGATAACGCAGCATTGGAACATAGAGTGTAGAGAAGAACTCTCATGCACCTCCTCCCATGTAAACTGTGGCTACAGGGAAAAGTCACTGTGACTTGTGTTTACTAAGACCCTCTAGGTGTTTAGATGCCTTAGATTTCATAATGAAGGCAGAAGGAAAGAAGCCTATCAGGCAAGTGTTAGGTGAGCCAGAAGCAGGACGTGGTTTATCCCTGTAAGTGTCAATGAACGTGACCAGTCTTGTGCACACACACACCCAGCAGCAAGAGGCCAGGGTCTCCGAGACAAAGAACATAGACTGAATGATAGTTGTCTTCTTCATTCTGTCCTAGAGCAACTTCTGCACCTGAAAAGCAGCATCAAGCTGGGCACAGTGGCTCATGCCTGTAATCCCAAGACTTTTAGGAGGCCTAGGTGGGAGGATTGCTTGAGCCCAGGGTTTGAGACTAGCTTAGGCAACATGGCAAGACCCTGTCTCTACAAAAAATTTATAAAATTAGCTGCATGTGGTGGCAGGCACCTGTAGTCCCAGCTACTTGGGAGGCTGAGGTAGGAGGATCACTTGAGCCCAGGAGGTCGAGGCTGCAGTGAGCCATGATCATGTCGCTGCACTCAAGCCTGGACAACAGAGCAAGACCCTATCTCAAAAAGAAAAAGAAAAGCAGCACAGAAAGGCTGTTTGTAGGTCAGGGGTTACCAAGTCAGGCCATCCCCATCCTACCAATGTGTTAGACTCAAGAATCGTGAATAACATACCTAGTCTGGTTAGAACATAGCATTTTCTTTCAGCTGTTTCTTTTCAAAGTAATGGCTTTCCCCTATCCTGACAGCATCTTAACTCCTCAATATTTCTCCACAGCAAGATTCCTAAAAAAGGCTTTGTGGAGGTAACTGAACTCACAGATGTAACATACACCAGTAACTTGGTACGTCTGAGGCCAGGCCACATGAATGTGGTCCTCATCCTGTCGAATTCTACCAAGACCAGCCTACTACAGAAATTTGCTTTGGAGGTCTACACATTTACTGGGTAAGCGTGTGTGTGTGTGCTTGTATGTATGTGTGTGAGAGAGAGAGAGGCAGGCACACTGAAATTGCACGCTTTTCTCTTTGGTCTTGCGGGGCTTTATCCATGTAGCAAGATGCTGGCTGTGACCTTTCCAATCCAGACATCTGAGCCATTGCGACAGGGACCTCTTTTCCCACTTCACTTCGTGTTTTGTTGGTTCTGAACAGAAAAGCTTGAACTCAGTGTTATTCCCTGAGCCCTTTCAGTTACTGTTCTCTAGCCCTTGTGTATTTTCCAGAAGAGCAATGTTAAGTTCCACCAAGCAAGCGATGGGGGAATGGGTGATTGAAGTGTCGCGGCTGCTGGAGAGGCACTGGCTCCCACAGAAGGCCTTCTTTTTCTCTGTGTTCAGGCCCCATCCAACACAAAGCGTTTTCCTATTATTTTAAGGCTCACTGGGGTATTTATTTTCTCAGCAATTAAATGTGTCAGGAAATGCCCTGAGTCCTCAATTCTCTTCTTCCTACAGGAGCAGCTGCCTACACTTCTCCTTCCTGAGTCTAGATAAACACAGAGAATGGCTAGAATACTTATTAGAATTTGCTCAAGATGCAGCTCCAATCCCAAACCAATATGATAAGCATTTCATGGAGCGTGACTACACTGGTTATGTACTGGCTCTGAATGGCCACAAGAAATACTTCTGCCTCTTCAAGCCCCAAAAGACAGTCGAAGAGGAGGAAGCCATAGGGTCGTGCAGTGATGTTGACTCTTTCCTCTACCTGGGTGAATCTCGAGGGAAACCTTCCTGTGGCCTTGGATCCAGGCCCATCAAAGGAAAGTTGAGCAAGCTCTCTTTATGGATGGAACGCCTGCTGGAGGGCTCCTTACAGAGGTTTTATATCCCATCATGGCCTGAACTAGACTGAGAGGATTTTCCAAAGAGATTTGAACTCTTCAGACTTTTTAACATGCCCCTGTGAACAGGTATTTTCAGGACTCAAACTACCACAATGAACAGAGTATAGATTTTAGATTGCTCTTCTAGAACCATGGCTAGAAGAATCTTTCCTTTGTCCTGTTCTAACCTAGAAATGAAAAACACCACCAGTTTGAATCCCCTAGATGAAAATCTTTTCCTCTGGGTTTTATTTTTCCCCACTGAATGCCACACCATTGAAAATAGACTGCTCATCCCCTCTTCCTTTCTTGTCCCTGTCCCATGCTCACCCACCCTCCTGTCCTGTGTCTTGGAGAAGCACAGGGCTCCACCCTGCAAGCGGCATCTGGCGGACCCTCATGAGCCTGTCGTGCAGGCTGGGTCATTGGCCCCCTTCCCCAATCCCGGCCCTGCTGTGCTACTGCCATGGCGCATGCTCCTAACCCTGAACAACCCACGGCAGCTTCTAGCCCCGCATCTGGAAAAAGGCCCCTTTCCAAGCAATCTCACGTTTACTGGTTGTTCTGGGAGTAAGTGGCTAAACGTATATTTTGGGGGTATCCCCCAACAACAGTTTGTTGGCCACAGTTTGAAAAGGAATAAACGGGAGTTCTGCATGTGAGTTCTCAAGAAAAGGAAAGGGAGGCTGAGCAGTGGCTGAAGCGATGCAGCCTTGAGACACGCTGTGAGCATCCCATCCGCCGCCCCAGCGCTGCTGGTAGCCAGGGGAGGGGTCTGCACAGCGAGAAGTACTGTGATGACTTTGAGCCGTTGACATGTATGTCTTCAGATGCCTTTCTGCCTCTTATCGATTTTAGGGTATGGATATTAGGAGCCATAACTTGTAATCTTGTTCTCTGAACGTAGAGATAAGCTGCTATAAAGCCAGTAGATGTTAAACTGAAGAGAAATTATTCTCACCTGCTATGAGTCAGGCTTAAGGAATCTCTTCAATAGTGTCTCTTTAGTAAAATACCAAACATGTCTTTGTATCAAGGAACTTAAAATTTCTCAACAATTGTATTTTGAACACTGTTACCCTAAAAGTGCTGTCTCTTCAAGTCATCTTTTGCAGGAAGTGAGCCAAGATTTGTTCTAGACTCCCATTTTGCAAAAGGCTTACTTTCCACTTCTGGGCTGTATTTTGATGTCTCATCTTCATTGTTTTCACTCTTAACTTAGAGCTGCTTCACCAGTATTGGGGTCAGACTGGCCATCAGCACCTGAGCGTGCTGAGCTCCAGATATAGTGGACCCCAGGCTGGCTCATACCAGCCAGTTAGAGAGCATGCCTTTTATTTTTCAGGGCAGAATGACCAGTGGTTCTGAGTTTGAGTTTGGACAGCTTCAAAGAGTGGTCCGTTCAAATGTCAAAGCAAGGTGCCTTTGGTGGCTTTGTGAAGGGTGAAAATCAGTGATGGGACATTTACTAAGTATTTCTTTTTTTTTATTATTTTTTTTTTTTTAGTTGTTGAGACAGAGTTTCACTCTTGTTGCCCAGGCTGGAGTGAAATGGTGCGATCTCGGTTCACCGCAACCTCCACATCCCAGGTTCAAGTGATTCTCCTGCCTCAGCCTCCTGAGTAGCTAGGATTACAGGCATGTGCCACCATGTAATTAGCCCGGCTAATTTTGTATTTTTAGTAGAGACGGGATTTCTCCATGTTGATCAGGCTGGTCACGAACTCCTGACCTCAGGTGATCTGCCTGCCTCAGCCTCCCAAAGTGCTGCTGGGATTACAGGCGTGAGCCACCACTCCCAGCTAAGTTAGTATTTCTTTAATCTTAATGCTTTAAACTAAGCCACTTGGATCCTGAATAATTTAAATCTTGAGCTACATTGGTAAGTAATAAATTATTTAAGGCCAGGAATTCCTGTAGTTTTCATGGAGTCTGTAGCTTTATTAAAAAATAAATCACTGCCAGGCTTCATTCTTCCATATGATCCTCTAAAAATGGACACTTCCTCTGAATGCTGTATCTCATGGCACCTGGTCCAACTAGAAATGGTCAAGGAATTCATTTGGCTCCTTGATACATCAGTCCTCAATATTACTTTCTAGGTATTTTATGGCCAGATTGCTTATATGAGTGGTCTTTTGGTTTGGTAGTAGGTTTTTATTTTTAATTTCTGTACTAATGAAATTCCTGACTTTAATTTCTGAAAACCAAAAACTCTCCAAGTGTATTTATTTATATTTTTTTTAATGGAGACGAGGTCTTGCTATGTTGCCCAGGCTGGTCCCAAACTCCTGGCCTCAAGCAGTCCTTCCACCTTGGCCTCCCAAAGTGCTGGGATTATCAGTATGAGCCACCATGCCAGATTTGTTCATTTTTAAACATTTTTATCTCTTCAAGTCATCTTTTGATCTTTTAAAAAGCACCTTCAAACAGCTGCACCTTCCATTTGCACTAGGAAATGAAAGTAGTGATGGGATTGGCAATGTTCCTGGCAGATGTTTCGGCCCAAAAGCTCTTCTACAGACCGGTTTAGAGCTGGTGCCCTATGAGAATATTAGGGAGCTTTTATTTTAAATTGAACTTTACCCTTGTCCATGCAAGGCATTCCTCCTGAATGCATCCATGAATTTGTTTACTTTTGTGTCAAACATATGAGCCATTGTCATGCTCAGCCTGTGCCACCATTGCTCTGTCTGATGTATGTAATCATACAAGACCCGATTTTGGTTCTAACACAGTGGTCTTTGACTATCAACATTGATGTTTTTAGAGATGGGTTCTTCTGGTTGATACAGACTATGCATTGCGTTTAGCAGATGGGGTAAAACTGGCCTAAAACAAGTCTTTGCAGAATACATGCCAATTTCCAAAAAAAAAAAAAATTTGTTGCTCAGGTGTTAGTTGCACAATTTTTATCTAACACTGAGGCTATCAGCTCCAACTAAACAACATTTCAGTGGGTGAGGCTGCCCTAACTTCCATTAGGGGCCATGGTCTCACTGCCATCACTTATTAGCCATGAGAATTTGGTTGTAGTTTTCAGGTAGGTTGGTTTCTTCCTCATTTGCAGCTTGTTGATACTTGTTCCTTTTTATTTATTAACATCCCAATCAATTTGCAGCTGCCATCATTACATAAATATTTTTCTGTTATAAAAAGAAGTGTGATCTGACTGTTTTTTTAGTGATTTCCTTTGTTTGGGAATAGAGATTGGAAGCACATACCCAGACCTGTTTTGTTAACTAGAATTCTTTAAAAGCTGATGCCAAACATCTTTACAGATGAACTGTAGTTCACATCCACCTGTCTGACATTGTCCCCTAAAAACAAGTGCAGTGTGGCAGCTGCTGAATCTGTCTGTTCAGTTTGTCAAGGAGGATGATTATGCTTGGGAGAGATCTGAAAAGAAGGTGAATATTTTGCACTTTTGATACTCTTAGGAACAAATAACTTATTTGGCAAATTGTTTCTTTTTTATGTTTTGGGTGTTGTTTTTGTTTTTTGACTTTTTTTGTATTGTGAACAGGCACTGAAGCTGATGTTATTTTAAGATTACAGAATGGAAAAAGAAATAAACTATTTTAATGTCTGATAATTATGGGGTAGCCCTTGCATTGCAAGATGATGATTTGATTATGGACACATTATCAACAGAATTGAATTTGCATGGCACTCAACACACGCTTAAGATCACCACAGCATAACTGCAGATTTCAGGAATTACAGTCATAGAGGGTACATCAACTTGAAGAGTAGATTGAGTCTTACAGGAAGTGAGTTACAGTAAGTAACATTAAGAGCCCAGCTGCCAGCCTGGCCAACATGGTGAAACCCCGTCTCTACTAAAAATACAAAAATTAGCCGGGCGTGGTGACGCATGACTGTAATTCTAGCTACTCAGGAGGCTGAGGCAGCAGAATTGCTTGAACCCAGGAGGCGGAGATTGCAGTGAGCTAAGATCGGGCCACTGCACTCCAGCCTGGGGGACAGAGCGAGACTCCATCTCAGAAAAAAAAAAAAAAAGCCCAGCTGACGTTTTCCAGTTTTGTTTTGTTTTCTGGGGTTTTTTTGTTTTGTTTTGTTTTGTTTTGTTTTTTAGTAGAGACGGGGTTTCACCATGTTGGCCAGGCTGGTCTTGAACTCCTGACCTCAGGTGATACTCCCGCCTAGGCCTGGGATTACAGGCGTGAGCCACTGGGTCCGGCCTGGTTTTTTTTTTTGTTTTTTTGTTTTTTTTTTTTTTGGAGACGGAGTCTCACTCTGTCACCCAGGCTGGAGTGTAGTGGCATGACCTCAGCTCACTGCAACCTCCACCTCCTGGGTTCAAGCAATGCCCCTGCCTCAGCTTCCTGAGTAGCTGGGACTATAGGCACGCACCACCACGCCCAGCTAATTTCTGTATTTTCAGTAGAGATGGGTTTTCACCATGTTGGCCAGGCTGGTCTCGAACTCCTGACCTCAAGTGATCTGCCCACCTCGGCCCCTCAAAGTGCTGGGATTACAGGCATGAGCCACCGTGTCCGGCCTTAGGTTTTCTAGTTTAGAAGACATTTTGTGTACCCTTCTAGGCCTCTGAGCAAGAAGTTTCTTCATTAGGCTCTCCGTGTTATTTTATACTTTTTACTTACGTTCACAGTGGTCCTAAAACCAAGATGCAGCCCTAAGCACCTCATAGGAGAAGCTGTATTTTTTTTTTTTTTTTTTGAGATGGAGTCTTGCTCTGGCACCCAGGCTGGAGTGCAGTGGTGTGATCTCAGCTCACTGCAGCGTCCGAGGAGGAGCTGTATTTTAAAGGAAGATACTCAATACTCTAGGAAGCAGATCATCAAAATTTTAAAAAGCGGCTGGGCGCGGTGGCTCATGCCTGTAATCCCAGCACTTTAAGGAGGCTGAGGCGGGCAGATCACCTTAGGTCAGGAGTTCAAGACCAGCCTGGCCAATGTGATGAAACCCTGTCTCTACTAAAAATATAAAAATTAGCCAGGCGTGGTGGCAGGCACCTGTAATCCCAGGTACTCAGGAGGCTGAGGCAGGAGAATCACTTGAACTCGGGAGGCGGAGGTTGCAATGAACCGAGATCATGCCATTGCACTCCAGCCTGGGTGACAAGCAAAACTCTATCTCAAAAAAAAAAAAAAAATGTTTAAAAGGAGGATATAGAAATATGGAATTCTTATACAGTATTATTTCATAGCTTTTTTAAATGTCATGTTTCTAATGTTTAGATAATCTTGAAAGAAATTCTCCTCACTTCCCCTTTATCCTCCATCTTTCATCAAACGAAAAAAAATCAAAGCAGTACAAGTACTCCTTTTTTTTTTTTTTTTTTTCCCAATTAATCCAAGTTCCTTAGAAATGTTGCTGTTTGGGTGAGAATTCTACTGACTATCCCGACTTCACAGCCAGCAATGACACTTTCAGCAGAAAGTTTTCTTGGCATAAACTCTTTAGTTCTCAGACTGCTTACTCATAAGTTCTTCTTGAGAACTTGTCAGCGACGCAATCTGTTTTGTCTTGAAGAGCACAAGACTCAGACGGTTGTCACTTTGGGGAGAGCACACAGCATCTCAAACAGCAGGTTAGCCGCCAGCAGGGCTGTGTTCCCTACGAAAAAGTAAAACCTCACATGAATACCCTGCAGACCACCCCCTGAGCCAAGCCTTGGGACTCCTCAGCTTTCTTCCCCTTGTGCCTCCTTTTCCAGAGCCCTGTCTTGTGCACCCCTCTAGGGTGCCCGCCAGCTGTGAACACGCTTGCCCAGGCTCTCTGCCTCCATCAAGCATCATTTGGGAATCATATTTTAAAATTCAGAAAGTTCTTTGTTTACTCTGAGAACAGATTTTTCTCAAAGGAGAACCTATAATAATGATGTGTACTGTATTATCTACCCTCTGAGGTTGATAGGCCTAATTCCATAAGCTTGTCTACATTAAAATTATTGGGATGGCATCTGCTTTGAAGATCTTAACCAGCTAAGTTCCTATTTGATAAATATTAACATATATTATTTATGCTTTAGAATTCACTTTGCAATGAAACATCAAAGGAGACGGGGATTGGGCCACCCTGTCACTAGACTGCAGGCTGGTTTCTTTCTCTTCTGCTGATTGGTGGGCAAGCTAATGATACTTACCTACCTCCTAGGGGTTTTGTTAGGGTTAATGAGCTCATGTTTGTAAGGTGTGCAGTAATAGGTGTGTTTTCTTCACCATTGGACATGCTCAGCTGCTTCCCCAAGTCATATAAGGGACTCATCCTTTTTTTTTTTTTGAGATGGAGTCTCGCTCTGTCACCCAGGCTGGAGTGCAGTGGCGCAATCTCAGCTCACTGCAACCTCCGCCTCCTAGGTTCTAAGCGATTCTCCTGCCTTAGCCTCCTGAGTACCTGGGATTACAGGTGTGTGCCACCACACCTGGCTAATTTTTATATCTTTAGAGAGATGGGGTTTCGCCATGTTGGCCAAATTGGTCTTGAACTCCTGACCTCAGGTGATCTGCCCACCTCGGCCTCCCAAAGTGCTGGGATTACAGGCTTGGGCCACCACGCCTGGCCCCATTTTCTACTTATTAACTAGCTTTGTGTAATTTAAGCTACCGGCTGCCCATGGATCACAGTCTCTTTGCTTACTCACCAGAAAGATCATACGGTGGTGAAACTTCGACAAGATCACAGCCCACCACGTTCAGGCCTTGACAACCCCTGATGATCTCCAGAGCCTATTCAAGATCAAGACTGAGTTGTCCACAGTGGTAATCATTTACAGTGAAAAGCACCCAGTAGAGCTTTTCCCAGCACACGCCACCCTTTGACTTGGAATTGGCTTTCCCTCCGTAAACATTTGTTGACTGCCAGGCACACTGGCAGGCCTCCCAGAGACACAGATAATGCGTACACAGTCCCTGCTCCTCAGGGCTGCATGGTGTGGTGATGGAGACAAGGAAACCAATCGTTTCAATGTCATGTACCAAGGGCTTCAAGAAAAGCAAGCCCAGAATGGTATCAGAACAGGTAACAGCCTGGAGAGGTGGGTAAGGCTTCCCCAACGTGGAAATACCCAGTTCAAGGGATAGGCCAGGCAGAGGGAAAAACACAGGCAAAGGCACCAAGATGGGAAAAGTTCAGGTAGTGAGATGTGGCCAGAAGACGGAATAAGTGAGGGAGACTGATAGGAAGAGAGTGACCTTGTCTGAAAGGGTTCCCATCCTGCAGGTGAAAAGCCCAGAAGGTTGCTAAGCAGAGGGATGAGGAATGTGTTTCAGAAATCCCTCATGAGAAGAGAGGATGGTTACAGCCATTTCAAGAGAGAGAGTTATGGCCACCCTCCTTTAAGATCTTAAGAGAATGTAAGGTACTTGATTAGGTTTAAGCAGTCTTCATTCATTTACTCTCAAATGTCTTTGAGTGCCTACTATTTGTATTAGGCACTGTCCTAGGCTCCAAGGACAAGGTAGGGAACAATACATAGGTCCTGCCCTTGGGGAGATTCTAGTCATAACCATTCTGCCCCCGTGCATTTACTCCCAGCACACATTATTGGAGCTTTATTTGGGTGTTTCTAAAACTCTTGAGCTTACCTTGGCAGGTAATTGTGCCATCACATGCACTTTTATTTATTTATTTATTTATTTTTGAGACAGGGTCTCTGTCACCTGGGCTGTAGTGCAGTGGTATGATCACGGCTCACTGAAGGCTTGACCTGCCAGGCTCAGTTGATCCTCCTGCCCCAGCCTCCCTAGTAGCTGGGACTACAGGTGCACACTAGCACACCAGATTAATTTTTATTTTTATTTTTAGTAAAGATGGGATCTCACTATGTTGCCCAGGCTGGGCTGAAACTCTTGGGCTCAAACGATCCATCCACCCTGGCCTCCCAAAGTGCTGAGGTTACTGCCTGAGCCACTGCGCCTGGCCCGTTGTATGCACTTTTATTTAAATTTAACCCTAAAAAGATAAGTTTAGTGTTTTTGTTTGTTTTGAGATGGAGTTTCACTCTTGTTGCCCAGACTGGAGTGCAATGTCATGATCTCGGCTCACCGCAACCTCAGCCTGCCGGGTTCAAGTGATTCCCCTGCCTCAGCCTCCCGAGTAGCTGGGATTACAGGCATGCGCCACCATGCCCGGCTAATTTTGTATTTTTAGTAGAGATGGGGTTTCTCCATGTTAGGCTGGTCTCAAACTCCCGACCTCAGGTGAACCACCCGCCTGATGCCTTGGCCTCCCAAAGTGCTAGGATTACAGGTGTGAGCCACTGCGCCCGGCCAAGTTTAGTGTTTTTGGTTGGTTGGTTGGTTGGTTGGGTTTTTTTTGAGGTGGAGTCTTGCTCTGTTGCCCAGGCTGGAGTACAGTGGCACGATCTCAGCTCACTGCAACCTCGGCCTCCAGGGTTCAAGCAATTCTCCTGCCTCAGCCTGTAGGCGTCAGTAGCTGGGATTACAGACGCCTGCCACCGTGCCTGGCTGATTTTTGTACTTTTAGTAGAGACAGGGTTTCACCATCTTGGCCAGGCTGGTCTCGAACTCCTGACCTTGTGATCCACCCGCCTCGGCCTCCCAGAGTGCTGGGATTCCAGGCGTGAGCCATGACACCTGGCCAAGTTTAGTGTTCTTTTTTTTTTGAGACGGAGTTTCACTCTTTCGCCCAGGCCAGACTGCAGTGGCTCTATCTCGGCTCACTGCAAGCTCTGCCTCCTGGGTTCATGCCATTCTCCTGCCTCAGCCTCCTGAGTAGCTGGGATTACAGGCACCCGCCACCGCGCCCAGCTAATTTTTTTGTATTTTTAGTAGAGACGGGGTTTCACCGTGTTAGCCAAGATGGTCTCGATCTCCTGACCTCGTGATCCACCTGCCTCGGCCTCCCAAAGTGCTGGGATTATAGACGTGAGCCACCGTGCCCGGCCAAGTTTAGTGTTCTTAAGAGAGGATACTATAATGTTGTTCCCATGAACTGTTGTTTTCATGACAGATGAACTGAAGGCAGGAAGAGCAAATAAAGGACAAAATAAGGGACTATTATATCCCAGATAGGAAATGAAGGCCCTTGCCAAAATCAATCACCCTTCAGTAAGAGGGAATTCAAACTTATCCTCAGCCCAGAGAACAGAAAAGGCCTAGGTGCTCTGCTCTTAAAATCCTACCTTGGCAGCCAGGCGCGGTGGCTGACACCCGTAATCCCAGGACTTTGGGAGGCCGAGGTGAGTGGATCATGAGATCAGGAGTTCGAGACCAGCCTGACCAACATGGTGAAACCCCATCTCTACTAAAAATACAAAAATTAGCCGGGCGTAGTGGTGTGTGCCTGTAATCTCAGCTACTCAGGAGGCTGAGGCAGGAGAATCGCTTGAACCTGGGAGGCGGAGGTTGCAGTGAGCTGAGATCGCACCACTGCACTCCAGCCTGGGCGACAGAGTGAGACTCCGTCTCAAACAAACAAACAAAAATCCTATCCTGATTCCTAAAGATTCGCTTCAAGTCCCAGGAAAACGGGTGTTAAGTGTCTCCACCCCCAGGATCTTCACTGGTGGAATCTCCTTACCTGACTAGGAGTGAGACCAGCAATTTCAGGCGTCCCTGTCCCTGGCGCATAGGCAGGATCCAGAGCGTCAATATCAAAGCTGATATAAATGGGTTTGCCTCCCATCTGCTGCCTGACTTCCCCCATCAGAGGAACCAGCGACTTCATCCAGCAGTCTTCAGCCAGGACTACCCGGAAGCCCTGCAGAGACAGGGACTGAGGTTTCTGTCTGGCAGCATTTACAGGGCATTTCCTGTTTGCCAGCCCCATGCTCAGCTCTGTGTGCACATGACACTTGATCCTCCATCTCCATGAAGAGGGAACTATCCTATTTTACAGGTGAGGAAGGGAGGGACAATGAGTGGTAAGGAAGCAGGGTCAAAGCTGACTGATGGAGTTGGAATCAGAGAGAAGCTTTGCTAAAGCAAGAGTGGGAAACAGCAGCTCACACTAGCACCTTTTGAATTGCTCTGTCCAGAAGACTGGCCTTGGCACACTCTAAAAGCAAGGGATTTGGGTCTGTTCCATTGGGGTCTTGTCATACATGTCTATCTGAGAGCCATTCTGCCTAGAGGGTATGAGGACCAGAACTAAGAAGGTGGCAACTCATCTTCAGTCCGGACTTCCTCCCCTTTTTTTTTTTTTTTTTTTTTTTGAGACAGAGTCTCACTTTGTCGCCCAGGCTAGAGTGCAGTGGCGCCATCTCAGCTCACTGCAACCTCCACCTCCCACGTTCAAGCAATTCTCCTGCCTCAGTCTCCCGAGTAGCTGGGATTACAGGTGCGTACCACCACACCTGGCTAATTTTTGTATTTTTAGTAGAGACGGGGTTTCACCATGTTGGCCAGGCTGGTCTCGAACTCCTGACCTCAGGTGATCCACCCACCTTAGCCTCCCAAAGTGCTGGGATTACAGGTGTGAGCCACTGTGCCCAGCCTCCTCCCCTCTTCTAAGCCAGCACCGTCCGAGGGGTTGGTCGATTTCTGCTTGTCTCCCCCGTCCAGCGATAGACTTCCCATGGCCCATAAACCAACCTCCTCACTCCTATGCTCCATATGCCCCTGATGATGCAAACTCAGCCTTTTATCCCTGCTTTCAGACTTGATTAGTAAAGCCCCTGCTGAATCCCTGGTTGCCACTGGTGAGGCAACGGAGAGGAAGGCATTTTGAGGGGCAAGGGTGGGGGGCATTCGGTCTGTTACCTGGCTCCGGTTGTATCTGTAGGGATCCAAGGTCATGGAAGAGCCCCGGATGCCAATCTGCACCACACGCTTACAGTCCAGGAGACCCTCATCCACACACCGGCGGAAGGGCGCCCCGTGGTAGAGCTTCTCTCCTAGGGCCTTGTCGGTCGTGTCCGTGTGCGCATCCACATGCAGCAGCCCCACTGGGCCATGCCTGACGACAACAGGGCAGCTCAGAGGCCAACCCTCCCTGTGGGGCCCTAGCACAGCCACCCTTCAGGCCACCAAAACTTGGTGACAATTCACAGCCAAAAAGGGGAGACCTGGCATCCGTTTTCTGCCTTGCAACTGGTTCCTGTCTTCTTGAGATCACTTAGCATCTCAGAGGAACAATAAACTCACAGAAGTCAGGCAGGAAATAGACATGTTTTGGCTGCCACCCACACCTATCACCCAGAATTTGCTTCACTTAGAGACAGGATGAGAATCAAGGGTGGTGGCACAGGGGAGCTTGGCTGAAGGCTTAACTAAACCAAGACACACCCTTTCTCCAACCGAGGAAGAGGAAGCTTTAATCCAGCTCTCTCCATAACCTCCATCAACCCCTGCCAGCCACCCAAAATAAACATCGGATCCAAATCCGTGAGGAATAAATGCAGCTTTGAGCAAAGACCTGCACCCTCCCACCTCCAACCAGAATGCCACCCACATGTGCTTCCACAGACACATTCTGCAGCTGCCACCCTCCACCCGGGTCCTTCTGTCTCTTTCTCAAACTAAATTAGCCAAAGTCGCCCAATCCTGGGTAGACTTCCACTACTGGCAAATCAGTCTTTTGATTGGGAAAGGTGCCCTTTCAGGAGGAAACAAGGGCCTCTCAGCAAGGTCCACCATTGTGCCTGTCAGTGTTTGTTTTTGGCCATTGAAGCAAAACAGAAACTGAAGTTAACTGAGGTTGTGTATTTCACTAGAGGCTCATCTTCCAAAAACAGAAGCAAGTTGAAAATGCTGAGCACACATACCAGGAGAGATCTAGGGCAAGGGAGGGTGGCCAGAAGTGTTAATAATAAATTGTCTTGGCTTCTAGCTGGTGACTGACAGAGACACCTGGAGCTCAACCTTAACTTTGATCCCCAGAAGCAGCTCATAACCTGAGCCAGCAGCAGTCACCTAATGCCACCAAACAGCAAATAACTCATTCCCTAGCTTCTGGCTTTTGAAATCTTGCTGGGCCCAAGCCATTTGAGACTTACTTTTTTGCCATTGCTTGCAATATGGGATATGTGATTGTGTGATCTCCACCTGCAAAGAGGAAGAAGAAAACATCTGGAAAGTGAATTGGAGGATTACATAGAATAATCTCTTTTTTTTTTTTTTTTTTTTTTTGAGATGTAGTTTTGCTCTGTTGCCCAGGCTGGAGTTCAATGGCACAATCTCGGCTCACTGCAACCTCTGCCTCCCAGGTTCAAGCGATTCTCCTGCCTCAGCCTCCCGAGTAGCTGGGATTACAGGTGTGTACCACCATACCTGGCTAATTTTGTATTTTTAGTAGAGACGGAGTTTCACCATGTTGGTCAGACTGGTCTCAAACTCCTGACCTCAAGTGATCCACTCGGCCTCCCAAAGTGCTAGGATTACAGGCGTGAGCCACCATGCCCAGCTGAATAATCTTAACTCAATTTTCACCCTTTCAGCCTGGGGGGAGCTATAACCACAGCTACAGTAAGATCTTATCGAATGGCAGGATGCTGAATGAGCCTGGGAGGTCAAGGCTGCAGTAAGCTGTGATCGTGCCACTGCACTCCAACCTGGGCGACAGAGTAAGACACTATCTCAAAAAAATGAATAGCTTGCCGGGCACAGTGGCTCATGCCTGTAATCCCAGCACTTTGGGAGGCCGAGGCGGGCAGGCCACCTGATGTTGGGAGTTCAAGACAAGCCTGACCAACATGGAGAAACCCCGTCTCTCCTGAAAATACAAAATTAGCCGGGCATGGTAGCGCATGTCTGTAATCCCGGCTACTCTGGAGGCTGAGGCAGGAGAATCACTTGAACCCAGGAGGCGGAGGTTGCAGTGAGCCAAGACCGCACCACTGCACTCCAGCCTAGGCAACAAGGGTGAAACTCCATCTCAAAAAATAAAATAAAATAAAATAAAATAAATAAATAGCTTGAGCCTAGAAGTTTGAGACCAGCCTGGGCAACACAGCAAGACCACGTCTCTAAAAAATAAAAATAAAAATAAACCAGGCGCAGTGGCTCACACCTTGGGAGGCCAAGACAAGCAGATCGCCTGAGCCCAGGAATTCAAGGTCCACCTGGGTAATACATTAAGACCCCATCTTTGCAAAAAATACAAAAATTAGCTGGGCATGGTGACAAACGCCTGTAGACCCAGCTACTCAGGAGGCTGGAGTGGAAGGATCACCTGAGCCCAGGGAGGGCAAGGTTGCAGCGAGCCATGACGGCACCACTGCACTCCAGCCTGGGTGACAGAGTGAGACCATGTCTCAAAAATAAATAAATAAAAGAGGAAACTAGACAAGAGCTACTCTAGGAATTGCCTTTTCAGAGTATTCTAGGAAAATGCCTAGAATAGCTCTGTTCAATAGAACCTTCTATGATGATGAGAATGTTCTATCTGCACTGGCCCATATGGTAGCCACTATCCACATGTGATTCACATGTGACATACATGTAGCTAATATGACTAAGAAACTGAATATTTTAATTAATTTGAATTTAGGCCGGGCGTGGTGGCTCACGCCTGTAATCCCAGCATTTTGGGAAGCTGAGGCGGCAGATCACCTGAGGTCAGGAGTTCGAGACCAGCCTTGCCAACATGTTGAAATCCTATTTCTACTAAAAATACAACAAATTAGCTGGGCGTGGTAGCACGCGCCTGTAATCCCAGCTATTCAGGAGGCTGAGGCAGGAGAATCACTTGGACCCAGGAGGCGGGGGTTGCCGTGAGCCAAGCTGGGCAACAAGAGCAAAACTCTGTCTCAAAAAAAAAAAGAATTTAAGTAGCCACATGTGGCTAGTGGCTACCCTACTGGACAGCACAGACCTAGGAAAGTATTCTTTCTGATAATAATAATAGTTAACATTTATTGAAGCTTAAGATATGCCGTGCATAGGTCGGGCGCAATGGCTCACGCCTGTAATCCCAACACTTTGGAAGGCCGAGGCGGGCAGATCACCTGAGGTCAGGAGTTCGAGACCAGCCTGACCAATATGATGAAACCCCGTCTCTACTAAAAATATAAAAAAATTAGCCGGGCATGGTGGCGGGCGCCTATAATCCCAGCTATTCAGGAGGCTGAGACAGGAGAATTGCTTGAACCCGGGAGGCGGAGGTTGCAGTGAGCCGAGATCGTGCCATTGCACTCCAGCCTGGGCAACAAGAGTGAAATTCTGTCTCAAAAAAAAAAGAAAAAAAAAAAAGATATGCCATGCATGATGCTGGGCATTTCATGTGCACTTTCATTATATGCCCCTCACATCATGCAGTGAGTAGGTGTTATTGTGATCATTCCCATCTTACAGGTGAGGGTGTGAAGCATCAAGCGCGGTATACAGCAACATTGCTAGGGGGAAGTGCAGCTGAGACTTCAAACCATGCCATCGGGAAACCACACTCCTCCCACTATGCCATGCAGGCTAGGCTCTCTAATTTGGCAAAAATGAATTTGGATATTTAGGAAAAGATCCCTGTCATTTGAAGTATTTGTGAACAAGAGAAAAAGTGAGAGTGGGTCAGGGGTGAGGATAAGGGGAAAGCTGCCCTATAGGTTCATGTAGACCCTGAGCAGGACAAAAACACCCTCTTTGCAGTTCTCCTCGCAAATAAAGTCATTAGAAACATCATCTTGGCCGGGCGCGGTAGCTCATGCCTGTAATCCCAGCACTTTGGGAGGCCAAGGTGGGCGGATCACTTGAGGTCAGGAGTTCAAGACCAGCCTGGCCAACATGGCAAAACCCCGACTCTACCAAAAATACAAAAATTAGCCAGGCATGGTGGTGGGCGCCTGTAATCCCAGCTACTTGGGAGGCTGAGGCAGGAGAATTGCTTGAACCCAGGAAGTGGAGGTTGCAATGTGCTGAGATTGCACCACTGCACTCCAGTCTGGGTAACAGAGTGAGACTGTCACACACACACACACGTGAAATATTCTCTCCCCAGGGATTAAAATAAATGAATTACAATGCTCTCTTTCCTACTGTCTGCACATTTGCAGTGGCTTGCAGGGGAGAAGTAGCTGTACTCAAGCCCCTGATAAATAAACCCTGAGTGCAGGGAACTTCTCTGGCTCTTGCAGACTGACGTTACCCAAGGTCAGAGGAATACAGCCAGCTGCTACAATTTTCTCATAGGCCTCTTGAATTCGCCGGCAGCTGTCCTGAAGGTTGTAAAGATTGACATTCACATCGCCTAGGTCTGCAACCATGAGGGACTGGAAGGGGAGGGCCCCCGTGCTAGGATTGACTGTCCGAAGCATCACTGATTCTTCCCGGATGCGGCGAGGTCCGAATCTGCAGAAGGAAGAATCATCCTGTCAGCCATCATCTGCAGAGATTTCAGGCTTTGCTTAGGCCAGGGCTTCTCAGCCTCAGCAATTTGGGACCAGATGATTCCATGTCGCGGTATTGCATAATGGAATGTTTAGCAGCATCCCTGGCCTGTACTCACTAGGTGCCCTTCCTCCAAGGTGTAACAACCAAAAACGCCTCCAGATACTGCCAAATGTCCCCTGAGTGCAAAACCGCCCCACTTGAGAATCACTGATCTAGGCTATATATCGAAGAGACTAAATAAGTGTACTAAATGGCATTAGCCAATTTCATGATCTACCTGAGTCTCAGTTTCCTAATTTGTAAAATATTTACCTTGCACTGTAGTAAATTAAATGAGGTAATCTATGCAAAGCACCTTGCACTTAGGAGACATTTAATAAGTGCTGGCTTTCATAATTCAGATCAGTACGGTCAGATATAGTGTTGCTGAGCTGAATCAGAAATTGCTGACGTTCAATAACTAGGAAGATGAATTTTGCTTCTTCCGACTTGATCCTAGGAAAATTGCCTTCATTTGAGCATTTCTTGAGTCAGGTGACATCTTCAGATTTGGGGAAGGGGCAGCCAGTTTCTGCTCTCAAATGCAATGTCACCTGCCACTGTAAGCTGGGGAGAGGAGAGGGGAGGAATCCACAGCAGCCATCCCAGCAAGGCCCCAGGATGGGGACACAGAGAAGGTTCAGGCTCCAGAATCCCTTCTTTTTTCTTTTTTTGAGACGGAGTCTCACTCTTTTGCCCAGGCTGGAGCACAGTGGCGCGATCTCAGCTCACTGCAACCTCTGTCTCCCGGGTTCAAGCGATTCTCCTGCCTCAGCCTCCCGAGTAGCTGGGATTACAGGCCGGCGCCACCATGCCCGGCTTTTTTTTTTTTTAGAGACAGGGTTTCACCATGTTGGTCAGGATGGTCTCAAACTCCTGACCTCGTGATCCGCCCGCCTCAGCCTCCCAAAGTGCTGGGATTACAGGCACGAGCCACCAGGCCGGCCAAAATCCCTTCTTGACCAATGATGACACTAAGATGTGGGAGGCCACGCCCATGTTGAGCCCTGGGGGTTGCTTATTGAGGGTCCAGGGAAATCAACCATCTCAAACCATAAGGGGCATTTTGGAGCCGGCCACCAGCTTCCAACTCGACCCGGGGCCAGCAGGGGCGCCTGTCTCGGTGCTTTCCATGCCCGACAGCCAGCAAGCAGTCCCTCCACGTGTACCCGGCCCCCATCCTTCCGGCCTTACCTCGCCCCAGGCCGGTTGGAGGTCCCAGTATCCAGGGGCACCCCGATGAAGGCAGCGTCCAGCCCCTCGGGGGAGGTCTGCACCGGCAGGCGCATCATGGAGCAGACGCCCACCGGCCGGGCCACGAACTCGGGGCTGGGGGGCTGGTTCCGGGGCGCATCGGAAGCCTGGCGGCTCTGGCGGCGCCCCGGGTGGCAGAGCCCTGCGGCAGGACGCGCGCCCACGCCGGGCCCCGGGCCCCGGGCGCACCCGGACGCCAGCAGCCTCAGCATTGCCGCCCGCGGCCAAGACCTCACCGACCAGACCGCCCGCGAGGCCGCCGCGATCTGGCTGGTCCCGAACGGCCAGGCGAGTGTGCACGCGCCAGAGCCGGAACCGGAGCTCAAAGGTCAGGGGCGCCCTGGGATCAAGGCGGGGGAGGGGCCCCAGGGACCTGCGGTGCTCTCCCCTCAACCCCTCTGGACTTCAGCCTCTGGCAAATAGAGTCAGGCTGGGGGTGCCCACTGGCCGGCACTGTGCCAGGGGTGTCTGCGCCCTGCTCCCCACTGTGGCCTTCAGCAGCCTCTTCTCCCATTCAGAGTAATTCTATTTGTTTTTATAGAGACGGTCTCACTGTGTTGCCCAGACTGGTCTCGAACTTCTGGACTCAAGTGATCCTCCCACCTTGGCCTCCCAAAGTGCTGGGATTACAGGTGTGAGCCACAGCAGCCACCCCAGAGTAATATTTTTAAAGCCAGAAAGATATGAAGGAAAATGATCTTTCTCTAAGCCAGAAAAATAGGAAATGCATTTTTTAAAATAATGTATTTTTAAATGTCCAGGGATAGGAATCTCAAGAAGCAGTAAAGTTAGTTAGCTACTTAGCTAGCTAGCTAGTTATTTTGAGACAGGGTCTTGCTCTGTTGCTCAGGCTGGAGTGCAGTGGCACAATCATAGCTCACTGCAGCCTCAAACTGCTGGGCTCAAGCAATCCTCTCACCTCAGCCTCCCGAGTAGTTGGGACTACAAGCGTGAGCCATTGAGCCTGGCCAGTAAAGTCTTTTTAAATAACCTTGTTAAAAAAGGACTAGAGGCCAGGGGCGGTGGCTCACGCCTGTAATCCCAGCACTTTGGGAGGCCGAGGCGGGCGGATCATGAGGTCAGGAGATCGAGACCATCCTGGCTAACACGGTGAAACCCCATCTCTACTAAAAGTACAAAAATTTAGCCAGGCATGGTGGCGGGTGCCTGTAGTCCCAGCTACTCGGGAGGTTGAGGCAGGAGAATGGCATGAACCCGGGAGGCGGAGCTTGCAGTGAGCTGAGATCACACCACTGCACTCCAGCCTGGGCAACAGAGCAAGACTCCGTCTCAAAAATAAACAAATAAATAAATAAATAAATAAATAAAGGACTTACATGCAAGCTGTAAGGAAGGTCACAGTGCCAGAGAACCTGCTACATCCTCTTTATTTCTAAGGGGAAAGAAAAACACACTGTGGGAAGAAAGAAGTGATTTGTAATGGAATTATGTGAGCCATTTAGCGGTATTATATATATTATTTTTTCTGATCTCTAAATGTTGAGATTGAATGGAAAAGGCTCACATTTGCATTTACGTTGCAACCTCTACACAAAGGTTGCACATTAGGCCAGGCGTGGTGGCTCACACCTGTAATCCCAGCACTTTGGGAGGCCGAGGTGGGCGGATCATGAGGTCAGGAGATGAGACCATCTTGGCTAACATGGTGAAACCCCATCTCTACTAAAAATACAAAAAATTAGCCAGCCGTGGTGGTGGGCACCTGTAGTACCAGCTACTCGGGAGCCCGAGGCAGGAGAATGACGTGAACCCGGGAGGGCGGAGTTTGCAGTGAGCCAAGATCGCGCCACTGCACTCCAGCCTGGGCAACAGAGCAAGACTCCTTCAAAAAAAAAAAAAGTTGCACATTAAACCCCACACCACTCCAGCCTCCACTCTGCCGGTCGGGACGAGTTTCCTAATGGTCAATTATCTGTGCTCAGTGTTGGCCTTG
The DNA here is from genome assembly GCF_029281585.2 of Gorilla gorilla gorilla. Classification (NCBI taxonomy): domain Eukaryota; kingdom Metazoa; phylum Chordata; class Mammalia; order Primates; family Hominidae; genus Gorilla; species Gorilla gorilla. Next base: position 224,600,629 of record NC_073224.2, on the reverse strand, counting down.
GGGCAGGTCCCAGCCATTTTCTGGAACAAATGCAACAATCTCTCAGTTATTTTTTCCTTTTTTTCTCCCTTATGCCACTTAAAGGGTCTCAGTTATTCTCTTGACTCCCAAATTCAACCGCTATTTCTTTCATGTTGCTTGTCCTGAATGTATCATGTTCTTACTCCGGGTTTTTCTTTCATTCAGCTCACAAATATTGAGCGTCTGCTATGTGCCAGGCATTCCAATGAGGTGTCCCCATCATCCACTACTGCTGAGCACCCTCTCTCCTTGAAACGTTCCTCAGGCGGCCTCTTGACTGGGACTCCCCTGGTCTCCTTCCACCTTCGTGGCTCCTTCTCAGCTGGCAATCCCTTTTAATACGGAGGTGATGATTTTCACCCATAGGCAGGTCAACCACAAGCCCAAATCCCAGCCCTGAGCTCCAGGCGACCAATTTCTAACCCTGACCTGGATGCCTGACAGCACCTGGGGTGGGCTGCAAGTTTAGCCAGCGACTTTCCACCTCCTTGTCTCTGATCCTGCTCTATGCCCCCAAATTTAAGAAGTCCCGATGGCTTCCCGCACCCAAGCCTTCTGCTCATTTCCTCTGCTGTTACTCTGGTCCAGGCCTTCCCACCCCAGCTTTCCAGCTGATCTCACTCTCGCCAGTATCACCATACATATGCCTGCCCAGTAATGCTTCCTGGAGCCAATTCTTCCTGTGCTTCCCCTTCTGCAGCTCCACGGGCTTGTTCCTCCAGCCCATGGTCAGCTGCCTCAGCCCCCACTTTCTTGCCTCCTTTCCTTTGTTCATGCTTTTCTGTCTGCCTGGAGTGCTCCACCCCGGCCCTCAGCTCCACATGTCCAATGTTCAGTAGAAGCCCACCCTCAAAAGACCCTGAACTTTTTTTTTTTTTTTAAGGGAGATAGAAGTCTTGCTCTCTCATGAAGGCTGTGGTGCAGTGGTACAGTCATAGCTCACTGCAGCCTCCACCTCCTGGGCTTGAGCAATCCTTCTGCCTCAGCCTCCCAAGTAGCTAGGACTACAGGTGCACACAACTATGCCCAGCTAATTTTTGTATTTTTTGTAGAAATAGGGTCTCACTGGGTGCGGTGGCTCATGCCCGTAATCCTAGCACTTTGGGAGACCAAGGCAGGCAGATGGCTTGAGTCCAGGAGCTTGAGACCAGCCTGGCCAACATGGGGAAATCCTGTCTCTACAAAGAATACAAAAGTTAGCCAAGAGTGGTGGTGCACACCTGTGGTCCCAGTGTATCGAACTGGTGGGTTCTTGGTCTCGCTGACTTCAAGAATGAAGCCACAGACCCTCACGGTGAGTGTTACAGTTCTCAAAGATTGTGTGTCCGGAGTTTGTTCCTTCAGATGTTCAGATGTGTCCGGAGTTTCTTCCTCCTGCTAGGTTCGTGGTCTACACTGACTTCAGGAGTGAAGCTGCAGACCTTCGCAGTGTTACAGCTCTTAAAGGCGGCGCATCTGGAGTTGTTCATTCCTTCACGGTGGGTTCGGGGTCTTGCTGGCCTCAGGAGTGAAGCTGCAGACCTTTGCGGTGAGTGCTACAGTTAGTAATGGTGGCGCGTCCAGAGTTGCTGTCCCTCCCAGTGGGTTCGTGGTCTCGCTGGCTTCAGGAGCGAAGCTGCAAAACTTCACGCTGAGTGTCACAGCTCATGAAGGCGGCACAGACCCAAAGAGTGGGCAGCTACAAGATTTATTGCAAACAGCAGAAGAACAAGGTTTACAAACAAGGTTCCTACAACATGGAAGACTCCCTGAAGGGGTTGGTGCCGCTGGTTCCGGCAGCCTGCTTTTATTCCCTTATCTGGCCCCACCCACATCCTGCTGATTGGTCCATTTTACAGAAAGCTGATTGGTCTGTTTTGACAGAGTGCTGATTGGTGCGTTTACAAACCTTTAGCTAGACACAGAGTACTCATTGGTGCATTTACAATCCTTTAGCTAGACAGAAAGGTTCTCCAAGTCCCCACCTGACCCAGAAGCCCAGCCGGCTTCACCTCTCACTAGCTACTCAGAAGGCTGAGATGGGAGCATCACCTGAGCCCAGGGAGGTAAAGCTGCAGTGAGCTGTGATTGCACCACTTCGTTCCAGCCTGGGAGACAAAGTGAGACCCTGTCTCAAAAAAACAAACCAAAAAAAGAGATGGTGGGCCTCACTACGTTTCCCAGGCTGGTCTTAAACTCCTGGATGCAAGCAATACTGCTACCTCAGCTTCTCGAAGTGTTGGGAATACAAGTATGAGCCACTGCGCTCAGCCTTTTTTTCTTTGTTGTGTGTGTGCCTGTTTTAATTTATAATCCTGTATATATCAACAGATATATCCCACATAACAAAAGCTTTCTGACATCCTCAATAATTTTTTTTAACTTTTTTTAGAGACAGGGTCTGGCTCTGTCTCCCAGGCTGCAGTGCAGTGGTACTGTTGTGGCTCACTGCAGCCTTGAATCCTAGGACTCAACTGATCCTCCCACCTCAGCCTCCTGAGTAGCTGGGACCACAGGCTCATGCCACCTCAACTGGCTAATATTTTTTAAATTTTTTTTGTAATTATGAGGGTCTCACTATGTTGTCCAGGCTGGTCTTGAACTCCTCAAGGAATCCTCCCACCTTGGCCTCCCAAAGTGTTAGGATTACAGGTGTGAGCCACCACACCTGGCCTCAATAATTGTAATAGTGCAAAGGAGTCTTGAGATTTAAAAAAGCGAAAACATCTGAGAACTGCTAGCTTCAGTCAGTGGTTTCATAGTATTGTTTGTGAGAAACATTTACATCGATTTCCTGGAGTGTCTGTTAAAATTCAGATTCCTGGACCCCATCCCAAACTACAGAATTAGAATCTATCAAATGTTTTCAGCTAGGTGTGGTGGCTCACACCTGTAATCCCAGCACTCTGGGAGGCCGAGGGTGGCAGATCACTTGAGGTCAGGAGTTCAAGACCAGCCTGGCCAAGATGGTAAAACCCCATCTCTACTAAAAATGCAAGAATTACCGGGGCATGGTGGCAGGCGCCTGTAGTCCCAGCTACTCAGGAGGCTGAGGCATGAGAATCACTTGAACCCGGGAGGCAGAGGTTGCAGTGAGCCGAGATAGTGCCACTGTACTGCAGCTGGGCGACAGAGAGAAACCCTGTCTCAAAAAAAGAAAAATGTGTTTAGCTGGGTGTGGTGGCTCATGCCTATAATCCTAGCACTTTGGGAGGCCAAGATGGCAGGATTGCTTGAGACCAGGAGTTTGAGACCAACCTGGGCAACATAGTGAGAACTTATCTCTACGAAAAAATCTAAAAAAAAGTTAGCTGGGCATGGTGATGCATGCCTCTTGTCCTAGCTACTCAGGAGACTGAGGTGGGAGGATTGCTTGAGCCCAGGAGGTAGAGAGATGCTGCAGTGAGCCATGATCGCACCACTGCACTCCAACCTGGGTAACAGAGTGAAACTCTGTCTCTAAATAAATAAATAAAAATCCAGACTGGGCCAGGCGTGGTGGCTCACGCCTGTAATCCCAGCACTTTGGGAGGCCCAAGGCAGGCAGATCACGAGGTCAGGAGTTCGAGACCAGCCTGGCCAAGAGACTAGTCTGGCCAATATGGTGAAACCCCATCTCTACTAAAAATACAAAAATTAGCTGGGCGTGGTGGCAGGCACCTGTAATCCCAGCTACTCGGGAGGCTGAGGCAGGAGAATTGTTTGAACCCGGGAGGCAGAGATTGCAGTGAGCCAAGATTGCACCATTGCACTCCAGCCTGGGTGACAGAGCGAGACTCCGACTCAAAAAAATAAAAATAAAAATAAATAAATAAAAATCTGGCCAGGTGCGGTGGCTCACACCTGTAATCCCAGCACTTTGTGAGGCCAAGGCAGGTGGATCACAAGGTCAGGAGTTTGAGACCAACCTTACCAACATGGTGAAATGCTGTCTCTGCTAAAAATACAAAAATTAGCCGGGCATGGTGGTGCACGCCTGTAATCCCACCTACTCAGGAGGCTGAGGCAGGAGAATCACTTGAACCCAGGAGGTGGAGGTTGTAGTGAGATGAGATCGCACCACTGCACTCCAGCCTGGGTGACAGAGCGAGACTCTGTCTCAAAAAAAAAATTAAATAAAATAAAAAATAAAAATCCATTCATGTTATCACAAGAAATTTCAATTGTACATTTGTTAATGAAAGAAAAGACAATTTCAACCTCTGTAAATTTTTGAATTTAACATTTATTTTAGGATTTGTATTACCTCCTTGAGCTCAAGGCTATCAAGAATTTGAAGAGATCATTCTTTAAAAGTTCTGATTATTATTCCATGTAGCAAATACGCAAATATCAAGCATAAAACTTGATATTGGTCCAGGCACAGTGGCTCACGCCTATAATCCTAGCACTTTGGGAGGCCAAGGCAGGCAGATTACCCGAGGTTAGGAGTTCAAGACCAGCCTGGCTAACATGGTGAAACCCCATCTCTACTAAAAATACAAAAAATTGGCCAGGCACAGTGGCTCATGCCTGTAATCCTAGCACTTTGGGAGGCCAAGGCAGGCAGATTACCTGAGGTTAGGAGTTCAAGACCAGTCTGACCAACATGGAGAAATCCCGTCTCTACTAAAAATACAAAATTAGCTGGGAGTGGTGGCACATGCCTGTAATCCCAGCTACTAGGGAGGCTGAGGCAGGAGAATCGCTTGAACCTGGGAAGCGGAGGTTGCAGTGAACTGAGATTGCACCATTGCACTCCAGCCTGGGCAACAAGAGTAAGACTCTGTCTCAAAAAAAAAAAAAAAAAAATTTAGCCAGGTGCAGTCGCACACACCTGTAATCCCAGCTACTCGGGAGGCTGAGGCAGGAGAATCGCTTGAACTCCAGAGGCAGAAGTTGCAGTGAGCTGACATCGCGCCACTGCACTGCAGCCTGGGTGACAGAGCAAGACTTTGTCTCAAAAAAACAAAACAAAACAAAACCTGATATCAAACAGCTACCTTCACAGAAAAGCTAAAACTTGGCCAGGTACAGTGACTCGTGACTATAATCCCAGCACTTTGGGAGACCAGGGAGGGAGGACCTGTTTGAGCCCAGGAGTGCAAGACCAGCCTGGTCAACACAGCGAGATGTGAGACGCCATCTCTCTCTTTTTTTTTTTTTGTTTGATACAGTCTTGTTCTGTCGCCCAGGCTGGAGGTCAGTGGTGCGATCTTGGCTCACTTCTACCACCGCCTCCCGAGTTAAAGTGATTCTCCTGCCTCAGCCTCCTCAGTAGCTGGGACTATAAGCATGCGCCACCATGCCTGGCTAATTTTTGTATTTATTATTTATTTGTATTTTTTTTGTATTATATTAGCTCAATATTTAATGCTTTCCCTAATAATTTGATTTTTTTCCAAATCATAATTATACAATATGTAGAAAATATCAATTTTTTTCACCAAATCCGATAGGGATCCAAACTCCCCCCAGTTAACTTCAGTGAGAGATATAAATTGTATCATTTTCTAAGTATGCCATGACAGGAAGAAGGTTGGGAAGTACCCATCTAGTAAACTATAATTTCCAATATCTACTTCAACCTTTTGGGTGTCCTCCAAGGGCAGTACCTTGTAAAACACAAGGAATAAATGTTTGTGAGTGAATGAATGATTGAACAGATCTTCTAGAACTGTGAAAAGCAGCTCTGGGGTGATGAGTATCTCAGTCAACAAAACTGACAGACTGAGTGTGGGGAAAACACCGTGTGCATTTCAGCCGTCTGCATGGATTGATTCCATTTGGCCTGCTGAATGGTGAGGTAAGGGCTCTGCAGAAAGAGTCAACGCTGAACTTGTCTGTGCTTGTGGAAGCTCAGAAATGATCCTGCCGCAACTCCAGCCTCCCCAGGCTGCCTGGCTGGGGGCTTTCTGTGACACTCATTCGCCTTGCTACAACCTCAACACTCATCTTCACCTTCTTTGTCCCCTAGCCCTAAATAAAAATATATTGTTTAGCATGTTCAGAATACTTTCATCTGTTGAAGGAAAAAATTAGCTGGCCGGGCGCGGTGGCTCACTCCTGTAATCCCAGCACTTTGGGAGGCCGAGGTGGGCAGATCATCTGAGGTCAGGAGTTGGAGACCAGCCTGGCCAACATGGAGAAACTCTGCCTCTACTAAAAATATAAAAATTAGCCAGGTGTGGTGGCATGTGCATGTAATTACTCCCAGCTACTCAGGAGGCTGAGGCAGGAGAATTGCTTGAATCCAGGAGGCGGAAGTTGCAGTGAGCTAAGATAGTGCCACTGCACTCCAGCCTGGGTGACAGGGTAAGACTCTGTCTCAAAAAAAAAAAAAAGAAAAGAAAAAGAATAAGAAAAAGAAAAAAATTAGCCTGGGCAACATAGTGAGACCCTGTCTCTAAAAAAAAAAAAATTTTTTTTTTTAATTAGCTGGGCACAGTGGCACACACCTATAGTCCAGCTACTCAAGAGGCTGAGGTAGGAGGATTGCTGGATCCCAGGAGGTGGAGACTGCAGTGAGCTGTGTTTGCACCACTGCACTGCAGCCTGAACAACAAATCGAGACCCTGACCAAAAAAAAAAAAAAAAAGATAAAAGTATCTAATGATCCTTGTTAAAGCATGGTAAGGAAAAATATTCAGGACCCTTGAGATAGGTATAGTGACCACTGCAATGGAATCTTGTAGTTGAGGAGAGCGACTGTACTCTCAACCCAATATAGTGTGAAAGGAAAAGAAAATCCCAGGACCCCAGACTCACTATGCCAAAGGAAAAAGTTAAGCTTGGGAACTGAGTATGTAAAACATTGCACTTTTTTTGGTTCCTAAACAGGTAGCTGCAAGACAGAGGCCACTTATCTCCCGAGGTGACCTCCCTCATCCTGACAATGTAAATTAACAGCTTATTTTCACAAGTAAGGGACAAAGATAAGACTGGGGATCATTCCCCCGACCCCCACCTCCGCCAACCTGGAGACAAACGCATATTTGACTTCTTCCTCTACTCTATGTTTAGGTTATTTAATGTAAAATGTGGATTTTCTGAATAATTTTATGAACAATTGACTGTTCCTCTTTCCCCTCCTGCCCGATTTTCCTGTTTAAATACTGAAGTTCTCAAAATCCTCTTGAGAAAGAGCGCAGGCCACAGATACCACTGTAGCTTGTGTCTTTCCCAGACACATCCTCAACCTTGGCAAAATAAACTTGTCTGAGACCTGTTTCAGACACTATTTGGTTTACAATGGCATGGCAAGTGGGAATTTATAGCCAAAAAGCCAGGTGGGGTGCTAAAGTTTGGCCAAGCAAAGAATCTTTGTGGCCTGGCACGGTGGCTCACGCCTGTAGTCTGAGCACTTTGGGAGGCTGAGGCGGGTGGATCACTTGAGGTCAGGAGCTCGAGACCAGCCTGGCCAACATGGTGAAACACTGTCTCTACTAAAAATACAAAAATTAGCTGGGCATGGCGGTAGGCGCCTGTAATCCCAGCTACTCGGGAGGCTGAGGCAGGAGAATTGCTTGAACCTGGGAGGTGGAGGTTGCAGCGAGCTGAGGTCACACCACTGCACTCCAGCCTGGCCAATAGATTGAGACTCTAACTCAAAAAAAAAAAAAAAAAAAAAGAATCTTTGTGACATTAAAGCTTGTCAAAATCCCCAGTATTCTATTCACTTTGCCTATAAAGTTACACACTTATCAGCTGGGCACGGTGGCTCAAGCCTGTAATCCCAGCACTTTGGGAGGCCGAGTTGGGCCAATCCTTTGAGGTCAGGAGTTTGAGACCAGCATGGCCAACATGGTGAAACCCTGTCTCTACTAAAAATACAAAAAATTAGCTGGGTGTGGTGGTGCATGCCTGTAATCCCAGCTATTTGGGGGGCTGAGGCAGGAGAATTGCTTGAACCTAGGAGGTGGAAGTTGCAGTGAGCCAACATTTCGCCACTGCACTCTAGCTGGGTGACAGGGTGAGACTCCCTCTCAAAAAAAAAAAAAAAAAAAAGCCAGGCGCAGTGGCTCACGCCTGTAATCCCAGCACTTTGAAGGCCAAGGCGGGTGGATCATTTAAGGTCAGGAGTTCGAGACCAGTCTGGCCAACATGGTGAAACCCCCATCTCTACTAAAAATAGAAAAATTAGCCCAGTGGGGTGGTGCGCACCTGTAATCCCAGCACTTTGGGAGGCCAAGACAGGCAGATCTCTTGAGGCCAGGAGTTTGAGACCATCCTGGTCAACATGGCGAAACCCGTCTCTACTTAAAAAAAAAAAAAAAAAAAAATTAGCTGGGCGTGGTGGTACGTGCCTGTAATCCCAGCTACTGGGGAGGCTGAGGCACAAGAATGGCTTGAACCAGGGAGGCAGACGTTGCAGTGAGCCGAGATGGTGCCACTGCACTCCAGCCTGGGCAACAGAGTGAGGCTCCATCTCAAAAAATAATAAAATAAAATAAAATACAAAATAAAATAAAATAAAATAAAATAAGCCTCCTATGGGCAGGAGAGAGGAAGGGGAGAGCATGAATTTATCTCAGAGACCCACCCAGTGAGGCTGAATGTTATGCAGTTTCAGAATCAAGCCAGGAGAGGGCACAGAAAACTTCTACTTGATGATCTAACAAAGGAAAAAAGATAATTCAGGAAATGGACAGAGTTCTCCTTCAATTATTCAGTCAGGTGACACAGTTTATGTCACCTCCTAAATCACCTGGAAAAAAATTTAGTCAATGTAATTTCATCCTGAAATCTCAACAGTTTTATTATACAATGGGTATCATAATGTCATCTTTCTACCATTTAATTTTTTTTTTTTTTTTGAGACGGAGTCTCACTCTGTCACTCAGGCTGGAATGCAGTGGTGCAATCTCAGCTCACTGCAACCTCTGCCTCCCAGGTTCAAGCGATTCTCCTGCCTCAGCCTCCTGAGTAGCTGGGATTACAGGCATCCGCGATCATGCCTGGCTAATTTTTGTATTTTTAGTAGAGACGGGGTTTCACATGTTGGTCAGGTTGGTCTCGAACTGCTGACCTCGTGATCCACCTGCCTCGACCTCCCAAAGTGCTGAGATTACAGGCATGAGCCACCGCCCCCGGCCCTCATTTAATTTTTTTATTGAAGAAAATATTCAGATTTCTTTCAAGCCCCAGCCAGTCACCTACGCATTCTTTTAGATGGCATTTCTCTTTGCCCAAGGAGGTCAGCTGCTTCTGAGCAGTCCTTCTTCCTCTGCAAAGTAGGGACTATAACCTTTCCTGACTTTCCAGTGATGATGTTCACCATCAACCTGGTCCTTAGAGAGGAAGGAAGCATTAGACAAATGCAAGAGCTGATTATTAATTATGAACTATATGCTCTGGGTACATAGATCTGACTCAAGTTATTAGTAAGAATGAATACTTGATAATTGATGATTAACAGGACTGTAGCTTAAAACCAAGGTTCTAAAGTGCACAAAGGTCAAGGACATGTAGAAAAATGTTGTTTAGACAAATCCAAATATAAGCCAACTTGTGCTAGGCAATTAAACCCAGAAAAACGTTATTAAGCACTTTTGGAAGGTAAGAATTAATGCCTGAAGTGCAGATATAGACATCTCATACAAATAAAGCATGTATGATACATTTCCTATAGTATAACATAAATGGTTTGATAAAGTATTTGTTCTCTTTTTTCTTCTTTTTTTTTTAGAACTGGGTCTCTAAAAAAAAAAAAAAAAGCTCAATGATCAATCATTTCGTTACTCATGCTTATGTAATGAAACCTTCATCAAATCTCGATAGAATGGGGTTCAACGAGCTTCCAGGTTGGTGAACATATGGAGCTGCGGGGAGGGTGGCGTGCCTGAGGAGGGCATGGAAGCTCCAGATCCCTTCCCATGTTCCTTGCCCTATGCAGCTCTTCCACTGGCTGTTCCTACGTTATATTCTTCCATAATAAATGGCAATCTGGTTAGTAGACCATTCTGAGTTCTGTGAGCTGTCCTAGCAGATGGTCAAACCCGGAGAGGAGGGAATGGTGGGAACTTCTAATTTATAGTGAGTCTGCAAGAAGTACAGGTGACACCCTGGGACTGGCACCCGGTGTCTGAAGTGGGGACAGTCTTAAGGGACTAAGCATGTAACCTGGGGAATCTGATGCTATTTCCAGGTAGATAGTGTCAGGATTGAGATAAATCATAGGACACTGCTAAAGTTTGGATGTTTATTCCCTACAAATCTCATGCTGAGCGTTTATCCTCTAATGGCAGGGTGTGAGTCATGCGGGTAGATCCCTCAATGAATAACCAATGCCTTGTTGCGGGGAAGGGGTCAGTGAGTTCTCACTCTTTTCCCTCCCACAAGAGCTGGTTGCTAAAAATAGCCTGGCGCCTCCCCTGTCTCTCTCTCTCTTGCTGCGTGATCTCTGCACACACTGGCTCCATTTCACCATTTGCCATGAGTGGAAGCAGCCTGAAGCTTTCACCAGATTCTCCATCTTCCAGCCAGCAGAATTGTCAGCCAAGTTAACTTCATTTTGTTGTTGTTTGTTTGTTTTTTGTTTGTTTTTTGAGATGGAGTCTCACTCTGTCCCCAGGCTGGAGTGCAGCGGCACGATCTCAGCTCACTGCAACCTCTGCCTCCGGGTTCAGGCAATTCTCCTGCCTCAGCCTCCCGAGTAGCTGGGATTACAGGTGCCCACCACCACACCCAGCTAATATTTTTGTATTTTTAGTAGAGATGGGGTTTCACCATATTGGCCAGGCTGGTCTCAAACTCCTGATGTCAGGTGATCCACCTGCCTTAGCCTCCCAAAGTGCTGGGACCATAAGCATGAGCCACCGCGCCAAGCCCTTAACTTCATTTTTTGATAAATTACCCAGCCTCAGGCATTCCATTATAGCAAGAGACTGACAGACACCCTCCTATAGCAAGAGACTGACAGACACCCTCCTAAGGTCTGCAGAGAATTGTAGAATTTTTTGGTGTGAACCCCCACGCCCCACCACCACCACATTAGGAGCCAGTGGAGAAGGAAATGGAATCTTCCCTTTCGATCAAATAAGCCCTTTTTCTCTTGGAATTGCCCTTTGATTTTTCTCAGTGTTAGTCTTTCTTTCAAAATCTTGAATATTTTCCTGATTACACCTAATACATATGTATTGTACAAAGTATAAGTTGACCATAGTCTGCTCCTACTCCTGCTCAAGGTTGTTTCTTTTGTTTTGTTTTGTTTGAGATGGAGTCTTGCTCTGTTGCCCTGCCTGGAGGGCAGTGGTGCAATCTTGGCTCACTGCAACCCTCCGCCTCCTGGATTCAAGCAATTCTCCTGCCTCAGCCTTCTGAGTAATTGGGATTACAGGTGCCCACCACCACACCCAGCTAAGTTTTGTATTTTTAGTAGAGAAGGGGTTTTGCCATGTTGGCCAGGCTGGTCTCGAACTCCCGGCCTCAAGTGATCCGCCCACCTCAACATCCAAAAGTGCTGGGAAAAAAGTGTGGGGATTACAGGCACCTGGCCTCAAGGTTGTACTTTAATTCATATGAGACTTTGGAAAAAGTACAGGTTTCTCCTGTACAAATTGGTTGGCAATGTGTCCTTTTTTCACCTTAAAATGCCTGGAAATCTTTCAGATAAGCTTTTTAAAAAAGCTTTTTTTTAGATGTAATTTACATACCACAAAATTCACCCATTTTTAAGTGTTCAAGTTAATGATTTTTAGTACCCTTGTGCAACCATCACAACTCAGTTTTAGAACATTTCTATCACCCCCAAAAGTTCCTTCATGCCTATCAAAGCTTTTTAAAGGGTGCGTTTTTGTGGATAATTACAATCATGACTAACAAGTCCCAGAAATGTCCATTTTGCCTGGCTTCCTTTTGCTGCCGGCAGGCAAAAAGAAAATTGCAAAAGCCCATCAACAAATGTTGGAAGAAAACACCATAAGCTGATCAACAGCTGTCTGCTAAAAATAGTTTATTCATGCTCTCCAGCTTTTAGTGAATGTCAGCCAAGTGCCAGGCATTAGTTAAGTCTGTTAGGGATACCAAGACAGGATAATCGCTTCCCCTGGAAGTAATTGGATATGAGTTCAATAGTATACAACCTCACTTAAAACAGTTTCCATATTCAATGGTTTGGGTTGGTAAAAGTGTGCCAGGTGGGTGTGATATTTGGACTTCCACTTCCAGAACTGAAGATAAACGGGTTAGATTTACTTTCCCACCTAAACAACCAAAATACGGATCCCCAGAATGTAAGAAATGGTCTTCAAGACACCGGATATCACGCAACAAAGGACAGAAATCCCTGAAAAAAGTACAACAAATGGCTGGGCGCGGTGGCTCACGCCGGTAATCCCAGCACTTTCGGAGCCCGAGGCGGGCGGATCACGAGGACAGGAGTCTGAGACCAGTCTGGCCAATATGGTGAAACCCCGTCTCTACTAAAAATACAAAAATTAGCCGGGTGTGGTGGTACACGCCTGTAGTCCCAGCTACTCGGGAGGCTGAGGCAGAAGAATCGCTTGAACCCTGGAGGTGGAGGTGGCAGTGAGCTGAGATCGCGCCACTGCACTCCAGCCTGGGCAACAGTGCCAGACTCCGTCTCAAAAAAAAAAAAAAAGTACAACAAGTGAAGTGAGCCCTATTATTGCTCCAGCTTACTGCCTTGAGGGTTTCCGGGCTCTACTGCAAGAAGAGCAAAGTGAGGAAGGGCCTGGTGGAATCCCGGAGCTGAGGAGACAGAGCTGAGTCCAGGGAGACCAAGGTAGCCAGATGGAAAGGACAGAGTACCAGAGAAAGGGAGTTGTTCAGACAGAACCCCAGAGATCTGTAAAAGGTCCCCGCCTCTAGCATTCAGCAGAGTACTGTTCAGGATACATATGTAAGAAAACTACACAAGGCTGGGGAAAGAACCACGTAAAAGGATTACTACAGCGATTCCTAACCTTTTTGGAGTTTCGGGATGAAACTCTTCCACCTCAGTTCATCAGACGTTCGTTAGATTCTCATAAGGAGTGGGCAACCTAGATCCCTCACGTGCACGTTCACAATAGGGTTTGTGCTGCTATGAGAATGGAATACTGCTGCTGATCTGACTGGAGACAGAACTCAGGCAGTAATGCTGGCTCGCCTGCCACTCACCTCCTGCTGTGCGGCCCGGCTCTTAACAGACCACCAACTGGTACTAGTCCGCGGCCTGGAGACTGGGACCCCTGGATTAGAAGGAATAGTGCCTACTCCTATGATCCAGATTGGAAAAACTCGTAATGTGTGGGGCATTGGAAAGAGTACTTATGAAGGTCTTGCCTCAGGGGAATAATTAGCCCTAGAGTTGGCACTGCTCTGGTCCTAACAAATCTTTTTTTTTTTTTTTTTTTTTTTTTTTTGAGACAGAGTCTCACTCTGTTGTCCAGGCTGGAGTGCAGTGGCATGATGTCCGCTCACTGCAACCTCCACCTCCGGGATTCAAGCGATTCTCCTGCCTCAGCCTCCCGAGTAGCTGGGATTACAGGCATGTGCCTCCACACCCAGCTCATTTTGTAATTTTAGTAGAGATGGGGTTTCTCTATGTTGGCCAGGCTGGTCTTGAACTCCCGACCTCAGGTGATTCGCCTGCCTTGGCCTCCCAAAGTGCTGGGATTACCGGCGTGAGCCACAACGCCCAGCAGTTAAAGACTTTCTAACAACAAAAAGCTTAATACTTTTTTTTTTTTTTTTTTTTTTTTTGAGATGGAGTCTCTCTGTCGCCCAGGCTGGAGTTCAGTGGCGCAATCTCGGCTCACTGCAACATCTGCCGCCCAGGTTCATGCGATTCTCCTGCCTCAGCCTCCCGAGTAGCTAGGATTACAGATGCCTGCCACTGTGCCCAGCTAATTTTTGTCGTTTTTATTAGAGATGGGGTTTCACCATCTTGGCCAGGCTGTTCTTGAACTCCTGACCTCGTGATCCACCTGCCTTGACCAGCCCAAGTGCTGGGATTACAGGCGTGAGCTACCGCGTCGCCGGATACTTTTTTTTTTTTTTTTGAGATGGAGTTTTGCTCTTGTGGCCCAAGCTGGAGTGCAGTGGTGCCATCTTGGCTCACTGCAAACCCCGCCTCGTGGGTTCAAGCAATTCTCCCGCCTCAGCCTCCCGAAAAGTTGGGATTACAGGCGCCCACCACCATGCCCGGCTAATTTTTGTATTTTTAGTAGAGATGGGGTTTCACCATGTTGGCCAGGCTGGTCTCAAACTCCTGACCTCAGGTGACCACCCGCCTTGGCCTCCCAAGTGCTGGGATTACAGGCTCGAGCTACCACACCCAGCCAGCTTGATATTTTTAAGCCCATTATTTCCAATATTGTGAATTCTCAGATTGTCAAGTAATAAAATAAGCAAAATGAATCCTTAATAAAAATTCTATCTTGGCAACGCTATTTGTCATTTCCATCCTATGACTTTCTCTTCATATGTAACTGAAATTTCATAAATATTAAGAAATTGTTGTTTGGGCATAAGAATCAGATATGGAAAGGAGGCAATTGTGCTATTAACCGTGTCACTTAGGGCTACTGCTATTTGAGGCGTGCATCACACCAGCAGAATCATATACACCTGGGAGCTTGGCAGAACTGCAGAAATTCTCAGGACCTGCTCCAGACCTAATGAATCAGAATATACAGTTTAACAAGGTTCCTGGCCGGGTGCGGTGGCTCACGCCTGTAATCCCAGCACTCTGGGAGGCCGAGGGGGTGGATCACGAGGTCAGGAGTTCAAGACCAGCCTGGCCAAGATGGTGAAACCCCGTCTCGACTAAAAATACAAAAATTAGCTGGGCGTGGTGGTGTGCGCCTGAAATCCCAGCTACTCAGGAGGCTGAAGCAGGAGAATTGCTTGAACCCGGGGGGCAGAGGTTGCAGTGAGCCCAGATCGCACCACTGCACTCCAGCGTGGGTGACAGAGTGAGACTCCATCTTAAAAAAAAAAAAAGATTGCTAAGTGGTTACTACACACATTTGAGAAGCACTGGCCCTCTCCATGCAATACACTGAGCAAATACAGTCACATGTCACATAATCTTTCGTCAACAACAGACTGCATATAAGACAGTGGTTCCATCAGATTACAATATTGTATTTTTATTGTACCATTTTTATTGTACCCTTTCTATGTTTAGATACAAAAATACCAACCATTGTGTTACAATTGCCTACAGTATACAATACAGTAACATGCTGTAGAGATTTGTAGCCTAGGAGCAGTAGGCTGTATCATATAGCCTAGGTGTGCAGTAGGCTATACTATCTAGGTTTGCGTAAGTACACTCTATGGGCAGGGCTCAGTGGCTCATGCCTGCAATTCCAACACTTTAGAAGGCCAAGGCAGGAAGACTGCTTGAGCCCAGGAGTTGGAGACCAGACTGGGCAACAGAGGGAGAAACCCTGTCTATACAAAAAAATTTAAAATTAGCCGGCTGTGGTCTAGACATGGTAGCTCACGTCTGTAATCCCAGCACTTTGGGGGGCTGAGGCAGGTGGATTGCTTGAGACCAGGAGTTCAAGACCAGCCTGAAAAACATAGCAAGACCCTTTCTCTATAAAAAGAAAATTAAAATATACAAAAATATATAATTTAATTTTTAAAAATTAGCCTGGCATGGTGATGCAGGCCTGCAGTCCCAGCTACTCAGGAGGCTGAGGCAGAAGGATCACAGCAGATCGAGGTTGCAGCGAGCTGTGATGGCACCACTGCACTGCAGCCTGAGCGACACAGCAAGACCCTGTCTCAAAAACCAAACAAAACAAACAAACAAAAAAACTCTATGATATTCCAATGATAAAGTCACCTAAGATGCATTTCTCATATCTCTGTTAAACAATGCATGACTGTAATTTCTCCGGTCATGTTTCCTTATGTCTGAAAACAAAGGGCACTGAAACCTGTTTGTTCACTTTAGTTCACAGGCTGATTAGAAAAGTAAGTAAAATCCAATCCAAATATAAATTAAATACACGTGAAATACCAAACCCTCTAGTAAACAGCGAGCTACATACAAGTCCCAGACACTCCACGACCGTTTCTAGATTGAAAATCCTAGGCCAGGCGCAGTGGCTCACACCTGTAATTCCAGCACTTTGGGAGGCCGAGGTGGGTAGATCACGAGGTCAGGAGTTCAAGACCAGCCTGGCCAAGATGGTGAAACCCCGTCTCTACTTAAAAAAAAAAAAAAAAAAAAAAAATTAGCTAGGCGTGGTGGTGGGCGCCTGTAATCCCAGCTACTGGGAGACTGAGGCAGAGAACCCGGGAGGCAGAAGTTGCAGTGAGCCGAGACCGCGCCACTGCACTCCAACCTGGGCGACAGAGCGAGACTCCATTTCAAAAAAAAAAAAAAAGAATATTTAAGTCTTTTCACTTCTGGGAATACACACACACACATATATATTTAATCGAAACACGTTACCTTTCACTCAACAACTATTCAAGACAGAAACCATTTCGGGTAAGCAGACTCCTACAGGGTCCCTACTGCACATTTCTCATCGGTGGTCAAAGCAACAAAACCTGAACTAAGCCACAAGGTAGCTGCAGGAAGCTCTATGCCTGGGACCACTACAGGCAGGCACTAGTTTCCCTGTCCACCACTGCCCGAAATGGAGTCGGGCCCGGTTCTCCTGAGCTGAGCAGGCCAAAGCAGGGAGTCCGTGAGTGGACCGGGCATAGCCAGAGCGACGCCGCAGCACCCCAGCCGCAGGGTCAGCCCCAAAAGCAGCAGGGCCCGCTTGATCGCGGATGCCGGGACGCCCTCGTGCAAGCCTCGAAGGGGGGCTGCCACCCCGAACATTCGCCAGAACGAAAGCGGCAGCCAGGAGAAGCCCTCGCAGGTGCTGGAGGGATCCAAGCGCTTGAGCTGAGTCCGAAACTCGCACAGCAACCTCGGGAGGATAAACTCCAGCAACCAGAATCGGGTTGGCGTCGCCTAGCAACCAGGAGCCAAACGCGCGGACGCCAGGCATTGGCCTGCACGTGTCACGTGAGCCAGCGCCGCTGCCCAGTGGGAGATTACGCCGCAGGCACGTGATGCGGCGCAACCGCCCTTTGGCAGAACTTTTCGCGAAGGCAGTTGTGGCGCTGAACGCATAGGCGAGGCATTCCTGGGGTTTCCGCCGTATCCTTTTACAAAGTCCTGGCTTTGGCTGGTGCGACCAAAGAAAGGAAACCGGCGCTTGAGACTTGTCTGGGCTGGCTATGGTGAAGCAGTGAAACGGTGCAGAATTGTGTCAATGAGGCTAGTTCAGTTGTGCAAGAGCATTTCCTCAAAGTAAGACAGAAGCTTTAAGTTACGTCAAAACCTGCTAATGTTAGGCTGGCCAGAAATTTCCTGACAAATAATGGGTGAAGGTCGGGCGCGTGGTCGCTCATGCCTGTAATCTCAGCGCTTTGGGATCACTTGAGGTCAGGAGTTCGAGACCAGCTTGGCCAACATGGCGAAACCCCATCTCTACTGAAAGTACAAAAATTAGCCGTGTGTGGTGGCGCGCATCTGTAATCCCAGCTGCTCTGGAGGCTGAGGCAGGACAATCGCTTGAACCCAGGAGGCAGAGGTTGCAGTGAGCCGAGATCACACCACTTAAAAGAAAAGAAACGAAACTTTGCTGGTGACCATGTGGTGATGAAAGTGAGCGTTTTGGAGCGCAGCAAGGTGACTCCCCATGTAATTAGTATAGGCAGAGAGTTTGTGCTCTAAAGGTTAGAAATGAGTGTTTTCGGCCTGGTGGCTCATGCCTGTAATCCCAGGACTTTGAAAGGCTGAGCCAGGCGGATCACATGAGGTCAGGAGTTCGAGACCAGCCTGGCCAACATGGTGAAACCCGTCTCTATTAAAGATACAAAAATTAGCCAGGCAGAAGAAGTCACTTAGCTCTTCGCTGGTTGTCACACGTCCGGAGGCCGAGCCGTCGCGTACCTAGGATACCTGGAAGCCGAAGCCACACCTCCCGCATGGCTCCTCCGGCCAGCCGGGCCCCTCAGATGAGAGCTGCACCCAGGCCAGCACCAGTCGCTCAGCCACCAGCAGCGGCACCGCCATCTACAGTTGGCTCTTCTGCTGCTGCGCCCTGGCAGCCAGGTCTGATGGCCCAGATGGCAACCACTGCAGCTGGCGTGGCTGTGGGCTCTGCTGTGGGGCACATACTGGGTCATGCCATTACTGGGGGCTTCAGTGGAGGAAGTAATGCTGAGCCTGCGAGGCCTGACATCACTTACCAGGAGCCTCAGGGAACCCAGCCGGCACAGCAGCAGCAGCCTTGCTTCTATGAGATCAAAGTTTCTGGAGTGTGCCGAGAACCAGGGTGACATCAAGCTCTGTGAGGGTTTCAATGAGGTGCTGAAACAGTGCCGACTTGCAAACGGATTGGCCTAATCAAGAAGTTCAACCTGGAGAGATGGAAAATCAGCTCTCATACTAATTAATTTAGTATAAAAATAGAATTGGTAGTGAGGGTATAAAGTGTAAGCATCAAACTTCTCCTGTCATTCCTAGCTTCCTTGCTTCAGAATTGAAATGGAAGGGAGGGTGTTCCTACTCTGTAGAATCTGGGACTGGGCAAATGTTTGTGTGGCCTCCTTAAACTAGCTGTTATGATTTTATTCTTTGTGAGTTAATTAGAATAAAGTCATTTTCTTCCAAAAAAGAAAAAAAAAATAGCCAGGCATGGTGGTGCATGCCTTTAATCCCAGCTACTAGGGAGTCCGAGGCAGGAGAATCACTTGAACCTGGGAGGCAGAGGTTGCAGTGAGCCGAGATGTGCCACTGCACTCCAGCCTGGGCAACAGGAAGAGACTCCGTCTCAAAAAAAAAATAAATAAATATTTTCACTCCACAACTGTCTTCCAATTTGGAGAGTCTGCCGTTTACTAGCTATGTGAACTTGGGTACATTAATTAAAATCCCCATGCCTCGGTTTCTTTATCCATGAAATGGGAATGATTACTCACAGTTCCTGTCTCTGAGGACTTCTAGAAGGATGAAATGAGGTCTTACATGTAGCAATATAAACTGGTGGTGAGGACTGAGATTGAGTCAGATTACCTGCTTTGAATCCTTGTGCCGTCATGTACTGCTTGTGTATCCTTAGGCAAGAGACTGTCCCTCCTCTATCCTTCAGTTTCATCTGTAAAATGAAGATAATACCTCCTAGGATTTCTGTGAGAATTAAGTGACTCAATACACATAAAGTGCTTAGAAGAGTGTCCGGCACAAAGTCAATATTTGGAAATGTTAGCAATCATTTGGAAGGTGCTTGACGCACAGTGTTGATCAATAAATGGGACCTATTCTTCTTGGTAGCACTGCTGGTCTAGAGGAGGATTCTGGTTTCTGAGCTCTGCCTGCTCTCAACCTCCACTCCACCCCATCCTGACTTAAAATTAAGGACTGGAAATATCTCTAGCCATTTATGGTCACAGGTAATGGAGGTTCAAAGTGTGTCTCATAGAGTGATGAGAAAAGTAGGAGTCTACACTCTGAGCCAGATCCCAAGACGCTATTGAGCAGAGTCCAAAAGGGGTGAGGCCCAAGAGGAAAGCAGCTGAGGGGCAAAGAGCTGTGGGAACTCTGCTACAGAAGTGATTCTCTTAAGAGAGGCAGAGGGTGGTGGGGAGAGTTCAGTGAGCAGAACTGTGAGCAGGCGGGTCTGCCACATAAGCTTGTTGGATCTAGGTGGGAGGGTGTTGTAAAATATCCTAAATCCAACCCTAACCCATTCCAAGGAGTTGAATCTTGGATCTGAATCCTAGTACAACACAGAGTACATCTTGGATACCGGGATTTATTGATCGTGTATCATTTCTTGGGTTTACTTTCCCTCAACTCAGAAGTCATTCCTCCCTCTCCCTCATTCTCCAGGTCCAACCAATTGGCAAGTCCTGTTGACTTTTCAAAGTATCTCTCTAATCCACCTGCTTCTCTCTCTTTTGTCGCCACCTTTCTAGCCCCATAAACATTTTTGTGTTTCTCCTTTTGCCCGGTACAACCCATTCTCCACTCAACAGCCAGTGTGAACTTTTCAAAACTAATTTTTAACAACTTTATTGAGATTAAATCACATATCACAAAATCACCCATTTAAAATATACAATTCAGCCGGGCGCGGTGGCTCACGCCCGTAAACCCAGCATTCTGGGAGGCCAAGGTGGGTGGATCACCTGGGGTCGGGAGTTCAAGACCAGCCGAACCAACATGGAGAAACCCTCTCTCTACTAAAAAATACAAAAGTAGCCGGGCATGGTGGCACATGCCTGTAATCCCAGCTACTAGGGAGGCTGAGGCAAGAGAATCACTTGAACCCAGGAGGCAGAGGTTGCAGTGAGCCGAGATCGCGCCACTGCACTCTAGCCTGGGCAACAGAGCGAGACTCTGTCTCGAAAAATAAATAAAATGTACAATTCAGTGGTTTTTGGTATATTCACAGGTGTGTGTAACAAACACCACAAATCAATTTTAGAACATTTTCATTACTCCAAAAAGATATTCTATACCCATTAGCAGTCACTTCCCATATACTGCCATCCCCCGATTCTCCACAAGCCCTAGGCAACCACTAATAAACTTTTTGTCTGCCAGGTGCGGTGGCTCACACCTGTAATCCCAGCACTTTGGGAGGCTGAAGCAGGTGGATCACCTGAGGTCAGGAGTTTGAGACCAACCTGGCCAACATGGTGAAACCCCTTCTCTACTAAAAATAGAAAAAATTAGTCAGGCGCAGTGGTGGGCACCAGTAGTCCCAGCTAATCGGGAGGCTGAGGCAGGAGAATGGCGTGAACCCGGGAGGCGGAGCTTGCAGTGAGCCAAGATCACGCCACTGCACTCCAGCCTCAGCGACAGAGCAAGACTCCATCGCAAAAAAAAAAAAAAAAAAAATTACCTGGGCGTGGTGGCAGGTTTTATTTTTTTTCCTCAAAAATAAATAAATAAATAAAATAAACTTTGTCTCTTATGGATTGCCTTTTCTGGATATTTCATATAATTGGACTCATAGAGTATATATCTCTTGTTACTGGTTCCTTTAACCTAGCATAACATTTTCATGGTTAATCTATGTTATAGTATATATCAATACTTTTATTTTAATTTTTTTAAAGGGGCTTTCCAGTGAAGACCAGAAAACCTGCTAAACAAATTCTTTTTTTTTTTTTTTTTTTTTTTTTGAGATGGAGTCTCACTCTGTCACCCAGGCTGAAGTGCAGTGGCACGATCTTGGCTCACTGCAACCTCTGCCCACCCAGTTCAAACGATTCTCCTGCCTCAGCCTCCCGAGTAGTTGGGATTACAGGCACCTGCCACTGCACCCGGCTAATTTTTTTGTATTTTTAGTGGAGATGTGTTTCACCATCTTGGCCAGGGTGGTCTTGAACCCCTGACCTCGTGATCAACCCGCCTCGGCCTCCCGAAGTGCTGGGATTACAGGCATGAGCCACCATGCCTGGCCCTGCTAGACAAATTCTAAAAGAACTGTAGCACTAATACTTCTTTTTTGGTTGCCAAATAATATTCTTTTATATGGATATACCACATTTTATTTATCCATTCATCAGTTGATGGATACTTGTTTCTACTTTTGGCTATTACGACTAATGCTGCTATGAACATTTATGTATAAGTTTTTGTGTGGATATATATTTTTATTTTTCTTGGGTATATTTTGGGGGGTAGAATTTCTGGATCATTTGGTAACTCTTTGTCTAAGTTTGTTTGCTTGTTTATCTGTTTTTTCTTTTTTTTTATTTGTGTTTTCTTTTTTTTTTTTTTAATTGATCATTCTTGGGTGTTTCTCGCAGAGGGGGATTTGGCAGGGTCATAGGACAATAGTGGAGGGAAGGTCAGCAGATAAACAAGTGAACAAAGGTCTCTGGTTTTCCTAGGCAGAGGACCCTGCGGCCTTCCGCAGTGTTTGTGTCCCTGGGTACTTGAGATTAGGGAGTGGTGATGACTCTTAACGAGCATGCTGCCTTCAAGCATCTGTTTAACAAAGCACATCTTGCACCGCCCTTAATCCATTTAACCCTGAGTGGACACAGCACATGTTTCAGAGAGCACAGGGTTGGGGGTAAGGTCACAGATCAACAGCATCCCAAGGCAGAAGAATTTTTCTTAGTACAGAACAAAATGAAAAGTCTCCCATGTCTACCTCTTTCTACACAGACACGGCAACCATCCGATTTCTCAATCTTTTCCCCACCTTTCCCCCCTTTCTATTCCACAAAACCGCCATTGTCATCATGGCCCGTTCTCAATGAGCTGTTGGGTACACCTCCCAGATGGGGTGGTGGCCAGGCAGAGGGGCTCCTCACTTCCCAGTAGGGGCGGCCGGGCAGAGGCGCCCCTCACCTCCCGGACGGGGCGGCTGGCCGGGGAGGGGGCTGACCCCCCCACCTCCCTCCCGGACGGGGCGGCTGGCCGGGCAGAGGGGCTCCTCACTTCCCAGTAGCGGCGGCCGGGCAGAGGCGCCCCTCACCTCCCGGACGGGGCGGCTGGCCGGGCGGGGGGCTGACCCCCCCACCTCCCTCCCGGACGGGGCGGCTGGCCGGGCAGAGGGGCTCCTCACTTCCCAGTAGGGGCGGCCGGGCAGAGGCGCCCCTCACCTCCCGGACGGGGCGGCTGGCCGGGCGGGGGGCTGACCCCCCCCACCTCCCTCCCGGACGGGGCGGCTGGCCGGGCGGGGCCTGACCCCCCCACCTCCCTCGCGGACGGGGCGGCTGGCCGGGCAGAGGGGCTCCTCACTTCCCAGTAGGGGCGGCCGGGCAGAGGCGCCCCTCACCTCCCGGACGGGGCGGCTGGCCGGGCGGGGGGCTGACCCCCCCCACCTCCCTCCCGGACGGGGCGGCTGGCCGGGCGGGGCCTGACCCCCCCACCTCCCTCCCGGACGGGGCGGCTGGCCGGGCAGAGGGGCTCCTCACTTCCCAGTAGGGGCGGCCGGGCAGAGGCGCCCCTCACCTCCCGGACGGGGCGGCTGGCCGGGCAGGGGGCTGAGCCCCCCACCTCCCTCCTGGACGAGGCGGCTGGCCTGGCAGGGGCTGACCCCCCACCTCCCTCCCAGATGGGGTGGCTGCCGGGTGGAGACGCTCCTCACTTCCCAGACGGGGTGGCTGCTGGGCGGAGGGGCTCCTCACTTCTCAGATGGGGTGGCTGCCGGGCGGAGGGGCTCCTCACTTCTCAGACGGGGCGGTTGCCAGGCGGAGGGTCTCCTCACTTCTCAGACGGGGTGGCCGGGCAGAGACGCTCCTCACCTCCCAGACGGGGTCACGGCCGGGTAGAGGCGCTCCTCACATCCCAGATGGGGCGGCGGGGCAGACGCAGTCCCCACATCTTAGAGGATGGGCGGCCGGGCAGAGACGCTCCTCACTTCCTGGATGGGATGGCGGCCGTGCACAGACGCTCCTCACTTTCCAGACTGGGCAGCCAGGCAGAGGGGCTCCTCACGTCCCAGACGATGGGCGGCCAGGCAGAGACGCTCCTCACTTCCCAGACGGGGTGGCGGCCGGGCAGAGGCTGCAATCTCGGCACTTTGGGAGGCCAAGGCAAGCGGCTGGGAAGTGGAGGTTGTAGCGAGCCAAGATCACGCCACTGCACTCCAGCCTGGGCACCATTGAGCACTGAGTGAACCAGACTCCGTCTGCAATCCCGGCACCTTGGGAGGCCGAGGCTGGCAGATCACTCACGGTTAGGAGCTGGAGACCAGCCCAGCCAACACAGCGAAACCCCGTCTCCACCAAAAAAATACGAAAACCAGTCAGGCGTGGCGGTGCGCGCCTGCAATGGCAGGCACTCGGCAGGCAGAGGCAGGAGAATCAGGCAGGGAGGTTGTAGTGAGCCGAGATGGCAGCAGTACAGTCCAGCTTCGGCTCGGCATCAGAGGGAGACCGTGGAAAGAGAGGGAGAGGGAGACTGTGGAGGGAGAGGGAGAGGGAGAGGGAGAGGTTGAGGTTGAGGTTTATCTGTTTTTTAAGACAGGGTCTTGCTCTGTTTAGGGAGAGGTTTATCTGTTTTTTAAGACAGGATCTTGCTCTGTTTCCCAGGCTGGAGTGCAGTGGTGCAAGCTTGGCTCACTGCAAACTCCACCTCCCATGTTCAAGCAATTCTCCTGCTTCAGCCTCCCAAGTAGCTGGGACTACAGGCGTGTGCCACAACACCCAGCTAATTTTTGTATTTTTAGTAGAAACAGGGTTTCACCGTGTTTGCCAGGATGGTCTTGAACTCCTGACCTCAAGTGATCCACCTGCCTCAGCCTCCCAAAGTGCTGATATTACAGGCGTGAGCCACTGCGCCTGGCCCCCCCACTTTTTTTTTTTTTTTTAAGAAATGGGGTCCCACAATGTTAACCAGGCTGGTTCCAACTCCTGGGCTCAAGTGATCCTCCCACCTCAGTCTCACAGTGCTGGGATTATAGGCATGTGCCACTGTGCCTATCCTGTATGTCTAACTTTTTGAGGAACTGCCAAACTTTTTTCCAAAGTGGCTGCACCATTTTACATTCCCGCCAGCAGTCTATTAGGGGTTCCTATTTCTCCACATCCTCCTCACCACTTGTTATCATCTGCCTTTTTTTTTTTTTTTTTGAGTATCTTTTTGGACAGAGTCTCCCTCTGTCCCCCAGGCTGGAGTGCAGTGGCACATTCTCGGCACGCTGCAACCTCCACCTCCAGGGTTCAAGCGATTATCCTGCCTCAGCCTCCAGAATAGCTGGAGTTATAGGCGCATGTCACTACAGCCGGCTAATTTTTATTTTTATATTTTCATTTTTTTTGAGATGGAGTCTCACTCTGTCACCCAGGCTGGAGTGCAATGGCACAATCTCGGCTCACTGCAACATCCACCTCTTGGGTTCAAGCAATTCTCCTGCCTCAGCCTCTCAAGTAGCTGGGATTACAGGCACACACCACCATGCCCAGCTAATTTTTATATTTTTAGTAGAGACGGGGTTTCACCATGTTAGTCAGGCTGGTCTCAAACTCCTGACCTCGGGATCTGCCCTCCTCGGCCTCCCAAAGTGCTGGGATTACAGACATGAGCCACCGCATCCGGCCTAATTTTTATATTTTTAGTAGAGATAGGGTTTCACCATGTTGGCCAGACTGCTCTCGAACTCCTGGCTTCAAGTGATTTGCCTGCCTTGGCCTCCCAAAGTGCTGGGATTACAGGTATGAGCCACCACGCCCAACTCTGTCTTTTTTATTATAGCCATCCTAGTGAGCATAAAGTGGTATCTCATTTTGGTTTTACTTTGTATTTTTATTTTATTATGCTTATAGTTTCTGTAGGTCAGAAATTCAAAGGGAATACAGTGGAGACGGCTCCATGATGTCTGAAG
Organism: Gorilla gorilla gorilla; assembly: GCF_029281585.2. Classification (NCBI taxonomy): domain Eukaryota; kingdom Metazoa; phylum Chordata; class Mammalia; order Primates; family Hominidae; genus Gorilla; species Gorilla gorilla. Next base: position 224,575,325 of record NC_073224.2, on the reverse strand, counting down.
CCTCATCTGGAAAGACTCATAAGTTGGAGATGATTCAACATCTGGGGGTTGAAGTCATCTGAAAGTGTCTTCACTTCTGTACTTGGTGGGTTTTCCCACTAATCAGCTTTCCCCTCAGCTGAGCAGCTTTCTGGAACAACCACACGTATTTTCTCCATGCGGTCTCACCGTGTGGTGTAGTTTGGGCTTCCTCACAGCATGGCTGCTGGGTTCCAAGAGCAATCGTTCCAAGAGAATCATGGAGAAGCTGTACTGACTTTTTTTCAGCCATTGATTTATTTGTATTTGCAGTTTGTATTCAATACAAATCAATTTCATAACAAGTTACTATGAATCAAAGCATACACACACAAATATACAATCCAAAATAGATGTACAGCATTTCCGCATGGAGCAAAAGGGAGTGTTCATTCACACACACAGTGGAGTGGGTTCAGATCTGTTTCATCTGCTGTTCCCGTGTAGGTTTCTAAAGATGGAAAAAAAAAAGACTACTGTGGCCATATTAGATGCTGGAACACATAAGCATCAGTGTGTGACCTTGTGAACAAAGGACTTCAGGGAGTGTCTATTTTTAAAAAGGTTTCTGTGTGTCAAGACAGTTGTAAACATTTTTATTACAGAATCAAGCCTACTTTACGGTTTAGGACCAGGTTCTAACTATCTAAAAATGTTGACGTAACAAAATGTGTTTCAAACAGGGCATGATGGCTCATGTCTGTAATCCCAGCACGTTAGGAGACGAGGTAAGAGGATTGCTTGAGCCTAGGAGTTCAAGAACAGCTTGGGAACATAGAAAGACTCCTATTTCTACAAAAAGATAAAAATTCGCTGGGAATGGTGGCACACGCATGTAGTGCTAGCTACTTGGGAGGCTGAGGCAGGAGGATTGCTTTAGTCCAGGAGGTTGAGGCCACAGTGAACTCTAGCCTGGGTAACAGGGTGAGACCATGTCTCTTAAAAACAAAGGCCCCAGCCGGGTGCGGTGGCTCACGCCTGTAATCCCAGCACTTTGGGAGGCTGAGGTGGGCAGATCACGAGGTCAGGAGTTCAAGACCATCCTGGCCAACATGGTGAAATGCCGTCTCTACAAAAAATACAAAAATTAGCGGGGTGTGGTGTTGTGCACCTGTAATCCCAGCTACTCGGGAGGCTGAGGCAGGAGAATCACTTGAACCTAGGAGGCGGAGGTTGCAGTGAGCCAAGATCGCTCCATTGCACTCCAGCCTGGGTGACAGAGTAAGACTCTGTCTCAAAAAAAGAAAAAGCCCCAAAATGTGTTTTAAATGCAGCTATTCTGATCCATAGTTGTTGTTTGCAAAAAGCATTTACAGAAAAAGAGTATAGCCTGGGCACAGTGGCTCAGGCCTGTAATCCCAGCACTTTGGGAGGCTGAGGCGGGCGGATCACCTGAGGTCAGGAGTTTAAGACCAGCCTGACCAACATGGAGAAACTCCATCTCTACTAAAAATACAAAATTAGCCGAGCGTGGTGGTGCGTGCCTGTAATCCCAGCTACTCAGGAGGCTGAGGCAGGAGAATCGCTTGAACCTGGGAGGCGGAGGTTGTGGTGAGCCAAGATCGTGCCATTGCACTCCAGCCTGGGCAACAAGAGTGAAACTCCGTCTCAAAAAAAAAAAAAAGAAAGAAAGAAAGAAAGAAAGAAAGAAAGAAAAAGAAAAGAGTATAAAAGTTTTTGTGCCTTTAATGCAAGTTAACTTTCAGTCTTTACTTTCCAAATACTTGATATACAGTTTTTGGCTCCTTTACATTTTTGCCCTTTTAATTTCAAGGTTTATAATTTTACCTTCAAAACAGATCTTTTTTTGTTTTTTGAGATGGAGTCTCACTGTGTCTCCCAGGCTGGACAGCAGTAGCGTGATCTCGGCCCACTGCAACCTCTGGCTCTAAGGTTCAAACAATTCTCCTATCTCAGCCTCTGAGTAGCTGGGATTACAGGCGCACCACCATGCCCAGCTAATTTTTGTATTTTTAGTAGAGACAGGGTTTCATCTTGTTGGTCAGGCTGGTCTCGAACTCCTGACCTCAAGTGATCCGCCTGCCTCAGCCTCCCAAAGTGCTGGGATTACAGGGGTGAGCCACCGCACCCAGCCCCTTAATGAATCTGGTGTCCTTGTTGAACGAAAATAGGTGAAATGAAATGCCTACCATTTGACTCTCTAAGGATAAACAAGAGTTATTGATGATGCTTGGACTTGGGGGTAGATTGCAGTCTATCATTGCCCTGGCACATGTCAATTACTACATAAAAGGTCAAATGCAATGTCAAATCCAAATCCTCAGAGGAAAAAGAATTCAGTTACCAAAAGAACAGTGATAGCCTAACAATGTAAAACTTAATATATTGGCATTAAATTAGTACTGCTGAAACAATACATTGAGGATTTATAGGATGATGGAAGCTTTTTTTTTTTTTTGAGATGGAGTCTCACTCTGTCTTCCAGGCTGGAGTGCAGTGGTGCGGTCTCAGCTCACTGCAACCTCCACCCTCCGAGTTCACACGATTCTCCTGCCTCAGCCTCCCGAGTAGCTGGAATTACAGACACTTGCCACCGTGCCCAGCTAATTTTTTGTATTTTTAGTAGAGATGGGGTTTCACCATCTTGGCCAGGCTGGTCTTGAACTCCTGACCTTGTGATCCACCCGCCTTGGCCTCCCAAAGTGCTGGGATTACAGGTGTGAGCCACTGCACCCAGCCGATGGAAGCTTTTTTAAACTTTAAGACAGGATCTTGCTCTGTCACCCAGGCTGGAGTGCCATGATAATGGCTTACTGCAGCCTTGACCTCCAGGGCTGAAGTGATCATCCTACCTCAGTCTCTTGGGTAGCTGTGACCACAAGTGTGTGACACCATGCCCACCTCTTTTTTTAAATTTTTGGGCCAGGCACGGTGGCTCACACCTGTAATCCCAGCACTTTGGGAGGACGAGACAGCTGGATTGCCTGAGGTCAGGAGTTTGAGACCAGCCTGGCCAACATGGTGAAACCCCATCTCTACTAAAAATACAAATATTAGCTGGGCATGGTGGCATGCTCCTGTAGTCCCAGCTACTCAGGAGGCTGAAGAAGGAGAATGGCTTGAACCCGGGAGGTGGAGATTGCAGTGAGCTGAGATCGTGCCATGGCACTCCAGCCTGGGGGACAAGAGTGAAACGCTGCCTTAAAAAAAAAAAAAGGAGATTATGGCCAGGTGCAGTGGCTCATGCCCGTAATCCCAGCACTTTGGGGGGCCCAGTGGGTAGATCACCTGAGGTCAGGAGTTTGCGACCCGCCTGGCCTACATGGTGAAACCCTGTCTCTACTAAAAATACAAAAATTAGCCAGGTATGGTGGTGGGTGCCTGTAATCCCAGCTACTCAGGAGGCTGAGGCACAAGAATCACTTGAACCTGGGAGGCAGAGGTTGCAGTGAGCTGAGATCGCACCACTGCACTCCAGCCTGGATGGCAGAGCGAGACTGCGTCTCAGAAAGGAAAAACAAAAAATAAAAATTAGCGGGGCATGGTGGTGCAGGCCTGTAATCCCAGCAACTTGGGAGGCTGAGGCAGGAGAATCACGAGCCAGGGAAGTGGAGGTTGCAGTGAGCTGAGCTCGCGCCACTGCACTCCAGCCTGGGCAACAGAACAAGACTCCATCTCAATAAATAAATTAATTAATTAAATTAAAATAATTTTTTTTTGTAGAGATGGGGTCTCACCCTGTTGCCCAGGGTGATTTCGAACTCCTGGGCTCAATCGATCCTCCTGCTGTGGCCTCCCAAAGTGCTGGGATTACAGGTATGAGCCACCCCCACCCCTGCCAATGGAAATCTTTTATTTTACTGGTTTTACTGCCGTATAGACTTAATGAACCAAATGAAAACTGAATCTCCACTCCATATTACGTCTTTATTTCTAGACAAGATAAAATCTGTTATTTATTATTATTATTATTTTTTATTACCCAAGTTTTGTCTCAGGATCTACTATTCTTATTTTCAAGGTAGTTTTAAGTGTCCACATTTCTTAAGCCACATTCAAGAAATAATGTCTTCAATTTTGGATGTTGCCTCTCTTCATCTTGTACATGACATTTAAGCAGATTTAATATTGGCATCCGTCATCTAGTCAAACCCTTCACGTGTTCTTCAAAGCAATTAAATTTGGGGTTCTCAACCTTTTCTTTCTTTCTTTCTTTCCTTTTTTTTTTTTTTTTTTGAAATGGAGTCTCACTCTGTCGCCCAGGCTGGAGTGCAATGGCGTGATCTCGGCTCACTGCACCCTCTGCCTCCCGTGTTCAAGCCATTCTCCTGCCTCAGCCTCCTGAGTAGCTGGGATTACAGGCACACACCACCACGTCTGGCTAATTTTTATATTTTTAGTAGAGACGGGGTTTCACCATGTTGGTCAGGCTGGTCTTGAACTCCTGACTTTGTGATCCACCTGCCTCGGCCTCCCAAAGTGCTGGGATTACAGATGTGAGCCACCGCGCCTGGCCTTTTTTTTTTTTTTTGAGACAGAGTTTTGCTCTTGTTGCCCAGGCTGGAGTGCAATGGCGCAATCTCGGCTCACTGCAACCTCTGCCTCCCAGGTTCAACCAATTCTCCTGCCTCAGCCTCCCAAGTAGCTGAGATTACAGGTATCCACCACCACATCTGGGTAATTTTTCTGTACTTTTAGTAGAGACGAGGTTTCACCATGTTGGCCAGGCTGGTCTCAAACTCCTGACCTCAGGTGATCCACCTGCCTCGACCTCTCAATGTGTTGGGATTACAGGCATGAGCCACCACACCTGGCCAGGTTCTCAACCTTTTCTGTATCAGTAAAAGAAGGTGTGAAATTAATAGATTTGATGAAGACCCGCTTTTTTTTCTTGCCACATTGGACTCCTAGATGCCATTTGGAATGGGTTTAGAAGACACGGAAGTATAGATGTTTCTTAACAGTAGAAATATAGAAGAGAAAGCAAGACCATGAGGAGACTGGCAGTTGACTCCAGGGCACAGCCAACTGCCTTGGTGGTGGCATTAGCTGGGTTTGGGGCAGACAAAGTACCCTGAGAGGAGTTACCTGAAAACGTTACAATAGTTTGATTTGAATAAATCTGCATAAGTAGGAGCAGTGCCAGAAGCAGCAGCCCCAGCCTGAGCCTGTCCACCATTGCTTTGTCCCCTCCATTGGTGTCTGGCATATATTGCTGGATGCTGGGTGAGAACTGCTGGCTCCAGGTGGACACAGGCCAGACCTAGCCTTAAAAATCACATAAAGTGGCTGGGTGCGATGGCTCACATCTGTAATCCCAGCACTTCGTGAGGCCAAGGTGGGAGGATCACTTGAGGCCAGGATTTGGAGATTAGCCTGGTCAACATAGCAAGGACTCATCCCTATTTTTTTAATTAAAAATAATGTAAAATCATAATAAAAAGGAAATCAAGCCCGGGCAACATAGCAAGATCTCATCTCTACTAAAAGAAATTAGCTGCGTGTGGTGGTGCACACCTGTAGTTCCAGCTGCTGGGGAGGTTGAGCTGGAGGGATCACTTGAGCTCTGGAGGTTGAGGCTGCAGTGAGCCATGATCGTGCCACTGCACTCCAGCCTGGGTGACAGAGCCAGACCCTGTCTTGATAAAAAAAAAAAAAAGGAAATCACATAATGTCACTTATGCCAGAGTTAGTCTGCTGAGCCATGATTCAAAGGGAGGGACATTCACCCCACTTCTTAATGGGAGGGTTATCCAATCACGTTGTAGGAAGAGCATAGAGGATGGGAGGCACTGTCATGGTCATCTTTGGAGAACAAAATCTGCCAGACCTGGGAACCTGAGCACCACTAGACCAAATATAACAATTAATCAATGATTCAAGCCTTAACTGATTCCTTGATACCACCACTGGGCAATCCTAGAACATTTCTCAGCTAAACTTGCTTCAATTTGCAATGGTTATTTCAAACATTCTCTGTAGAAGGCACTGTGTACGTCTTTCCTAATACCCATTCCCAGCCCCCCTTTTCCCTATTTATGTCCTTTAGGCAAAGCTAAATACTTGCGTTCCTAGCCTCTCTCGCATCTATGTGACACAATTCTGTCCATTGAGATGTAAGCAAAAATGTGCACAGGGACTTCTGGGCAAGCTTTTTCCTTGAATAGGAAAATGATGCATGCAGTGGAGGCAGCCAGCTATATTGCAACCCTCAGGAAAAGGTCAAAACAATTACAAAAGTATTGGCCCTGATTTCAGTGAGCCACTCAACCAATGCTGTTGCTACCTCCAGGCCTTCTCTCCTGTGAGAAAATAAACCCTTGTTTGTTTAAGCCACTGATAGTCAAGCTTTCTGTTGCTCATAGGGGATATAAGCATTCTCACTCCCCTGTGCCTCTACTTTCTCTTTTTTTTTTTTTTTTTTTGAGACAGAATCTCGCTCTGTCTCCCAGGCTAGAGTGCAGTGGCCTGATCTCGGCTCACTACAACCTCCGCCTCCCGCGTTCAAGTGATCCTCCTGCCTCAGCCTCCCAAGTAGCTGGGACTATAGGTGTCCGCCACCATGCTCGGCTAATTTTTATATTTTTAGTAGAGACGGGGGTTTCACCATATTGGCCAAGCTGGTCTCGAACTCGTGACCTTGTGATCCGCCCGCCTTGGCCTCCCAAAGTGCTGGGATTACAGGCGTGAGCCACCGCACCCGGCTCCTCTAATTTCTCTTTGTAAAAAGCCTTCAGCTGCTTATTCTCCCTTTCCTGCCACCAACAGCCTACTTACTACCTACTTACCTGCACCCACAGCCATCTTATTTGCTCCTTCTCTCCTGTTAAAATGGAAAAGGGCTCCCTACCATGGAGTGGGGAGTGGGAGTAAATGGAAACATGCTAATCTGGCATCCATTACAAGTTCATCTTTCAGTTTTGGTTTTCTTACTCATCCGCACGTTAGTTCTGGGCCTCTACCGCTCATCAGCTATGTGCCTTAAAAACAGGCCATTGAAGTAGCAAATATTTATTGAGTAGATTCTAAGCTGTGCCCAAAAAGGCACTGCGCTAGGTGGTAGGGGTTGCTAGGGCTAGGAAACAGACGCAGTCCAAGCAGAGAGAAAATTATTTACAAGACAGGGGAATGGAGCCTTGGAGGAACTGACCTATGTGGCTGGGAGGGCAGAGAATGTGGGAAGAGCTCGGAAGAAGGGGCTGGGGAGGTAGGCGTGGGCCACAGCCAATTGGCTTCTGTAGACTAGGGAGGGTAATGATTTTGGTTTCAATCCTAAATCACTAAGACAGGAAGTGAATTACTCTCTCGGAGCCTCAATTTCTACCTCGAAAAATATGTTTTATTACTAACTCCTGTACTAGATTGAGAGTTACGGAGAAGGATTTATCTTTTTATTCATTTCTGCATCGCCAGCGCCCGACACATGGTAGGCGCTTAATCAATGCCTGTTCGGTGAATAAATAAGACTAGGGACTCCTCCACAGACCTCTGTCATTAAGTCAACCAGTCAGCAGAGATTTCCTTCTCCGCGTTCCTTTCCTTCCCTCCCCTTTTCTCGCCCTTCCTCCCTCTCCTCTTCCACGCCCCCTTCGCACTCCTCCCCCTCCTATCCTCTGCTGGCTTCCTCCTCCCCTTCCCGGCCCCGCCCCCCGCTGCGTTGCGAAGGCGGGGAAGGCGAGGCGGGCTTTACGGCAGCCGCGTTGCGGCGGGGCGGGGCGCCGGGCGGCCGGCGCGCTTGGCGGCAGCCGTGGGAGGCAGGCCGGCAGGCAGACGGACTCGCAGGCGGGTGGCGGCGGCCGTGCTTGCTAGTGAGGGCGGGAGGGAGTGACTCACTGAGCGTGTGTGAGGGAGGGAGCGAGCGAGCGAACGAGCAGCCGGCGCCGTCCTCCCGCAGCACCAGCCAGGCCACGCCGCCGCCTCTTCCCCTGCGCCCCGCGCCCAGGCCGGGCCGAGCCGAGCCGGGTCGGGCCCGGGCCATGCTGCTCACCGTGTACTGTGTGCGGAGGGACCTCTCCGAGGTGACCTTTTCCCTCCAGGTCGACGCCGACTTCGAGCTGCACAACTTCCGCGCGCTGTGCGAGCTCGAGTCTGGCATCCCCGCAGCCGAGAGCCAGGTACGCCGGGCAGCGAGCCGGGCCTGCCCCGGAGCTAAGCCCTCCCCGCCTCGGGGCCCCACTCCCTCCCTTTGCTACTGGTGAAGAATTGGGGGCTGGGGGGAGCAAGGATAGCCATTCTCAGGTCACCCCCGCATCCGGAAAGGAGCTGGGGAGCTGGCATCAGTAGCTGCCCTCACACACTCCGAGCGTGGGGTGGGGTACGAGGAGAGGGAGCGGAGAACCTGACCGCAGACGCACCCACTGCAGCGTGAGGGGCGCGTGGACTGTTGAGCAGCGCTAACCCTCCCCACCTTTGGCTCTCTGGCCCTTCCCTCTTTCTAATCCCGAGTGTAGGATATCGTTGTGGACCTCAGAAGCAGCCCTGGGTTTGCTAGGATTCATAGATCCTGCAAACCAGAAATACCAGTTTGGATCACTGTGGTAGATAGATGTTCCTCTGCTTTTTTTTTTTTCTGGAGAGGGTTTCTGCTTAAATATACGCAGTTTACCTTTAAATGCACAGATTTGCACTTCCGGTGAAAGAAAAAGTTTAAGACTTGCACTGCCTCATTTTGGGGTCTTTGGAAATGCTCTTTACCCACCACATGCGTTTCTGGTTAAATTCTTTTGAAAAACAGTACCTATTGGTTCAACTCAAGCTGTTTGTTTGTTTCGGTTCTACCTTGGTAGTAAGCCAGAAGGCCCTTTTTCTTTCAGGTCACAGTTCAGAGTTTGGGTCAGTTCAAAGCTCAATGCTTTAAAAGGATATTTGCTTGGAAACGGCCTAGTATCAGTGCTGTTTGGTGGTTTCATTTCCCTACTCAGCTTGCTGGAAAGAAGTTCAGCCTCTCATATTTTAACTAAGCAAAGTAATTCTCAAAATGCTTTGGGGCTGCCCCTAGTCTTTATCAAACAGAATCGGTGACACTAACGCTGTAAACTTTACACTAAAACACTTAGATCATGACTTAATAAATTTAGCCTGGAGGAAATAGTCTAAACATTAAGAAAATTATAGAGGTCTCCCAAGTCTCCATCAAGTAAATCTTGATTTTCTACTGCAGTTATGAAATAGTTTACAAAACGATTGCCCAACTGCGGCTTGTTCTGCTGTCTTATGGTAAACACGTGTCAATACTTTGTTCAGAAGTATGATTCCTTTACACAATGTGAACTTTAGAACCTTGGCATAAAGCTGTTCAGAAAGAATTTAAAAAGTTAATCCACAAAAGCTCAGGAACCAGTTCTGTCAGTGAATGCCTCATGTGGAGAACTAGGAAAGGGCTGTTTAACTAGAGAAAATCAACTCTTCAATTTTTTTTTTCTTTTTTTGTTTTTGTTTTTGAGACGGAGTCTTGCTCTGTCGCCCATGCTGGAGTGCAGTGGTGCGTTCTCGACTTACTGCAACCCCAGCCTCCCGGGTTCAAGCGATTCTCCTGCCTCAGCCTCCTGAGTAACTGGGACTACGGGCGCGCGCCACCACGCCTGGCTAATTTTTGTAATTTTTTTTTAGTAGAGACGGGGTTTCACCATGTTGGCCAGGCTGATTTCAAACTCCTGACCTCGAGTGATCTGCCCGCCTCGGCCTCCCAAAATGCTGGGATTACAGGTGTGAGCCACCGTGCCCGGACAACTCTTCAATTTTTGATAGTGGCTTTTTCTTTCCTTTTTTTTTTTCGAGACGGAGTTTCTGTCGCCTAGGCTGGAGTGCAGTGGCGCGATCTCGGCTTACTGCAAGCTCCACCTCCCGGGTTCACGCCATTCTCCTGCCTCAGCCTCCCGAGTAGCTGGGACTACAGGCGGCCGCCACCACGCCCGACTCATTTTTTTGTATTTTTAGTAGAGAAGGGGTTTCACCATGTTAGCCAGGATGGTCTCGATCTCCTGACCTCGTGGTCTGCCCGCCTCGGCCTTCCAAAGTGCTGTGAGCCACCGCACCCGGCCCGATAGTAGCTTTTTCAATTGTTTTTTCCTCTAGCTGTTATATTACCCTGGTTATGATCACCGGCTGGTAGGGAAAATAAGAAATTAAAATGTAAATTGGTTTTGTTAGGGCTTGGGAAAAGACAGAGGTTGAGGTTGTTTCCATTCCTGCACTTTTTGTGATGGCTGAAACAAGAAATTTAAGTCAAAGGTATACCTGACACCCGCTTTAATTGACTTAAATTTCTTGTTACAGCCATCACAAAAGACGATTTATTGTGTGGTCAGCCAGACATTGCCCTCTGCCAGTTGGTAAAGTTAGGAATACCTTAGTAATTGAACATAGGCTAACTCAAAATTATTTCTTGTTCATTACGTCAATGTTTCGGCATTTACTTCCTTCCCAAGCCAAATTAGCATATAGAAATTTGGGCTCCAACTGGTGTTAAGCCTGTATTAGATAGCCATAAACAGCTCCTGTTTTTCCAGTCTGTTCTGTTGGCTCCATTGTAACCTGACAACACAGTATCTATTTTAAGGTGTCTGGTGGTCGGTTGTCTTTCACTTGCTTGCTTGCCCATCAGGCAGGAACAGGATCCACCCTAGACACTTGAGTCATTTCCTTTCATCAAATCATAATAGTAAACATCATTATAGTTTTTACCCATAAATATATCATGTTTACTTACTTGAGTGTCCCCCCCATTACCTCCCAGGTTTCTCTCATATTACTCATCTTCCCTTCCTTTCCTAGACTGTTTAACTCCTCCTCTTGTTTACATTCTCCATTCCCATTCCTTCACCTCTCATTTCTGACTCCATTTCTTCAAGGAAATATATATATTTTTATGTTCTGGCTATTTTTTCCTGCCACTATGTGTCCACACCACTGGTGTCCAAACTTTCATTCGTGTATCCCTATCAGTTAAATGTTTCAGATTATGCTTCTGTTATGTATATAATACATTATATACATGAACTGATACGTTGTATGCATTATATATGGCCACATGTGCATATAATACACATAACGTGCATTATATGCATATATAATACACATAACGTGCATTATATGCATATATAATACATTATCTGTAAAGTAACATTGTACACACACAAAATGGAACTTAAGGAAGGACGAACTAAAATAAATGGAAATGAAAATTCTAATATTTTCAGTTTCTTCCTCCACCGTTAAAGAATTGTCTTGCATGGCTGCCCTACATTGTTGATCACTGGTTTAGAATTCAGTCTTTCACCTGAGTGTCAATTGCAGATAAGCATATAGTTGGAAAAGGTGTTAATTTTTAACAGCTCTAGTCTGATTATAGTAGTTACAATGCAGTGATAACAAATTTAGAACAAGCCATCTCTACTTGTGCATGTGATTAAAGCTGGGCATGTTCTGTCTCTTAATAGAAGTGTGGGCTTGGAAGCCAGTCATGGCTCTGTTTGATGCTTTGATGCAGGCTTGCCTGGGTGAACTTCAAACAGTTATCAGAACTTAGCTTCACTTTAAATTACTGTCTTCATATTTTTGAAACATGATAATTTACCTCTGTAGGTGGCATATGGAAAAAGTAGGCACAACATACAAGGACCCTCAAATGAAAGGCAAATAATAGCAGTAATTGTATGATCTTGGAAATGCACACAGCATGATTTGTGGTTTGTAAACCACTATTTTATCTTCTGTGTGTTTGTTTTTTTGAGACAGGGTCTCGCTCTGTCACCTAGGCAGTAGTGCGCTCACAGGTCACTGTAGCCTCAACCTCCTGGGCTCAAGTGATCCTCCCACCTCAGCCTCCTAAGTAGCTGGGACTACAGGTGTATGCTACCACATCTGACTAATTTTTTTGTTTTCTTTGGAGATGGGGGTTTCACTGTGTTGGCCAGGCTGGTCTCAAACTCCTGACCTCAGATGATCTGCCTGCCTTGGCCTCCCAGAGTGCTGGGATTACAGGTGTAAGCCACCACATCTGGCCCCAAATTGATAATTTTAAAGGCTACATAATATACCATCATATAGATATGTTGTAATTTATTTAGCAATCTCCCTTTTGTTGAGCATAATATTGGGGAAAATTGGAAGCAGTTATAAGTAACATGCCATGAACATCCGTATACTTAAGACTGTAGCCTCCATTTCTGTTTTCTCAGGATGAATTCTTAGATATGCAGTTGCCAGATCAAAAGCATAAAGTCTTTGAAAGGTTTTTAGTAAATTTAGATTATACAAGTCAAATTGGCTAGCTATTACATGGGGTAGTATATGTAGATAACTTGGTAGATATTGGGTATTTGATTAATGGTAATACTATTATGAAGCCATTCAGATGTAATTCCAAGTGTTTTGTGGCCGGTTTATGGTCCTTATTTTATCTTTATTCTTTATATTTTAGAGATGGGATCTTGCTCTCGCCCAGGCTGGAATGCAGTGTTGCAATCACAGCTCACTGTATCCTCAACATGTTGGGGTCAAGGGATCCTCCCAAGTAGCTGCGACTTTTTTTTTTTTTTTTTTTTTTTTGAGACGAGGTCTTGCCAGTGCTAGGCTTGAACTCCTAACCTCAAGCAGTTCTCCTGCCTCTGCCTCCCAGAGTGTTGGGATTACATGTGTGAGCCACTGCACCTGGCCTACCAGTTTATGTTTTGTAATGCTAGAAATTTATTGTTAAGCTTTTTGTTAATAGAAGGCTCTCATTCAGAGACCAGAAAACACCTGACCTCATGCTTAAAAGTTCTGAAGTTTTATTAATTAGTCTATTGTTAAATGTTGATTAAGATTATAATTCAGTCTCTGGGGTGCCTCCTCTGGAGTAAGTACCAGCAGTTGTGCCAGTTTTGCTGATTAAGACTCATAGCTGTATACATTTTCTTGTTGTATGTTCTTATAACTGGCAAAACTTGAATTTTGGGCTTTGTAGCTGTTGAGTTGGGTAACATGAATGGTGGAAGGATCGAGAATGCCGGCAGCAGATCCCCTTTTGTTTTTATTGGTAGAGATTTGAAGCCATGTCTAATAGATACTGAATGTTTGGTTGGAAGATCACATGGATTTATTTTGGGACTTTTGCTGCAAAATAATTGTCTTTCTTGGACTCTTAAGCCTATTTAAACAAAAAGAAATCAGTTCTTTGTGACAATTACAATTTTAGCTAAGCTTTAGTTGATCTCATTTATGTCCTTAGACTAAAATGGAGCACAGCTGCTGCTTCGTCAGTGTGAGGAACGTGTGCTCCTCACCCAGGTTCTTCAGTCTAGTGTTTCCAGGAAATTGGCGCTGAAGCAACATTTCATATTTCATAGACATGCTCAATGTGGTGGTTATCTAGATTTTACATTTTTATTGTTAGATCATGCTGCCTTCCTTTAAAAAATGATATTGTCTGCTGAGGAAATATTGTGGCAACTAAGCAGTGATGGAGTGAAGTATGGCATCTGTGAAGTGGGAGTCAGAGCAGGCAGTTGGTGGTGTTTCTTCATGTCCAGGGCATGGAGATGCGTTGAGCAGTGGACAGTATTTTGATCCTCTTGGTGGATAGAGTCTCTTAGTGGCAATGGATGGCTTAGTAGTACTTGTTAAAATCACCCAGCTAATTCACCAGGCCACTTTAGGGTTATGTTTGGGAAAGCTGTATATGATACTACTCGAGTAATGGGCTTTGAAATTAGACAGTTCCAATTGCAGTTTTCTTCTTCTTCTTCTTCTTTTTTTTTTTTTTTAAGAGACAAGATCTTATTCTGTTGTCCAGGCTGGAGTGCAGTGGTACAGTCATAACTCACTGCAACCTCGAACTCCTGGGCTCAGGTGATCCTCCTGCTTCAGTCTCCCAAATAGTTGAGACTACAGGCATATGCTACCATGCCTGGCTAATAATAATAATAATAATAATAATTATTATTATTATTATTATTATTTTAGAGATGGGGTCTTGCTGTATTGCCCAGGCTGGCTTTGCATTCCTGGCCTCAAATGATCTTCCTATCTCATCCTCCCAAAGTTTTGGAATTAAGGCGTGAGCCATGGCACCCAGCCTGCATAGGATCATTTTGATTCTCCTGAGTTTGCTTCCTCCTTGTAAATAAATAAATTTTCTCTTATAAATAGTTAGTGGCCGGGCGCAGTGACTCACATCTGTAATCCCAGCATTTTAGGAGGCCAAGGCGGGCAGATCACAAGGTTAGGAGATCGAGACCATCCTGGCTAACATGGTGAAACCCCGTCTCTACAAAAAATACAAAAAAAAAATTAGCCGGTTGTGGGGGCAGGTGCCTGTAGTCCCAGCTACTCAGGAAGCTGAGGCAGGAGAACCCGGGGGGCAGAGCTTACAATGAGCCGAGATCCCGCCACTGCACCCCAGCCTGGGCGACAGAGCGAGACTCCGTCTCAAAAAATAAATAAATAAATAAATACTGTTAAAATGTGCCTCTGCTCCCAGGAGACTGTTCATGTATCTCTAAATATACTGATAGTTGAATTTCTGAAACTGGAAAATTAAAGAGTAGGTTGTTGACAGTGGCTTCACAGTGTTGATGCTATGCTGTAAGAGCCTGCCTACCTGCCATTTCTCTTGACGTGCCTCTTTTTTCTTGTTGCACACCTCAACCTGTGATGCTCATCACTTCTGGTTTATGTGTTTTTTCCAAGCAGTCTCACAAGTTATAATATGACTCTCAGTTGTTTTGCTGAAATTCTGTGTTGATGGTGATGTACTTTTACTGTGAAATTTGTGTTTAAATAAGGGTGTGTGAATGGGATGATGGGAGTGACAGTTGCAGTCTGTTGAAATGTGGTTCTTTTTTTGTTTGTTTTTGTTTTTTAAGAGACAGGGTCTTACTCTGTTGCCCCAGGCTGGAGTGCAGTGGTGCAACCGCAGCTCACTACAGCCTGGACCTCCTGGGCTCAAGCAATCCTCCTGCCTCGGACTCCTAAGTAGCTGAGACTACAGTCACATGCTACCATGGCTGGCTATTTAAATTTTTTTTTTTTTAGATATGCGGTCTCACTATGTTGCCCAGGCTGGTCTCAAACTCCAGGGCTTAACCCATTTGTGCTTTGCGTTCCAATGGAACGCTAAGCTTGTGGGAGTTATATCCTACTACTCAAGGTCATTGCCAAGGTATGATTTTTTCACACAAAAAAATTTGCAACCTCTGGCCTAAATGGGTTAAGTGATGCTCCCACCTCAGCCTCCCCAAGTGCTAGGATTACAGGCATGAGCCATCATACCAGATCTGAAATGTGTTTTAACTCAGCGAGTTGAGCATTAAGAACTTAATAGTATTTTTTTTCAAGTCATGCATGAAACTTGTATAATTGGGCCTACAAATTTGCTCATATTCAGAAGAATTTGATTTTGGTAGGAACTCATTTTCCTGTTCTGTTCCTCATGTCTATAAATTCTGAGAGCAGATATGGCATAATCACTTTTTTTCCAGTTTAAATGCTGTGTTTTCAGTTTTTATTTCAGGTAACCTTACTATGAAAGCTGTAAGGAAGCAGAATGATAATGTTAGCAGAGAGAACTGGAAGGGACAGCTGTAATGATGATCTAGCCCACCTGCTTGCTTGACACATGGGAAGGGTGAGGTCTGGACCTGCTGAGTGTCATGCCCCTCGCAGGGAGTTACTGGCAAGGATAGAACTCATGTTCCTCAGTTCGCATGTGGCCTGGTGAAAAATCATTAGGAGGAAAACCTTTCAAAGCCTGAGTTTATTCCGAATGCCTTTCTGGAGTATGTAATAATGCAGGGTAGATTTTATGTTTTTTCATGATAAAATTATAGTGTACCTTTGTTCTTTCTATCTGCAACACATTATTTCATCTATTTGTGCTGTCAGGTTTTTTTCAGTTTGATTACACATCATAAAATATTTTTATTAGTAGTACATTCCTAATTCTTTTTTCCACTTGTATTTAGTTGTTATTTTCTTAGTTTCACTTTATTTTCCAGTCTCCCCCCTCCCACCACCCCACCAAGATGGAATCTTGCTTGCCCAGGCTAGAGTGCAGTGGTGCGATCTCAGCCCTGCAACCTTTGCCTCCCGGGTTTAAGCAATTCTCCTGCCACAGCCTCTGGAGTAGCTGGGATTACAGGCACGTGCCACGACACTGGGCTAATTTTTGTATTTTTAGTAGAGACGGAGTTTCACCATGTTGGCCAGGCTGGTCTCGAACCCCTGACCTCGTGATCCACCCGCCTTGGCTTCCCAAAGTGCTGGAATTACAGGCGTGAGCCAGCGTGCCCGGCCCAGAGTGATAAAACTTTGGGGATGGTAGAAGAGAAGGAAGATTGCAGTGCAGGAAGGATGATATTTGGGACCGTTTTGCCAGTGTACAAGATTATTTCAAAGTGCACACTTTATTTAATAGTACTGTAGTTAGATAGCATACCCAGAATAAATCATTCCCTTTTCCTCCCTGCTAAAAATTAAATCTAAAATTATATCCATTTCCATAAATTCATTCATTCTTTAGTTCAACAAATATTTGAGCATCAGTTATATAACAGGCCCTGTTCTAAGCATTTATGATCTCGTGAATGAAACAAAGTCTTTGTCCTCAAGTAGTTTACATTTAATGGGGCAGAAGGACAATAAGTAAATATATATTGTGTTAGTTGAGAGTACATTTTAAATAACATAGTAGGGAAGAACTCTAAAGAGTAATGTTTGATCAGAGACGTAAAAGGAAAAAAATGAGTGGAAAAAGAACATTCCTCAGGTAGAGAAAACAAGAGAAACAGCCCTGAAGGGGAAGTCGATCCCTGTTGTTTGAGGAACAGCAGTCATAGTGAAAGGCAAAGTCAGGAGAGCCAGGGACCACATTGTTTGGTCCTGCTAGGTGACGGGAAGGACTGTGGGTTTTGTTCTGGATGTGGTGGGAATCCACTGGAGGGTTTGAAAGGAGTGTGACATCTGATTCAGGGGAAAACTGGTCCTTCTGCTTTGCGCTGTGTTACTTCTCAGTGCTTTATACTGTTGTATATCTTTTCTTGTTGTAGATCGTCTATGCGGAAAGACCTCTCACAGACAACCACAGATCATTGGCTTCTTATGGCTTGAAAGATGGGGACGTTGTGATTTTACGACAGAAGGAGAATGCAGACCCTCGACCTCCAGTGCAGTTCCCAAGTAAGACATCTGGTGGTTGAGCATCCCCCAGCACAACCATCAGCAGGTAGCAGAGCATAGCGCCTCAGAGTTTTGGATTCGCTTTGGATTCAGACTACAGAATACAGATCCTGACTCTGCCTTTTCCCTGCCGTGTAACCTTGAACAAGTATTTTAATGTCTCTAAATTGGTTTCCTCTTCTATAAGATAGGTGCCATAATTAACCCCAACTCCTAAAGCTGACGTGAGGCTAATGCATGTAAAATCTTAGCACATAGCAAGCCCTCAATAAATGTTAGCTTCTGTTATCAGTGATAATTATACAATAATCTTTATCCTTGGGAAGGACTTGAAAGAATACATAAGCCTATGATTTTGCTACTTTGTGTCTGTCCTTCAGTGGCCAGCCTTTCTGGAGCATTTTATAGCCAGCGAGGCACTTGGAGCTGCATTTCAC
Source organism: Gorilla gorilla gorilla (assembly GCF_029281585.2). Taxonomy (NCBI): domain Eukaryota; kingdom Metazoa; phylum Chordata; class Mammalia; order Primates; family Hominidae; genus Gorilla; species Gorilla gorilla. The sequence continues at coordinate 224,557,752 of NC_073224.2, read as the reverse complement.
GTGATCTCATAACTTGGTTGTGGGGGGATTTACATACTAATTTGCATAATACTTTATAATTATGAAGCTCAGATTTTAAATGGTGTCTTTAAAGTTACATAGCTATTAAGTGAGGGCACAGGAATTAAAATTTGATGCTTTTTCCATTATGCTGAACTTGATAAACATTAAGCAGCTTGACCACCAAGTTGTGGTTCTTTCCTACCAGCTGTGTTAATCACATACAAAGAAACGTTTATCTATCTTTGATGCTCCTTTTATAATAGATGTTTATAGTCTGAAATCTGTGCATTGGGATTTAGTAGGTTCTATGTCACTGAAATAATATGCAGAATTGTGTGGATGTGAATGTGTGTGTGCACTGGATAGAGAGAGGTTCATAGCTTTGTTCAGATACTTGGAGTGGCTCATGATCCACAAAATGATTATAAGGTCTTAATGTGAAACAGCTTGGTGAAATGTGTGGTTTTTTTCCATTCGCTGCCATATTCAGATAGATTTTCTTAAATAGTGTTTAGCCTGTAGGTCACCAGTTTTAAAGTTTATGGTGACAGATGCTGGCAGAGTCTGGGTGATGACAGACTGACTGCAGTTTTAACCACAGTGTTTCCATTCAGCCTGAAACTGGAACTTACTGAGACCATCAGGGATCGGCTCCACCAGATCTGGAAGACATTAGTCCCTTGGGGCCACAGTTAAACTTTAGAAAGAAGTTAAAACTTCTTTCTGAAGAAGTTAAACGTATTTAAACAGCTATGACAATCAGTAAAAACCACATCTTCCTTTGGTTAATTTGATGAGATTATTAATTCCGGAATTTACTTCTTTTTTTTTTTTCCTCTGTATTGTTGTTTATGGACAAGAGAGCCTGTAACAGGTTGGGGCGGGAGTGATCTGGTCTATTAAGTAAACATGTTTTTGAGAATTATTCTGAAGTGAATGGACTCTCAAGATAACGTATAACAGGAGTGGAGATAAAATTTCTTGACCTGCAAAGAGGGCCCACCCATATATGTTTTTCTGGCTGGTGTAGATTAACTACCTCACAGAGATCATCCTCTTCACTTCACCATTTCCTTGGTTGGGAGTTGAAGAAAGTGGCTAGTTGAACCCCTGCTAAAGGGTAGAAATGTTACATCATGAGTTTAAGCATTCTCTTTTTCTATCTGAGGTCCAAAAAGGCTTCAGGATAGTCCCAGACTTGAGACAAGTTTGTTTGTTTTTTGATTTTTTAGTTTATTTAAAATCCTTAATAGTGCAAGGATTGTGCTATAATTCTGATCACTGTGGAATTGCTTAGTGTACTGTCATTTATAACATTAAGCACAGTTATCCTTAAGAAAAATATTCAGTTGTTCAGACAAGTTTGACCATCAACTATGTTTTTTGGAGTTGAAGGAATGTCGATTGACTCAGGCCTAGCCCCTCATTCTGGCTCTCCTTGTTTACTTTTCTCTTTTTCATTTTTCTTTTTTAAATAACAGTTTTATTGAGATACAATTCATGCATTTAAATGATTTTTTTTTTTACTGTATTCATGAGTTGTGTAACCATCACCACAATCCATTTTAGCGTATTTTCATTACCTTAAAAAGAAATCCTATACCCATTTATAGTCATTTCCCATTTCCCCCTAGTCTCCACAGCCTAGACAACTACAAGTCTACTTTCTGTCTCTATGTATTTACCTATTTGGAACATTTCATATAAATGGGGTCATACAATATGTGAGTCCGTTGTTTAAGGATTAAAATTCCCTTTTATCTTCCTTTCATTTTAGTAAGGTCAGTTCCACCTGGCATATAGAACCTGGGAGTTGTAGCTTCTAAACTGTGGTAGCTTTTGGTGTTCTCAGCACTGAGAACCTATGCAAGTCCCTTTTCTTCTTTCTTTTCTGTAAAATGATGACACTGTTTAGCTCCCCAAGGGCATGAGAAGAGTTAGCAGAGATGCACAGATTAAAGTATAAATTCAGAGAACTATTAAGAACTTCCCTGAGCCAATACGTTTAGCACTGACTTGCAGAATTTAGCATCTAATATTTATGCTGCTTACTTGACATATATAATATCCTTTGATCCGGCCGGGCACAGTGGCTCACACTTATAATCCCAGCACTTTGGGAGGCCGAGGTGGGTGGATCACCTGAGGTCAGGATTTCGAGACCAGCCTGGCCAACATGGTGAAATCCCATCACTACTAAAAATACAAAAATTAGCTGGGTGTGCTGGCGGGCGCCTGTAATCCCAGCTACTTGGGAGGCTGAGGCAGGAGAATCACTTGAACCCAGGAGGCAGAGGTTGCAGTGAGGCAAGATCATGCCATTGCACTCCAATCTGGGCAACAAGGCAAGACTCCGTCTCAAAAAAAAAAAAAAAAAAAAAAAATTCTTTAATCCAAGCGTCAAGGCTGTTTGAACCATATGTCAGACCAGAGTAGGATTTTTCTCAAGAACAACATCCAGACTTATGCAATTATATTTATTGAAACTAGCTTTAATTTTTTTTTTTTTTTTTTTTTTTTGAGACGAAGTTTCGCTCTTGTTGCCTGGGCTGGAGTGCAATGGTGCCATCTCGGCTCACTGCAACCTCCACCTCCTGGGTTCAGGTGATTCTTCTGCCTCAGCCTCCTGCGTAGCTGGGATTACAGGCGACTGCGACCACGCCCAGCTAATTTTTGTATATTTAGTAGAGACAGAGTTTCACCATGCTGACCAGGCTGGTGTTGAACTTCTGACCTCAGGTGATCCAGCCACCTTGACCTCCCAAAGTGCTGGGATTACAGGTGTGAGCCACCACGCCTGGCCACTTTAATTATTTAAAAACATAAATTAAAAACCTGATGTCTATTGTGAGATATTTTATAAGCTAAAAATTTGGAGTTACTACCATCACCTTCCCCCTATTTTTCTTCTTCTATCGATTCACTCTCAGCCGGCAGTCTTTATATTCAGAGACTGAACAAGGTTAAAAATCATGAGAAAGAACAAGGTTAAAGTCTACAGTTACCTTTGCTGCTGTCATATACCATGTATGAGCAAGTGTTCTGCTGTTTCCTTCAAGTGCTTGTTTTTGTAGAGTAATTTGAGTAAACTGAATTGATTTTCCCCAACAGACTTACCCCGAATAGATTTCAGTAGTATAGCTGTGCCTGGCACATCAAGTCCCCGGCAGCGCCAGCCACCAGGAACACAGCAGTCCCACTCATCTCCTGGAGAAATAACTTCATCTCCTCAGGGCTTGGACAATCCAGCCTTGCTCCGAGATATGTTACTGGCCAACCCGCATGAGCTGTCCTTGCTGAAGGAACGCAATCCACCCCTGGCAGAAGCTCTGCTCAGTGGAGACCTTGGTAAGCATATAAATTTGGAAGGCTGTTAGGCTGGCCTGAGTTGAAGAAGCTGTGTCATAGCAAATGTGAAGAGACTCAAGCCAACACTGTGTCACATGATTTATTGAACATACAAGTTTTTTCTCTGTGAGAGGTAAATTAGTGCTAAAGTCAAAGGCTGAGTTAATTGGAAACAGCAATAGAGTTTTAGGAGTGAAATCCATCTAGGCCACCCACCTTGGTTTACTTTTTGTTTTCCTCATTGCTTTTGGCAGCACATAACCTAGGTACTGATTTTTGTTTGTTTGTTTGTTTTTTTCTTTGAGACGGAGTCTTGCTCTTTTGCCCAGGCTGGAGTGTAGTGGTGCAATCTTGGCTCACTGCCAGCTCCGCCTCCCGGGTTCATGCCATTCTCCTGCCTCAGCCTCCCAAGTAGCTGGGACTACAGGCGCATGCTGCCACACCTGGCTAATTTTTTGTATTTTTATTAGAGACGGGGTTTCACCGTGTTAGCCAGGATGGTCTCGATCTCCTGACCTCGTCATCCGCCCGCCCCGGCCTCCCAAAGTGCTGGGATTACAGCCGTGAGCCACCATGCCCAGCCAGTACCGATATTTTAACCTTAGTTAGATCTTCAATTAAAGAGATCACCAACAAGCCAGCTGATGCCAGCTGATGCCAGGAAGGTTCAGTGCCCTATATGGCAAAATGGAATCACCATAACCTCAGTCCGCTCCAAGTTATTTTTTGTATTTTTTGTAGAGATGGAGTTTTGCCATGTTGTCCAGGCTGCTTTCAAATTCTTGGGCTCAAGCAGTCTGCCTGCCTTGGCCTCCCAAAGTGCTGGGATTACAGGCATGAGCAGTTGCACCCAGCTAACTTTTAGCCATCTTTGTGAATCGAGTTTTCTCTGTAAATTACTCTCATTTTACTCTTGGGTTTATGAGTTAAATTGGGTTAAGTCTAAAAACATAACAGATACTTAATGACTCATTCCTCAATTGACTATCTTTAAATTGGCAATCTTTACCTTAAGCGAAGTACTCAGATTTTAAATATACAATTCCTTGAGTTTTGACAAACTCCTGTAACCCCAATCAAGACACAGGACATTTCTCTCACTCCGGAAAGTTCCACTGTGTTCCTTTCTAGTCAATCGCCTCTCCTTATAGGTTACTACTGTTTTGATAATCTTATGGTTTAGTTTCCTGTGTTTTTAAACTTCATGTATATGGAATAATAGAGTGTCTGCTCTTTCGTGTTAGGCTTTGTTTTTTTTTTTTCTTGAGACGGAGTTTCACTCTGTCTCCCAGGCTGGAGTGCAGTGGCGCGATCTCTGCTCACTGCAACCTTCGCCTCCTGGGTTCAAGCGATTCTCCCGCCTCAGTGTCCCAAGTAGCTGGGACTACAGGCGTGCACCACCACACCCGGCTAATTTTTGTATTATTAGTAGAGATTGGGTTTCACCATGTTGGCCAGGCTGGTCTCAAACTCCTGACCTCGTGATCCACCCGTCTCGGCCCCCCAAAGTACTGAGATTACAGGCGTGAGCCACCACTCCCAGCTCGTGTTAGGCTTTTCACTCAACTTAATGCTTTTTAGATCCATCTGTATTGTGTGCATTAGTAGTTCAGATAACCATTGTCATAATATCTTTTAATCTCTTATATCAGCATATCTAATCACCAAAGACGGTGATGATGGGGCATTTAAATTTGCACACTTAAATGTACCACCATGTAAGAAATTGCAAAATAGGCCGGGCGCGGTGGATCACCTGAGGTCAGGAGTTCAAGACCAGCCTGGCCAACATGGTGAAACCCAGTCTCTACTAATAATACAAAAATTAGCTGGACGTGGTGGCAGGTACCTGTAATCCCAGCTACTTGGGAGGCTGAGGCAGGAGAATCACTTGAACCCAGAAGGTGGAGGTTGTAGTGAGCCAAGATCGCGCCATTGCACCCCAGCCTGGGCAACAAGAGCGAAACTCCATCTCAAAAAAAAAGAAATTGCAAAATAGGTTCTTGTTGTAACATACGTCTTATAGCAAGCAGTGTTTTCTCTACTAATTTTCCTGCCTATTAATTCATCAGAACACACACAAAATATAGGTAGACTAAAAATAGTTTATACTTAATTTATCTGGCTTAAGGCAGGGCATGTTATAAAAGAAATGAAACTAGAAGAGGAAAAGGAGATTATATAATGCTGTATTTTGTTTCTAGGTAGTAGGATAATGAGAACAATGAGGAAGGGAGGAGTGGAGACATTCATCTGCAACATGGTCACTCCCCACCATTTTAAATTGGAAAGTTGTTACCTCTGAGTAGAAACAATATGATAGATAACTTCTTATAAAAAATTTTTGCAAATACTTTTATTTATTTATTTTTTTAAAAAAAAAAACAGGGTCTCACCATGTCACCCAGGCTGGAGTGTGTGGTGCGATCACAGCTCACTGCAGCCTCGACCTCCTGGGCTCAGGCCATCCCCCCACCCTTGAACCCCCATCCAGCGGTAGCTGGGACTACAGGCATGCACCACCACGCCCAACTAATTTTTATATTTTTTGTAGAGACAAGGTCTTGCTATGTTGCCCAGGCTGGTCTCGAACTCCTAGGCTCAAACGGTCCTCCCACCTCAGCCTCCCAAAGTGTCTACCTTTGGGGGTGAGCTACCACACCCAGCCACAAATACTTTCTTTACACTGAATTTAAATGATGAAATAGCCTTGACTCAGAGAACAGAAAGTAAATGTAATTGCTTATTTCAAATAAGCTTTAGGCATCCTCTCTGCATCTCTTACAGTTGTAGTTTGAGAAATTGTTTGGTGTGGAAAAGTACTGATAAAGGTTGAAAATATAGTGGTATTTAAGATTTTTCTCCCTTATTTTTGTAGAGAAATTTTCTAGAGTCCTGGTGGAGCAGCAGCAGGACCGAGCCCGGAGAGAGCAAGAAAGGATTCGTCTGTTTTCTGCTGATCCCTTTGACCTTGAAGCTCAGGCAAAGATAGAAGAAGATATAAGGTAAAGACCTGTTCATCTAAAGAACAAAACTTAGAGACTCCAGATTTCCCAGACTGCAGGTTATCTGACATTAGTTGGGCATCTGCTTGGAGGTAGCTTCTCTGTTTTGCAGTTGAGATAGTAACCTCAGTCTTTTAGGTTAGTCTCTCCTCTTTCATTTTCTATGCATTTCGATTCGACATGACAAAGATATAGGTGCTTAGTTTAATGACTTTCTTTCTAAAATTTTAAGGAGGACTCCCTGACTAGCAGACAGAGCATCATAACACAGCTTTAGATAAATGACCCCCGGACTGAGCAGAAGCCACCATCTGGTGAGACCACAAGGCTGGTTGCATATTACATTGGCTGATTTGACTCTCTTTCTTTAGACATATTGTATAAGTCCTGATTAAATCCAGGGCTTAAACATGATTGGATTAGAGAGGGCTCTGCGCCGATGGAACGTTGGTAGTCCTAAGTCTGTTTTCCTGCTGCATTTCTTGTACTGGCCTTAGTGGATAAACTGAATGCTGGACATGTTTCCAGCTCTCAGTTTCTGTAATGCAGTGGTTCTCACCTGGGGCTATAGTAAAATCACATGAGAAACTTTTAAAAATGCAGATGCTTGGACTCTTCTCCCAAATCTGATGAATCAGAGTTGTCGGGCATGGAGCTCAAGCAAGGACAGTGACGCTGTTCCGGCCTCAGTCACACTGATAGTCACAAGCAAGATTCTGTTCAGTCATTCTCTGAAAAAAAGGACAGCTGCTTTTCCTGCCTCAAGTCAGTTTTTGTTGCTAATTGTGAAGAACTTAGTATAACTAAGAAGAAGATAACAGCAACGATACTTACTACACTTAGACTGCTTAGCCTTTTAGGGACCGTGTCATCATTTCGGTTACTTAAATGAAGCCTAACTTGGTCATTGTATTACACTATCTATCAACTTAGAAATCAAATCATGCTTTTTTAAACTTCTCATTCTTTTTATCTTTTTTTTTTTTGAGACAAGGTCTGTCACCCAGGCTGGAGTGCAGTGGCACAATCACAGCTCATTGCAGCCTGGACCTCCCCGAGACTGAGGTGTTCTCACCTTAGCCTCCTGAATAGCTGGGAATACAGGCATCTGCCACCACGCCCAGCTAATTTTTTCATTTTTTGTAGAGACAGGATTTCACTATGTTGCCCAGGCTGGTCTTGAACTCCTGAGCTCACGCAATCCACGCGCCTCAGCCTCCCAAAGTGCTAGGATTATAGGGATGAGCCACTGCACTTAGCCCTTCCTTCTTCTTCTTTTTTCTTTTTTAATTTTTTCTTTTTTTTGAGACAGCGTTTCGCCATGTTGGCCAGGCTAGTCTCAAACTCCTGACCTCAATTGATCTCCTACCTCAGCCACTCAAAGTGCTGGGATTACAAGTGTGAACACCATGTCCTGCCTCTTAATCTTCTTACTACATTTGAAATCAGAAATACAGGCTAGTGCTGGTGGCTCATGCCTGTAATCCCAACACTTTGCTTGAAGCCAGGAGTTTGAGACCAGCCTGGGCAGCAAAGTGAGACTCTGTCTTTACAAAAAATAAAATAAATTAGCCAGGTGTGGTGGCATGCACCTGCAGTCCCAGCTACTCAGGAGGTTGAGGCAGGAAGATCGCTTGAGCCCAGTAGTTGGAGGCTGCAGTAAGCTGTGATTGTACCACTGCATTCCAACCTGGGCAAGAGAGTGAGACCCCCATCTTAGGAAAAGAAAAAAAGAGAAATATAATTGTACACTAGAATTAATTGACAGCCCTAAGTCATTACGAAACTCCATCTCAAAAAAATAAATAAGAATAGAAGTGAAATAGAGAGTGTCCATAAGGCTCATGTTTCTTTCTAGGGCTTGAGTGAAGGAAATAGGGTGACACATCTATTCTCTTCCCCACCCCAGGCCCAAGACGGAGTCTTGCTCTGTCGCCCAGGCCTGAGTTCAGTGGCACAATCTCGGCTCATTGCAGCCTCTGCCTCCCAAGTTCAAGCGATTCTCCTGCCTCAGCCTTCTGAGTAGCTGGGATTACAGGCATGCACCACCACGCCCGGCTATTTTGGTGTTTTTAGTAAGATGGGGTTTCACCATCTTGGCCAGGCTGGTCTCAAACTCCTGACCTCAGGTGATCCACCCTCCTCGTCCTCCCAAAGGGCTGGGATTACAGGTGTGAGCCACTGCGCCTGGCCGCATCCATTCTTTGAAAGGTGAAAACCTTGTACCTCTGAAGAGACTCTCTACATATGGACCCCAGAAAAGCCAAAGTAGCTGGTGTTATTGCAGAGGATTTTTTGTTGAAACTCATTTGGGTTGGAGTCCATGCAAGATGAAGTATACAATTAATTTTAGGTTATTTCTATGTTTAATAATGTGCAATAGCATAAAACCTGTGTAATTATATAAAATGTCTATTAAAGTTTCATATGGCTTGCTACACCAGTGATTACACAGGGTAGGTGAACACAGGTTCGATAGCTTTCATATTTGCCTAAAGGAAGGTGCCTTTGACTTTCTGAGTTTAAATTTTGTTGCAAAATGACTGATAAAGCCATCAGTTCACTTGAGCTAGATGATTATTATGAAAAGAACAGAAACTGTAGTTAGAGCAGGAGTCAGCAGAGTTTTTTTTGTTTGTTTTGAGACAGGGCCTCCGACATTTAGGCTGGAGCGTAGTGGCACGATCATGGCTCATAGCCTCAACTTCTTAGGCTCAGGTGATCCTCCCCCATCAGCCTCCCGAGTAGCTGGGTCTATAGGCACACCACCACACCTGGCTAATTTTTCTTGTATTTTGTAGAGATGAGGTTTCACCGTGTTGCCCAGTCGTGTCTTGAAGTCCTGGGCTCGAGTGATCTGTCCAGCTCCCAGAGTGCTTGGATTATAGGTGTGAGCCACCACGCTTGGCGTGAGGTTTATTTTTTGTTTGTTTGTTTGTTGAAGAGACAGGGTCAGCACCATAAAACAGGGCAAAAAAAAAAAAAGTATCTTGCTCTGTCGTCCAGGCTGGACTGCAGTGGTGCCATCCTAGCTCACTGCAGCCTCAGCCTCCCAGGCCCAAGCAATCTCTTGCGTCAGTCTCCTGAATAGCTGGGACTACAGGCTTGTGCTACCACGCCCAGCTAATTATAGTGATAGGGTCTCACTGTGTTGCCCAGGCTGGTGTCAAACTCCTGGCCTCAAGTGATCCTCCTGCCTTGGCCTCCCAAAGTGCTGGGATTATAGGCATGAGCTGCTGTGCCAGGCCTTAGTGGACTTTCTATAAATGGGCAGATAGTAAATATTTTAGTCTTTGCAAACCATATAATCTGTGTTGCTCATGTTCAACTCCACCACTGCCATGTGAAAGCAGCCATAGACAATAGGACAATATGTAAATGCACTATATCACTGTGTTTCCATAAAACTTTTTTTGCCTAAACAGCAGGCTATGATTTACCAACCCTGGATTTACAGTGTAGGTTATCCCGAATCTTAGAAGCTGTTCTGTTAGTGTCTCAGTCTTCAGGTAAGTTGCTGAACCACTGACCTAGTTTCCATTAATGTTGGTAGTATTTGATAATGTTTTTAAAAGGAGATTGATTCATGCTGTTTTAAGGGAATAGAAAAAAATTGGGAAAAAACATGAGATGTTGGAGTAAGCAAGAACTCCCTTTTGTTGCTTTCCTCATGTAAGAATTAGAGTTGTGTTGATTTTTTTGTTTTCTTTTCCTTCGTTTTGGTGGGGAGAGATGGGGTTTCACCATGTTGCCCGGGCTGGTTTGAAACTCCTGAGCTCAAACTCCTGAGCTCAAGGGATCTACCTACTTTGGCCTTCCAAAGAAAGTGCTGGGACTACAGGTGTGAACCACTGCACCTGGCATGTTGATTTTTTTTTTGTTTTTGGTGTCTCGCTCTGTCGCCCAGGCTGGAGTATAGTCGTGTGATCTCGGCTGCAACCTCTGCCCCCCGGGTTCAAGCAGTTCTACTGCCTCAGCCTCCTGAGTAGCTGGGATTACAGGTGCATGCCACCATGCCCGGCTAGTTTTTGTATTATTAGTAGAGATGGGGTTTCACCATGTTGGCCAGACTGGTCTCGAACTCCTGACCTCCGGTGATCCACCCGCCTTGGCCTCCCAAAGTGTTGGGATTACAGGCGTGAGCCACCGTGTGCGGCCGGCATGTTGAATTTTTAAACTATTTCATGGATCAAATGAACTATGAAACACATGTAGTTTTAAGTGATGGGTGCAATTTTTTGTAGCATAAGCTGTTACATGAGCACTGTATACTAGATGCTTTGTACCTCTTGGCAACCTAGGTAACAATTATCCTTAGTGTACAGATTAGAAAACCCAGTCCTGGAGATGAAGCAGCAGGTGTAGCACAAGACGTTGAAATATTTGTGTTTTCCGTTTGTGAACTTTTTGTAATGTTCTGGGCTTAGGAAATGTATTCAGATACCCAGTAAATCCTCAGTTAAAATTGGAACATTCCCGAAATTCTAACATTCTGCCAGAAAAATGGGGTTGTAACCCTTGCTCTCCAGTTTCTTATTTCTGAGCATATAAAGGCAGCTCAGTGTTTTACAAAGGGTAATTTTTATGCCTTTAGATTTTCTGCCAGCTGTTCATCTTACTGCCTCTTAGGAAATGATCTCTTGCCCCATATAGCACCAATTTTTCTATGACTCGGCTGCTGTGCTTGGGGCAAAAGATATGTACAGATCTGTTTTTTAATATTGTGACTTTGAAACTGATTTCTCTCCATGGAATTAATGCTTTCAGTGTCCCTGGTCTTGTTCTGTTACAGGCAACAGAACATTGAGGAAAACATGACAATAGCTATGGAAGAGGCTCCGGAAAGTTTTGGCCAAGTAGTGATGCTTTATATTAACTGCAAAGTGAATGGACATCCTGTGAAAGCCTTTGTTGACTCAGGTGACGTCTCTGTCTTTTATTTCTTGGTCTCCCCTCCAACATCTTTACCTGACACGGGAGAAGGGGAGGCTCAAGCATCCGTTCAGATGGCTGTACTTTTTTTTGAGACAGAGTCTTGCTCTGTCACCCAGGCCAAAGTGCAGTGGCGTGATCTTGGCTCACTGCAACCTCTGTCTCCTCAGTTTAAGCGATTCTCCAGCCTCGGCCTCCCGCGTAGCTGGGATTACAGGCACCAACCACCACGCCCGGCTAATTTTTACGTTTTTAGTAGAGATGGGGTTTCACCATGTTGGTCAGGCTGGTCTTGAACTCCTGACCTCAAGTGATCCACCGTGCCTGGCCCAGATGGCTGTAGTTCTTTAGGCTGCTAACTCACTAGCGTGGGACTTACTGTTTCACTTGCCAGGCATTCTGTTGGTATTAGGTTTCTTTCTTTAATCATTTCTTAACCAGTTTTGTATTTTGTGGTGTCTCCTTTTTCTTCCTAGCTCCCCTTATCTAGCATCCTGAATTTCTTGGATGTTTCTGTAAAAAACTGGGAATACATAGGTTTAGAAGAAGGAGATATAAAAGGAGCTGTGTAGAGTATAGGTCAAACACATTTCAGCCTGGCCTGTGCACCAGCACTTTGCCAAGATTTGGGAGGAGTGTAAGGCTATCTGGGTATGGTTCTTACCCTTAAAGAACTTAACAACCAAGTAAGGAGACAGGGATTCTTCTGCTTGAGGGTTCAGTTAATTCACATACTAGTTGGCACCTTTTCTGTCAGTAACAACCGTTTGCTTTTTAGTAAGACTACACCATGCAGCATTTTGTGGGTGTATGACTGAGTGTGGTCTCATACATCTTAATTCTGGGTGTCTCACTCAAGGCTGTAAGATAGGTGAGTTCCTAGAGTAGAAAAATTCCTTGCTCAAATAATATTTTCCCCCTTCACTGTGTATTTCTATGTAAAAAGAAAAAAAGTATTTTCTTTCATTTGTTCATCTACACATTCCTGAGCACATGCTGGGTTTCAGCTCTCTCTCTCTCATTTTTTAAAGAGAGGGTCTCTGTCACCCAGGCTAGAGTGCAGTGGTGCAGTCAGCTCACTTCAGCCTCCAACTCCTGGGCTCAAGTGATCCTCCAGCCTCAGCCTCTCAAGTAGCTGGAACCACAGGCATGTGCAACCATACCTGGCTGATTTTTTAACTTTTTGTAGAGACAGGGTTCCCCTGTGTTGTGCAGGCTGATCGGGAACTCCTGGCCTCAACTCTCATTAAGAGTTTGTACCTTGAGACTGGGTGTTAGTGGCTCATGCCTGTAATTCCAGCATTTTGGGAGGGTGAGGTGGGAGAATTGCTTGAGCCCAGGAGTTTTGAGACCAGCCTAGGCAACATGGGGAAACCTCGCCTCTACAAAAAATACAAAAATTAGCCGGGTGTGGTGGTGCGTACCTGTAGTCCCAGCTACGGGGGAGGCTGAGGTGGGAAGATCACCTGAGCCTGTGGTGACGGCAGAGGTCAGGGCTTGCAGTGAGCTGTGATTGTGCCACTGTGCCCCAGCCTGGGTGAGTGAGACCCTGCCTTCGGGGGAAAAAAAAAAAAAAAAAGGAGTTTGTATCTTGAGATACAGACATTCCTGGGAGTTTAAAAAAAAACTGAAATTATTCAGTTTAAAAAATATCTGTTGTGGGTAGGGCCTTGTGCTGAGTGCTTGGTGATAAGACTTAGTGACTGGAGCCTCAGAGGTCCCCTGTGTGAGTGAGAGACAAATACATAGAAGACGCTAATAGAATACTCAGTGTGTATTGATTCCTTATTGTGTGCCAAGCACCATGCTAGGTGCTTAATATAATCATCTTACTCAATTTTATTTCATCCTCAGAACATCTCTGTGTACTTTGTTCTATAATTCCTGTTTTATCCATAAGAAAACTTAGATATAGAGAGGTCACATTCTCTACTCTGTTTTTTACACACAAGGAAACTTAGAGGGATCAAGTCACGCTTCCAGGTATACAGAGTTCGTGAGTGGTGGGCTTTGGATTCAGCCCCAGGTCCCCTTGATGCCAGAAATCTCAACCACTGTGCAAAAATCAGGTGAATGTTGGATGGCTGTAGAGACCACATTCTCACTCTGACCGAGGTGCTCAGGAGAGTCTTTCCAGAAGACAGCATTTGAGCTGAGGCTTTGGAAAATGCAGGAGAGCAGTGAAAGGGGCCCTTCTCATCCTGGGTTGCTTACTTTAATAACTTGGCTTTTGTAAATTAAGAAGGAGGAAGAAAGAATTGCCTTTCCAAATTCCCTTTTCCTTCGTTATTTCTGGGCCTTTTTGAATCTAATCTTTCTCAAATGCCAAGAACTTTTATCGCTTATAAAGTGTAGGGTACCTGTGAGTAATATGAGCAGGAAGTGTTGGAATTGAGTGAGAGGCGAGGTCATTGCAAAAGGGCAGTCAGTTAGGGAGGAAGTGGGTCTTGAGCTAGATCTTCAAGCATCAGTGGAATTCAGAAAAAAAAGCAGGGGAGGGAGCATTTTACAGGAGGGTCAAAGTGAGTGAATGGCAAAGGGGACATATTCCTCCTGCTGAAGCAGACGGTTTAGAGTAGTTAGAATGTAAGGCTGGAAAGAAATGGTGGAGCCAGGATGGGGTGGGATCTGAAGCTGTGGTGATGGTGGTTTGAAACTAATCTCATAAGAAGTGGAAACCATTGAGGACTTTTAAGCAGATGAAGAAGTAAGTGATTTGAAAATGGTGCTATTGGCCCAGTGCAGTGGCTCAAACCTGTAATCCCAGCACGTTGGGAGGCTGAGGCGGGTAGACCACTTGAGGTCAGGAGTTCAAGACCAGCCTGGCCAACATGGTGAAACCCCATGTCTATTAAAAACACAAAATCAGCCAGGCATGATGGTGGCACACCTGTAATCCCAGCTACTTAGGAGGCTGAGGCAGGACAATAGCCTGAACCTGGGAGGCAGAGATTGCAGTGGGCTGAGATCACATCACTGCACTCCAGCCTGGGCAACAGAGCAAGACTGTGTTTCCAAAAAAAAAAGTGACATTTTAGGAAAACTAAAGGTAGACACAGATCTGGAAAATTCTGTACCCCTAAGGGTCACAACAATATCCTTGCTTTAAATTACGCATCCACGGAGTGGTTTGGAAGCCAGAACAATTGTCCTCTTGCAAGGGAATGGCAGTGTGAGCCAGGCTGATCACTATGGTTAGAAGAAAGAGCATCAGGACAGGCGCAGTGGCTCAAACCTGTAATCCCAGCACTTTGGGAGGCCAAGGCAGGTGGATCACCTGAGGTCAGGAGTTCAAGACCAGCCTGGCCAACATGCTGAAGCCCCATCTCTACTAAAAATACAAAAAATAGCCGGGCATGGTGGCACTTGCCTGTAATCCCAGCTACTCGGGAGGCTGAGGCAGGAGAATCGCTTGAACCCAGGAGGTGGAGCTTGCAGTGAGCCGAGATTGCACCATTGCACTCCAGCCTGGGCAACAAGAGTGAAATTCAGTCTCAAAAAAAAAAAAAAAAAAAAAAAAAAGGAGAAGAAAGGGCATCAGAAATAGCAGAAATTGCATAGACCTTATTTACAGGTTTGAGAGAAGAAAGACTAGGAGAAGAGTCAAAAATGAACAGTGCCCAGGTTTTATGGCTGCAAGAAAATAATCCCATTGGCAAAGACAGAAATCCAAAGTGAGAATTATATGGGGAGACAGAGTTTTATGCCTGTTGGCTTTGACAGAAATGTCCAGTGCACAAGAATGTAGAACTAGAGTTTCAGGGAGAAATTAGGACTGTAAAGATTACAGAAGCGACTGTCTTCTACATAGGCCAACCCGCTGTGTACATGTTTCTGGGAGAGAAAATAACCTAAGTGCCCTCATATTTAAAGGGAAGAGAGTCTAATTGTTGGAGCAGAGTATGGGAGTCCACTTCTAAATTTTGGAAGACTGCATGATTTATTAATAGTAGACTATAGTGTCCCAGTGTGGGGTTTTTGTTTTTAATTTTACTTTTTGAGCAGATAAAGTAGTAAATAATGTACTTACTTGTTTACATAGTGAGACGGGATATTACTATGTTGCCCAAGCTGGTTTTCCACTCCTTGGCTCAGGTGATCCTCCCGTCTTGGCCTCCTAAAGTACGATTACCGGCGTGAGCCACTACACCCAGCCCAAAATTTGATATAAAAACAACTTGATAGGGCCAGACACTGTGGCTCACACCTGTAATCCCAACACTTTGGGAAGCTGAGGTGGGCAGATCACTTGAGGTGAGGAGTTCCAGACCAGCCTGGCCAATGTGGTAAAACCCCATCTCTACTAAAAATACAAAAATTAGCTGGACGTGCCAGGTGCAGTGGCTCACGCCTGTAATCCCAGCACTTTGGGAGGCCGAGGCAGGTGGATCACGAAGTCAGGAGATCGAGACCATCCTGGCTAACACAGTGAAACCCCACCTCTACTAAAAATACAAAAAATTAGCCGGGTGTGGTGGTGGGCAACTGTAGTCGCAGCTACTTGGGAGGCTGAGGCAGGAGAATGGTGTGAACCCAGGAGGTGGAGCTTGTAGTGAGCTGAGACTGCGCCACTGCACTCCAGCCTGGGCGACAGAGCGAGACTGTCTCAACAAAAAAAAAAAAAAAAAAAAAAAAAAATTAGCTGGACATGATGGCGCAAGCCTGTCAATCCCAGGTACTCAGGAGGCTGACGCAGGAGAATCGTTTGAAGCCAGGAGGCGACGGCTTAGAGATACTCGGTAAGAAGTGCAAAGTACTGCTAATTTAGCACTGCCATCTGTAGACACAGGACATCACTGCTTTCTACTGGTAAAGTTTTAAAATGTCATTTAATTATTGCATCGCTACAGAATATTCTTCCCTCAATGTCAAATTTTACATCATGTTTCAGATTACAGAGTAGAACTGAAAGTTGAATTAGGCAGGGCAGGACACTTGCTAGGTAGAAATGATTTTATAGAGACAAAAGCCTTGGGGTGTGCTTGGTTTTTGCTTTGTTATTATTTAGTGCTGTATTTTGAGTCTTCTCACAAAGTGGATTTTGTTTTTATTGTCTGATGTTTCTCTACTCCTCCAGGTGCCCAGATGACTATTATGAGCCAAGCTTGTGCAGAAAGGTGTAATATAATGAGACTGGTGGACCGTCGGTGGGCAGGGATTGCCAAAGGAGTGGGCACCCAGAAGATTATTGGAAGGGTACATCTAGGTGAGCAAAAGGCACCGGGGCTTGCTGTCTTTCTATAGGCTATTTGTAGGTAGGGTAGTCAATTTTCAAGTTTTTAGAGGGTCTTTTGTTGTTCTTATTTTGTTGTTGTTGTTGTTTTAAATTTCTTTTGTGTGGGTATGTCTGAGCTAGCAAGCCTAATTTCTAGAAGTTTTAAATCCTGTGTTCAGTCAAAGTTATGTGTTTCTGCTGGTTGCAAACAAGTAGTCTCCTCTACGTTTCTATTTCCTGAAAATATAATCCCTTTCCGTCATTTTAGCTGATTTATTTTTATACTTACCTCCATATTTCTAAATAACATGTTTATTTTGCTGTTTACTCATATGACTGTGTTTGAGAGCTGAGCTATCTAATTGAATGTGATTGCTTTTCTTTCATGGCTAGTATTATTTTCTCTTAGAATTAATAATTGTCCTGTTTTTCTTACTTGGTTTCTTGCATAGTATTCATCCCAGACATTTCCTAATTATGTAAATCTCCTTTCAAGCACATCCAATAGCCTCTACATTTCATCCTATCAAAGATACTTCTTGAGCCTGGACTGGCAGTTTCAGGCCAGCTTCAGAGCTGCTGTTTTGGAATTTAACTTGACTGAGTCCTGCAGATTCCTTTCTCTTCTGTCTTGTGTTGGATTACATGAATCCCTTGTCTTCCTCTTTTTTATCTGCCCCTCAGTTTATTGGAGTGCATTATCCAGTAACTTTCTTAGAAGAGGTGCATGGGAGTAAATTGAGACTAAGTATCAGACGTGTCTTTTTTCCCTACATTCTACTGGTCTGCCTAGGTTGGAAATCATTTTCCTTCACAATTTTGAGGCATTGCCCCTTAACCTTTTCACTGTCAGTGTTGCTGTAGTGAGGCTGGATTCTGTTCCGATTCTTGATCCTTTATGTGAAAGTTTTCTTTTTCTTTTCAGGTTTTTTTTTTTTTTTTTTTTGAGACGGAGTCTGGCTCTGTCGCCCAGGCTGGAGTGCAGTGGCGCAATCTCAGCTCACTGCAAGCTCCACCTCCCAGGTTCACGCCATTCTCCTGCCTCAGCCTCCCGAGTAGCTGGGACTACAGGCGCCCGCCACTGCACCCGGCTAATTTTTTGTAGTTTTAGTAGAGACGGGGTTTCACCGTGTTAGCCAGGATGGTCTCCATCTCCTGACCTCGTGATCCGCCCGCCTCGGCCTCCCAAAGTGCTGGGATTACAGACGTGAGCCACCGCTCCCGGCCTCTTTTCTGTTTTTTTGAAACAGTCTTTGTTCTGTCGCCCAGGCTGGAGTGCAGTGGCACGATCTCAGCTCACTGCAACCTCCGCCTCCTGGGTTCAAGCGATTCTCCTGACTCAGCCTCCCTGAGTAGCCGGGATCACAGGCATGCACCACCACACCTAGCTAATTTTTGTATTCTTAGTAGAGACGAGGTTTCTCCATATTGGCCAGGATGATCTCTCTCAAATTCCTGGCCTCAAGTGATCCGCCCACGAGGCCTCCCAGAGTGCTGGGATTATGGCGTGAGCCACCGTTCCCAGCCTTCTTTTTCTTCTTTGAAGCTTGTAGATCTTCCCTTTGACCTCAGTGTTTTGCATTTTCACAATGCATGCTTGGGTGTGGATCTCTTCTCATATACTGTGCTAGGTACTTGGTAACCTGTGCAGTCTAGACGCTCACATCCCTCTGTTCTGGGGACTTTCTCTGAATTATTTTGACGATGATTTTCTCCCCTCTGGAATGTCTGTTATTCAGGTAGGATAATCTCTCCTGGACTTGTCCTCTAGTTTTCTTCTCTTTTGTTTTTCTGTGGGATTTCTTCAACTTTGTCTTCCAACCTTTGTGTTGGATTTTGTATTTGTTTGTATTTTACTTTAGATGGTTTTCATAAATGTCTTGTGATCCTTGGCATCAGCTCACATTGAAGAGTGGGCCACTGGCTGGCCGGGATGGCTCACACTTATAATCCCAGTGCTTTAGGAGGCTCATGTGGGACGATGGCTTGAGGCCAGGAGTTTGAGACCAGCCTGGGCAACATAGGGAGAATTCGTCTCTACAAAAAATTTTTTTAAATAGCCGGGTGTGGTGACAAGTGCCGATAGTGCCAGCTACTCGAGAGGCTAAGGCAGGAGGATTGCTTGAGCCAGGGAGATAGAGGCTGCAGTGAGCTGTGTTCATACTACTGTACTCCAGCTTGGATGACAATGAGAACTCGTCTCAAAAAAAAAAAAAAAAGAGTGGGCCACCAAAAGGCTTGTTTGGTAAATGACCTGGGTAGGCAGCCATGGCTCTTGTGGCCTTTACTGTAGGGTGGGTCTGAAAGTTGGGAGGGAGAAAAAGGCTGGCATCTCAGTTGGATTTTATTTATTCCCCCTGGTTTTCAGTTGGATACTTATTCTGTCCCTGTCTCCCTCCATGCTCACTTCTGTTAAGAGTGCCTCTGTTTCACCCTCTCCAGAAAATAAGCCTCTAGTCTGCTACTGGGGTGAAGGGTCTCCTGGCCTAGCAGAGTGTGGGAGGGACACCCCAAGGGCTAACTGTGCCTCTGCGGCCTTCCCGCCAGCCTTGCTGCTTTGGGTCCATCTCTCCTCCTATCTACAGAGGTATTTATGACCAGTTCCTATGCTCCATAGGAGTTCTGTGATGTCAGTTGGGTTGCTGCTCAGTTTTCCTCACTGTCATCTGCTTTTTAGCTCTAAAATTTTGTTCCTGTGGTCTCTACTATTATATTTGGCCTTAAAAATGTATGCCTTAGGGCTGGGCACGGTGGCTCATGCCTGTAATCCCAGCACTTTGGGACCCCGAGGCAGGTGGATCACCTGAGGTCAGGAGTTCGAGACCAGCCTGGCCAACATGGTGAAACCCTGTCTCTACTAAAAATACAAAAATTAGCCAGGCGTGGTGGTGGGTGCCTGTAATCCCAGCTATTCGGGAGGCTGAGGCGGGAGAATCGCTTGAACCTGGGAGGCAGAGGTTGCAGTAAGCCGAGATTGTGCCATTTCACTCCAGCCTGGGCAATAAGAGTGAAACTCCATCTCTAAAGAAAAAAAAAAAATGTGTGCCTTAGACAAAACCCAAAAACCTTTTTTGCAATGTTTTAGGAGTAAATGTAGATAAATGCATGTGTTCAGTCCTTCATCTCTAATCAGAATTGTTTTTGTTTTCTTCTTCCATTATCCGTTTAATAGATGCTTACTGTAGAGAACTTCAAAAGTATAGAAATGGGAGATGAAGGAAAAAAACATCCCTTAAATTCCTGTAGTGAGAATCAACCACCAGTATCATTTGGGCATCTCTCCTGGTCTTTTTTCTGTGCACTTTTTTATCTTATAAAAGGTGATTATTTCATGTTTAAAATTTTATATTCTGCTCAAAGAAAAAGTGAAACAACATTTTCCCAATGTCACCATGAATTTCAAAAGAATTATTTCAATAAATGAATAAATGTATAGCATTCTGTTGCAGGTTTAAGGATCAGCTTTTGGGTTGTTTCTTTTTTTCTTTTTCTTTTTCTTTTTTTTTTGAAACAGAGTCTCACTCTGTTGCCCACACTGGAGTGTGGTGGCGTAATCTTGGCTCACTGCAACCTTTGCCTCCCAGGTTCAAGCGATTCTCCTGCCTCAGCCTCCCAAATAGCTGGGATTACAGGCAGCTGCTACCACACCCGGGTAATTTTTGGATTTTTAGTAGAGACAGGGTTTCACCATGTTGCCCAGGCTGGTCTCGAACTCCTGAGCTCAAAGTGATTCGCCTGCCTCAGCCTCCCAAAGTGCTGGGATTACAGGCGTGAGCTGCTGCGCCTGGCTGGTGATGTTTCCTATTAGAACATGGCAATATAGTTTTCTGCACATTTTGATTTTTTTCCCCCTAGTCAAGATTCCTATAAGTGAAACTACTGAATCAAAGTTACAGATGCTTTAGGACTCTTGATATGTTGCTAACCTGTACCAATCCAGTTTATCCACCACTGAATGAATATTCATCTTAGTGTCCTATACTGTTAAGCAATATTAGTTTTCCCTCTTAAATTTACAAATAAGGTGGGTGTGGTGGCTCATGTCTGAAATCCTAGCACTTTGAGAGGCCAAGGTGGGCAGATTGCTTGAGCTCAGGAGTTTGAGACCAGCCTGGGGGCCATAGCGAAACCACATCTCTACTAAAACTACAAAAAATTAGCCGGTTGTCATGACCGTACGCCTGTAGTCCCAGCTACTCAGGAGGCTGAGGTGAGAGGATCACTTGAACCCGGGAGGCAAAGGTTGCAGTGAGCCGAGATCATGCCAGTGTACTTCAGCCTGGGCAATAGAGCAATACTCTTTTCTCAAAAAAAATTTTTTTTTACAAATAAAAGAGTGGTTTCTTATTGTAAGTTACTTTTCTTTCATTGTAAATGATAGTTTTTCTGCACATTTGCTCTTCCTTTCTTTTGAAATATGTATGTCTGTTTATTAGGGTCTTTGTGTTTCTCTTATTGATTTGTGTAGGATAAAGATAGTTCAACTACCTTACACTTTCCTAAACACAGTAGGACTGAGAGTTTTGTAGGAATACCATAAACTGGTTCCTTCAGGGGCTGAGTTCTCAGATTTTTGATGACTTTAAATGAGAAGATAATAGTAGGAGACAAAATAAGTACCAAGCTCTGTGGCCATCCTTGTGGATTTTACAACCGTGGCTATGATCAGCATGAAAAAACCCTTATAGCAATAGGGGAAACCTAAATAAAAGGAAAGCTTTACCATGGATTAGAGATTCAGTATGTTGGGGGTGGCAGTTCTCCCACATTAATCCACAGAACCATTGAGATGCCATCAAAATCCTGGTAGTTTTTTTGTGAGACTGGATGTGCTCATTTTAAATTTGGCGTGGGCCCTATATTGTGAGAATGGGCAAAATACTCTAGAACAACATTACCTTCTAGATATCAAAGGACTATCTAGAAGATATGAGTAGAAACAAACCCATGATTCTATGAACCTTGATCAATGAGAGGAAGTCTTACAGAGCAATGGGGAAATGTTAGGAAATGTTGCTGGGACAAGAGGTATCCATGGGGAGAAATGAATTAGAAATCGGACCCTACCCACACCACACAAAAGCGAATTCAGAGTAAACACCTAGATGCAGGGGAGGGAGGATTGCTTGAGCCTAGGAGTTTGAGACCAGCCTGGGCAACGTAGCAGACCCTGTCTCAAAAAAAAAAAAAAACCTAAAACCTAGATGTGGAAAGGAAAATTAAAGATTTTAGCAGAAAATACACAATATCTTGTGTAAGGAAGGAGTTCTTTAAAAATAGGTCATCTGCTGGGTGTGGTGGCTCACTCTTGTAATCCCAGCACTTTGGGATGCCAAGGCAGGGATGACTGCCTGAGGCCAGAAGTTCAAGACCAGCCTGGTCAATATAGCGAGACTCAATCTCTACAAAAAGTTTTTGGCTGGGTGCGGTGGCTCACACCTGTAATCCCAGCACGTTGGGAGGCCAAGGTGGGTGGATCACGTGAGGTCAGGAGTTCAAGACCAGCCTGGCTAACATGGTGAAACCCTGTCTCTACTAAAAATGTAAAAATTAGCTGGGCGTGGTGGTGCGTATTTGTAATCCCATGTACTTGGAAGGTTTAGGCAGAGAATCAGAGAACACAGGAGGCAGAGGTTGTAGTGAGCCGAGATCACGCCACTGCACTCCAGCCTGGGCAACAGAGCAAGACTCTGCCTCAAAAAATAATAATGAAAAGAACTTTTCAGCTGGACACGGTGGCTCATGCCTGTAATCCCAGCACTTTGGGAGGCCAAGGTGGGCAGATAACCTGAGGCCAAGAGTTTGAGACCAGCCTGACCAACATGGCGAAACCCCGTCTCTACTAAAAATACCAAAATTAGCCAGGCGTGGTGGCACATGCCTGTAATCCCAGCTACTTGGGAGGCTGAGGCAAGAGAATCACTTAAAACCGGGAGGCAGAGGTTGCCATCAGCCAGGATTATGCCATTGCACTCCAGCCTGGGCAACAAGAGCGAAACTCCGTCTCTCTTTTGAAGTACGTAACAATAACCTTTTCTCTTCATGTGCTTTTTAGCTCAGGTTCAGATTGAAGGAGATTTTTTGCCATGTTCCTTCTCTATACTTGAGGAACAGCCCATGGACATGCTTCTGGGACTGGACATGCTTAAACGGCACCAGGTAATTAAGAGCTTCACTTATTTTTTTTGCATCTGCTTTTTGTAATATGGTTATTATCACATTATTTTTATTGGTTACATATACTGGAAAACTAAGAAATAACGACTTTTCAAACCTGGAAATGTCCTTAAATTATGTTGCTATACAAAGGTTGAAATGATGTGTCAATATAGATAGAATCTGTTTTTGTGAAATCTCTCTGTGAATCTGTTAAATCTTGCCAAATGTTTTGAGATTGTAAAGGACAGTTTGGTTCCCTTGTATAATTTTCAGATTCTGGTTAGATCCTGATTAGTAGTTTTTTTGATGACCTGACTAAAAAGTGTGAGTCAAGTAAGTCTGTAGCATTCTCTGATGCTGATCAAACAGTACTTGGGAAGAAGACCTTCAAGGTTAAGGAAGGTATATGTTGGGAGTGAAAGTGTTTATTTAGTACAGGGTGCATAATTAATATATTAATTTGTGTTGATATTTATCTTTCTACTCTAAAGCACAATAATTTAAGATATACTGCCGTCATTGAAGAAGCAGTTAGTCCACTGGGTATTTAGATGAGATTAGGCATATTCAGGGTGGTATGGCTGTAGACCTCACTGGGTACTTCACATTTTTCACAGTAGGGTTTTATATCCAGTCAACCTGCCAGATACAGTGGTACATGCCTGTAATTCCAACATTTGGGGAGGCCAAGGAGGGAGGATTGCTTGAGGCCAGAATGAGTTTGAAACCAGTCTGGGTAACTTAGTGAGACCCTGTCTCTACAAAAAATACAAAAATTAGCTAGGCATGGTGGTACATTAGCTACTCGTGAGGCTGAGGCAAGAGGATCCCTTGAGACCAGGCTGCAGTGAGTCAAGATTGTGCCACTACACTTCAGCCTGGGTAACAGAGCAAAACCACATCTCAAAAAACAAAATTGAGTTAAAAACAATTGAAAATATAGCTAATCAATATTTTTATGTCACTATTTTAAAATATTTCTGTAAAAGTAGATGCATCATATTGATAATAAGACACAGCATTCTATTTATTTATTTATTTATTTATTTATTTATTTATTTATTTATTTATTTATTTATTTTGAGTTGGAGTCTCGCTCGGTTGCCCAGGCTGGAGTGCAGTGGTGCAATCTTGGCTAACTGCAAGCTTCGCCTCCCGGGTTCACGCCATTCTCCTGCCTCAGCCTCCCGAGTAGCTGGGACTATAGGCACCCACCACCACGCCCGGCTAATTTTTGTATTTGTAGTAGAAACGGGGTTTCACCTTGTTAGCCGGGATGGTCTCGATCTCCTGACCTCGTGATCCGCCCGCCTCAGCCTCCCAAAGTGCCGGGATTACAGGCGTGAGCCACCACGCCCGGCTCACAGCATTCTAAATAGAACGAATGAATGAATGAATGAATGAATGTATGTATCGATAAAACCTTGTCACTGCCTTTCCTTATTTTTTTAGTCATGGTATAGACCAGCAGTCTCCAACTTTATAGATGTAAATCATATATGTGCACAGCTGTCTATTAAGTAGTTATAAAATACACAAAAAAGGAAGTTAGCATTAGCATGGAGTAAAGAATACTGTGGAGATTGCCTTGCGTGGCACGATCTTGGCTCACTGCAACCTCCGCCTCGCAGGTTCAAGTGATTCTCCTGCCTCAGCCTCCCAAGTAGCTGGGATTATGGGCATGTGCCACCACGCCTGGCTAATTTTTGTATTTTTAGTAGAGGTGGGGTTTCACCGTGTTGGCCAGGCTGGTCTGGAACTCCTGACCTCAGGTGATCTGCCCTCCTCAGCCTCCCAAAGTGCTGGGATTACAGGCATGAGCCACCGTGCCTGGCCATTTGTGATTGGAGTTTTAAAGTAAGGAGCATAATTTTTCTGCATGGTGTTTTATCTGCTATTATTCTTTCGTTTCTTTCTTCCAAGTGTTCCATTGACCTGAAGAAAAATGTACTCGTGATCGGCACCACAGGCTCCCAGACCACCTTTCTTCCTGAGGGAGAGCTACCAGAGTGTGCCCGGTTGGCATATGGGGCTGGAAGAGAGGATGTACGGCCAGAGGAGATTGCAGACCAAGAATTAGCAGAAGCCCTTCAAAAATCAGCAGAGGATGCAGGTATTTGGGATGGCCAAACTCTTCAGTACTTGTTATTGATGGGTAAGCCCGGGAAGTGTGGGCTTCAGAAGGGGTAGGAACCTTTACGGTTTTTAATCAGTCTCATGGTCCAGTAGTAGATGTGTTCATTATTTGTCTTCTTAACCTCCTTCTTTGATCTTCCTTTTTTTTTTTTTTTTTTGGAGACATTGTCTCACTCTGTCACCCAGGTTGGAGTGCAGTGTGCAGTGTGACATGATTGTAGTTCACTGCACCCTTGACTTCCTGGGCTCAAGCAGTCCTCTCACCTCAGCCTCCTGAGTAGCTGGGACTACACCTGGCTAATTTTTTATTTTTAGCAGAGATAGGGTCTTGCTGTGTTGTCCAGGCCTATCTCCAACTCCTGGGCTCAAGCAGTCCTCCTGCCTTGGCCTCCTGAAGTGCTGGGATTACAGGTGTGAGCTACCATATCCAAACCCATCTCTTAATACAATAATGAAAAAGTCTGTATTCTGGCCCGGCGTGGTGGCTCACGCCTGTTAATCCCAGCACTTTGGGAGGCTCCGGTGGGCGGATCACCTAAGGTCAGGAGTTTGAGACCAGCCTGGTCATGGTGAAACCCCATCT
The DNA here is from genome assembly GCF_029281585.2 of Gorilla gorilla gorilla. Lineage (NCBI taxonomy): Eukaryota > Metazoa > Chordata > Mammalia > Primates > Hominidae > Gorilla > Gorilla gorilla. Next base: position 224,532,371 of record NC_073224.2, on the reverse strand, counting down.
CTACTAAAAATATAAAAATTGGCCAGGCGCGGTGGCTCACGCCTGTAATCCCAGCACTTTGGGAGGCTGAGGCAGGTGGATCACGAGGTCAGGAGATGGAGACCATCCTGGCTAACACGGTGAAACCCCATCTCTACTAAATATACAAAAAATTAGCCGGGCGTAGTGGCGAGCGCCTGTATTCCCAGCTACTCAGGAGGCTGAGGCAGGAGAATGACATAAACCCAGGGGGCGGAGCTTGCAGTGAGCTGAGATCGCGCCACTGCACTCCAGCCTGGGTAAGAGAGCGAGACTCAATCTCAAAAAATAATAATAATAAAAATAAAAAAAAATTAGGGTGCGGTGGCACACCCCCCGTAACCCCAGCTACTTGGGAGGCTGAGGCAGGAGAATTGCTTGAACTTGGGAGGTGGAGGTTGCAGTGAGTCAAGATGGCACCACTGCACTCTAGCCTGGGCAACAGAGTGAGACACTATCTCATAAAAAAGAGAAACATTCTGTATTTCAGTATTTCAACAGATTAAGAACAGCTCAGTCCATTGCTGTGTTTAAGATAGATTGGGGTTATTTTGCTTAGACACATTTTAGAAGCTTCCTAAATTTTTTTAAGAGGTTTTTTTTGTATGTTTTTGTTTTTGTGATTTTCCTAAAGAAAATTTTGACAGTAAGCAGATGTTAACTTTTGAGTCCAACAGTATTTCCCTATTTCTTTCCTTTTCTTAGGACTGTTTTATTTTATTTTATTTATTTTATTTTATTTTATTTATATAGACAGAGTCTTGCTCTGTTGCCCAGGCTGGAGTGCAGTGGCGCAGCCATGGCTCACTGCAGCCTCAGTCTCAGTCTCACAGGCTCAAGCAGATCCTCTCGCCTCCGCCTCCCAAAGTATTACAGGCATGAGCCACCATGCCTCTTAGGCCTGGTTTATTTTGAAAGGTATCATTGCTACTGTGTGTGAGCAGCCCTAACTTCACCAAAGACAGAAGAACCAACAAAAAGAAGTATAAATTTTTATTTACTTAATTAAAAAAAAAATTTTTTTTGAGACAAGGTCTTACTCTGTCACCCAGACTGATCCTCCCATCTCCCCTTCCTGACTAGCTATGACTACAGGTGCCTGCTACCATGTCCAGCTAATTTCTGTATTTTTTGCAAAGATGAAGTTTTGCCATGTTGCCCAGGCTGGTCTTGAACTCCTGGGCTCAAGCAATCCACCCGCCTCAGCCTCTCAAAATGACAGGATTATAGGAACGAGACACCATGCCTGACCAGCATAATTGAACGTTACTGAAAATGCAGTGTTATGGTCTGAGATTACAGTATTGTCATCAGGCCATATTAGCACTGTATATATTGAAATCATGCTACCTAATACTTTTTTTTAAGTCTCAGTTATTTAGCTTGTTTAAATGTAATGATGGAGCTAAGTTTTCTAGGTAAAATGGGGTAACAGTTTTGCTGAAATCCCCCATTTGTTATAGAACGGTGACTCTGGGATGTATTTTCTAGAAGCTGAATAGAATTTACTTTTGAGTTTGGGTTATTTTACAGTCTTGTGCTGGCATTATTCATCAGTATGACTAGTATCACACATTGCTTTTTCTAGTACAGTAAATTATTAAGAGTTACGAGTTCAGGGAATAGCTTTATCCTGAAGACGAAAGTGGTAAGAGTTTTAAAAACAACCAGGCAGCTTTTGCCACTGTTTTACTGGAGAACATTCAGATGTCTGTCATTGAGCTTTAGAATGGGTGTGGGTGGCAGATGGAGTTTTCCAGGTTGACTTTGTTCAGAATCAACTCCATCACCTTTTGGCTTAGTTTTATGTATAAAGTACAGTTTGAGTCAGGGCGTGGTGGCTTATGCCTGTGATCCCAGTACTTTGGTAGGCCAAGGCAGGACGACCACTTGAGCCTGGGAATTTGAAACCAGCCTGGGCAACATAGTGAGTCTTTGTTTCTACAAGAAATTAAAAAAAAAAATTAGCCAGCCATGGTGGCGCGCCTATAGTCTCAGCTGCTTGAGAGGCTGAGATGGGAGGATCACCTAAGCCCAGGAGGTCAAGGCTGCTGTGAGCCATCATCGCTGCCACTGCAAGTCAGCCTGGGTGACAGAGTGAGACCCTGTGTCCAAAAAAAAAAAAAAAACAAAAAAAACCAGAATTGACTCCCATCACTTTTTGGCTCAAGTTTTTATATTAACTACAGTTTTGGTTGTAACTTAAGTATTTTGTAGGAAGGGAGGAATTTTGAACAACCAGACAGAGACTAACTTAATAGTTTTAATCTTACCTGCAAGGTAAGCTTGAATGAGTTTGACATAGCTCTTTACAAGGTTTTGCATTTGGGGTGTAATTTATCATCTTAGTCGTGATGCTGTGTGTTAATATGAGGATATATTATCACTTTATGAAATGTCTTTTTTTTTTTTCCTTTTAACCTCCACAGTCTTGGTGCCATTATTTAAGAAACATTAGCTGATAATAGCAGTATTTTCTAACCTACTAATAACAGTTATCCTTTTTTGGTAATTACCTTATTTTAATAAAAGTTTGGAAGATTAAAACAGATACACATATGTTTCCAGGCTTAGTGAAGGGGATGTACCAACTTTAAAGAATTAAAAAGAAATGGCTTTTTACCTAAATAACCTTTTGCTGCTGGTAGTATAGCTTGTGCTAATTTTTGTAATGTTTAAGTAATGAAATAATTCTACATATCAGGTCCTTTTTATTTAGAACGTCAACTTCCTAATATCATCCGAATAAATACTCTGGACGTAGTAGGTGAAAGTATTTTGTTAACAACTTCTTTCTGGCCAAGCATGGTGGCTCGTGCCTGTGGTCCCAACACTTTGGGAGGCTGAGGTGGGGAGATCATTTGAACCTATGGATTTGAGACCAGCCTGGGCAGCATGGCAAAACACTGTCTCTAAAAAAAAAAACCACGGCTGGGCGCGGTGACTCACGCCTGTAATCCCAACACTTTGGGAGGCTGAGGAAGGGTGGATCACCTGAGGTCAGAAATTTGAGACCAGCCTGGCCAACATGGTGAAACCTCATCTCTACTAAAAATACAAAAATTAGCCAGGCATGGTTGTGGGCGCCTGTAATCCCAGCTACTCAGGAGGCTGAGGCAGGAGAATTGCTTGAAGCCGGGAAGCAGAGGTTGCAGTGAGCCAAGATTGCACCACTGCACTCCAGCCTGGGCAACAGAGTGAGACTCCTTCTCAAAAAAAAAAAAGAAAAAAAATTAGCCAGGCATGGTGGCATGCACCTGTGGTCCAGCTACTTGGGAGGATGAGGTGGAAAGATCACTTGATCCTGGGGAGATCAAGGCTAGTGAGTTGTGGTTGCACCACTGCACTCCAACCTAGACAACAGTGAGACACTGTCTCAAAAAAACAACAAAAAAAGAGCTTATTTTTTAAATACTTTATACTCTATTATAAACTCTATATTAAAATGTTTAAAAAAAAACAAACATGTTTTTGATAGTAGGGATGGTGTCTCACTATGTTGCCTCAGCTGATTTTGAACTCCTGACCTCAAGTGATCCTCCCTCCTGGACCTCCCAAAGTGTTGGGACTGCAGGCCAGAGTCACTGTGTTCAGCTTGATGTATTATTTAAAAACTGATGAAAAGATAAGATAAGCTAGGATAGAATTTAATTAAGTGGTTTGTTTTCCTCTAAAATTGAATCTCAGCTGAGAAAGAAATTTGGAAAGGGACTGTTAGATATGTTCACTCACCTTTACTCCATAAGATTTTTTTAATCACCTAATTTGATCAGGTGGATCTACTTTCTTCACCTGTCTCACATTTGCCCATGAATTCTCTATGTGTAGAAACAAAATTAATTTCTTTACAAGATCTATTAAAAATCTGTTGAAATTAACAGATTGCTGTGTGTATTGTGAGAGAATGGAAGCAACCAACAAATATTTTGGATGTCCAAACTACAGAAACATCCCCCAACTTGGAATCTACCAGTTCCTGATTTTAAAGATGGCAAAAGAACGGAAACTATAACCCTGCATGCTGTGTGGTTTGCATTGTTAACCCAAGTTTGCTTGTCTGTTTCCTAATTCACACAGAGCGTCAGAAGCCATGATGCATGTAGTGTGTGTGTACTGCAGCTGGAGTGGGCCCCAGACCAGGTATTTATAGACACCATGTTAAGCCTTCCATCCAGTTGTCATCTGTGATCTGAAAGTCTGTATCTGCAGCAGTTTGGGAAGTTAGCATTTGTCATTCACCATTTCACCTTGTTCAATCTGGTTACAACTAGCCTATATGCATTTGTATTTTGGCATGCATACATGGATATGTAACAAACTCCTGTTTAAAAATGGATTCATTATTAGAACCATCCAACAGGGAGAAAATCCCAGTTAAAACAGTGTCTATTATATCTACCCCATCTTGGCTACTATAAATATCACATCAAGAATATTGGCCTCACAACACTTTGTTGTTGGAGATAACTATGCTTTCATGGGTTTCATAAGTGCCTTTCCTCTGAAAAACTGAAAGCTGTTCTTTTACATTACTGCATGCAACTACCTGGAGTTATAGAGGGTTAGAAATTTTAATTTTGTTGAAGAAGAAATGGAAACTTAGGCCAGAGGACTTGTCAAGGGTGACTCTGTGAACAACAGGAGCTAAGGCTTTGCTTTTCCTTCTGTCTCTGGCCTGACAGATTTTCAGGAAGCACTCTGCTTCCATTTCCTCTGATGTAAATAATGGTAAACATCAGCTCGAATACATTGGCTGACTTACTAAGAGGAGGAAAGATGGTCTTTTAAACCGGCATCATAAGACTTTGTAGGAGTTTGCAAGCTGGTTGGAATTAGATACATAGCATTTAGTTTCTCTTCTTTCTTTCCTTTTTCTTTTCCTTGTAAGGATAGGTTAAAAGCAGGCATAGTTGAATTATTCTTAATATCCACTGTCCTCATCCTCTTCTCCTGTCATTCTGTAAACTGACCTAGTCCTCCCCTACGTTTAGGACTTAGGCTAGTGAAACTGACCTTCTCAGCTACAAGAGGACTATATGCTACTTTTTTAGTACAAAATTCATTGAGGGTGTGTTCACCTTGACCTCACTTGTTTATAACTAACACACAAATACCAGAAGGCCCTTACCATACCTCTTTATGTTGCTTACATGGATATTTCACTACAGTGCATTGTTTCTGTTAACATTAGTTCAAAATTCAACCTCTTCCAGAGTCAGCCTTAGTTTTAAATAAAACTAATAACTGTTAGACATCTGGTGGTATGAAAATAAAAAAACTAATAACTGTGTTTCTAGACTCTAATGGGTATAGCCTAAACTGAGATAAGTGCAGTTTTCCTTTTTACTCCTAAAGTGTAAGTAAGGTAAGGTTGTTTCATGGGAAGTCAATAGCTTCCTGAAACAATGCTTTGTCTTCTCATGCTGTTAACCAGTAGTTTATTAGAATGATTTAAAGCCGTTTGAATATAACTGCTTTGCTGCTTTTTAAGATCAAGCCCTCTTGTTGGATGTTAACATTTAGTACTGAGCATTTGAGTTGCATCTGTCCTAATCACAGATTGTATTTTGAAGTCATTTTTGTTACTGACCTTTTTATTTTTATTTTTTATTATTTTTTTTTTTATTTTGACTGAGTTTCACTCTGTCACCCAGGCTGGAGTGCAGTGGTGCAGTCTTGGCTCACTGCAACCTCTCCCTCCTGGGTTCAAGCAATTCTCCCACCTCAGCCTACCTAGTAGCTGGGATTACAGGCACCCACCACCACGCCTGGCTAATTTTTGTATTTTTAGTAGAGATGAGGTTTCACCACGTTGGCCAGGCTGGTCTCGAACTCCTGACCTCAGGTGATCCACCTGCCTCGGCCTCCCAAAGTGCTGGGATTACAGGCATGAGCCACTGTGCCCAGCCCTTTTTGATTTTTAATTAAAGATCTTACAATGGTCGGGTGCGGTGGCTCTTGCCTATAATCCAAGCTCTTTGGGAGGCTGAGGCGGGTGGATCACCTGAGGTCAGGAGTTTGAGACCACCCTGACCAACGTGGAGAAACCTCATCTCTACTAAAAATGCAAAATTAGTCGGGTGTATGGCACATGCATGTAATCCCAGCTACTCTGAGGCAGGATAATTGCTTGGACCCGGGAGGCGGAGGTTGCGGTGAGCTCAGATGGCGCCATTGTACTCCTGTCTGGGCAACAAGAGCAAAACACAGTCTTAAAAAAAAAAAAAAAATTCTTACACTTACATGCATAGAGGTCAATTTTTAACTGGATCAGTGGCAAAAGAAGAGCTGGAAATGATGTTTAATGATACTATGATGCTTACACTGAGCGAGTGTTTTAGACTGCCGTCTCGTTTGGGTGGTCTGAGGTAGCAGTGAATCTGAATAGTCATTGCCAGTTGAAAAACTATTAATGAACCATCTCCCTCCACATTCCCCTTTCTTTAAAACATTTAAATATTCTTAACTTAGTTGCGCACTATTGATGTGATAAAAACTTATAAGCCTTTTAAGTTTAGAGTTGTATTATTTGGTAGGATGATGATTGTGATTTAATCTGCTGATCATTAGTTTGCTTTTGTTCTCTGAGTCAGATGCTCACCCAGTTTTACCATGATTTTTGGAAAGCTTGGCTAGAAATAAAATAGAACATTTGCTTCTCTGTCCCCAAGCATGATGTTATTTCTTATTGCTCTTTATAATTCCCTCTCTGTCCAGGTATACCTGGTTTTAGACTTCTCATTTGTAACCTCAGTGTTCACATTTGAAACAAGAAAAGTGCATTAACATGAGAATCATTCTGGTGCAAAGATTCTCACGATTTGTAATATCCTTAAGAATCACCCAAGGAGCTTATTGAAAATGCACATTCCTGGATTTACTCTCAAGTATGGTACCCCAGGGTCTGCATACTTCACAAGCATCCCTGGTGGTTTTAGGGCAAGTGGTGAAAAAAATACACTTGGAGAAACTATTCTAGAGTTGTAGACTAGACTAGGGAATAAAGAAACATAAATGTCCTTCATTCCTGAGCACTAACCCCGCCATTATGTGAATGCATATTAATGGGTACTTAATCACATTGAATTACAGTATGCAGATTTTATTAAGAACATGTCTACCTCTTATTCTGATGCTGTGAATGTCTACCACAATGAGAAAGTAATTTTAAAATCATTTCTATTTGTATAAGAGAAACCCGAGTTTGAGGACCTTATTTTATTCTACACTGTTTAGATTTGTATCCTCTGGTAATTTAGTAGCATTAGTCACCTGCTAATTAATCTTTTTCCTTTCCCCTGTGTTCCATGTAGAGAAAAGTGGTAAAGAATCTACCTCACTGGGAATGTCATCATTACCAACTTCAGATGGGTTTAACCATCCCGCCCGTTCTTCAGGACAGAGTCCTGATGTTGGTAATCCTATGAGTCTTGCTCACTCTGTCTCTGCTTCAGTCTGCCCTATCAAGCCTAGTGACTCAGATCGCATTGAACCTAAAGCTGTGAAGGCTTTGAAGGCTTCAGCTGAATTCCAGCTAAACTCTGAAAAGAAAGAACATCTTTCTTTACAAGATCTTTCTGATCGTGCTTCCTCAGCAGACCATGCTCCAACAGACCAGAGTCCAGCTATGCCTATGCAGAATTCATCCGAAGAAATAACTGTTGCAGGTAATCTGGAGAAATCTGCTGAAAGAAGCACCCAGGGCCTCAAATTTCATCTCCATACAAGACAGGAAGCTAGTTTATCTGTCACATCTACTAGGATGCATGAACCACGGATGTTTCTAGGTGAAAAGGATTGGCATCCAGAAAATCAGAACCTGAGTCAAGTGAGTGACCCTCATCAGCACGAAGAACCAGGGAATGAACAGTATGAGGTTGCACAACAAAAAGCTTCACATGACCAAGAATATCTTTGTAACATAGGGGACCTTGAGCTTCCTGAAGAAAGGCAACAGAATCAACACAAAATTGTTGATTTGGAAGCTACGATGAAAGGAAATGGTCTCCCACAGAATGTGGATCCTCCAAGTGCGAAGAAAAGTATTCCATCTTCAGAATGCAGTGGCTGCTCAAATTCAGAAACATTTATGGAAATCGATATAGCTCAACAGTCCCTAGTTACTTTGCTTAATTCAACAGGCAGGCAGAATGCCAATGTCGAGAACATTGGTGCATTGGATCTCACTTTAGATAATCCCTTGATGGAAGTAGAAACATCAAAATGTAACCCTTCATCTGAAATTTTGAATGATTCCATTTCCACTCAGGATTTACAGCCCCCAGAAACTAATGTTGAAATACCTGGAACAAATAAAGAATATGGCCATTACTCCTCCTCTCCAAGTCTCTGTGGCAGTTGTCAGCCCTCTGTGGAGTCAGCAGAAGAATCTTGCCCATCTATAACGGCAGCCTTGAAAGAACTTCATGAACTTTTGGTTGTTAGCAGTAAACCAGCTTCAGAAAATACATCTGAAGAAGTAATCTGTCAATCAGAAACCATAGCTGAGGGCCAAACCAGTATTAAAGACCTTTCTGAAAGATGGACCCAAAATGAGCATCTTACCCAGAATGAACAGTGTCCACAAGTCTCCTTTCATCAGGCCATATCTGTATCAGTGGAGACAGAAAAATTAACAGTTACTTCATCTGACACTGGAAGAGAAGCTGTAGAAAATGTAAACTTCAGGAGTCTAGGTGATGGCCTGTCAACCGATAAGGAAGGTGTCCCCAAATCTAGGGAATCCATAAACAAGAACAGTTCTGTCACTGTAACCTCAGCTAAAACATCCAATCAGTTACACTGCACCTTAGGTGTAGAAATTTCACCCAAACTTTTAGCAGGTGAGGAGGATGCACTCAATCAGACTTCTGAGCAAACTAAGTCTTTGTCATCCAATTTCATATTGGTTAAAGACTTAGGTCAGGGCATACAGAATTCAGTAACAGACAGGCCTGAAACCAGAGAAAATGTCTGTCCTGATGCTTCGAGGCCGTTACTTGAATATGAACCACCTACCAGCCATCCATCATCAAGTCCTGCCATTCTTCCACCATTGATTTTTCCTGCCACAGATATTGACCGGATTCTCCGTGCTGGCTTTACTTTGCAGGAAGCTCTTGGAGCTTTGCATCGAGTTGGTGGGAATGCAGACCTTGCACTTCTTGTTTTGCTCGCAAAAAACATCGTAGTTCCTACATGACTATGGGAAAGTGGGCTAGACCGTTCTCCATTCCCTTTAAACAAAAGAAAGCTCTCTCTATATACACGCACACATACACACTCACCACATATACAGTATATATAGAAACCTGCAAGCAGAATGTTGAGCCAGATTTTTTTTAAAGATTTTTTTCGGCCAAAGTAATTTATGATCTTTTGTCTGATGAATTTGTCCATCCTACTTGTTAAAATTTAGGCCTTTTTAAATGTATTGGCAGTATGTGCATACAGAAGCTTTTTATTCTCATTAAGATGTATCCTGGAATAAAATGGATGGTTTTGTGTGTAGCATACTGTTTTAGAATGAGAGTAAATGCTTTGAAAAGCAGAAGCCATGAGAAATCCCACTACCCATCCAGCTAAAAACAGATGAACTCTCCACACTGTGACTGTGTGTCTGTGCTGATGGCAAGGTATGGTTTGCTGGCTCAGTTGTCAATTTAGAAACTTTTGACCACATAGTTTGGTGTTTGGAATTCTACCCAGTGCTCTGTGTATCATGATTCATTAATTATAACAGGAAATTGGAGAATAATTGAATATCTTATCGTAGAGTGGTATGTTTTTATTTGTGTGCTTAGGATTTGACATTTTAATAGGGCGAGCAGGAGGGTTTAAATCTTGGGCTACTTTGTGCATCGCAGGCTGCTGCATGGATTGCCATGAATCCTTATTACATTGGATGGGATATTGTCGGGGAGTTACAATGCAAGTGAAACATGGTGCTACCCAGATTTTTAAAAGAACAGAACAACCATAATTCCATTTGCAGATGTCAAGAACTGTGAGGGAAAAATAATGGCCTAAACACTGGAATTTGCTAGAGTTTGGGTTTGCTAGCATCTCACTGATAACACCTCAACCCTTAATGACTAATGGTGGACTTAAGTTCAAGAATGGATTGATTGCCAGCAGCTTATTTCCTTTCTAGACTCTTCTGCCAGGAAGTTCTTCAAACGCTCAGTGTGAGCTGTGATCTGAGTGAAATACTAAGTGTGATAACCTTGTCACTGGTTAATCGTGGTGCTTGGAACGGTCAGTCTACTTGGAGAGTGTCCTTTGTGGCAGTGGAAATAGTAATTACAGTTTCTGACTTAAGTGGCCTTGGTAGAGTTTTCCATCCTTTTCTTTCCTCAGGAGTTTCTTTTTTAAGCAAAGTTCATCTTATTTGTGTTTACCATGTCAAGTTAGAGTGGGGCATAATATATAGATGTATTTATTGTGGCCTTTTTTTATATAAGGACTAGCCCTTGGAAATCATTGTCCTGTGGGCCCCACTGTGCAATAATCCTACTGGATAGGTTTTAGATAATTCTTTCCTGGCAAACTGCTCTTTTGGGTACCTAGCAGGAATCTGAAGTCTTGGTTTTATTGAAAATAATTTTGAGATTCATAATTTCTGATTCTAGATTATAGTTTGTAACATGTTTGAAACAGAAGCTTCGAAAGAGTGATTTCTCAACTTAGTGTTAAATGATTTTGTCTGAAGTCTGACTCTTTGTAAGCTTGTTTGTTTCATCAAATTTTAAGTCATTGAGCACAATCAAAATGGAGGCTCATATCTCAGGAGTTTTTGAAATTTTAATTTAGGGGCACTTAGAGACATTTTTTTCTACCCCATCCAACTTCTTTCTTTCCTTTTGCTATGATGTTTGTATGTATGTTATAAGACTTTAGTGACGGGATGGCGTGTCACGTAGATTCATCATGATCCTTTATGTAGTTAGGAAATGGTTGACAGAAGGAGTTGTAGTTTACCGCTTTTCAGAGGGCGCTAAGAACAACAGGTCAGCCAGGTTGTCTTTAAGATGTTCTTTTAGACAGCTGCACATTGTAGACCCTTTCACCTGCCCTACACCAAAGATGTACGATGCACTAGGAAACTGCTCATAGGATTTCTGTCAACTGACTTAAAGCTGTGATTGTAATTAAATAGTTGGTGCTATGATTGATGCAAAATCTAGTAGCAATGCAATGGGACCCTGTATTTGCTTTATGGGTGGTGGTTTGGGAATGTATTCTAAGCTTATAAATCTTTGGAACCATGGGGTGGGAAGGGTGGGGGAACTTACTGATGACAATAGACTCCCTCCTAAAGGGCCTTCCGTGTAAGCAGAACGAACCTTGGCACACAATTCAGTGTGGAGATTTGGGAAACAGTTCCAAGTGGAACATATAATATCAGTCGGGAAAAGATTTCATTAGGATAGCTTTTTGTGTATGTATATGTGTATTTATTTTTAGGAATAGATCTATAGTTGTACACGAATTCCCGTTAGGAATACTCTGAATGAGCTTAACCCACTTGCCAAATATCCTTGTCCCTTCCATCATTTTATTTTTGAGATGGGGTCTTGCAGTGTTGCCCAGGCTGGACTCAAACTCTGGGGCTTAGTCATCCTTCTGAGTAGCTGGGACTGCATAAAGGCCAAAGTATAATTGCTTTTGATTTTTAAAATCTTCTTGCCCATCATTTTTATAAAAATTAAGCTGTTTGTCCAACATGGTGAAACCTCGTCTCTACTAAAAATACAAAAAATTAGCTGGGCATGGTGGCACACGCCTGTAATCCCAGCTACTTGGGAGACTGAGGCAGGAGAATTGCTGGAACCTGGGAGATGGGGGTTGCAGTGAGCCTAGATCGCGCCACTGCACTCCAGTGTGGGCGGCAGAGCGAGACTCTGTCTCACTCCCCCCCAAAAAAAAAGCTATTGACACTGTTAATATTTTGGATGACTTAAATGTAGCAGCTCTAGAATGCAAAGGGTATATTAAGGAGCATTACAATAGTGAACCTTCATTGTCAGCTTTTATTCAATTAAGAGCTCCAGAAATGCAGAAATTATGGGTTAACTTCTAAGAATACCATCAAATCCTTGTGAATTCTCGTTGCCAACAGTAATAACCAGTAATGGGCACCTTTACCGGACAGCTCCTTTACCATAACCAGTAGTGGGCAGTTCTGCGGTCAGCACTTAACTACAAGGGCGGTCTCTGTTTCTTCACCAGAGAGAGATTTTCCTGTGTAATTTGTGCCATTTCCCTGAAGTTGGTTCTTGAGCGGAAAGATGTGCTTGGTAACCAGACAGCAGCTTTACATAGGTTATAGATTTTGCTCATTGATGCTGTTGAGAATTATTTCCACTCATACCTGTTCAGGGCTCCAGACAGCCAATAGCCTTCATCCCACAGTTTGGGCTTCAGCTATTAACACATAAAGATAACTAGTTGCAGCTGGGCGCGGTGGCTCACGCCTGTAATCCCAGAACTTTGGGAGGCCAAGGTGGGTGGATCACCTGAGGGCAGGAGTTTGAGACAGGCCTGGCCAACATGGTGAAACTCCATCTCTACTAAAAATACAAAAATTAGCCAGGCATGGTGGCCCATGCCTGTAATTCTAGCTACTCGGGAGGCTGAGGCAGGAGAATCACTTAAACCTGAGAGGCGGAGGTTGTGGTGAGCAGAGATCATGCCATTGCACTCCAGCCTGGGCAACAAGAGCAAAACTCTGTCTCAAAAAAAAAAAAAAAAAAAAACCAGTTGCTTGGCAAAGGAAGCTGGAGAGACGGCGAGTGCATGTGTTAAAACTCTTCTGCCTTGCAGCCCGTATCTTCTAGAGCTCCCTGTCTTCATATGTACTAAGGGGAGACACAACCCTATGTGTTTTTTCCCAAAGCATGTCTCTAGCAAGAGGGTACACAGAAATGGAATATGAGGCTTTTTGTCACTGATTTTATGATAACCAGTTAATGTGGAATCTGCTGGTTGTCTTACTACAGCTTTCTATCTCCGGTGAAAGCCATAAAAATTTAGGTTAACTTTTAAGCTCATGTCTATATATATGTGTGTAAGCTAGCATATACATATGGTGATTGACAAATATAGTTAATTTTATATAGATTTAAAAGCAAGCAATTTTTATATCTACAGACGTACTCTTCACTTATGGTGGCTTTTATCCCGCCACATATATAAATATATATATATATAGCAAACAGCCTTGCAAATCATCAGCCAGAAAAGCTGCAGGGCGTTGCAATGGCCTTTTCCTACCTGTTTGCCACCTGTGGTGAGGGTGAGCAGGATGATTGAACTGCTGCATATTTCAAACCTGTTATCACTGGCAGTGTGTCCGAAGAGAAGCTGACCAGATTATGCATTCTACTGTTCTCTAGCACAAGTACTCACCAAAAAGCCAAATTTCCCCTTTGGATTTGGTGACTTAGTGTAGTCTGTGGCTGACCTAGAAAGACACAGAGTTATCAAGAGTTTCCCTTCCTAGAAGATGAATGTTACCTTTTGTGTTAGGAGGTAGAGAAAATAAAAATAGCTTTTTTTTTTCTAGAATTGCTAATTCCTCTTAACAACAAATTAAATTCAAAGCCTGTCCTTGAGAACTGGAAATGTAAAATCATGGTTCAAGTTTTATACCTTAGTGATTCCTCAGTAGGTGTTACTAGGAGTTCACTGAATGAACTTAGGAGTGAACCTTCGATGTGCTTGATTTTCTTTTGTGCCTTAGTTTCTCTGAATAGCAGAGGCATCAAATTTTGGTGGGGAATGAGAGGAGTATTAGGGGAAAGTTTGAAAATAGCTCTCCTGGAGATGGAGGGCGCACAGAGTGGTCCTCAGGCTCACCTTGACTGAGTTGATTCACAGTTACCCTGCATCAGACCCGTTAGAGTTCTTTAGTGCTATGATTATAATAGGGATTTTTGTGTCACCAAAAACAGTTTTTAGATGATTATGTTCTTTGTTTTACTCTCAGTGTTGTGCTGGTTAAGGGAGAGAAAAGTTCAAGAAGATCTTACATATTTGAAAGGAAACTGGTACTCTTGAAGGCTATGCAGCATGAGTCTTTGAACAAGAATTCCTTGCTACTTTGATTCATTCATCAAATACTGAGTGCCTGTGTGCCAGGCACAGGTGAACTCTGGGGATTCGGGGGTAACTAAAACAGATTGGAACCCTGCCCTTGTGAAGCTTTCAGTCTAGAAGGGAGACGTGAAACAAATTTTAGCTTCAAAAGCAACATCTATTTTTGCCTGTTAGCATGCATTTATTTTAAAAGTCATATTAGAGTTACCTGGTTCCGCTTCAGAGCAGACTGGGAAAATCAGGCTTACAATGGAATCAGATGCTGTGGGCCTAAAACAGCTCTTTAAAAATCTATTTTTTTAGGCCAGGTGCGTTGGCTCACACCTGTAATCCCAGCACTTTGGGAGGCCAAGGTGGGTGGATATGAGGTCAGGAGGTCGAGACCAGCCTGGCCAATATGATGAAACCTTACCTCTACTAAAAATAAAAAATTAGCCGGGCATGGTGGCACATGCCTGTAGTCCCAGCTACTCGGGAAACTGAGGCAGAAGAATCGCTTGAACCCGGGAGGTGGAGGTTGCAGTGAGCCAAGATCACGCCACTGTACTCCAGCCTGGGCAAGAGTGAGACACCGTCTCAAAAAAAAAAAAAAAAAAAAAAAATTTTTAAATGGAATCAGAGAAACCAACAAAAAATGTAGCATGTATAAATGCCTGAGGAGATCAGTTATTGAGAAATCCATTTACAATGCTGGAGGAGAGGGGATGGCCAGGAAAGAAGTGCAACAAATAAATGGAAGATGACCCTAAAAATGCACCAGTGACAGTCAGTCAATCCATCAGACCACCTCACATGCAGGGTAGAAACATAGAGTGTGCTGCAGCATCCTCCTCACATCCCTTTGTGAGCACGGCTGCTCCGGAATACTGACCATCTGGGCTAGCACGACTTAGCAGAGGGTTCTGCAGGATGTGCTATTTTAAAGCAGCTGGGTGCAACTTGTGAAAACGGGAATCTAGAGCAGAACATGTAATCAGCGATGGCTGGGATTGGTGGACAGGATTGACAGGAGTATTTGAGGCTCTACCAGGCCTGTCTACAGGACAGCTTCATCAAAGGGACATTTTTTAACCTGTTATTTTAAATACCACATATATGTTGTAATCCTGAAGCATACAGGTAGAATTTCTGGATCGTAATTACTAGTGACTTCTGAGGTTTACAGTTAGAAAATGTTCTCAAAGGTTTATCAGTTATGTATTGATGATTGGTAATCTAGACCCTCTGGAGGCTGTAGAATGTGAAAAGATACAGCTGAGCTGACAAGTTTTAGGGCACTATCTTCTGGAATGAAATCGGCCAAGAAAATGGTTCAAGGGCATGGGGGTTAGAGAATGTTTCTTTTACCTAAAAATGTTAAGCCAGCTATGGAAGATTGGGGTCGTGGGGGCATGAAATACAAAATTATGATAATTTATACAGAACTAGGTTTCTTTATGTTCTGCAAGAAGGTTTTTATTAGCTAATTTGGGGAGGGGGGCATGCTGCAGTATTCTTTTTCCTGGGAACATGCATTTCTGATGGGAAGTTATTTTGTTTACAAGAGTTGGTTTTACACACAACCCTGAATGAATGTGTCTATGGCCTAAAAATGGTAGACCTGTATTTCCTTCCCGAGGCAGGCTGATTGGTTTCCTGATTCCTTCTGTCTGAGATTACCTGATGCTGACCAGACTTATTTTTCCTTTCCTGAATCTTCACAGCTGAGTTTATGCCACCCATCCAAGACCTTCCCATTTGAATGACTAGATTTCTATTCTATCCCTGATCATCCTTTTGAAATAGTTCTAGTGATAAACTCAGAGAAATTCAATATATTGATTGAATTTTATTTTTTCGCTTTGTATCTACAACAAAAATTGATTTGTTCATTTTTATTCCAAATCTCATCTTCATGGCAAGTTGGGCTAATGGACTTTGCACTCAAGAAAGGTTTGTTTACCAGTTTTGTAGCCATGTTTGGCAAATCTTAGCAACTAGAAACCCTGTCCTTTCTTTTCCTTCTTTATATGTTCTTGCAGTTACTCTTATATTGCAAGATTTTCTGACTTTAAGCTTTGAGACTACTGCATCTTAAAAGAAGAACTAGGCTGACTGGCAAAAAGTCTTGCCGGTGGCCCTGTCACTCCCATGATGCTTTGGTTTTGAGAGTTGGGAAAACTCTGAGAACTTAAGGGAACCAAACTCAGGAATCCCAAAATTGGTGGCATTGTGCCATTCGTTTAGGGGCTGAACATAGGACCTGTCTGAAACTGAGTGAGCTAGATGCATTTGGGTTTGAATTTTTGTCACATACTGAAATGTAAGTCAGCCCTAAATAATCAAAACACTTTATTTTATTTTTCTTTTTTTAAATAGGAACTTTCTGAAGAAAAAGTGGTGTGTAAAACATTTGATATTTAAGACAATAAAGTTTTTATCATAAGACTTCTGTTTGATCAATTTCTTTTAAATTGAGGTGGTTACTTCAGTTAGACAAGGTGGTGTCCTTGTCTCTATCTCCGTACTCCTTTAAATAGCTTATACCCAGACATTGTAATTTATGGCGTGTACCTGAACCCCAGAAGAAGTGGGCCTCTCAAAGCCATTGACTTCCAGATTAGTACTGCGGGAGGACAGCTCCCTGCTGATGTAAAAGATGTGCATTTTGGGCCAGGCACGATGGCTCACACCTGTATTCCCAGCACTTTGGGAGGCCGAGATGGGCGGATTACTTCAAGACCAGCCTGGCCACCACGGCGAAACTCCCATCTCTACTAAAAATGAAAAAGCTGGGTGTGGTGGCATGCACCTGTGGTCCCCACTACTCAGGAGGCTGAGGTGAGAGGATTGTTTGAGTCCAGGAAGCGGAGGTTGCAGTGAGCTGAGATGCCACTGCACTCCAGCCTGGGCAACAGCAAGACCCTATCTCAATTATTATAATAGCAATGGAGTATGGTGGCCAAGACTAGACTCTAGAGCTAGGCTGATTGGGTTTGAGCTTTGCCACTTACTGGTTTATATGACTGGGTAAGTTACCTAACCTTTCTGTGCTTGAGTTTCCTCACCTGTTAAATGGGGACCATCAGAGAGATTATGGGGCTTAAATGAGTTAATCATATGAAGTGCTTAGAATACCTGGCACAAAGTAAGTGCTCATGAGATGTGAGCTGGTATTCATTATGTCACTCAAGGGATTTGAGGATGCTACATGGAATTTCCAGAAGTCAAGTGCTTTGTCTAACAGACTGATGTGGGGGAAGGGCTTTGCCCCATGTAGGTTCCAGGCTACTGGGATTCTGTCTTTTTCAACATGTGGGTTCCAAGATTGCCTGGGACGTCAGCATCCAGCTGGCACACCAGGGAAAGGGGTGTTATGTACCAGGCCTGGAAGTGGTGTGCATGACTTCTCTGCCCACATTCACTGGCTGGACCTCAGTCACATGACCATGCCAGAAGCAAGGGGGGCTGTGAAATAGATGTTCAGGCTGATGAGGGGTACACCTAGTTGGTTGGCTAAGCAGTCCTCCAATGTTGACTTACACAAAGACAACACATACCTTTTCACCAAAGGAGATGGCCCCAAATCCCACCCAGGCAATCCATTGACCTCAACGTCCAGAGTTCCCTGATGCCATGTCTTTCAGGTCTTGATTGTGGCCCCTTAAGGTCTGGCAAACTCTGAACTTGGAGATGTTATCTGTTTCTACCCGATAGTGATAGAGCTGGGATAGAATAACTGTAGTAGCAGATCTCAATTGGAAAAGGAAATGGGAAATGGAGGTGTCATTGGCCCCAACAATTAGAAAATCATGCTGAACAGGCTGGGTGTGGTGGCTCACGCCTATAATCCCAGCACTTTGGGAGGCCCAGATGGACGTATCATGAGGTCAGGAAATAAGACCATCCTGGCCAACATGGCAAAACCCCATCTCTACTAAAAATACAAAAACTAGCTGGGCATGGTGGAGCATGCCTGTAATTCCAGCTACTTGGGAGGCTGAGGCAGAATTGCTTGAACCTGGGAGTCAGAGGTTGCAGTGAGCCAAGATTGTGCCACTGCACTCCAGCCTGGTGACAGAGCGAGACTCTGTCTCAAAAACAAAAAAAATCTTGCTGAACAGATATTGTGAAGAAGTTTATTAAAAATTCTGATTGCCTAGTTTGGAAGGAACTCCCTTGTCCGTTGTCCATAGCCCCACCTGAATTGAGTCTGCTCTTGGGAGTTGGCGTGGCCTTCGTAGCTAGCTTACTGCTTGGTGCAAGTCTGGGGACCCGAGGGTTGTCTAAAGCCTTGGAAAAGAGTCAGTGACTTTTAAAACCTGAGTGTGTGGTTAATTTGGGAAAACAATTTACTTGGTAGACTTCTGATTATTCACTTGCAGCCATTTCTGCATGCCAGTAACCACACTAGCAATTCTTGCCTCTACACAGTTTTCAAGTCTGATTGATTTTGCTTCTCACTTCTAGTTCTCAGTGACACCTGCCTTGACTTCATCTGAAGTATATTTGAATGGGAAAACCCAAATAGATGATTTTTGCTGCAGGCCTGAGTCTTACTGGGCCTTAGTATTCAAAGCCTGTTTCAAACTTAGCTCTTATCTGGGATCTAAAAGGAATTTTTTTTTTTTTTCTTGAGACGGACTCTTGCTCTGTCAGCCAGGCTGGAGTGCAGTGACGTGATCTTGGCTCACTGCAACCTCAGTCTCCCAAGTTCAAGCGATTCTCCTGCCTCAGCCTCCCAAGCAGCTAGGACTACAGGTACGCGCCACCACACCCAACTAATTTTTGTATTTTTAGTAGAGACAAGGTTTCACCATATTGGCCAGGCTGGTCTCGAACTCCTGACCTCGTGATCCACCCGCCTCAGCCTCCCAAAGTGCTGGTATTACAGGCATGAGCCACCACACCCAGCCTATCCTAAAGCTTTCTAAATGATGTGTCTGTGCTTTAAGTGATTAAAAATTAACCATTTTCAGACTCTTAGAGATAACCTAGGTTGTTAACCAGTGTAGAGTCATTACTTTGTGTATAGATTTGTGCCACGGGGCCTTTATTTGAGAGGATTTCTATGTACACAGACAAGGTAGTTTAAACAGGGAGTAGCTTAGACAAATCTCACCTTGTTCTGCTACTCTTCTCACCTGTCTAAAAAGAATTATGAGAACAAAGGCTATTACTAGTTGGAGGTAAATAATTATTCTGTCATTCAGATCTCAATTTTTGATATTCAGTTCCATTTGAAATGAGATTTCTAGTACTTCACAGAGCTCTTATTTACAGTACAGTTATAGTAGGAATTGTGAGACATTAGTTATTAGTGGAAAGAATTAGTGGTCCTTGGCACAGAGAAAGGGGAATTCGCTGCATCTTTATTTTTAAAAAGACTAAAAGTATCAAGAGAGTAAATGTATTCGGGGTTTTATGGCAGAAGTCTGTGTCTACAGCTTGGGGGAGGAAAAATCTAAGAAAAGAGAAGTGGGGCCGGGCACAGTTGCTCACACCTGTAATCTCAGCACTTTGGGAAGGCTGAGGCAGGAGGATCTGATCACTTCAGCCCAGGGGTTCAAGGCTGCAGTGAGCTATGATGGCGCCACTGCACTCCAGCCTGGGTGACAGAGAGATACCCTCTCTCACAACAACAGAAAAAAAGGCCAGGCGCGGTGGCTTACGCCTGTAATCCCAGAACTTTGGGAGGCTGAGGCAAGCAGATCACCTGAGGTCAGGAGTTTGAGAACAGCCTGGCCAACATGGTGAAACCTTGTCTCTACTAAAAATACAAAAATTGGCTTTATGTCTGTAATCCTAACACTTTTAAAGGCCGAGGTGGGCGGATCACGAGGTCAGGAGCTTGAGACCAACCTGGCCAACATGGTGAAACCCGTCTCTACTAAAAATACAAAAATTAGCCAGGCGGTGTGTCAGGCGCCTGTAATCCCAGCTACTGGGGAGGCTAAGGCAGCAGAATCACTTGAACCTGGGAGGTGGAGGTTGCAGTGAGCCGAGACTGCGCCATTGCACTGTAGCCTGGGTGACAGAGCGAGACTCTGTCTCAAAAAACAAAAAATAATAATAATTCTCCAAATAAATGCTTCAGGATTTTTTTTTTTTTTTTTGAGACAGAGCCTCGCCTTGTTGCTGTAGTGCAGTGGTGCAATCTTGGCTCACTGCAACCTGTACATCCCAGGTTCAAGTGATTCTCATGCTTCAGCCTCCCGAGTAGCCGGGACTACAGGTGCGCACCACCATGCCTGGCTAATTTCCTTTTTTTTTTTCGAGACCGAGTTTCGCTCTTGTTGCCCAGGCTGAAGTGCAATGGCGCGATCTCGACTCACTGCCACCTCCACCTCCCGGGTTCAGGTGATTCTCCTGCCTCAGCCTCCTGAGTAACTGGGATTACAGGCGTCCACCCCACCCAGCTTATTTTTTGTATTTTTAGTAGAGTCAGAGTTTTACCATGTTGGTCAGGCTGGTCTCAAACTCCTGACCTCAGATGATCCACCTGCCCTGGCCTCCGAAAGTGCTGGGATTACAGGCGTGAGCCACCATGGCCGGCCTAATTTTTTGTGTTTTTAGTAGAGACGGCATTTTGCCATGTTGCCCCGGCTGGTCTCAAACTCCTGCTTCAGGATCTTGATCCCACTTGTTTAAAATTTCCCTTGAAAGCTCTGCTTTTGTCTGCAGCTGACCTGGGCTCAACTGTTTTGCCACTAGTAAGTGGAAAGTTTGCTCGGCTTTAATTTTTTAATCAGAATTCTGTAAGCTGAACCAGTTGGAATGTCTGTGGTGTTGGATGTTGTTTCTGCTGCTAATCGTCAGTCCTCTTCAGTTAGGGCACAGACAAGATGAATTTTTTCTCACAGATTGCTGTGAATGGTCTGCTGCTGCAGGCTTCTCCTTCCACATTGTGTTGTCTGTTATTTTGGTTGGTTGTTTTGAGACAGCCTCGCTCTGTCACCCAGGCTGGAGTGCAGCGGTGCAATCACGGCTCACTGAAGCCTCGACCTCCTAAGCTCAAGTAATCCTCCCACTTCAGCCTCCCCAGTAGCTACAACTACAGGTATGCACCACCACAGCCGGATAATTTTTTTTTGAGATGGAGTTTCGCTCCTGTTGCCCAGGCCAGAGTGCAATGGCGTGATCTCGGCTCACCGCAACCTCCCCCTCCTGGGTTCAAGCGATTCTCCTGCCTCAGCCTCCTGAGTAGCTGGAATTATAGGCATGTGCCACCACACCTGGCTAATTTTGTATTTTTAGTAGAGACAGGGTTTCTCCATGTTGATCAGGCTGGTCTCGAACTCCTGACCTCAGTGATCCACCTTCCCCAGCCTCCCAAAGTGCTGGGATTACAGGCGTGAGCCACTGCACCCGGCCCTGGCTAATTTATTTTTAATTTTTCCTTGGGACAGGGTCTCACTATGTTGCCCAGGCTGCTCAAACAGTCCTCCTACCTCAGCCTCCCAAAGTGCTGGGGTTAGAGGTGTGAGCCACCATGCCTGGCCTAGTCCCTTCTTAAAAAGAATTGTCCATTTGTAAACTGCTGATTTCTCTGGGGCATTGACCCCATACACTTTTCATAAAGCATCAGTGATTTCACCATTCTTCCACCCAAGCTTCGCCAGACGTTTGATGTTTGTTCTTGCTTCAGTTTTAGCAGAATTCACGTTGCTCCTATAGGAGCTATTTTTTTTTTATTCTTTTTTCTTTTTTTTGAGATGGAGTGCAATGGCACGATCTCGGCTCACTACAACCTCCACCTCCCGGGTTCAAGCAATTCTCCTGCTTCAGCCTCCTGAGTAGCTGGGACTACAGGCGTGTGCCACCACGCCCACTAATTTTTTGTATTTTTAGTAGAGACAGGGTTTCACCATGTTAATCAGGATGGTCTCGATCTCCTGACCTTGTGATCTGCCCCCATCGGCCTCCCAAAGTGCTGGGATTACAGGCATGAGCCACCGCGCCCGGCCAGGGGCTTTTTTCAAATTGATGTCTTACCCTTAGTTCCTCAATCTAGATTGTGTTTGAACATGTTATGACAAGTTAGTATTTTGGTGCAAAAGAAAATTGAAAGCCATGCATATAGTTTTTATATAATATACTTTCCCACAAACTTTTTGAAGTTCTTCCATACATTTAAAAGTAAAAATACAAGGGAATAGAATAAATGTTCAAGAAAAGAACATCATTCTAAATCTCTCAAAATATGTAGCAAGCAGAACATATTCTCATCTTATATAAAAATGCCAAATTGTCACGAGACACTGCTTCCTTGTTTAGAGCTGTTAGTGTTCTAATGGGATTAACCAACTACCAAACCTTATCTATGGAACCAGTGTGGCTTGGTTCCTTCTAGAACGTTACCAAAGGCCAACATTTTCCCTGCTTGACCCCAGATGTGTGAAAGTGAAGTGCCCTGAGCCAGAAATATTTCATCACCCCCAACCTGCTCAGCTCACAGTCTTCCCCTGAGAAGTAAATGGCTGCTTCATCCTTCCAGTTGCTTGCTTTAAAACCTTGACGCTGGCCAGGCTTGGAGACTCACCCCTGTAATCCCAGCACTTTGGGAGGCCGAGGCAGGTGGGTCACCTGTGGTCAGGAGTTTGAGATCAGCCTGGCTAACATGGTGAAACCCTGTTTCTACTAAAAATACAAAAAATTAGCCAGGCGTGGTGGCGGGTGCTTGTAATCCCAGGTACTCAGGAGGTTGAGGCAGGAGAATCGCTTGAACCCGGGAGGCGGAGGTTGCAGTGAACCAAGATCATGCCATTGCACTCCAGCTTGGGCAAAAAGAGCGAAACTCCATCTCAAAATAAATAAATAAATAAAACTTTGACCCCTCTCTTCACACCCTACCTATATCCAACCATTCCAGAATCCTATCAACTGTACTTCAAAATATATTCGATATCTGATCATTTTTGTAACCCTGGTCCCAGGCACCATTTCTTCTGCCCGGATTATTGCAACAGGTCTCCCTGCTCCTGCCCTTGTCTACCTGACTACCTACCTACCTCCCTACTCTGCCTGTCTGCCTCCCTACCTGCCTGCCTGCCTACCTACCTACCTACATACCTACCTGCCTGCCTGCCTACCTACCTACATACCTACCTGCCTGCCTGCCTACCTACCTACCTATCTGCCTGCCTACCTACCTACCTACCTATCTGCCTGCCTACCTACCTACCTACCTATCTGCCTGCCTACCTACCTACCTACATACCTACCTGCCTGCCTGCCTACCTACCTACCTACATACCTACCTGCCTGCCTGCCTGCCTACCTAACTACCTACATACCTGCCTGCCTGCCTACCTACCTACCTATCTGCCTGCCTACCTACCTACCAGTCTACCTACTTACCTTCCTCCATACCTACATGCCTATCTACATACCTACCTATCTACATATATATCTACCTGCCTGCCTGCCTACCTACCTGCCTATCTACATGCCTATCTGCATACCTACCTGTCTACATACCTATCTGTCTGCCTGCATGCCTACCTATCCACCTACTTGTCTATCTGCCTGCCTGCCTGTCTTCCTACCTGCCTATCTGCCTGCCTGCCTACCTACCTACATACCTATCTGCCTACCTACCTACCCACTTGCCTTCCTGCCTACCTACCTACATACCTATCTGCCTACCTACCTACCCACCCACTTGCCTTCCTGCCTACCTACCTACATACCTATCTGCCTACCTACCTACCCACCCACTTGCCTTCCTGCCTACCTACCTACGTACCTTCCTGCCTACCTACCTACCCACCCACTTGCCTTCCTGCCTACCTACCTACATACCTTCCTGCCTACCTACCTGCCTTGTCTGCTTTAGCACAACAGCCAGTATAATTGTGTTGAATCAGATCAGGCCTCTCCTCCAAACCCTTCAGTGGGTTCCTATCTCACTCAAAGTAAAAGTTGAAGTCCTTATAATGCCTCCAAGGCTCCTGTGGCTCTCTCTCCTTCACTTCCTGCTTTCCCACCCTTCAGCTCCGAGCCACCCTGGCCTCGTTGGCCTTGAGTACCCCATGCCTGCTCCCATGTCAGGGCCTTGGCACTTGCTATCTCCTTAGCCTGTAATGCTGGTTCCGCAGAGACTTTCCTGACTTTCTCACTTCTTTCAAGTCTTTACTCAAATAAAATATTTGGTAAATATAAATCAGGTAAATATAAATTTGGTAAATATAAATATAAATACATTTGGTAAATATAAATATAAATCAGACCTTTATACAAGGTCTCGCTCTGTCACCCAGGCTGAAGTACTGTGCAATCACGGCTCCCTGCAGCCTCAACAAGAGATCCTCCCACCTCAGCCTCCTGAGGAACTGGAACTACGGGTCCACACCTCCCAAAGTGTGGGGATTACAGGTGTAATTGATAAATATTTGATAACTTACTTAGGTAAAGTAGCCAGAGAAGACCTCGCCAAAGTGATACTAGGTGACAGTATAACACCTTAGTGATATCACATTAGTGAGGCCTACTTTATTTAAAATTGTAGCTGCTCCTCCTCACCCCACATCACTTCCCTTCTACATTTTTCTCCTTTGCATTGACCACTACCTAACATACTCTGTGTTTCACTTATGTATATTGTTTATTTTCTTTCTCTGCTATTAGAATGTAAGCTCCATGAGGGTAGGGATTGATGTCTGTCCTCAATACCATACCCTCAGTGTCTAGAATTGTGCCTAGTGCAGAGGAGCCACTTCACAGAGCAGGAGCACCGTCGTCTTGGACAAACACCACTTTACGTTCCAGCTCCCTTTCAAACCTCATGCATCTTAAGGAAATCACTTCTCTTCTAACGACAAGCAGCCAGAAAGAGCAGACAGTAAGCACAGATAAGACAGCTCAGGCACAGGAGGGAGAAAGTCTCGGGTAACCACCCAACTTCACACTCATACAATGAGCCCCAGTAAAACAGTGGGCCCTAATAAGCACATTCCTTTCCCTCTAGGTGCACTAAGATAAGGAAGCTAAAAGCAGACTCGGGGTGGGGGGATGCCTGCAGCCGCAGGAAGATGTATGGGAACAGACACACAACTCTGCCTCCCAGGTAAGCAAGACAAAGAGACACAGAAACATTCCGAGCCTGTGATAAGCTCTCCCGCCCTGAACTCTTAACTACTCATAGTCTGTAAGAGAAAAGGCTCCTGACCTAAGTTGGCCAGAAGCCCCTCTCAGGTTTATGCTCCAAAATAAGCCCATGTTTGACTGTTAAGCCACTTTTCATGTTTCTTTCTTCTTTCTTCAACTCTTACACCACTCAGATATGTTTTGAAAGAACAAATCCAGGAACACCATTTTGCTGCCTCAGTTTCCTGACCTCAAAGGCCCTGAGAGGCTGCCATAAGTGGGGTGACATAGCTAGTGGCAGAAGTGTGCCTGAAACCGAGACAGGTCAGTGAGGCCAGTTGAGAGATTCTAGCCCCAGTGACTGCTGATGCTGAGTTTAATGTAGATTTAAGGCAGATTACATTCAGGGGGGTTAGTATGCTTGCGGACTTCTATGTGAGGTAGGTTTTTTTTTTTTTTTTTTTTTTTTTTAAGACGGGATCTCACTCTATCACCCAGGTTGGAGTGCTGGAGTACAGTGGCACAATCATAGCTCACTGTAACCTTGAAACTCCTCGGCTCAAGCCACCCTCTCACAGCAGCCTCCTGAGTAGCTAGGGCTAGAGGTGCATACCGGCACACCCAGCTAATTTTAAAAAATTTCTTAGAGACAGGATCTTACTATGTTGCCCAGGGTGGACTTGAACTCCTGACCTCAAGCAATGTTCCTGCCTCAGCCTCCCAAAGTACTGGGATTATAAGTGTGAGCCACTGCACCTGGCCCCAGTGAAGTAGTACTTTTTATTATACCCACATATAAGACTAATTTGGGACATTGGCAAACAGTATCTCCCTGCTAATAGTTGTACAGACTTTGATCATAGTACCTTTAGTACCTTACCCATTATCTTCCTAGAATGGAAAGGCTCAAATCAGGTGTATTAGGCCATTCTTTCATTGCTATAAAGAAATACCTGAGACTGGGTAATTTATTTTTATTTTTTTGAGATGGAGTCTTGCTCTGTCACCCAGGCTGGAGTGCAGTGGTGTGATCTTGGCTCACTGCAACCTCCACCTCCCGGGTTCAAACGAGTCTCCTGCCTCAGCCTCCCAAGTAGCTGGGACTACAGGCATGCACCACCACGCCTGTCTAATTTTTGTATTTTTAGTAGATACAGGGTTTTACCATGTTGGCCATGCTGGTCTCGAATGCCTGACCTCAAGTGATCCACCCGCCTTGGCCTCCCAAAGTGATAGGATTACAGGCGTGAGCCACCGTGCTCAGTGAGACTGTGTAATTTATAACGAAAAGAGGTTTAATTGGCTCGTGATTCTGCAGGCTGCACAAGCATGGGCCAACATTGCTCAGCTTCTGGGGAGGCCTCAGGGAGCTTTTACTCATGGCAGAAGGTGAAGCAGGAGCAGGCTTATCACATGACAAAAGCAAGAGGAAGTGAGAGAGAGTGGTGGGGAGGTGCCACATACTTTTACATGACTACATCTTGCAAGAATTCACTCACTGTTTTGAGGACAGCACCAAGAGGATGGTGCTCAACCATTCATGAGAACTCCACCCCCATGATCCAGTCACCTCCCATCAGGCCCCACCTCCAACACTGAGGATTCCTTTTATTTATTTATTTATTTTCTTTTTTTGAGACAGGTCTTGCTCTGCACCCAGGCTGGAATGCAGTGGCGCGATCTCAGCTCACTGCAACCTCTGCCTCCTGGGTTCAAGCGGTTCTCCTGCCTCAGCCTCTGGTGTAGCTGGGATTAAGGCACGTGCACCACACTTGGCTAATTTTTGTATTGTTAGTAAAGATGGGGTTTCACCATGTTGGCCAGGCTGGTCTCGAACTCCTGACCTCAAGTGATCTGCTTGCCTTGGCCTCCCAAAGTGCTGGGATTATAGGAATGAGCCACCATGCCTGGCCTAAGGATTACATTTTGACATGAGATTTGAAACAAATATCCAAACTGTATCATCAGGTGTAAAGAGAAGCAACCTTACGTTTGTCCTTAGTTCTCTCTTTTTTATTTTTTGTCACCCAGGCTGGGGTCTTGAACTCCTGACCTCAGGCAATCCACCCACCTCGGCATCCCAAAGTGCTGGGATTACAAGCGTGAGCCACTGCACCCAGTCTCTTTTGTCCTTTAACTTCCATGGCCAGCTACAAACTTTATCTGCATTTTAATTAAGTTAAAAATTAATCAGAAAAAGAAATTAATCAGAAAATTAATCAGAAAAAAAGAAACTGTAGCATAGCCCTTTCTACGCTACAGCTCAAGGCAGCTGTTCTAGGTTGATGGACAGCTCTCTTCCATGCAGTGATTCAGGGAACTAGGGTGTCTATATTTTATATGTCTGACATCCCCTTGGCTTCATCCCACTGGTAGAAGAAGAAACAGCATGGAAGAGGAAATTTGCATAGAATCCCAGCCTAGGAATGGATCACATTTCTGTTCATGTTCTATTTGAGAGGATTTGATCATATAGCTGTGCCTGTCGCAAAGGAGGCTGGGAAATGTAGTGTAGCACTCTGCCTGGCTACAACCCTATTACTGTGTAAAGAGAGAGAAGATTTTGTTTTTTTGTTGTTTGGCTTTTGTTTTGAGACAGGGTCTTGCTCTGTTGCCTAGGTTGGAGTGCAGTGGTGCAAACATGGCTCACTGCAGCCTCAACCTCCCATGTGGCTGGGATCACAGGAACACATCACCATGCCTGGCTAATTTTTGGATTTTTTGTAGAGATGGGAGGGTCTCACTTTGTTGCCCAGTCTGGTCTTGAACTCCTGGGCTCAAGTGATCGTCCCACCTTGGGCTCCCAAAGTGCTGGGGTTACAGGCGTGAGCCATCACACGCAGCCAGAGAGAGCAGATTTGGGTGAATAGCTAGAGGCCCTCGGATGAGAACAGACCGGCATGCTTGAGAAACTAAGGTTGGTGGGGCTGGCACACACCAGCAGAGAGTTAGGAGATGAGTCAGGGAGGGAGGCTGGATCAGATCAGCCTTGGAAGCCAGAGAAAAGAGTATGGACTGTATTCTAAATGCTATGACAGTAGGCGGAGGCTGCAGTCAGCTGAGAACACGCCACTGCGCTCCAGCCTGGGTGACAGAGCGAGACTCTGTCTCAAAAAACAACAGGCTGGGCGTGGTGACTCACACCTGTAATCCCAGCACTTTAGGAGGCTGAGGCAGGTGGATCATGAGGTCAAGAGCTCGAGACCAGCCTGGCCAAGATGGTGAAACCCCAACTCTACTAAAAATACAAAAATTAGCCAGGTGCAGTGGCAGGAATCTGTAATCCCAGCTACTTGGGAAACTGAGGCAGGAGAATCGCTTGAACCCGGTGGGGCGGAGGTTGCAGTGAGCCAAGATCGAGCCACTGCACTCCAGCCTGGGCGACAGAGTAAAACTCCGTCTCAAACAACAACAACAACAAAAAATAAGAATAGAATCATTTTTCCTGGGTCACTGATTTGGAAATTAAGGCAAAGTGACTTGCCTGAGGCCCTAGCATGAGTCAGTTGAGGCTTTTGATTCTTGTTGCCTTTTGACTCAGAGTCCCATGCACTTCTCATGAGATCAGAAAAGTCTTGTGCAATAAATGAATGAGATTCAATTTCCAGCTTAAGTGACTCCCAATAACAAGATAAATAAGTATCTTGTGTTTTTCAGAGTCACCCTTTTTTTTTTGGTTTGCTTTTTGGGGTTTTTTAAGAGATGAAGTCTCGCTCTGTCACCCAGGCTGGAGTGCAGCCACATGAGCTCAAGAGATCCTCCCTCTTCAGCCTCCGAAGCAGCTGAGGCTATAGACATGCACCACCATGCCCGGCTCGCCCTGTGTTTGACACGCAGAATGGATTCCATATTTGAACTCTGGACAAGGAGCAATTAGCTGCACATCAATGCACATTTGG
This sequence comes from Gorilla gorilla gorilla, assembly GCF_029281585.2. Taxonomy (NCBI): domain Eukaryota; kingdom Metazoa; phylum Chordata; class Mammalia; order Primates; family Hominidae; genus Gorilla; species Gorilla gorilla. The sequence continues at coordinate 224,503,287 of NC_073224.2, read as the reverse complement.
CCTCTCCATCTTTCCTGCAAGAAGTGTTGTTAGATAACAATGTCTGTTGTACCAGCTCACATACCTATGCAAACCTTAGGAATTTGGTAGACAGTGAGACCTTACATTCCTCTGAATGTTGTAAAATGCTGAATGTGACCATCTCCCAATACATGCAGATAAAAACAATATGGCAGAAATGCCACCACCTTCTTACGTCACAGACCAAGTGGACACCCCAGGCACACAGCCAAGGAATAAAAATACCCACTGAGTGTACCATGTGCCCAAGCCATGATCAGCCATTCCTAGGGAGGAGGTGCCCAGCAGAATGTAGTGCTCAGCAGAAGATGGCCTGCTATTCAACAGCAGAGAAGAATCCCAAAGCTTGTTGGGTCAATTTTGGGGGACTGCATTTTCATGAACCAGAGCTGCATCCAGCAGGTTGGGGCCTGTATGCACCCTAGCCAGGATGGAGTGGGAAGGAAGTGCGCAATTCTGACTCCACAAACACCTTTGGTAAGTAGGAGGCTATTTCTACTCATAGATACCTGGCTATTTATTTCCTCATTCAAAGTAATGTGTCCTCTGTCCTCAACCTTTTCTCTACCTATCCAGTGACTGGAGTCTCAACCCTCATCTGTTCTTATTCTGCTCTCTGAATATAAGAGGTAGATAACAACTCCAAAGAGGCTGTTATATCTTGCTTTCCTGAACTCAGTACAAATAAGAAAACGCCCTGGGCTGGACATGATGGCTCATGCCCGTAATCCCAGCCCCTTGGGAGGCTGAGGTAAGAGGATGGCCTGAGCTCAGGAGTTCAAGACCAGCCTGGGTAACAGAGCGAGGCCCTGTCTCTACAAAAAATTAAATTCGCTGGGCGTATTTTATTCTGTACTCTCAGCTACTGGGGAGGCTGACATGGGAGGATCCCCCAGGGAGTTCAAGCTACAGTGAGCTATGATCACACCCACCACTGCACTCCAGCCTGGGTGACAGAGTGAGACCCTGTCTTTAAAAAATAATTTAAGGCCAAGGCGGGCAGGTCATCTGAGGTCAGGAGTTCAAGACCAGCCTGGCCAACATGGCGAAACCCCGTCTCTACTAAAAATACAAAAAAATTAGCTGGGCGTGGTGGCAGGCGCCCGTAATCCCAGCTACTGGGGAGGCTGAGACAGGAGAATCACTTGAACCTGGGACGAGGAAGTTGCAGTGAGCTGAAATTGTGCCACCGCACTCCGGCCTGGGTGACAGAGCGAGACTCCGCCTCAAAAAAAAAAAAAAAAATTAGCTGGGTGTGGTGGCACATGCACCTGTAGTCCCAGCTACTCGGGAGGCTGAGGCAGGAGAATCGCTGAAAGCTGGGAAGCGGAAGTTGCAGTGAGCAGAGATCGCACCACCGCATTCCGGCCTGGGGAACAGAGCAAGGCTCTGTCTCAAAAAAAAACAAAAAACAAAAAAAACAAAAAAGTACCACTATTTTGGGTCTCTCCTTGGGAAACTAAGGGGCTGGGGAGTGACCTTTGGAGGCTTGTGGGGTCCCTCTGAGATAAAGCAATGAATCAGTATTTCAGATGCTAACGGGACTTCAGGGATGGGGTGGCCTGAGCAGAGAAGAGGGAAGACCAGGGAACCAGAGTTGAGAATTGGGGTGTCTGAGAATAAAAAGGAGGGACTAATCTATGTGTCAGGATATATTTATTTGGGAACTTAAGGAGGGAAGAGAGCCAGGTAGGAGACTGACACCTCTAAGTGCAGGGGCTTTATGAGATGGTGGATTTGAGGAGGGTGTGTGGGAAGAGAGTTGTTACGGTGGGTTTCAGGGGCTGAGGGAGTTGAGGCCCTTGGGATACGTGGGGCTGAAGAAGAGGGATAAGGATAAGGAGTGGGAATGGGGCGTTGGGGCTGAAGGTGAGGAGGGTGTGTTTTGGGGGTGGGGAGGAGCACCAGGGACCTCAAATGTAGGACTGCGCCTTGAGGGTGAGGCACTGAGGAGGGGAGGCTGGGGAGGGCCAGGGGGGCCAGGGAGGGTCTAGGGCTGGGGGCTGGAGTCTAGGCTGACCCGGTGGGGGTGCTGGGTCCTCCAGGCTGCCAAAGCCAGGGGGCCTGGGTCTGCACATTGAGGGGATGGGTGGGCTAAGGAAGGGGAGGAAGATCAGTGGGGCTTGCGGGCTGAGAGGGTCTTGGGGTCCCTGGCCAGAGTTAGTGGGGTGCACTGGGGTCTCCAAGGAGGGGTCTGTGGACTAAAGAGGGCCGGCGGGAGGGGGCCCAGGGTCTGTGGGTGTCTCGAGTCTCTGAGGAGGGCCGGGGTCTCAGGGTCTGTGGGGGTCTCTGGCCTGTGGGGTCGGAGTCTCCAGAGTCCTTGGGGCCTATGGGAGTCTCTGGGGTTTTGTGGGGGGATCCTGTGGGCTGAGGAGGGCTGTGGGGAGGGTCTCGGGGTCTCTGGGGAGGGCCAGTGCCTCGGGGTCTTTGGGGGTCTCTGAGGAGGGCTGGGGGCCCAGGGTCTGTGGGGGTCCCCAGCAGGTGGGGTTGGGGTCTCCGGAGTCCCTGGAGTCTGAGGGTGTCTCTGAGGTCCCAGGGGGGAGTCTATGGCCTGAGGGCGGAGGGGGAGGGTCTCCAGGGTCTCTGAGGAGGGCCGGTGTCCCGGGCAGGCGGAGTCGGGGTCTCCGGAGTCCCTGGGGTCTGAGGGTGTCTCTGGGATCCCTGAGGGAATCTGTGGGCTGACGAGGCCTGGGGGAGGGTCTCCGAGGAGGGCCGGGGTCCCAGGGTCTGTGGGGGTCTCTGGCAGGCGGGGTCGGGGTGTCCGGAGTCCCTGGGGTCTGAGGGTGTCTCTGGGGTGCCGGGGAGAGTCTGTGGCTTGAGGAGGGCTGGGGGCGGGTCTCGGGGTCTCTGGGGAGGGCCGCGGCCAAGGGTCTGTGCGGGTCTCCGGGTCCCCGGAGTCCCCAGGCGCAGGCGGGCCCTGGCGCCGCCCCGCCTGACATCAGTTCCTGCCGCCGCCGCCGCCGCGGCGCACAGCCCGCGGCCTCCTTCCCCGCCGGCCGCGCTACGGAGCCGCCGGGCCGCGGTGGAGCGAGGGCCCAGGCGAGGCGAGGGCCGGGCGGCGGGCGCCGGGCCCCGCGGCCGGCACGACGGAGCCCCCGTACGGCCGGCGGCAGCGGTTGGCGGCGGCCCCCGGCCCCCGGCGCGGGAAGCGGCGGCGGGGCGGCGGCGGCGGCGGCGGCGGCGGCGGTGGCGGCGACGGTGGCAGCGCCATGGAGCCGGGGGAGGTGAAGGACCGGATCCTGGAGAACATCTCGCTGTCGGTGAAGAAGGTGAGCACGGCCTCCCTCCCGGCCGGGGCCCCTTCCTCGCCGCGCCCCCCACGCCCTCCGGCGGCGCTCGCCCGGGCCGGCGACCCTGCTGCCGCAGGGACTCGGGCCCCCCGCCCTTCCCCTCCGCGACCCGGGGGGCGACGAGCGGCCGGGAGCCCCGGGCCGGTAGAGGGGAAGCGGCGCCGCTCACGTGAGCGCCGCGGCCTCGGAGCTATTTTTAAAGAACAAAGTTGAGGTCAGCATCCTCGGAGCTTCCCCAAACCTAGCCCGGGGCCCTGCCCTCCCTGAGAGGGGTCAGCGACCCTCCGGTCCCCCACTGGGGCAGCGGCGCCCCCGGGAGCTCCTGAAGGAACCCCATGCAGCCTCCTGCGGAATCCGCTGCATCCCCGGGTCCCCCCGCCAGGCTGGCGTCGCCCAGGGTCTGGCAGTCAGGGTGGAGGCCAGTGATAAGCAACTTCACTTTCCCATGGCCTGGGTCCCGGCGACATTGCCTCTGCTCCTGGGAAGTCCCCTGAACAATCTTGCTCAAGGATGGTAGCTTTGAAGAGGTTCACTAGGGGCTTTGATTATAAGAACCTGAAGTACATGGGGATTGCATTTTGGATGCTGATCCGGGGAACCGGGTGACACCACAGACACCTTGCTGTGGGGCTTGCCGCAGTAAACATCACTGTCCCAATTCCAGATAGAAATGAGTACATACCTGTCAAGGGCATGTATTTGTGATGAAGTTGGCATATCCGCAAAAGGGTCCGTGCTAGAAGGTAGAATCCATATTCTGACGTTTTTGGGCTGGATATAAAAATAAAATAATAATAATAAATTTAAAAGAATCCATATTCACTGAAAACCTAAATGGCCAAATCAGAATGGATTTTTCTCTCTCTCTCCCTCTCTGTGTGTGTGTTTGTGTAATTTGAATTCCTGGCTCACCAGATAGTCTCAGAAACTGAAAAAAAAAAAAAAAAAAAGAAAGAAAAAAGAGAAAGAAAATGGCTTGGGTGAGGGACTCAGCAGCTTATTTTACTTGAAGAAGCAAAATGAATAGAATTAATTAGATCAACCATCATATTTAAATAATTGTCTGTTTTCCCACTGAGATTCCTCAAAAGCAACACAGGCAAGCTATTTTACCTTTCATAAAGATAAATGTGACTTAAAAAGAAAATAGATTCTCGAATTGCCCTTACTGAAAACATTCCTCTAAAAGCACAGCTAAAGTAACATTGCAGAGATCCAACAAGAGTTTTACATAGTTTTACTGAGCTTTGCTAATGTAATGGGGTATGGTTTTTGCTTACTCAAGGAGAGCAGGATGAGCAAATACTTTGTTGAGAAGCAATACCTCTTTCCTAATGGAAGCGAAAGGAACACAGGTGACCTTTCTAATCTAATCTGGGCTGATTGTGGCTTTAGGTAGGCCCGGCATTTGTCTTTGGATTTCAAACAAATGAATGGAGAAAGTCCATGATGGAGAGGCAGTAGACATGGGGCACGCTGTCACATGTATAAGCATGAGTCTTTTGAAGGCAGAGATTCACTTTGTAAGTCAGGCTGTCACTTATGAGTTAGGTGTGTTTGTTGAGGTGCATATAATTGTAGGTGTTTGGACAAGGACACTTATTGAGCTGGAATGCACCCCAGAAAATGTCACACTAGAAACTGCAAACCCATCCCTGGGTGTATCACAACCAAAGCCATGGCCAGCATCATTGTTAGGAGCATGGATTCTGGAGTCCAGCTGCCTGATTGAATCCCCGCCCTGCCAAATTAATAACCCTGTAACCTTGGTCAGGCTTATTAACCTCTCCATGCCCAGTTTCTTCATCCGTAAAGCAGGGATAAAATTAGGGTTGTTGTGGAGTGTTTTTTTTTGTTGTTGTTGTTGTTGTTTGTTTTTGAGACAGAGTCTTGCTCTGTTGCCTGGGCTGGAGGGCAGTGGCGTGATCTCGGCTCACTGCAACCTCCACCTCCCAGGTTCAAGCGATTCTTCTGCCTCGGCCTCTCGAGTAGCTGGGATTACAGGTGTGCGCCACCACACCTGGCTAATTTTTGTTTTTTGGGTTTTTTTTTTGAGACGGAGTCTCGCTCTGTCGCCCAGGCTAGAATGCAGTGGCCCGATCTCCACTCACTGCAAGCTCCGCCTCATGGGTTCACACTATTCTCCTGCCTCAGCCTCCCAAGTAGCTGGGACTACAAGCGCCGGCCACCACGCCTGGCTAATTTTTTTGTATTTTTAGTAGAGACGGGGTTTCACCATGTTAACCAGGATGGTCTCGATCTCCTCACCTTGTGATCTGCCCGCTTCGTCCTCCCAAAGTTCTGGGATTACAGGCGTGAGCCACGGCTCCCAGCGTCTAATTTTTGTATTTTTAGTGGAGATGGGGTTTCCCCATGTTGGCCAGGCTGGTCTTGAACTCCTGACCTCAAGTGATCTGCCTGCCTTGGCCTCCCGAAGTGCTGGGATTACAGGCGTGAGCCACCGTGCCCGACTAGTTTTTGTATTTTTTGTAGAGATGGGATTTCGCCATATTGGTCAGGCTGTGTTGTGAAGATTTTGTTTGTTTGTTTTTTGGTTTTTGTTTTTTGGTTTTTTTTTTTTGAGATGGAGTCTTGCTCTGTCACCCAGGCTGGAGTGCAGTGGCGTGATCTCAGCTCACTGCAAGCTCCGTCTCTCAGGTTCACGCCATTCTCCTGCCTCAGCCTCCCGAGTAGCTGGTTACAGGCGCCCGCCACTATGCCCGGCTAATTTTTTTGTATTTTTAGTAGAGACGGGGTTTTACCGTGTTAGCCAGGATGGTCTCAATCTCCTGACCTCATGATCCGCTCACCTCGGCCTCCCAAAGTGCTGGGATTACAGGCATGGTGAAGTTTTAATAAACATGTAGAGTGTTTAGCATGGATCCTGGCCCAGTCTTAACTGGTAGCTTTTTTCTTTGTGCAAGAGCCTATTCCTCAATTTTACAAGGCTTGAAGATGGCTCAACTGCCTCACCACCTAAAGGTCGTTCTACAACACCATTTGTTCTTGGTAGCCACTTCCTTTGTGTGTTTGTTTGAGACAACTGCGATGTGATTCTTGCATCATAAATTACATTTGGTTTTCTGAATCAGAGTGTCTGCTTTACTAGGAACCTGTTAGTTTCGCTACAGCAGTAGACATTGAGGACAGCAGTCTTAGGGTCAGATTTGTCCTTGAATGCCAGTCTCACCTAAATGTGTTATATAGCACCTTGAGAGTTGCTTTGCCTTTTTTCTTGCATCCTACCACCAGTAAATGGTCTTACTGGTCATTTTATAAGGATTTTACATGAAGAAAATGAGATGCGTCTTTCTGCAAGGAAAGATCCATTGTGTATTTCTGTATTTGCAAAGAGTACTTTAGAACTTTTTATGAAAATGAAGCATGCCTACAGGAAAGTGCACAGGTCCTGAGCGGACAGCTTAATGAGTTCTCACAAAGTGAAAACACCTGCATATCCAGCACCCTGACCAAGAAACAGAACATGACCATTATCCCAGAGGGCCCCTCGTTCCCCTCCCAGAAACTACACCCTCAAAGCAACCACTATCCCCAAGGAGTATTGTTGAGTTCAACTATTTTCACACTTAGATTTTGTGATGGTGAATACCCATTATAACACTAGACAGGTGAAACAGCTGTTAATCCATCTGAATCCAAGGCAACCTGTGTTCTGATATGGACACAGAATTCCTGAGGGTGAGAGAGAACTGGAGAGTTTAATAATTAACATGATTAAATGAAAATGATAACAATAGGCCAGGCATGGTGGCTCACGCCTGTAATCCCAGCACTTTGGGAGGCCAAGGTGGATGGATAACTTGAGGCCAGAAGTTCAAGACCAGCCTTGCCAACATGGTGAAACCCCATCTCTACCAAAAATACAGAAATTAGCCGGGTGTGATGGCGCGTGCCTGTAGTCCCAGCTACTTGGGAGGCTGAGGCAGGGAAGCACTTGACCCGAGAGGTGGAGGTTGCAGTGAACTGAGATCGCGCCATTGCACTCCAGCGTGGGTGACAGAGGGAGACTCTGTCTCAAAAAAAAAAAAAAAAGGAAATGATAACAATAGCAAATTCAATTCATATTCAATTCTAGAAAGGGAGCTAGTAGCAGAAACATCCCAGATGCTGCCAGTAAAGCCTGTGGTTGCCGATTTGTTAAAGAGAAATGTCCAAGTCAACGACAGCGTTGGCATTTTTGAATCAGCATGTGGTTCTAATAAATAACATCTTCTCCAGGGGAGGGAAGGCAGGCAGTGATTTTCCCAAGTTCTGTTTTTGAGGAGCAGGTGTGTCTGCTGCATATGCCTGCAGAATGAGGAAAGACTATATGCCATAAGAAGCAACCTCCTGGCCAGGCGCGGTGGCTCATGCCTGTAACCCCAACACTTTGGGAGGCCGAGGTGGGTGGATCACCTGAGGTCAGGAGATCGAGACCGGCCTGACCAACATCGAGAAACCCCATCTCTATTAAAAATACAAAATGAGCTAGGCGTGGTGGTGCATACCTGTAATCCCAGCTACTCGGGAGGCTGAGGCAGGAGAATCGCTTAAACTCGGGAGGCGGAGGTTGTGGTGAGTTGTGGCACCATTGCACTACAGCCTGGGCAAAAAGAGTGAAACTCCGTCTCAAAAAAAAAAAAAAAGAAAAAAAGAAATACTGGTAGAGTTCAGAGAAAGAGAAGAAGCAGGCATTCAAGACAGAAGAAACAGCCTAGGCATCCCCAAGGAAGTGGGGCCTTCCAGATGGTCTTCCGAGGACAGGCGTGACCTGTCTTAAGAGGGACCTGTCTTAAGATTGCCAAGGGTTCTGCAAGATGCGGCTGGAAGGTGCTTTCTGTGGAAGCCATGTAGCCTAGTGGACACAAACGCAGGCTTCAGCAGTATGCAGACTTGGGTCTGGGTTTGTAACTGACCATCTCGATCGTGGCAGATGACTGGACCACTGTTCGCATCAGCAGTGAGAACCTACTACTAATGCTATAATGATAATTCAATTATATGAGAGAACACACTTACAGCACTTAGCACAATACCTTGCTTACAGTCAGGCCTAAATAAAAGCCGCCATTACTACTTGCAAGCGTCTCTGTGGACTCTGCAGATCACCCTTGTGCAGTCTTCAGTGAGTGGTGGTGTTTTTTGTGTTTTTGTTTTTGAGACAGAATTTCGCTCTTGTTGCCCAGGCTGGAGTGCAGTGGTGCGATCTCAGCTCACTGCAACCTCCGCCTCCCAAGTTCAAGTGATTCTCGAGCCTCAGTCTCCCAAGTAGCTGGGATTACAGGCATGAGCCACTATGCCCAGCTAATTTTGTATTTTTAGTAGAGACAGGGTTTCGCCATGTTGGCCAGGCTGGCCTCAAACTCCCTACCTCAGGTGATCTGCCCGCTTTGGCCTCCCAAAGTGCTGGGATTACAGGTGTGAGCCACCGTGCCCAGCCGAGGTTTTTTTTTTTTTTTTTTTTTTTTTTGAGACAGTCTTGCTCTGTCACCCAGATTGGAGTGCAGTGGCATGATCTTGGCTCACTGCAACACCCTTCTCCTGGGTTCAAGCAATTCTCGTGCCTCAACCTCCAAGTAGCTGGGATTACGGGCACAGACCACCACGCCCTGCTAATTTTTGTATTTTTAGTAGAGACAGGGTTTCACCATGTTGGCCAGGCTGGTCTCAAACTCCTGGTTTCCAGTAATACACCCACCTTGGCCTCCCAAAGTACAGTCATGAGCCACTGCCTCCGGCTTCAGTGAGAGTCTTATACTATACTGCTGTTTCTTCAAGCTCCAACTTTTTCTTAAAAGGCCACATGGTAAATATTTTCTGGCCGTATAGTCTTTGTTGAAACTGCTCAGTTCTGCTCAAAAGCAACCAAATGTGTATGAGTGTGGCTTTGTTCCAATAAAACTTTATTTACAAAAATAGGTATCAGGCTGGTTTTAGCCCACAGGCAGTAGTTCACATACGATGCATGTGTTCATATGAAAAAGTCCTTGCCAAGGTAGGCCAGGGATTACTTCCAGAGAGGTTGGTGCACCAGTCCTATAGTTAACCAAATCTCTATTGTAGCTGTGTTTTTGCACATTAGGCTTGTGGAGTGAACGTGGACACTTGTAAATCCCATCATGTGTCCCTGTATTCAGTTATTCAAAACTATTTAGTAAGCACCTTCCCTAGAACCTCACCATCATAAGCCCTAGGAAGGTTCTTATGAACAGGCAGATGAGTATCTGCCCTCATGGAGCTGACATTCTAGAAGAAAAAGAAGGTGATAAATTCGTAGACAAATACAGAGATGATTTCAGATCATGGTAAGCATTATGAAGGCATTAAAGCAATGTGATAAAGAATTGGCAGGGAGGTTTGCTTTGGAGACGATCAGGGAAGATTCCCTAAGGCAATGACATTGCATCCTGCAAGGGACACTGAGTAGGATAAGAGAATGAAAAATGATTCTTTTTGTGTGTGTGTTTGTTTGAGACAGGGTTTCACTCTGTGGCCCAGGCTGGAGTACAGTGGCACCATCATGGCTCACTGTAGCCTTCAACTCCTGGGATCAAGCGATTCTCCCGCCTCAGCCACCTGAGTAGCTGGGACTACAAACGTATGCCACCACATCCAGCTAATTTTTAATATTTTAGTGTGGAGACAAGGTCTCACTATGTTGCCTAGGTTGGTCTCAAACTCCTGAGCTCAGGTGATCCTCCCACCTCGGCCTGCTAAGTGCTAAGATTACAGGCATGAGCCACTGCACTTGGCCGTAAAATTATTCTAAGAAAATAGTTGTTTTTAAAAACACACAAATAGCTCAGAAGTACATAAAATGAAAAGTAATTGCCCCTGTTCTCCTACCCTTTAAAAGGGATAAATGAATTGTAATAGGGTAACCATCGCTCAGTTCCTGGGTCCTGACAACCTTCTCTCGCCTCAGTCTCCCACCCACTTCGGTTTGGGCAGACAGTGCCCCACCGGCGTCGGCTCTGAGTGAAGTTCTATTTCTGGCCAGGCACACTGCCTTGAGCAGGAGTCTCCCAGTCCCCAGTCGGGATCGGGATTTACTGGCGCTGGTGAATGAGCCACAGCTGTTGTTCAGCCCAGCCTGTCTGTGCAGTTGAAAAGGCTGCCTTGCATGGTGAACTTTTTCTCATTTTTCTACTCCTGAGATAGGTTAGATCTGCAAGTACAAAAAAATTAGCTGGGGGCGGGGAGGCGAGGCGGTGGGCATAATGGCTCACAACTATAATCCCAGCACTTTGGGGGGGCTGAGGTGGGAGGATCACTTGAGTCCAGGAATTCAAGACCAGCCTGTGCAACATAATGAGACCCTGTGTCTACACAAATAAAAATAAAAAATTAGGCGGACATGGTGGCACATGCCTATAGTCCCAGCTACTCAGGAGGCTGAGGCAGGAGGGTCACTTGAGCCCAGAAGTTCGAGGCTGCAGTGAGCCAGGATCATGCCATTATACTCCAGCCTGGGTGACAGAGTGAGACCCTGTCTCGGTGGGGGAAAAAAAAAATTAGCTGGGGTAGCTCATTCCTGGAGAGGGACTGGTAGGTAGGTAGATGTAAAAATTGTATTGACTATTTGGTTTAGATCAATAGTTTTGTTCTCTGTGGCTTTACAGAAAAACTCATAAGAGTTTTAAATGTTCTCAAAATCCCTAAGGACCTGAGTCACCAGGACAAAGATTTACATAAAATAGTATCTACACACACGTTACAAACTGAAGTGTTAAGGGTCAGTGTGCCTTCTGCCTGCTCCTCTTCCTCCTTTTCCTAAATTCTCAGTAGCTATTTCCCTTCTTTCCTCTCTCCTAGAGTAAAGGCTGTCTGGTGAGGGCGGGGAGGGACCTGAAGGTCCCTAACCCGGAAACCATGTCGTGCACAGAGGGATCCTGACCCCATGAGTAACTCCACCCAGGCTCAGGAGTAGATACTAGTGGAGAAGTGATAACTGCTTTTTCTGAGCCCTGCCCGTTCACTTTTTTTGTTTTTTGGTTTTTTTGTAGAGACCGGGTCTCCCTGTGTTGCTAAGGCTGGTCTTGAACTCCTGGCCTCAAGCCTTCCTCTCACTTCATCCTCCCAAAGTGTGGGGTTACAGGTGCAAGCCACTGTGTCCATGCCCCATTCACTTTTTCTTTTTTTAATGGAGTTTTGCTCTTGTTACTCAGGCTGGAGCACGGTGGCACGATCTCGGCTCACTGCAACCTCCTCCCTGGTTCAAGTGATTCTCCTGCCTCAGCCTCCCAAGTAGCTGGGATTATAGGCATGCACCACCATGCCCAGATAATTTTGTATTTTTAGTAGAGATGGGGTTTCACCATGTTGGTCAGGCTGGTCTTCAACTCCTGACCTCAAGTGATCCACCTGCCTTGGCCTCCCAAAGTGCTGGGATTATAGGCGTGAGCCACCGCGCCTAGCCACACTTTTTTTTTTTTTTTTGAGACAAAGTCTCTCTCCATTGCCCAGGCTGTAGGGCAGTGGCGCGATCTCGGCTCACTGCAACCTCCACCTCCTGGGTTCAAGAGATTCTCCTGCCTCAGCCTCCTGAGTAGCTAGGATTACAGTTGCCCACCACCACACCTGGCTAATTTGTGTATTTTTAGTAGAGATGGGGTTTCACCATGTTGGTCAGGCTGGTCTTGAACTCCTGGTCTCAAGTGATCCACCCGCCTTGGCCTCCCAAAGTGCTGGGATTACAGGCGTGAGCCATCTCACCCGGACCCATGCCCGTTCACTTTTAAGATATGGTTCTCCTTTTACGAAATGCTTCTCTGACGTCAGGTTTCTGTTGGAAACCTTGTGACACTGTGTGGTCCTTTCCATCCCATCACAGAACAACCTGGGCTCGCTCTCTCCATGGTTTGGCTATGGCTTAGGCCTATCCAGATTGAAAGGCCCTGTGTGATGATTTGAGGCCAGGCAGAAACTCACTGGGGTTTAACAGAAACAGGTCACCATCTGGCAGCAACAGGCTGTTCAGACGGGGCTGACTGTCTGTGGTCATTCTGCCATTACGGCTAACACTCCGGAGCTTCAGATGGAGCAGTGGTCTCCCTCAGAGCTCATCCAGCTGGAGCCCAGTGTGAAAAGAAATTCCCAGCAAAACTAAAATTCTGCTGCCAGCTGACACAAATGTTAGGTCTGGAAACATTGAGTAAGAGGCAGAGTGGTCCACACAAGCCTTAATGTGGAAAGGCAAGAGCTGGTGTTCAGTTCGTGACAGTTATGGGAAGAAGAAGGTTGGCATTTGCAGGGATTGTGGGGCTCCTGGCTGGGTCATTCCTACTTCAGGAGTCTCCAGTGCCCATCTCAGGCATCAGGATTCACCACCATGGCAGGAGTGTGTTGCTGCTGGAGCTGGCAGTGCCCTTCTGTCCAACGGAAGCAATAGAGCTTTTCTCATGACAGAAAGCTCTCTGGGTTGCCACCTCTGCTGATAAAACAGGTTTCTTGGCCAGGTGTGGTGGCTCATGTCTGTAATCCCAGCACTTTGGGAGACCCAGGCGGGCTGATCACGAGATCAGGAGTTCGAGACCAGCTTGACCAACATGGTGAAACCCCGTCTCTACTAAAAATACAAAAATTAACTGGGCATGGTGGTGCATGCATGTAATCCCATCTCAGGAGGCTGAGACAGGAGAATCGCTTGAACCCAGGAGGTGGAGGTTGCAGTGAGCCAAGATTGCGCCATTGCACTCTAGCCTGAGCGACAGAGCGAGACTCCATCTCAAAAAAAACACAAAAAACAAACAAACAAACAAAAAAACAGGTTTCTCAGCCTGGGATCTGGGAACTGCCATGCAATAGAGAATGAGCAACTCTGGGCCCCGAGCTCTCCTCCTTGAGGGTCTAAACCAGGCAGCAGGGCCGGTTGGTTTGGGTGAAGTCTCCTTTCCAGCCCTATCCTCCTTGGTGTTGCTCAACTTCCATTTGAGGCAGGTGAATAAGGATGATTTCTGGGAGAGTCCTTTCCGTGGGAGATTAAAGTTTAGGCCATTGATCTATCAGTTATTGAAACCATCCAGGGTCCTGAGAGCTTCTCCTAACCTCTTGCCAGTGAAGCAGGTGGCCCTCTACACAGATATTCTCCTCCATGCTGTGTATTTTGTTTTGTTTTGTTTTTTGTTTTTTGAGACAGAGTCTCACTCTGTTGCCCAGGCTGGAGGGCAGTGGCATGATCTCTGCTCACTGCAACCTTCACCTCCTGGGTTCAAGTGATTCTCCTGCCTCAGCCTCCCAAGTAGCTGGGATTACAGGCAGGCACCACCATGTTGGGCTAGTTTTTGTATTTTTAGTAGAGACGGGGTTTCATCATATTGGCCAGGCTGGTCTTGAACTTCTGACCTCAAGTGATCCACCTGCCTTGGCCTCCCAAAGTCCTGGGCTTATAGGCATGAGCCACCGCACCTGGCCTCATGCTGTGTACTTGTAATTTATCTTTTCCTCCTTTGCTGTAAGTGTCTACAAACATTGCACAAATACATAAGGAAGAAGGTATTAGTTTCTTATAATTCCCTTCCTCCCCAGATAACTGTATTTAACAGTTGGAACTAACAGATTCTGAGAAACCCAATATTATGTGAGTACAAGGAAGGAACTGATGCGTGCTTGAAATACACAAAAATCTCCAAACTTAATTTTTGAGGGTAATCAACCTTCATTGTTCACACTTTTGCTCCAAGTTGTTTTTGGTGTTCACAGACTGCTGAGGCATGAGAGTCCTGAACATGTTGAGAGGAAGGGGAGTAATAAAACCACATAAATCCTTAACATTTAGTTTATTCGGCACCTGTTACATGCCAGGCCCTACAGTTGGCATGTTTACATGTGTTTCCTGGGTCAGTGGCCCATGATGTCGGGGCACTTTGGGTTTTTTGGGGTTTTTTTGGACAGAGTTTCGCTCTGTCACCAGGCTGGAGTACAGTGGCGCCATCTCAGCTCAGTGCAACCTCTGCCTCCCAGGTTCAAATGATTCTCCTGCCTCAGCCTCCCAAGTAGCTGGGATTACAGATGCCCATCACCACGCCTGGCTAATTTTTGTATTTTTAGTAGTGATGGGGTTTCACCATGTTGGCCAGGCTGGTCTCCAACTCAGGTGATCTGCCCGCCTCAGCCTCCCAAAGTGCTGGGATTACAGGTGTGAGCCACCGCACCTGGCCTTGGGGTTTGTTTTTTGAGACAGGGTCTTGCTCTGTCACCCAGGGTGGAGTGCAGTGGTGTGATCTCGGCTCACTGCAGCCTCTACCTCCCAGGATCAAGTAATCCTCCTACCTCAGCCCTCCTGAATAGCTGGTACTACAGGTGTGCACCACCACATCCAACTAATTTTTTCTATTTTTTTTTTTTTTGTAGAGATGGAGTTTTGCCATGTCGCCTAGGCTGCTCTGAAACTTCTGGGCTCAAGCCATTCTCCACCTTGGCTTCCCAAAGTGCTGGGATTACAGGCATGAGCCACCACACCCACCCGATGCCTGTTTAACACATGAGGGAATGGAGTTTAGAGAAGTGAACCGCCAGAGGTTATTAAGCTCACAAGGAGCAGGGCTGGGATTCGAACCATTTTCTGGGTCTTGCTCTTTCCCATTTCTCTGACCCTTTTCCTTCTCCATGGTGTTGGTCTTGAAGTAACAGATAACACGTCCCCATGGGTCAGTCTGGGGGCCAGTCCTCCATAAAACCATCTAACAAATATTTGTTTTTATTGTTTTGTTTTGAGACGGAGTTTTGCTCTTCTTGCCCAGGCTTGGAATACAGTGGCGCAATCTTGGCTCACTGCAACCTCCGCCTCCCGGGTTCAAGCAATTCTCCTGTCTCAGCCTCCCGAGTAGCTGGGATTATAGGCGCCCGCCACCACGCCCGGCTAATTTTTGTATTTTTAGTAGAGATGGGGTTTCATCATATTGGTCAGGCTGGTCTTGAACTCCTGACCTCAGGTGATCTGCCCGCCTCGGCCTCCCAAAGTGTTGGGATTACAGGCATGAGCCACCGCGCCTGGGCACAAATATTTGTTGAGTGAGTATTATGTGCTGAGCACTCTTCTCGTCATAGGAATCAACAGTGAGCAAATCCTACCAAGCTCCTTCCCCCGTGGGGCAGACATTCTGGAAGAGGAGACAGACATCAAACAAATTGCAGTGGGATAGGTGTACACCCCAAGTCCTCCCTAATGTCCTTTACTATCCATTATGGATTTGTAATCCAGGAAGGTCCATCATGCTTTCTAGCCTTGTATTTACGTTTTCAGCCTGTAGAATATCTGACTGTATTGCACAGGCCTTGGAATGGCAGCAAGGGTCCCCCCAGGATCCCCCAGCCTAACATTGTGATTTAGACAGTGACAGGGTGAGCATTTCCCTTGGCCATACTTGGGTTGTCTGGGTGGGGGAGGCACTCATGAGGTGGTGGTGTAGGCACAGGAGAGGAAAAGGGAAGTGAAAGATGAACACGCCAGCTGAAGCTTCTGTGCTTTGAAAGCCTGGTTAAAATGAGGCTTTGAAAAACTCCCTTCTCCTCCGCCAGTGCCACACACAACACTGAGCGTGCAGAGCTCAGAAAACCGAGCTCAGGGTGTCTGCCAGCTCCTGCTTCCGTCCCAGCAGTAGAAGAATGGAGTAGAATCACATGCACTCTGTTTTTCAGGCCATTGGCTGGCTTCTAGGTCTCTGGTGTTCGCTGAGGAGCCCCTTGGCAGAACCTCTTAGCAGTTTTCTCCCCATCTTAAGAGGAGTCCTCGGTCCCTCCGTAAGAAGTCAATCCCTGTGCTGAGTTCTGAGCCAGAGGAATCATAGTACCTTGAGGCTTGCACACTCCCCTTCTGGGAAGAGGAAGCATTTAGCTGCTTTTGGAAACCATGTTCTGTCAATTATGCTAGAGATCTGTGCCCAAGTAGGCTAGTCACTTTCAGCTGTCATTTTTCCTACACCACAAAGAAAGCACAGAAAAATGAAATCCACAGAAAAATGAAATGCACAGATAATTCAAGTACCTGCTTTTTTCCAGCTTTCCCCCTACATGTCTTTCTTTTTCTTGAGACAGGGTCTCACTCTGTCACCCAGACTGGGATGCAGTGGTGCCATCACCGCTACTGCAGCCTCTGCCTACCGAGTAGCTGGGACTACAGGTGTATGCCACCATGCCCAGCTAATTTTTTTTTTTTTTGTACATTTAGTAGAGACAGGGTCTCGCCATGTTGCCCAGGCTGGTCACCCCCTGCATATCTTTCAGTAGAGCTACCAGTAAAGCAGAGAGTCTACCAGCTCTCCAGCAGAAGGACTAATGAGCAGTAATTTCGGCGGTGGGCAAAGAAACCTGTGCAATTAGCTGCTGTATTTAGTGGCAAATGAATGGTTAAGAAGCATTGATTTCACCAAACTTGCTTAAAGATCGATGCAGTCCCATGGTGGATAAACCCTTTATGACAGCTCTACACGTTGGGGGACTTTACCAGACCCAGGATGCCACCCAGTCTGGGCACACGCCCTTCCTGGCTAGGGGCATTGACTGCCCTTCTAAGACATCGTTGAAGGACAGCATTTTTCTTTTTAATATTATTTTTATTTTTTATTTTTAGAGACAGGGTCTTGCTCTGTCACCCAGGCTGCAGTACACAACCATAACTCCCTGCAACCTCAAGCTCCTGGGCTAAAGCAATCCTCCCGCCTCATCATCCCAAGTAGTTGGGACTATAGGTGTGTGCCACCAGGCCTGGCTAATGTTTTAGTATTTTGTAGGGACAGGGGTCTTGCTATGTTGCCCTGGCTGGTCTTGAACTCCTGGGCTCAAGCGAACTTCCTGCCTTGGGCTCCCAAAGTGCTGGGATAATAGGTGTGAGCCACCACTCCCAGCCAACAGCATTTTTGTTTTTCTTTCTTTCTTTCTTTTTCTTCTTTTTTTTTTTTTTTTTTTTGACATAGTCTTGCTCTGATGCCCAGGCTGGAGTGCAATAGTGCAATCTTGGCTCACTGTAACCTCTGCCTCCTGGGTTCAAGCGATTCTCCTGTCTCAGCCTCCCAAGTAGCTGGGATTACAGGTGCGCACCACCACACCTGGCTAATTTTTTGTATATTTAGCAGAGACAGGGTTTCACCATGTTGGCCAGGCTGGTCTTGAACTCCTGACCTCAGGTGATCTGCCCACCTCAGCCTCTCAGAGTGCTGGGATTATAGGTGTGAGCCGCTGTGCCTGGCCAACATTTTTCATATAAAGCAACTAGCCTCATTGTTTTTGAATTGCAAGATCTCTGATTGGTTCTTATGCAGGGGTGATTTCTGGGCTCTCTTGCTCTATAATTCACTATAATTTGATTGCCATTGAGAATGAAATATTTTCCAGGCTATGGTGCAGTGGAACCTCAGGTGAAGGATTTTAAAATTAGGAGAGTAGGCTTGACGCAGTGGCTCATGCCTGTAATCCCAGGATTTTAGGAGGCCAAGGCAGGAGGATCACTTGAGCCCAGGAGTTTGAGACCAGCCTGGGCAATATAGTGAGACCCCATCTCTATTATTTTATTATTGTTATTATTATTATTATTTTATACTTTAATTTCTAGGGTACATGTGCACAATGTGCAGGTTTGTTACATAGGTGTGCAGGTTTGTTACATAGGTGTACATGTGCCATGTTGGTTTGCTGCACCCATTAACTCGTCATTTACATTAGGTATTTCTCCAAATGCTATGCCTCCCCCTGCCCCCCACCTCACAATGGGCCCCAGTGTGTGATGTTCCCCGCCCTGTGTCCAAGTGTTCTCATTGTTCAGTTCCCACCTATGAATGAGAACATGCAGTGTTTGGTTTTCTGTCCTTGTAATAGTTTGCTCAGAATGATGGTTTCCAGCTGCATCCATATCCCTGCAAAGGACATGAACTCATCCTTTTTGATGGCTGCATAGTATTCCATGGTGTATATGTGCCACATTTTCTTAATCCAGTCTATCATTGATGGACATTTGGGTTGGTTCCAAGTCTTTGCTATTGTGAATAGTGCCACAATAAACATACGTGTGCATGTGTCTTTACCACATCTCTATTATTAAAATAAATAAATAGGAGAGTGGGCCGGCTATGATGATAAGGTGGGAGGATCGCTTGAGCCCAGGAGTTCAAGACTGGCCTGGGCAATATAGTGAGACTCCATCTCTATTATTATATTACATAAATATATTAATCTAGGAGAGTAGGCTGGGCATGATGGTGTGCGCCTATAGTCCCAGCTACATGGAAGGCTGAGGTGGAAGGATTGCTTGAGCCCAGGAGTTCGAGACTGTAGTGCACTATGATTGTGCCCCTGATGAGCCACTGCACTCCAGCTTGGGCAACATAGTGAGCCCCCATCTCAAAAAAAAAACAACAAAAATAAAATTAGCAGTGTACATCGGAAGCATTGCAGTTCCCTGGGGCTGGTGAAGCGGCAGGCACCCAGCAGCTGAAGCCTCTGTTGACATCTCATGTTGTCTAGGAGGGAAGCAACTGGGACATTCCTGACGTGGTCCCCTAAATCCTGCAGAGCCCCATCGCTGAAGCCCTGGGGATGGCCCATGGCCCCTGCTGCTCTGCCCTGCTCAGTTTTTTTTTTAATTTATTTATTTTATTTTATTTTTAGAGACAGGGTCTCGCTCTGTCACCCAGGCTGGGATGAGCACTTCTGGGGTGGTGGCAGCTGATGTCCCAACTGCTTTATCTCCAGGTGGGATGAAGCAGAAGGAGCTCCAGAAGTAGCTACCCTTGTGTGTGAGCACACCTGGCCAAGACTCTGCAATACAGTGGTAGGACGCTGGCCAAAGCTAGGGTGTGCAGGAAGTGCCTCTGTCTCCCTGGGCTCCGGTCTCCCTGCCTATAAAATGAGGGTTGTGGCTAAGTGATTATTTTTCTGATTTTCATTACATTCAGTAGTCAGTTTCATTCACTGATAACTTCTCCCTCTCCCTCTCCTTAACTCCAACTCCCTTCACACACCCTTCTGCACAGGGCAGGACATTCTTACTGAATGGGAGGCCCCAGGAGACTCTGCTTCCTAACCAAATGGTTTCTAAGGGCTCTTCTGCTCTTCGATAATGAAATTCCTCAGCCCTGGCCGGCACCCAGCCTTGTCTTAGATCACAGGGGAGAGTCTCTACAGAAGTGCTGCTGGCAGTAGTGATTTATTCCTTGGATCACATGAAAATGGGGTGTTATTAGCCAGGCGTGGTGGCTCACGCCTGTAATCCCAGCACTTTGGGAGGCCGAGGCAGGTAGGTCATGAGGTCAGGAGTTCAAGACCATCCTGGCCAAGATGGTGAAAACCTGTCTCTACTAAAAATACAAAACAATTAGCCATGCTGGTGGTGGGCGCCTGTAATCCCAGCTACTCAGGAGGCTGAGGCAGGAGAATCGCTCGAACCCAGGAGGCGGAGGTTGCAGTGAGCCGAGATCATGCCATAGCAATCCAGCCTGGGCAACAAGAGTGAAACTCTGTCTCAAAAAAAAAAAAAAAAAGGGGGGGGGTATGTTATTAGCTGGGTGCGGTGGCTCACGCCTGTAATCCCAGCACTTGGTAAGGCCGAGGTAGGTGGATCACCTGAGGTCAGGAGTTTGAGACCAGCCTGACCAATATGGTGAAACCCCATCTCTACTAAAAATACAAAAAATTAGCTGGGCATGGTGGCAGGTGCCTGTAATCCCAACTACTCGGGAGGCTGAGGCAGGAGAATCGGCTGAACCTGGGAGGTGGAGGTTGCAGTGAGCCAAGATCGTGCCATTGCATTCCAGCCTGGGCAACAAGAGCACAACTCCATCTCAAAAAAAGAAAAAAGAAAAAAAAAAAAAGGCATTATTAGTCTTAGGAAGCTTGGCTAAGACTTAAAATACCCCAGCTGGCCGGGCACGGTGGCTCACGCCTGTAATCCCAGCACTTTGGGAGGCCGAGACAGGTGGATCACGAGGTCAGGAGATCGTGACCATCCTGGCTAACACAGTGAAACCCAGTCTCTACTAAAAATACAAAAAAATTAGCTGGACGTGGTGGCGGGCGCCTGTAGTCCCAGCTGCTTGGGAGGCTGAGGCAGGAGAATGGTGTGAACCCGGGAGGCGGAGCTTGCAGTGAGCCGAGATTGCGCCACTGCACTCCAGCCTGGGGGACACAGCGAGACTCCCTCTCAAAAAAGAAAAAAAAAAAGACCCCAGCCTGCCTGCCTCACTTGTTTGTTTATTTTCTGCTCCCTGTGTCTTTCTGAGGGGATGGATGGCGAGCACTGGCCCTTCCCTTACATTCACAAGAGGCTGCGCCTGAAGCTGGAGCAAACTGCTGATGCAAGCTCGGGGGGGTAGTCGTTATGGTGGCCTCCCTGAAGGGACATTCAGTAGTTGCAACCACATGGCCCTTCTCCAGCTGTCACTGATACGGACGGGTCGCCCAAAGGTAAATGACAGCAGGTAGCTTGAGCTCCACCTTTCCCCTGGGGATCTGCCTTGTAAGGGAGGAATGTCTGTGAGACCAGAGGGGCAGTTTGCCCAACCATTGACCATGCTGTGAGTAGAATTCCCAGACACAAGGTGGGCAGTGGCATGTCACTTTCCATGGGACGCGTCCTCACCCACCTTGTACCTACAGCATCGCCACATGAGGGGCAGCCTCCAGGACTCAGTGGACCAAGAGGGCCCCTGCAGTGCAGTCTGGCTCGGAGGTTGAGATGGGCTTATTTAGCTGTGGCCATCGTGGATGTAATCCTTAAAGAGGTGATTGGAGGTGAGGTGGGTGGTAATCCACCCATTCTTCAGGTGGGTTTTTTTTTTTTTCTTTTTTTGAGATGTAGCCTTGCTCTGTTGCCCAGACTGGAGTGCAGTGGCACAATCTCAGCTCACTGTAACCTCCGCCTCCCAGGTTCAAGCAATTCTTTTGCCTCAGCCTCCCAAGTAGCTGGGATTACAGGCATGTGCACCACCACGCCCAGCTAATTTTTGTATTTTTAGTAGAGATGGGGTTTCACCATATTGGTTAGGCTGGTCTTGAACTCCTGACCTCAAGTGATCTCTCCGCCTTGGCCTCCCAAAGTGCTGGGATTACAGGCATAAGCCACCGTGCCCAGCCTTTTTTTTTTTTTTTTTTTTTCGAGGCAGGGTCTCACTCTGTTGCCCAGGCTGGAGTACAGAGGTGTGATCATGGCACATTGCAGCCTCCAGCTCCTGGGCTCAAGCAATCCTCCTGCCTTAGCCTTCCGAGTAGCTGGGACTACAGGTATGCACCACCATGCCCAGCTAACTTAAAAAAAAAAAAAAAAAAGTTGCTAGAAACAGGGTCTTGCTATATTGCCCAGCTGGTCTCAAACTTCTGGCTTCAAGCAATACTCCCACTGACTCAGCCTCCCAAAGTGCTGGGATTACAGGCGTGAGCCACAGCGCCCAGCCCTCAGGTGGGGTCTATTCTGTTTTTGTATTTCCACCTCCTAGACCTGTCCTGCTGAGGCTCTTCCAAATACTGTTGTGTAAATAACGTTTGGTCTCCATGGAGCCCACAGGGAGGCTGCTGTTACCTGGCGGCCTTCTCCCTGGGCATCACAGGAGAGTCGTACCTGCCAGGCCGGGCCGGGCAAGGTTTCTTAGGTATCCTTAGGTCTGTGTCTGCAGTGGCTGAGCAGGGATGGGGCAGGCGCAGCGGTGGAGCCCCACAGTGGCCAGGCAGTTTAACAGGCACGCTTACAGCCATCTGTCCAGCCTCTCCTGTTGTTGTTGGAGCAGGCGTTTTTATCCTGCTCTGTAAATAGGGAAGTGTGACCCCTGCTCCCCTAGTATAGCTTGCGAGTTGACAGCAGAGTTAGAATCCAGATCGCCCCTCTTTTGGGCTGGGCAGGGTTGCAGCCTCTTTTTGACCTTGTCTGACGAGGGAGAAAGGAAGGACGTCACTTGGAACTGTCTTATGTTCATTTGGCTGTTTATCAGCTTTCACAGCCACCTTTGAGTTAATTATTAGAGACCAATCTGGAAGGATTTCTTCGTATCAACCATAGTACTAGAAATTGTTTTGTGGGTGTATGAAGATCAGAGAGAGACGGGACAGAGAAGGCCGGGCTGTGGCAGCTCAGAGCAGAGAGTGGGACTCACCCTGATTAAAATTCTCTGAGTCAGGCATTTCTTGGCTTGTTGGAGTGTACCACCCACACTTCCCCGAAGCAGTCTTGTGACGCCCAGCTTTCCCAGAGCGCCTGGGAGCCCCGTGCTCCTGGCTTTGGGAGAGTCTGGGATGAGCTGAGCTAGCTCTTCCCGGCCCTGGTGCCTGAGCACAACCGAAAAATCAGCAGCAGGGACAGGAGAGCTGCTGAGCAGGTCTAGAGCATGGTCTGGGAACATGCCTTTGAGACAGAGGCCTCAGAGTCCGTGGACCTTAGGGAACCACCATGTTTAAAAAATTACCTTAAATCTGAATCTCTCTCTTCATTCTCAGCTGACCTTGCTTACTTTTGAATTTTCTTCTGATGACAACTTTTTCATCCTCCCACCACGGAGCATACTGGCCCACCTGCTTGTGGACTCTCCTTTGTGGCCAGAGGGGTCCCATCCTGTCTTTCCTGGGCAAGGACTTTATTTCTTTACTCTACCCTGTTTTTCCTGCCACTCTTTTGGCAAAACTGGTCAAAGGGATTTTCTGTATTTACTGTCTCTTCCTCCACTCCCTCCGTCCCTCCCTCCCTCCCTTCCTTTCTTCCTCTTCCTCTCTGTTCTTCCACTTCCCTCACCCCCTCTTCTGACCCAAAATAGGCAGAATGGCATACCGAAGCCCCATGTTCAGCTCGTATCATCACCGGACAGTCTATACTACCAGCCCTCTATTATTTTGAAACAGATTTCCAGACATCCATAAATATTTCAGTACGTATTGTTAAAAAATGAGGATTCTTTTGTCACATGACCCAATATTACAAAAAATTCACAATAACTTTTCCTCAATATCATCAAATATTTGCTGTTTCAAGTTCCAACTGCCTCATCACTGTCATGTTTAAATGCCTCATTTGCTGATGCGGGATCCACGCAAGCTCCTGCCCTCCGTGATGAGCGCCCATCAGGCTGCTGCCCCTGCCCCTGCGCCCATGTGCTTTCCTCATGGTCCCAGCACCTCCCTTTTAGGCCCCTGCTGCCATGACCCTGGCGACTGACCACACCTGCCCTTGGGAAACTTTCCTCACTGGGCTTCTGGAGCACATACTGCCCACGTTTTCTGCCCACCTCGCTGGCTGTGCCTTCGTGGTCTAAGACAGTGATCCTCAGCCCGGGCCAGGCATCGGGATTACCTGGAGTGTTACAGTGCTGCTTCTTGTGCCCTGACTCCAGAGTTTCTGATGTCATTGGTCTGGAAAGGGGCCCGGGCATTGTTGGGCTGCGTGGGTGAGGACCCCTGGTCTAACGCAGCCCTGGAGGCTCAGTACTCAGACGCTCCTCCTGCTGCACACTCACGGCTTTCAGTGGCTGGCGGCACCCCCTTCCCCCTGAACTTCAGATCCATTTCCACAGCTGTGTCCTTGATGTCTCCACGTAGATATCTTTTTTTTTTTTTTGAGATGGGGTCTCACTCTATCACCTAGTTGGAGTGCAGTGGTGCAATCTTGGCTCACTGCAACCTCTACCTCCCAGACTCAAGCGATTCTCCTACTTCAGCCTCCTGAGTAGCTGGGACTACAAGTGTATCATGCCATCATGTCCGACTAATTTTTTGTATTTTTGCTGAGGAAGGGTTTTGCCACGTTGCCCAGGCTGGTCTCCAACTCCTGAGCTCAGGCAATCCACCCACCTCGGCCTCCCAAAGCGCTGGGATTACAAGCGTGAGCCACTGTGCCTGGCCTCCACATAGATGTCAGATAGGTGTTCTGAACTTATGCCAGAGCTGAACTCCACCTGATCCAGAAACGGCTGCCGTTCACCTGCTCAGACCATACCTCAGAACTG
This sequence comes from Gorilla gorilla gorilla, assembly GCF_029281585.2. Taxonomy (NCBI): domain Eukaryota; kingdom Metazoa; phylum Chordata; class Mammalia; order Primates; family Hominidae; genus Gorilla; species Gorilla gorilla. The sequence goes on along the minus strand of NC_073224.2, from coordinate 224,479,064 downwards.
TTGCTGGCTCCTCCTTTTCCCTCATGCCCCACATTTAATCCATTGCTAAATCCCTGCAGCTCTGCCTTCAGACCCTGCATCTGACCCCTTCTCCTGTCCTCTACACTGTAGCCAGCTCCCAGCCCCCATTTTCCCATTGTCGGGGCTGCTAGCCTCCTAACCAGCCTCTGCCTCCACCCTGGCCTTTCACAGTCTGTCTGCTCACCATACAGAAACTATGGCAAGGCCGGATATGGTGGCTCACGCCTGTAATCCCAGCACTTTGGGAGGCCGAGGTGGGTGGATTGCTTGACCCAGGAGTTCAAGACCAATCTGGGCAACATGATGAGACCCCATCTCTACAAAACAGAAAAACTAGCCTGCTGTGATGTCGCACACCTGCAGTCCCAGCTACTCGGGAGGTTGAAGTGGGAGGATCGATTGAGGCAGAGGCTGCAGTGAGCCAAGATCGCGCCATTGCACTCCAGCCTGGGTGACAGAGCAAGACCCTGTCTCAAAAAACAAGCAAGAAGCTATAGCAGCTTCGTAATAGTGACATCGAGTTATGTACTTCCCTGTTCTCACCTGCCAACAGCTTCCCATCAAACTGGTAATGAAATGCAAAGCCCCTCGCACGGCCTGTGTGGCTGTGCATGATCCGGCCCTCAGCTGCCTCCTTGACCTCATCTCATGCTGCTCACCCCTCACTCCCTGAGCTCCAGCCACACCAGGCTCCTCACTGTTGCCTCTGCTGTTCCTCTAACCGGAATACTTTCCCCCCGGATGCCACAATAGCCATTTCCTCAGGGAGATCTTCTTGGCTCCTTATTTGTTTGTTTGTTTGTTTTTATTATTATTTTTTGAGTTGGAGTTTTGCTCTTGTTGCCCAGGCTGGAGTGCAGTGGCACGATCTCGGCTCACTGCAACCTCTGCCTCCCAGGTTCAAATGATTCTCCTGCCTCAGCCTCCCGAGTAGCTGGGATTACAGGTGTGCGCCACCATGCCTGGCTAATTTTTTGTATTTTAGATAGAGACGGGGTTTCACCACGTTGGTCAGGCTGGTCTCGAACTCCTAACCTCAGGTGATCCACCTGCCTCAGCCTCCCAAAGTGCTGGCATTACAGGCGTGAGCCACTGTGCCCAGCTTCTGTATTTATTTTTTTCCCTCTGGGGGCTCCGTATTTATAACAGATTTCCACACCCTGCTTCATTTTTTTCATAGCACTTACTACTCCCTGATGCCGTATTATACATTTGCACTAATTTATCTCTGCCACCGTGTCTGATATGTACATAGCAGGTGCTCAGTAACTGTGTGTTGAAATATGTGACCCTTCATGGCTTGAGCCTCCCCTTCTGGCCACTGCTGAACTGAGCTTTGAGCAAGAGGCAGCTCCTCAGCCGAGCCTATCACAAGTGTGCATTCCTTGCCACCTCTGCTCCAGGCTCCAGACCGAGGGCCAGCATGCTTCTTCTGTAAAGAGCCGGGTGCTAAATAGTTCAGGCTGTACAGGCCATGCGGTCTCTGAGACAGACTCCGTCTCAAAAAAAAAAGAGTGCTTAAAGTGTAGGCTTGGGGCTGGGCACCATGGCTTATACCTGTAATCCCTAGAATTTGAGAGGCTGAGGCAGGAGGATCACTTGAGCTCAGGAGTTTAAGACCAGCCTAGACAACATAGCAAAATTCCATCTCTACAAAAAAATACCAAAAAAAAAAAAAAAATTAGCCAGGTGTGGTGGTACATACCTGTAGTCTCAGCTATTTGGGAGGCTGAGCTGGGAGGATCACCTGAGCCTGGTAGGTTGAGGCTGCAGTGAGCTGTGATTGCACTACTGCACTCCAGCCTGGGCAACAAAGTGAGACCTGTTTCTAAAAACACTGCTCCACTTGCCGTCATAGCACAAAAGCAGCCACAGGTGACACGTGAGCCGATGGCAGTGGCTGTGTTCCAATAAAACTTTACACACAAAACTTGGAGGTGGTCCCCTAGCCACCCTGCCCTAGAATCCCACGAATTCTGAGATTTTCTGCCTTTCCCCAAAATCCACATGAACAGAAAGGAAACACTCAGAACCACTTGGCAGTCTGATCAGCAGAATGAACTTCTTCCCAGAAGTGGGGAAAGCCCCTCCTGGAGCAGCTGCAGCTTTTTTTAAAACTGACAAGACACATCCTCACTCGGGAGATGCCAGTGTGGGGCCAAAGGACAGAGAGCGTACCAGCAAGGGCTGTTGGTAGAGAAGCCACCCTGGCCGCTCTCCTTGGTCTGTCTTCCAAGAAGCAGAACTGGAGAAGACTCTGAGCTCATGTCTACCATGGGCTTTTAGTTCTCATAGTTTATATTTATATTTTTTTGAGATGGAGTCTCGCTCTTGTCGCCTAGGCTGGAGTGCAGTGACGTGATCTCAGGTCACTGTGACCTCCAACCCCTGGGTTCAAGTGATTCTCCTGCCTCAGCCTCCCGAGTAGCTGAGATTACAGGCACCCACCACTATTCCCAGCTAATTTTTGTATTTTTGGTGGAGATGGGGTTTCACTGTGTTGGCCAGGCTGGTCTTGAACTCCTGACCTCAAGTGATCCACCTGCCTCGGCCTCCCAAAGTGCTGGGATTACCAGTGTGAGCCACTGCACCCGGCCAGTTCTCATGATTTAAAAGAGAGGGAACTGCATTTTTCTTTTTTCTTTTTTTTTATGGAGTCTTGCTCTGTCGCCAGGCTGGAGTGCAGTGGCACGATCTCAGCTCACTGCAACCTCCACCTCCCGGGTTCAAGCAATTCTTCTGCCTCAGCCTCCCGAGTAGCTGGGGCTACAGGTGCACACCACCACGCCCGGCTAATTTTTGTATTTTTAGTAGAGATGGGGTTTCACCATGTTGGCCAGAATGGTCTCGATCTCTTGACCTTGTGATCCACCTGCCTCGGCCTCCCAAAGTGCTGGGATTACAGGCGTGAGCCACCACGCCCGGCCCGGAACGGCATTTTTCTTTCTTGGATTCCCCTAAAATGTATTAGGAGGGGATTTAAATAGAGTCTAACTTTACAAAAAAGTTTTTTAAAATAGAGATGGGGTCTTGCTATATTGCCCAGGCTGGTCCCAAACTCCTGGCCTCTAATGATCCTCCTTCATTGGCCTCCCAAAGAGCTGGAATTATACTCGTGAGCCACCATGCCTGGCTAGAGTCTAACATTTTACATACATTATTCATTCAGGGACCTCCAACCCAGGTTTGATGAAAAGACCTGGGTTTAAAATCTGTCTCTGCCCCTTACTAGCTCTGTGACCTACTTACGGGGTTGCGGTGGTGATTAAATTACGTTTGAAAAGTGTGTCATCGTCATCATAGCTGCTAACATTTGTTAAGTGTTTATGATGTATCATGTACTTGATAAACATAGTGTAAGCATTATGAACCCTCATGGCAACCTACAGGGAGGGTCCTATTACTAAGCCCATTTTACAGACAAGGAAAACGAGTTTCGAGAGGTTAGGTAACTCGCCCAAGGTCACACAGTGAATGAGTAGCAGAGTCAGCATTCAAACCAAGTTGTCCGACTCCAGAATCCACACTCTTAACAGCTCTGCCACCGTCCTGATGCACAGAGTGTGCACTCAATAAATCATGGCCCTAATTGTAGTGGGTATTAGCTCTACCAGCAGGTATTGAGTGCAACCAAAGAGTAATTTGGCATAAAAGATGAGGATTGTGCTTCCAGGCTGGGTTATATTTGTTATACTCACCCCATTAATTCTGTTCTGGGGTCCTCATTTCTTCGATGTTTGCTTTCCTTCCACTCCTGTTCTTTCAGAGCCTTCTGATACTGGAGCGGGAGGGAGGTGGTTACCAGCTGCGGCCTCATTACAGCTAAGAGAGTGCCACTGCTGTTTATTTACGTTTATGTGCTTTGCTACCCAGCTCCCAACGTCTTTAAATAGCCACATGTGGCTAGTGACTACTGTATTGGACAGCTCAGGTCTAAATAGTTGTTTTATAACCCATTTTGCAGATGAGAAAAAATGAGAGTTAGTTAAGTAATTTGCCAAAGGTGCCCACCTCTGTAGTCGCAGAGCCACACTTTGGACCCGGGTTTCCTGCCTACGGAGCCTTCTCTCTCCACCACCGTGGCATATACACTCTTTGTACTGTACTTTTTGCAGAAATTGTTTCAAGGCACAGATTGCTTCCTAACTCATAATACCATGTGTAGATATGCAAGCCACCTTGAAATAAATGTGCAGGACATACCTAAAGAAAGCTATAAAAATTACCAAAGGATATAACAGAAGACCTGAATAAATGGGGAAAAGACTCCATGTTCCTGGATAGGAAGACTCAATATTGCAATATTATTTCCTCCTCCAAATGATCTCTGGATTCAGTATAATTCTAGTACAAGCCGGGCGCGGTGGCTCATGCCTGTAATCCTAGCACTTTGGAGGCCGAGATGGGCAGATCACGAGGTCAGGATATCGAGACCATCCTGGCTAACGCGGTGAAACCCCATCTCCACTAAAAAAAATACAAAAAATTAGCTGGGCATGGTGGCGGGCGCCTGTAGTCCCAGCTACTCAGGAGGCTGAGGCAGGAGAATGGCGTGAACCTGGGAGGCAGAGCTTGCAGTGAGCCAAGATCGCGCCACTGCACTCCAGCCTGGGCGACAGAGCGAGACTCCATTTCAAAAAAAAAAAAAAAATTCTAGTACAAATCCAGAAGAAAATTGTAGTGAAATTTGATTAAAATAATGTACTAGAACAGCCAGAACAGTTTTGTTGTTGTTGTTATTGTTGTTATTTGAAACGGAGTCTCACTCGGCTGCCCAGGTTGGAGTGCAGTGGCATGATCTCGGCTCACTGCAACCTCCACCTCCCGAGTTCAAGCAATTCTCCTGCCTCAGCCTCCCGAGTAGCTGGGATTATAGGCATGGGCCACCATGCCCGGCTAATTTTTGTATTTTTTTTAGTACAGACAGAGTTTTACCATGTTGGCCAGGCTGGTCTCGAACTCCTGACCTCAGGTGATCCGCCTGCTTTGGCCTCCCAAGGTGCTGGGATTACAGGCGTAAGCCACTGCGCCCAGCTACCAAAACAGTTTTGAAAAAGAATGTTGAGGGGGCTGGGGTGGACTTGTTCTGCCCATACTAAAATGCTGAATAAAGTGAAAATTTTAAATGGAGGACCAGCACAGGAATATATAATAGGCCAACAAGAAGTAGTTTTAAAAGGGGCATATTACATCACAAATCAGCCAGGCATAGTGGCATGCATTTGTAGTTCCAGCTACCCAGCAGGCTGAGGTGAGAGGATTAGGAAGAGCTGGACCATTAATTAACATTAATAAATACGAGGGCTGGGTGCCGTGGCTCACACCTGTAATCCCAACACTTTGGGAGGCCAAGGCAAGCAGATCACCTAAGGTCTGGAGTTTGAGACCAGCCTGGCCAACACGGTGAAACTGGATCCTTACCTCATGCCATATATAAAGCTGGATCCTTACCTCATGCCATGTATAAAGATCTAAACATAAGGGAACCCGGCCGGGCATGACGGCTCACCCCTGTAATCCTAGCATTTTGGGAGGCCAAGGCAGGAGGATCCCTTGAGCCCAGGAGTTCGAGAGCAGCCCGGGCAACATAGGGAGACCCTGTCTCTATCAAAAATAAAAATAAAATAAAATAAATAAAAACATAAGGGGACCAAAAACCAGCAGTGAAAAAACAAAAAAGATCTAAACCTAAAAACCAAAACCAAATTGTCCTAAAACTATAAAAGAAAAAAGGCACTTTTGTGGCCAACCGTGGTGGCTCATGCCTGTAATCCCCACACTTTGGGAGGCTGAGGTGGGCAGATCTCTTGAGCTCAGGAGTTCGAGACCAGCCTGGCCAACATGGCAAAGCCCTATCTCTACTAAAAAATACAAAAATTAGCCAGGCATGGTCGAAGGTGCCTGTGATCCCAGCTACTTGGGAGGCTGAGGCAGGAGAATCACCTGAACCTGGGAGGCGCAGGCTACAGTGAGCCGAGATTGTGCCAGTGCACTCCAGCCTGGGCAACAGAGCGAGGCTCCATCTCAAAAAAAAAAAAAAAAAAGAAAAAAGGCACTTCTGTAATCTTACATTGGGAAAAATGGGAAACTATAAAGGAAAATACTGGTAGATTTGACTGCATCAAAATTAAAAATTTCTCAATAGGGCAAAAAAATGACAAGCAAAGTTTAAAGGTCAATTGATAACAGGGGGGAAAATAATGTATAACAACACATTAGGTTAAATCCTTAAAGAGCTGCAACATGGCTGGGCGCGGTGGCTCACGCCTGTAATCCCAGCACTTTAGGAGGCTGAGGCGGGTGGATCATCTGAGGTTGGGAGTTCAAGACCAGCCTGACCAACATGGAGAAACCCCATCTCTACTAAAAGTACAAAATTAGCCGGGCACGGTGGCGCATGCCTGTAATCCCAGCTACTCAGGAGGCTGAGGCAGGAGAATCGCTTGAACCTGGGAGGCAGAGGTTGCAGTGAGCCGAGATCGCGCCACTGCACTCTAGCCTGGGCAACAAGAGCAAGATTCCGTCTCAAAAAAAAAAAAAAAAAAAAAAAGCTGCAACAAATAACAACAAAAACACAAGCAGCCAGTGGAAGATTGGGCAAAGGCTGTGAATACTTAGTTCCTAGAAGAAGAGAAACACGTGGCTAATACGGATGTTCCACTGCGCTTTTAATCAGAGAAGTACAATTTAAAACAGGTACTATTTTTCACCAAATGGACTGGAAAAAATTAGACTAATTATATCCAGTGTTGGCCAGCATGGTGGGAGTGTAAATCAGTCAGACATTCTAGACGGGCAGGTGGCAGGACCCAGGCAGATTGTGAATGTGTTTGTCTGTTGGCTCAGCAGTTCCTCTTGCAAGCACTCACCATACAGAAGCATCCACACAGGACTGCACAATGGTCACTGCAATATTATGTGCTATGTCCAGGAACTGGATATGATATCCATATTTAACAATGGTTGAAGTATGGTACATCACAATGATATGGAAATATACATGGATATACCTTAAAGGCAAAACAAGTTTCAGAACGAATATAGCATGATCTTATTTTCCTTTTTTTTTTTTTTTGAGACAAGTTCTTGCTCCAGGCTGGAGTGCAGTGGTGCCATTACACCTCACTGCAACCTTGAACTCCTGGGCTCAGGGGATACCTCCCCCTGACCCCTGCCTCAGCCTCCCAAGTAGGTGAGACTATAGGTGCATGCCACCATGCCCAGCTAATTTATTTTTATTTTTATTTTTTGCCCCGGCTAGAGTGCAGTGGTGCGATCTCGGCTCACTGCAACCTCCACCTCCTAGGGTCAAGCGATTCTCCTGCCTCAGCCTCCCAAGTAGCTGGGATTACAGGAATGTGCCACCACACCCAGCTAATTTTTGTATTTTTAGTAGAGATGGGGTTTCACCATGTTAGCCAGGCTGGTCTCAAACTCTTGACCTCAACTGATTTGCCTGCCTTGGCCTCCCAAAGTGCTGGGGTTATAGGTGTGAGCCACCACGCCTGGCTAATTTTTAATTTTTTGTTTGTTTGTTTGTTTTTGTAGACACAGCGTTTTGCTATGTGGCTGAGGCTGGTCTCAAACTCCTGGCCTCAAACGATCCTCCTGCCTCGGGCCTCCCAAAGTGTTGAGATTACAGGCATGAGCCACCACTCGTGGCATTCCTTTTTTTCTTGTTTCTTTCTTTCTTTCTTTCTTTCTTTTTCTTTTTTTCTTAGGTCTGTGTATACAGGAAAAGAGTTGGGGGGATACGTGCACACCAAGCTGTTGGCAGTAGTAAATGGGAGCAAGGGGGCCTTTATTCTTTATACACACCTCTGTGTTGCTTCCATTTTTACAATGAGCAAATGTTTTCAGAATAATTTTTCTTTAAAGGTATCTTAGCTGAGAAAAGAGTCTGAGTTCCAGCCCTGGGTCCTGTCACTTAACTAAAAACCATATTGAGGGACTTAACCTCGTCTCTGTAAATACACACATATACACATTCTTTTCCATGTGGGAATTATAATTCAAGAGAATGAATAATATTCTGTTTTTTTGTTTGTTTGTTTTTTGTTTTTTGTTTTTGAGAAGGAGTCTTGCTCTGTTGCCCAGGCTGGAGTGCAGTGGCGCGATCTCGGCTCACTGCAAGCTCCGCCTCCCGGGTTCCTGCCAGTCTCCTGCCTCAGCCTCCGGAATAGCTGGGACTACAGGCGCCTGCCACTACGCCTGGCTAATTTTTTGCATTTTGCTTAGTAGAGACGGGGTTTCACTATGTTAGCCAGGATGGTCTTGATCTCCTGAGCTCGTGATCCACCCACCTCGGCCTCCCAAAGCGGTGGGATTACAGGCGTGAGCCACTACAGCCCAGCCCTGTTTTTTTTTTTTTTGGAGACAGAGTCTCACTCTGCTGCCCAGGCTGGAGTGCAGTGGCACAATCTCAGCTCACTGCAACCTCTGCTCCCTGGGTTCAAGCAATTCTCCTTCCTCAGCCTCCTGAGTAGCTGGGAGTACAGGTGCCTGCCACCGCACCCAGCTAATTTTCGTATTTTAGTAGAGAACGAGGTTTCACCATCTTGGCCAGGCTGGTCTTGAACTCCTGACCTCGTGATCCACCCGCCTTGGCTTCCCGAAGTGCTGGGATTACAGGTGTGAGCCACCACACCCAGCCCTGTTTTGGTTTTTTAATTAGAACATTGCACTAGATCTCTAAGGATGCTTCCAGCTGTAACATCTGTCTATAGGCTCTCTGATCTCAGATTTACTCAGATTTTGAAATTAAAAAAAAAAAAAAAAAAGCTCTACCCCAGTGTGGTCGTACTTAATGCTGAAGTGTGCAATAATGTTTCCAGCTGTTGCTGAGAGGGATTATGCAGTTTTTGCAGGCTTATTCCTCTTTCTTTCAGCTCTAGAAATCTTTCCTTCTGGTGCTCTGATTTGCCTGCCTCTGGGAGGAAGGGAAGGGAAGACCCTGCAGGACTGAGGTTTGTCCTGGCTGACAGGCCTGCCAGGCTTGTTCCGGGCTGCAGAGAAGAGAGGCTATTTTTGTTGTGGGGGCTGAATTGTTGGTCTCTCTCCAGGAGCACATGCTTGTTGGTGTGGTTGATGTATCTTGCCTGCTGTGGCCGTCTCTACCACTGCTTCCAGAAAACACTTGAGAATATGTTTGTCCCAAGAGCTTAAACCTGAGATCAGGATCAGGCATCTGTGCTCTTGTCTTGTGTTCCACTCCCTTCTGGCCATTGGAAAGGCAGTAGCAGAACAGGATATGGCTAACATGAACTTGGAGAGACTTTTCTCCTAGAGATGTGCTTGAAAGGGGCCCTCTCTCTGTAACTGCGGTTGCAGTGAACTCAGTCCAATATCTGGGCTTTCTTGTCCTTAAGTAGGCTGATGGAGCTGCCCTTGCCCTCACCAGCCTGGTGGGGTTTGCACAGTGCTGCAGTTCATCTCACCTACTGTCCAAATCTCCTTTTATCAGCCCAGTCCAGGAACAGTGGTGTCCTTCTTGGTGTAGGGCTTAACATGAGCCTTGCATGCACCTAGATCCATATCCAGCATTGCAGGCAATTCTAGTATTCCATGTCAAGAAGGCTGGCAAAAAGGCTGGTGGGGCAGGTGCCCCAGTCCATCGGCCCTTAGTATATGCAGAGGGTAGCTCCAAGTGGGGCCACTGTGATATGAAGGAGGATTGTTTGAATTCAGGAGATTGAGGCTGCAGCGAGCCGTGATCACACCACTGCACTCCAGCCTGCATGACAGAGTGAGACCCTGTCTCAAAACAAACAGGCCGGGCACAGTGGCTCACGCCTGTAATCCCAGCACTTTGGGAGGCCAAAGTGGGTGGATCACCTGAGGTCAGGAGCTTGAGACCAGCCTGGCCAACATGGCGAAACCTCGTCTCTACTAAAGATAAAAAATTAGCTGGGCATGGTGGTGGGCACCTGTAATCCCAGCTACTTGGGAGGCTGAGGCAGGAGAATCACTTGAACCCAGGAGGCGGAGGCTGCAGTGAGCTGAGATCGTGCCACTGCACTCCAGCCTGGGCAACAGAACAAGACTTTGTCTCAATAAAACAAACAACAACCAAAAAGAAAAGAAAAAAGATACTTTTCTAATATATGACTGGGAAAAATGGGAAACTATAAAGGGAAAGATGGACAGATTTGACTGTCTAAAAATTAAAAATTTCTCAATAGGGCAAAAAAATAACATAAGCAAAGTTTAAAGGTCTATTGACAATGGGAGGAAAATACGTCTAGTGCTCTCTGTATCAATGCCCCAACTCTGGGTTTGTGTGGCATTGATCTAGACAGCACTATACATAGTGCCCCTGAAGTTGTGCCATGCTGTGGCCCTGGCCTGAAGCTTGCCACCACTTGAGACCTATGCATGGACAGTGGATCCCTCCAGCCTCAAGTTGTCACTGTGTGGACTGCTGACTGGGTGCCTCTGGGGGACTGGGCTGTAAAGATACAGCTGTTGCCTGCTGGAACCTCCAGTGCCAGAGCAGCAGCTGGGACAGGGGTGGTTTGAGGTAGACGTCTCTGCTGGTCATTGTGGATACACCATTTGACTGATTTTTTTTAGCTACCTTCTTGATTCCAGAACTTTTGTAGCCCTCCTCTTAATCCATTTCTGATTTGGAGGGTTTTTTTTTTTTCTTTCAGTTGCAGAGCTATTTTGCTGCATGTGAGGATGAGACCCCTGCCATCCGGAACCATGACAAGGTCCTACAGCGTCTGTGTGAGCACCTGGACCACGCCCTGCTGTACGGGTAAGGTGGAGGAAGTTTCCAAAGACGACAGAGCACAACCCAGGCCATGAGTAGCCTCCACAGAGAAACCCTTAGCTTCTCTGCCTTTTCTTTCTTCTCTCCCCTTGGCAGAAAGGGATTTGTCCCACTCAGGTGGGCCACAGTCTCTCTGTAGTTACCCCAGTAAATCATCTCTGGGCAGACATAAATGATGGAGGGAGGATTTGCCACAAATGATATGTTGGTGTGAAGGTGTGTTGGGTGCCTGGGAGACCTGCTGGGGATCCATCGCTTCCTGCCTTGCGCTCGCTGCTGGACCAGCCGACTGCAGCTTCCCAGGGTGGCCCCATGCAGGTCACAGCAGCTCCTGTCCTGTTTTCTCAGACTGCAAGACCTCTCCTCTGGCTACTGGGTGCTCGTGGTGCATTTTACTCGGAGAGAGGCCATCAAGCAGATCGAGGTGCTGCAGCACGTGGCCACCAACCTGGGGCGCAGTGAGTAGTCACAAGGAGACGCTGGGGAAGGGACCAGCTCCACCTTCTCTGTGGGTAGCTTGGGGCTCTGTCCCAGGCTTACCCTCAGGGTCAGCCCTGGGAGGCGAATTAACCTGGTGGTGTCCAGTAGCAGTGGGGTGTTAAAATGCCAGCACCAGGCCAGGCATGGTGGCTCACACCTATAATCCCAGCATTTTGGGAGGCTGAGGAGGGAGGATGGCTTGAGGCCAGGAGTTTAGACCAGCCTGGGCAACACAGTGAGACCCCATCTCTACAAAAATTTAAATATTATATGGATGTCTTGGTAGACACCTATAGTCCCAGCTACTCAGGGGCTGAGGTGGGAGGATGGCTTGAGCCCAGGAGTTTGAGGCTGCAGTGAGGCATGACCACAGCATTGCACTCCAGCCTGGAAGAAAGAGTGAGACCCCATCTCTAAAGATTTAGGAAAATGGCCGGGCACAGTGGCTCATGCCTGTAATTCCAACACTTTGGGAGGGTAAGGCAGGAGGATCCCTTGAGCCCAGGAATTTAAGGCTGTAGTGAGCTATGATCACACCACTATACTCCAGCCTGGGTGACAGAGTCTCTGTCTCAAAAAATAAAATAATAGTAATAAATAATAAATTTATAAAATGCCAGCCCCCTCCATGAGGCCTCTTTTCTCCCTGCATATGATGGTTTTTTGGCACAGCAGTGATGGGGAGAAGGAGGGCGAGCTGCCAGCGAGAGCTGGACTCCTATGGAATCCCAGCCTGAGCACGTGCTATGGAGTCTGGTTTCTCTCCCTGAGCTGGGATCACTGTTAGCCTACAGGATCAGTGCGGAGTCCTGGCGTTTCTTGACCTGTCTGAAGTGTGCAGTCTGCCCTCTTTATCAGAATTTCCTGGCCAGCTACATGCTGAGGTCTGATTAGGAAAATAAAGCACTCAGGGGTTCTGGTACCCCACCAAGCACAAAGGCCACTGAAGTGCCTGGTCCCATTATTACCTGCTCTTTCTTTCCTTTCTGCGCTTGCTTGGCAAATAAAAGCCAGCAATCTGAGAGGCCTTCCTGCCGGTTACTCCTGCCTTTGTTTGCAGGCCGTGCCTGGCTGTACCTGGCCCTCAATGAGAACTCCTTGGAGAGCTACCTGCGGTTGTTCCAGGAGAACCTGGGTCTGCTGCATAAGTACTACGTCAAGTGAGTATCTGGGACGGTCTGTCTCCCCTAGCCTCAGAGCTCCCTTTCAGCTACCTCCCAAAGGCTCTTGTCATGCAGACAGCACAGTGTGCCACATCAGTGATGCCAGAGAGCCATTAGAACCTTGCCAGTAGCTGGGTAGCCTTCACCGGGAGCACCGGTGTCCCATCTGGGCTCCTGGGTACAGTCTGGGTCTCTGCTGCTCCCTGGTCCTCCTCCCAGGCTTCAGACCTGACCAGTGCCCAAGCTTTGGCTCAGCCTTTGCTGGGGTTGCTGCAGGAACAGAGTGTGTACAGCAGCTGCTGAGAGCCTGACAAGCCTTGTGCTCGTCCATCTCTGAAGACACTGGCAGGACAGTGCAGTGTGGCTGCTAACCCAGTAGGAGATCGCTGAGAGGGTGGTGGGCAACAGCTATATCAAGCTGGGTGCCGTCCAAGGTGGGGGACATCACGTGTCAAATTTCAACACAGCTGGTATGTTGGTAAGGTTAGGCCAGGCTGGTAAACAGACCCAGAGGCACCATCGTGGCTTCTCGTGTCTTGCAGGAATGCCCTGGTCTGCAGCCACGATCACCTGACGCTCTTCCTGACCTTGGTGTCCGGGCTAGAGTTCATTCGTTTCGAGCTGGATCTGGTGAGACACCAGGGCTCTCAGTGCTTGTGGGAAGCAGTGGAGGGGGCAGGGTGGGGGCAGGGTGGGCGGTGGCTTCATTTTTCAGGTCTTGTTGAGGGAGCTTGTTGAGTATGACTGGGCTTGAGCAAAGCTTGTTTTTTCGGGCGAGGGAAAGGTTTCAGGGTCCATCGAATTGAGTGAGAAGAGAAGTGATGGCAAGAATTCCTGGTTCAGGTGACTTTTTCCTATCTCTCTATCCAACTTGGAGAAAAGCCACATTGCCTGGAGTATCTTAGCCCAGAAGAACTGGCCTTCATGTTTAGGATGTGAAGAGTTAGAAGGACAAGGCAGATTCAGCCTGGTGCTTCTGGGGTTCTGAAAAGTGTCATCAGCTCCATGACGAGCCTTCAGCCACCCTCTTCAAGTTCTCAAGTTTCTCTCCCCATCACACCCTGTACAAACGGGATGCTGGCCCACATGGAGCCAAAGAGGCTCCCAGGCACCTCTTGGACTGGGCTCAAAATGGATGCAGCTGCCCCGTCCTAATCAAATGACCTTCCTTGGGCCAGGCGCAGTGGCTCACACCTATAATCTCAGCACTTTGGGAGGCTGAGGTGGGTGGATCACCTGAGGTCAGGAGTTCGAGACCAGCCTGGCCAACATGGCGAAACCTCGTCTCTACTAAAAAAATACAAAAGTTAGCAGGGTGTGGTGATGGGCGCCTATAATCCCAGCTACTTGGGAGGCTGAGGCAGGAGAATCGCTTGAACCTGGGAGGTGGAAGTTGCAGTGAGCCGAGCCATGTCATTGCACTCCAGCCAGGGCAACAGAGTGAGACTCTGTCTCAAAAAAAAAAAAAAATAAGAGAGAGAGAGATAGCGGGGGCATCAAAGGGTGTAGCTGAGTTCTGACAGCTCTGTCTTCCATCAGCCTGAAGTCCACAGCTTTAAAAGCCAACACTATTCACATTGCTCTTCTTAGCAGCTTTTCTTTGAATTTACTACTTTAAGCCATTGATTTCCCAAAGAGGCACATCTGTGTCTCCCAGGCCTGGATCCTGCTGTCTGCAGAAGGCCGCTGCACGAGGCCTCCCACCAAACGGGCCTCCTCTACTCTCTCCTCAGGATGCCCCTTACCTAGACCTGGCCCCCTACATGCCCGACTACTACAAACCTCAGTACCTGCTGGACTTTGAAGACCGCCTTCCCAGCTCGGTCCACGGCTCAGACAGTCTGTCCCTCAACTCCTTCAACTCCGTCACCTCCACCAACCTGGAGTGGGATGACAGTGCGATTGCCCCATCTAGTGAGGGTGAGTGGCCCCAGGGCAGAAAAGCTAAGCCCCTGTTGTGAAACAGACTTGAACTGCTTAAGTCTGGCTGGGTGATGTCTTCCTTGGCTAGTTTTGGTCTGGTGGCTGAAATTTGCAATTAAACAGGGCTGGCCATTTCCCAGATCTTCATCTCCTCAGAGTCCCTGTGGTGGCTAAAAAGTGGATTCTGGGCACAAAAAGCTGAAATTTTATATATATATATATAAAATATATATTTTTTAAGGTTAGACCCTTTTCCAGAAGGTTCTAGTCACATGCCTGTGGCAGTTTTCTAAACAAGGAAGGTTTAGCAGTGGGACCTGGAAACCTTGTCACAGGGTTGAGTGTTGCCTGTTCTGGGGAGCTTGTCTGACCCCACATTCTTTGCAGAAAGAGGTTAAGCAACCCCTAGAAGAAGAAAGAACCAGGCAGGTCTGAAGCACAGGGAAACCTTGCCACTGTGTCCTGTGTGTCCGTCCGATTTCTCTGAGTTCCTTCTGCGCTCGCTGATGTGTTTGGGATGGTCGCACCCTTTGCATCAGGGACCGAGGAAAAAGCTGCAGGTCATTTTGTTGTCTTGACCCAGTGATTTACTGGAACAGCCTGGTTTCTTTCAAACCTTAGGCCCTGGTGTTCATGGATAAAACTGGCCATTTTCCCCTCTTTATCTCCTGTGGGAGATCAGAGCCCTTCATTTACTTCACCCCACCACCTCACCTCCAGGGAAGGGGATCCCAGCCCCAGTTTAGCCCTGGGGCACCCTAGAATTGCCTCAGCATTGAGACCTTGACCTTCCCCTTTCTTTATTTCTGCTGTACCACGGGTTATATGTCCCAGGAAGGGAGGTCCCCTCTCAAACTTGCTGTTAGCAAGACCTGCATTGCTGACCGTGCAAGCTGAAGACGGCGGCTCAGTCTCCTTAGGTTGGGCCCATGGGCCACCTTAGAGGAGCTGGAGGGGTGGGCCTTGCCGGAAGAGCCAGGGCAAGGATGGATCCATGGATGGAGGTGTCCCCTCAGCAATTTGGAGATTGTGCAACTGCAGCTGCCAGGGCAGCGTCTCCTTGCCCTGCTAGGGTACGGAGGGAAGGCACGTAAGAGGTAGAAAACAAAGCTAGGCACAGGCAGCCAGGCTTCTCTCTGCCAGAACTAGCTTCTGGATGTGGAAAGGGGTCACCCTGACAGGTCTTTCCAGCTGGTTGGAGGCTCCTGGGCCAGCGCCTGACTGAGAGGCAGTCAGGGCCCTAGTAAGTTTCCCCAAGGTTGTTGGATACAATGTAGAAAGTTGAAGTTTTCCTCTCCTATTTCCTCCCCGTGTCTCCCACCCCATTTCCCCTCCCCTCCCTCCAGTCGTCCTTCCACTGCCTGTGTTTCTAATCTTCAGTTTTGTCCCTCGTTTTTGTAGATTATGATTTTGGAGATGTGTTTCCAGCAGTGCCGTCTGTACCCAGCACAGACTGGGAAGGTGGGCCAGAGTCCGCTGTTACCCTCTTTTCCTGTTTTGCAATGTTTCCATGCCAAGCTTGCTGCATGTATCAAATCAGCTCCTTATTATTTATAATAATATCCATAATCATAATAAAGCCAAGTTTGGTGTTCTAATAGATGGAATTCTGCAGTGGGAAAACTCAACCTCTAGCCATAGGCAAATCCCTTCTCCCAGTGCAGGGCTCCTGCCTTTGCTCAGTGGCCTTTCGGAGTCACTAAGTGGCTGCATTTCGGGAGATACAGGGTCACCCTTCCTGATTCCAGTGCTAGCTGATGCTCTCGGGGTGTGTAGGGCCTGACCCAGTGAACCAAGACTTGTTCTGGAAAACCGTGCCTTTAAACATGCGGGTTGTAAGCTCCTGCGGGTCAGATGAGCATCGAAGAGAAAGAGCTTGATTCTTTCAGTCTGTTCCTAATGGCTTCTTCTTGGGTGTTTTGGAGTGGTTGAGGTCCAAGTCAGGGAACTGCCCAGGTACAGCTGAAACTTCCTACAGACAGAATCTCTTTGAAGCTTTAAAGCAGATTAAAAGGAAATCTGCCAGCCCTCCCACCCTGTCTGCTGGGCAGTAGCAGTGCCTGGGCATTTTTCTGCCTAAAATTCCACTTCACAAATTCACAAAGCTATTCCCAGGTGGCCACGATTACTCAAAGCAAAGTCTATGTTGCCAATAAGGTGAATGTTTCCCCCTTAAATCTGAGGCCATAGCAGATCCCTGTTATTTTACTTTATGTTATTTTATTTTACTTTTTGAGACAGAGTCTCGCTCTGTTGCTCAGGCTGGAGTGCAGTGGTGTGATCTTGGCTTACTGTAACCTCCACCTCCCGGGTTCAAGCGATTCTCCTGCCTCAGCCTCCCAAGTAGCTGGGATTACAGGTGTGTGCCACCACGCCTGGCTAATTTTTGTATTTTTAGTAGAGATGGGGTTTTACCATGTTGGCCAGGCTGGTCTCGAACTCCTGACCTCAGGTGATCCACCCCATCTCATCCTCTCCAAGTGTGGGATTACAGGCATGAACCACTGCACCTGGTCCAAATCCCTGTTATTAAAGAGCCTCCTACCTTCTGGGCCACTTCCAGCCTGGAACAGGGGAGGTGAGGGAACCTGGCCTCTGAACAGGGGAGGTGAGAACTGCCACACCCTGAGGATGAGGGGCACGTGGCTCTCCCCGCATTATTAGAGACATGATCGCTGAGTAATGGGTGACAGGTGATCCGTTCCCAGATAATGTGAGTATGAAATACCTTAACTCTGTGGGAAATTAGATGTGGCATTGGGAAAAATAAACTATGACACTTGGCCAAGAGTAGCATTGAAGGGTCCCCTGTTTGAGTTAAATTAGCTTAGATTCCAGAATTCCATCATAACATCATGTACCCTCTCAGCCTCTCTTCTTGCAGCACACATGCTGGATATTGTTTTTTTTTCCCTCCGATTCTAACAACTAACCCCCCCCTCCTGACACGCCTGTTGCAGTCACTTGACAAGCAGGGCCTGACCTTCCTCTACAGCCTTTCAGAGCTCCCTGCGGCCTGAGAACTAACAGCCCAGTTGCACTGCTTGCCTCAGGGCAGGGTGAGATTTCTGGAGTTCCTGGAGCAGGATTCCTGAGTTCACTCTGGCAGCTCACCCGGGGAGGCTCTGTCTTCTCCTTGGACCTGGAGAAAGGCAGGACTTGGGTCAGCTCCAAACTCTGAGCCTGGGGTGGCCTTCCCCTGGTCTTTGGCTTATTTACAGAACTGATGGGCATCCAGGCCTTGACACCCACCACATCTCATGATCTGCCCACTCACCTCTCAGGGTTCCTCTTAGGTGCAACTGCGTGTGCTGAGGAGAATCACAGGGGCCGGAGCAAGAACACATGGGCTTGGCAGGAGCCTGCTTTGGGACCGAGAGACACGGTTTTCTGTATCTTAGAACTCAGGCTCTGGGATCCCCGGAAATCTGGAAAAAGTCCCCGATGTTGCTGGTCTTTTCTGGCAGAGCTACTCATTGCCTTTAGCCTCCTCTTTTGTCCTTATATTAAAAGACAGCAGACTTAAAAAAAAAAAAAAAAAAAAGGGCCAGGCTCACACCTGTAATCCCAGCACTTTGAGAGGCTGAGGCTGGAGGATCACCTGAGCCCAGGAGTTTGAGACCAGCCTGGGCAACACAGGAGGACCCCGTCTCTACTAAAAATATAAAAATTAGCCAGGCTTGGTGGTGCACACCTATAGTCCCAGCTACTCTGTGGGCTGAGGCAGGGCAGGAGGATCACTTGAACCCAGGAGGTCGAGGCTACAGTGAGCTGTGATTGCGCCACTGCGCTCCAGTCTGAGCGACACAGCGAGACCCTGTCTCAAAAAAAAAAAAAAAAAGGACGGTGTGCTGCATCAGCAGACAGCTGCCCTGTGGCTTCCAAGAGGCACTAAGTTGACAGCTGGTTGGGCCCCCAGTGGGGCTGCGGGGTGCATGTTTGCCTCTTTTCTTCCGGGCAGACAGCGGCCAGCAAGATGAGCATTGGCCGGCAAATAGAGCATGACCAGCGATGGCCCTTGCCATTGACCCTCACCCAGGCAGTTTCACCAGCTGGGCCTCAGCTCTCTGCTTGGGTGGCTCCCATCTGCCACTGGCCATATGGGCTGTGTGCTTCACCTGCCCGTGCTTCCTCTCCTGCCCTGTTCCAGTAACCAGGGGCAGATGGCTGGGTGGGGCGGGATGTCTAAGCCAGCTCCCCTCTCGGGGGCTGTGTCAGGGTATGACTCAGAAAGGACTAGTCAGTGAGCTGACACTTGAATGAAACGGAATTCTTGGCCGGGCGCGGTGGCTCACGCCTGTAATCCCAGCATTTTGGGAGGCCGAGGTGGGCAGATCACGAGGTCAGGAGATCGAGACCATCCTGGCCAACATGGTGAAACCCCAGCTCTACTAAAAATACAAAAATTAGCTGGGCATGGTGGCGCATGCCTGTAATCCTAGCTACTCGGGAGGCTAAGGCAGGAGAATCACTTGAACCTGGGAGTTGGAGGTTGTAGTGAGCCGGGCTCGCACCACTGCACTTCAGCCTGGCGACAGAGAGAGACTCCGTCTCAAAAAAAAAAAAAAAAAGAAAGAAAGAAATGGAGTTCTCAGCACCACCCTTGCAGGGGCGCCTGGTCCTGCCCCCGAGGAGTGTGTAGGGTCAGGGGTGCTGGGGAGAAGCAGCCTGGGGGGCGGCCTCTCGGACCCCTGTCTTTGCCCCTTCACACCTTGTTCTCATTGCCCTGCTCTGTCATCTTGTCTCTACTCTGTGCTCTGGGCATTTCCCTCTGCCCCATGGTTCCCACCCCTTGGGCTCCCATCCTGTCTCCCAGCCTCTGCCCCCACTCTGCACCCCTCACTTTCTCTGCTGTCTTCCTCCATTCTTCTCCCTTTGTGTTCCTTTTACCTCTGCAAGGGACCCTTCAGAGGACTTTGGGCACCTCTCAGCCCTACAAGTGGGGTATGGGGCTAACGGGGCTGCTGGGTACCCCTGTAGCGTCCTGGCAGGAAGGCTCTGAGGGTAACCTAAGAGGCATGCAGCCTGGCTCCTCTCTAGGGCTCCCAGCCACCCATGGAGGCCTCGAAGTCACCATCCCTATGGGACTTAAGCCTGGAGCTTGAGCCTGGAGGCTGGTTCACCACGGGGGCCCTTAACACAAACTCAGCCACTAATTGCTGTGAGCTCTGGAGGGCCCCCAGGGGTGGTGGAGATGGTGTTCCTTCCAAGTTGCTCCTAAAGTACAAA
This sequence comes from Gorilla gorilla gorilla, assembly GCF_029281585.2. NCBI lineage: Eukaryota > Metazoa > Chordata > Mammalia > Primates > Hominidae > Gorilla > Gorilla gorilla. The sequence goes on along the minus strand of NC_073224.2, from coordinate 224,459,474 downwards.
AACCCATGTCCTGTGAGGTTGTGGCTTCTACTCGAAATAGGGCCACCCCTGTCAGGTTTCCCTGGGAGGAACTGGCCAGCCTGCCTCCCTCCTGGGCTAACGCATGCTCTGGGGGTCAGGGACCCCGGGGGGTGCCTGACAGGGTGTCTCCTGCTTCCTTGTCCCCCAGATGGAGACCTCACAGACACGGTCAGTGGTCCCCGCTCCACAGCCTCCGACCTGACCAGCAGCAAGGCCTCCACCAGGAGCCCCACCCAGCGCCAGAACCCCTTCAACGAGGAGCCGGCAGAGACTGTGTCCTCCTCTGACACCACCCCCGTGCACACCACCTCTCAGGAGAAGGAGGAGGACCAGGCCCTGGACCCGCTGGATGCCTGCACGGAGCTCGAGGTCATCAGGTCAGCAGGGAGGGGCCCAGAAAGGAGCTGAGGTCCTGGGGTCCAACCTGTCCACTCCCAGCATCAGCTGTTCATCCAGGGCAGACCGGGACACCCCCTGAGGGCAGTTGCATGCCTTCCTGGAAACCCTTCCCACCTCTAGGAGGTTCTTTGAGCAAGAGGAAGTGGACGCCTGTCCTAGTCAGCTCGGCTGCTGGAACTAAGCACCGCAGACAGGCGGCTTCCACAACAGACATTCTTTCTCACAGCTCTGGAGCCTACAGTCCGAGGTCAGCGTGCCGGCATGGCCAGCCTCTGATGAGGGATTCACAGATGTCCCTCTTCTTGCTGTGTTGTGGCGGGGAGCGGAGAGAGAGCTCTCTAGGGTCCCTTTTATGAGGGTGCTGATCCCATTCCTGAGGATCCCACCCTCAGGACCTCATCACCTCCCACCCCCTGATACCATCACATTGGGAGTTAGGATTTCAACACAGGAATTTGGAGGGGACACACACATTCACTCCATTGTAGGGCTCAAGCCCTTGGAAGCAGGTGGCACAGGCAGCGACCGTGGCTGGTGTCTGGGGCCATGTCCAGGCTGCCAGGGCATTTGCTGGGTCTGCCTAAGATCAGAAAGCACCTTCAGGCTGTGCTTCTTCCCAAGGGAGTTCTTGGAAGTTAAGATACAATTTCTGAGATTCATTGAAAGAAAAGTATCTTTGTCATATGGGCAGGACATGGAAAGGAAGGACGTGGTGGGTGGCCAGCAGGGACTGTCAACCAGAGCCTCCCCGGCTCCCTGACCTCCCCGACCCCCTCTTGAAACTTCACACTAAGAGGAGAAGCCCTGTGTGCGTGTCAGACTGCCCAGGCTTGCTGGCCTGAGGCGGGGGATTGCTCCCCAGTGACTGGAGCCAGGAGGCCACCCCATGGGCTGGTTCCAGTCCACAGCAGCATCATGCTCAGACCTGGGGTCCCTTAGCTAAGCCCACTCCAGCCAACCTGGAGCCAGAGTGGGACCCGGAGCGTGAGCCCAGAAAGCGCTGAGTGCTTTCTGGGTGATTCCTCCATGATGATGCCTAAGGGAAGTGAGGTCAGCTCAGGATCCACATCCGAAGGGGGGCTGAGTGGAGGGGGCATTGCCTGACCAGCCATGGCCTGTTTTTCTTTCCTAGAGTGCAGCTAGCTCAGCTGTTCCATTAGGAGGAATTCAGTAGACCCACTCTGGGGTTTCTCTGGCTGCAGCCATCTGTGCCCAGCCCATGCTACCCCCACCCCGCCCCTGCCAGCAAAGGGGGTGCCTCGGGGCCTGAGCCACTGTTGTCCTCTGACCCAGTGCCTCCACCCAGCATTGCCTAGGACCACTGACGCGCTAGCTGTGCCCTTGGAGGCTACATGGCCAGCATTGCCACCGTGACCCAGCCTGGTTTTCCTCAGCACTGGACTACTCAGGTGTTAACTCTGTCCCCATCGTTACTGTCCCAGGGTCACAAAGAAGAAGAAAATTGGCAAGAAGAAAAAGAGCAGATCAGACGAGGAGGCAAGTCCACTCCACCCCGCCTGCAGCCAGAAGAAATGTGCCAAGCAGGGGGACGGTGACAGCCGCAACGGCAGCCCAAGCCTTGGGCGGGACTCGCCAGACACTACGCTTGCCTCCCCCCAGGAGGAGGGAGAGGGGCCGAGCAGCACCACGGAGAGCAGCGAGCGCTCCGAGCCGGGCCTGCTGATCCCTGAGATGAAGGACACCTCCATGGAGCGCTTGGGGCAGCCCCTGAGCAAGGTTATCGACCAGCTCAACGGGCAGCTGGACCCCAGCACCTGGTGCTCCCGTGCTGAGCCCCCAGACCAGTCCTTTCGGACCGGCTCTCCCGGGGATGCCCCGGAGAGGCCGCTGCTTTGCGACTTTAGTGAGGGGCTTTCAGCCCCAATGGACTTCTACCGCTTTACCGTCGAGAGTCCAAGCACTGTTACATCAGGTGGCGGCCACCATGACCCTGCAGGGTTTGGCCAACCGCTGCATGTTCCTAGTAGCCCTGAGGCTGCTGGCCAAGAAGAAGAGGGAGGAGGAGGAGAGGGACAGACGCCTCGGCCCCTAGAGGATACCACGAGGGAGGCTCAGGAGCTGGAGGCCCAGCTGTCCCTGGTCAGGGAGGGGCCTGTGTCTGAGCCAGAGCCTGGGACCCAGGAGGTTCTCTGCCAGTTCAAGCGAGACCAGCCCAGCCCGTGTCTGAGTAGCGCTGAGGATTCTGGGGTGGATGAGGGACAGGGGAGCCCTTCGGAGATGGTCCATTCCTCGGAGTTCAGGTAACAAGACTCTGCAGCTGGCATGGGACTCTCCCAGCCCTTGAAGCTGGGGACACTGCGCCTCTGACCTCCAGATAAATTAAGCACTAGGAAGACCTAGCCTGAGTGAGAAGGGGTGTGAGCCTCCCTCCCTAACTTTGGCTCCTAGTGGGAGGCGGAGGCACTACCCCCTGGCTCTGGGGTGGGGTGTGGCCTCTCTCACCGCTGCCTGCCTGACACCTCGCCCTCCTGACTTGGCCCTCACAGAGTAGACAACAATCACCTGCTCCTGCTCATGATCCACGTGTTCCGAGAAAACGAAGAGCAGCTGTTCAAAGTAAGTCCTAGGAACTCAGGAGTGAGCAAGAGACGGCAAGGGCAAGGCGGGATGGGCCACCGCCCCCGCTGGAGCGGCAGGAGCCACCTGCCTGACCCTTGTCTGCTTCGGCCCCCAGATGATCCGGATGAGCACTGGGCACATGGAGGGCAACCTGCAGCTGCTGTACGTGCTGCTCACAGACTGCTATGTCTACCTGCTCCGGAAAGGTGCCCGCCGCCCCCGGGCAGACAGCGGGTTGTAGACGAGGCTGACTCTCAGCCCCTTTTCCCCAGTCCCCTTGCCCTCTGAGTGCCTCCCGGCTGCCTGGCATGCAGTGATGGAAAGGCACCCCAAGGAAGGTGTTGCCAGCAGCCTTGAGACGTGAGCCTGGGGCTCCCTCTGTGAGCACTCCACGCCATTCTCCTACTGCAGGGCAAGGAGAGGCCCTCTAAGAGAGGGGCTATGTCTAAGAAAATGGGGCAGGGGGAGGGAAAAGAGGCCTGTGGGGATAATAGGCCTTGGGGTCTCCTCTCTCAGGGGCCACAGAGAAGCCATACCTGGTGGAAGAGGCCGTTTCTTACAATGAACTTGACTATGTGTCGGTGAGTCCAGGCCCCGCAGTTGTGCGCCTGCTGTAGGTACAGGGCTTCTCAAGCCACTTACCCATAGAGCTGCAGGGCGAGGCACGGCCCCTTACTCCCCTCCCGGGGTTAGGCACCAACTTAGCTCTCAGAGAGGCTTCTGTACACGATGCTGGGGGTAAGAACCAAGCTTGAGGTCGCCTCTTCCTGTGCTAGACTTCTGACGGTCCCTCCCTCACTAATGCCAGCCCCTGGCCTCTGGGGCTTTACTTGGTGGCGGCCCGGGGTGTGCTTCTTCCTCCCCAGCAAGCGCTCAGCCTGGCCAAGCTGCCTCCTCCACCAGGCAGCAGCTAAGCCCCAAGTGCATGTCACGGTGTGGTTTCTGGCAGGTTGGCCTTGACCAGCAGACGGTGAAGCTGGTGTGCACCAACCGCAGGAAGCAGTTTCTGCTGGACACGGCTGATGTGGCGCTGGCTGAGTGAGTGGCAACCCCGCCCCTCTGGAAGGATTGGAGAGTTCGCAGCTGCCCATAGGCGTGGGTGGCCTGGGGGTCAGGGGTGGAGGTGGACAGTGGGAGATCCAGGAGGGGAAACCAGATGTATTCCCTCTGGAACCTGCATCTGCTCAGAGAGGCAGGCAAGTAGACGACAATCATAGGACTCATGTGGTCAGCCCAGGTGACCTCAGCCCCTGGCGACTCTTGGGGGTGCTGGCATGAGTTGTCGGACAGGAAGGCAGGCAGAGAGCCATGCTGCTGGGCCAGGCATGCCCTTGAACGCCTGCATCCTTGTCGTGACTCAAGGTCCCACCCGTTCAAGTCCTGCCCACCCTCTTTGTCTGTCTTCCCTCACTGTCAAAATCCAAGGCCCCTTGGCCATTGAGAATGATCAGGCCTGTTCCAGTTGTCATTTGATGACCTTGGACCTGCATCATTGCCGCACCTGCCGCCCTGGTCACTGGGTCTAGCCAGGTCCCTTCCCCAAGTTTCTGTGACCCCTCCAGGCCAGCAGCGCTCAAGACTAAGCCCTGTCCAGTTGAGGCCCTGTTCCCAGGCCTCTAACCACAAACCTCACGCCCTGTGCAGGTTCTTTTTGGCTTCTTTGAAGTCAGCCATGATCAAAGGCTGTCGAGAACCTCCCTACCCCAGCATCCTGACGGATGCCACCATGGAGAAGCTGGCACTGGCCAAATTTGTGGCCCAAGAATCGAAGTGTGAGGTAAGAACCTGGGGAGGAAGCTGAGTGCAGCCCCTGAGATGGCAGAGCAGCAGCCGCCTTGGCGTGAGCGTTAAGGGATGCACGTGGATGTCTTTGCCATTTCACAGTCGCCTACCTGGGCGGGGCGGGGCGGGGCGGGGCGGGGCTTTCCCACCCTGGAAGGGAGGAAGGTCATGTCCACCTTCCTACCTGGGGTGTGTCCTAAGGTTAAGACACCCTCGCTCGGCAGGGCACAGTGGCTCACGCCTGTAATCTCAGCACTTTGGGAGGCCAAGGCAGGCGGATCACCTGAGGTCAGGAGTTTGAGACCAGCCTCGCCAACATGGCAAAACCCCGTCTCTACTAAAAATACAAAGATTTAGCCAGGCGTGGTGATGGGCGCCTGTAATCCCAGCTACTTGGGAGGCTGAGGCAGGAGAATTGCTTGAACCTGGAAGGTGGAGGTTGCGGCGAGTAGAGATCACACCACTGCAGTCCAGCCTGGGCGACAGAGCGAGACTCCATCTCAAAAAGAAAAAAAAAAGATCCAGTCCGGGCTCAGCCACCTGCCTGGCCCAGGCCTTACTTGCTTTGTCCCCCGTGCCCGCCCCTGCATTAGGCATCTGCTGTCACCGTGCGCTTCTACGGCCTTGTGCACTGGGAGGACCCCACAGACGAGTCCCTGGGCCCCACGCCCTGCCACTGCTCACCCCCCGAGGGCACCATCACCAAAGAAGGCATGCTGCACTACAAGGCGGGCACCTCCTACCTGGGCAAGGAACACTGGAAGACGTGCTTCGTGGTGCTCAGGTGGGAGCCCTGGCAGCTCTAGGCCTGGGGCTTGGGCCCTGGGGTGGCTGGGCTGTCAGGTCCCCAGCGGGGATCTCTCTGCAGCAGTTCACTGAGGGAGCAGCCTGAGGAGAGGACGCTTCCCTTCCCTACAAGAGCTTGGAGCTGACTTAGCTCAGGCTGTTAGAGCTTCTCTGTAGAGCCAGTCATCTTTGGGGCCCCAGGAATCCCTGAGTGCCTCAGGGGAGGATGCAGGCTTGGTCCCCCGATGAACCTTGAGCTGCGCCCCAGGTCTGCTGAGGTGGCCACGTTCCCTGCTGGGCCCCCAGGCCCTTCTTCACCCTCCCTTCCGTAGATGACAGCCCCTGGTGTCCTTTGCCTCAGGTTCATGGCCACAGCATGTGCATGGGAGGGGAACCCTGGGACCTGGGCTCCGCCTGGCCCCAGTTCCTGGGACAGGCCTCACTCGCCCTGTGTTGTGCCCCTGCAGCAACGGGATCCTCTACCAGTACCCGGACCGCACCGACGTCATCCCTTTGCTCTCGGTGAACATGGGGTAAGTGTCCCGGGAGAAGTGGGTGTATCCTGGGGCCCAGAGCTGCCGTCTCCCTGGTTTAAGATGGCTGCCCCTGTTGGCAGTTCAGCCTCGCCCTCAACCCCACCCACCCCATCCAGCGGCCCTGACAGGTGGCCTGGGGCTTCCACGCTCTGAGGGCTGCAAGGAGCCCACAGGAGGGGAGGAGGGAGGCAGCAAGGAGCTCCTGGCTTAGAACAGGTCCAGTCTGATGGGGGAGGCAGGCCCTTCCCCAGAAGCTCCCGGCCTGATGGGAGACGGACGTTCAGGTATTTGGGAGGAACAGCAGGCCCTCAAGAGGAAGCACGCATGAATGAATGCGGCCGATTCTCAGAGGGCCAGCGGGACAGCTGATTCCCAACCCCTCCTGGCCATGCTTGGGTATCTAGAGGATCTTGGGCATCCTGGAGGTGAAAGGCATTGCACAGCAAGGCGTGGGGTGGGGCTCCCAGACCTCTCCTGGGAGCTGGAGGGGCCTGGAGAACCCTCTGGTATCCTCCAGCCCCCAGGACGGTGGGGCAGACCCTGTGCCGCACACCCCGCACCAACCCTGGGGGCTGTCGCCCCGTGCTGCCCTTGCCTCCTCGCTCCCGTTTCACCCTCCTCCTCTGGCCCAGGGGGGAGCAGTGCGGTGGCTGCCGGAGAGCCAACACCACGGATCGGCCCCACGCCTTCCAGGTCATTCTCTCCGACCGGCCCTGCCTGGAGCTGAGTGCCGAGAGCGAGGCTGAGATGGCTGAGTGGATGCAGCATCTCTGCCAGGCTGTGTCCAAAGGGGTGAGCTTCGCCTGCCCCCACCGCTCACCTGGCCTGACCCACCCAGACCCCCAGGGTCCCATCCCTAAACCCATAGTCACAGAGCAACCTGAGGGCCAAGACGGACCTCCAGGGGGCAGCCCAGGAATGGACCCTGGAGCTCAGAGGCATCACCCCCATCCCCGCCTCTGCTCCCGATCCCTGGAGGGAGATCCCTGGAGGGAGAGCAAAAGGGCTGGCTGGTCCCCTGGAGTGTGGAGTTCTGGTGCAGACCAGCCCTGGAGGCCCCAGCCTGCCTCTCCCCTGCCCCGCTGCCAGGTCATCCCCCAGGGCGTAGCTCCCAGCCCCTGCATCCCCTGCTGCCTGGTCCTCACGGATGACCGCCTCTTTACGTGCCATGAGGATTGCCAGACCAGCTTCTTCCGCTCTTTGGGCACAGCCAAGCTGGGCGACATCAGCGCCGTCTCCACCGAGCCGGGCAAGGAGTACTGCGTCTTGGTGAGCTGGGAGTGGGGGCGGGGCTGCAGGGCCTGCAGAAGGAAAGCTCTGGCTGCTCACCCGGGGGCCTGGCTCTCCCTAGGAGTTCTCCCAGGACAGCCAGCAGCTCCTCCCGCCCTGGGTCATCTACCTGAGCTGCACTTCTGAACTGGACCGATTGCTGTCTGCACTGAACTCTGGGTGGAAAACCATCTATCAGGTACCCAGCTGCCCAGGAAACCCATTAGCCAGGGACCCTGTGGAGTGGGAGCCACTCCCCGGGGAGAGGAACCCCTGCTGCTCCCAGGACCTGGCCCTGCCTCTAGGGTCCTGGGCACAGCCATGTACCAGGGCGCTCCTGCCTCAGCCCCGGGGGTGAGTGCCTGCTGCTCTTAAAACAAACCCAGGAGAGTCTTCACTGTCCTTGCTGTCTCTTGCTGCACACAAGCCTGCCAGGCTGGGAGCCCGAGGCCCTCAAGCCACTCAGCATTGCTGCCTCAAGGGCCTGGGAGGGAAGGGGTGGGCCCTGGGAGGTGGGTGTGGGACTCCAGCCCCGGTGGTTCTGCCTCTGGTTTGGACTGGGCCTTGGGTGATTGAGGGTGGCCTGGCAGGAGAGAGCTGTCTGGGGGCAGAGGCCAAGGTGGGCATGTTGGTGCTGGCCCCAGACTGAGCAGACACACCTGACAGGCACAAAAACTTACAATCAAAGGGACAAAACCCTGACTCCCAGTGAGTCTGAGGCCAAAGCTGAAACCAGAACCCAAGAAGCTTAATTCCTGACCTCAGTTCCAATCAAACAGCACGAATTGTGGTGAACCTCCAGCTGTGCTCAGATGGGGGGACACAATATTGGCAGTACCCTCTTCCTTGCCCTCCAGGCTGAGTGCCAGTGTGGGAGCGTGCTCATGAGAGCCCTGCACAAGTGGGTTTTGAGCACATGCTACGCTCTAGCCCCGTGGAAGCCTGGACTAGCTAGAGGCAGAGAACAGCTCAGGACAGACACCTCCCTGCAGAGCCAAACAGAGTGCAGCGCCTGCCTCGCTGGGCCATCCTGAGAGCTGGGGCCTTCCCAGGAAAGAGGGAACTCGGGGGGCACCACCCCATCCTCAGCTCAAGCCCCTGGAAGAGCAGGAGAAACTAGCAGCGTGGAAGCTGTTCCCAGGGAGAGATGGGGAGGGCCTGACAGGGGCTCCGTGGCCAAGGCAGAGGCAGGCCTGGTGCCCACAAGCCCTGAAGACTCCTGTGGCTCTCAGTGGCCCTCATCTGTTCTCTGCACGCCCCAACACAGGTGGACCTCCCCCACACGGCGATCCAGGAAGCCTCCAACAAGAAGAAATTCGAGGATGCCTTGAGCCTCATCCACAGCGCCTGGCAGCGGAGCGACAGTCTCTGCCGTGGCCGAGCCTCCCGAGACCCCTGGTGCTGAGGCAGAGCTGGTTGGCGTCCCTGGTGGGCAGGAAAGGAAGGCACGCCAGCCGGCAGGCACACTGTCACACGGCTGTTGTCATGCTGTCGGGAGCCTACAGCCCACCCCTGCCCTGGGCGGCAGAACCACCGAGTGTGGCTTAAGACAGGGTCCCTCCACTCCAGGGATCCAGATCAGGTGCCCAGCACCCCTGGGCATCCTGCCCGACAGGTAGCGAATGGAGGTCGCTGGGGGCAGAGGGTCCGAGCCCCGTGGGCTCTGCGGATGCACGCCCTCCTCCCGGGCCTCCGCCTCAGTCTGCAGAATCTCTGCCGAGTGGCACTGAGAACACCATCCATCTAAGCACGAACAAAAGAACTAGGAGGGCGGGACCCCCCTCTTCCTCTCCTGGGTTGGGGGCTGGGGCCCTGAGTGCCCAGCCATCCTTGTTCGTGTTTGAACACTCTCCTGGCCACGTGGGGAAGCGGGAACACGGGGTGTCTGCGCATGCTTCCTCCTCCTAGCTCCATCACTGCGCACACAGCTGCCTGCCTCGCCAGATGCAGGGGGGCGGGCAGCCCTCCCTGGCTGCCAGGAGGTTCTGCATGCCCACAGTCCTGCCCTGCCTCTCCCCTCAACCCGGCAGTGCCTGTAGCACCGAGGAGCAAAGGGGGTGGATGGGGGGCTTGGAGAAGGGCGGAGCCCACCAGCCTGGCATCCATGTTGACATCTTCTGACTGTCCCCTGCTTGGCTGGAGCCAGGCCCTTCCCTAGAGTTTCGTCAAGAGCCTCCTGGGGAAGGGGTCAGGTGGTTTGGGTTTTGTTTTTTTAAATAAAATAGACATGTTATATTGCCAAGGCTTGCCGCTGGCCCTTTTTGAGCAGGGTAGGGGAAGGGAGCTCTCTAAATCCCTTGGGCCCTTTTCTGCAAACCTTCCTCCATCATCTGCCCTGTGCCTGACCCAAGGGACACACGGGACATGCAGAACCAGATCAGCCACAGCTGCCCGGTGGACTCACTGTCTGCAGACCCTCAGGCCCTGGGAGTTTCTCGGCCTGACCTTTGCCCTCCGTCCTGTTCCTGTTTGCTGCAGCAGCCAGGGGAGGAGCAGCCACCAGCTCAAGCCCCAGGGCACGTCTGCACTGCCGCCCACCATCTGCAGCCCACCCCGGGGCAGGGCGCTCCTGCCTCCACAGCCCCGGGGGTGAGTGCCCAAACCCAGGAGAATCCAAGCTGTCCTCGCTGCCTCTTGCTGCGCCGTCCCCTCCAGGGCTGGCCAGAGGGTGACAACCCTGCCAGGCCGGGAGCCTGAGGCCTTCAAGCCACTCAGCATTGCTGCCTCAAGGGCCTGGGAGGGAAGGGGTGGGCCCTGGGAGGTGGGTGTGGGACTCCAACTCGGGTGGTTCTGCCTCTAGTTTGGGCTGGGCCTTGGGTGACTGAGGGTGGCCTGGCAGGAGAGAGCTGTCTGGGGGCAGAGGCCAAGGTGGGCATGTTGGTACCGGCCCCAGCCTGAGCAGACACACCTGACAGCTGGCCCAGGTGGCGTTCTCTTCTCAGCGGGTACAAAGGGCATCCCAGGGCTACTCTGTGTCCCACTGGCTGCCTGGCCATTCCTGCAGGGAGCAGCAGAACCTCCTGCAGAACCTCCTCCTGCTGGGGGAGCAGGAGGAGCTCCCCCAGCAGGAGGGCAGGCCTGGCAGCAAGTCCTTACCAGCCAAGGTCACTCCTCAAGTCCTACTCACCCAGGCGCCCTGAAGTCCTGGGAGCAGTGAGGGGGGCATAGGAGCCAGAGGCAGTGGGGGTGGGGGTGAGCAGGCGATGCGGGTGCCTTTATTGGGTGCAGCACTGACCTAGGCACACTCTTCTCATCGCCAGTCCTCCACAGAACCTTCTGGAGTGGATGTCAGTATCTCCATTTTACAAATGAGAGAAACTGAAGCTCTGAGAGGAAGTGACTTGCCCAGGGGTCACACATAAGAGCCATACCTGGGATTCCAATCAGCTCCCCAGGGCTCCAGAGCCCTTCTCTGCTTCTGACCCTGCTGAGCATGGGCCTATAGACGGTGGGAGCCAGACTGAAGACTGAGTCCTGGAAAGGGGAAGTCAGTCACCAGGGGCACATCGGGGCAGGGTGGGGCAGGGGCGGAGTTGGCCGTGTACCCCATGCCAGGGACCTCCCAGTCACTTGCCCCCTGCCTAGGGCTCTGCCAAAGCTGGACAGGCTAAGCCAGAGGCAAGGCAGGGGTGCCAGCCCTTTGCCCAGGGCCAGAGGGAGGCCAGGAGGAGGTGCCTGGGCTGGTTGGCACCTTCTCCCTATCCACGCTCTCCCTCCAGTCCCAAGTGACCTTTCCCCCAGATCCCAGGGTCCAGGCCCGCCCTCGGCTGGCAGGTGTGGGCACAGAGGCAGCTGGGATTGGTTGCAGCTGGCGGAGGCGCATTCCAGGCTCCGGCAGATCGCTGGAACAGCTGAGCAGAGCAGGTGGACTGCTGAGATAGACCAGGGACACCAGGCAGCCACAGGCCTGTCAGACCAGGACCCTTACCCTCTAGACATGGCCTCGGGCCCCTGCAAACCCCAGCCCCGTAGCCCTGTGAGGTTACAGACAGCCTAAACGCCACCACCACAGGGCCTGTGCTGTGCCCCTGACCCGGGCACAGAAGGCCACTGGCCCGGAGGCCATGGAGACGGTGCCCCCAGCAGTGGACCTGGTGCTGGGTGCTTCTGCCTGCTGTCTGGCCTGTGTCTTCACCAACCCCCTGGAGGTGGTGAAGACGCGGCTGCAGCTGCAGGGGGAGCTGCAGGCCCGGGGCACCTACCCACGGCCCTACCGTGGCTTCATAGCCTCTGTCGCTGCTGTGGCCCGAGCAGACGGGCTGTGGGGCCTGCAGAAGGGGCTGGCTGCCGGCCTTCTGTACCAAGGCCTCATGAACGGCATTCGTTTCTACTGCTACAGCCTGGCGTGCCAGGCTGGCCTCACGCAGCAACCAGGTGGCACCGTGGTTGCGGGAGCCGTGGCGGGGGCACTGGGAGCCTTCGTGGGGAGCCCTGCTTACCTGGTGAGTGGCTTGTCTCCATCCTCCACCATCTCATGACCCAGCTCCCGCAGGGGCCCTGCAGCCTCCAAAGGCGGGGCTCAGTGGACCTGGGTGGGGTGGGGCAGCTGGGGTAGGGCTGCTCCCTGGAACATCCTAGCCCAGGCCTGGAATCTGCCCCTTGGCCCAGGGCCTTGCTCTGATCCATGCTCCCCTGGGGTCCCTGCCCCACTGGTCCTGAGCCAGGGGAGGGGGCAGAGGGTGTCAGATGTGCTGGCTCAAATCCTGGCTTGGTTACTTCTCTTCCCGCGTGGCCTCGTGTACGATAAGAATAAAAGCTACCCTTGAGGGCCTCCTCCTCGTGTGCACTCTGCAGGGGCGCCTCAGGGCCACCCAAAACAAATAAAAAATTAAAAAATGTTTTGAAGAAAGCTACCCTTGGCTGGGTGCAGTGGCTCACGCCTGTAATCCCAGCACTTTGGGAGGCCGAGGCGGGCAGATCACCTGAAGTCAGGAGTTTGAGACCAGCATGGTCAACATGGTGAAACCCTGTCTCTACTAAAAAGTACAAAAATTAGCTGGGCGTGGTGATGCATGCCTGTAATCCCAGCTACCGGGGAGGCTGAGCCAGGAGAATCGCTTGAGCCCAGTTGGCAGAGGTTGCAGTGAGCCGAGATCATGGCACTGCACTTCAGCCTGGGCAACACAGCAAGACTCTGCCTCAAAAAAAAAAAAGAAAAGAAAGAAAGAAAAAAAAAGCTCCCCTTGAGCAAAGGCTCGCCTTGTCCTTGGCTGGTGCTGGAGAGTCATTGTCTCACTTAATCCTCAGAACAGCTTTCCAACCGTGACAGAATTGAGGCCCAGAAAAGGTTAAGTAACTTGCTCCAAGTCACACTGAGACGCAAAACCCAGGCCAACCCCAGAGCTGCACATCAACCCTATTTCACTTGACCGCTAAGCTTCAGGCTCGGGACCATGGAGCTGTGAGTTTCAGGGGCACGGGGGCAGGGCGCCCTCAACACACACAGCTCATCCTGGCTCTCCCAGGCTCCATCCCCACACCCGTGTCCTCTCTGCTCCCATAGATCAAAACGCAGCTGCAAGCCCAGACAGTGGCCGCAATGGCCGTGGGACACCAGCACAATCACCAGGTGAGGCCTGCCACTCTCAGAGCTCCCTGGGGGCATGGATTGGGCATGCTCCCAGCCTAGGCAGGGGTAGCCAGTGACCCCGTGCCCTCTCCCCACAGACTGTCCTGGGTGCCTTGGAGACCATCTGGCGGCAGCAAGGGCTGTTGGGGCTGTGGCAGGGCGTTGGTGGGGCTGTGCCCCGAGTCATGGTGGGCTCAGCTGCCCAGCTGGCCACCTTTGCCTCTGCCAAGGCCTGGGTACAGAAGCAACAGGTGAGGAGCTGGACACCTGTGCCTATCCACAGAGACACACGGGACTGAGGGGGGCCACCTGCCTCCTTCCACACGGGGAAGACCAGGGGGTGGCAACAGATGGGGCCCTGCCTCTGCCCTCAGAGTCGTGACTCCGGCCCTTGGTACCAGCAGGAGTGGGGGGTCAGCAGTGAACCCCAAAGCTGAGAAGGAGCTCAGGGTGGCAGGGCTGGGGGATGGCTGGAGGGGCCACATCTGCTCCCCTTTCTGTAGCCCTTTTAGCCCCTGTGTGGTAGGAAGCCGGGAGGGCACGACGTGGGTGGGTAGAGGGCTGTTGCAGGGATCAGCACCTATGCCATCCCCACAGTGGCTCCCTGAGGACAGCTGGCTGGTGGCCCTGGCTGGGGGCATGATCAGCAGCATAGCCGTGGTTGTCGTCATGACTCCCTTCGATGTGGTCAGCACGCGGCTATACAATCAGCCGGTGGACAGAGCTGGCAGGGTGAGCAGGGGCGGGTCTAGGGGAGACCGTGGGGAGCTGGGAGCACCCCCCAACACACACACACACACACACACTCTCACACACTCACACTCACACATGCACAGCCAGAGACACGCAGATACAGGCCAGGTATGCAAACACATTAACTGGGCTTGTTTGCTGAGCCCCCGGGTCCCAGGCACGGCTAAGCACTTTCACATCTGGATTTTATTCCATCCTTATAATCACATTCATCTTCCTGATGAGGAAACTGAGGCTCAGACAGATCAACTGACTTGCATGAGTTCCCCCAGCTGGTAAGGGGAGGAGCCAGAACTGGAATTCAGGCCTGATCCCACAGCCTTCCCATGGCACCGCAGCCCCACAGGTGTGTCCAATACAAAGGTGCTGTCCATAGGGTGTGTGGGGGTGAAATTGACCCATGTGCCAAGATGTGGTGCCAGCCAGGGCCTCATGGCCCCTGTAGTAACACTCACCCCATGTCTTTCCCCAGGGCCAGCTCTATGGGGGCCTCACCGACTGCATGGTGAAGATCTGGCAGCAGGAGGGCCCCCTGGCACTCTACAAGGGCCTGGGCCCCGCCTACCTGCGCCTGGGCCCCCACACCATCCTCAGCATGCTCTTCTGGGACGAGCTTCGGAAACTGGCTGGGCGGGCCCAGCACCAGGGCACCTAGACGACGGCCCTCACCCCCACGTCCTGACACGGCCGGCACTTGGCCGGAAGTGAGGGCCTGCTCCAGGACAACTGGCTGTCCCAGGGCGGGCCATGGGCCCAGGCCCTGCCAGAAGCCCCGGGAGAGTGTGGACAGCTCTGGTCCATCCAGCCCCTTGGCCCACCCAGAGCCAGAGCATCCACTTCAAGTTACCACCCATTCTGTCTTCCAGACAGTTCTCTTCCTTCTCGGTACTGCGTACTGGGTCACCACATCCCAGAGCCTTGCTCAGTTATAGCAACTGCTGCGGGTGTGCACACGGCATAGGCCCAGTAACTTACATACATCGGCTCACTTAGGCCTCAGACAGCAGCACGAGGCAGGCACTTTTACTTCTTTTACCATTAGAAAGCCAAGGCCTAGAGTGGTGGTGGGCTTTGACCACAGCCACACAATTTTGAAGTGGCAGAGCCAGGACTGGAGCTTAGCCCTGCTCACCCTAGACCTATGCACTTGACAAGTGTGTGACTGTGACAGGCCCATGGGCCCGGACTGCCCATAAGGGTCACTGTGCCATGGCAAAGGCTGGGGTGCACCAGGAGGCTGTGGCGTCGTCACCTGCCTTATTTGCTGGAGAAGCTGTAGCAAAGAACCACAGACTGGGCGACTTAGACAATAGAAATGTATTTTCTCACAGTTCTGGAGGCTGGATGCTGGAGACAAAGGTGTCAGTGGGCTGGTTTCTTCTGAGGCCTCTGTCCATGGCTTGCAGATGCTGCCTTCTCTCTGTGTCTGCACATGGTGGTCCCTCGATGTGCGTCTGGGTCCTGATCTCCTCCTCTTATAAGGACACAAATCATGTTGGCTTAGGGCCCACCCTCACGACCCCACTTTAATTTTTTTTTTTTTTTTTTTTGAGACGAAGTCTCGCTCTGCCACCCAAGCTGGAGTGCAGTGGCACGATCTCGGTTCACTGCAACCTTGGCCTCCTAGGTTCAAGCGATTCTCCTGCCCCAGCCTCCTGAGTAGCTGGGATTACAGGCGTGTGCCACCACACCCGGCCAATTTTTGTATCTTTAGTAGAGATGGGGTTTTGCCATGTTGGCCAGACTGGTCTCAAACTCCTGACCTCAAGTGATCCACTGGCCTTGGCCTCCCAAAGTGCTGGGATTACAGGCATGAGCCACCTCACTTGGCCCAATTTTAACTTAATTATCTCTGTCAAGAGCCTGTCTCCATATACAGTCACATCCTGAGCTACTAGGGGGTAGGACTTCAACATGCACTTCTGCAGGGGCCACAGTTCAGCCAACATCATCTTTTTTTTTTTTTGAGATGGAGTCTCGCTTTGTTGCCCAGGCTGGAGTGCGGTGGTGCAGTCTTGGCTCACCACAACCTCCACCTCCCAGGTTCAAGTGATTCTCCTGCCTCAGCCTCCCGAGTTGCTGGGACTATAGGTGTGCGCCACCATGCCCAGCTAATTTTGTATTTTTAGTAGAGACAGGCTTTCACTGTGTTGGCCAGGCTGGTCTTGAATGCCTGACCTTGCCGCCCGCCTCGGCCTCCCAAAGAGCTGGGATTACAGGCGTGAGCCACCGTGCCTGGCCTCAGCCAACATCATCTAAGGGCTCTCACGGAGGGCCTCCCAGCTGCCCGCCCTGTGGGCATTTGCACATATCCTGACAAGCCTGAAAGAAGCTCTGGGTGCCCATTGTTCAGTCCAGGTGCCCATTGTTCCCAGGACTGAGGCCCGGGAAAGGGAAGCGATGTGGCAGGGCCAGCAGCAGACCCTGGGCCTTTCTCTAGACTGAGCACCACTCCCCATGGGTGTGCTCTCAACGCCGCACCGACCTTCACACTGCAGAGATGGATGCCAACTCCCTGGCAGGGGCAGGACTGCTGCCAAGCAGCCCCACCTGCCCTCCCAGCCACACCCCAAGTCTGTAAGGGCCGCTCCCAGGAACACCTGCTACTGCACACTCCAAACCAATAAAGTTTTATATTTTGTTTACTTCAACGACCCTCCTCTGTGGTGAATCTCAGTCTCCGCCATCCCTGACCCCCACCTTCTGCTCCCTCTGCCCTTTCTGTTTGTGAAAGCAGGGTGGGAGCCGTGGTCCACCTGTTCAGCTCCGCCCTGCTGGACCCAGGTGAGGCCTGCCACCTAGTGGACCCAGGGAGGAGCATCAGGAAGGGCGGCCCCGGCCTGTGGGAGGAGAAGGCTCAGGCAGGCTCGGGCTGCAGGAGATTCCACACCGAGTCAGAGCCGGAGGCTTTGGGAAGCTGGAACCAGACCTTACAAAAAGCAGGCAGAGCTGACCTCCTGGCTGTGGGGGAAGAGAGCCCCAGACCTCAGGCTGAGAGGGCACAGCTGATCTCTGGCTATGGGGGGATAGAGTCCCTACTCTCAGACCCTGGGCTGAAGGGTCAGAGCCCACACTTCAGGCTGCAAGAGGACAGGACCCACACCTAAGGCGGGGCAGGACAGATGGAGCCTGGGACTTCGAGGGGGCATTGGGTGGTTCAAGCCCTCAAGGAAGATTGCTCTTTTTTTTTTTTTTTTTTTTTTGAGACAGAGTCTTGCTCTGTTGCCCAGGCTGGAGTGCAATGGTGTGATCTCAGCTCACTGCAACCTCTGCCTCCTGGGTTCAAGCCATTCTCCTGCCTCAGCCTCCCGAGTAGCTGGGATTACAGGTGCCTGCCACCACGCCCGGCTAATTTTTTGTATTTTTAGTAGAGACAGGGTTTTACCATATTGGTCAGGCTGGTCTCGAACTCCTGACCTTGTGATCTGCCCACCTTGGCCTCCCAAAGTGCTGGGATTACAGGTGTAAGCCGCTGCGCCTGTCCTCCCTCAAGGAAGATTTCAAGTAAAGTGGATGCCAGACTTTAGCAGGGACAGAGACCAGAGACCAGCCCAGAGACACCTGTCCCTTCACCCCACACTGCCCAAATCGGGAGCCCGGGCAGCAGCTGGCTCCAGGCACCCCGTGTGCCTGGAGCTGGGACCTTGCCCTTCTGGGTCTCGAAGGGTTAACACCCCTGGCTCTCCTCCCCTCCCCTCCCCTGGGCCTTTGACCCCTCCCAGCCTCTCTCCTTCCCTCCACTGACACCTTTGCCCCCTCCCAGCCTCTCTCCTTCCCTCCACTGACACCTTTGCCCAGTGACGTTGGTCTGTCCTTGCGCAGACCTGGCCGGAGGCTGGGGCTCCTTCCAGGGCTGCCATGTTCTCTCTTCCATCCCTCCCCTCCTGGCTCCCCGGCCTCCCCTCCCTCGAGAGGGGCTCTAGCCTCCTCGACTCCCTCCTGCAAGGTGAGCACCTCGCCCCATTCCTGCCTTAGCCCCGCCCCCTTCCAGCTCTTTGCAGTGCAGGGTGGACCCCACCCACCTGGTCTCCCGACACCCCTGCCCCTTGGCCGCCCCCTCTGACCCTAACAACGAAGCCTGCCCTCCTAACACCCCTGCACGCTGCCTCCCTTCCTCCCTCCCGCCCTCTCAGGCCTGATCGGGGCCCTTGGAGTCTTGGTCCTGAACAGCCTCCTGAAAGTTTACTTCTTCGTGGGCTGTGCCAAGTGAGTGCTCACCTCATCCCCCCAGGGAATGTGGCTGGGGGCACGGGGACCCCCACCAGGGGTCGAAGGTGGCAGTTCTGCACCCCTGCCCACACCCATTCTGTCCCCACAGTGACCCGCAGCGGCGGCCCGAAAAGGAGCGGCTTCGGGCCCAGTGGGCCTCCCTGGAAACGGTGCACCTGGCAGGGCTGGCCCTGTTTCTGACGGTCGTGGGGTCCCGGGTGGCTGCCCTCGTGGTGCTCGAGTTCTCCCTCCGGGCCGTGTCCACGCTGCTGTCCCTGGGCAAGGTGAGGCCTCCGGGAAGGCAGTGGGTGGATCACTCCCCAGCCCAGGGCCTGGACTCACCCCCGGAATGTGGGCAGCGGGGCCCAGGTCCAGCATCCCAGCCTCTTCGCCGTATTTTCCATAAGACTGAGAACAGAGGCTGCAGGTTGCGCCCTTGGGTTTGGTTGCTGAAGCGGCCACACTCACAGTGGACACAGTCCCAGTCCCAAGAAGACAAGAGCAACAGTTTCTGTAGATCCGGCCCCCCAAATGCCAGGCCCTGCGCCGAGTGCACCGTGTGCATCACGTAATCCTCACAGCCACAGGGGTAAAGGTTTGCTCTGATTCCCCATTTCACAGATGGGGAAACTAAGGCTCAGAGAGTATGTGGCTTGTCTATGGTCAACAGATAGAGTCAGGCTTTGGACCCAGGTCTCTGAGACTCTGAACCACCACCCTTCAGCTAACAGATGGGCCCCAAGTACTAAGACGTGATTGAAGGCCGGGCGCGGTGGCTCACGCCTGTAATCCCAGCACTTTGGGAGGCCGAGGCAGGCGGATCACCTGAGGTTAGGATTTCGAGACCAGCCTGGCCAACATGGAGAAACCCCATCTCTAAAAACAAAAACAAACAAACAAAAAAATTAGCTGGGCATGGTGGCGGATGCCTGTAATCCCAGCTTCTTGGGAGGCTGAGGCAGGAGAATTGCTTGAACCCAGGAGGCGGAGGTTGCAGTGAGCGGAGATCGAGCCACTGTACTCCAGCCTGGGTGACAGAGCAAGACTCTGTCTAAAAAAAAAAAAACAAAACCCATATGATTGAAATTAAGGTGAGAGATGATCCCCTAGGGCTTCATCTGAAGCCGATGTGGCCCCTTCGGGAACCATCCCCAAGGTCCCTTCAGGCTCCGGCTTCCTGCGGTGGGCAGCACCTGTGGTGAGGCAGCCCCCACATCTCGGCCCCTCTTCTGCACTCCCCACAGGGCTCCCAGGGCGCCGCCGAGAGGCTGCAGCTCTACCTGCTGTGCCAGTACTCGCTGGGCTGCGGGCTGACCTGTGGCCTGAGCTTCCTGCAGGAGGGCGCCCCTCACCACACGCTGAACCTGCTGCTGAGCCTCGGGCTGGCCACGCTGCTGGGCCTGGGTGCCCGGCGCCTCCACCGCCACGTCTGCCGCCTCTACGAGCTGCACAGCAGCCAGCGCTACTGTGGGGTGTGCCTGGGCCTGCTGGCCCATGCACACGGCCTCCCCCAGCTGCTGGGCCGTGCCCTGGCCATAGCCTTTGCCGTGGGTGACCTGGCAGCGGTGGCCCTCATCAACCAGGACTTCCTGACCACCTCGGAGGCCATGCGGTTCTGGACACCGCTCACCATCTGCTACACGCTGCTGGTCATCTACATGCAGGGTGAGCGCTGCGGGGCCCGCTCCATTCAATCCACGCATATCCCTCTGTCTGGGTCAGGCTCCGGGGAGGCCGACAGCCATCAGCCCTCACTCTTGCCATCCCAGAGAGCCTGGTCAGGACAGAGGCTGTGTGGCGGGGGCAGTGCAGAGAAGCAGCATGTAGTGGGCACCCTGAGGGGGTAGTCTTTAGATTGGGCTTTGAAGGATGAGCAGGAGATCCCTAAGAGAAGCGAGGCAGGGAAGGGAATCTTGGACAGAGAGAACCGCATGTGCCAATGCCCAGAGGGGAGAGAGGGCATGGCCGCGCCAAACAAGCCACAGGAGTCCAGTGTGGCTGTCACCCCAAGGGCACAGGGAAGGGGTGAGGCTGGCCAGGTTCGAAGGGGCCTGTTGGAGGGCCCTCAACAGCCAGGCGGGGAAGTCTGATGAGAGGCTGCTGTCCAAGTTTGTTTATGTTTTTGTTTTGTTTTGCTTTTCTGTTTTTTGAGACAGGGTATTGCTTGGTGGCCCAGGCTAGAGTGCAGTGGCACGATCATGGCTCACTGCAGCCTTGACCTTCTGGGCTCAAGTGATTCTCCCACCTCAGCCTCCCAAGTTGTGGGGATTACAGGCACACACCACTATGCCAGGCTAATTTTATTTTTTGTAGAGAAGGGGTCAGCTGGGCACAGTGGCTCATGCCTATAATCCCTGCACTTTGAGAGGCTGAGACAGGCAAATCACTTGAGGTCAGGAGCTCAAGACCAGCCTAACCAACATGGTGAAACCCTGCCTGTACTAAAAATACAAAATTAGCCCAGTGTGGTGGTCCGTGCCTGTAATCCAGCTACTCAGGAGGCTGAGGCACAAGAATCGCTTGAACCCAGGAGGTAGAGGTTGCAGTGAGCCAGGATCGAACCACTGCACTCCAGCCTGGGTGACAGAGAGCGATTCTGGAAAGAAAGAAAGAGAGAAAGAGAGAGAGAGAGAGAAAGAGAGAAAGAGAGAGAGAGAAAGAGAGAAGGAGGTCTTGGCTGGGCCTAGTGGCTCACGCCTGTAATCCCAGCACTTTGGGAGGCTAAGGCAGGTGGATCACCTGAGGTCAGGAGTTTGAGACCAGCTTGGCCAATGTGGTGAAACCCCCGTCTCTACTACAAATATAAAAATTAGCCAGGTATGGTGGCAGGTGCCTGTAATCCCAGCTACTTGGGAGGCAGGAGAATTGCTTGAACCCGGGAGGCGGAGGTTGCAGTGAGCCAAGATCGCACCATTGCACTCCAGTCTGGGCAACAGGGGCGAAACTCCATTTCAAACAAACAAACAAAAAAAAATAGAAGGGGTCTTGCCATGTTGTCCAGGCTAGTCTTGAACTCTTGGGCTCAAGCAATCCACCTGCCTCAGCTTCCCGAAGTGCTGGGATTACAGGCGTGAGCCACTGCGCCTGGCCTACTGCAGGGGTTTTTTTTGTTGTTATTTTGTTTTGTTTTGAGATGGGGTCTTGCTCTGTCGCCCAGGCTAGAGTGATCTCGGCTCACTGCAACCTCCAACTCCTGGGTTCAATCGATTCTCCTGCCTCAGCCTCCCAAGTAGCTGGACTCTGTCTCAAAAAACAAACAAACAGACAAAAAAACGGGGCCAAGCATGCTGGCTCATGCCTGTAAACCCAGCACTTTCGGAGGCTGAGGCAGGCAAATCGCTTGAGGTCAGGAGTTCAAAACCAGCCTGGCCAACATAGTGAAACCCCGTCTCTACTAAAAATACAAAAAATTAGCCAGGTGTGGTGGTGGTGAGCCGAGATCGTGCCACTGCACTCCAGCCTGGGCAACAGAGTAAGACTGTCTCAAAAAAAAAAAAAAAAAGAACAGAAGCCGGGAGCCTGGCAAGGAGGCTTCTTGGAAAGAGGAAGGTGGTTGGGCACAGGTGGGTCCATGGGGGTGGCGAGAGGTGTTCAGCTGGGAATGTGCTTAGCAGAAGGAGTTGCCAGGGCTAACTGAGGGACTAGAGGCGGGTGTGTGGAAAAGAAAGGAGTCAGACCGACTCCTGCCACTGCGAGGCTGCGAGGCTGTGGGGCTCTGGCCTGGACCAGTTGGAGGCTTGTGGGCTGGGCAGTGAGTCCTGGAGGCAGAGCACCTGGTGCCCTGCAGATACTCGGAGCAGGGGTGGGGACCAGGAGGATGTGATGGGAGGAGGGCTGCACGGGAGGGGAAGGCTCATCCTGTGGAGGGTGGGTCAGGGAGCAGGGAGGTCCAGTCCGGGGTGTGGGGTTGGACGGTGACAGGCACCCACATCCCACAGAGGAGCAGCGGCAGCACCCCGGCCTGCAGAGCCAGGTGCAGACGGTGCTGGTACGCATGGGCGGCCTCTTCGTGCTGCTGCTGACTGTGGGTCGCTGGCTGGACCTGCTGGGCATCCTCATCTCCCTATTGGGCGAGCTCTGGTGTCTTGTGGGCGTCCGCACCCTGCTTGACCTCTGCCAGATACAGGTGGGCACCCCCATCCCATGTGTCCCCCAGACAATGAACCCTGCTTCAAACAGCCCAGGAGCCTCAAGAGGCTCAAGTTTAAGAAGAGCCAGCTGGGCACGGTCACTCACACCTGTAATCCCAAATACTCAGGAGGCTGAGACCTGAGAATCACTTGAACCCAGGAGGTAGAGGTTGCAGTGAGCCAAGATCTTGCCACTGCACTCCAGTCTGGGCAAAAGAGTGAGACTCCATCTCCAAAAAAAAAAAAAAGACAGAGCCAGGGTGACTTCCCTTGGGGTCAGGGGCAGAGGGAGCTGGAATCACCTCTCCCACCCTCTTTCACCAGGCCAGGGCTGTCCTCCAGGTCACTAGCACCCCCCACCCTGTCCACAGCCCTCTCCAGCAACAACCCAGAGGCCCAAGGGGGATGAAGTGCCCGGGTCACTGGAGGCCCGAGGCCCGCAGGGGGATGGGTGAATGAGTGGTGTCATTCTCAACGCTTTTCCTCAGGATTTTCCATCCCAGAGGCCTCCGGTGTCAACACCAAGCCAGCCCCTGCCCTCGGCACCCCAGTCCCAGAGTTCGGCCCCCTCTTGACCTGCCTCAGGGAGGATCTGGAGTCTGTCTCAAGCCCACCAGCCTGATCTCCGAGGCCTTGACCCCAGGGCGATGCCTGGAGGCAGAGTGGCAGAGCTGGCCTCCTGCCCAGAGCTCAGCACAGGCCCTGGGAGCCCCGAGAAGGGAAGGCAGGATTTGGGGATGGGAGCCTCTGGAGAGGGGACACCTGGGGACCCCTGGTTGAACCCTCTTTTTCTTGGGGTGGGCAATGATGCAGCCTCTCAGACCTGCCTTCCTGGGCAGGGGTGGGGGTGCATCCTCAGGAGGGCTCCCCCTTTACTGGTCTCCCTTCCCTTCTCCATGAACAATAAAGACGATGACTTTCTCAACCTGTGCTTAGAATCACGAACAAACAGAGGCCAGGCGTGGTGGCTCACGCCTGTAATCCCAATACGTTCGGAGGCTAAGGTGGGCAGATCACCTAAGGTCAGGAGTTCAAGACCAGCCTGGCCAAGATGGCGAAACTCTGTCTCTACTAAAAATACAAAAATTAGCTGGGCATGGTGGCTCATGCCTATAATCCTAGCTACTGAGGAGGCTAAGGCAGGAGAACTGCTTGAACCTGGGAGGTGGAGGTTGCAGTGAGCTGAGATTCGTGCCACTGCACTCCAGCCTGGGTGACAGAGTGAGACTCTGTCTCGGAAACAAAACAACAACAACAAAGAATAATCACAAACACAGAGAGCGGGAAAGAGGCTTTTCTGAGGCCACACAGCTCTTCTGGCAGGTCCTGGGATATGTGCCTCAGGCTGGCCTGGGCTGGGTCCCCTGGGGGACGTGGCTCCTTGCAGACTGAGCAAAACCATTCTGGGTAAAGAACTGGGTAGAGTGGTGGGGGGGCATGTAGTACCGTAGTACCGAGGTGGCTGATGAGGTGAGGGGACGGGGGGGATGGACACTTGGTCTGGCACCCACCTGCAGTCTTGGGTGGATAGTGGCCATGTCCTATCCCATCCCAGGCTGGGAAACAGCTGAAGGACACACAATGCTGACCAGGCCTCTGCTGGGTGCTCTGTGGTCCCCAGCCCTAACCCTGACTTCTTGAAGGCTATGAGCATCCTTCCCATCTCAGCCCATTCAGGGCCCAGCTCAGGAAGGCCAAAGGGTTGGGTACCAGCTCCTCTGCCTACTCTCTGTGTGACCTTAGACAAGCCACTGCCCCTCTCTGAACCTGGCAGAAGAATTACCACTGCATGCTGGGTGCCTGCCATGTGCTGGGTACTTTCACCGTTTCATTTCATTTTGACATCAGCCCCAAGAGGCAGGCACTGTTATCCCTTTTTACAGAGTCAGAAACTGAGGCTCAGAGAAGTTAAGTGACTTGCTCAAGGCCGCACAGGCATTAAGTAGCAAAGCTAGGATTTGAATCCAGGTGGCCTGGCCCCCACAGCTCAAGTGCTTTGAATGCTCCCTGCTACCCTCTTCTTGTTGAAAAGCTGGGTCCAGGGAAACTAACAGAGATGAGAAATATGGCACGTCCATTACCGACAGGCTCTGGAATGTGGTTCCAGCCACCTCGGTGCAAAGGAGCCCAGCTCCAGCCCCCAGGGCCCTTTGGTTCCATGGGGATCCAGGGCTGCAATTCAGGGCCCTTTCCTAGCGGAAGCCCCAAGGGGCAAAGGAGCCTCCCGGTCAGTGGTCTTTCTGGAGGGGGTTTGAGAGGCATGGGGGTGGCTAGGAAGGCATTAGGGAGGAGGGGAGGCCTGGAGAGGGCACCTTGAGGATTCCAGGCTCTGATGGGTCCCTGCCTCTCGACAAAGGCACCACACTCACCCGAAGACTGCTGCTTGGGAGCAGGCAGGGGTGACCCAAGGATCCTTCTCGCTCTACGCTCAGCACACCTGGGATACAGAGCAGGCTGCACCCAAGGCGGGGCCGGGTGGTTTCTGCTTATTCCCCCAAGAATGGCCACCCCTTGGACAGCTCCAGCAGCACCCTTTGAACCGTGCTCCTAGCCCTACCACCAGGACAGGCCTCTCATCCCAGGGCATGGTCACTGGGGTTGGGAAAATGCCTATGGAATCCCCTCCCCCAATGCAGGACCCAGTCCACCCCGCCTGGGAATGTGCTCTGTTCCCTCCGGGCAGGAAATGTGTCCCAGTCTGGGAGGAAATGGCTCAGTTAGGTGGGCACAGGGCCAGCCCCTTGCCGGACCCAGACTGGGCTCTGGGTTCCAAGCAGGGGCCAGTGTTTTTGCTGGAATGTGCTTCAGCCTCTGGATCCCTGGCACAGCCTGGGCCCCATTAGGGACAGGGCCAGGAGGGGACTGGACTCAGCAGTCCTTTCCTTTTTATGGGCACAGGGATTGTTTTCCAAACAAAAATCAGGACACGTGGGCTGGAATAGCATTCTTTTCTTATCGAAATATTTTCATGAAAAGACTGACAAGGGCATAAAATGAGCTCACTCTAAATGAGGCATTTAGCAAATCTCCACACCAAATGGAGAAAAATAGGCCTGAAGTCCAGCAGGCATAGGACAATCCAAATTGTATGCTCTGGGCAAAGCATGAGGCTGGGACCAGTTCCCCAAGGGGACCCTAAGAGCCTGACTCCTGGGGCCTGACCACCAGGACCAAGGTTCTAGGGTCAGGGCAACATTGTGCTGAAGAAGTGGGGGACCAGTGTCCCCAGGCCCTGTGTAACGTGGGTAGTGACCCCTGGGGCAGCTGGGATTGGGGTAAGCTGGCCTCCCCATCCTGAGCCCCCTACTTCTGGCTTTTCTGAGCTCTGGCATTTTCTTTCTGAGGACTTGCATTTCTTCACCCATTCACTCATTCAGTGTCATCACTAAATACCTGCGTGGAGCCAGGCATCAGGCTGGCACTGGGGACGCTGAGAGGAGTAAGGGAGGTTCCCTTCCACAAAATGCTGCAAAGAAAAGTAAAGCCGGAGGCTGGGCGCGGTGGCTCATGCCTGTAATCCCAGCACTTTGGGAGGCCGAGGTGGGCAGATCACCTGAGGTCAGGAGTTTGAGACCAGCTTGACCAACATGGAGAAACCCCATCTCTACGAAAAATACAAAATTAGCCGGGCGTGGTGGTGCATGCCTGTAATCCCAGCTACTCAGGAGGCTGAGGCAGGAGAATCGCTTGAACCTGGGAGGCAGAGGTTGTAGTGAGTCGAGATTGTCCCACTGCACTCCAGCCCCGGCAACAGAGTGAGACTCTGTCTCAAAACAAACTAACAGAGAAACAAAGAAAAGTAAAGCCGGGTCAGGGGACAGAGTGACGGGGGCAGAAGTGAGAGAAGGTGTATTTGTTATCTACAGCTGCATCACAAATTACCCCCCAAACTTGAAGAGTTTAAAACAACAGACATTGATCGTCTTGCTCTTTCTGTGGGTCAGGGATCTGGGTGCTGCTGAGCCGAGTCCTGTGTCTCAGGGCTGCTGCCAAGGTGTCAGCGAGGCTGTGGTGTCGTCGTAAGGCCCAGGGCCTCCCTTCTTCCTTGCCACATCGGGCTCCTGCAAGGCACCCCTACAATGCGGCCGTTGGCTTTCCTCAGAGCCCACCAGGGAGAGGGGTGGAGGACAAGTGGGCCCACGCTTCGTGACTCAATGCTGAAAGTGACATCCTATTGTTTTGGCCACAGTCTATCATTGAGGAGAGGTCCCCAGGTCCCACCCACCCGAGGGGAGGGCATGGAGGCCAGGAGGTGGGGATCCTGGGGGCGTCTCAGAAGCTGCCGTCCACGGAGGGCTCCTGTGAGGAGGGGGCATTGGAGCAGACACCTGAACAGAGTGAGGGGGCAACCAAGCAAACAGCAGAGGGAAGAACTTCCCAGGCCAAGAAGACGGCTCAACAAGGGCCGTGCGGCAGGAACAGGCCAGGGCATTTAGGAAGGTGGTAGAGCAGGGCACAGTGGCACACGCCTGTAATCCCAGCACTTTGGGAGGATAAGGTGGGTGGATCACGAGGTCAGGAATTCAAGACCAGCCTGGCCAAGATGGGGAAACCCCGTCTCTACTAAAGATACAAAAATGAGCCAGGCGTGGTGGCGAGTGCCCGTAATCCCAGCTACTCTGGAGGCTGAGGCAGAGAAGTGCTTGAACCCAGGAGGCTGAGGCAGAGAATTGCTTGAATACGGGAGGCGGAGGTTGCAGTGAGCCCAGATCGCACCACTGCACTCCAGCCTGGGTGACAGAGCCAGACTCTGTCTCAAAAAAAAAAAAAAAGGAAGGTGGTAGAGAGGGTGGAGCGGCTGGGCCTGGAGCCCTGGGCGAGGCTATGGACTGCATTGCCCTGAGGGGAGCCAGCGGAGGGTTTTGCACAAGGACATGACGGAAGCTGACGTACACCTTGAGAGGAGTCCTCTCGTGGCTGTTTTCAGAATAGTTTGGAAGCATTTGGAATAACCCAGGTGAGAAGACAGGCGTTCCCAGGCTGAGGGGGTGGTATTGAAGCCCAGGTGGGTTTCAAGGCTCTGGAGTGGACTGAGAGACTGAGGAGGGGTCAGCGCCGCTGCAGCAGAGGGGTGAGGGGTGCAGTGGTGGCAGATGCTGTCTCGGGGGTGGGTTGGGGCGGGATCACACAGGGCCAGGGTGAGGGGCTTGGCATTGTCCCGGAGAGCAGCGGGGAGCCACAGAGGGCTGTGCACAGAAGGGCGTTAGATGCTGCTTTAGTGAGGTGTTCTGGCTACTGTGAGAAGAGGGGATTGTAAAGAATGAAGGTGAGGCATATGGGCCAGGTGTAGTGGCTCACGCCTGTAATCCCAACACTTTGGGAGGCCGAGACAGGAGGATTTCGTCAGCCCAGGAGTTCGAGGCCAGTCTGGGCAACATAGTGAGACCTCGTCTCTACAAATAATTTAAAAAATTACACTTTGGGAGGCCCAGGCAGGTGGATCACGAGGTCAGGAGTTCAAGACCATCCTGGCTAACACGGTGAAACCCCGTCTCTACTAAAAATACAAAAAATTAGCTGGGCGTGGTGGTGGGCACCTGTAGTCCCAGCTACTAAGGAGGCTGAGGCAGGAGAATGGCGTGAACCCGGGAGGTGGAGCTTGCAGTGAACCGAGATCACGCCACTGCACTCCAGCCTGGGCGACAGAGCAAGACTCCGTCTCAAAAAAATAAAAAATAAAAAAATTAGCTGGGCGTGGTGGTGGGTGCCTGTAGTCCCAGCTACTCGGGAGGCTGAGGCAGGAGAATGGCGTGAACCCAGGAGGCGGAGCTTGCAGTGAGCTGAGATGGCGCCACTGCACTCCAGCCTGGGCGACAGAGCAACACTCCGTCTCAAAAAATAAAATAATAAAAAATAAAAAGAGCAAGGCAGATCCAATTTTAAGGACTCCCTTTAGGAAAAATAATACAGAATTGGTATGAAAGTGACTATTTTTTTGGGTGGGGGGGAGAACAGAGTCTCACTGTGTCACCCAGGCTGGAGTGCAATGGCATGATCTCAGCTCACTGCAACCTCCGCCTCCTGAGTTCAAGCGATTATCCTGCCTCAGCCTACTGAGTACCTGGGATTACAGGCACACACCACCACGATCGGATAATTTTTGTATTTTTAGTAGAGACGGGGTTTCACCATGTTGGCCAGGCTGGCCTCGAACTCCTGACGTCAGGTGATCTGCCTGCCTCAGCTTCCCAAAGTGCTGGGATTACAGGCCTGAGCCACTGTGCCTGGCCAAAAGTGACTATTTAGAACAAGGAGAAAAAGCACAACAAATGACTGGAGACTTGGAGATCTGGGTCCTTCTTCTGATGTCTCCCTGGACAGTTTGCTAGGCGTTCTTCATGGACATGCTTCCTGAGTGAAACCAGCTTCTGTCCTTGTCTAGAACACTCTGTAACTCCCAGCAACTCCCAGCCTTCACAGGGGCCATGGAAGTGAGGCCATGAGCATAAGTTTTATTAACTTCACAATAAGCCCACCTTTGGCTAAGAGAGAAGAGGGCAAGACCCACGGGGCAATGGCAGGTTCCAGGCCACATTGTGCTTTAGTAAGGAGGAGGCTCAGGGCTTGAGGGTGCGGAGATGGATCAGCAAGGGCAGATGTTGGGATAGATGCTGCTGGGAGTAGAGGGTCCCAATGGGATGGGGGCTCAAGGAGGGGGCTGGGATCAGTGAGGATTTGGGGCTAGCTGAAGGACCCTACCAAATAAGGGGCAGAAGGGCCCTGACTGGCAAGGCCTAGGGCGAGGAGGGGCCCCCTCAGTCGGCTGAACCTCAGGCCCCTCCTTGGCCTCTCCCACACTTCTCACCCCCTCACCCTGGAGCCTGTGCTGATTTGTTGAGTGGACGGTCTGGCGGTGGGAACCAGCACGCCTGGTCAGAGCCAGTTCAGGCCCCTAAACCAGAGTGGGATTAACGCGGAGACAATATTGTCACAGCCAGGTCTTGGGAAGCTGGGCTCTGCCTGGGTGAGGCAGTGGGACACAGGATTGGAGCCTGAGAGGGGACACCATGTGGCTCTAGCTGTGGCCTGGTCGATTCCCACTTGGCTTTTTTTCCTTTTTTCTTTTTTGGCGGAGTCTTGCTCTGTTGTCTAGGCTGGAGTGTAGTGGCACGATCTTGGCTCACTGCAACCTCCGCCTTCCGGGTTCAAGCAATTCTCTTGCCTCAGCCTCCCGAGTAGCTGGGATTACAGGCGCCTGCCACCACGCAGAGCTAATTTTTTTTTTTTTGAGACAGAGTTTTGCTCTTGTCACCCAGGCTGGAGTGCAGTGGTGCGATCTCAGCTCACTGCAACCTCAGCTCACTGCAACCTCTGCCTCCCAGGTTCAAGCAATTCTCCTGCCTTAGCCTCCTGAGTACCTGGAATTACAGGCACCTGCCACCACGCCCGGCTAATTTTTGTATTTTTAGTAGAGACAGGGTTTTGCCATGTTGGCCAGGCTGGTCTCAAACTCCTGAACTCAAATGATCCGCCCGCCTCGGCCCCCCAAAGTGCTGTGATTATAGATAGGCGTGAGCCACTACACCCAGCCTCATGACTGACTATTTATTTAGAACAAGGAGAAAAAGCACAACAAATAACTGCAGAAATACAATTTTAACTGGTTTAAGAAAGTAAGGACCGGGCACGGTGGCTCACGCCTGTAATCCCAGCACTTTGGGAGGCCAAAGCAGGCGGATCACGAGGTCAGGAGATCAAGACCATCCTGGCTAACACAGTGAAACCCCGTCTCTACTAAAAAAAAATACAAAAAATTAGCCGGGCATGGTGGCAGGCGCCTGTAGTCCCAGCTGCTGGGGAGGCTGAGGCAGGAGAATGGCATGAACCTGGGAGGCAGAGGTTGCAGTGAGCCGAGATCATGCCACTGTACTCCAGCCTGGGTGACAGAGCAAAACTCCGTATCCAAAAAAAAAAAAAAAAAAAAAAGAAAGAAAGAAAGAAAAGAAAAAAGAAAAAGTAAGGGAGCCCATAGTTGTACTCCAGTCTGGGCGACAGAGCAAGACTGTCTCAAAAGAATAAAAAATAAAAAGAAAAAAATGCATTGACTCTGGATGTCTGGTAGTAGGATTGCAGGCATGGCTGGATCCAGCAGCTGATGAAATCAGTTATCTTTCTTTCTCTATCTCTTTGCTCTGCTGTCCTCTGCGGTGGTCCAAGTGGGGGGCAAAAGTGGTGTCAAGCTTGTATTCTGCCAGCCAACAAGCCCAGAGAGCTGATCTTAGAACTAACAGCCACTATGATTGGCTGGACATGGGTCATGTATACACCAGGCACTGAGAGTGGAAGAGAGGTTCTCCAAACAGAAACTGAGTGCTGTTATCAGAATCAGGGGAAGCAGTGCTGGCTATCAGGAGCCATGGATGTTCCTTGGATTCTTTTGCAGGAGAAAGTCACATCCTTCCCTTCCCTTCAGAACTTTGTCCCTCTTACTAAAACTTCTATCCTTTATGTAGTAGGGAGAGCAAAGGAACTCATCTGTGAACACCTACTGAGCACCAGGTATTTTTACCCACATTTACCCCACCAGATTCTCGCTATGAAGCCACAAGGGACAAACCTGGGTTGGCAACCCCTCGGTTGCAAGAGGAAACTGAGGCCCAGAGAGAAGTGATTTGCCCAAGGCTGGCAAATGGCAGAGCTGGAATCACTCCCAGATACTGATGTTACTCACAGCTGTATCTGTGTCCCCATCTGACCCGGCCACCATGGGGGAGCTCCCTTTTCTCTATGCTGCTCCTCTCCCCGCCCTGCCTAGCACAGGGCCCCAACACAGCAGCACCCAGGAAATAAGCACTGGACTGACCTGACTCCAAGCAGGTAGGGTGGAAGATGGAGGATGGAGGATGGAGGAAGGAGCTGGGAGGCCCAAGGGGCTTCCGAGGCGGTCTGCCAAGCTGACCTCTGACCTTTAAAGCCCATGTTTTCCCTTCTGCCCCCTTTCCCTGGGAATATTTGTCCCTATTCTCACACTGGCTCCTCCCCATCTCAGCTTAACCCTCACCTCCTCAGAGAGGCTTTCCCCCAACACCCCACACCCACCCCACCCCCTTTTGTCTCAGACCCCTTGTCCATTCCTTCATAGCACCTTTTACTATTGGTTATTGTTATGTTAATTTGCTTTATGGTTTGCTCTACCCAACCTCCCTGTAAGGACTGTGGGGACAAGGACTGATCATGTCTGATTTGATCCCGTCGGCTCCTTGACTCATGCATTACACACAGTAGGTGCCTGGTCAGTGTCTGCTCAGTCAAAGCTCTCCACTGTGGAGGTGCCACCCCCACCCCGGCAAGCAGACTTGCCCTCAAACCTCTCTTCCACCCCTTCCCTGCCACTCAGGGTCTCAGCTGCCACCATCCTAATAGAAGATTGAGCCCCTTGCCTGCTGGGGCCATCTAAGGGAGAAGAAAGCCGTTGTGAGCCTGGCAGGGAGGGCGGAGGGCAGCAGAGCCTCTGAGCTGGCAGACAAAGGGCGTGTGTTCTCGTCCAGCACACTTCCTGGGTTTCCGTTGCAGGAAGTTTGGCACCTGCCGATCTGTGACATCGACACCCGAGCTGCTGCGGGCCAGGACGAACCCCTCCATCCGGGAGCAGTGGTGGCGGTGGAACAGGTGGCCTGGGGTGCTGGAGGCAGGTAAGCAGAGGCAGTTGGACCCTTCATTCCCCTTGGACTGTCCCAGAGCAAATGTGGGAAGCCTGGGTCCTAGACTAAGTCAGTGTGACCTTGAACAAGGCCCCAAATCAACTCTTCGTTGCCTCACTATCCCACCTGGGGGTGCAACAGGTGGTTCAGGGGCTGTCATGGAGGTGAGGGCAGGCAGCTCCACTTTTATCTCTTAAATAAACTTCTGGGTCACTAAGCACTTGCAAAGGGGTTCTACAGCCAAAAGTGCCTGAAAACCCCCAGATCGCACCTTCCTCCTTTGAGTCCTTCTGGTCTCTGTCGTTCAGAGGGTATGGGGAAGTCTCCTCCAAAGGGTGCTGCAAAGCTGGAGTTTTGGGGGGCAGGGGCAGGATATCACTGCCAAGCCAGGAATGAGCCGAGCAGGGACTCAGACAGCCTTGAGTCCCAGCCTCGCCCTGCTGCACAGAACTCTCAGCACCTCCAAGCCCCAGCTTCCGGTTCTGTAAAGGATGGCACTGGTACCTGTTCTTGAGACTAGCAGAGCTGTGTGCCCAGGGACACAGCGGCTCTGGTTTGAATTCGGCTCTGCCATTTGCCCCTAGTGTGGCCTTGAGCCTCTCGGGGCCTCAGTGTCCTTGACCGTGAACAGGAATCATCAGCCCTGGTGCCCAGGGCTCTTGTGGGATTAGGATGGGGATGAGGATGGGTACTAGCACCTAGAAAGCCCCTATCAATGGCAGCTCCTGAGACTGCTGCTGTTACTGCAGCTTGGCTGAGAAGATCAAATGGGAAAAGGGGCGACAAGAGGGATGGGAGGGGCGATGATCAGTGGGTGAGGGCGGAGGCAGCCTCCTCCGACCTTCATAAACCAGCCTCCCTCAGAAACAGCCCCAGAGCCACCCTGGAGGGGTGACTGTAGCTGAGGGGTTGCAGGATGGGCCAGATCCTGTCTGGCCGCCTCGCAGATGGCGCTGGGTCCAGCGCTCCTCCAGCCTCAGCCACTGTGGCTTTAATCAAAAGAACAATCTGTCTGCCTCTGAATCAGACCCAGATTCCTTTCCCCACAATGTCCCTGAGGCCTCCAGGGACCCAGGCAGTCCATCCCGGCCCCATCCCGGGCCCCAGAGTCCAGGCTCTGCCTCCCCTCCCGCTCCCGTCCTAACTGCTCCAGCTGGGAGGGGGAGGGTCACTGGATGTGGAGGGAGGGGTTCAGCCACAGGGCCAGCCGGGCCCTGCCTTCCAGAGCTCCTGGAGCGGCCTGTCCCCCGGGACACCGGGACCCACCTGCAGAGGGCTTACCGCTCAGGAGAGCAGAACAAGGTGACCTCCTCCACTGGGGGTCTCCGAGACCCCCACCCTCAGGGACACTCCCGGAAAAAGCCCCCAACCCAGCATATATTAACCGCTATTAATCACAGTTCTGGCTGTGACTGTCACCTTTTATCCTCAGGCCAACCTGGAGAGGTAGGCAGTGGCTACCTCTTTACAGATGAAGACACTGAGGCTCAGGAGGTGGCGTGACTGCTCCGGGTCTCACACTTAGTAAACGGCCGCAGAACCCTGGTCGGTTTGACGCAAGACCCTGGCGGATCCCAGAGCCAAAGTAAGCGCTCACCTCCGCCGGACAGGGTAGGTGGGGTTGCCAACCCAGGAGAGCGAGGGAAGGGGGACGGCAGGGACCACTCGGGGTCCCTAAAGGACGCGAGGGGGTGGGCAGCGGGGAGGGAAGGAACCCCACCCCGACTCCCCATTCTCCTACCCCCACTCCCCATCCCTCCATTCCCCCATCCCCCCCATCCCCATTCCCCCCCATTCCCACCCCCTGGCCTGTGCCAAGGGGGAGGGGAGGCGTGGTCCAGGGAACAAAGGGAGGGGGAAGGGGCGGCGCGGGGCGCGGCCGGGCAGGTTGGGGGGCAGGTAGGGGCCGCTTCCGCGGGGCGGGAATCCCGCGCCCCCTCCCCCCGAGCCTCACCTTTTATGGTAAAGCGGCGCGGGGCGGCGGGGCGGCGGGGCGACGGGGCGGAGGGAGCCGAGGGGGCGGGGAGGGCGGACGGGCGGAGGGGACGGGAGGCCCAGCGGCTCCGGGCTCCGGGCTCCGCTGGCTCGGGCGTCGGATCGGAGCCGCCGGGGCGCGGGCGGCCCAGGTAAGCGGGCCGGGTGGGTGGGGGTCGCGTCCCTCCGTCCCTGTCCCCGGTGCACACAGGTGACAGCGCGGGCAGCGCTCGGCCGGAGCCTGCTTGGTCCCCAGCCGGGACCCCCGGCGCGGCGCCCCTGGAGGGGCCTGCGGGTGGGGGGTGCGGTCCTCACGCCCTTTGCGTCCCAGTCTCTTGGTCTCTCTCCCCGGAGTCGGGGAGTCGGCAGGTCCGGGGCGAGGGCTCAGTGAGGCCGGCGGAGGGCCGAGTCCCAGCCCGGGAGCGGGGGCCGGGGACCCGGCGCGCAGGGCGGAAGCTCCCGCACAAAAGGCCGGAGTCCCGCACATGGATCGAATTAAAGCTCCGGCGGCGCCCAGCGGTGACCCCGGCGGCCGCCCTGCTCGGCTGCCTGCGGAGGGTCCCGCGTTTCCGGAGCCCGGGGACGCTCCAGGCCCCTTTTCCTAGCCAGGGTCAGGCAAGGGGAGGGACGGGTCCCGGGGCTGCTCCTCTCTGGGCCTCACGCGCCCGTCGGAGGCTGAGAAGGTGTGGAGATGGGCGATACCTAGGTGTGTGCCCTGGGATGATCTTGGCGTCGGCCCCTACCCCTCACCTCCCGCCCAAGCCTGAGGACCCCGGGGAGAGGCTGGGGCCGCGCCCAGATTCCTGCTCTTAATGACACTGTAGGCTCTGTCCGGGTCCTGGAGGCACCCCCAGCCGAGCCCAGCCCCCGGGCTGCTTCTCCCTCTCAGCTGCTGCCTAACCCAGCTGTCCTTCTCTTTGCACCTTCCAAGGGCCTAGACCCTGAGTCTTCTTTCCTTATATATCCTCTCAGCCGCCCTAGGGACACACTCATTCTCACTTCATGAAAAAACGAGGCCAGAGAGTTTCGGTGACCTATTGGGGGTCACCCCGCAGGAAAGAAGTAGGGCCGCGTGTGAACCCAGCTCTCTACCTCCTCTGTTTCCCTGGGGTGGGAGAGAGGTTGAGGGAACCCCTCCCCTAAGTTGCAAGGTGGGAGGGGTTGGGGCACACCCCGCCACTTCTGCCTAAGTTAAATTCCGTACCCAAAGGTAGACTGCTTTATCCGGTCATTAAAGAACAAAGCTGGCCGGGCGCGGTGGCTCACGCCTGTAATCCCAGCACTTTGGGAGGCCGAGGCGGGCGGATTACCTGAGGTCAGGAGTTGGAGACCAGCCTGGCCAACATGGTGAAACCCCGTCTCTACTAAAAATACAAAAATTAGCCGGGTGTGGTAGCGCGCGCCTGTAATCCCAGCTATTCGGAGGCTGAGGCACGAGAATCGCTTGAACCCAGGAGGCGGAGGTTGCAGTGAGCCGAGATCGCACCACTGCGCTCCAGCCTGGGCCACAGAATGAGACTCTGTCTCAAAATAAATAAATAAATAACAAAGCTTAAGCCGGGTGTAGTGGCTCAAGCCTGTAATCCCAGCACTCTGGGAGGCCGAGGAGGGCGGATCACTTGAGGTCAGGAGTTTGAGACCAGCCTGGTCAACATGGTGAAACCCTGTCTCTACCAAAAATACAAAAATTAGCCAGGGGTGGTGGCGTGCGCCTCTGGTCCCAGCTACTCAGGAGGCTGAGGCAGGACAATCGCTTGAACCTGGGAGGTGGAGGTTTCAGTGAGCTGAGATTGCGCCACTGCACTCCAGCCTCGGCCACAGAGCAAGATTCTGTCTCAAAAAAAAGAGCAGAGCTTAGAGATGGCCCCAGAGGTTTTTTTGTTTTTTGTTTTTTTCTTTGTAGGGAACAAGGAGGAGGAAGGAGGACTGTGGGGGTGACCCCCCTGAGCTGCACATTCTCTGCCCCAAGGCTGCAGCCTCTAGCTGGTCTGGGTGGCTGGCTGGATCCCTGCCTCCTTCCTTCCTTTGGACAGGAAATGACTTTCCTTCCCTTTGTTCCCACTTTTCTCCACTTATCTAACTGGATCTGTGATTCACTCTCTGGGGGAGGAAGAGTGGGGGCGGAGGGTCCCCTGGGCACGGCTGACTGGGAGATGGCCCCAGGGAACTTACACACAGCCTGCTCCCAGCTGAATCGGTGGCAGTGGGACGGGAGGGAAGCCGGGGCTCCCTCTCCCGATGGGATTGACAGGGCTTTGAAACTCCCCAGCTTAGACCCCCTGGGGCCTGAGGTCCCTGCAGTCACTGCTTGGGAGGTATAGGGGCTGCCCAGCTGTGAACATCTGGCCTCAGTGCTGGACATTTTCCGAGAAGCCAGGCAGATCCGACTTCCCGGAGGAGTGTAGGAAGGGTCAGGGTTGGGTGGGAGGAGGCAGAGGGCCATCCCGAAGGCCCACAGCAGCCCCTGGGGACCAGCCCGGAACATGCCGACCACAAGATTTCTGGTCTGGATTGGGCCATTGTAGAGTGAGAACAGGCCTGGGAACTTGGGCGACTTTGTGCCACCCAAGGAAGGAAAAGCGTGTCTGGGGACACACTTTTGGATGATGTTCCATTAGAATTCCGAGTGCCATGGATGGCCTGGGAAAGTCACTTAACCTCTTGGAACCTCACAGGGTCCATCTGCAAAGTGGGGGCAGGATGGGCATTTCTTGCAGCTAGATTGAGAGGCTGGTGGGTTTTGAGGCACATATAGGACCTGGCACAGGGCCTGGCACGAAACAAGTGCCTTATCAGCGAGTTGTTTGGTATTTCTTTAAATCTCACATGCACTCTGAACATTGTTGACAAAAATAGATTCTTAAACTTATAACAAAGTGTAAAACTAAAGCCCGTGACAGCCAGCCTAAGCATACATACTTCCAGACATCATTTCCAAACCCAGAAGCAAAAGACAGGTACTTTAAAATAAGTTTTGAAGCTCTTTCCTAATATATTGGTTTCTTCCTCAGAATAGATATTTTATTGTCAGACTGAGCTATGTATTTTAGCCAAACACATAAACCAACTTAAGGGAATTTAGGAGCACGTGTTATTGTTTTTATTATCATCCATCAGTCGCTGTGAACCCAAAGTGGCCAGTGCACTTTGAGATAAGGAGGGAAGCCTGAAGAGCGAGATAGAAAGGGGACATTTTTAGCCCTGGGCACAGGCATTGGGTGCCTGGTGAGGACTGGTGTGCTCACTGGACTCCCAGCTTTCCCACCCGTGGCCCCACCTCAGCCTTGGCCACAGGGACTACTGTCAGCAGGAACTACCTGAGAGATGGGAAATAATGTCCTTTTCCTGACATCAGGGTATCAGGGTGCCACCATGCTCTCTGATTTATGCTTTTCTTTTTTTTTTTTTTTTTGAGACAGAGTTTCACTCTGTCACCTCGGCTGGAGTGCAGTGGCGCAATCTCAGCTCATTGCAACCTCGCCTCCCAGGATTCAAGCGATTCTCCTGCCTCAGCCTCCTAAGTAGCTGGGGACTACAGGTGCATGCCACCATTTCTGGCTAATTTGTTTTTTGTTTTTTTTTTTTTTGAGACGGACTCTTGCTCTGTTGCCCAGGCTGGAGTGTGGTGGTGCAATCTCGGCTCACTGCAACCTCTGCCTCCCGGGTTCAAGCAATTCTGTCTCAGCCTCCCGAGTATCTGAGATAACAGGCACCCGCCACCATGCCCAGCTAATTTTTGTATTTTTAGTAGAGACAGGGTTTCACCATCTTGGCCAGGCAGGTCTTGAACTCCTTACCTCGTGATCCAACCACCTTGCCCTCCCAAAATGCTGAGATTACAGGCATAAGCCTCCACGCCCAGCCAAATTTTTGTATTTTTAGTAGAGACAGTGTTTCACCATGTTGGCCAGGATGGTCTTGAACTCCTGACCTCAAGTGATCGCCCACCTCCCAAAGTGCTGTGATTACAGGCGTGAGCCATCGGGTGGCCAGATCTGGGTTTTGATGCCTGCACTCTAATATCCTCTAGGCACACAAAGAATGCAGACACCGCTGAAGGTCAGACGCATTGATAGTGAGCTTGTGAGCCAGCCTGTCCTGCCCTGGGGCTATCATCGCTTTCGTCCACCCTTGGCAGCAGGAAACTGCCCCTGGAGAGGGCCAGGAATCAGGGGGGGCCTTGTGGAAGAGGTGATGTTTGAGCTGGGCTCTAAGAGAAAGCTGAAATTCACCCTGTGGGGGCAGGACAGGAAAACCATAGGAGAAACACTGCAAGGCAAGAGAGGACATAGGAAGGGCGAGTGGTCCAGGGGCTCAAAGAGGCTGAGGCTGCCGCAGTTGGACTTCATCCTGAGGTGGTGGAGAGCCATACTTTTTTTTTTTTTTTTTTAGACAGAGTTTCGCTCTTGTTGCCCAGGCTAGAGTGCAATGGTGCCATCTCACCTCACTGCAACCTCCACCCCCACGGGTTCAAGTGATTCTCCTGCCTCAGCCTCCCAAGTAGCTGGGATTACAGGCGCCCGCCAGCACACCCAGCTAATTTTTGTATTTTTAGTAGAGATGGGGTTTTACCATGTTGGCCAGGCTGGTCTCGAACTCCAGACCTCAGGTGATCCACCTGCCTCTGCCTCCCAAAGTGCTGGGACAGAGTCTCACCCGGGTGCGATGGCTCACGCCTGTAATCCCAACACTTTGGGAGGCTGAGGTGGGCAGATCACGAGGTCAGGAGATCAAGACCATCCTGGCTACCATGGTGAAACCCCGTCACTACTAAAAATACAAAAACAAAATTAGCCAGGCGTGGTGGCGGGCACCTGTAGTCCCAGCTACTCGGGAGGCTGAGGCAGGAGAATGGCGTGAACCTGGGAAGTGGAGCTTGCAGTGAGCCAAGATCGTGCCACTGCACTCTGGCCTGGGCAACAGAGCAAGATTCCATCTCAAAAAATAAAAAATAAATAAAAAAAGACAGAGTCTCGCTCTGTTGCCCAGACTGGAGGGCAGTGGTGCAATCTTGGCTCACCACAACCTCGGCCTCCCAGGTTCAAGCGATTCTCCTGCCTCACCCTCCCAAGTAGCTGGGATTACAGGTGCCCACCACCACGCATGGCTAATTTTTGTATTTTTAGTAGAGATGGGGTTTCACCATGTTGGTCAGGGTGGTCTCGAACTCCTGGCCTCAAGTGATCCACCTGCCTCGGCCTCCCAAAATGCTGGGATTACAGCTGTGAGCCACCATGCCCGGCCCATGGAAGGTTTTTGAGTAAAGGAGAAAGAGATTGATGCTCTAGAAAGATCAGGGTTAGGAGGTGAGACCAGAGGCCGTGGAGCCTCCCCATCTCTCCCCTTGCCCCCTGCCCACTGCCCAGGCCTGAACCAGGACCCAGGTTTTGGAGATTGGGTGGAATGAGAGAGTCTGGCACTAGAAGGCAAGCAAGGAGGGTGCTGGCTCGTGTGCAGGGCTGAGAAAGGGCAGAGCAGAGCAAAGTGGCCAAGAGCATGGGCTCTGGGTTCCAGTGCCACCTCACCACCGTGTGACCCTGGACAGGTGACTTCTCTCTGAGTCTCGATTTCTTGATGTGTTAGGTGGGTGATGATAGTGCCTGCCCTGCAGCCACCTTGTGAGTGTTTATGAGTTAATGAGCATAACGTGTGAGTGTTTATGAGTTAATGAGTATAACATGCTCAGGGCAGAGCCGGTCTTGGTGAGGGCAGCTCTCACTGCGCCCTGCCCACTCTGCCGCCGGAGCCTAGCCCTGACGCCCTGACAGATCCTGATCTGTTCTCTTTCCCTCCCAAAGCAGAGCTGGCCTGAACCTCCAGGACTTCAGCCCTTCTAGGAGAATCTGATCCCAGGTGAGGGAGGTCACTTAGGGTGTGGCCCAGCAGGCAGGCGGGACTCCAGACTGGGAACGGAAGTCAGCCCTGCTGGGGTTGGGAGCTGAAGCATCTGTTCCTTCCTCGCGGGTGTGAGACAAGGAAAAGTGATCATTGGTGAGGGCTGCCATTTGCTCCCCTAGGTGTGCAGGTTTCGGGGAGGGGCAGTCAGGACTTTTGGGTCTCACCCCTGTGGTCAAGTTCCCTGGTGGGTCCTGTCTTCCCCAGCAGGACACCCCCACCCCTTCTCTGGCTGGGCTGGGTGCTGGACTGAGTTGTTGAGATGGTAGGGTGGCTGACCTGTCTTTTTGGGAGGAGGGAGGCTCTCTCCTCTCGGGGGAGGGTGTCTGTGTGTCTGGGTGGCAATCCTGTGCTGTACCCCACTCTGTCCCTAGCCACACCAGGAGCTGAAGCCATGGCCTCAAAGCCTGAGAAGAGGGTGGCATCGTCTGTCTTTATTACCCTGGCACCCCCGCGCCGCGATGTGGCCGTGGCGGAGGAAGTGAGGCAGGCAGTTTGTGAGGCCCGGCGTGGCCGCCCCTGGGAGGCTCCTGCCCCCATGAAGACACCCGAGGCTGGCTTGGTGGGGAGGCCCAGCCCCTGGACAACCCCTGGCAGAGCTGCAGCCACAGTGCCAGCTGCACCTATGCAGCTCTCCAATGGAGGTAAGAGCTGAGGGGACTTTGGGGAAGACCACGTCAGAGGCAGAGGCAGGGAGGAAAGGGCAGGCTCCAGCATCATTCATTCATTCATTATTCATCCTGACAAAATTCACACATCAACGGGAAACAAAAAGATGTGCCCCTTCTGGGTGGGCAAGGGAGCCCAGGAAATAGAGGCTAGATGTCAGAATTTCCGGGACATTTTCATGGGTTATTGGGATTATGGGAAGAGGATCTTGGGAGTGTGGGAACAAGATCAAACTTGCCAGGGAAGGGCTGTCCTGTCACTGGTCAGCATGGCTGGCTGGCCGTTTCGTCTGCCAATTTAATACCCTCAAGCAGAGCACGGGGATCTTGGGGTTCAGTCTCCCTGAAGTGAGATAAGTTTTAGGTGACCAGCTTGGTCATGCACCTGGTCTGACTGCAGGACACAAAGGCTGGCCCCGGGCCCTGGGGATGCTGCCAGCTGCTTGAAGCCATCTACACCGAAGGCTGCCATCTGCCATCTGCTTAGTACTTGTCCTCTCAGAGTCATCCTCGAGCGGGTCCGGGACCCCCTTTCTGCCCACCTGCCCTGTGGCCTCAGGTCCCCCTGCTTCTCTCTTGAATTCCTGCCCGCCCATCACAGCCTATGGGCCCTGCACTGGGAGGCAGGCACTGGGAGAGGCCACAGCACTCTTACTGCCTCTCCAAGACCTGGTTCCTGACTCTGTGAGCTCATCGGAGCCTCTTTCTCTCACTTCCGCTGAGTCAGCAGCAGCATCACCCGGGCCTGTACCAACACAGTCACTGGGTCCATTCCAGCACAGCCGCCGGCTCCCACCCCAGGTATCTCTGATTCAGCAGATCTGCCGTGGAGCCTGAGAATTTGCTTTTTTGTTTTTTGTTTTTTTTTTTTCCGAGACAGGGTCTTATTCTGTCACCCAAGCTGCAGTGCAGTGCAGTGCAGTGGTGTGATCACGGCTCACTGTAGCCTCAACCTCCCTGGCTCAAGCGATCCTCCCACCTCAGCCTCCCAAGGAGCTGGGACCACAAGCTCTCACCACCAGGCCCAGCTAATTTGTGTGTGTGTGTGTGTATATATTTTGAGACGAAGTCTCGCTCTGTCACCCAAGCAGGAGTGCAGTGGCGCGATCTCGGCTCACTGCAACCTCTGCTCCCCAGGTTCAAGCAGTTCTCCTGCCTCAGCCTCTCAAGTAGCTAGGATTACAGGCGCCCACCACCACACCTAGCTGATTTTTGTATTTTTAGTAGAGACAGGGTTTCACCATGGTTGCCAGGCTGGTCTCAAATTCCTGACCTCAGGTGATCTGCCCGCCTCAGCCTCCCAAAGTGCTGGGATTACAGGCGTGAGCCACCGCGCCCAGCCTAATTTTTTTTTTTTTTTTAGATGGAGTTTTGCTTTTGTTGCCCAGGCTGGAGTGCAGTGGCGCAATCTCAGCTCACTGCAACCTCCGCCTCCTGGGTTCAAGTGAATATCCTGCCTCAGCCTCCTAAGTAGCTGGGATTACAGGCATGCCCACCACGCCCAGCTAATTTTGTATTTTTAGTAGAGATGGGGTTTCTCCATGTTGGTCAGGCTGGTCTCAAACTTCCAACCTCAGGTGATCTGCCTGCCTCAGTCCCCCAAAGTGCTGGGATTACAGGTGTGAGCCGCTGCACCCGGCTTTTTTTTTTTTTTTTGAGACAGGGTCTGGCTCTGTCACCAAGCTCACTGCAGCCTCAACCTCTTGGGCTTAAGTGATCCTCCCACGTCAGCCTCCCAAGTAGCTAGGACTACAGGCTTGTGCTGCCATGCCTGGCTACATTTTTTTTAATTTTTAGTAGAGTTGAGGTCTTACTATGTTGCCCAGGCTGCTCTTGAACTTCTGGGTTCAAGCGAACTGCCTACCTGGGCCTCCCAAAGTGCTGAGATTATAGGCATGAGCCACCGTGCCCGGCCTGAGATTAAGTTTCTTGCCTAAGGACACACAGCAAATCAGTGGCAGTGTTAGACATGGAACCCAGGCCGGGGTGATCCCGACCAGAGCCCTCAGCTTCCCTCCGTATGGCCATGTAGGTAAGTAAAACCCTCCCAGGTCCACCTGGGAGGCTCTGACCAGCCCTCTCTCCTCCCCAATTGCAGGATGCCCACCCCCTCCTCCTGTCCTGGATGGTGAGGACGTGCTTCCTGACCTGGACCTCCTCCCACCCCCTCCACCGCCCCCTCCGGTGCTTCTGCCTTCTGAAGAGGAGCCTCCTACTCCAATGGGGGCCTCACTCATTGCAGACTTAGAGCAGCTGCACCTGTCCCCACCCCCACCCCCGCCACAGGTACTGCCCGCCCCCCCACCCCCAGCAATCCCTTGGTCCCCTTGGTTGGGGGACGGGGAGTCTGGGCCTTCTGGGTGTTCAGGGGTTCTAAACCTGGACTTTGGTGCATTCTTCTGCTCGGGGGCAGTCCCTCTTTGAAGCTCTCAGAAGTCCCTATTCAGGCAGGTAAAAATTGGTTAAGTGTTTCAGGGTCCCTGGAGAGGGCTGCCACTGCCTTGCTGCTGCACCTGCCGCAGACACCTGCTTCAGCTCTGAGGAAGACGTTTCCCTGAGTCCGACCTAAATCCCTTAGGCTGCATAGGAAACCTGGATTTTTGTTTGTTTGTTTGTTTGTTTTTGAGATGGAGTCTCGCTCTGTCACCCAGGCTGGAATGCAATGGCATGATCTTGGCTCACTGTAGCCTCCACCTCCCAGGTTCAAGCGATTCTCCTGCCACAGTCTCCTGAGTATCTGGGATTATAGGCACCCACACCATGCCTGACTAATTTATTGTGCTTTTATAGAGACAGGGTTTCACCATGTTGGTCAGGCTGGTCTCAGACTACTTACCTCACGTGATCCGCATGGCTCGGCCTCCCAAAGTGCTGGAATTACAGGTTTGAGCCACTGCACCTGGCCAGGAACCTGTTTTTTTAACCCTGGGCCCTTAACAGAGGCTGTGTAGAAATGGGGGGGTGTCACAGGCCAAGGGCTTAGTCCACTTCAGTCCAGCATCCATGGGGAAGCCTGGTTGCAGGAGAGTCCTTCTAAGTAGGACAAGGAGCAGTGGCTGATTGAGGGACCCAGTCAGCTGCCACTGTGACCTTCCTGCTGAGAGACTTACGCAGGTCCCTTGCTTCCCTGGGCCTTGGTTTCCTTCTCGGCACAATGCGGCTAATTGTACCTGTTACCACCCAGATGAGGAACAGAGCTGGGAGGGCTGCATGGGGTCCCACTGAATGACTCCCCGTCTGCATCCCCACAGGCCCCAGCGGAGGGACCTTCAGTCCAGCCCGGTCCCCTCAGGCCCGTGGAGGAAGAGCTGCCACCTCCCCCGGCAGAACCTGTTGAGAAAGGGGAATCCACAGGTAGGTGCACAGGGCTGAGAGGATACTGGGGTGATCTCATGGGGCCAGCATGGGCCTCCAGGTAGAAACCAGGAGAGTGAGGACCCCTCTTCCCATCCCCACCCCAGCTCATGTTAACAATGATGGGCTTTGTAGTTCGGCATCCATTTAATTTGTATTGCTTTAGCCTTTTTCCCTTTATACCTAAATTCTATTTAAAATGTTAGTCTGCACAGTTTGCTATGATAGCAAAAATGTCTTGAATTTTTTCTCACTATTTTATTTTCTGAATTCCTAATGCCCTCACACAGTGCAAAATAAACAGCATGAGTGGGGACACAGTGAGAAGCCTGCAACCTGCCCCATCCCCTTACCACCCGGTTTCCTTCCAGATGGGTGTCCTCTGTCGTTGAGCTCTCGTGTATCCTGCCAAAGACACTATGCACATACGAGCAAATACAAACATGTGTCCACCTGCTCCCTCCCCGCATTTTACCATAAGTAGCAAACTAGGCTCTTCTGCTGTTCACTTTCTTTCCTTCGTACATCTCAGGGCTGGTCACACATCAGAATATCAAATGGCTCCTGGCTTAGTGTCGTGGCTCACACCTATAATCCCAGCATTTTGGGAGGCTGAGGCAGGTGGATCACCTGAGGTCAGGAGTTCGAGATCAGCCTGGCCAACATGGTGAAATGCTGTCTCTACTAAAAATACGAAAATTAGCTGGGTGTGGTGGTGTGTGCCTGTAATCCCAGCTACTCGGGAGGCTGAGGCAGGAGAATCGCTTGAACCCAGGAGGCGGAGGTTGCAGTGAGCTGAGATTGTGCCACTGCTCTCCAGCCTGGGTGACAGAGTGAGCTTCCGTCTCAAAAAATAAAATAAAATAAAATAAAATAAATAAAGTGGCTCCTGGCTGGGTGTAGTGGTTCATGCCTGTAATCCCAGCACTTTGGGAGGTCAAGGCAGCCAACAATCCCTTTGTCCTGAAACTGCTGTCCAGAATTCCTTATTTATTTATGTTATTTATTTTTATTTTTAT
Source organism: Gorilla gorilla gorilla (assembly GCF_029281585.2). Taxonomy (NCBI): domain Eukaryota; kingdom Metazoa; phylum Chordata; class Mammalia; order Primates; family Hominidae; genus Gorilla; species Gorilla gorilla. The sequence goes on along the minus strand of NC_073224.2, from coordinate 224,414,889 downwards.
TTTTTTAGACAGAGTCTTGCTCTGTCACGAGGCTAGAGTGCAGTGGCGCGATCTTGGCTCATTGCAACCTCCACCTCCTGGGTTTAAGCGATTCTCCTGCCTCAGCCTCCCGAGTACTGGGACTACAGGCGCCCGCTACCACGCCCAGCTAATTTTTGTATTTTTAGTAGAGACGGGGTTTCACCATGTTGGCCAGATGGTCTCGATCTCTTGACCTTGTGATCCGCCCACCTCGGCCTCCCAAAGTGCTGAGATTACAGGTGTGAGCCACCGCGCCGGGCTCTTTATTTTTTTTAATTTTTATTGTTTTTCCTGAAACAGAGCCTCACTCTGTTACCCATGCTGGAGTGCAATGGCACAGTCTCGGCTCACTATAACCTCTGCCTCCTAGGTTCAAGTGATTCTCCTGCCTCAGCCCCATGAGTAGCTGGGACTACGGGGGCATGCCACTATGCCCGGCTAATTTTTGTATTTTTAGTAGAGATGGGGTTTCACCATGTTGGCCAGGCTGGTCTTGAACTCCTGTCCTCGAGTGATCCGCTCACCTTGGCCTCCCAAAGTGCTGGCATTACAGGTGTGAGCCACCATGCCTGACTCAGATTCCTTTTTAATGCTCCTCATGACCCTCTGTATTTGTCATTTGAGGAATTTGCAGGGTTTAAGACAGAGCCTCGGGTATCCTGAGCATGTTCTGGGTGGTGCCTGGGTACAGTCCTCACAGGCTGGGCTGGTGATGGCCTGTGTCTCCCCTACCCCAGACATCTGTGCCTTCTGCCACAAGACCGTGTCCCCCCGAGAGCTGGCTGTGGAGGCCATGAAGAGGCAGTACCATGCCCAGTGCTTCACGTGCCGCACCTGCCGCCGCCAGCTGGCTGGGCAGAGCTTCTATCAGAAGGATGGGCGACCCCTCTGTGAACCCTGCTACCAGGTAACCCCTGCAGCAGACCTCTGGGTGCCAGGCAGTGAGCTGAGCACTTAGAATATGTTGCACCATTTCATTCCCCACACAGTCCTGAGAAGTAGGCACTATTGACCCCTTTCACAGATGAGGAAACTGAGGCTCAGAAAGAAGGAGCCCAGTGAAGGCGATTAGTTTCCTAGGGCTGCCTGTAAGAGATCACCACAACCTTGGTGGCCTCCAGCAGTACACGTTTATTCTGTCCCAGTTCGGGAGATCTAAAGTCCAAAATCAGCTTCACTGGGCCAAAACCAAGGTGGTGTGCTATCTGGAGGCTTGAGGGAGAACCCACATCTCTGCCTTTTGCAATTTCTTTTTTTCTTCTTCTTCTTTTTTTTTGCGTTGGGGGACGGAGTCTCACTCTATCGCCCAGGCTGGAGTGCAGTGGCACGATGTCAGCTCACTGCAACCTCTGCCACCCAGGTTCAAGGGATTCTCCTGCCTCAGCCTCCCGAGTAGCTGGGATTACAGGCACCTGACACCACACCCGGCTAATTTTTGTATTTTTGGTAGAGATGGGGTTTCACCATCTTGGCCAGGCTGGTCTTGAACTCCTGACCTCGTGAGCCACCCACCTCGACCTCCCAAAGTGCTGGGATTACAGGCATGAGCCACTGCGCCCAGCCTCTTTTTTTTTAAGATGGAGGCTCGTTCTGTCACCCCAGCTGGAGTGCAGTCGTGCAATCTCAGATCACTGCAACCTCTGCCTCCCGGGTTGAAGCAATTCCCATGTCTCAGCCTCCTGAGTAGCTGGGACTACAGGTGCCTGCCACCATGCCCGACTAATTTTTGTATTTTTAGTAGAGATGGGATTTCACCACTTTGGCCAGGCTGGTCTCAAACTCCTGACCTCAAGGAATCCACCCCCTTGGCCTCACAAAGTGCTGGGATTACAGGTGTGAGCCGCCGCACCTGGCCTCTTTTGCAGTTTCTGAAGCTGCATTCTCCTTGACTCCTTCCTCTGCTTCAAAGCCAGCAGTGTAGCATCCCACTTCAGCGGCCCTATTGCCACCTCTGTATCAAGTTACAGGGACACTTGTGATGGCATTTAGGACCCACCTGGATAATCAGGATAATCTCCCCCATCTTAAGATCCTTAGCTCATCCCATCTGAAAGCCTCTTTTGCCGGGCAAGGTAACATTCGGGGTCCAGAGATAAGGACCGGATATCTTTGGGGACATCTCTTAGCTACCACACGAGGTCACACGAGATGGCCAAGGAGCTGGGATTCTACTCCACACCCATCTGGCTCTGAAGCCTGCCATCAGTCTTGCCACTATCTCCCCTAGAGTAGAGCCACAGGGTTCCAGTGTTTGATCTCACGGGAATCTGTGTTGCTTCCGGGTACCAAGTGCAATCTGGGAGAGCCAGCTGGGATGCCAGCACACTGGAATTTCTAACTCTTGGATGGTTTGTGGTGGCATGTTGAGTGTGGTGACCACCCACAGCCGCATCCCCTGGGGATGTGTAGGCCACTCTTTGTGCTTATGAATGAGGAACACCTGGAAATCAGCTTTTGAATCAGTGTCTCAAGTGATTCTCATGCATATAGAAGTTTGAAAACGGCTGATTTGAAGGGTTAGAGTATTTGGAGCTGAGACTCTCCAGAAGAATCCAAACAATCCAATCCCAGGCTCACCACCAGTGAGGTACTGTGGGAAGAGAGAGGAGCCAGGCCCTCCCTGCCGTGTCCCTGTGACCCCATCAACATCATGGGGGAGTGTTCCTCAGGGGTGAGACACTGGGGGAGGAGGGGTGTCCAGCTGGAAGCAGCCAGGAGGAAGACTTGAGCAGTGTGCTGGGGAGAGAAGGGCCGTGCCCATGGGCGGTGGGGGGAGTGGGAGATGCCCCCACACGTGTCCAGGTGGGGTCAAGGTAAAATGCACAGGAGCACAGCCAGGAAGGAGAGACAGCATGTCCAGGAGAAAAGGTGGAAAGGCTAGAGGGAGGCCCACTGCCCTGCCTCGGGAATCTCTTTGTCATTGCTCCTCATTCCAGAAGGAATTTGAGGCAGCTTCTATGAATGCATGTATACCAGCCAGGCGCGGTGGCTCACACCTGCAATCTCAGCACTTTGGGAGGCTGAGGTGGGAGGATTACTTGAGGTCATAAGTTCGAGACTAGCCTGGGCAACATAGCAAGACTCCATCTCTATTTTAAAATAGTTATTTTTTATTAAAAGATGTTTTTAAAGAGAATGCATATATACCTGTAGACCTCAATAACATGGGAGCACTGAAAAATTCCACGTGATTCTCCCACCTCAGCCTCTCAAGTAGCTGGGATTACAGTTGCCCACCACCACGCCTGGCTATTTTTTGTATTTTTAGTAGAGACGGGGGTTTCACCATGTTGGCCAGGCTTGTCTGGAACTCCTGACCTCAGGAGATCTGCCTGCCTCAGCCTCCCGAAGTCCAGGGATTACAGGCATAAGCCACCTTGCCTGGCGCATTTCTTCTTAAAGGCATCATATAAAATTATGTTAACTGGCCAGGTGCCATGGCTCATGCCAGGCCGAGGCAGGTGGATCACCTGAGGTTAGGAGTTCGAGACCAGCCTGACCAAAATGGAAAAACCCCGTCTGTACTAAAAATACAAAAACTAGCCAGGCATGGTGCGTGCCTGTAATCCCAGCTACTTGGGAGGCTGAGGCAGGAGAATCACTTGAACCCAGGTGGCAGAGGCTGCAGTGAGTCAAGATCACACCACTGCACTTCAGACTGGACAACAGAGCAAGACTCCGTCTCAAAAAAAAAAAAAAAAGCCTGGGCACGGTGGCTCACGCCTGTAATCCCAGCACTTTGGGAGGCCGAGGCAGGCAGATCACCTGAGGTCAGGAGTTCGAGACCAGCCTGACCAACATGGAGAAACCCTGTCTCTACTAAAAATACAAAAAATTAGCCGGATGTGGTGGCACATGCCTGTAATCCCACCTACTCGGGAGGCTGAGGCAGGAGAATTGCTTTAACCCGGGAAACGAGGTTGTGGTGAGCCAAGATTGCACCACTGCACTTCAGCCTGATTGACAAGAGTGAAACTCCGTCTCAGAAAAAAAAAAAAAAAAAAAGGTAGATCTCATGTTAAGTGTTCTTCCCACAATAAAACAATTTTTTAAAGACTGCAATAATACTACGATATGTAAAATAAAGACATCCAAACAGAAGGAAAATCAAAATAGAAAGTGAGACGAGATCAAAGGGAATGTTACTACCCAAAATGTGTGAGGAAGCCAGACACGGTGGCTCACACCTATAATCCCAGCACTTTGGGAGGCTAAGGTGGGTCAATCACTTGAGGTCAGGAGTTTGAAACCTGCCTGGCCAACATGGTGAAACACCGTGTCTACAAAAAATTAGCCGGGCGTGGTGGCGCGCACCTGTAGTCCCAGCTACTCAGGAGGCTGAGGCATGAGAATCACTTGAACCTCAGGTAGAGGATGCAGTGAGCTGAGATTGGGGCACTGCACTCCAGCCTCAGTAACAGAGCGAGACTCTGTCCCAAAACAAAACAAGAACCAAATAACAACAAAAAAGCCCTATAATGGTTTCTAAACGTGAAATGTGGAATTTGGCTCTGAGCTTCCAAGTGGCCAAATGGAAAAGGGAAAGAATTTCAAGTCTTCTTGTCTGTATGATGAAAGCACCCAATTCTCCTGAGAATTCCTTTTCCTGACCCTGAGGTTTAAGCGAGGTTTCTCCTATGAGCTCTGTGGACCCTGGCCACAAACATATCCCAGTAACAAGAAATGCAGCCATAGCATCAGGGCATCAGGGCAGTATTCCTTGCTGTAAGCCAAGGATGCAAGGCTAAGCTCAATTTGTTATAAGCAATGGTGGAGGTTTTGGGCGATAGTTACAGGTTGTCTGCAGGCCTCTCCTGTACTTCCCAGTTCCTGGGCCCCTGAAGGCAGCCTCTCAGAAGAAGACGACCCTCGTGGGTTGGGGTGGGTGTGTCGTGGATGGCTCTGGCAGTGGCCTCTGTCCCAGGACACACTGGAGAGGTGCGGCAAGTGTGGCGAGGTGGTCCGGGACCACATCATCAGGGCCCTGGGCCAGGCCTTCCACCCCTCCTGCTTCACGTGTGTGACCTGCGCCCGGTGCATTGGGGATGAGAGCTTTGCCCTGGGCAGCCAGAACGAGGTGTACTGCCTGGACGACTTCTACAGGTACGAGAAGGGTTTGTGCACCGGGTGGGGTGCAGGGACAGGGCGAGACCCAAGCAGGATGAAGGAGCTGAGCTTGAGTCCTGGGTGCTGGGCCAGAGTTTCCTGTCTACTGGTTTATTATAAAGAATATTACAGGGCTGGGCCGGGCGCGGTGGCTCACGCCTGTAATCCCAGCACTTTGGGAGGCCGAGGCGGGCGGATCACGAGGTCAGGAGATCGAGATCATCCTGGCTAACATGGTGAAACCCCGTCTCTACTAAAAATACAAAAAAAATTAGCCAGGCACGGTGGTGGGTGCCTGTAGTCCCAGCTACTTGGGAGGCTGAGGCAGGAGAATGGCGTGAACCTGGGAGGCAGAGCTTGCAGTGAGCCGAGATCGCGCTACTGCACTCCAGCCTGGGCGACAGAGTGTGAGACTCCGTCTCAAAAAAAAGAATATTACAGGGCTGGGCACAGTGGCTCACACCTGTAATCCCAGCACTTTGGGAGGCCAAGGTGGGCAGATCATGAGATCAGGAGTTTGAGGCCAGCCTGGCCAATACGGTAAAACCCCATCTCTACAAAAAATACAAAAATTAGCTGAGCATGGTGGTGTGTGCCTGTAGTCCCAGCTACTCGGGAGGCTGAGGCAGGAGAATCACTTGAACTCAGGAGGTGGAGTTTGCAGTGAGCCAAGATCTCACCACTGCACTCCAGCCTGGGTGACAGAGTGAGACTCTGTCTCAAAAAAAAAAAAAAAAAGAAAAGGCTATTACAGCGATACAGACAGACACGTGAAGAGATGCCTAGGATGAGGTGTAGGGGAAGGGGCAAGGAGCTTCCATGCCCTCCCTCCCCAAGTGTGCCACCCTCCAGGAACCCCCACATGTTCAGCCACCTGAAAGCTCCCGAACCCTGTCCTCTTGGGCCTTCTATGGAGACGTCATTGGATAGGCATGATTGACCACCCCGTAGAAATTCGGCTGGAGGAAAGAGGTATGGTGGAAGCTAATAAACTGAGAGGGAAACCTAGCAGGGCCTGTCCAGAGTCATCTTGGTTTCTCTGTGCAGCTTTTCTTCCTCCAGGATGGAGGGCAGGATTCTCCCTGGAATGAATGAAGGGCTTATGACTCAGTCAGATAAGGCAGGCCAGAGAATTTCTTTATGGCCAGCTCCCAGAAAGAAAGGTGGGAGAAGATTCCTGCCTTGGGGAGAAAAAGGAACAGGCAAAAGGTCAGAGAGAAATTCTGTTTTCTAAGGCCTGAAGTGCCCAATATTATAACAAGTGCTATGGGAGTGATGAGCCCAGCAGGAACTATAGACAAAAACATATAAAAAACACATATGGGGCCGGGCGCGGTGGCTCACGCCTGTAATCCCAGTACTTTGGGAGGCCAAGGCAGAGGTTGCAGTGAGCCAAGATTGCACCACTGCACTCCAGCCTGGGCAACAGAGCTAGACTCCATCCCAAACAAAACAAAACAAAAAACTGAAAAATAAATATAATGTCACAGGCAGGTACAATTAAGGGTTCTGTTTTACCACCCAAGGCACACAGCAGCTAAGTACCCAACGTCTCTCCACAGGTAAGTATTGAAGCTCTTGGTAAGTATGCACATCCCCAAGGACCTGACTTTGGGGCCCTGCTCTGAAAGCCCAGACCTCGGGGTCTGCCCTTGGAGCCGAATGATGCAGTGGGGACACACGGATATCCGCTGGACTCAATCCCTGCCCATGAGGTGCTCACCACTCAAGCGGAGAGACAGATGTGCCTCTTAAGAAAGAAAGAAGTACTGGCTGGGCACAGTGGCTCACGCCTGTAATCCCAGCACTTTGGGAGGCCAACGTGGGCGGATCACGAGGTCAGGAGTTCAAGACCAGCCTGACCAACATGGTGACACCCCCGTCTCTACTAAAAATGCAAAAATTAGCTGGGCATGGTGGCGCCTGCCTGTAGTCCCAGCTACTCAGGAGGCTGAGGCAGGAGAATCACTTGAACCTGGGAGGTGGAGGTTGCAGTGAGCTGAGATTGTGTCATTGCACTCCAGCCTGGGTGACAAGAGCAAAAAAACTCCATCTCAAAAAAAAAAAAAAAAAAAAAGAAGTACTGAAAAAAAAACAAAAAAGACAGATGAGATGGGTCCCAGCCCCACTGAACACAGTTCTCAATTCAGACAATCTCCAGTGACGCTGGGAAACCAGGTCTCATTACACAGGTCTCTCCACCTGCTCATGCCAAGAAGAAACAGACATCTCTGCAGTCCCATAGCAACGGGACTCAAATTGCTCAGGAGGTGAACACCAGCCAGCCCGAGTTCTGACAGCTAATTAATTTCTGTGGTTGTGGCATGAACGCCTCCCAAGCATGGGTTCCTTTGCTTCTAGGAAATTCGCCCCCGTCTGCAGCATCTGTGAAAATCCCATCATCCCTCGGGATGGGAAAGATGCCTTCAAAATCGAATGCATGGGAAGAAACTTCCATGAAAATTGCTACAGGTGTGAGGTGAGTGGAGCCCAGGTGGTTTACTAACATTCCATTGCTGCGTGCCAGGCCCTTAGCTGGGTTGCTTGGACATGGGGACAGGTCAGGGTGGGGGCTGTACTCTCAAATTGCTCATTGTCTAGTAGGAGAAACAAAAGATACTGGAAATGCGACCATAGTCTATTATCAACTCTTTGCGTTAATAAGAAACCAGACTCAAGCTGCATTCTCCAGAGAAGGGAATCTGTTGGCTCATGGTGCTGGGATCACTGATGGTATTGAGTGACGGCATCAGGACTCTCTCCATCTTTTTTTTTTTTTTTTTTTTTGACACAGTCTTACTCTTGTTGCCAGGCTGGAGTGAAGTGGTGCGATCTCAGCTCACTGCAACCTCTACCTCCAGGGTTCAGCAATTCTCCTGCCTCAGCCTCCCGAGTAGCTGGGATTACAGGCACGCACCACCACACCTGGCTAATTTTTGTATTTTTAGTAGAGGCAGGGTTTCACCATGTTGGCCAGGCTGGTCTCGAACTCCTGACCTCAGGTGATCCGCCCACTTCCACCTCCCAAAGTGCTGGGATTACAGGCATGAGCAACCACGCCCAGCCTTTTTCCATCTCTTGGCTCTCCCTTGTTTGTGTGTTTGCTTCATTTTCTCTGCCTGTGGGCTGGCCTTCTCTGTGGGGAGGTGGGGCACAGTGCATGGGCATAGGTGGCCCAGGTTTGCATCTCCCAGCTTAGAAACCCTAGGGGAAAGAGAGAGCACACCCCCTCCAGGGAAGCCAGACAGTCCCTAGAAGGCCTCTCATCACCCCAGCTAGGGTCACATGCTCATTCAGGGCCAGTCACTGTGGCTGGGGTGCTAGGATTGATAACCCCTGGGGCCAGGGAGGCAGAACCATATAAAAAAGGAGGGGTTGTTACAACTGGAGGAAGGGAGAAGAGGATGCTGGACAGATCCACACCACAGTGCCTTTTCCAGGTGCTGGGCAAGAGAATGTAGAAATCAGCTTTGGGGGCCTGGTGCAGTGCCTCACACCTGTAATCCCAGCACTTTGGGAAGCTGAGATGGGTGGATTACTTGAGCTCACGAGTTCGAGACCAGCCTGGGCAACATGGTGAAACCCCATCTTAAAAATAAATAAATAAAAATAAAAAATAAATCAGCTTTGGGATAAAGAAGGCAGTGATGGTCTAACCAGGGTGGTAGAATCAAAGGCACTCATGTAGGAGGCAATGCTTGACTGGGCCTTGCAGGATGAGTAGGAGTTTGCCAGATATTCATAGAGGGGAGAAGTCCAGAAAGGGGAAAAGAGCTACAAAAATCCACGGTAACACAAGCAAGCCTGAAGAATCAGAGGAAGTGGAAGCTTCTTTTTCTTTTTTTTCTTTTTCTTTTTTTTTTGAGATGGGGTTTCACTCGTGTTACCCAGGCTGGAGTGCAATGGCGTGATCTCAGCTCACTGCAACCTCCACCTCCCGAGTTCAAGCGATTCCCCTGCCTCAGCCTCCCGAGTAATTGGGATTACAGGCATGCACCACCACGCCCAGCTAATGTTTTGTATTTTTAGTAAAGACGTGGTTTCTCCATGTTGGTCAGGCTGGTCTCAAACTCCCGACCTCAGGTGATCTGCCCACCTCAGCTTCCCAGAGTGCTGGGATTACAGGCGTTAGCCACCGTGCCCAGCCTTTTTTTATTTTTGAGACAGTCTCACTCTTATCTCCCAGGTTAGAGTGCAGTGGCATGATCTTGGCTTACTGCAACCTCCAGCTCCCTGGTTCAAGCAATTCTCCCTGCCTCAGCCTCCTGAGTAGCTGGGATTACAGGTGCGTGCCACCATGCCCGGCTAATTTTTGTATTTTTAGTAGAGATGGTGCTTCTCCATGTTGACCAGGCTGGTCTTGAACTCCTGACCTCAGGTGATCCACCTGCCTCGGCCTCCCAAAGTGCTGGGATTACAGGCATGAGCCACTGCACCCAGCCTAGATGAACTCTTTTGAATGTTACTTTTTCACTTAGAAATTGTCTCTTTTAAATTGTTTTTATTAAATTTCTATTTATTTATTTATTTTTTGAGATGGCATCTCACTCTGTCACCCAGGCTGGAGTGCACTAGTGTGATCTCATCTCACTGCAACCTCCACCTCCTGGGTTCACACAGTTCTCCTGCCTCAGCCTACCAAGCAGCTGGGACTACAGGCGTGTGCCACCACACCTGACTAATTTTTGTATTTAGTAGAGATGAGATTTCACCACGTTGGCCGGCTGGTCTTGAACTCCTGACCTCAAGTGATCCACCTGCCTCAGCCTCCCAGAGTGCTGGGATTATAGGTGTGAGCCACGGCGCCCGGCCAGAAGTGGAAGTTTGTAGATGTGACTGGAGTGTAGAGGGCTGGGGTTATGGTTAATGATTAGGTCAGAGAGAAGGAAAGGACTATGGTGCCAGGCTAGAGAGTCTGGACTTCAGGCTGCAGAGAGGGGTTAGGCTGAGATGGGCGAGCTGATTAGAAGCTGGTGCAGTTGTCCCAGGAAGAAGGGCCCAGGAGTCGTCACATGTGGCTTGGCGATCAGAAGGGTCCTATGCTAGTTTTGAAGTTCTGCTATTGCTGTCTTTAAATTCTTGATTTTTGTTTGTTTGTTTGTTTTTAATAGAGACAGAGACTGGAGTCAGGCTGGAGTGCAGTAGTGTGATCATAGCTCACTGTAGCCTTGAACTTTTGGGCTCAAGCAGTTCTCTCACCTTAGCATCCTGAGTAGCTGGAAGTACAGGTGCGCACCACCACGCCCAGCTAATTTTTTTATTTTTAAAATTTTTGTAGAGATGACTTCTCTAGAAAAATTTGCCCAGGCTGGTCTTGAACTCCTAGGCTCAAGCGATCCTCTCACCTTGACCTCCCAAAGTGCTGGAATCGCATGCATGAGCCACTGCGCACGGCCTGAAATTCTTAATTTTTTTTTTTTTTTGTAGAGACTGAGTCTCACTTTGTTACCCAAGCTGGAGTACTGTGGTGCTATCTCGGCTCACTGCAACCTCTGCCTCTCAGGTTCAAGCAATTCTCTTGCCTCAGCCTCCTGAGTAGCTGGAATGACAGGCTTACACCACCATGCCCGGGTAATTTTTTGTATTTTTAGTAGAGATGGGGTTTCGCCATGTTGGCCAGCCTGGTGTTGAACTCCTGATCTCAAGTGATCTGCCCGCCTTGGCCTCCCAAAATGCTGGGTGGCGTGAGCCACCACACCCAGCCAAAATTCTTAATTTTTGAACAAGGGGCCCCACATTTTTATTTTGTCCTAGATCCTACAAATTATGTAGTCAATCCTGCTGAGGAGGCTCAGAAATCCTCTCCCACCCCTTCTACAGCTGGCTCCTTGTCACTGAAGCTTCTGTCTTCTCCGGTGATGGTGACAAGGTGGCAACTTTTATGCAGGGTCCTAAGTGGAGAGCCCCAGAGCAGATCTCTTACTCAGCTGATGAGTATTTCGACACACTTGTTCACTCCCATTTATTTAAACAGATACTGGAACTCAGAGGCTATTTTCACTGAGGTTATCAAAGGAACTGGGTAGAGAAGTTGATAAATTGCTGTGTAATTACATTGTCTTTGTTGGTTATAGTTCAAAGTCCTGCTGATAATGCATTTTGAAAGCCCAGTGAGGAAGTGCTGTTATCCCCAGCATCATCCTAATGAGTTCCAGCAGTGACTGGCACCTTCCTGAGCCTGGCCAGGAAGCGAATAAACCCCCCCGGTAGTCCTTGATGACTTGGCCGAGGTGGTGTAGTAAGTCGGCATTTGGACTCCAGCAGTTATGTGTCAGAAGATGAGGCTTCTTAGCCAGGCACGGTGGCTCATGCTGGTGATCCCAGCACTTTGGGAGGCTGAGGCAGGCGGTCAAGAGATGGAGACCATCCTGGCCAACAAGGTGAAACCCCATCTCTACTAAAAATACAAAAATTACCTGGGTGTGGTGGCGTGTGTCTGTAGTCCCAGCTACTCGGGAGGGTGAGTCAGGAGAATTGCTTGAATCCGGGAGGCAGAGGTTGCAGTGAGCCGAGATTGCACCACTGCACTCCAGCCTGGCGACAGAGTGAGACTCTGTCTCAAAAAAAATTAGCTGGGTATGGTGGTGCACACCTGTAGTCCCAGATACTTGGGAGGTTGAGGCAGGAGAATCACTTGAACCTGGAGGCAGAGGTTGCAGTGAGCAGAGATTGTGCCACTGCACTCTAATCCTCTAGCCTGGGCAACAGAGCAAGACTCTGTCTCAAAAAAAAAAAAAAAAAAAATGAGGCTCTTGAACCGCAGCAGCCTGGAAGGAGTTGAGTGCTGTTACCTAAGAAGAAAAATGGGTTTCCCTGCACTGCCCACACCCACATCTCACCATTTCTACTTGCTTTGGGGTCCATATTATTTATGACTATTGTTGGAAGGATAACAATACTTTTATATGTAGGTAGTATTGTTGGTTTTTTTTTTTTGAGACGGAGTCTCGCTCTGTCGCCCAGGCTGGAGTGCAGTGGTGCAATCTCGGCTCACTGCAAGCTCCACCTCCTGGGTTCACGCCATTCTCCTGCCTCAGCCTCCTGAGTAGCTGGGACCACAGGTGCCCGCCACCACGCCTGGCTAATTTTTTTGTATTTTTAGTAGAGATGGGGTTTCACTGTGTTAGCCAGGATGGTCTTGATCTCCTGACCTCATGATCCGCCCACCTCAGCCTCCCAAAGTGCTGGAATTACAGGTGTGAGCCACTGCACCTGGCCTGTAGGTAGTATTTTTTAATTTATAAAATGCTTTCATTGACATCACCTTGTTTAATCCTAGTGACAGTCTTGTGAGATGGGATTTATTGTCCCCATTTAACATGGGGAAACTGGTGGGGTGTAGTGGCTCACACCTGTGATCCCAGCACTTTGGGAGGCTGAGGCAGGAGGATCACTTGAGCCCAGGAGTTCGAAGCCAGCCTGCGCAGTAAGACCTCATCTTACCATAAATGTTTAAAAATTAGCCAGGCATGGTGGTACCCGTCTGTAGTTCCAGCTACTCTGGAAGCTGAGGCAGGAGGATTGCTTGAGCCTGACAGGTGGAGGCTGCAGTGAGCCATGATAATGCCACTGCACTCTAGCCTGGGTGACAGAGTGAGACTCTATCTTAAAAAAAAAAAGGATGGGAAACAGGCAAACAGTCTCAGAAAAGTGGTTCCAGCCATGCTTGTGTGGGCTGGGTTCAGCGAGGTTTCAGCCACTGCACAGCTGCCTTGCAGAGGTTGTGAGACTTGGTGGTAGATGAGGTGTTTCTTCCAATTGGTTCTAATTTAGGAGGGGTCTCATGTGGCCCTGCGGCATGTGTTCTTACAGTGCCAAACAGGTGGCACAGATGGTGCAGTTGTATAGCCCGTGGTCTACTTGAGAGACTCAAGTGGCCTTGTAGGGAGGAGACACACAGGGGTGCCTCACCCAGCTGGCCATGGAGGAAGGCAGATTGCAGACCCTGGTCCCTACTGCATAAGGAGGGCCACCTGTGACCCCAAAGTAGTCCCTATAGGGACTCTTTTTTTTTTTTTTTTTTGAGACGGAGTCTCACCCTGTCTCCCAGGCTGGAGTGCAGTGGCGCGATCTCAGCAACCTCCTCCGGGTTCAAACAATTCTGTCTCAGCCTCATGAGTAGCTGGGATTACAGGCACCCACCACCACACCCGGCTAATTTTTATATTTTTAGTAGAGACGGGGTTTCACCATGTTGGCCAGGCTGGTCTCAAACTCCTGACCTCATGATCCGCCCGCCTCAGCCTCCCAAAGTGCTGGGCTTACAGGCGTGAGCCACTGCGCCCGGCCCCCTATAAGGACTGTTTTGTGGGATCAGTGCAGCTTCCAAAGGATGCCCAGAACCAAGTCTCTGCGCGCAAATTGTCCCCTCTGTTATTCTCTAGCATGTGCCCAGGTGAGGTTTCTGGGGCAGAACAGTGACGTTGGTAGAATTTGGGCCCCGAATCCCTATGTTCCTCATTCTGAAATCCTTTGGTGATTTGAAAAATAGGAAGTATTAATGTTTGTGCTGGTGTTGAAGCTGTGTGGGCCGTGGAGTCACAGAAAGGCCCCTGGAGCCAGAGCCTGGAGACTCAGTCTGGTCGCAGCTCCAGAACCAGCTGTGTGACCTGGGGCAGAGCCCACTCCTGCCTGGACCTTGGTATCCCACCTGTGAAATGAAGAGACTGGACTAGATTCAGGCACTCATCAGCAGATACCCATAGCCTGTGCTGGGATGGGGACTTGGCTGTAAACAGGGTTCCTGTCTCGTAGAACTTATGTTTTTTTTTTGAGATGGAGTCTCGCTCTGTCACCCAGGCTGGAGTGTAGTGGCGCGATCTCAGCTCACTGCAAGCTCTGCCTCCCGGGTTCACGCCATTCTCCTGCCTCAGCCTCCCACATAGCTGGGACTACAGGCGCCCGCCACCACGCCCGGCTAATTTTTTGTATTTTTAGTAGAGATGGGGTTTCACCGTGTTAGCCAGGATGGTCTCTATCTCCTGACCCTGTGATCCACCTGCCTCAGCCTCCCAAAGTGCTGGGATTATAGGCGTGAACCACCGCGCCCGCCCAGAATTTATGTTCTAAAGGGGTTATTGAAGCTGGGCTCAGTGGCTCACACCTGTAATCCCAGCATGGGAAGCCAAGGTGGGTGGATCACTTGAGGTCAGGAGTTCGAGACCAGCCTGACCAACATGGCAAAACCCTGTCTACTAAAAATACAAAAATTAGCTGGGTGTGGTGGCACACGCCTGTAATCCCAGCTACCTGGGAGGCAGGAGAATCGCTTGAACCCGGGAAGCAGAGGTTGCAGTGAGCCAAGATCGTGCCACTGCACTCCAGCCTGGGCAACAGAGCAAGACTGTCTCAAAATAAATAAATGATAAAAACAAATTTTAAAAAATAATAAAGGGTCTATTAAGACTCTTCTAGCCCCAACTTTCCCTGAACCCTCAGGGGACTTCCCCAGGTGTCCTTAGTTCTCCTGACGGTGAATGTTTGTCCTCACCGGCGCCTCCACATGGATTAAAGCCTCCATGTGTGTCTGTGTCTCATCTTCCCTTATGGAGACCTGGCCCGGGTGTTGGGAGGGCAGCAGTGAGCAGCCTCCTTCCTCCCCCTTAGGGAGGGCATCCACTCATGCGGTTGGTTTATTCGGCAGATGCCAAGTGAGTCCCTCCCCTGTGCAGGCAGCGCCCAGGCCCAGGGTGGGTCGGCATGTGTCTTTGTCTCCCCAGGACTGCAGGATCCTCCTGTCTGTCGAGCCCACGGACCAAGGCTGCTACCCCCTGAACAACCATCTCTTCTGCAAGCCGTGCCATGTGAAGCGGAGTGCTGCGGGGTGCTGCTGAGAGTGCCCACTGGGCAGTGAATGACCACTAGCCCCGGCTGGGGCCCTTCCCTGACTTGGTTTCCCTTCCTAACCTGCTCTTGCACACCTTCCTTCTGAGCCTCCATGGGGACCAGCCTGCAAGCCAGCCCAGCCTGTCCAGGATACAGTGGGGCTGAGCACCCCCAGGCCTTCCACTCCTCTACCCTCTGGGCACCAGAAGGCTCCTGGACCACGAGCTTCACCCCCAGAATTCCCTGCTGACCCTGCCCCACTTCCAGGGAAAAGCTGGGGGAAGTTGGACCCCTCTCACTGACTAGCTGTCTGGTAGGGGTGCTGGGACCAGCCTGGCTTGTGGGGTTGAGCTGTTTGAGGACAAACTCCAAGGTCCCTTAAAAAGTGCCTTTTAGAGGCTGGGCGTGGTGGCTCACGCTTGTAATCCCAGCACTTTGGGAGGCCAAGGTGGGTGGATCACCTGAGGTCAGGAGTTCAAGACCAGCCTGGCCAACATGGTGAAACCCTGTCTCTACTAAAAATACAAAAATTAGCCGGGCATGGTAGCAGGTGCCTGTAATCCCAGCTGCTGGAGAAAGCTGAGGCAGGAGAATCGCTTCAATCTGGAAGGCAGAGGTTGCAGTGAGATTGCACCATTGCATTCCAGCCTGGGCAACAAGAGGGAAACTCCGTCTCAAAAAAAAAAAAAAAAAAAGTGCCTTTTAGGCCGGATATGGTGGCTCATGTGTGTAATCCCAGCACTTTGGGAGGCCAAGGCAGGCAGATCACTTGAGGTCAGGAGTTTGAGACCGGCCTGGCCAACATGGCAAAACCCCGTTTCTACTAAAAATACAAAAATTAGCTGGGTGTGGTGGCGTGCGCCTGTAATCCCAGCTACTCAGGAGGCTGAGGCAGGAGAATTGCTTGAACCTGGGAGGCAGAGGTTGCAGTGAGCTTGAGATGGCACCACTGCACTCCAGCCTGGGAGACACAGCGAGACTCTGTCTCCAAAAAAAAAAGTGCTTTTTGAAAATGTTGAGGTTGAAATGATGGGAACCAACATTCTTTGGATTTAGTGGGGAGCATAATAGCAAACACCCCCTTGGTTCGCACATGTACAGGAATGGGACCCAGTGGGGGCACAGCCATGGACTTCCCCGCCCTGGAATGTGTGGTGCAAAGTGGGGCCAGGGCCCAGACCCAGGAGGAGAGGGTGGTCCGCAGACACCCCGGGATGTCAGCATCCCCCCACCTGCCTTCTGGCACGCACCTCCTCCCGGGTGCTGTGTTGAGTCAGCAGGCATGGGGTGACAGCCTGGTATATGCTGGGAACAGGGTGCAGGGGCCAAGCGTTCCTTCTTCAGCCTTGACTTGGGCCATGCACCCCCTCTCCCCCAAACACAAACAAGCACTTCTCCAGTATGGTGCCAGGACAGGTGTCCCTTCAGTCCTCTGGTTATGACCTCAAGGCCTACTTGGGCCGTGCAGCCCAGCCTGTGTTGTAACCCCTGCGTCCTCAAGACCACACCTGGAAGATTCTTCTTCCCTTTGAAGGAGAATCATCATTGTTGGCTTTATCACTTCTAAGACATTTTGTAGGGCATGGACAAGTTAAACAATGTGCTTCCCTCCCTGGGGTCTCACACGCTCCCACGTGTGACAGCCTGTCTCACAGACTTCCACGAGAATGCCACAGGGGCCGTGCACTGGGCAGGCTTCTCTGTAGAACCCCAGGGGCTTCAGCCCAGACCACAGCGTCTTGCCCTGAGCCTAGAGCAGGGAGTCCCGAACTTCTGCATTCACAGACCACCTCCACAATTGTTATAACCAAAGGCCTCCTGTTCGTTATTTCACTTAAATCAACATGCTATTTTGTTTTCACTCACTTCTGACTTTAGCCTCGTGCTGAGCCGTGTATCCATGCAGTCATGTTCACGTGCTAGTTACGTTTTTCTTCTTACACATGAAAATAAATGCATAAGTGTTAGAAGCTCTTCCATGTTGTGTGTAGGCTCTCACACAGGTAAACGCTGGCGTTTGGTAGTAGCCCTGGGCATCTGCTCGCTGTGGCGGGAGTGTCCGAAGAGTGCTGGGGCTCAGCTCAGCAGATGGAGGGGCTCATTTCCTGCCTCATGCCCAGCACTGGGGCCGGCCAACTCGCTGGGTGTGCTTCTCCTGGACACAGGCCACCACTGATGGGGTTGGCTGCAGGGGCCTCAGTAGGGCTGCCAAATGCTTTAAGAATTAACACTCATGCCGGGCGTGGTGGCCAATGCCTGTAATCCCAGCACTTTGGGAAGCTGAGGTGGGCGGGTCACTTGAGGCCAGGAGTTGCAGACCAGCCTGGCCAACATGGTGAAACACCGCCTCTACTAAAAATACAAAAATTAGCTGGGCATGGTGGTGCATGCCTCTAGGCCCAGCTACTCGTGAGGCTGAGGCAGGAGAATCTCGAACCTGGGAGGGAGAGGTTGCAGTGAGCTGAGATCACAACACCACACTCCAGCCTGGGTGATAGACTGATTAAAAAAAATAAGAATCAACAGTCAGGCTGGGTGCAGTGCCAGCACTTTGGGAGGCCGAGGTGGGTGGATGGCTTGAGCTCAGGAGTTTGAGACCAGCCGTGTCAACATGGCGAAACCCCGTCTCTATGAAAAATGAGCTGGGCACAGTGGTGTGCACCTATAGTCCCAGCTACCTGGGAGGCTGAGGTAAGAGGATCACCTGAGACCAGGAGGTCAAGGCTGCAGTGAGCCGTGATTGTGTCACTGCACTCCAGCCTGGGTGACAGAGTGATACCCTGTCTCAAAAATAAAAAAAAAAACCACTCACCCCCAGGGCATGCTCCCTGCACATAACTAGGCTGCTCTCCCTTTTCAAGCTTGCACACTGACCCCTGGGCTCACTTGGTGAGCACAGGCCCAGAAAGAGTTGGTGGCCTGAAAGAGCACTGGCTTGGTGACAGGCCACCCAGATCTCAGACCTATCTCTGTACTCAATAGCGTGGACAAGTTAGTAACCCTCAGCCTTGATGTTCTCATCTGGAGCAATTTAAAACATTTTATTTATTGGCTGAGTGCGATGGCTCACACCTGTAATCCCAGCACTTTGGGAGGCCGAGGCAGGCAGATCACAAGGTCAGGAGTTCAAGACCACCCTGGTCAACATGGTGAAACCCCATCTCTACTAAAAATACAAAAATTAGCCAGGCGATGTGGCAGGCGCCTGTTATCCCAGCTACTTGGGAGGCTGAGATAGGAGAATCGGTTGAACCTGGGCGGCAGAGCTTGCAGTGAGCTGAGATTGCGCAACTGCACTCCAGCCTAGGTGATAGAGTAAGACTCCGTCTCAAAAAAAAAAAGAAAAAAAAAAAATATATATATATATAATTTATTATAAAAATAGAGGCCGGGCGCAGTGGCTCATGCCTGTAATTTTAACACTTTGGGAAGCCAAGGCAGGCAGATCACGAGGTCAAGAGATCAAGAACATCCTGGCCAACATGGTGAAACCCCGACTCTACTAAAAATACAAAAAAATTAGCTGGATGTGTTGGTGCGCACCTGTAATCCCAGGTACTCAGGAGGCTGAGGCAAGAGAATTGCTTAAACCTGAGAGGCGGAGGTTGCAGTGAGCCGAGATTGCGCCATAGCATTCCAGCCTGGTGACAGAGCGAGACTCCGTTTCAAAAAAAAAAAAAAAAAGAGGCCAGGCACAGTGGCACATGCCTGTAATCCCAGCACTTTGGGAGGCCAAGGCGGGTAGATAGCCTGAGGTCAGGAGTTCGTGACCAGCCTGACTAACATAATGAAACCCCATCTCTACTAAATACAAAAAAGTTAGCCGGGCCTGGTGGCACGTGCCTGTAATACGAGCTACTTGATAGGCTGGGACAGGAGAATCCCTTGTACTCGGGAGGTGGAGGTTTCAGTGAGCTGAGATCGCGCCATTGCACCCTAGCCTGGGCAACAAGAGCAAAACTCCATCTCAAAATAAATAAATAAATAAATAGAGATGGAGTCCCACTATGTTGCTCAGGCTGGTCTCAAACTCCTGGGCTCAAGCAATCCTCCCACCTTGGCCTCCCAAATAGCTGGGATTACAGGCGTGAGTCACCATGCCCAGCCAAGTTGGAACAGTTCTAATCTATCATGGAGGGTTGCTGTGAGAGAAGGGAAGTATTAGGCTGAGAGATTTCAGCTTAGCTCATGAGTCACTGGCTTCATCTTGTGAACCCTGAAATTCTCTAGCCATCACTTCCTCCATGGTCACGTTGATGCCTATCAATCAGACCACCAGGAACACGCCTGCAGTCAACAAATTTGGGTTTATTATGCTTGCTGTGGCAAGGGAGGCCACACAGCACGGGGAAGCCAGGGCATCTCCAAAAGCGGTGTTAGTGCTGGTATCGGATTTGGAGAAAGATTTAAGGAAGTGTGGGTTTGCTCTAGATGTGTGCTGTCAGAAAGCAGGGTGATTGTATGGTTCAGTGACTCGATCCCTTTATATCTACAGCTGTGATTGGGGGCGATGCAGCAGCAGCTGCAGGGGACATTCTCATTTGTGTGGGTGTCCCTGAGATGCGTGTTCAGGACAGCTGCTGAGCGGTGTTGCTTTTGACTTTAACCTTCTTAGGCCAGACGTGGTGGCTCATGCCTGTAATCCCAGCACTTTGGAAGGCCAAGGAGGGCGGATCATCTGAGGTTGGGAGTTTGAGACCAGCCTGACCAACATGGAGAAACCCTGTCTCTACAAAAAATACAAAATTAGCCGGGTGTGGTGGCGCATGCCTGTAATCCCAGCTACTCGGGAGGCTGAGGCAGGAGAATCGCTTGAACCTGGGAGGCAGAGGTTGTGGTTAGCCGAGATCATGCCATTGCACTCCAGCCTGGGCAACAAGAGCAAAACTCCGTCTCAAAAAACAAAACAAAACAAACAACAAAAAAACCATATAAACAAACAACAAACCATATATATATGTGTGTGTGTATATATATGTATATGTGTGTATATACATGTCCATATATGTATATATGTATGTATGTATATGTGTATATATATGCATATGTGTGTGTGTGTGTGTGTGTGTATAGCCTTGTTGTAATTCCTCATGTCCTAGCATGCTTCTGTTTGAGTGTATTTGGAGGGGTGTTACCTGGATGAAATTCTAGGAGATGCCTCTGCTTTTCGGGCTACCCATGTAAAAATCATTCCATAAGGGGATGCTTCTAGGGAGCACTCAATAGTGTGTATTCACCTCCCCCACCCCAACCCTCCCAACCAACCTTCATTCTTCTTTTCATTCCTCTTTTCATCCTTTTCTCTGCTCTCACTTGGAGGGCGCCTGCCACATGTAGGCACAATCAGAACATCCCAGGCAAAGATGATTTCCCTTCCCTTTGGGTACACTTACTGGCAAAGATAAAATATATTCTCTAGATTCAAAGAGATATTTGTGTACCCATGTTCATAGCAGCATTACTCACAATAGCCAAAAGGGGGAAGGAACCAAGTGTCCATGAACAGAAGAACGGATGACAAGATGTGGTCTCTCCAGACAATGGAAGATTCTTCAACCTTAAAAAGGATGGCAGGCTGGGTGCGGTGGCTCACATCTGTAATCCGAGCACTTTGGGAGGCTGAGGCAGGTGGATCACTTGAGGTCAGGAGTTCGAGACCAGCCTGGCCAAAATGGTGAACTCCCATCTGTACTAAAAATACAAAAATTAGCTGTTAGCCAGCTGTGGTAGCGCATGCCTGTAATCCCAGCTACTCAGGAGGCTGTGGCAGGAGAATCGCTTGAACCTGGGAGGCGGAGGTTGCAGTGAGCTGAGATCGTGCCATTACACTCCAGCCTGGGTGACAGAGTGAGATCTCCGTCTGAAAAAAAAAAAAAAAAAGGCCATGTGCGGTGGCTCACACCTGTAATCCGAGCACTTTGGGAGGCTGAGGCAGGCGGATCACGAGGTCAGGAGTTCAAGACCAGCCTGGCCAACGTGGTAAAACCCCGTGTCTACTAAAAATACAAAAATTAGCCAGGCATAGTGGCACACGCCTGTAGTCCCAACTACTGGGGAGGCTGAGGAAGAAGAATCATTTGAACCCAGGAGGCAGAGGTTGTGATGAGCTGAGATTGTGCCACTGCACTCCAGCCTGGGCAACAAAGCGAGACTCCATCTCAAACAAACAAACAAAAAAAAAGGATGGCATTCTGACACATACCACAATGTGAATACACCTTGACAACATTGTGCTCAGTGAAATAGGCAGACACAAAAGGACAGACACTGTATGATTCCACTTATATGAGTATCTAGTCAGATTCATAAAGACAATGTAGAACAGAGGTTTCCAGGAACTGGGGGAAAATAGGAATGAGGAGCTTAGTGTTTAATGGGGGCAGAGTTTCAGTTTGGGAAGGAGAATAGCGTTCTGGAGCCTGGGCGCAGTGGCTCGCGCCTGTAACCCCAGCACTTTGGGAGGTCAAGGCAGGCGAATCGCTGGGGCCCAGGAATTCAAGACCAGCCTGGGCAACATGGCAAAACCCTGTCTCTACAAAAAATTAGCCAGGCATGGTGGCATGCGCCTGTAGTTCCAGCTACTCTAGGGGTTAAGGTAAGAGGGTCATCTGAGCCTGGGAGGTCAAAGTCGCACTCCAGCCTGGGTGACAGAGTGAGACCCTGTCAAAAAAAAAAAAAAAAAAGCTGGCCAGAGTTCGAGACCAGCCTGGCCAACATGGTGAAACCTTGTCTCTCCAAAAATACAAAAATTAGCCAGGTGGGGGCCGGGCGCGGTGGCTCACGCCTGTAATCCCAGCTCTTTGGGAAGCCGAGGCGGGCGGATCACGAGGTCAGGAGATTGAGACCATCCTGGCTAATAGGGTGAAACCCTGTCTCCACTAAAAATACAAAAAATTAGCCGGGTGTGGTGGCAGGAGCCTGTAGTCCCAGCTACTCGGGAGGCTGAGGCAGGAGAATGGTCTGAACCCAGGAGGCGGAGCTTGCAGTGAGCCGAGATCGCGCCACTGCACTCCAGCCTGGGCAACAGAGCGAGACTCCATCTCAAAAAAATAAATAAATAAAATATTAGCCAGGTGGGGTGGCGGGCACTTGTAGTTCCAGCTACTTGGGAGGCTGACGTGGGAGAATCACTTGAACAGAGGAGGCAGCGGTTGTCGTGAGCCAAGATTGCACCACTGCGCTCCAGCCTGGGGGACACAGTAAGACTTTGTCTTAAAAAAAAAAAATAGTTCTGGAGATGTATGGTGGTGATGGTTACCCAACAGTGTGAAGGTACTTAATGCCATGAAACCGTACAGTTAGTTGCGATGGTAAATTTTACATGTATTTTAGCACAATTAAAATATACGTATATAATACATCTATCTATGCATCTAAACCAGATGCTGCGAGACAGGAAGAGGAGCTGGTGAAGGCATGCAGTGCTGGAAGGGTCCTGAGGGGGACGGTCCCTGCCTAGGGTCCCCTGCGCAGTCTGGGAAGGCTGGCCACTGCTGTCTGCAGATGAGCTGGTTGTCCCGGCTGTCCTGGACTCCCTAAAGGCAGGTGCGCACACAACCACTAGAGGGCAGCATGGGCTGGCGAACGGGGAGCCCGGGCATGAATGATTTCAGGGTTCACCCGGGTCCTCAACTTCTCCAAACTGCAAGAGGGGAAGGGTCATTCCGGCCCACCCACCACGCAGGGTTGCAGTGAGGCTAAGAGGAGAGAACAGATTGCAAAACTAGAAAGTGTCCAGCCTGGGCCAGGCACGGTGGCTCACGCCTGTAATCCCAGCACTTTGGGAGGCAGAGGCCGGTGGATCACCTGAGGTCAGGAGTTCGAGATCAGCCTGACCAATACGGTGAGACCCTCGTCTCTACTAAAAATACAAAAATTAGCCGGGCATGGTGGCGTGTGCCTGTAGTCCCAGCTATTCAGGAGACTGAGACAGGAGAATCGCTTGAACCCAGAAGGCGGAGGTTGCAGTGAGCCAAGATCATGCCACTGCACTCCAGCCTGGGCGATAGAGCTAGACTCTCTCTCAGAGAAAGACTCTGTCTCAAAAAAAAAAAAAAAAAAAAAAAAAGAGAAGGAGACCAAGGTGCAACTTTCTTCGGTTGTCCAGAATCCGGGTTCATCCCACACCAGCCACCTCCACCATGCTGTGAAGTTTGACCCCAGAGAGATCAAAGTTGTATACCTGAGGTGCACTGGAGGTGAAGTCGCTGCTTCTGCGCTGGCCCCCAAGATCGGCCCCCTGGGTCTGTCTCCAAAAAACGTTGGTGATAACATTGCCAAGGCAACGGGTTACCGGAAGGGCCTGAGGATTACAGTGAAACTGACCATTCAGAACAGACAGGCCCAGACTGAGGTGGTGCCTTCTGCCTCTGCCCTGATCATCAAAGCCCTCAGGGAACCACTAAGAGACAGAAAGAAACAGAAAAACATTAAACACAGTGGGAATATCACTTTTGATGAGATTGTCAACATTGCTTGACACACCTGGCACCGATCTTTAGCCAGGGAACTCTCTGGAACCATTAAAGAGATCCTGGGGACTGCCCAGTCTGTGGACTGTAATGTTGATGGCCGCTACCCTCATGACATCATAGATGACATCAACAGTGGTGCTGTGGAATGCCCAGCCAGTTAAGAAGCAGAAAGGAAAATATTTCAATAAAGGATCCCTTGACAACTGGCGGAAAAAAAAGAAAAAGAAAGAGTGTCCAGCCTGGGCAAAGTGGAGAAACTCCATCTCTACTAAAAATAGAAAAATTAGGCAGGGCCAGGCACGGTGACTCATGCCTGTAATCCCAGCACTTTGGGAGGCCGAGGCGGGTGGATCACCTGAGGTCAGGAGTTCGTGACCAGCCTCAACATGGAGAAACCCCGTCTCTACTATAAAAATACAAAATTAGCCGGGCGTGGTGGTGCATGCCTGTAATCCCAGCTACTCGGGAGGCTGAGGCAGGAGAATTGCTTGAACCTGGGAGGCGGAGGTTGCGGTGAGCCGAGATCGCGCCATTGCACTCCAGCCTGGGCAACAAGAGCGAAACTCCGTCTCAAAAAAAAGAAAAAAGAAAAAAAGAAAAATTAGGCGGGCGTGGTGGTGAGCACCTGTGGTCCCAGCTACTTGGGAAACTGAGTTGGGAGATTCACCTGAGCCTGGGATGCAGAGGTTGCACTAAGCTGAGATCGCACCACACCACTGCCCTCCAGCCTGGGCCACAGAGCGAGACCCTCTCTCCAAAACAAAACAAAACAAAAAACTAGAAAGTGAGTGATATGGCTGTGGAATTGCTGCCTCTGTCCTAGAGACACGCCCTTTTGGAGGGAGACCTGTGTCAGCAGACTGAATTCTTCATTGGCTCAGACCCCCACCTGCTAGGAGGGGCCCACCTGGAAGTCCCCATGCTGCTACCCTGCAATTCCATACCTGGGAACCTGGGCACAGTAAGCACAGAATCAGAGCTGGGACAAAGGACAGCATGGTGCACTGGGAGCCCTGAGCCTTTCCGATGGTCACCCTGTCCCCAGAGGCCCCTTTCCCGAGGGCACACCCAGGTGTGAACTTCACCCAGAACAGGCCACAGGCCAGCCCCTCCAGGGCAACCCAAGCCCCTCCCTACCCTGCTAGAGAGACAAATGGTGGGAACGGGGAATTGAATGGGGGGATGGGGAGAGGGGAGGAGGCTGAGCTGATGAGGAAGAATTGCAGGGACTGAGGACATTTTCCAAAAAATGTTCTCCTCACTTTAATGTACAGTTTATGTAACAAAATAATCTATGAAGTAGCAATTTTGACATTGCCAAAGAGGAGGAAGCTACACATCAGAGAGCTGGTATAACTGCACAAGGCCGCACAGCAGAGACAGGATCAAAGCAGGTCCAGTGAAAACTCTATAGTCCTCCACTACAGACCGACTTCAGAAATCCATATTCTAGAATGTTTCAGAACCCATCGTGTAACACAGGTGCCAATGTCCAACTGAAAAAATCTTTAATGTCTGGAGCTCTGCATCTCTGCATCTTTTTTTTTTTTTTTTTTTTTTTTTTTTGAGACACAGTCTCACTCTGTTGCCCAGGCTGGAGTACAGTGGTGCAAATACAGCTCACTGCAGCTTTGATGATGTCCTGGGCTCAAGCAGTCCTCCTACCTCAGCCTCCCAAGTAGCTGGGACCCCAAGCATGCACCACCACAACTGACTAATTTTTTAAATTTTTTGTAAAGACGGGGTTTTACCATGCTGCTTAGGCTGATTTGGAACTCTTGGCCTCAAGCAATCCTCCTGCCTCAGCCTCCCAAGTGCTGGGATTACAGGAGTGAGCCACCGTGCCCAGCTAAGACCTGCATTTTTTTTTTTTTTTTTTTTTTTTTTTTTTTTTTTTTTTTAGAGATGAGGTCTCTCTATGTTGCCCAGGCTGGTCTTGAACTTCTGAGCTCAAGTGATCCTCCTGCTTTGGCCTCCCAAAGTGCTAGAATTACGTGTGTGAGCCACCACGCCAGGCCAAGACCTGCATCTTAAGAGGGGGAGTTTAGACTGCAGGCCTCTTGCTTGCAAGTGACATATAATTTTCCCAATCCATCCAGAAAGGTCCTTGTATCCTGTATGACTCATACTAATTCTCAGAGAGTGAGCATCAGATTAGAGAGACTCTGGAGTATACCCTGCTCATAACCTTCCTTCTGCAGAAAAAAATGTGTGTGATTCAGTGGAAAATAATGCACTATCTACACCCAGCACACCCTTCCTGGTTATCAGATTCTAGCCTTTTATTGTCTTTGAGCGACTTTACAGCTCTGTAAATTGTAGGTAAATGATATAGTGCCCTGTCTAGTAGAGGTTCTCCCTCGCTCTCTTGTTGAAAAACCAGTTTTCATTTGCACATTCATTTCAATATTCCTGACCTATGAATGTGACTGTTCTTAGCTGCCCCCCATTTTTTTTTTGAGACAGAGTCTCGCTCTGTCACCCAGACTGGAGCAGAGCACAGTGGCATGATCTCAGCTCACTGCAACCTCCGCCTCCTGGGTTTAAGCGATTCTCCTGCGTCAGCCTCCCAAGTAGCTGGGATTACAGGCATATGCCATGATGCCCAGCTAATTTTTGTATTTTTAGTAGAGACGGGGTTTCACCATGTTGGCCAGACTGGTCTTGAACTCCTGACCTCAGGCAATCCACCTGCCTCGGCCTCCCAAAGTGCTGGGATTACAGGCGTGAGCCACTGCGCCCGGCCCTTAGCTGCCCTTTTGAGCTGGTTATAACATCACCTGGCTCCCTTATGAGTTAAATAAAATGGTTAATACCTATTCATTTTCTATCTTTGTGGGAGTCATGATTTTACCTTCTTTTGAAAATGAAAATGACCTTGCAACACTTCCTTCACCAGGTGTTTATGACAGCTCCTTTAGGCCAGAGGAGGTGGTGGGGTCCCTTGCAGGGCATCCCATGAGGTGGAATTAAGAGCAGCTGGCCGGTGGCCTCTGTTCCCCAGAGCGGTCTCTGAATGGGAAGGGAGGGGAGGGGAGGAGGAAGACAGGAGGGAGGGGTTCTGCCCAGTGGATGGGATAAGGTCTTAGCAAGACCTAGATTCTCGGGCTGGGTGAAGTGGCTCATGTCTATAATCCCAGCAATTTGGGAGCCGAGGCAGGAGGATCACTTGAGCCCAGGAGTTCTATTTCAGCCTGGGCAATGGAGTGAGACCCCATCTCTACAAAAACAAAAAAAAACCTGGACTCTCTCTCTGGTTAAGCTCCTAGCCAGCTATTTGACCTTGAGACACAAAGTCTTCAAGTTTTGAGGGTGAGGAAGGGTGTCAAAAACTGACATTTATTTCCTGAGCTCTTGTCTGTCTTGTTTGGGGTGAGGATGGAGAGGTGGGATGATTGACTACGCTGAACAGGAAGCTAGGTTTCAGGAGTTAGGCAGCCTGCCTGGGATCGAGACTCCTTGATGAGGATACTGACAGTAATAACAACAGCAGCAGCTACCATTTCGTGGGCATGCATATGCCCATATATATTATCTCATTTAGTTCCCACTGCTTCCTGGAAGGAAGGAATGATCTATGATCCCATCGTTCACACAGGGAGACGAAGGCTCAAGGTCACACCACATAGATTCCGGCTCTATATTTAGCCAAGTCCTAAACCCTTTATTCCACTGCCTTAGCCTCCTAGATGAGACAGGGCAATCCCTTGGCCACTGAATTGCTTTTTTCCTCACCTACAAAACAAAGAGAATTATTACCTTGATCATACACATAAAGGAATGCAATGGCAGATGACCAAATGTCATGTGGTTTCCTGGGATGGATTCTGGAAAGGAAGAAAGGACATTAGTGGAAAATCTGGTGAAATCCCAGTAAAGTCTGGAGTTTGGTGAGTCATGTTGTACCAATGTCAGTTTCCTAGTTTGGACAAATGTGCCATAGTTGCGTGAGATTTTTTTTTTTTTTTTTTTCTGAGACAGTGTCTTGCTCTGTCACCCAGGTTGGAGTGCAGTGGCGCGATCTTGGCTCACTGCAAGCTCCGCCTCCCGGGTTCACGCCATTCTCCTGCCTCAGCCTCCTGAGTAGCTGGGACTACAGGTGCCCGCCACGACGCCTGGCTAATGTTTTGTATTTTTAGAAGAGACGAGGTTTCACCGTGTTAGCCAGGATGGTCTCGATCTCCTGACCTCGTGAACCGCCTGCCTCGGCTTCCCAAAGTGTTGGGATTACAGGCGTGAGCCACCGCACCCGGCTGTTGTTTTTTTTTTTTTAAGACGGAGTCTTGCTCTGTCACCAGGCTGGAGCGCAGTAGAGCGATCTTGGCTCACTGCAACCTCTGCCTCCCAGGTTCAAGCAATTCCCCTGCCTCAGCCTCCCAAGTAGCTGGGACTACAGGCACACACCACCACGCCTGGCTAATTTTTTGTATTTTAGTAGAGACGGGGTTTCACCATGTTGGTCAGGATGGTCTCGATCTCCTGACCTCGTGATCTGCCCACCTCGGCCTCCCAAAGTGCTGGGATTACAGGCGTGAGCCTCCATGCCCAGCCTCAATAAATCTAAAGTTATTTTGAAATCAAAAGTTTCTTATCTAACAAACTAACGGGATAAAGGGGAAAGTCTTTGAGCCTGAGCTCCTGGATGCCCTGCCTCTCACTGATGATGTAAGAACAAGGGGGTGAGAGGAGGCCATCACATACTCTTCTGCCAACAGGAAAGTCGGGCTGAGAGGGGAGTCATGTCTGGACAAGGCAGAGGGGCCTACCGACTGAGAAGAGGGCAGAGAAGAGGAGTGGGGGACCTGACCCAATATCTATAGCATGTGGGAGACAAGTGCCAAGTAGGAAGAGGATGGTGAGGGTCTCAGAAGATCAGAGTGACCTTCACCCAGTGTGGGTGGTAATTTTTTTCCTTCCCACCTTCATCCTCCTCCTCGCAGAGGTGATCAGATGTTTGCAGGTGCCTGCTTGTGTTTACAAGTAGGTCTTGGAAGATAAGAGAGGCAGTGGCAGGGGTGGGAAAGCCCTGTTCTGGCAGTCAGGACACCCAGGGCTTGGCCACTAACCAGCTGTGTGAGCTCGGCCGGTCTCACACCCTCTCTGGGTTATGGATTCCTGAGGAATCCATAAACACAGCAAGGATTCCTCAGGAAAACACAATATGGGCCAGGCACGGTGGCTCACGCCTGTAATTCCAGCACCTTGGGAGGCCGAGGCAGGTGGATCACCTAAGGTCTGGAGTTTGAGACCAGCCTGGCCAACATGGTAAAATCCCATCTCTACTAAAAATACAAAAAATTAGGCCGGGCGCGGTGGCTCATGCCTGTAATCCCAGCACTTTGGGAGGCCGAGGCGGGCAGATCACCTGAGGTCAGGAGTTGGAGACCAGCCTGACCAACACGGAGAAACCCCGTCTCTACTAAAAATACAAAATTAGCCAGGCATGGTGGCACATGCCTGTAATCCCAGCTACTCGGGAGGCTGAGGCAGGAAAATCGCTTGAAACCAGGAGGTGGAGGTTGCAGTGAGCTGAGATTGTGCCACTGCACTCCAGCCTGGGCAACAAGAGCAAAACTCCATCTCAAAAACAAACAAACAAACAAAAAACACAATACGACCCAGGAATCCTGAACTGGTCCTTTACAGTTAGCAGGATCCCAAACTTCAGACCACAGGGAGGGGCTGGCTGAAGCAGGAGAGAAACCCATGAGGGGTTACCCTGAGGGCCCAATCAGAAGACACATGGGGGTCAGGGAGGGTTAAGAACGCTCTCTGGGGCCTGTGAGTCATGGGCCTGGCAGCTTGGGGTTTCCCAAGACTGCTCAGACGGGCTGTGGCATGCAGGGAGCTCAGCCGGAACCTCCCTTGCAAATCTGCACCCTTTCCCCCAGCAACCCCCCCGCTTCCAGCACCCCTCTGACCAGCAACCCCTCCTTGGCAGGTAGAACTCCCAAGGGCCCACCCTGAGATGGCTTCAAATCAAGTCCCACGGGCAGAAAGCAAACAGTGGCTCCAGTGTGCCCAGAGATCCCACTTCATTCATTCATTTGTTCATTAACTCACTCTTTACTAAAATAGTCATTGACCCCTCCCATCTGCCAGTCACTGCCCTTGGCACAGAGCTCAGTTTAATGGAAAAAGGAGAAAAGAGAACAGTCCGTGCTGGGGAGGCACAGCCAGGAGTCCAGGAGGGCAGGCCATGGAGAAAGTGATGTCAGAGCTGGGCCTAAAGGGTGTGCAGGGGTCAGCCAGGCGAGGCTCTGGAACAAGAGCTATCCAGGCGCTTGCCCTCTGAGCTGGGCACAGCTGAATGTGGCTGAGCATGTGGGAAGTGCAGGATGAGGGCCAGACCCAGGCAGGAACCAAAGCAGCAAGGCTTCCTAGACTCTGTGCCAGGATTGGGGCTTTTTCCCAGGGGGGCAACGGTGAGAAGGAAGAACCCCAAGCCAGTAGAACCCCAAGCCGGTAGGGCAGATGAACTTGCCATAGAGTCCAACTGCCCATAACCACAGAGGTGGTGGCCGGGGCCCAGAGAGGGTGTGAGACCGTCCAAGCTCACACAGCTGGTTAGTGGCCAAGCCCTGGGTGTCCTGACTGCCAGAACAGGGCTTTCCCACCCCTCCCACTGCCTCTCTTATCTTCCAAGACCTACTTGTAAACACAGGCAGGCACCTGCAAACATCTGATCACCTCTGCGAGGAGGAGGATGAAGGTGGGGGAATGAAGGCGTGCAGGTGAATCAGGTCAGTGTTGCTCATAGGCTGACCCAGTGCAGATGGTCCCGTCAGTGGCAAGGAGGGCAGGATTCTGCACGGGTGAGAGCACTTGCCCTAGGGGGATGCAGTGAGTCACTGGGTGCAAAGTTCACACTCCTCCTTCCTCCTGGCTTTGATCTGAGTTCCCTGGAGGGAGGTGCAGCCTGGATTCCTGGAGGCGGGGCCATCTCCTCTCCCTGCCCTGCCCTGTGGGTCCAGACTGGGAGGCCGGCTGTCTCCACTCCTCTCTGAACTCCCACACACACCTTTTCGAGGCCCTAGTAAGTTTCCATGTTGGCCTCACTGGCGGGGTCAGACTTGACCTATCACCTAGGACATTCGCTGCAGGAAGTTGGAAGCTTCCCTCTCCTGCTGAGCTCAGCCATGCGTCTTACTGCCTGGTGCCACATTCCGTTCCCTCCTGTCTCTGGGAGGATGATCAGATCTGGCAGAGAGCCCAGGCCTGCCCAACCAGCGGAACAAAATAAATGACCGCAGGGTGGGACTCCGCGGACACCAAGACACCAGGGAACTCTTGGACTGAGGACCAGAGGAAATAACCCCAGTAGCTGCCCCCGAGCAAGGACCTACTACTGATGCTGCCAACAGCCCCGGGAGACAGAAATATTATCACCCTTATTTTATAGAGAGGAGAAAAGAGGGGTGCAAGGGTCATGGGGACAGTGAATGATCCTGACATCCACTAAGGGCCCTCTTGGGTTTTGTGTCATGAGTTGAAAGGGAAGCAGCTGGCAAGGTGGTGTGACATTGAGCTGCCCAAGTGCAGGTGAGATGCGGTGGAGGTGGAGCAGTGGGACTGACCAGTGTTGGGGTTTTGTCAGGACCGCAGGAGGGGGTGGGGGTGGGGCCTGACCATGAATTGTAGGCTGGGCAGGAAGGACACGGAGGGCAGGCAGGCTGAGGGACATGCAAAGGGGGCAGGATCCGTGGACTGCTGGAGCCGGGGCACTGGAGGAAAGAAATGAGGTGAGGGCAGAGAGGTCAGTCAATAGATATTATAGAGGAGGGGCGGTCACTGGTCATGGGGGACAGATACTGGGGTGGCACTGCTCCTAGGGTGTAAACCCTTGGCACATAGCCTGCATAGAACAGGCCCTCAGAGAGTATTTGTGGAATGAATGAGTGGCTACTTGCAGTCTGGGGTTGGGTGACTCAAAGGATATTTTACTTTCTTCTCTCTAGCTTTTTTTTTTTTTTTTGAGATGGAGTCTCACTCTATTGCCCAAGCTGGAGTGCAGTGGGGCGATCTTGGCCCACTGCAACTTCTGCCTCCCAGGTTCAAGCGATTCTCCTGCCTCAGCCTCCTGAGTAGCTGTGATTACAGGCACCCACCACTATTCCCACTAATTTTTGTATTTTTAGTAAAGATGGGGCTTCATCATGTTGGCCAGGTTGGTCTCAAACTCCTGACCTCAGGTGATCTGCCCACCTCAGCCTCCCAAAGTGCTGGGATTACAGGTGTGAGCCACTGTGCCCCGCGGCCTGCTTTTTTTTTTTTTTTTTAATAACAGCTTTACTGAGATATGAATCACACATACAAAATTCACCCTTTTAAAGCTTTCTTTTTTTTGAGACAGGGTCTCATTCTGTCACACAGGCTGGAGTGCAATGGCGCGATCATGGCTCACTGCAGCCTTGACCTTCTGGGCTCAAGCGATCCTCCAGCCTCAGCCTCTTGAGTAGGCTGGACCATAGGCGCACACCATCTTGCCTGGATAACTTTTGATTTTTCTTTTTTTTTTTGTAGAGATAGGGACTCACTGTGTTGCTCAGGCTGGTCTTGCACTCCTGGGCTCAAGTGATTCTCCCGCCTCAGCCTCCCAAAGTGCTGGGATTACAGGTGTGAGCCACTGTGCCCAACTCTGATTTTTTTACAGTAAGCACATGATAAGGGAGGAGACCACCCCTCATATTGTCTTATGCCCAATTTCTGAATCCAAAGAAAGAAGTAGTAAAAACTAAAAGGCAGAAATGGAATCCACAGGCAGATAGCCCAGCACTGCACCCTGGGTGTGGAGTTAAAAATCAACCCCGACCTAACTCTTCTGTTATCTATAGATTTCAGACATTGTATGGAAAAGCGTCGTGAAAATCCCTGTCCTCTTCCTTTCCGTTCTGATTACCAGTGCATGCAGCCCCCAGTCATGTACCCCCTGCTTACTCAATCGATCACGACCCTCTCACGCGGACCCCCTTAGAGTTGTAAGCCCTTAAAAGGGACAGGAATTGCTCACTCGGGGAGCTCGGTTTTTGGAGACGTGAATCCACCGATGCTCCCAGCTGAATAAAACCCTTTCCTTCTACAACTCGGTTTCTGAGGGGTTCTTGTCTGCGGCTCATCCTGCTACAATGATACTTTTCTAATATGAACCCATATATGTTTTTAAAATTCATTTTTCTAAAAAGATAGGCTAAATCCATAAGATAAAAAAATAATGGACCAAAACTTAGAGAAAAGATAACTACTGGCTGGGACCCAGGACTGTGGCCAGCCCTGGGCTGATTTGTGGTTTGAGCAAACCACTGCCCTTCCCAGAGCCTCGCCTGTGAGACGGGGGTTGGCAGAAGTGGGCAGGGCAGCAGCTAGGGATTGAGCTGAACTGATGACATCTCAGGCTCTTCCCAGCCTTAACAGCTCAAGATTTTGAGGCAATCTGGATTCCCACACCTGGTGAGAGAAGCAAATTAAGGAAATGACCTGGTTTTTGGAGTTCTCTTCCCTAAGAGGATAAACACCACAATACTGACAGTCCAGGCAACAAGGCCAAATTCAACCCAGAAGAATGTTTTAGGTCACACCGTCTCTCATCAATCCCTAAATGAACTGAAGGTATTTAACACTTTATCTGCCTTTTTTTTTTGAGATGGAGTCTTGCTCTTGTTGCCTAGGTTGGAGTGCATTGGCACGATCTCGGCTCACTGCAACCTCTGCCTCCCGGGTTCCAGCAATTCTCCTGCCTCAGCCTCCCAAGTAGCTGGGATTACATGCTTCCACCACTGCGCCCGGCTAATTTTTTCTTTTCTTTTTTTTTTTTTTTTAGTAGAGATGGGGTTTCTCCATGTTGGCCAGGCTGGTCTTGAACTCCTGACCTTGTGATCCTCCCGCCTTGGCCTCCCAAAGTGCTAGGATTACAGGCATGGGCATGAGCCACCATGCCCAGCCTTATCTGCCATTTTTTATCTTCCATTCTAAACCAGTCCTTCTCAAACTGAAATGTGCATACAAATCACCTGTGAATCTTGTTAATATGGAAATAATCAATAGGTCTGAGGTGGGACCTGAAATTCTACAATTCTAACAACCTCCCAGCGGATGTCAGTGCTGCTGGTCCCCAGACCACTATTTAAATATCAAGGCTCAGCTGGGCACAGTGTCTCACGCCTGTAATCCCAACATTTTGGGTGACCAAGGCGGGAGGATTATTTGAGCCCAGGAGTTCCAGACCGGCCTAGGCAACATCAGTGAGACTCTGTCTCTACAAAAAATACAAAAATTAGCCAGGTACAGTGGCATGTACCTGTGGTCTCAGCTACTCAGGAGGTGGGAGGATCCCCTGAGCCTAAGAGTTCAAGGCTGCAGTGAGCTCTGATCGCATCACTGCTCTCCAGTCTGGGCTACAGGGTAAGACCCTGCCTCAAAAGAAAAAAAAAGTGACAAAGCAGCATCCCTTTGTCACAGAGGAAACCTGGAAACTCCATTGTACTTCACGGAATTGCTAAAAGACGACACCAGACCATATAGGCTGCCTTCCTATTAACTTTTTTTTTTTTTTTGAGACGAAGTCTCACTCTGTCACCCGGGCTGGAGTGCAGTGGCTCGATCTCGGCTCACTGCAACCTCACCGCCTCCCGGGTCTAATCAATTCTCCTGCCTCAGCCTCCCGAGTAGCTGGGACCACAGGCACGCGCCACTACGCCTGGCTAATTTTTGTACTTTTAGTAGAGATGGGGTATTGGCCAGGCTGATCTTGAACTCCTGACCTCAGGTGACCCACCCGCCTCAGCCTCCCATTGTGTTGGGATAACAGGCATGAGCCACTGAGCCTGAGCCCTATTAACTTGTCTGTCACCTGTCATCTCCCTCTTGTCTTTCATTACTACTTGCTTGTTGTCTATCATCTGTCCCCTCTACTGCAATGAAAATCCTTTGAAGGCAAGGGCACTGCTGGGTCCCTAGCTGCTGAGCACATATTTAAGGGCTAACTAAATATTTGTTGGATGAATGAACCTCAACATTTTGAGGTAGTAAGTAAAAAAGCAAGTGACAGAATGGTATGCAGGCTTTTTTTTTTTTTTTTTTTTTTTTTTTTTTTAGGAGTCTTGCTCTGTCACCCAGGCTGGAGTGCAGTGGTGTGATCTCGGCTCACTTCAACTTCTACCTCCCAGGTTCAAGTGATTCTCCTGCCTCAGCCTCCCGAGTAGCCAGGATTACAGGCGTGTGCCACCACGCCTGGCTAATTTTTGTATTTTTAGTAGAGATGGAGTTTTGCCATGTTGGCCAGGCTGGTCTCAAACTCCCAACCTCAAATGATCTGCCCACCTTGGCCTCCCAAATTGCTGGGATTTCAGGCATGAGTCACCGCACCCAGCCCCATTTGTGTTTTTTAAAAGTTTGAGGCCAGGTGTGGTGGTTCGCACCATTAGTTCTTTGGGAGAACTGTTTGAGGCCAGGAGTTCGAGACCAGCAGCCTGGGGAACATAGTGAGGTCCTGACTGAAAAAGTTTTTTCTTTTTTTTTTGAGACGGAGTTTCATTCTTGTTGCCCAGGCTGGAGTGCAGTGATACGATCTCAGCTCATAACCTCTGCCTTGCGGTGGTTTCAAGCGATTTTCCTGCCTCAGCCTCCCGAGTAGCTGGGACTACAGGCACACACCACCACGCCCAGCTAATTTTTTGTATTTTTAGTAGAGACGGGGTTTCACCATGTTGGTCAGGATGGTCTCAATCTCCTGACCTTGTGATCTGCCCACCTCGGCCTCCCACAGTGCTGGAATTACAGATGTGAGCCACCGCGCCCGGCCAAGCTTTTTTCTTAATTAAAAAGGGCCAGGTGTGGTGGC
The DNA here is from genome assembly GCF_029281585.2 of Gorilla gorilla gorilla. Lineage (NCBI taxonomy): Eukaryota > Metazoa > Chordata > Mammalia > Primates > Hominidae > Gorilla > Gorilla gorilla. The sequence continues at coordinate 224,379,627 of NC_073224.2, read as the reverse complement.
AGCAGCTACCATTTTTTAGTATGTACATGCATTTGCTTTGTTTTGTTATGCACAGTGCCTGGTCATAATATATTTTTTAAAGAATAATGCCAGTGTGGTGGCTCACACCTGTAATCCCAGCACTTTGGGAGGCCAACATAAGTGGACTGCTTGAGATCAGGAGTTTAAGAACAGCGTGGGCAACATGGTGAAACCCTGTCTTTACAAAAAATACAAGAAGTTAGTTGGGTACAGGCGCGGTAGTTCACACCTATAATCCCAGCACTTTGGGAGGCTGAGGTGGGCGGATCACCTGAGGTCAAGAGTTTGAGACCAGCCTGACCAACATGGAGAAACCCCGTCTCTACTAAAAAAAAAAATACAAAATCAGCCGGGCATGGCGGTGCATGCCTATAGTCCCAGCTACTTGGGAGGCTGAGGCAGGAGAATCACTTGAACCTGGGAGGCGGAGGTTTTGGTGAGCCAAGATCACACCATTACACTCCAGCCTGGGCAACAAGAGTGAAACTCTGTCTCAAAAAACAAACAAACAAAAAAAAACGCCCTTCAGGTGATGCTCCTGCGGCCAGAGTTGAGAGCCTCTTTTTCCTTTTTCTTTTTTTTTTTTTGCTCTCTGTTGCCCAGGCTGGAGTGCAGTGGCACAATCTCAGCTCACTGCAAGCTCCGCCTCCTGCATTCACGCCGTTCTCTTGCCTCAGCCTCCCGAGTAGCTGGGACTACAGGCACCCACCACCACACCCGGCTAATTTTTTGTGTTTTTAGTAGAGACGGGGTTTCATCGTGTTAGCCAGGATGGTCTCGATCTCCTGACCTCGTGATCTGCCTGCCTCGGACTCCCAAAGTGCTGAGATTACAGGCGTGAGCCACCGTGCCCAGCCTGAGATTCTGTTTTAAGATGGCTTTTGATTTATTTTGATGGAGGTAATGTATCAATTTTTTTCCTTTATGGTCTTATTTATTTATTAATTTATTTATTGAGGCGGGGTCTCATTCTGTCACCCAGGTTGGAGTGCAGTAGCGAGATTTCTGCTCAATCGATCCTCCCACCTCACCCTCCTGGGTAGCTGGGATCACAGGCACATGCCACTGCACCCAGCTAATTTTTTGTATTTTTGGTAGAGACAGGGTTTCATGTTGCTCAGGTGATCCTCCTGCCTTAGACTCCCAAAGTGCTGGGATTACAGGCATGAGCCATCAAGCCCGGCCTGCATTTCCTTTTATCTTAAGAAACTTCTCTTCGGTTGGGTGAGGTGGCTCATGCCTGTAATCCCAGCATTTGGGAGGTTGAGGCGGGCGGACCACCTGAGGTCAGGAGTTGGAGACCAGCCTGGCCAACATGGTGAAACCCCGTCTTTACTAAAAATACAAAAATTAGCAGGGCAAGGTGGCAGGCACCTGTAGTCTCGGCTAGTCGGGAGGCTGAGGCTGGAGAATCACTTGAACACGGCAGGCAGAGGTTGCAGTGAGCCGAGGAGACGCCACTGCACTCCAGCCTGGGTGACAGAGTGAGACTCCATCTCATAAAAAAAAAAAGAAACTTCTCTTGTCTGTTTGTGGCTCGTACCCATAATCCCAACACTTTGAGAGGCTAAGGCAGGAGGATCATCAGAGCCCAGGAGTTTGAGACCAGCCTGGGCAACATAGCAAGACTTCATCTCAGAAAAAATTAAAAATGAATAAGTAAATTGTTTAAAACAAGAAAAAAAATTTTTTTTTTTTGAGACAGAGTCTTGCTATGTCACCCAGGCTGGAGTGCAGTGGCATAATCTCAGCTCACTGCAACCTCCACCTCCTGGCGTCAAGGGATTCTCCTGCCTCAGCCTCCCAAGTAGCTGTGATTACAGGCATGTGCCACCACACCCGGCTAATTTTTTTTTTTTTTTTGCAGATCACAGAACTTTTATTTAGATGGAATCACTGCGAATTACATAGAAGCTACCAGCCTAAGCCAAAACCCACGAGGTTCATGTGAACTTACAGTTACACAAATAAGAAACAAATGGTACATCCAAAACCATAAGGAAATATTCTGATGCCCAGATGATGAAGGCTGGAGTGAATTAAGTCCACATATTTATTTCAAGTTGTTAAAGAGTTTGTGGGCCACGCAATGGTCTTTTGCATGCAAGAAGTCAAAGAGCTCCTCCGTGCAATCCTCTTCTGTATGTGATCGAGAGGCTACATGCTCATCACAGAGCTCTAGCCGCTCCCAGGCCTTTACACATTTCTCCAACTGCTCGCATTGCTCTCTCACTGTTGTTAGGGGATCCACTAATTCCTCCTCTTCCTCTTCCTCCTCCTCAGGATCTCCGGATTCGGTGAGCATCTTTTGCTCATCCTCCAGTCCCATGTCTGGCTACGGTTCTAGATTCAACACGAGCAGCAACAGCGGCACCTCAATTTTTGTATTTTTAGTAGAGATGGGGTTTCACCATGTTGGCCAGGCTGGTCTCAAACTCTTGGCCACAGGTGCTCCGCCACTGAAAGTGCTGGGATTACAGGTGTGAGCCACCGTTCCCAGTCAGAAACTTCTCTTTATCCTGAGCTCTTAACAATCATCTCCTATAATTTCCTGAAAGTATTAAAGTGTCACTTTCAGCTGGGCGAGGTGGCTCAAGCCTGTAGTCCCAGCACTTTGGGAGGCCGAGGAGGGCGGATCACTTGAATCCAGAAGTTCAAGATCAGGCTGGGCAACATGGTGAAACCGCATCTCTATCAAAAATACAAAAATTAGTCAAGTGTGGTGGTGGGCCCCTGTAGTCCCAGCTATTTGGGAGGCTGATGTGGGAGGATAGTTTGAGCCTGGGAGGCAGAGATCACAGTGAGCAGAGATCATGTCATTGTACTCCAGTCTGGGTGACAGAGAGAGACCCTGTCTTAAAATAAAATAAAATAAAAAATAAAGTGTTGCTTTCATATTTAATATCTTGACTTTTTTTTTTTTTTTTTTTTTTTTTTGAGCTGGAGTCTCGCTCTGTCACCTGGAGAGCAGTGGTGCGATCTTGGCTCACTGCAACCTCTACCTCCCAGGTTCAAGCGATCCTCCTGTCTCAGCCTCCCAAGTTTGCTCACTAGTTCATCCTTTGCCCCCAGTCAGCAAAGTCATGTGTGTGGTGCCTCAAGTTTCCATACTGGTGTGGATCTGCAGTGGGGCTGCTTTTCCTGACCTATTGGCCAGGCTTACCTTTCTGTAATTAATACTTTGTTTGTTTTTGGAGACAGAGTCTTGCTCTGTCACCCCGGCTGGAGTTCAGTGGCGTGTTCTCGGCTCACTGCAACCTCCACCTCCCAGACTCAAGCGATTCTCGTGCCTCACCCTTTTGAGTACCTGAGACTACAGGCATGCGCCACCACACCCAGCTAATGTTTTGTATTTTTAGTAGATACAGGGTTTCACCATGTTTGACCAGGCTGGTCTCAAACTCCTGAGCTCAGGCAATCTGCCCGCCTTGGCCTCCCAAAGTGCCAGGATTACAGGCATGAGGCACTGCACCTGGCCACCTTTCTGTAATTAATACTGATAGTTTTTGTAATACATTTTATTTTTCCATGGAAAACACGCACACACACACGCACGCACACTACTATCAAGAAAAACTCTGAGGCTCATTCACCCAGATTTGTGATTGTTAACTGGTGTTAAAATGATGTCACCTGGAGGCTTTTTTGAATTTACCAGGATTCACACTTAATGCAAAAGGAAGAAAGCTCTCTCAGGTGAGACAGCCACGGAGTGGGAGGGTGCAGGAGGAGGCCAACATCATCAGCAAGGATCCCCTGCAAACATGCCGCCCAGGAGGCAAGACCTGTTTGGCATGTAGACCAGTCCTAGTCCACAGGTAAACATTCCATGCACTGGGGCAGAGGGGACTTGAGGAATTTATTTACTTCTTTATTGGATGGAGGAGGGTGGTGAGGGAAGAATGGGAGGTATTTGGTTTGCCCCTGCCATTTGTCCTGGGATTCCTGGCATCTGAGGAATCTGCATCCATACTGATTTGTTGACCCTGATTCTTTCTGTTTTTGTTTTGTTTTGTTTTTGAGACAGAGTCTCACTCTGTTGCCCAGGCTGGAGTGCAGTGGCATGATCTCAGCTCACTGCAACCTCCGCCTCCCGGATTCAAGTGATTCTCCTACCTTAGCCTCCCGAGTAGCTGGAATTACAGGCATGCACCACCATGCCCGGCTAATTTTTGTATTTTTAGTAAAGACAGGGTTTTGCCATGTTGTCCAGGCTGGTCTGGAATTCCTGACCTCAAGTGATCCACCCGCCTCGGTCTCCCAAAGTGCTGGGATTATAGGCGTGAGCCACCGCACCTGGCTGACCCTGATTCTTTCTCCATAGCCAAAATCGGCCTTTGCACAACAGAGGGTTTTTTTAATTTAATTTTTTTTTTTTTTTTGAGACAAGGTCTTGCTGTGTCACACAGGCTGGAGTGCAGTGGCACAATCATGGCTCAAGTGATCCTCCCACCTCGGCCTCCCGAGTAGCTGGGACTAGAGGCACATACCACCACACCTCGCTAATTAAAAGAAAATATTTTTTAGCAACGGGGATCTCACTATGTTGTCCAGGCTGGTCTCAAACTCCTGGGATCAAGTGAACCTCCTATTTCAGCCTCTCAAAGTGCTGGGATCATAGTCATGAGCCACTGCACCTGGCTGGGTTTTTAGACACGTGACTGTTTAGTGAAAACACAGCACTAGGCTTTTTGAAGCTAAATGACCTGGGTTTGAATGCTAGCTTTGCCAACCTTAATGACTTAGTTTAAATCTCAGTTTCCTCCCTAATGTGAGGATAACACTGCCTGCATCAAAGAGTTCTAACAAGCTGAAGTATTGGAAAGGGCTTTGTTAGCTGCAATGCTCCTGCCAAATGTTCTTCATAGCCTTTCCTAAGAGGAGGAAAAAAGAGAGATTTAAGTTTTGTAATTTGGTTGTCCTAAATAACAATGGGCAAGAGCTAAATCACAAGGCATAAGTGGCAGTGGACACAAGTTCGTTGGAAACATTCCCCAACATTTTTAGCCAAAAAGTTGTTCAGTTCTCTGTGTTCTCCCTCTTCTGCAACCTACACCCAGCCAAGGGCTGACTCAGTTTTAAGGGAGAAGCAGCATGAATTCAACAACATTGCATTCAGCATCCTCTATTCCTGCACTGAGCCTCTATTCTTTAGGTAAGGAGAGCCCCAGAATGAGAGGTCTTCAAAAGATGAAATCAGAAGTTGTCAGAGGCTGGGTGTGGTGGCTAACACCTGTAATCCCAGCACTCTGGGAGGCTGAGGCAGGTGGATCACTTGAGCTCGGGAATTTGAGACCAGCCTGGGCAACACGGTGAAACCCTGTCTCTATGAAAAATACAAAAATTAGCTGGGCGTGGTGGCATGCACCTGTAGTCTCAGCTGCTGTGGAGGCTGAGGTGAGAGGATCGCTTGAGTAGGGGAGGCAGAGGTTGCAGTGAGCCAAGAGTGCGTCACTGCACTCCAGCCTGGGTGACATAGCAAGACCCTATTTCAAAAGAAAAAAAAAGTTATCAGAGATTCATAAAGGGGATTCAGACATTAGGTGAGAAGTTTGGATGAGATAAACACTAAAATCTCTTCGAACTCCAAAGTTCTATACAAAAGAATTCCTCTCAAAGTGTATCATCTAGTGGGGGAGATAAAACCTGAACAGGCCTGGCGCGGTGGCTCACACCTGTAATTCCAGCACTTTGGGAGGCTGAGGCGGGCAGATCACGAGGTCAGGAGATCGAGACCATCCTGGCTAACACGGTGAAACCCCGTCTCCACTAAAAATACAAAAAATTAGCCGAGTGTGGTAGCGGGTGCCTGTAGTGCCAGCTACTCTGGAGGCTGAGGCAGAAGAATGGCATGAACCTGGGAGGCGGAGCTTGCAGTGAGCCGAGATCGTGCCACTGCACTCCAGCCTGGGTGACAGAGCGAGACTCCATCTCAAAAAAAAAAAAATACCGTATAGTGATAGTAGTAGTCATAGGGTATCCAGATGAAACTCTGGCTGTACCTAAGGCATGAACACTCATCAGGGCAAGCCAGTGTGGTCTGGCTGGAAAAGGGATGCTGTTGGGAGGTGACTAAGCTGAGAGTGGGGAGGCTGGGGAGATTCATTGTACTGAGTGCCTACTGCCAGATATTCTGGAGCTTTTATCCCAGTGGGAGATGCAGACAAAAACAGGTAAACAAGAGAATGCGGATAGAAGTAAGAAAAATAAGGCAAGGGAAAGAATGGAGGGGAGGGACACGTGAAACTAGATGCAAGTGATATGAAGGAGTCTTCCGTGTGCAGAACTTGAGCGTGGACCTTATGGGCAGAGGAAACAGCATAGATAAAGTCCTGAGGCGAGCGTAAGCATTGTGTATTTGAATAACCATTGCGAGGAACAGTGACTATTTTTCCACTAGATGAGATGTGTGGGTTTCTCCCATCTAGGCACTTCCTTGGAGCTGACTAGAGAACAGATATGGCTTTTTTTTTTTTGAGACAGAGTCTCGCTCTGTTGCCCAGGCTGGAGTGCAGTGGTGCAATCTCGGCTCACTGCAACCTCCACTTCCCGGGTTCAAGCGATTCTCCTGCCTCAGCCTCCCGAGTAGCTGGGATTACAGGCACGCACCACCATGCCCGACTAATTTTTGTATTTTTTTTAGTAGAGATGGGGTTTCACCATGTTGGTTAGGCTAGTCTCGAACTCCTGACCTCAGGTGATCTGCCTGGCTCAGCCTCCCAAAGTGCTGGGATTACAGGCATGAGCCACCATGCCCGGCCACAGATATGGCTTTATAAGTCAGCCAATGTGACTTGGGACAACTAAAGTTGGAAGGCTTCAGCCAGCTGTCATTAAAGGAAGGGTGGGCCCTTGGTCTGCAACTGCCAATTAAAGAGATTATAGGGTAACAGTGACAGCAACATTGCAACTGAAAGGGACAAGCAAAGCTTGCTAGTCAGTGTGAGCCTAGAGGTGGCTTAGAAGACAAAGGCGTCTCACATTATGCTCCCACTCACACACATACACCTTAGTTTTGTGAGGTGTGCAGGATGGTTTTCATCTTCTTATTGCACCTGTGGAAACAGAAGTGAAATGACTTACTCAAGCCATATAGTAAGCAACCAGCTAGGCTAAGACCCAGTTTCCTCATCCCCAATCAACTGCTCTTCCCTTTATTTATTTATTTATTTATTTATTTATTTATTTACAGACAGAGTCTCACTCTGTTGCCCAAGCTGGAGTGCAGTTCGAGGCTGCAATGAGCTATGATGGTGCCACTGCACTCCAGCCTGGGTGACACTCTACACTGGGCAACAGATTGAGAACCTATCTCTTACTAAAAAAAAAAAAAAGGTAGAAAAAAGTCTGTTTGTGCCTTAACTCTATTCCACTCAAAATCTATGCCCAACTTGTCCTATTTTCTTTTCTTTTCTTTCTTTTTTTTTTTTTTTGAGACAGCATCTTGCTCTGTCACCCAGGCTGAAGTGCAGTGGCACAATCTCAGCTCACTGCAAACTTTGCCTCCTGGGCTCAAGTGATGCTCCCAACTCAGCCATTCAAGTAGCCGGGACTATACCACCACACCTAGCTAATTTTTTTTTTTTTGAGATAGGGTCTTGCTCTGTCGCTCAGGCTGGAGTGCAGTGGCACATTTTTGGCTCACTGCAACCAGTGGCACATTCTTGGCTCATTGCAACCTCTTGCTCTTGGGTTCAAGTGATACTCCTGCCAGCTAATTTTTGTATTTTTTACAGGCATGATCCACCGCCCCTGGCCTGAGACTCCATCTCTACAAAAAAAAAAAAAAAAAAAAAAAAATTAGCCAGGCATGGAGTGGCGCACCTCCTCGGGAGGATGAGGTAGGAGGATAGCTTGAGGCCAGGAGTTCAAGGCTGCAATGAGCTATGGTGGTGTCACTGCACTCCAGCCTGGGTGACAGAGCAAAATCTTGTCTCCAGAAATAAATAAATAAAAATAAAATTGCATAAGATTATATTCTAAGTAGGCCGGGCGCAGTGGCTCACAACAGTAATCCCAGCACTTTGGGAGAGTGAGGCGGGTGGATCACGAAGTCAGGAGATCAAGACCATCCTAATTAGGCGGGCGTGGTGACTGCACCTGTAGTCCCAGCTACTTGGGAGGCCGAAGCAGGAGAATCGCTTGAAATGGGAGGCAGAGGTTGCAGTGAGCTGAGATTGCGCCACTGCACTCCAGCCTGGGCAACAGAGCGAGACGCTGTCTCAAAAAAAAAAAAAAGTTATATCGGAAGTGCTGCCTGAAACTATTCAGTCCAGACGTCAGAAGCTTTGGGCCTGGGCCAAATCTAGCATACTGCCTATTTTACTGATGGCCTGGGAACTAAGAATGGCTTTTATATCTTTTAAAAGGCTAAAAAAAAAAAAAGACCGGCACAGTGGCTCATGCCTGTAATCCCAACACTTTGGGAGTTCAAAGTGGGCGGATCACCTGAGGTCAGGAGTTCAAGACCAGCCTGACCAAGATGGTGAAACCTCGTCTCTACCAAAAATACAAAAATTACCCAGGTGTGGCCGGGCACGGTGGCACACGCCTGTAATCCCAGCACTTTGGGAGGCCGAGGCGGGTGGATCACGAGGTCAGGAGATCAAGACCATCCTGGCTAACACAGTGAAACCCCGTCTCTACTAAAAATACAAAAAATTAGCCGGGCGTGTTGGTGGGCGTCTGTAGTCCCAGCTACTTGGGAGGCTGAGGCAGGAGAATTGCTTGAACCCAGGAGGCGGAGCTTGCAGTGAGCCCAGATCGCACCACTGCATTCCAGCCTGGGCAACAGAGCGAGACTCTGTCTCAAAAAAAAAAAATTACCCAGGTATAGTGGTGTGCACCTGTAATCCCAGTTATTCAGGAGGCTGAGGCAGGAGAATTGCTTGAACCCAGGAGGCAGAGGTTGCAGTGAGCCGAGATCATGCCACTACACTCTAGCCTGGGCAACAGAGTGACTTGGTCTCAAAAAAAAAAATCAAAATAATATGATTATTGTGAATAATTTGATTATGACAAGTAAAATTGTATGAAATTCAAAAATCAGTGTCCACACAAAAAAAGTTTTATTGGAATAATTTTTTATTTTTTATTTTTGGGAGACAGAGTCTTGCTCTGTTTCCCAGACTGGAGTGCAGTGGTGCAATCTTGGCTCACTGCTACCTCCGCCTCCCGGGTCAAGCGATTCTCCTGCCTCAGCCTCCTGAGTAGCTGGGATTACAGGCGCCTGCCACCAGGCCCGGCTAATTTTTGTATTTTTAGTAGAGATGGGGTTTCACCATCTTGGCCAGGCTGATCTTGAACTCCTGACCTCGTGATCCACCCACCTCGGCCTCCCAAAGTGCTGGGATTACAGGCATGAGCCACTGCATCCGGTCTTTTCTTTTTTTTTGAGATAGAGTCTCACACTGTCACCTGGGCTGGAGTGCAATGGTGCAATCTCAGTTTACTGCAACCTCCGCCTCCCAGGTTCATGTGATTCTCCTGCCTCAGCCTCCTGAGTAGCTGAGATTACAGGTGCACATCACCACATCCAGCTAATTTTTTGTTTTTTTAGTACAGATGGGATTTCACTATGTTGGCCAGACTGGTCTCAAACTCCTGACCTCGCGATCTGCCCACCTCAGCCTCCCAAAGTGCTGAGATCACAGGCATGAGCCACCGCGCCTGGCCCTTTTTTTTTTTTTTTTAAAGACAGAGTCTCACTCTGTTGCCCAGGCTGGAGTGCAGTGGCACAATCTCGGCTCACTGCAACCTCTGCCTTCCAGGTTCAAGCTATTCTCCTGCCTCAGCCTTCCGAGCAGCTGGGATTACAGGTGTGTGCCCCCACGCCCGGCTAATTTTTGTATTTTTAGTAGAGACAGGGTTTCACCATGTTGGTTAGGTTGGTCTTGAACTCCTGACCTCAGGTGAGCCACTGGCCTCGGCCTCCCAAAGTGGGAATAAAACTTTTTCTCATTTGTTTATACATATATATATTTTATGTCTGCATTGCATTCCAGTCTGGGCAACATGCGAGACTCCATCTCAAAATAAATAAATAAATATTAAAAAATAAAATAAAAAAGCTTGCTGGCCCCTGGGCTGGACCAGTAGCTCCTCTTCGATTGATGGGAGATTTGAGGCACAGAGAAAATGAGTGGCCTAAGATCATACACAGAGTCAACGGCAGAAATAACTCGGGCTCCCTATTAGTGCTCTTTTCACTTCATTACCATATAAAAGCAGCTAAACAAAGGTTTCTCAGCTTCTCGTGACAATGACTACTTGGTCCTTTTATATGCCTCATCTCTGCTCATTCTCACTCTTGTCTAACCTAGGTTCTAGCAGCTGCACACAGATGCAGCTGTAACCTCGAGAGGGCAGCACTCGTTAAGATGACTCCAAAATACAATCTCATCTGAGACCCAAAACTAGAGTGAATATATCGTCCTGTCCTAACGAAAAAAAGAAAAATGTATTAGAAAGTGTCTCAACTGCTTCTGATGATGCTATATATGCATTCATACCAGTGTAAATGTAAGAGGTTTTCCTTTTCTTTTTTTTTGACAAATTGTCAACAAAGGTGAATTCAAGCACAAACAATCCCCACATTTAGCTAGACTGGAAAGCACCGAGGCCACATCAGTGGCAAAGGCAAGACAGGCATTTGAGAGAACCACCCAGAGAAACTTTTTTTTTTTTTTTTTCAGACAGAGTCTCGCTCTGTTGCCAGGCTGGAGTGCAGTGGCTTGATCTCTGCTCACTTCAACCAACCTCCGCCTCCCAGGTTCAAGCAATTCTCCTGCCTCAGCCTCCCAAGTAGCTGGAACTACAGGCATATGCCACCACGCCTGGCTAATTTTTTGTATTTTAGTAGGGACGAGTTTCACCATGTTGGCCAGGATGATCTCAATCTCCTGACCTCGTGATTTGCCTGCCTCGGCCTCCCAAAAGTGCTGGGATTACAGCTGTAAGCCACCGTGCCCGGCTCCCAGAGATACTTTTAAATGTTTTCTGAGCACTGGGGGAACATGAAGAGGGAGAAAATTAGATCTCAGAGAGCCCAAGGGACAGTTTTAAGTAGACTCGTGACCCAGGTTTGTCCTTTTCTGAGTAGACTAGAGGTTCCATCTCTTTATTCTGGGATGTCCAGTAATAAAATGGGGCTAGTAGGGCTGGCAGGCAATGAGGTATTTATGAAGTACAATTAATGTATGCAAAGGGCTTTGAGATCCTTCAGATTAAAAAGTGTCCTGTGCAGGTGCAAGATGGACTGGTGTTGCTGTGAGGGCAGATATATTTTGTGGGTGTTACCATTGTTGTTGAACAAGGCAGTGGGGGAAAAAGTAGTTAAGATTATGTGGCACGATCCTTCAACATGACCCAGAACTGGGCCATAGGAAACTTGTACAGACTATCACATCAGATGGTGGAGAGAAACATCACTGAGAATGCATAAATCCCCAGAGGCAGAATGGTTAATTTCGTGAGGCACAGTCATGTCTAGACAAATCTGGTGGGGCTATTTAGAAAAACACATATGGTACTTCTGGCTTTACAAGGAAGGGGACCAAGTCACATTACTCAGCAAATATCTTTCCTTAGTCTGAACTTGGCTTCTAAGATTTTCTGAGAACTGAGCTTTTTTTTTTTTTCTTTTTTTTGAGATGAAGTTTCGCTCTTGTTGCCCAGGCTGGAGTGCAATGATGTGATCCCGGCTCACTGCAACCTCTGCCTCCCGGGTTCAAGCGATTCTCCTGCCTCAGGCTCCCAAGTAGCTGGGATTACAGGCAACTGCCACCACACCCAGCTAATCTTTTTAAAAATATATTTAGTAGAGACGGGGTTTCACCATGTTGGCCAGGCTGGTCTTGAACTTATGACCTCAGGTGATCCGCCTGCCTCTGCCTCCCAAAGTGCTGGGATTACAAGCGTGAGCCACCACGCCTGGCCTGAGCATTTTTTCTAAATAATCTTGAAAGGCCTGGTGCTGGGTTAATAGCAGGAACTAGGCTAGTAGCATAATTAAACATCCCCATATTGCAACACTTAAACATATGGGAATCCCAATGAGTTCCTAATGTATAATTCCTAAATTTAATCCTAAATTGTTCCACTGAATCCTTTTATATGACCTTGGCTAATTATGTAATATCTTAATCTCCAGTGGTAATGAAAAATGTGAAAATGATGGCGTGAGTTGATTCATTTCTCCTTGCAGATATTCTATCAGGACCAATGATAAGGGCTTCTAGAAATAAAACCTCAGCAGACAGGAAACTGCCTTCAAACTTCAGCAATCAAGAATATTACTTACTTTAGCCCCTGGAATGCATGAGAAAATGGAAATGCACTGAATTAGATTTTTACAAAATTTTTATCAGCTAGAACTTTGGTTCAGATCACTCCTATAATATTCAGGAAGACCATACAGACTTATCATGAAAATGAATAGTTCAGTTTACTTGGGATATGATTAGTTAGGAAGGAATTAAGAAATCCTTAGCAGAAATATCCATACATTTAAAAGTTAATTCTGGCCAGGCACAGTGGCTCACACCTGTAGCCCCAGGACTTTGGCAGGCTGAGGTGAGTAGATCACCAGAGGTCAGGAGTTCAAGCCAGCTTGGCCAACATAGTGAAACCCTACTAAAAATACAAAAAAATTAGCCAGGTGTGGTGGCGTGTGCCTGTAGTCCCAGCTACTCAAGGGGCTGAGGTGGGAGAATAGCTTGAACCCGGGAGGTGAAGGTTGTAGTGAGCTGAGATCATGCCACTGCACTCCAGCCTGGGCAACAGAGCGAGACTCCGTCTCAAAAAAACAACTTAATTCTGTTACACAGAAAAGTTACAACTCTAATGCTGCATTTGCTTTGGAAATTATAATCTACCAAGAAGAAAGAAAAGAAAAAAGACAGCTGGGTGGGTGCAGTGACTCTGACCTCAGCACTTTGGGAGGCCAGGGCAGGTGGATCGCTTGAGCCCAGTAGTTTAAGACCAGCCTGGGCAACAGGGCAAAACCCCATCTCTACAAAAAATACAAAAACTAGCAGGGCAGGGTGGTGTGTGCCTCTAGTCCCAGCTACGTGGGAGGCTGAGGGGGGAAGATGGCTTGAGCTCAGGAGGTGAAGAGGTTGCAGTGAGCTATGATCATGCCACTGCACTCCAGCCTGGGTGAGACAGTGAGATCCTGTCTAAAAAAAAAAAGATAAAAATAAAAAGAGGTAATATAACACTCATGTGCCCAGCATTATAAATGTAATTCGGGATTTAATTTATGACATAAAGCTAATTGACTTCACAGCTTTGTATGCTGTCTTTTTTGAACTCCTGGCCTCAAGCGATCCTCCCACTTTGGCGTCCCAAAGTGCTGGGTGACAGGCATGAGCCACTGATCCTGGCCTTTTTATGCTTTTGACAGTTCTATAGGGCCAGGTGCAGTGGCTCACGCCTGTAATCCCAGCACTTTGGGAGGCCGAGAGGGGAGGATCATTTGAGGTCAGGAGTTTAAGACCAGCCTGGCCAAAATGGTTAAACCCTGTCTCTACTAAAAATACAAAAAAAAATGAGCCGGGCATGGTGGTGCACACCTGTAATCCCAGCTACTCAGGAGGGTGAGGCACGAGAATCACTTGAACCCAGGAGGTGGAGGTTGCAGTGAGCCGAGAATGTGTCACTGTGCTCCAGCCTGGGTGACAGAGTGAGCCTTTATCTCAAAAAACAAACAAAAAAAACAACACAGAGAGTTCTGTAATACTATATGGTTTTATAGGGCAAAACTATTTTGTAAAATATTATTATACTCCATCCATGAATTTCAAAGCAGTTGACAGAATCATTAGAGTCTTGGTGTATCCCTCTATGCTTTTAAAAAAATCCATTTAAGAAATAAAAAAGCCGGGCATGGTGGCTCACGCCTGTAATCCCAGCACTTTGGGAGGCCGAGGCAGGTGGATCACGAGGTCAGGAGATTGAGACCATCCTGGCTAACACGGTGAAACCCCATCTCTACTAAAAATACAAAACGTTAGCTGGGCATGGTGGTGGGCGCCTGTAGTCCCAGCTACTCGAGAGGCTGAGGCAGGAGAATGGTGTGAACCCGGGTGGCGGAGCTTGCAGTGAGCCGAGATCGTGCCACTGCATTCCAGCCTGGGCGACAGAGTGAGACTCTGTCTCAAAAACAAAAAAAAGAAAAGAAGTAAAAAAAGCCGGGCGTGGTGGCTCATGCCTGTAATCCCAGCACTTTGGGAGGCCAAGGCGAGCGGATCACGAGGTCAGGAGTTTGAGACCAGCCTGGCCAAGATAGTGAAACCCTGTCTCTACTAAAAATACAAAAAATTAGCTGGGCGTGGTGGGGGGCATCTGTAATCCCAGCTACTTGGGAGGCCGAGGCAGAAGAATTGCTTGAATCCGGGAGGTGGAGGTTGCAGTGAGCTGAGATCACGCCACTGCACTCCAGCGCTGGCGACAGTGCGAGACTCCGTCACAAAAAAAAAAAAAGAAGTAAAAAAACTCAGTGGACTTTATCCTATTAACATAAACAGTTTAAATAGTATTTCTCAGATTATAAAGCACGTTTACATCTATTATCTGATTTGATTGAATGTTCAAAACAACCCTGTGGGGTAGATGTGTTATATATACTTAACAGATTTAATAAATTTCTAAAATTAACTCAATGAATATTTGTCGAGCAACTACTGTTTGCCAGGCACTAGTCTAGAAGATGACCATTCAGACAAAAAGAAAACACACCAAGACCCTACCAAAAATGTTTCTGTAACTTGCCCAAGAACACAGAAGGTGAATCCAGTCATTTTGACTGGTGTACTCTATCATTTTTTCTATCTTAATTTGGAAAAATGAAGCATAGATTTTTTTTTTTTTATTTTGAGACGGAGTCTTGCTCTGTCGCCAAGGCTGGACTGCAATGGTGTGATCTCGGCTTACTGCGACCTCCACCTCCCAGGTTCAAGCAATTCTCCTTCCTCAGCCTCCTGAGTAGCTGAGACTACAGGCATGCGCCACCACGCCCAGCTAATTTTTGTTTTTTTTTTTTTTTTTTTGGTAGAGATGGGGTTTCACCATGTTGGCCAGGCTGGTCTTGAACTCCTGACCTCAGGTGATCCACCTGCCTTGGCCTCCCAAAGTGCTGGGATTACAGGCGTGAACCACGGTGCCCAGCCAGCATAGATAATTATCTTGACTCTGTCTCTTGGTAAATTTGTGGCATTTCTTGCATGGACTTGCTCAACCACATTTGCTTGACAGCATCTGCCCCCATACATTCCATCCTCCAGTCCTCTACTAGCTGAACTATGGAAAGCCAGTTCCTTTGCTTATGCAGCCCTTCCCTCCTACTTCAGGGCTCAGGCCATCCTGTCAATTCTTTCCACTCTCCAACCCACATCAATTCCCTACTCCCAGACTGGGCAACACAGTGAGACCCTGTCTCTACAAAAAATTTTAAAATTAGCCGGGGGTGGTGGCATGCTCTTGTATTCGCAGACACCTGGGAGGCTGAGGCAGAGAGGGGAGGATCCTTTGTACCCAGGAGTTAAAAGCTGCAGTGAGCCATGATCACATCACTGCTGGGTGACAGAGCAAGACCCTGTCTCAAAAAATAAAAAAAAAAAACTGAAAACATCCAGCATATTTGCACACAGGGTTTCAATGTCCCCAATATAATGGATACTGTACTTACTTGTTTATCTTCTTTTGAAAGGAGAGAGAAATCTTTCTTAAGGCCAGACACAGTGACTCACGCCTGTAATCCCAGCACTTTGGGAAGATGAGGTGGGCAGATCACTTGAGGCCAGGAGTTCGAGACCAGCCGGGCCAACATGGCGAAACTCTGTCTCTACTAAAAATACAAAAATTAGCCAGGCATCCTGGCATGTGCCTGTAGTCCCAGCTACTCGGGAGACTGAGGCAGGACAGTCACTTGAAAGCAGGAGGCACGGGACACGGTGGCTCATGCCTGTAATCCCAGCACTTTGGGAGGCCGAGGCAGATGGATCATGAGGTCAAGAGATCGAGACCATCCTGGACAACATGGTGAAACCCGTCTCTACTAAAAATACAAAAATTAGCTGGGCGTAGTGGTGCGCACTTGTAGTCCCAGCTACTTGGGAGGCTGAGGCAGGAGAATCGCTTGAACTTGGGAGGCGGAGGTTGCAGTGGACCAAGATCGTGCCACTGCACTCCAGCCTGGTGACAGAGGGAGGCTCCATCTCAAAAAAAAAAAAAAGAAAGAAAGAAACCAGGAGGCAGAAGTTGAAGTGAGCTGAGATTGTGCCACTGCACTCCAGACTGAGCGACAGAGCGAGACTCCATCTCAAAAAAACCCCAAAACTAACTTTCTTTTTCTTTTTTCTGAGACAGAGTCTCGCTCTGTCGCCCAGGCTGGAGTGCAGTGGCGTGATCTCGGCTCACTGCAAGCTCCGCCTCCCGGGTTCATGCCATGCTCCCTCCTCAGCCTCTCGAGTAGCTGGGACTACAGGGGCCCGCCAACACGCCCAGCTAATTTTTTGTATTTTTAGTAGAGACGGGGTTTCACCATTCACAGACTGGTCTCAATCTCCTGACCTCGTGATCTGCCCACCTCGGCCTCCCAAAGTGCCGGGATTACAGGCGTGAGCCACTGCGCCCGGCCAAAACTTTCTTAAAATTTAATACTCTCCAGGAAGTAGAATTTTCATGACATATACTCTACATGTAACTAATGCGCTAATACCATCAGAAATACATCTCAACTAGTTTGTTAAAGAAATGACCTTTTCCGGGTCGGGCGTGGTGGCTCACGCCTGTAATCCCAGCACTTTGGAAGGCCGAGGCGGGTGGATCACGAGGTCAGGAGATCGAGACTATCCTGGGTAACACGGTGAAACCCCGTCTCTACTAAAAATACAAAAAAATTTAGCCGGGCCTAGGGGCGGGCGCCTGTAGTCCCAGCTACTCCGGAGGCTGAGGCAGGAGAATGGCGTGAACCCGGGAGGCGGAGCTTGCAGTGAGCCGAGATCACACCACTGCAGTCTGTGACCTGGGCGACAGAGCGAGACTCCGTCTCAAAAAAAAAAAAAAAAAAAGAAATGAAATGATATTTTCCTCAGCTGTATTTTAAGTTCCACATCAGTGATTCTTAGGAGGAGTGAGAAAGGTCCCACGAAGTAGGTAATTCAAGGGATATATCAGAATCCCTCGAAATCCTGATATTCCATTTGAGAAGACAGCTTTCCTCAACCACCCCCAATTTTTCCCTGTCCCCCAGGCTGGAGTGCAGTGGTGTGTTGTGATCTTAGCTCACTGCAACATCTGCCTCCCAATGCCCCAAAATTGAATCCAATCCCTCAATCACTACCAGTATAAATCAATGTAAATGACAGAAGTATAGTGTGCGCTAGGACAAAGGAAAAACAGGTGAAGACCTTATTCTACATAAGCTGGAGAGCAACATTTCATAAATACTTAGAAAATGTACACTTAACCATATACTACTGCTAGGCTTCATCCAAAGTGACAAATATCAAAAAATAAAAAATTGTGGGCTGGGCGCAGTGGCTCACGCCAGTAATTCCAGCACTTTAGGAGGCCAAGGCAGGCAGATCACCTGAGGTCAGGAGTTCCAGACCAGCCTGGCCAACATGGTGAAAACCCACCTCTACCAAAAATACAAAAATTAGCTGGGTGTGGTGGCACATGCTTATAGTCCAAGCTACTTGGGAGGCTGAGGCAGGAGAATGGCTTGAACCCTAGAGGTGGAGGCTGCAGTGAGCCAAGATCACACCATCACCCTCCGGCCTGGGCAACAGAGTGACAAGACTCCATCTCAAAAAAAAAAAAAATTGTTGGCTGGGCACGGTGGCTCACATCTGTAATCCCTACACTTTGAGAGGCTGAGGCGGGGGGATCACCTGAGGTCAGGAGTTCAAGACCAGCTTGACCAACATGGAGAAACCCCATCTCTACTAAAAATACAAAATTAGCCCAGCGTGATGGCGCATGCCTGTAATCCCAGCTATTCAGGAAGCTGAGGCAGGAGAATTGCTTGAATCCTGGAGGTGGAGGTTTCAGTTAGCTGAGATCGTGCCATTGCACTCCTGCCTGGTCAACAAGAGTGAAACTCCATCTCAAAAAAAAAAAAAAAAGCTTCAATAGCTATTAGGCATAAATGTTGCAGGATAAAATATACATGATACTTTATATCTGTATTTAATCACATGTTCCAATAAAGAATGAAAAGTAATACATTGAAAATACAAATTGGCCAACCACAGTGACTCACACCTGTAATCCTAGCACTTTGGGAGGCCCAGGTGAGTGGATCATCTGATCTCAGAAGTTGGAGACCAGCCTGGGCAACATGGAGAAGCCCCATCTCTATCAAAAATACAAAATATTAGCCGGGTGTAGTGGCATCACCTGTAGTCCCAGCTACTCAGGAGGCTGAGTCGGATGATTAAAAAAAGAAAATACACATTTTGACTTGTTTTTTTTTTTGAGTGGGAGTTTCACTTTTGTTGCCCAAGCTGGAGTGCAATGGTGTGGTCTCTGCTCATTGCAACCTCTGCCTCCTGGGTTCAAGCAATTCTCCTGCCTCAGCCTCCGGAGCAGCTGGGATTACAGGGGCGTGCCACCACACCCAGGAAATTTTTGTGTTTTTAGTAGAGATGGGGTTTCACTTTGTTGGCCAGGCTGGCCCTGAACTCCTGACCTCAGGTGATCCACCTGCCTCGGCCTCCCAAATTGCTGGGATTACAGGGGTAAGCCACCGAGCCTGGCCTTGACTTTTGATTATATTTATCAGTACATAGAATTCTGAAGGTGAGCTGGGTTGGGTGGCTCGTGCCTCTAATTCCAGCACTTTGGAAGCCCAAGGCAGGCAGATCACTGGAGGTCAGAAGTTCGAGACCAGCCTGGCCAACATGGCAAAACCTCTTCTCTACTAAAACACACAAAAATGAGGCTGGACCCGGTGGCTCACGCCTATAATCCCAGCACTTTGGGAGGCTGAGGTGGGCGGATCACGAGGTCAGGAGATAGAGACCATCTTGGCCAACATGGTGAAACCCTGTCTCTACTAAAAATACAAAAATTACTTGGGCGCAGTGGCACGTGCTGGTAATCCCAGCTACTCAGAAGACTGAGGCAGGAGAATCGCTTGAACCTGGGAGGTGGAGGTGGCAGTGGGCCGAGATCGCACCACTGCACTCCAGCCTGGTGACAGAGCTAGACCGTGTCTCAAAAAAAAAAATTAGCCGCGTGTGGTGGCGCATGCCTGTAATCCCAGCTACTCGGGAGGCTGAGGCAGAAGATTGCTTGAACCTGGGAGGCTGCAGCTATAATGAGCCGAGATTGCACCACTGCACTCCAGCCTGGGTGACAGAGGAAGACTCTGTCTCAAAAAAAAAAAAAAATTCTGAAATTCTGAAGGTGGAGCTTGACCCCAAAGTGATAGATCTGTTTTCCTTTTTTTCTTTTTTTTTTTTTTTGAGACGGAGTCTCACTCTGTCACCCAGGCTGGAGTGCAGTGGCACAATTTCAGCTCACTGCAACCTCCACCTCCTGGGTTCAAGTGATTCTCCTGCCTTAGCCCCACGAGTAGCTGGGATTACAGGCATGAGCTACCACGCCCAGCTAATTTTGTATTTTTAGTAGAGACGGGGTTTCTCCATGTTGGTCAGGCTAGTCTTGAATTCCAGACCTCAGGTGATCTGCCTGCCTCAGCCTCCCAAAGTGCTAGGATTACAGGCATGAGCCACCGCGACCAACCTTAATATTTGTATTTTATTAGAGATGGGGTTTCACCGGGTTGGCCAAGCTGGTCTTGAACTCCTGACCTCAGGCAATCCACCCATCTCGGCCTCCCAAAGTGCTGGGATTACAGGTGTGGGCTACCGTGCCCAACCCACGTTTTCAAATTAAGCACGTAGACAATCTTTTTATTTCACTGTTGTTCACTGGGATGTGGTGGAACTAGAGCAGGGTCCAATATGGGGGAAGAAAGTCTTTTAAAAAGAAAATTACGGCTGGGTGCGGTGGCTCACGCCTGTAATCCCAGCACTTTGGAAGGCCAAGGCAGGTGGGTCATGAGGTCAGGAGTTCGAGACCAGCCTGGACAACATGGTGAAACCCCGTCTCTACTAAAAATACAACAATTAGGCGGGTGTGGTGGCACATGCCTGTAATCCCAGCTACTCAGGAGGCTGAGGCAGGGGAATCACTTGAACCCGGGAGGCAGAGGTTGCAGTGAGCAGAGATCAGGCCACTGCACTCCAGCCTGGGTGACAGAGCGTGACTCTGTCTCAAAAAAAAAAGTAAAGAAAAATACAGCTGGGCACAGTGGCTCACGCCTGTAATCCTAGTACTTTGGGAGACAGAGGCAGCAGGATCTTTTGAGCTGGAGTTCTCTCAGCCAAGAAATAATTTATTATTCATGTTATCATGGAGCAGATAGGAGGGTAGAAGGAGACCACATCCTGGGAGTGTAACAATTCCTCCAGAAGCCTTAAGGTTTTGAGTTCCCTCTTGCTGCACTGACCCAGGAACTTCCTAAAACAGAAGGTACTTTCCAACATCACAGTCTCTGGCATCTTCCCCTCTAAGCCTCACTGTCAGACTTTTCCAAAGGTCATACTTACTGTTTTTTTTTTTTTCTTCAATCCATTCCAATCAAGCTTTTGCCTCCTACTCCACCCAGACAGCTCGTGTCAAGGTCACCAATGACTTCCACTTATTCATACAACACTCAATTTTCATGCCTCAGCTTAATCTCTCAGCAGCATTTCATAGTTGACCATTCCCTTTTTTTTTTTTTTTTTTTTTTTGAGACCGAGTCTTACTCTGTCATCCAGGCTGGAGTGAAGTGGTGCGATCTTGGCTCACTGCAACCTCCGCCTCCCGGGTTCAAGCAATTCTCCTGCCTCAGCCTGTCGAGCCAGCATTCCTGTGCGCCACCATTCCCGGCTAATTTTTGTATTTTTACTAGAGACGGGGTTTCACTATGTTAGTCAGGCTGGTCTTGAACTCTTGACCTCGTGATCCGCCCGCCTCGGCCTCCCAAAGTGCTGGGATTACAGGCGTTAGCCACCGAGCCCTGCCCAAGCCGAGCTAATTTTTTTTTTTTTTTTTTTGAGACGGAGTTTCACTCTTGTTGCACAGGCTGGAGTGCAATGGCACAATCTCAGCTCACCGCAACCTCTGCCTCCCGGGTTCAAGCGATTCTCCTGCCTCAGCCTCCCAAGTAGCTGGGATTACAGGCATGCGCCACTACAACCAGCTAATTTTGTATTTTCAGTAGAGAGGGGTTTCTCCATGTTGGTCAGGCTGGTCTCGAACTCCCAGCCTCAGGTGATCTGCCTGCCTGAGCCTCCAAAAGTGCTGGGATTACAGGCATGAGCCATCACACCTGGCCAATTTTTGTATTTTTTTAGTAGAGTTAGGGTTTCATCGCATTGGCCAGCTGGTCTCGAACTCCTGACCTCAAGTGATATGCCTGCCTCGGCTTCCCACAGTGCTGGGATTACAGGTGTGAGCCACCCTGCCAGGCCACCTGCTCCATTTTCTTGACTTCCTGGACACCACCCTTTCCTGGTTATCCTCCGACCTAACTGGTTGTTCCTTCTCATCCTGCTTTGCAAACCTTCTTCTCAGATCTTTTAACAGTGGAGTGCTTCAGGGCTTCCTTGATCCTACTTCCTTCTATATTTATGTTGGTGATCTCATCCAGTTTCAGGCTTTTAAATGCTAGCTATATATAGGATAACTCTCTCACACACAAATATACATAATATACAAAAAGGGCATATATAAAAATATACATCTCCAGAACTTCCTCCTAAATCAAGACCCATATATCCAATAGCCCACCAGCGTCTCCCTTTGATACCTAATAAACACCTCAAATTGAACATGCCCAAACTGAACTTCTGCTCTTCCCCTGCAGAACTGCTCTATCCAGTCCTCCTTCATTACAACTCTTTTAGTTGCCCAGGTCAAAAAATGTTTTGGCTCATCCTTGCCTCCTCTTTTTATCAATCCCAGGTTCAACCTACCAGAAAGTCTGCTTGGATTTACTGTTAAAATATATCCAGGGCCCGGTGGCTCACACCTGTAATCCCAGCACTTTGGGAGGTCAGGAATTTGAGACCTGCTTGACCAACATGGTGAAACCCCATCTCTACTAAAAAATACAAAAATTAGCCAGGCGTGGCGGCACATGCCTGTAATCACAGCTACTTGGGAGGCTGAGACAGGAGAATTGCTTGAACCCAGGAGGTGGAGGTTGCAGTGAGCCACGATGTTGCCCACGCTGGGCGACAAGAGTGAGACGCCATCTCAAAAAAAAAAAAAAAAATTAGCCAGGCAGTAGTAGCACACACCTGTTGTCCCAGCTACTCAGGAGGCTGAGGCACCTGGAAGGCGGAGGTTGCAGTGAGCCGAGATTGCACTACTGCACTCCAGTCTCGGCGACAGAGTGAGACCCTGTTTCAAACAAACAAACAAACAAAAACGGCCAGGCGCGGTGGCTCATGCCTGTAATCCCTGTACTTTGGGAGGCTGAGGCAGGCAGATCACGTGAGGTCAGGAGTTCGAGACCAGCCTGGCCAATATGGTGAAACCCCGTCTCTACTAAAAATAGAAAAATTAGCTAGGCGTGGTGGTAGATGCCTGTAATCCCAGCTACTTGGGAGTCTGGGGCAGGAGAATAGCTTGAACCCGGGAGGCAGAGGTTGCAGTGAGCCGAGATCGCGCCACTGCACTCCAGCCTGGGTGACAGAGTGCGACTCCGTCTCAAACAAAAAAACAAAACAAAACAAAACAAACAAAAAAACACACTCTAGTCCACGCCCGCAGCCATGCCATCCAAGGGCCCGCTGCAGTCGGTGCAGGTCTTCGGACGCAAGAAGACAGCCACAG
Source organism: Gorilla gorilla gorilla (assembly GCF_029281585.2). Taxonomy (NCBI): domain Eukaryota; kingdom Metazoa; phylum Chordata; class Mammalia; order Primates; family Hominidae; genus Gorilla; species Gorilla gorilla. The sequence goes on along the minus strand of NC_073224.2, from coordinate 224,356,704 downwards.
CTGTGGCGCACTGCAAATGCGGCAATGGTCTCATCAAGGTGAACGGGTGGCCCCTGGAGATGACTGAGCCGCGCATGCTACAATACAAGCTGCTGGAGCCAGTTCTGCTTCTCGGCAAGGAGCGGTTTGCTGGTGTCCGTATGAAGGGTGGTGGTCACGTGGCCCAGATTTATGCTATCCATCAGTCCATCTCCAAAGCCCTGGTGGCCTACTACCAGAAATATGTGGATGAGGCTTCCAAGAAGGAGATCAAAGACATCCTCATCCAGTATGACCAGACCCTGCTGGTAGCTGATCCTCGTTGCCGCGAGCCCAAAATGTTTGGAGGCCCTGGTGCCCATGCTCGCTACCAGAAATCCTACCGATAAGCCCATCATGACTATCAAAATTCACCTGTATAATAAACAGTTTTTGAGGGATTTTAAAGTTAAAAAACAAAACAAAACAAAAACACAAAAATTAGCCAGGTGTGGTGGCGTGTGCCTGTAATCCTAGTTACCCAGGAGGCTGAAGCAGGAGAATCGCTGGAACCCAGGAGGCAGAGGCTGCAGTGAGCCGAGATCACGCCACTGCACTCCAGCCTGGGTGACAGAGCAAGACTCCATCTGAAAAAAAAAATCTCTCTCTATATATATATCTCCAGGATATATTTTGGTCATTAAAGCCACCCTCCCCTTCACTTGGATTACTGATATGGCCAATTCATTCGGCTCCTGCTTCTACCCTGGGCCTCTTTTTTTTTTTTTTTTTTTGAGACGGACTCTCGCTCTGTCGCCCAGGCTGGAGTGCAATGGCACAATCTCGGCTCATTGCAAGCTCTGCCTCCAGGGTTCACCCATTGTCCCACCTCAGCCTCCGGAGTAGCTGGGACTACAGGCCCCCTCCACCACGCCTGGCTAATTTTGTTTTTGTATTTTTAGTAGAGACGTGGTTTCACCGTGTTAGCCAGGAGAGTCTCGATCTCCTGACCTCGTGATCCGCTCACCTCGGCCTCCCAAAGTGTTGGTATTACAGCTGTGGGCCACCGCGCCCCGCCCAGGGCCTCTTATTTTCAATACTTTGGGCAATCCTTCTAAAACCTGTCATATCATTAAAAGCCATAAAAACCTATTACAGTTTACCAGGTTCTACAGATCTGCCCCACACACTCCTCTGACTCTTTGACATTCATCCTATACCCCCGTCTTGACCATTCTATTTTTTTTGAGACAGGGTCTCACTGTCACCCAGGCTGGAGTGCAGTGGCTCAATCAAGGCTCACTACAGCCTCGATTCACTTCCCAGGCTCAAGCAATTCTCCCACCCAAGTAGTTGGGACCACAGGTGCATGCCACCATGCCTGGATAACTTTTATATTTTTTGTAGAGACAGGGTTTCACCATGTTCCCAGGTTGGAGTGCAGTGGTGCAATCATAGCTCACTGTAACCTCAAACTCCCAGGCACAAGCAATCCTCCTGCCTCAGCATCCCAAGTAGCTGGGACTAAAGGTGCACAACACCACGCCCAGGTAATTGTAACATGCTGTAGAGACCAGTCTCGCTATGTTGCACAGGTTGACCTGGAAGTCCTAGCCTCAAGCAATCTTCTCACCTCTGCCTCCCAAAGTGCTGGGATCACAGGCATGAGCCACCACACCCAGCTATGACCATCCTATTTCAACCACACTGATTTCCTTCCTCTATTTCATATGTGCCAGTCATGCTTGCTCCTCCCTGAAGGTGTTTTCATTTACGATTCCCTTTGCAGTCTCTTCCCTAGATATCCACGGTTTGCTCCCTTAGCTCCTGCAAATCTTCATTCATAAATTATCTCTTTGTTGGGGCGCCATGTCACACACCTGTAATCCTAGCACTTTGGGGAGTTGAAGCGGGAAGATAACTTGAGCCAAAGAGTTAGAGGCTGCAGTGAACTAGCATTACACCGCTGCATTTCAGTCTGGGTGACGGCGAGACCCTTTCTCTAAAAAAGTACAAATAAAAGTAAAACCATCTCCTTCTTGAGGCCTATCCTAACCACCTCATTTAAAATTGCAAGACTTGCTTCATCTCTATTATCCTTCACTGTATTTTCACTATAGCACTTGCCACTTTTATTATTTAATTTCCTTATTGTCTGTCTCCCTTCTCCTCCACCAGGGTAAGCTCCGTGAGAACAGGGATCTTTGCTTTGTTTTTATTCAGTGATGTACCTAAACACCGGGGACAGGCTCTGGCACATTGTTTGATGCTCAAACATTGTTAAACAAGTAAATTAAAATCCTGAGTTTTCAGAGTCTTTTTGATATATTGTCTTAACTAGGCCACTATACCATGATGCCAACATGATAAATCTACAGTTTTCATATAATCTGAACACTTGTCAGGATAGAATTTTGCTTTGGGGATGACCATTTTGTACTCTGGCAGGACAAACAAATGTTGGATGTCCCAGGGGCTTTGTTTACTTTTATAGATGTGTTTCTATTTTTCTTCTTCTTTTGAGACGGCGTCTCGCTCTGTCGCCCAGGCTGGAGTGCAGTGGCATCACCTTGGTTCACTGCAATCTCCGCCCTCCCTGGTTCAAGCGATTCTCCTGCCTCAGGCTCCGGGACTATAGGCGCGTGCAGCACGCCTGACTAATTTTTATGTTTTTTAGTAGAGACGGGGTTTCACCATGTTGGTCAGACTGGTCTGGATTTCCTGACTTCGTGATCTGCCCGCCTCGGCCTCCCAAAGTGCCGGGATTACAGGCATGTGCCAGCGTGCCTGGCCATGTTTCTATTTTTCTAAGAAGTATACTGTTGCTGCAAGGATTTGTTCCTTGAACTCCAATACTTCTGAAGTACAGGGAAGCATTTTATAACCAACTCTCTGAACATTTTGCCTCAAAGGAGAAAAAATTATTACACTGTGTGGGAGTGCTAACTGCTGCCAAAAATAATTTGAAGGACTTCCCATATTACTAAAGTCTCTAAAGAACCTCATTTATCTTTACTAGGAAAAAGTTATTAATGTTTTAAATTCTCTTCTATTCCAGAATTTGCCTTGAGAAGCTGTTCTTTCCTTGAACAATGGATAAAAAAAAAAAAAAAAGAACAAATCCAAAGGCATAGGCAAAAGGGGCCTAGTCCACACCATTTACTTTTTTTTTTTTTTTTTTTTTTGAGACAGAGTCTCCCTCTGTCGCCCAGGCTGGAGTGCAGTGGCACGATCTCGGCTCACTGCAAGCTCCGGCTCCCAGGTTCATGCCATTCTCCTGCCTTAGCCTCCCGAGTAGCTGGGACTACAGGCGCCCACCACCACACCCGGCTAATTTTTTTTTTGAATTTTTAGTAGAGACGGGGTTTCACCGCGTTAGCCAGGATGGTCTCGATCTCTGACCTCGAGATCTGCCTGCCTTGGCCTCCCAAAGTGCTGGGATTACAGGCGTTGAGCCACTGCACCCAGCCCAGCCCAGCCCACACCATTTCTATACTGCCTTGACTCTTAAGAATCTGGGTGTAATCAAAGTTTTGGTTAACATCTACCCTCTTTTAGGGAACACAAATGTGGTACAAATTAATTCAGACACCTCAGTTTTAGAGTAAGAAAGAAAAACTACATGAACAATGAATTTACAATTCTGAATTCACTAGTCTGGTCTAGCCTGACAAACACAAATGAGATACAGGACTACATAAACAAAGGCCTTTTTCACCTCTAGGGCAGATCAGAAATTGTGGTGATTCAAAATCTGTTTATTTGAACATGGTTCTCTGCATTATTTAAAGTTCACTAGTTCCAACAGTGTTTGGGTTTTTTCGGTTTAGGAAGCTGCAAAAAGTCTTAAGGTCGATATGAGGATGGGGGAGGAGGTTAGCTCTGGATTTCTGTTTAACTGTTTTGCAAATGTACGCCATTGGTTATAAGGGAGATGTCAACTGTGCAAACACCACCCACTCTTTTTTTTTTTTTTTTTTTTTTTTTGAGACAAGAGTTTCGCTCTTCTTGCCCAGGCTGGAGTACAATGGCGCGACCTCGGCTCACCGCAACCTCCGCCTCCCAGGGTCAAGAAATTCTCCTGCCTCAGGCTCCGGAGTAGCTGGTATTACAGGCATGCACCACCACGCCTGGCTAATTTTCTATTTTTAGTAGAGACGGGGTTTCTCCATGTTGAGGCTGGTCTCCAACTCCTGACCTCATGTGATCCGCCTGCCTCGGCCTCCCAAAGTGCTGGGATTACAGTCGTGAGCCACCGCGCCCAGCCACCACCCACTCTTTAAGAAAATACAAATCAACGCCATTTTTTGTACAATAAAAGGATGTGCTTTCTGTGTTAAATGTAATGGTTAAAGGTATAAAGCATGTGTTTTGGGCTCTGTCGCCCAGGCTGGAGTGCAGTGGCACCATCTCGGCTCACTGCAAGCTCCGCCTCCTGGGGTTCACGCCATTCTCCTGCCTCAGCCTCCCGAGTAGCTGGGACTACAGGCGCCCACCCCCAAGCCTGGCTAATTTTTGTATTTTTTTTTTTTTTTTTAGTAGAGACAGGGTTTCACCGTGTTAGCCAGGATGGGCTCGATCTCCTGACCTCGTGATCCGCCCGCCTTGGCCTCCCAAAGTGCTGGGATTACAGACATGAGCCACTGCGCCTGGCCCAAAGTATGTGTTTTATAAATAAAAATGAACCCCAGGAATTAGGAGTGTTTAAACAGACCCTTCTAGTCTGTTCAAGTGCTGGGCAATCATTCTTCGAATCTAAACTGCCCAGCTAATTAGAGCCATAATAATTTGCCTGAGTTATCAGGCTACTGTAACAGATTCCAAATTTCCACTAAAACTAATAGTTTTAAACTATTTCATTTTCATTGTGCAGACAAAAAAGAAAAAAAAAACACATCATTTAAAAAAAAAATCTGTAAGCTCTCACTGCCAAAAGGAAGGATAGGCCAGGCGCGGTGACTCACGCCTGTAATCTCAACACTTTGAGAGGATCTGTTGAGCCTAGACGCTCAAGACCAACAGGGGCAACATGGTGAAACCGTCACTACAAAAGGTTAAAAAATTAGCCCAGCGCCAGGCACGGTGGCTTATGCCTGAAATCCCAGCACTTTGGGAGGTCGAGGCGGACGGATCACTTGGTCAGGAGATCGAGACCATGCTGGCCAACATGGTGAAACCCCATCTCTACTAAAAATACAAAAATTCGCCAGGCGTGCTGAGGCGTGCCTGTAGTCCCAGCTACTCCGGAGGCTGAGGCAGGAAAACTACTTAAACCCGGGAGGCGGAAGTTGCAGTGAGCCAAGATCCACTGCACTCAAGCCTGGGTGACAGAGCGAGCCTCCTTCAAAAAAAAAAAAAAAATTAGCCCAGCGTGGTGATTCGCGCCTATTCTCAGCTATTCAGGAGGCTGAGGTGGGAGGATAACCTGAGTCCAGGGAGGTCGAGGCTGCAGTGAGCTGTGATTTCGTTACTGCACGACACAGAGACCTTGTCTTAAAAAAAAAAAAAAAAAGGATAGTTGATGTCAAAAGATACGGTATAAAAATTTAAAGCTCTATGCAGTGCTTTTGGTCATAATGAAACTAAATTATTTGGAATCCAAAAGCCTCTTCTCAGATATTTCTTTCATCTGGAAGCCATCAAATCCTGATCGATTCCTTCAATAGATGTTCTTTTACCTTTTCATCCTATCATTATGAGCTTTACCTCCTGTTACTGAAATAACTCCCTACAATTATACATAGTAAGAATATAAACGGCTGGCTCTTCTATGTACTCACACTGTGGTAAAGAAAAACTTAAAAGAAAAAAATTAAACAAAAAACCCTTGTACGAAAGCAAAGGGAGAAGACAAATTTAGCAGCAGTTCTCTTGAATTTCCTGGCTTTGTTGATTTCGAACCACAAAGTTAACATTAAAACACCAAGACTCACATTTAAATATTTCTTTTGAAATGAGAAAAACAGCAGCTCTTTCAGGATTTGAAATGACGCTGGAACGCATACAGTAGATTCTACTGGGTCAATGTATTATTTACATACTCATCTGAACTTTCAAAAGAAGTTAAATGGGAGATGTTCTCAACAGGCAGAAATAAGATATTCCAATCTATTGTTCAAGTTTATGGCTCCGATATAAATAACAGGCTATAAACCCGTATCTGGAAAACAGTTGCGCAGTGCGTGCTTAACGGCCAGCCAATGAAAAGCAACGTCTCATTCTACTCCGTCTTCCAGCACGTCAAGGACATCCCACTCCGCCTTTTTTTTTTCTTTTTAAAGAGGTCAACCGCTGGGGACACCTGGTTTTGGCACCTTTGTGAGGCCTCCCAGCAGCACAGGAGCTCTAAGGGGCACGCTCTGCAGTTGAGCTATTTGCAGAACTCCATGATCGCTCAAAGCCGAGCACGCGCACAGGTTTGCTACTGGCACCAGCACAAGGCTTTAGACAGCCACTTCCCACGGCTGAGTTCTAGGCATCCCCTTTTTGAAACGTGTTCTCTCCACCCTGCAAGGGTGGGGTGAGAAATCTCACTTTCGAAGGGCTTGCAAGGAGGAAGAGAGTGGGCGCCTTGCGGACTCCCCGGCCGCGCTTCAAGGTTCACACGCCGCGTGGCAGCTCGGACGCAGCCCGGTTCCGAGGCGGTCGGCGGTCGAGACTGGGGCCTCGAGCCGAGCAGCGAAGAACAAAGCGGCCGCGTTAGCCCGCTGCCCCGAGGGACAGCCCGGGCGCGCCCGCCGCTCCGCCCACACCCCGCCCCTCGGCCGCGCGAAATGGCGGCGGCCGCGCCACAAAATGGCAGTCGCTCGGTCGCGGAGAAGCACCTGCTAAATGCCGTGGCTCCCTCCCCCTGCCCGGCCCCGCTAGCGCCAACGTCGTTCTCCCCGCCCAGGCGTCCCGGTCTTCCCACGCCGCCCCGCCCAGGGGCAACCGGGTCCGGAACCCGCCAACAACGCGGCGCCTTTGTGCGGGCGCACGCCACCTTTACTCAGCCACACGGGCCCCTCTCCGGGGGGCTTTTTCTTAAACGGGCAACCGCTGGAAGCAACGGAGCACCGCCGCCCGGGACGCCCCTCAGGCCCGGGGTTACTACGGTTTCCCCAACTCGCAGCGTTAGCGTCAGGCCACCAAAGTGAAGACGAGTGGTGAAAGGACCACAGAGCCCGATAAGAGGGAAAACCTAGGAAAAATTAGTGAAAGACGCCTCCAACCAATGCTTTGGCGGCCACGCTGAGTCCTAACGTACTGAGCCCACTCGAGGGGGCCCGTGCGCACAGGCGGCTCCAAAGGGCGGGTTTCGGCTTTCCTTCCACCTCGCAAACGTCCAATGAGCGCTCTAGGTTTCTCATGGCTACCCCCTGCCCTCTCCCCGTGCTGGGGAGTCTCGGGGGCTGAGCAGTGGCAGAGAGAGGAGCGGCTGCCGCGGTCCCTGTGCTTTTTCTCTGGCGTGAGGGTCTCAGTGGCCTTGGGCTCTGCTTGGGCCGTGGCTCGAAGGTTGGAGGTGTCGCGGTGTGCTTGGGGTTTTTCGCTTTCTTTCAAACGCTTGCTTCCTTGCGCTCCCCACCCCCCAGCGTCCCTTTGGCTCCATCTTTCCAGAAACTTCTCTGAGAAACTCAGCAAAAAGCATCCGATTTCGCCACCGCTTCCCCCTCCGCGCATGCGCGAGACGCCAGGCGGAAAGCCCTCGGCGCGCCGGAGTGTGAGAGTGGTGCGTGAGCGAGCGCGCGCTCGCCGTGCGGGGGCGGTTCTCTCTGACAATGAAGGGAAAGAATTCCCCCTCCCGTCAACATTCTGTCCTCGCGCAAGCGCGTCGGAGCAACTTCCTTGGCCTTTGAGGGAAGCAGGAGGGGTCGTGCCCAAGCGCGCTAGTCGTGGTTCCGCGCGCCTGCGCACGGGGCCGTTTTCATCTTGCTGTGTTGTCCGCGAGTGTTTGATGTGAACTGCGTCTGAACAGCTCGCTTGTGCCCGACCTACTTTTTCCTCAAGGCCCACTCGTGGACTAGCTTCTTGTGGGGTTATCGATTCTGTACCCCGAGTTTCCTGGAGATTAGTCTCCCCTTTGTGCCCCGGGGATGAGGCTGGACGGCGTCGCGCTGGCTTGTCTTCCACCCCTGCCCGCGCCATGTTTGGAACGGCTGTTGACTGGATCCCGTGTGGAGTGTGATGGAGCCTTCTCGAAACGGGAAAACAGTCCTGGCCGAAGGCTTGGGTGGTGCCTGGGCCGGCTTATATTAGGCATTGCGTAGAATGTTTGCTCGCTAAGCCCAAAGAAAGGTGTCTTTTTTTTTTTTTTTTTTGAGACGGGAGTCTCTCTCTTGTCACCCAGGCTGTAATGCAGTGGCGCAGTCTCGGCTCACTGCGAGCTTCGCCTCCTGGGTTCAAGCGATTCTCCTGCCTCAGCCTCCCATGTAGCTGGGACTACAGGCGCCCGCCAATACGCTCGGGTAATTTTTGTATGTTTAGTAGAGATGGGTTTCACCACGTTGGTCAGGCTTGTCTCGAACTCCTGACCTCAGGTGATCCGCCCACCTCGGCCTCCCAAAGTGCTGGGATTACAGGCGTGAGCCACCGCGCCCGGCTTTGCCCACAGCCTGGGAACGGGGTCTTGCTGTGTTACCCAAGCTGTTTTGGAAGTCTGACGTCAAGAGATCCTTCCGCCTGGGCCTTCCAAAGTGCTGAGATGACAGGTGTGAGCCGCCACAACCGGCCTTTAAAAAAAAAAAAATTAAAATGGTTTTAAAAGGTGTCATTTTCATTGGAATGGGGTGGGGCTCCTAGTGCCCGCCACAGTCCTCCACTCAGGCCGGCGGGGCGGGCCCTGGACTCGGCCTCGGTGCGTGGATGCGGAGGGCCTAGGCCGCAGCTGCTTCTCCTTCATGCCGAATTGAACTGGTCGGTGGTAACCATAGTGGACCGCACTTCCTCTTCGTTCAGTGCCTCCCCTCTTTCTTGTCCTTTAGGAGTGTGGTGGAAATTATTGCCAGGATTATGGGTTCTTCAAAATACAAAAAGCCAAACCAAAACGAAAAAAACCCTCTTGTGTAATGAACTTCCCCCGCGTGCAAAATTCGGGGAACCCGGGCGGCTTGCCTCTGCCTCCCGCCTGCGCGGTCTTCTTGCCAGGCTGCCCGGTCAAGGACCCTGGCGTCCCTGCTGGCATAGCCGCCTCCCTAGACGTATTGTCTTGTGACGCACCCCCGAGTCCCTGTAGGTGCAAGGCTTTAAAAAGGGAGCTTTTTAAAAAGGGGGCTCTTAGAGGCCAGCGTGGACGCCGCAATCGCGGGGTGAGCCGCGCGGCGACCCTACGGCTCTCGGAAGGTGCTGATTTGGGGCGGGTGCGCGTGCACCACTGACCGCACCAGCCCGGGGTCGGGCCGGGGCAGCGCGCTGGGCGGAGCCGCTCCGTGGCCCCTAACAAAGGGCGAGCTCATTGCCTGGTGGGAACTGTGAGTTGGTGTCAGAGTCCTACTAGGAACTCAGTATATGAAACTTATCTAGAGGGTGTTGAAGTACCAGCAAGCAATAGAATTCTGACAAGGCTGTAATTTGAGGCTTGGAAATGACCAGGTTAACTGTCTCTTGAATTCGTAGAATTTGTTATAGATTCTGTCTTAACATAATGTATGCTTAATAGGGTCTTTAAAATCGGCGTTCCTACGGTAATGATACCACTGACTACTAAATAAGAGGAAGAAAATTTGTGGTGTGTATGTTTTATAATTTGAAATAGGCATATCAAAGTTCTTTTGTGCTGTCTAATAGGATCCTGGAGATGGATTTATTTATTTATTTATTTAGAGACAGAGCTCTCTGTGTCGTCTAGGCTGGAGTACAGTGGCACGAACAGAACTCACTGTAGCCTCGACCTCCTGGGCTCAATGGATTTGCCCACCTACAGGCGCACCGCCACACCCGGCTAATTTTTAAATTTTTTGTAGAGACAAGGGTCTTGCCTTGTTGTCCAAGCTGGTCTGTAACTCCTGGGCTCAAGTGATCCTCCCACCTCAGCCTCCCAAAGTGTTGGGGTTACAGGTGTGACCCACTGGTCCAGGCCTGTTTGAATTATTTACTTCAAACTACAGCTAGGTGTCTGAGAGGAGCAGCAGAAGAGCTTCAAACAAATCTGCTGAAAATTTCCATCCATATATAATAAGCTACTAAATACAATTTATTTGGTATTGTTTTTGAGATTTCATCAAATGCAGTTTGATAGCCTTCTCTGAATTAACCAGAAGTCTTGGCCGGTTGTGGTGGCTCATGCCTGTAATCCCAGCACTTTGGGAGGCTGAGGCAGGGGATCACTTGAGGTCAGGAGTTTGAGACCAGCCTGGCCAACACGGTGAAAACCCGTCTCTGTTAAAAATACAAAACTTAGCCGGGCATGGTGGCCGGCGCCTGTAATCCCAGCTACTCGGGAGGCTGAGGCAGGAGAATTGGTTGAACCCAGGAGGGGGAGGTTGCAGGGAGCGGAGATCGCGACGCTGTACGCCAGACAGACCGACGGGGGAGAGACTCCGTCAAAAAAAGAAAAAAGTTTTGATTTGCGTTATTTACGTTCTGCTTGTGTCTTGATGTTATAGAAGTTACAATCTCCTAGGCCTGGGTGTTTTGGCTAATGTGATTATCACTTATGGTGAAACAGTTAAGCTTTTTAATAATGGAGATTACCAGTAGGGTCTTAAAAGGTTGAGTGAGGGCCTGGCACCATGGCATTCGCCTGTAGTCCGGTGGTTGGAGGGGGAGGATCCCTTGAGCCCAGGAGTTTGAGGTTGCAGTGAGCTATGATCCTACCCCTGCACTCTAGCGGGAGTGATAGAATGACAGTCTCTCAAAAAGAAAAAACAGGTTAAATAAAATCTCTGAGTTAACAAAGAGAGTAATAACATTTTGTTCATGTGGGATTTGTTAATATATATGTTAATTTAATGCAGTCAACTATCAACATTTCAGGGGAACCCTTAGCTAAAGTGACCCAGATGCTGACTTCCAAAAGTCATTTATTTTATTTTTTAATGTTTTGAGACGCAGTTTTGCTCTTCTTGCCTAGGCTAGAGTACAATGGCGCAATTTCGGCTCACTGCAATCTCCGCCTCCGAAGTTCAAGCGATTCTCCTGCCTCAGCCTACTGAATAGCTGGGATTGTAGGCATGCACCACTAGGCCTGGCTAATTTTATATTTTTAGTAGAGATGGAGTTTCTCCATGTTGGTCAGGCTGGTCTCGAACTCCCTACCTCAGGTGATCCACCTGCCTTGGCCTCCCAAAGTGCTAGGATTACGGGTGTGGGCCACCAAGCGCGGCCCAAGTCATTTTATTATAACTTTTTAATTTCAGATTATAAAAGCAATACCTGACAGGGCTTGGTGGCTCACTTCTATAATCCCAGCACTTTGGGAGGCTGAGGCTGGAGGATCGCTTGAGACCAGGAGTTTCAGACCAGCCTGGGCAATATGGTCAGACACCATCTCTTTTAAAAAAGACAAAAACTTAGGGGGCTGCACCCAGTGGCTCACGCCTGTAATCCCAGCACTTTGGGAGGCCGAGGTGGGAGGATCACAAGGTCAGGAGATTGAGACCATCCTGGCCAACATGGCGAAACCCCATCTCTACTAAAAATACAAAAATTAGCTGGGTGTGGTGGTGTGCGCCTGTAGTCCCAGCTACTTAGGAGGCTGAGGCAGGACAATCCCTTGAACCCAGGAGGTGGAGATTGCAGTGAGCCAAGATTGCGCCACTGTACTCCAGCCTGGGTGACAGAGTGAGACCTGGTCTCAAAAAAAAAAAAAAAAAAAGCCGGGTGTGGTGGCGTGGGCCTGTGGTCCCAGCTACTCAGGAGGCTAAGGCTGGAGGATTGCTTAAGCCCAGGAGGTTGAGGCTGCAGTAAGGTGATCACACCACTGCACTCCAGCCTGGGAAACAGAGCAACCCAATCTCAAAGAATAATAAAATAAAAGTAATACCTGTTAACCAAAGAAAAATTTAGAAAATATAGAGGAATAAATTTTTTTTTGATGGAGTCTTACTCTTTTGCCCAGGCTGGAGTGCAGTAGCTTGATCTCGGCTCACTGCAACCTCTGCCTCCCAGGTTCAAGTGATTCTCCTGCCTCAGCCTCCCAAGTAGCTGTGATCACAGGTGGCCACCACCATGCCCGGCTAATTTTTTTTTTTTTTGTTTGAGATGGAGTCTTACTCTGTTGCCCAGGCTGGAGTGCAGTGGTGCGATCTCGGCTCATGGCAACCTCCGCTTCCCAGGTTCAAGCAATTCTCCTGCCTCAGCCTCCTGAGTAGCTGAGACTACAGGAACTCGCCACCAAGCCCGGCTAATTTTTTGTATTTTTAGTAGAGACGGGGTTTCACCGTGTTAGCCAGGATGGTCTCTGTCTCCTGACCTCATGATCCGCTCGTCTCGGCCTCCCAAAGTGCTGGGATTACAGGTGTGAGCCACCGCGCCAGGCACTTGTATTTTTTTTTTTTTTTTCGAGATGGAGTCTTGCTCTGTCACCCAGGCTGGAGTGCAGTGGCATGATCTCAGCTCACTGCAACCTCTGCCTCCCGGGTTCAAGCAATTCTCCTGCCTAAGCCTCCCAAGTAGCTGGGATTAGAGGTACACGCCACCATGCCCGGATAATTTTTTTTTTTTTGGAGACAGAGTCTTGCTCTGTTGCCCAGGCTGCAGTGCAGTGGTGCGATCTTGGCTCACTGCCACCTCTGCCTCCTGGATTCAAGCAGTTCTCCTGCCTCAGCTGCCCGAGTAGCTGGGATTACAGGTGTGAATCACTGCGCCCAGCCTTAATTTTTGTATTCTTATTAGAGATGGGGTTTCCCCATATTGGCCAGGCTGGTCTCAAACTCTTGACCTTGTGTTCTATCCACCTTGGCCTCCCAAAGTGTTGGGATTACAGGCGTGAGCCACCGTGCCCGGCCCTAATTTTTGTATTTTTAGTAGAGACGGGGTTTCACCATGTTGGCCAGGCTGGTCTTGAACTCCTGACCTCAGGTGATCCACTGGCCTCAGCCTCCCAAAGTACTGTGATTACAGGCATGCGCCATTGCTCCTAGCCAGGAATAAAATTTTTTTAAAAAATTCAAATTCTACCACATAGGCATGAACCATGATTAACATTTGCAAATATCTTTCCAGTCTATTTTCCACTCAATTACACAAATATTGGTAAACTGCATTAGTAATTCTTAGTATTAAGTATATTGCCAGTATTTCCTCACAGGGGGAAAAATGTTACTTTTAGCAACTTTCCAGGAATAAACAATGGTAGAAACTTAAGAACTGATTTAAAAATATATCAGCCAGTATATTCATTTCTGAAAAACTAAAAATAACACGGAATAAATTATTTAGCTTTCTTAGAGGGTTGAACAGTAAAGTACCATATGAAGTTTTTTTTTTTAGACGGAGTCCACTCTGTTGCCCAGGCTCACTGCAACTTCTTCCTCCCAGGTTCAAGTGATTCTCCTGCCTAAGACTCCTGAGTAGCTGGGATTACAGGTGCATGCCACCATGCCCAGCTAATTTTTGTATTGTTAGTAGAGACGGGGTTTCACTATATTGGCCAGGCTAGTCTGGAACTCCTGACCTCAGGTGATCCACCTGTCTCGGCCTCCCAGAGTGCTGGGGTTACAGGCGTGAGCCAACCGTTCCTGGCTCTGTTATAAAGTATTAGCTTGCTTAAAGAATGGATCTGCGCTGGGTGCAGTGGCTCACACCTATAACCCCAGCACTTTGGGAGGCCAAGGCTGGCAGATCCCTTGAGTTCGAGAGTTCAAAACCAGCCTGGGCAATATGGAGACGCCTCTACAAAAAAATACCAAAAACAATTAACTGGGCCTGGTGGTGTGCGCCTGTAGACTCTGCTACTAGGTGGGAGGATGGCTTGAGCCTGGGAGGCAGAGGTTGCAGTGAGCTAAGATTGCACCACTATACTCCAGCCTGGGCAACAGAGGGAGACCCTGTCTCAAAAAAAAAAAAAAAAAAAAAAAGAACTAGAGGACTAGCTAGCTAATATTTTCAATTTTTTGGAGTTCTGATAATTTATTTATTTATTTATTTATTTATTTATTTAGATATAGAGTTTCGCTCTTGTTGCCCAGGCTGGAGTGCAATGGCGTGATCTTGGCTCACTGCCGAGATCAAACACCCTTTAATAATATTACAGTGGTGTTGTGTTTTATTTTCTGTTATTTTGGGGAAAAAACTTGGTTCTAATAGTATGAGTTTGTTGGTATTGTCAAATTCTCATGTGGTTGGGGCTTTGTTCATTTTATAGCTAGTTAATATTATTTTATTATTTTATTTACTTATTTTTTGAGATGCAGTCTCACTGTCGTCCAGGCAGGGATGCACTGGCACGATCTTGGCTCACTGCAGCCTCTGCCTCCCGGGTTCAAGCAATTGTCTGTCTCAGTCTCCCGAGTAGCTGGGATTCCAAGCGCCCGCCACCACACCTGGCTAATTTTTTTGTATGTTTAGTAGAGATGGGGTTTCACCATCTTGACCAAGCTGGTCTTGAACTCCTGACCTTGTGATCCACCCACCTCAGCCTCCCAAAGTGCTAGGATTACAGACATGAGTCACTGCGCCTGGCCAGTTATATGGTTTTATATGATGCCTTTTATATATTTTATATGATGCCTTTAAGAAGAAACGCACAGGTGGATCTCCTGTGGCCAAGAGTTCCAGACATGCCTGGCCAACATGGTGAAATCCTGTGTCTACTAAAAATACAAAAATTAGCTGGGCGTGGTGGTGTGCACCTTAGTCCTAGCTAGTAGGGAGTCTGAGGTGGGAGGATCGTGTGGACCTGGGAGGTGGAGGTTGCAGTGAGCTGAGTTGGCACCATTGTACTCCAGCCTGGGCGACAGAGCAAGACTCCATCTCAAAAGAAAAAAAGAAGAATTTTTTTATATTTTATATATATTTTATTTTATTTTTATATTTTGGGCTGGGTGCAGTGGCTCACACTTGTAATCCCAGCACTTTGGAAGGCCTAGGCAGGTGGATCACTTGAGGTCAGTGTTTCGAGATCAGCCTGGCCAACATGGTGAAACCCCATCTCTACTAAAAACCCAAAAATTAGCCGGGCGTGGTAGCAGGCACCTGTAGTCCCAGCTACTCAGGAGGCTGAAGCACAAGAATCTCTTGAACCTGGAAGGCGGAGGTTGTAGTGAGCTGAGATCGTGCCACTGCACTTCAGCCTGGGCAACAGAGCAAGACTGTCTCAAAATAAAAAAAGAAGAAATGCATATATATATATTTTTTTCTTTTCTTTTTTTTTTTTGAGACAGAGTCTCGCTCTGTTGCCCAGGCTGGAGTGCAGTGGCGTGATCTGGGCTCACTGCAACCTCCGCTTCCCGGGTTCAAGCGATTCTCCTGCCTCAGCCTCCCGAGTAGCTGAGACTACAGTTGCATACCACCATGCCCGGCTAGTTTTTTGTATTTTTAGTAGAGATGGGTTTTCACTGTGTTAGCCAGGATGGTCTTGATCTCCTGACCTTATGATTCGCCTCCCAGAGTGCTGGGATTACAGGCATGAGCCACCGGGCCCGGCCAAAATGCTTGTATTTTAAGTGCATGTTTTCTCCTGAAACAGCTTAATTTTAATAGCTTGGGACCTGACTTGTAACCAAATTCTTGTTAAAATCTGATAACTATCCTGTCCTCCTGTTTAAATGGAGATATTATTTTACTACTCTACTGGCTGGGTTAGCATTCAAAGCCTGAGTTGGAGGCTCAGACGCTTTTTCCATCTGAGCTTTCATTACGCATGACTGAACTCTTTGAGCATGTCTAGCATGCTAAATACAGCAGCTCCTCACAGTGTGAAAATAAAACCTGATTAAAAACAAATCTATTTTAATTCCACTTTGCAAATGGCTCTGCTTTAATGTCAGCTTTCTGAATTATCTTTAATAATCAAATGAGGAAATTCACTTCACCATCCGTTTATCATAGATAAATCACAACCTACTTTTTGATCTTTTTCAGTGAGCATCAATTATTGTTAAATAAAAAAAACATCAGAGAATAACAGAGTGGGTTGCCTTTCTATTGAAAACATAACAAAGATACATGCTTTAAAGAAGTTCTGCCCCTGTAAAGCTTTGTAACAGGAATACAAATGGAGAAAAGCTTTTCTGGTGTTTTTTGATGCATTGTCAGCAAAAATGAAAAACACTGAGAAAATCAAAAACTTGATTTGGGGCTGAGCAAAGGGCATGTACTTATCAGTTTTGTTATTAAGAGCTTTTGCAATAGAAACAGTCAACCAAAAAAAAAAAAAAAAAGCAAGAAACTTCATACTTGACATGCAATCACTGTATCCTGATTTGACTACAGGACCTGGCTATAATGGTGAAAGTGGTTTTTTTTTTTTTTTTTTGAGACTGAGTCTCACTCTGTTGCTCAGGCTGGAGTGCAGTGGCACGATCTCGGCTCACTGTAACCTCTGCCTCCCGGGTTCAAGTGATTCTCCTGCCTCAGCCTCTCGAGTAGCTGGGATTCAGGCGAGCACCACCATGCCAGGCTAATTTTTGTATTTTTAGTAGAGGCCAGGTTTCACCACGTTGGCCAGGCTGGTCTTGATCCCCCGGCCTTAGGTGATCCATCCATCTCAGCCTCCCAAAGTGCTGGGATTATAGGCGTGAGCCACCGCACCCGGCTCTTTTTTTTTTTTTTTTTTTTTTAATCATGATTTTAACAGAAGCCTCCATTCAAGGCGAGACATGCCCTTTATTTCTCTAATTGCGAGGCACTTTTCTGAATCCTCTTGTCAGTTGCACCTTTTAATACAATTGAGGTGACACTGTTCTTCATGGTGACTGTGTTCTTCATGGTGACACTGGTCTTTCCCAAGGGGTTTCAGCTAATTCAGTCTATCCGATTTTACATCAGATTTTAAAATGTGCTTCAAACTTGGGTGCTTGTATTCAAATTCATGCTTCATAGAAAAATGCATATCAGCTCAACAGTTGACTAACTGCAGCCACGTTCACAGTACTGAATAGTTCATGAGTTCAGGTAGTAGGGTGCTAGCTTGACTTTCCTTATGTGATAATTGTGACAGAGAAATGGCCAGATGTAAATAGCCAATTTTACTTTTTTTTTTTCTTTTTTTAAGAGAGGGGTTTCTCTTGTGTTGCTGAGGCTGGAGTGCTGGGGCTTTTCAAGGCACAATCATAGTGCACTACAGCTTGGAACTCCTGGACTCAGATGATGCTTCTGCCTTAGCCTCTCCAGTAGCTGAGACTACAAAGAAACAATTTAGTTATGCATAGGTGACCTGAGATATTAGTGTCATTGGTTATGGTGACAATATTTTCGAATTCAAATAGTGTTGTTTGTAAGTTAGTTTGTATTTAAGGAGATAATCCATGAGGCCAAGTATTTAAAATTGGCCGGGCTGGTGGTTCATGCCTGTAATACCAGCACTTTGGAAGGCTGAGGCGGGCAGATCACCAGGTCAAGAGATCGAGACCATCCTGGACAGCATGGTGAAACCCCGCCTCTACTAAACGTAAAAAAATTACCTGGGCGTGGTGGTTCGCGCCTGTAGTCCCAGCTACTGGGGAGGCTGAGGCAGGAGAATTGCTTGAACCCGGGAGACGGAGGATGCAGTAAGCAGAGATGGTACCACTTCACTCCAGCCTGGTGACAGAGTGAGACTGCGTCTCCAAAAAAAAAAAAAAAATCTGGCTTGCACCTGAAGCAGCACACCTCTGGTATTTGTGTATTTTTATTATAAATAATTTTATTTTTCTCTCGATATAGTTACCTTAATTTTATGGGTTTTCCTTGAATTTCTGTAAATTGGCCTTTATATAAAAGTTCAACTGGCCGGGCATGGTGGCTCACGCCTGTAATCCCAGCATTTTGGGAGGCCAAGGTGGGCGGATCACCTGAGGTCACGAGTTCAAGACCAGCCTGGCCAACATGGTGAAACCCCGTCTTTACTAAGAATACAAAAAACTAGCCTGGTGTGGTGGTGCGCGCCTGTAATTCCAGCTACTTGGAAGGCCGACGCAGAAGAATCGCTTGAACCTGGGAGGCGGAGGTTGCAGTGAGCTGAGACAGCGCCATTGTGCCCCAGCTTGGCTAACAAGAGCGAAACTTGGTCTCAGGAAAAAAAAAAAAAAAAAAAAAGAGGCTGGGCGTGGTGGCTCAAGCCTATAATCCCAGCACTTTGGGAGGCTGAGGCGGGTGGATTACCTGAGGTCGTGAGTTCGAGGCCAGCTTGACCAACACAGAGAAACTGTCTCTACTAAAAATACAAAAATTAGCTGGGCATGGTGGCGCATGCCTGTAATCCCAGCTACTCAGGAGGCTGAGGCAGGAGAATCGCTTGAACCCAGGAGACAGAGGTTGCAGTAAGCCGAGAACACGCCATTGCACTCCAGCCTGGGCAACAAAAGCAAAACTCCGTCTCAAAGCAAAAAAAAAAAAAGAAAGTTCAACTGTAGGTTTCAAAAGCTCTTAGGCCTGGAAAGGCCAGAGGTCTAATTCCTTTCTCTGTTTAAATATTAAATTATGGTCTGAGGGGAACAATATTGGATTCCTGTCTTATTTCCGTTTTATTCCTTGTATACCACAGCGATCAGCAAGGGTATCTTGCAAACGGTTTCGCAAGATTCTATATAAAAAAGTTGCTTAGGCCGGGTGCAGTGACTCCCGCCTGTACTCCCAGTACTTTAGGAGGCCGAGGCGGGCGGATCACCTGAGGTCAGGAGTTCAAGACCAGCCTGGCCTACATGGTGAAACCTTGTCTCTAATAAAAATACAAAAATTAGCCAGGTGTGGTTGCGGGTGCTGGCAAGCCCAGCTACTTGGGAGGCTGAGGCAGGAGAATCGCTTGAGCCTGGGAGGCGGAGATTGCAGTGAGTCGAGACCGTGCCACTGCACTCCAGCAGCCTGGGCAACAGAGCGAGACCCCGTATTAAAAAAAAAAAAGTTGCTTCATGTTACAAGCCAGTGACTCTTGGATGGGATGCGTTTCTGAAGCCGTCGCTGTTCAGCAGGGCGGTGAGAAGGGCAACCTTTTTCTGATCGCTTTCCCAAGCAGGCAGGAATCTAAGTGTCCGGAAACGCCAGGAGCTGGCCGCCGGGTGAGCGGAGGACGAAGGGGTCCTGGCTTCTAGGGAACAGGCCTTGGCAGCCGCTTTGACCCGTAGCCCTGTGGAAACCAATTGCATTTCTCTTCATATCTTCTACCAGGCCGGGGTCTGGGGTTGCCGCTGGAGGGGCTAAAGACCGCCCCTGCTTCCTCAGCCGCCCCTTGCCCGGCGCGGGAACCCGACCGAGAGCCCGCCAAGCAGCTGGACTCCACTAGCAGCTGCGCGCCTGCGCACCGGGGCCGAGCGCGCGAGCGTTCCTTCCCCGCCTGTAGTTCCTCACTTCGTCGCCCGGCCCGCGCGCCTGCGCGCCGGCTGGGAGGAACTCAGCTTCTCCGCCTTGGCGGGCGGGAGGACGCGCGCGCGCCCGCGGCGAGGGGGAGGCAGTGCGGCGGCGGGAGGCGGGCCGCGCGCGCCGGTGGGAAGCGTCCGGCTGCCACAGCGCCAGCTCCGTCGTAGTCGCTGCCGCCCGTGTCCCGCTCGCCCCTCCTCCCGCTCCCCCGCCCGCCCCTGCCCGGGCGCATGCGCTGCCAGAGCGCGAGGGTCGGCTTCGGGTGTGTGGTGGCGGCAGAGCTGAGCTGCGAGGCCCGAGAGTCAGAACCTGGGGGAGAGGGATGGTCTCTGCACGGGGGGGAGCCGGAGGAGCCGCCGCCGCTGCCGACGCCACCGCCGCAGCCGCCGCCGCCGCCGCCCCGGCACCCGCCTCCCGGCGCTGACGGTCTCGTACGAAGCCGGCGAGGGGGAGCCAGCAGCGGCGGTCGCCGGCACGCCGCCCAGCATGGTCCGGGAAACCAGGCATCTCTGGGTGGGCAACTTACCCGAGAACGTGCGGGAAGAGAAGATCATCGAGCATTTCAAACGGTGAGTGACACGAGGCCCCCGGCCGCGCTCGCTCCTCGGGTGCCGCTTCCCGCCCCGGCCCGTTGCCGGCCCCTCCCGGAGCGCGGAGCTGGTGAGGAGGACTCCGGCCCGGACCCACGGGCGCTGTGGGACCTCGTCAGCCGCTCGGCCCGCGTCGCGGCGTTGGACCTCGGGTGTCGGCGGTGCGGGCGGCCAAGCCGCGCCGCCTTCGAAGAGCCCGCGGGGCCCCGGCGGCCGCGTCCCTGACGAGGGAGGTGACCGAGGCTCGGCCTCCACGCAGCCGGCGCCCCGGGGCTGCCCTCGCGTCGGCCCAGGAGTCGGTGGGAGACGCGCTGGGCGGCGGGGTCGCGTCCTTGCGCGCAGTGCCCGGCCCAGAGCAGCCGGGACCCGAGCCCGCCCGACAGCCGGGTCCTGCGCCGCCACTCCAAGCTGCTCTGCGGGCGCTCGGCAATGTCTGACTTCGGGAGGGTTCCGTGCGAAGGGAAAGGCGGTGCGAAAACAGAAGTCGCAGTCGGTACTGTTGGCGCGTCGCGGACCCGGAGAGACCATCTAGGACCTCTCCGGAGGATTTGCAGCCTTGAAACTCACTGGGAATGGCAAACGTTTCTCGTTTTTGCGGGGCTGGGTGGAGAGCGGTGTGAAATAAGTTGGTGCGCCCGTTTGGGCTCCTTCGTCCCCGGCGGAGGAGACCGCGTCTGACAGGAGGTTGCTAGCCCCGGCGCCCGTAGCCTCGGGTCGCCCTCCCCGGCCGCCCTAAGACCCTGGTGCCCCCCACCTCTGAATTCCCGAATCAAACGGTAAAACATTACAAACCTTTTACGATGAGAAGATGTAGCTTAAAAAAAAAAAAATCTCCCCTGAATATTTTTGTGAATTATAAGAATAAATGTTGTCGTTGATACATCTTATTGAGTAGCGTGTAGCGCGTTTTCTTTGTGAAATGCCTGTGTACCGTAACAGATAGGCCTCCGCATAAAACACTTATTAAAATGACGATTGGCTTGGACTTGGTGCAGATTCAGAGGGACCATAGCAAATCTGTGATTGTCCTCGAAAATGACAGTTTATTCCGATATTTAAGACCCTGGAAGGTTTTAAGTTTGGCTCTTAATTTCCCTTACTATGTAGTGAGTGAAGGAAATTATGGAGCGTCCTCATTAATGAGTCACCATGGGAAAAATAGATTGCGTCGCTCGCTTTGAGCCGCTTGGATAAGGAAATGGAAGCAGCGGCGGCGGAGCTCCTGTCTTTTAAATGGAGGATCATTGATTGTGTTGGTGGTTGCTGTTACTGGGGCATTAAACCCTCGCCGCTGGAGCGCGCGTCTGCGCGTGTCCGCGTGTGAAAAGGAGCCGGGAATCGTGGGGCCATTCATAACCTGCTCGAGCTGTCCTCGGCAGGCCGGGGGGGGAGGTGCGCGCTTCCAGGGACTCTCCCGGTGTTTACTACGTCGTGCCTGAGAAACCAGGCGGGGGCGGGGGGAGGCAGGGAGCAAAAATTCACCTCTGTGCCCTAGGATGAAGGGGAGACCACGGACTGGATTGGGAAGCAGATGGGAACTTTCTCTTCCTGGCGCTGCTCCACCCCTTACCCGCCCCCCACCTCCTGCCTTCTCCTCGAGTATCGTCAGTGTTTTGATGGAAAAATCATTTAGGTGTACATTATTGGAGTGGAAAAACCACTTAGATGTGCTCACTTTAATCCCCTGTGGACTTTCTCTGTAGGTCTCTGCCTGGGAAATTCGTATGCACCGATGTGCAAGCACGTGCATTGCAGCATTCGCTCGCTCCTCAGTGTTATGTGCCCAGACGTGTCATTTCTCATTATGCAGATTCCAGAGACATTGCATGCTTATGGCTGGGAGTTTGGCCCCTCTGCAAGATGAGGGGGCAGAGAGAAAAAAGAGGAAATCGTCCCAGGCAGCTTTGGAAGGGTTCTTAGTGGACGGTGCTGCGGTCTGGCTTGTGTGAATGACTTTCTAAAATGGCGGCCAGGACCCACTTTATGTGGGAATCAGCAGAGCCGATCTCAGAATGCACAGAGGGAGGAGGGGGCGGAGGATTCGAGCTGCCTTGGAAAGCGGCAGTCTGGAGGAACATTACTGTATTAAAAACGGCTTAGCTGGTAGTTTGCTCACGACTGCATTCAAAGGAGTATCTTACCTATTGCAGAGTAAAAGCAGATGCTACTGATAAAAGCAGGTTATTTTAAAACTAAGCAGATCATGTGTCCCTGAAATTCTTTTATTTTAAAGGTTTTTTTTTTCATTGTTAAACAAATCTATTTAGTTCTTTAAATGGACAGTACATTTTTATGGGTTCAAAGCATGTGAAAGGTATACAGAGAGAAATCTCCACCCCTGACCCTGGAATTCCCAGTTCCCACACTTCCTCCCCTCACCCCCCAAAATCCAGGTAATGTCTGTCTCTGGTTTCTTGTTTATCTTTCTGCATGTACAAGAAATGTTCCTGCTGATCCAGCTGTGGAGCTAAATGGACCTTGTTTGGAGGAACTCAAGGCCTTTTATCCCTATTGTGGGATATATTTTGTAAAATGTGTGATTGCTACTAGGAGTAAAAATGAAATCTGAATAATTTAAGTGAAAGGAATAAAAAGGTAGTTGTACCAGAATGATGGCTCTGCAAGAAAATGAAATGATATTCACTTCTTGTGTCTTGTAGAAATCAGAATGAGAAAAACCATGCAATACCTATATTAAAACTGAACTTTAAGTGCCTACTCTTACCCTTTTCCCTAGCTGATTACATTAATAACTGTTTTACAGGATTAAGAGGTGTACACTGGGAATACATTATATAAAACGTTTTCAAGATGAATGTTCTCTTAACAGTGATTAGGCTTTTGTAGTAAGTGTTTGCGTTTTACAGAAAGATTAAACCAGACAGCTTTGGGGACAGCTTAGAGACATTTTAACAGAAAAAAGAGGTCAGTCAGTTCTTTAAAAAATTTTTAAATTTATTTTTAAATTACATTCTGATTAGTTGTTTCGTTTGTTTTGTTTGTTTTTAAATGGACAGTAGATTGAGGGGAGGATGGCGATTTGGCTTTTTCCTCCCCAGTGCCAAAGAAAGACCAAATCCTTAAAACATAATCAGAACATTTACAAAAATTGGCTTTTCTTTTCTTGCAATAATAAATCTGTTGTTATTTTTACAGTTTTCAGTTTGCGGATTTAAAAAAATTAAATGAGAACTATTTCTGAATCGGGTTTTAGTTAACAAAGATTCATTACAGGGGCACAATAGAGAAAGTCCTTTCCTTTGTATGTTAGCTGGGTTGAAGGGGGAAGGGAGGAGTTATACAACAATTGGTTCCTGTCTTTTAGTTGTGAGAGGGAGAGAGGTGTGTGCAAAGGCGATTCCTTGAATTAGAATGAGCAAGTGAATAAAACCCTTAAAATATTTAACATCTTTATCTTTTCAGATTTTAAGTAAGTTGCGAATTTAGTTCTTCCCGTCCATCTCCAGTTTTAGAGACTAGGTTAAAGATTATGCGGAGGTAAAGCGAGGTAGACCCTCGTGTAAAAATATTGTTAAACAGGCTGGGTGCGGTGGCTCACGCTTATAATCCCAGCACTTTGGGAGGCCGAGGCGGGCGGGTCACGAAGTCAAGAGTTCAAGACCAGCCTGGTGAACATGGTAAAACCCCGTCTCTACTAAAATACAAAAAATTAGCCAGGTGTGGTGGTGTGCATCTGTAGACCCAGCTACTTGGGAGGCTGAGGCAGGGGAATTGCTTGAACCTGGGAGGCGGAGGTTTCAGTAAGCTGAGATCGTGCCACTGCACTCTAGCCTAGGGGACAGAGCAAGACTCCGTCTGGGGAAAAAAAAAGAATGAGACCCATTTAAAAATGTAATTTGTTTTTGCTGATTTTAAATGTTTGATCACAGTGGTTTTCCTGAGTTAAATAGATGGAATAGCTATTACATTTTATGTATATTCAGATATCTTTACCTCTGGGACACAATATAAAATATTGAATTTCCTTGTCCTGACTACTAGGGATATTTTTAGACTTAAACAAATTTGACTCACTGTAGCCTGTATCATTGTTACGTCGCTTCTTCATTTGAGACCAGAAGGTTTCTATGAAACCACTTCTTGTCTATGGCCATACCACCCATACCACCCCCATCCCGTCTATGAAACCACCTCTGGTTTTGAATATTCTGATTTCCAATATCTATTTTCATGATAGGCTTTTGCACATTTTAAAAATAAAACAAAAAATTCAGAGTTATCTTGAAACATTAAAAATTACACAGAATAATTATAAAGCAATACAGAATAATACAGAAAAATTATACAGAATAATTATACAAAATAATAAAAAATAATAAAATGGGTTTTATTTCCCAAAAGGAACGCCCCTGGCAGATTGGAGGAAAATATAGGGCTCACTGCCAGGAAGAATGATAGTGTTTCGCTTGTGTGGAGGGCACCTTTTTCTAACTACCTTTGTTGTAGACTCGTGATTGCTGGGATTGTATTGTGTGGTATACTTATGAAGAGGTTTCAGGCTTGATTTATGGGACATTTTAAATCCTGTGAACACTAATCCTTTGGGAAAATTTATGTAGGAGGTTTTTCCAAATAGTCTTTCAAGTTTCCCTTTCCCCCTAGTTTGAAATTTTACTGAAATTTTTAAAAAATTGAAAATATTCCATGAAAACCAGCATATCCAATTGGAGACTATATATTTCTTTGCTTTTATTAATCGACTGACTGATTGATTGAGATAGAGTCACCCAAGATGGATCACGGCTCAATGCAGCCTTGACCTCCCAGGCTCAAGTGATCCTCCCACCTCAGCCTCCAAAGTAGCTAGAACCACAGGCACGTGCCACCACACCCGACTAATTTTTTGTAGGGATGGAAGGTCTCCCTATGTTGCCCAGCCCTGGTCTTGAACTCCTGGGCTCAAGTGATCTTCCCACCTTGGCCTCCCAGAGTGCTGGGATTATGGGCATGAGCCAGCTTGCCCAGCCTTTGCTTTTATTTTTATTTTCATTATTTTTTTATTTTTATTTTTATTCATTTTTTTGAGATGGAGTCTCACTCTGTCGCCCAGGCTAGAGTGCAGTGGCAGGATCCTGGCTCACTGTAACCTCCTCCTGGGTTCAAGCACTTCTTGTGCCATAGCCTCCTGAGTAGCTGGGACTACAGGCCCGTGCCACCATGCCTGGCTAATTTTTGTATTTTTAGTAGAGACAGGGTTTCGCTATGTTGGCCAGGCTGGTCTCACTCCTGATCTCGTGATTTGCGCGCCTCGGCCTCCCAAAGTGCTGGGATTACAAGCATGAGCCACTGCGCCTGGCCTAATTTTTGTATTTTTATTAGAGTCGGGGTTTCACCATGTTGGCCAGGCTGGTCTTGAACTCCTGACCTCGAGTGATCTGCCTGCCTCTGCCTCCCAAAGTGCTGGGATTACAGGCGCCAGCCACCATGCCCGGCCTGCTTGCTTTTATTTTTAAAACATTTTTAGTGTTAGTTTGAGCTGTAGTTAACCGTCCACAGTATTTAGAGTAAATAATGTAGTCTGAAAATACCTTGAGTGTATATATTCATTAAATTGGGCTCCTGAATTGTATTATTAGATGATTTGAAATAAGTGCTGTTCAGCCCCTTGAAACACATATATTAGCCTGCTGAACAAGGAGACTAAATAGAGTACATTTATCTGTAGTTAAATTAACAATCTTCTTTACTATTTGGTTTAAATTTTTCTTTAAACTTATTATTTTTACTTGCCTTACAGCTACACATATTTTGAATGAAAATAGTGTACTCCTCTGTGGAAACCAATTAGAATGTTAATCATTTTATTAGAAAGCATGTAATTTTTTTTTGTTTGTTTTTGAGATGGAGTTTCGCTCCTGTTGCCCAGGCTGGAGTGCAATGGTGCTATCTCGGCTCACCGCGACCTCTGCCTCCCAGGTTCAAGCAATTCTGCCTCAGCCTCCCAAGTAGCTGGGATTACAGGCATGCACCACCACAACCAGCTAATTTTGTGTTTTTAGTAGAGACGGGGTTTCTCCATGTTGAGGCTGGTCTTGAACTCCTGACCTCAGGTGATCTGCCCACCTCGGCCTCCCAAAGTGCTGGGATTACAGGCGTGAGCCACCGCGCCAGACCAAAACCATGTAATTTTTGTGTGATATCTAGCTGGTTTTTAGTGTGTGGAAATATGCTTTGCAGTGAGTGAAAAGATTTTTTGGATATAATTTTAAAGTATCTCAATATTCAGATTGTTCTCCCTACATGTATTCCTGTCTGCCAAGTTGAAGATTACAAGCATCTAAAAAAACCATAGTGGAATGGCTCTATAAAATCCTAACTTAAATTTAGTGAATTCTTGGATTTAATTACTTATGATTTCATTTTGAGTATAGAAATGAAATGAACTCTAGCATATTTAAAGATTTGTATTATATAGTTTAAGGAACTGCTCCAATCCTTAGAATTAAGGAAGATTTGTGGGAAAATTCAAACGAGAAACACTATTTCTTATCCTGTGTACCTGGTGCTAGATTTTTAGTCCAGCCTTAAATGCAAGGGTTGCATGTGCCTGTCTTTGTATTAGATGCTGTTTAGGTCACTAGGGAACATTGCCAAATGATATGAAGATTCTTTTAATTATACATTGTATTGACTTTGATTGTTATATTCCCATTATGTTACACATAATGTATGTACTTTTACATATAATACATTTATAGTTTCTTTGATTCTTAAAATTGAATAAAAGTGATTTTTTTTTACACATCATTTATTTTTCCTTTGATTTAAAAACTGGGGCTTATGTACTCAAAAAACATTTTGCAGTTTACAAAACTACATTTAACATATAGCGATTTGTCTTTTACCAATCAAATTGGTAGGTAGTAGAAGTATTTTGTCTGAACCAGTAATTTTTTTAAATTACACTGTTTGCAGTTGGGCGCGGTGGTTCACGCCTGTAATCCCAGCACTTTGGGAGGCTGAGGTGGGCGGATCATGAGGTCAGGAGATTGAGACCATTCTGGCCAACATAGTGAAATCCTGTGTCTACTAAAAATACAAAAATTAGCTGAGTGTGGTGGCACATGCCTGTAATCTCAGCTACTTGGGAAGCTGAAGCAGGAGAATCACTTGAACCTCGTAGTTGGAGGTTGCAGTGAGCCGAGATTGTGCCACTGTACTCCAGCCTGGCGACAGAGCAAGACTCCGTCTCAAAAAGAAAGAGAAACAAGGTCTCACTATGTTGCCTAGGCTGGTCTTGAACTCCTGGGCTCAACTGATCCTCCTGCCTTGTCCTACCAAAGTGCTGGTATTACAGGCATGAGTCACTGGGCCCAGCAAAAAAAAAAAAAAGTTCAGGATCAGACTACAACTCCCACATCCCCTTTTCCCAAATTCACCAGTTAACATTTTGTCACATTTGCTCCTTTATCCTCTGTTGTCTTTATGGCATGATATCCTTCCACTCTAAATTCTCTAGTGTGTACCTCCCTGAAACAAGGACACTTTCCTGTATTGCCACCGTGTAGTCCTCCTAGTTAGGAAATCAGAATTGATACAACACTACCACCCAATGCATAGCCTAGGTGTATAGTAGGCTCTACCATTGAGGTTTGCGTAAGTACGCCCTGTTGTTTTCACAATGATGAAATCACGTAAAGATGCATTTCTCAGAATGTATCCCTGTTCTTAAGTGATGCATGACTATATTTGGATGATCAGTTGGATTTTAAAAGAGCTTGGCCAGGTGCAGTGGCTCTCGCCTGTGTTCCAGCACTTTGGAAGGCTGAGGCAGATGGATCACTTGAGTTCAGGAGTTCCAGACCAGTCTGGGCAACATGGTAAAACCCAGGCTGTAAAAAAAAAAAAAAAAAAAAAAAAGCCGAGCACGGTGGCGCACACCAGTAGTCCCAGCTGTTCAGGAGTCTGAGGTGGGAGGATCACTTGGGCCCATGAAGCAGAGGCTGCAGTGAGCCGATACTGCGCTGCCGCACTCTACCCTGGGCAATAGAGAAAAACCCTGTCTCAAAAAACAAACAAACAAAAAACTTAATGTTTTGAAATAGTGTATAGCTATTATATGTGACATTGGTGTATCAGTTAGTTTGAAATGAATCCTTCTGCTAACAAGCTATGTTCTTCAATCAAACATATTTCTCCTTAATTAGTATTTTTAAAGTTTGAAATAGTTTTAAATTATATTGCAGTCAGTTTTCTTTTTTAGTTTTTTTTTTTTTTTTTTTTTTAAATTAAGAGGTGGGGTCTGACTATGTCGCCCAGGCTGCAGTGCAGTGGCTATACACAGGTGAGATCATAGCTCACTGCAGCCTCCAACTTTTGGATTCAAGCAATATTTCTGCCTCAACCTGCCAAGTATATAGGATTACAGGTATGTGCCACTGCACTCTATTTGTAGTTCATTTTCTTTTTCTGTTTTCTTTTTCTTTTCTTTCTTTCTTTTTTTTTTTTTTTTTTGAGAGGGAGTCTTGCTCTGTCGCCCAGGCTGGAGTGCAGTGGCGGGATCTCGGCTCACTGCAAGCTCCGCCTCCTGGGTTCACACCATTCTCCTGCCTCAGCCTCCCGAGTAGCTGGGACCACAGGTGCCCGCCACAGCCCCCGCCACCACGCCCGGCTAATTTTTTGTAGTTTTAGTAGAGACGGGGTTTCACCGTGTTAGCCAGGATGGTCTCTATCTCCTGACCTTGTGATCCACCCGCCTTGGCCTCCCAAAGTGCTGGGATTACAGGCTTGAGCCACTGCGCCCGGCCTGAAAAGGAACTTTCATCACAGCTTTGTGTCTCAAAGAGTTGTGGCATTTTATTTCCTGTATATTGGATTGATTTGAAATTTGTTTTAAAAATGATTTTCGAGAGGACTCTTCCTAAAAAGACTTCTTATTTCTGGAGAAAGCTTTTAGTTCTAGAGATACTATAATTCAGAAGATTAAAATGTTGACTGGAGAGGCTCAGGTATTTAATAAGTATAAAGAATGATCAGTTAACATCTCTTTTTTTTTTTTTTTTTTTGAGACGGAGTCTCGCTCTGTCACCCAAGCTGGAGTGCAGTACTGCGATCTCAGCTCACTGCAAGCTCCACCTCCTGGGTTCATGCCATTCGCCTGCCTCAGCCTCCTGAGTAGCTGGGACTACAGGCGCCCGCCACCACACCCGGCTAATTTTTTGTATTTTTAGTAGAGACGGGGTTTCACCGTGTTAGCCAGGATGGTCTCGATCTCCTGACCTCGTGATCCCCCCCGCCTCGGCCTCCCAAAGTGCTGGGATTACAGGCGTGAGCCACCGTGCCTGGCGTAGTTAACATCTTAAGGCATAGACTTCAGTGACTGTTTTTCTTTTTGAGACAGTCTTGTTCTGTTACCCAGGTTGGAGGGGAGTGGTATAATCCCAGCTCACTGCAGCCTCAACCTCCCAGGCTCATCAAGTGACCCTCTCATCTCAGCCTCCCAAGTAGCTTCAGCTAAGTGTGTGTGTGTGTGTGTGTGTGTGTGTGTGTGTGTGTGTGTAGAGATAAGTTCTCACTGTATTGCCCAGGATGGTCTCAAACTCCTGGTCTCAGGATATCCTCCTGCTTCAGCCTCCCGAAGTGCTGGGATTACAGGTGTGACCATTACAGGTGTGTGAGTCTGGCTATTAGTGACTTTTTTTTTTTTTTTTTTTGAAATGGAGTCTTGCTCTGTCTCCAGGCTGGAGTGCAGTGGCACAATCTTGGCTCACTGCAACCTCTACCTCCCGGATTCAAGCGATTCCCCTGCCTCAGCCTCCTGAGTAGCTGGGACTACAGGCACATGCCACGATGCCTGGCTAATTTTTTGTATTTTAGTAGAGACGGGGTTTCACCATGTTGGCCAGGATGGTCTCGATAACCTGACCTTGTCATCCGCCTGCCTCGGCCTCCCAAAGTGCCAGGATTACAGGAGTGAGCCACTGTGCCCGGACTTTTGTTTTGTTTTGTTTTGTTTTTGAGACAGAGTCTTACTCTGTGGCCCAGGCCGGAGAGCAGTGGCATGGTCTTGGCTCACTGCAGTCTCTGCCTCCTGGGTTCAATTGATTCTGCCACCTCAGCCTCCCAAGTAGCCTGGACTACAGTTGCGTGCCACCATGTCCAGCTAATTTTTAAAAAAAATTGCTTTTTGGTAGAGATGGGGTTTCATCACATTGGTCAGGCCGAGTGACTTTTTTTTTTTTTTTTGAGACAGAATCTCACTCTGTCACCTAGGCTGGAGTGCAAATGGTGTGGTCTCAGCTCACTGCATTCCACCTTCCGGGTTCAAGCGATTCTCCCGCCTCAGCCTCCCAAGTACCTGGGACTATAGGCACGTGCCACCACACCTGGCTAATTTTTGTATTTTTAGTAGTAACGCGGTTTCAGTATGTTGGCCAGGCTCGTCTCGAACTCCTGACCTCATGATCCACCTACCTCGGCCTCCCAAAATGCTGGGATTACAGGTGTGAGCCAGCATGCCTGGCCCAGATACTTTTTTATGGAGTAAGGATAAAAGTCACTAGTTAAGTGAAATATTAGAAATATTTGTATATTTCCCATAGTTTTAAAAAATTATTATTTTACTGAAAAGTAAGTCCTAAGGATAGAAGCTGATTTCCTTCTCAGCAGTTGTACTGTAAATAACAGTATTAGTAAGCACCTTTTCAGAGTCCTTTCCATTCCCAGCAAGGACTCTCTTTTTTTTTGGAGGAGGGGGTAGTGACAGGGTCTTGCTGTGTTTCCAGGCTGGTCTCAAAACTCCTTGCTTTAAACATCCTCTCACCTTGGCCTCCCAGAGTGCTGAAATAACAGGAGTGGGCCGGGTGCGGTGGCTCACTCCTGTAATCCCAGCACTTTGGGAAACTGAAGCGGGTGGATCACAAGGTCAGGAGTTTGAGACCAGCCTTGTCAATATGGTGAAACCCCGTCTCTACTAAAAATATGAAAAAATTAGCCGGGTGTGGTGGCACATGCCTGTAATCACAGCTACTCAGGAGGCTGAGGCAGGAGAATCGCTTGAACCTGGGAGGCCGAGGTTGCAGTGAGCTGAGATTGCACCACTTTACTCCAGCCTGGGTGACAGAGTGAGACTCCGTCTCAAAAAATAAAAAAAAGAAAAATCAAAAAATTGCAGGAGTTAGCCACCATTCTTGGCCTTTTGAGGGACTCTTGATGTGGATTTTTGCTAACTTATGATTTAGTCTCTTGGCTTCTGCTAACTTCAGCTTGGCGTTTTGTAGCCTTCGTGTTTGGATCAGCTTGCCTTGCACCTTTTTTCTTAATCTAAGTGCTTTGTTTACTGTCATTACTTTAATAAATGTTTTATGTTGGTTATTAGCAGTTCTATTTACAATTATACTTCACTTCTTCCTAGAAAAGTACTATGTAAATCAGATACATTTATGAAAGCTACTCATTAATTATTGTGAGAATAGTGTCCGAATGTTAGCTTAATGGTCATCATGATTATTTATATTGCTGCACTTTACTTTTTGATTCTTGCAGTATAAACTCCTGTCTTGTTCTCTGGGGAGGAAGCACACTGTGAATTTTTTCCAAGATTGTCTAAAATATTCAGGCTTTTTATTTGCTCTAAGCAGTAGAATCTAAAGATTACAGAAACTTCGGAATTTTTCTCCTCATAATATGACAATCTTTTAAGAGGTTTGTCAGTTGAACACTGTCCCTTTGTTAAAAGTTAATTTTACTTAATAAATAATTTGTCATTAGATTGGAGTAAAATATAATGTGAGTATGTATGTGCATAAATAATTTTTTTTCGGTGAAGTGCGGGTAGCTCATGCCTGTAATCCCAGCACTTTCTGCTTTTTATTTTTGAGACAGAGTCTCGCTCTGTCGCCCAGGCTAGAGTGCAGTGATGCAATCTCAGCTTACTGTAAGCTCCGCCTCCCAGGTTCACACCATTCTCCTGCCTCAGCCTCCTGAGTAGCTGAGACTACAGGTGCCCACCACCATTCCTGGCTAACTTTTTGTATTTTTAGTAGAGACGGGGTTTCACTGTGTTAGCTAGGATGGCTTCGATCTCCTGACCTCGTGGTCTGCCCACCTCAGCCTCCCAAAGTGGTAGGATTACAGGTGTGAGCCACCGCTCCCGGCCAAATCCCAGCACTTTTCCCATTCTCAATGGGGAATAAAAGGTAGTTGGGCGTGGTGGTATGTACATATAGTCCAGCTGCTTGGAAGGCTTAGGCGGGCAGATCACTTTAGCCTGGGAGTTTGAGGCTGCAGTGAGCCAAGATTGTGCCATTGGACTCCAGCCTGGGTGACAGTGATGCTGTCTCAAAAAAAACAAAACAAAACTGTGCACGCACACACACACAGACACATATAATTTTTTTCCTTACTGGAGCAATGAAGCCTGCAATAGTTCTGAAGAATGTCTGCATTCAGAGCTTTACTGGAAACAGATGCCTTTTCCCAGGAGTTGTAATTATCAAGTTTTCTATGTTCAGGAATCTAGGCACTCACCCTGGATTCAGTAAACAGGGGTATAGTTTTATTGGTTGAATTAAGCTTATTCTTGGTCTTAACATTTTCTTAAAGCCTTTCTACTTAGAACCAATAAATAGTTTCTAATATAAAAAAAGTAATCTGGCTGGGTGCAGTGGCTTATACCTGTAATCCCAGCACTTTGGGAGACCGAGACTACAGGACTGCTTGAGTCCAGGAATTGGAGACCAGCCTAGGCAACATGTTGAGACCTCATCTCTATGGAAAACAAAAACATTAGCTGGGTGTGGTGGTGCCTGCCTGTAGTCCCTGAGGCTGCTTAGGAGGCTGAGATAGGAGGATTGCTTGAGCCTGGGAGGTTGAGGCTGCAGTGAGCCATGATTGCACCACTGCACTCCAGCCTGGGCAACAGAGCAAATCCTTGTCTTAGAACAAAACAAACAAAAAAACTAATCTATTATGTTTTCAGCAGTACTATTCACAATAGCCAAAAGGTGAATGCATCTCTAATGTCGATGACCAATGAATAGCTAAACAGAATGCACTTATCAGATGTGTAATAAACAGAATTCATACAGTGGAGTATTCAGCCTTAGAAAGGAAGTTTTGACACATGCTACAACATTTGAAGACACTGTGTAAGTGAAATAAGCCAGTTAACAAAAGAAGGAAAAGTGGACTGTATGATATACATATATGAGGTACCTAGCTACGGTAGTCAACTCCATAAAGACAGCAAGTAGAATAGTGGTTGCTTTTTTTTTTTTTTTGAAACAGTGTCTCACTCCGTTGCCCAGGCTGGAGTGCAGTGGCTCGATCTTGGCTCACTGCAGCCTCCTCCTCTTGGGTTCAAGTGATTCTCGTGTCTCAGCCTCCCAAGCAGCTGGGACTATAGGCGCTTGCCACCACGCCTGGCTAATTTTTGTACTTTTAGTAGAGATGGTGGTTTCGCCATGTTGGCAAGGCTGTTCTCGAACTCCTGGCCTCAAGTGATCTGCCTGCCTTGGCTTCCCAAAGTGTTGGGATTATAGGCATGAGCCTCCGTGCCGGCTTTTTTTTTTTTTAATATTGTAAGCAATGTTGTAGTAAGCAATTTTGTACTCTTGCAGACAAGTGCAGTTATACATGTATGATAAATTTTTGTGAATGGAATTTCTAGGTGTGTGAACTTAGGTTTGTGGGTTTTTTTTTTTTTTTTTGACAAGGTCTCGCTCTGTCACCCAGTCTGGAGTTCAGTGGTGTGATCATGCCCACTGCAGCCTGGAACTACTGGGCTCAGGCTCCCGTCTCAGCCTACCGAGTAGCTGGGACTCAAACTCCCATCTTAACCTCCTGAGTAGCTAGGACTACTACTGAGTGCCAACACACCTGGCTAATGTTTTTATTTTTCGTAGAGACCGGGGTAGGGTGGGGAGGTGGGGAGGGGTCTTGCTTTGTTCCCCAGGTTGGTCTTGATGTCCTGACCTCAAATCATCCTCGCGCCTTGGCTTCCCAAAGTGGTGGGATTATAGATGTTAGCCATCATTCCTGCCCATTTTTAAGATTTTGAGTGAAATTGAGCAGCTTTGAGTGTGTTTTTAATCTTAATTTTAATTTTTTTTTGAGATGGAGTCTCACTCTGTCGCCCGGGCTGGAGTGCAGTGGTGAGATCTCAGCTTACCACAACCTCCGCCTCCTGGGTTCAAGCAATTCTCCTGCCTCAGCCTCCCGAGTAGCTGGGACTACAGGCGCACGCTGCCATGGCTGGCTAAATTTTATATTTTAGTAGAGACGGGATTTCACCGTCTTGCTCCCAGGCTGGTCTCAAACTCCTGACCTCAGGTGATCTGCCGGCCTCGGCCTCCCAGAGTGCTAGGATTACAGGTGCGAACCACCACGCCTGGCGAGTGTGTTTGTTTTAATTACCATTTGTGAGTGTGTTTTAGAAAATCTTCCCATGCAGGTATGTGCCTGTTTTTTTTTTTTTTTTTTTTTTTCTGAGACAGTGTCTCACTCTGTTGCCAGGTTGGAGTGCAGTGTCTGGATCTCAGCTCACTGCAACCTCCACCTCCTGGGTTCAAACGATTCTCCTGCCTCAGCCTCCTGAGTAGCTGGGACTACAGGCACGCACCGCCACACCTGGCTAATTTTTTTGTATTTTAGTAGAGACGGGGTTTCACCGTATTGCCCCCAGGCTGGTCTTAAACTCCTCACCTCAGGTGATCCACCCATTTTGTCCTCCCAAAGTGCTGGGATTACAGGTGTGAGCCACCGCACCCAGCCACATTTGCCTGTTTTTTGTTGGGGCATCTCTTTCCCTTGATTTCTAATAACTCTGTATAGTTAGGAAATCATTTATTTATCAAGTGTTGCAAGTATTTTTTTCTCCATTTGTCTTTTGACTTTATATCTTGCTATATAGGAGTTGTAATTTTTTTTTTTTTTTTTTGGAGATGGAGTCTCACTCTTGCCCAAGCTGTAGTGCAGTGGCATGATCTCAGCTCACTGCAGCCTCACCCTCCTGAGTTCAAGTGATTCAGGAGTTGTAATTTTTATGTGGTTTGATTTATGTAGTCTTTTCCTTTATGGTTTAGGGATTTTATATCATACCAGTTCTTTGCCAGTTCCAAAATTATACGACAGCTCAATTATTATTATTATTTTTGGCATAAGCTAATACATATCTTCAAACTATGAAAAATCTTCTTGCTCACCTCTTTTTCCTTCCCTCCTCCCATCCCTCCTAGTAGAGAAATACTTCAGGGTATGAGCTTTTTCTAAAAATGAAATTAGGGCTCTGTAGTTAACTTTCTTTTGCTGGCTTTAGGGATTCTCAGTATCTTTTACCATCTTTAGTAATTATTTGTTACTAAATATTTGTTACTGAAAAGAGTGATTAAAGGAGGAATACATTAGTTTTTTTGTTTTTTTTTTTTTTGAGACACAGTCTCACTCTGTTTCCCAGGCTGGAGTGCAGTGGTGCGATCTTGGCTCACTGCAAGCTCCGCCTCCCGGGTTCACGCCATTCTCCTTCCTCAGCCTCCCAAGTAGCTGGGACTACAGGCGCCTGCCGCCACGCCCGACTAATTTTTTGTATTTTTAGTAGAGACGGGGTTTCACTATGTTAGCCAGGATAGTCTCGATCTACTGACCTCGTGATCTGCCCGCCTGGGCCTCCCAAAATGGTGGGATTACAGGCGTGAGCCACCACGCCCGGCCGGAATACATTAGTTATTTAAGAACAGCTCATATATCCATTATATATATAAAATCATTTCATAATAAATTTCTTGAAAGAGTTCTGTATTACCATCAAATGAAGCTAGCAGATTTTGACTATCATCAGCACCTCATCATCTATAACGTTCCTAGTTAGTCATGCTTGAAATAGAAAAATGCCTTCCGTGTTTGCCTATTTATAGTAGGATGTGGCATACCGTTGATTTATAGTGAGATAACATAGAAACTTGTGACCAAAGGAGATATAAAATCTTTTGTGTTGAAGGACAGGGACAGGTTTTTTTGTATTTTTGAAAGATAACAGTTTTATTAAGCTATAACTCATAAACCATAAAATTTACCCATTTAAAGTATACAATTCAGCTGTTTTTAATATATTCACAGAGTTGCGCAACCATCATCACTATCTAATTGTAGAATAGTTTCATCACCCCAGAATGAAACCCCACATCCATTAGCAGTCATTCTCCATTCTCCTTTGTCTTCAGTCCCTGGAAATCTCTAATTTACTTTCTGTTTGCATGGATTTGCCTATTTTGGACCTTTTGTGTATTATAGAATCATACAGTATGTGACTGGCTTCTTTCATTATGCATGTTCTCAAGGTTCATACATATTTTAGCATATATCAGAACATCATTCTTTTTTGTTGCTGAACAATATTCCATTGAATGGGCATGCCCTCCCCCCTTTTATTTTTATTTTTAAGAGACGGTTTCACCATGTTGCGCAGGCTGGTCTCTAATTCCTGAGCTCAAGCAATCCGCCCACCTTGGCTTCCCACAGTGCTGGGGTTATAGGCCTGAGCCACCACGCCTGGCTCATGCCACGTTTTTTATCCATTCATCAGTTGATGGCCATTTAGATTGTTTCTCATTTTTGGCTATTATGAAAAATGCTGCTATGAAAATATCTGTATATTTGTTGTTGTTTTTTGAGGCAGGGTCTTGCTCTTTCACCCAGGCTGGGTGGCTATCTCACCAGCAATGTATGAGGGTTCAGATTTCTCTTCATCCTCATTATTAGTTGTCATTGCCTTTTTTTTTTTTTAGCTGCCCTAGTGGGTATGAAATGGTATATAATTGTGATTTTGATTTTGATTTCCCTAATGACTAATGATGACTAAATTTACCATCTTTTCATGTGTTTATTGGCCATTTATGTATCTCTCTCTATATATGTATATGTGCTCTGCCACCCAGGCTGGTGTGCAGTGGCGTGATCTCAGCCCACCGCAACTTCCGCCTCCTGGGATCAAGCAATCCTCGTACTTCAGCCTCCTGAGTAGCTGGGACTACAGGCATGTGCCACCACACTTAGCTAATTTTTGTGTATTTTGTAGAGTTGGGATTTTGCCACGTTGCCCAGGCTGGTCTCAAACTCCCAGGCTAAAATGATCCACCTCCCTTGGTCTCCCAAAGCATTGGGATTCAGGAGTGAGCCACTGCATCCGGCCCCAGCTAATCAAAAAAAAATTACATATATATTTATTTATATACATATATATTTATAGAGATGAGGTCTTGCTGTGTTGTGTAGGTAGGTCTGGAACTCATGGTTTCAAGTGATCCTCCCACCTGGCCTCCCAAAGCTTTGGGATTACAGACTTGAGCCACTGTGTCCAGTCTCATTTTAGAAAATTGGATTGTGCTTTTCATTGAGTTTTAGGAGTTCCCTATCAGAGATATAATCTGTAATTATTTTCTCCTATTCCATAGGTTTATGTCTATTTTTGATATGTCTTTAGATAGAATAAAACTTTTTTTTTTTTTTGAGATGGAGTCTCGCTCGGTTGCCCAGGCTGGAGTGCAGTGGCGCCATCTCGGCTCACTGCAAGCTCCGCCTCCCAGGTTCACGCCATTCTCCTGCCTCAGCCTCCCAAGTAGCTGGGACTACAGGCGCCCGCCACCATGCCCAGCTAATTTTTTTGTATTTTTAGTAGAGACGGGGTTTCACCATGTTAGCCAGGATGGTCTCGATCTCCTGACCTCGTGATCCGCCTGCCTTGGCCTCCCAAAGTGCTGGGATTACAGGCGTGAGCCACCGTGCCCAGCCAGAATTAAACTATTAACTGTTTTAATTTGTCATTGTCATTTAGCTATTTAGATTTATCATTGACTTGCTGGATAATTGTTAAGTTTTACTTTTGGTTTTAATTTATTTTAACTGACATGAGGTATATGACATATTACAGATTTTACTGTCTTACTTGGTTATGTTCAAATTGTAGGTGTCTTGTAATCTGAGTATATGATTTCAAGTTATATGCTACATTTAGTGTGTTGAAATATGGGGATATCAGTAATTGTGAATGGAGTAGTCTTAATATCTACTTCAGTTATGTTGATGACAAGAAACAGCTTTTATTAAATTAATTAATTAATTTATTTATTTATTTTCGAGATGGAGTTTTGGCTCTTGTTGCCCAGGCTGGAGTGCAGTGGCGCGATCTCGGCTCACTGCAGTCTCTGCCTCCCACGTTCAAGCAATTCCCCTGCCTCAGCCTCCTGAGTGGCTGGGACTACAGGCGGGCACCACCACGCTTGGCTGATTTTTTGCGTTTTAGTAGAGATGAGGTTTTACCATGTTGGCCAGGATGGTCTCGATCTCCTGACCTGGTCACCTGCCTGCCTTGGCCTCCCAAAGTGCTGGGATTACAGGTGTGAGCCACCGTGCCCGGCCCTTTTGGTCTAAATATAAACTCACGTGGGTTGAATTATAAATTAGTAATTCATTTATAAAATTCTGTTACAAAAAGGTAATATAAGTATTAATGTTACTACATTAGTGCATATAATTTGGTGGTTGTAATGGATACTTTTATGATTTAACTGAGTTCAAAAGAGGAATGATTTTAATCTTTTTATAATGTAAAAAACCAGCACAAACATTTATTGTCTCTACTGTATTTATTTATTTATTTATTTATTTATTTATTTATTTATTTATGAGACAGGGTCTTGCTCTATTGCCCAGGCTGGAGGTGAGTGGCATGGCCATGACTCACTCATGGCCATTTTCACTGATGCTCCTGCCTCAACCTCCCAAATTACTGGGATTACAGGTGTGTGCCACCACATGTGGCGTGTTGTCTCTACTGTTACAGGTAGCCTAGCCAAACTTGAATATATTCATCTCTTATGACTTTTTCTTATCCCTTATGGTGTGTTTATTTGCTCTTTGCTTTTTGTCTGTCTATAGTTATTGATTTTTTTTTTTTTTTTTTTTGAGACAGAGTCTTACTCTGTTGCCCAGGCTGGAGTGCAGTGGCGTGGTCTTGTCTCACTGCAACCTCACTGCCTTCTGGGTTCAAGCGATTCTCCCGCTTTAGCCTCCTGAGTAGCTGGGATTACAAGCGTGCACCACCATGCCTGGCTAATTTTTGTATTTTTAGTAGAGACGGGGTTTCACCATGTTGGTCAGGCTGGGTCTTGAACTTGTGACCTCAGGTGATCCACCCGCCTCGGCCTCCCAAAATGCTGCGATTACAGGTGTGAGCCACCGTGCCCAGCCGATCATTTGCTTTTGAATAAGGCACAGCTGTGGTGATGATGGGATGGAAAGGTGAAAAAGTAGGCAATACACAAAGCCATGGGTAGTTTGATAAAAATGTGATCTTTTGGAAGTTATATATTGGGTTTTAGTTGGGTGGGTGGCTATGTAATTTGGGTGCATCTTCAAAAGGCTTGATACTCGTCCTCATTTACAATTCTATAATAACTTTTTCTCCCATAGCAGGATTTCAAAACTTTGAGAGCTAGTAAAGATGGGATCTCATTCCCTGGAAATAGAACAGTAATGTTAATGATCATAAAACGACTCAGATGTGATTTTTTAGCTCTAGAAATTAACTGGGCAAAGAGGGATTAGATGCAAAATTTGAATGTGTTATTTTCATTGGTGTTCTGTTGTCTTGCTTCAAGAATGACTCAGAATTGTTTTCTATAGTAGTATGACTTGTGTGAGAATGAAGTGTGTGGCAGTTCTTTCCTATTGCTTATTAGGTCAGTTGCAAAAGCTAAGATTAAAATTAATCATTGCGTTCCTATTGATAGCCTAGCCAATAAAGGTTGAATGTAGTCACTTCTAGAAAGGAGGAGTATTGAGAGAATTCCTTGGATTTTAGCATACTAAGGATTTTAAAGCTTTGTGTAATTGATGCTTTGGAAGTTATGGAGTGAGTTTCTTATGCAGTTGATGAAAACAATTTTAGAATGGGAGGGGTCTTCTTTTCACATACCAACGAACTGAAAATTGTAAATAAATGTCATGAGGCTAGGGATCTATGTTTTGTTCCCAGGATGTGTTAAGCTCCTAGAACAATGCCTTTTTTTCGTTTTTGAGATGGAGTCTGACTCTGTCGCCCAGGCTGGATCTCGGCCCACTGCGTCCTCACCGCCTCCTGGGTTCAAGTGATTCTCCTGCCTCAGCCTCCTGAGTAGCTGGGATTATAGGCGTGTGCCACCACACCTTGCTAATTTTTGTATTTTTAGTAGAGGTGGGGTTTCACCATGTTGGTCAGGCTGGGTCTCAAAATCCTAATCTCATGGTCTGCCTGCCTCAGCCTCCCAAAGTGCTGGGATTTCAGGCTTGAGCCACCACGCCTGGCCTCAACAGTGCCTTTTAAAACCATATAGTTAATAACCTAATCGGGATTAGAACCCTAGTCACTTTTCTCATAGATTTTCTATTTTCTTTTTTGAGACCGAGTCTCGCTCTGTCACCCAGGCTGGAGTGCAGTGGCACGATCTTGGCACACTGCAATCGCCACCTCCTGAGCTCAAGCAATTCTCATGCCTCAGCCTCCCAAGTAGCTGGGATTACAGATGTGTACTACCATGCCCAGCTAATTTTTTTGGATTTTTAGTAGAGGTGATCCACCTGCCTGGGCCTCCCAAAGTGCTGGGATTACAGGTGTGAGCCACTGCACCCAGCCTGTATAAATAATTTTAATTGTACCTATATTATAAAGTTTAACAGTTTTAACTCCCTGGAGAAAGAAAATTAAGTAGCAAAAAAATTACATTAAAAAAATTAGACTGTCACTTGCAAATGGACACAAAAATATTTGGATTTACTTTTGCCTTTAAGTAAGGAGTGTTTGAGTACTTCAGTTTTCCAGTACGATTGTCACTTAATGAATTAAGTTAAAATGAAATCTGTAAAATAGCTATGTATAGTTTTTATTTTAATATAAGTTTTACAGATTTTTAAATTACTTTGATTCTATCTCAGGTTCAGTAGTCGTTTTTAGACTATAAATATTTGTAAAAACTTCTGAGAAGTGTATTTCAAGGCCGGGTGCTGTGGCTTATACCTGTAATCCCAGCACTTTGGGAAGCCAAGGCAGGCAGATCACCTGAGGTCAGGAGTTCGAGACCAGCCTGGGCAACATGGCGAAACCCCATCTCTACTAAAAATACGAAAAACATTAGTTGGGTGTGGTGGCATATGCCTGTAATCCTGGCTTCTTGGGAGGCTGAGGCACGAGAATCACTTGAACCTGGGAGTTGGAGATTACAGTAAGTGCAGTCCAGTCTGGGTGACAGAGTGAGACTCTGTCTCAAAAAAAAAAAGTGCATTTTAGCTAAGGGTGCTAGAAAGGTGAAGGGGAGTTTAGTAAATATTATATTTAAGAAATGGGCCGGGCACGGTGGCTCATGCCTGTAATCCCAGCACTTTGGGAGGCTAAGGCGGGCGGATCACGAGGTCAGGAGATCGAGACCATCCTGGCTAACACGGTGAAACCCCATCTCTACTAAAAATACAAAAATACAAAAAATTAGCCTGTCGTAGTGGCGGGAGCCTATAGTCCTAGCTACTCGGGAGGCTGAGGCAGGAGAATGGCGTGAACCCCAGAGGTGGAGCTTGCAGTGAGCTGAGATTGCGCCACTGCACTCCAGCCTGGGCAACCGAGCGAGACTCCATCTCAAAAAAAAAAAAAGAAATGAGAGTAATGTAATAATGCAATACAGATATTTTCCCCAGAGAGAAAAACGTTAAGTGTAAAAGAGAGCCATTTAAAAAGTCATTTTGCAGGTCATCCCTCCTACATACATAACGCAAATTGTCCAAAAAAAAAAAAAAATCTAAAAACTCATTTTGGAAAATTACTGATATGCAGCAATAACGTTGACTTTATTTTTTCCAGATATGGCCGCGTGGAAAGTGTCAAAATTCTCCCCAAGAGGGGATCTGAAGGAGGAGTGGCTGCCTTTGTGGATTTTGTGGACATCAAAAGTGCACAGAAAGCTCACAACTCGGTCAACAAAATGGGTGATAGAGACCTACGCACGGATTATAATGAACCAGGCACCATCCCGAGTGCTGCTCGGGGATTGGATGATACAGTTTCCATAGCATCTCGTAGTAGAGAGGTTTCTGGGTTCAGAGGAGGTGGTGGAGGGCCTGCTTATGGTCCCCCACCGTCACTTCATGCACGAGAAGGACGTTATGAGCGGAGACTTGATGGGTAAGTTCCAAGGTTTCTGTAGGCAGGTATTTTGTATTTGATATGGTGAGAAACAGAAACTCATATTTAGGGGCCCCAGACGGATTTAAAGTTTTGGGCATTCTCAATGTTTCCTATTTTGGGTTGGAAACGGAAGTGATTTCTATCCCAATGGCTGGTATCTTATGGAATCGTAGAGGATATTTCCTGCAGCTGATTGGATATCTGTTCCTGAGATATAATGTGATGGAAGATTTCCTATGGAAGCATCATTTTTGGAGTTACCTGTCTTCTAGAATTACTTATTCCTTCTCTTGGATAATGTTAAGTCCTTCCTTGGATATATCCCTTCTACCTGATGGAGCTATTTGGCTTTTGTGTTCATACTATATGGAATATTTCTGGAATATTAGAGCCTACAGATTCTTTTAGAAGTTGATATCTGCCTCTCCATTTTCACTACATAAAGTGTACAAACAAATTGGATTGTAACAAAAAATCTAGCAGACCATAATGATTCAACCACTTGGATTCTACAAACAATACTTTAACATGGAAATGTGTACTTGGATGAAGAAGAGAGAAGGCAATGCCTGATTTTTCCATTTTGGATCTACACAATTTCTGTATTGTTGGAGTTACACTCTTTGATGGAATGGGGAAAAATTAAAATGATGGATGTTTCCTAAATCCTGGAATATAGCCATTCTTTTCTAATTGCTGGGATATATGGGATGTCTTGCTGTCAAGATTCCACTAGCCCAGGGAAAGAGGATTACTATATCATTTCTTAAGCAAGTTGCTGTCCAATCAAAGGTACTTTAGCTTTGAACACATGGTGATGATCAGTTGTGGATACAGCAATCAAAATTGACTGGGCTGGATGGCTACAAAAGTGAACTATTGGCGAGCAACTGTGCCTTCCTCATTCGTTGGAATTGTAGAGGATATTTCCTCTTCTGCCAGCTACCTGATTCATACTTAGGGCTGGAAATATTTATGAATGTGGATAAATTTCTAATTGTCTGCTATCTCAAGAAAGAAGTCTGGGGGTTTGAGAGTTACAGTTTGTCTGGGACTACTTGCTTCCAGTGGAATTATTTTGTCTGGTCACTAAGATTTTTTTTT
This sequence comes from Gorilla gorilla gorilla, assembly GCF_029281585.2. Taxonomy (NCBI): domain Eukaryota; kingdom Metazoa; phylum Chordata; class Mammalia; order Primates; family Hominidae; genus Gorilla; species Gorilla gorilla. The sequence continues at coordinate 224,313,477 of NC_073224.2, read as the reverse complement.
TCTTGTGGTTCATCTAAATATCATTTGACACCCTTGCCCATTAAGAAGGTGGATTACCCCCATAAGAGGGGCCAAAATTGGGGAAGTTATGTTCACAATTCTCTCCCTAGATTTAATTGGGATTATAGGTCGTGTTTCCACACTTGGAAAAGGTTGGTATGTCCTGACCTGTGTATATTAGCCCCTCTCCTAACCCAAGTCAAACTCTCTTTTTTTCCCCACTAACTCTAGAAGTATTTAGTACTAATAGTGAATCAGAGAATAGCCATTAGATTTCAGCTCTGCTAGCTCTTGTGCCTGCCTTCTGTATCTTCTTAATGGATAAGAACTTTGCATATTTATAAAATAGCAGCTGTAGCAGTAATTGTCCTAGAACTTTTTTGCCTATTGCTTCTGTTAAATCATTAATAATGGCTTTCACTGATTAACATTTGATAGGGTGCTAAAGTAATTATTTATGGCATTTTAAGTCTCAAAGGAAACCCTCTTATTTGTTAGACATTGAAATATAAAAATTTCAGAACTGTAGTAAATAAAAGAGAAACTCATTTAATACATTTAAGTAGGAAAGATATAGAATGTTTATCATGCCAGTTGTTTTTTACAATAGCAGCAAAAAAGCTAAACTAAGCCTAGGAAGGTGGGGTTGCTACTAGGTGAAATGATGGGTGAAAAAGAATATTAGTGGAGAGACCTGGAATCTAAGCATGTACTGGGGATCTAGTATTAATTGTTATAAGATTTTGCCAGATATTCTTCATTGGAGAGATTCTAATTCTTTATGTTTCATGATTCCTTAATCCCTTTTGATAGAAGATAGATCCAGAGATGGGTTGAAGAGAAACTCAAGTGAAATGGTCTTTTAGGAACTCAGGAGCTGAGTTCTAGTTCTCTACAAAAGTAGAGAACTTACGATTTCTTTATAGGATTATAACTAGTTTTTAATATTAACACATAATTGCATGTGGGTAATCGTACATGCAACGTGTTTTGTACTTTTTAGGTTGACAGATATTCACATCCTACTAAATGATTGTTTTAATTAAGTTAAGCTATTTTGCTAATAGCGACCTTAGAATATCTTATAGTTCCTAATGTTACCTAATTTCATCACAGGCAATTTGAGTATAGCTAAAAGCCAAAAGAACATATTTCCTACAACCATTGAGTTTATACATTAAGAAATTGAATCATGGAATAGGCATTTTTAAAGTCATTTGGAATTTGATAGCACAGGAGTAAATAATTTTTATTTTTATTTAAATTCACATAGAGTAGCATGTGGTAACCCAATATTTTGATACTTGAAGTGTTTTTTTTTTTGAGATTCTATTTTTATTATTAAATGTAATTGGGTACCGCTGTGCAGTCTATGTAGTCTAGTTTATGTAGTCTAGTAATTTTTTATAACTATCCAAGCAGTCAAAACTTAATGAAAAAAAGTTAAACTTAGAAAATTTTTTCTGGACGTCTTGAAAGTCCTTCCTACTGTTGAGACATGCGCTGCAGCAGGGCTTTCATGTCTAAGTTAAAACATAGCATGGAAATGTGGCCTAAAAGAAATTTGTGAGTAAATAAAATTTGATGTATACTTTAATCAGATGAAAGTGTAAAAACTTTCATATTATTAAAATAGTCTCCTCTTGTTCCGTTAACATGAAAAGGAGATTGTATATTTATGTATGCAAGTCAGAAAATCTCTAATAAAGTGAGCAACTGAGCTGCAGAACACTAGTCATGAAAGCCCAATATACAATGAAAACAATGATTGCTCAGCTGTGAAAATAATTTTTGGAGTCAAGTAAAATGTTAAGCTTGTTAGCGTTTGCTTACTAAGTAGGTTAATGCTGTTTAGAAAATGACCAGTTGCAAAGACAAAGACAATGCTGAAGTGAATGTTTGCATGACTTGCTTTTAGTTTTGCTTGCTCCTTTCTGATTAAATATTTTTCCCCCTCCTAAATGCAGGGCTTCAGATAACAGGGAGCGTGCTTATGAACATAGTGCCTATGGACACCATGAACGGGGGACGGGAGGATTTGATCGGACAAGACATTACGATCAGGATTACTATAGAGATCCTCGAGAGCGGACTTTACAACATGGGCTCTATTACGCTTCTCGGAGTCGAAGTCCAAATCGCTTTGATGCTCATGACCCCCGATACGAACCTAGGGCTCGCGAGCAGTTTACACTGCCCAGTGTGGTACACAGGGATATCTACAGGGATGATATTACCCGGGAGGTACGAGGCAGAAGGCCAGAGCGGAATTACCAGCACAGCAGGAGTCGGTCACCACATTCATCCCAGTCTAGAAATCAGTCTCCTCAGAGACTGGCTAGCCAAGCGTCTAGACCCACAAGGTCCCCTAGCGGCAGCGGCTCTAGAAGTAGATCCTCCAGTAGTGATTCAATCAGCAGCAGCAGTAGTACCAGCAGTGACAGGTAGGTTAACAGCCTTTTGTTATAACAGATGAGCTAGCTTTAAACAAATTCTCAACAATCAGTGGGAATGGTTTCAGCATAGTATGATTTTTTAAAGTAATCTTGGATCATATATGTATGTAATCAGTAAAGAAACTGGCATGTGGCCATTGAATTAACTGTTCTAAGTACTCGAAGTTAAGTGATGATTTGCAAAGTGCTGTTTCATCCTCCAGATGCACAGTATTAAAATTAAATGATCAAAGAGGAAGGGAGGTGGTGACTCTAGCTGTGCAAGGCAAATCTTGTGACACTGAAAATATGGTATCTCTTTAACATTTTTAATTTTGTAGGTGTATAATACCAATTTATTTCTATTATTTTGATTGAAGATTTGTAAAAGCTGTTTGGTTAAATATGTATTGATGAAATATAATATTGTTGACACATTTATTATCAATGACTAGATCAACTTATGAACAAATTTTAGCTAATTTTAACATCAGGGTGGTAGCCAATTTATAAACTCAAGTAGAAAAGCTTCCTTTGAATGCAGGTTGTAACTTTACTGTTCTGTAAACTGATCTCACTAGTTGAGAATTTCTTTCTACAAATATATATATATATATTTTTTAAAGACAGTCTCACTCTGTCACCGAGGCTGGAGTGCAGTGGTGTAGTCTTGGCTCACGGCAACCTCTGCCTCCTGGGTTCCAGCAGTCCTCCTGCCCCAGCCTCCCAGGTAGCTGGGATTACAAACATGTGCCACCACGCCTGACTAATTTTGTATTTAGTAAAGATGAGGTTTTGCCATGTTGGCCAGGCTGTTCTTGAACTCCTGACCTCAAGTGATTTGCCCACCTCATCCTCCCAAATTGCTGGGATTACAGGCATGAGCCAGAGTGCCCAGCCAAAAAGTTTTATTTGAAAAGCGAAAATAGTAAGTTGAGGGTAACCTTAATAAGAAACTTAGCTTCAAACCTAGTTATATGGATTTTGAAATCACAGATCTAGGTATGTGGTATAGATTATCCTGTAAGTAATCTAGGATAAGTTATTTATGTTCTTCAGGTCTCAGCTTTCCCTCTTTTTTTTTTTTTTTTTTTTTTTGAGATGGAGTCTCGCTCTTGTCACCTAGGCTGGAGTGCAATGGCGTGATCTTGGCTCACTGCACCCTCCACCTCCTGGGTTCAAGTGAGTCTTCTGCCTCAGCTTCCCATGTAGCTGAGATTACAAGCACCCATCACCACGCCAGGCCAATTTTTGTATTTTTAGTAGAAACGGGGTTTTACCGTGTTGGCCAGGCTGGTCTCTAACTCCTGACCTCAGGTGATCCACCTGCCTTGGCCTCCCAGAGTGTTGGGATTACCAGTGTGAGCTACCGCGCCTGGCCAAGCTTTCTTATTTTTAATAAGGACCTTAATAAAGTTATTGTGAAAATTAAAATGAACACTTAATGTAAAATGCTTACTTTGATACCTAGTATATGTTAAAAAAATGCTGCTATTCAATTTGTTAATCCCACATGTCCTACTTTTCAATTTAGGTGGTATATATTTAAAATTTACAGTCAAATTCTTTGACCTGATTAAAAGGCTCAGATTACTTTTCTTTTGCCTGCTTAAAATTAATTTAAGCAAATGGTCATGTAGTTGAATGTCTGTTTTTAGGCTTCCTGAATTTTCTTATTCAAAATAATACATGAAAACATTTTGTTTATCCCTCTGCCTATCTAGATATAATTCAAACATTCTGGGAGATTTGCATATTAAAATGAAACAAGCACCTAGTTTAGGAAGTCATGAAAGTTACGTTCTATGCCCAGCTTTCAAGCCCTGTGACATGGATGAAAACTCTTAACTTCTTTTGATTTTATTTGGTGTGCTGTCTAGATAAATGATTGATGAAATTCATTTGAACCCTATAAACTAGTTATAAAATCGTGTTCCACTTTTTTTCTGCATAGAATTGTCTAAAATACTCAAGTTTTAGTCATTTTCCACAAACCTACCTCATTAAAAAGCTGCAACTGCATTCCATTGGATCAAAACTTATTGAAAAGGTGTTGAGGCACTGGGCGTGATGGCTCACTCACGCCTGTAATCCCGGCACTTTGGGAGGCTGAGGCAGGTGGATCACCTGAGGCCAGGAGTTTGAGACCAGCCTGGCCAACATGGTGAAACCCTGTCTCTACTAAAAATACAAAAATTAGCCAGGCATGGTGGCACATGCCTGTAATCACAGTTACTCAGGAGGCTGAGACAGGAGAATTGCTTGAATTCGGGAGGTGGAGGTTGCAGTGAGCAAGCCACTGCACTCCAGCCTGGGTGACAGAGATGATGAGACTCTGTCTCAAAAAAAAAAAAAGAAAAGAAAAGAAAAAAGAAAAGAAAAGGTGCTGAGGCTGGGCAAAGTGGCTCACGCCTGTAATTCCAGCACACTGGGAGGCTGAGGTGGGTAGATCACTTGAGGTCAGGAGTTCGAGACCAGCCTGGTCAATGGTGAAACCCTGTCTCTACTAAAAATACAAAAATTATCTGGAGGTGGTGATGGTTGCTTTTTATTCCAGCTACTCAGGAGGCTGAGGCAGAAGAATAGCTTGAGCCCAGGAGGCGGAGGTTGCAGTGAGCTGAGATAGCTAGAGGAGAATGATGCCTTCAGAGTAGCATTATACTTTGATGGGAGTATAATGGATCTGCCCTCAGAACTGCAGGCTCAGAAGCTTGAACCCAGAGGTGATCTGATGAATTTGATGGAGCTTAATCCCTGCTCATGTAATTAAAAAAAAAAAAAAAGCAGCTGTATGCTTCTAAATATTTGCCCTCAGAAAGATAACTGCTAGAAGGGTAGGATGCACTTAGAAAATCTGCCTGGGGAGTAAATTACAATAAAAAAGTTAGTGAGAAAGAGGATTTTTGATGATTATTTTATCAAGTTAGGGTAGCTAGATGTATTCATTTATATACCAAAGGCTACAACCTAGAAGTCTAGAGGGTGACATCTGACCAGCAGACAAATTTTTTTTTTTTTTGAGGCGGAGTCTCGCTCTGTCACCCAGGCTGGAATGCAGTGGCACGATCTCGGCTCACTGCAAGCTCCGCCTCCTGGGTTCACACCATCTCCTGCCTCAGCCTCCCGAGTAGCTGGGACTACAGGTGCCCGCTACCACGCCCGGCTAATTTTTTGTATTTTTAGTAGAGATGGGGTTTCACCGTGTTAGCCAGGATGGTCTTGATCTCCTGACCTCGCCATCCGCCCGCCTCGGCCTCCCAAAGTGCTGGGATTACAGGCGTGAGCCACCGCGCCTGGCCCAGCAGACAAATTTAATTCACCTTGTATAGTGTTTTAAATTTAAATTATTGCCAGTGTTTAAAAAATTGGAATTTCCACCTAAAAGGCCAGATTTGGGCTCTTGTATGTTTTTTTCCCTCTGATTTGCACTGTAGGACCATACCTGACAAGGAAGTAAGGCATACTGAGATCTGCTGGTTGAAGGCACCTTCTTACCGTGGGCTTGGGGAAGAATCACTGAGAGATTCTTGCTCTGTTACCACTTTCTTATGTCTGTGTAGATTCTTCCTTTTTATAAATCACTATATATTTTTTCCCTTCTGAGAGGTTATAGAGCATTTACTTAGGTTATTGGTTTCATTTCATATATAGTCATATTTTCTAGAGCTAACAGATTTCAACCCTATATTTACATGTTGCTTTTAGTGAGTTACTTGAACCTCATTCATTAACTTATTGATTCCTTCTAGTTTCACTGATGTGACAAATTTTATGTAATTATAGCTTTTTTTTTTTTTTTTTTGAGACAGGGTCTCACTCTCGCCCAGGCTGGAGTGCAGTGGTGCAATCTTGGCTCACTGCAACCTCTGCCTCTCAGGTTCAAGCGATTCTCTTGACTCAGCCTCCTGAGGAGCTGGGATTACAGGCACTGCCACCATGCCCGGCTAATTTTTGTATTTTTTAGTAGAGACAGGGGTTTCACTACGTTGGCTAGGCTGATCTCGAACTCCTGACCTCAAGTGATCCACCCACCTCAGCCTCCCAGAGTGCTGGGATTACAGGCATGAGCCACTGTGCCCGGCCAATGATAGCTTTTGTATCTATACATAAAAAGAACAGTGAGATAAATATTTTGACTGCTGGGAAGACCTGATAGGTAGCATTTGGTTAGGCTATGAAGGATATGCAGGACTTCAACAAGAAGAGAGGAGGTTTAGGCTAGACAGGGAACACTGTGGGCAGAAGGAACAACCTGAGGTGGAAGGATGTTCTGAGCATAGCAGATAATTTAGAATGACTTAACTGTGGTAATGATTTTTTTTTTTTTATTTTGAAGAGACAGAATCCTGCTCTGTTGCCCAGGCTGCTGGAGTGCAGTGGTCATAGCTCCTGGGCTCAAACCATCCTCCTGTTTCAGTCTCCTGAGCAGCTGGGATTATAGGTGCACATCACTCACACCTTGCTAATTTTTAAATTTTTTGTAGAGACAAAGTCTCACTTTGTTGTCCAGGCTGGTCTCGAGCTCCTGGCTTCAAGCGATCTTCCTTCCTCTGCCTCCCAAGTGCTAGGATTACAGGTGTGAGCCATCACGCCCAGCTTTTGGGTTTTATTCTGTATGCAGAGAGGGCCATTAAAAGATTTAAGAAAGGAGATAGCTTGTTGAGATCTCTGCTTTAGAAAGGCAACTGGTGACTTATCCATAATATCTGTTTTTCCTACTCTTGGTACCTCAGAGAAGGAAAATTTGGAACAGGTGGGAGAGACATTGTATTAAGAATCAGATTATCCTGATGTGTAAAAAGCAGAATGAACTTTCTGGTGATATGAAAGAACAAGACTGAGTGGCCTGAATGCATATCACAGAACCTAGTATGTTGCCTTTCTCAGAATACATGTCCAATAAGTAGTTGAAATACTTAGATACAGTTCTTAGTTAACATGAAGGATAAAGCAAAATTGATGTAGATAGCTAAAAGTTTTTGTCATTTAAATTGTGATTGAAGCAAGTGTACAGAAATAATCCTCTGGTGTTCAGTTTACCCATTATTCCCTTTTATCAGATGTTCTCTTTTCCTCTTTAATTATATTGAATTCAAAGTGTAATATTTTGAGATGTTATGAAATTCAGAATGTTCAGTTTTCCTTTTGGAAGAAATAAGTTATTTCTTGTGATCTTTAAAACTTGTGAAACTGTGACATTCCTAAAAGTCCTTTAAAGATGTTTAAAGTTAGCACTCGTATAGTGGACAAAATATAGCTTGGTTTTACCTATGGAAACAAGTTTGTCTTCTGTCTCCATGACTGATGGGGAAATTAATCACCCTCCATCCTTATTAATAGTTACAGTTTTGATGAAGAGATTGCTAGTGAGGTATTTCAGATGAGTAAACATGGGATTAATGGCAGTCTAGTTGTGAAGTCCTTATAAATAACACATCTACTGTTTCTGCAAAACCATTTACAGTATTTAACTGGTGAGAACTGGGCCTTCATGGCTCCATGTGCTGCTATGTACTGCTCGACGTCTTTTTGTTTCTCTGTCATGGCCGTTTATTGAGCCACATTTCCTTTCAACAGAACATTTTAAATGCATAAATTCCACAGAAGCATTTATTTTAAAATCCCTTGATTGAAGTTGAACATACTTTATTTCTATAGTTCCCTATTATTGGATTCCCCCCCCCCCCATCAAGTTGTAAGAATTTCCTTTAGGCCAGGTGCAGTGGCTCACACCTGTAATCCAGCACGTTGGGAGGTTGAGGCGGGTAGATCATGAGGTCAGGAATTCACGATCAGCCTGGCCAAGATGGTGAAACCCCATCTCTACTAAAAATACAAAAATTAGCCAGGTGTAGTGGCGGGCGCCTGTAATCCCAGCTACTGTGGTGGCTGAGGTGCGAGAATCGCTTGAACCTGGGAGATGGAGGTTGCAGTGAGCCAAAATCGTACCACTGCACTCCAGCCTGGGCAACAGAGCAAGACTCCATTTCAAAAAAAAAAAAAATTCTTATTTGCCACGAGCCAAGGAATGCACAGGTACTAACTAGATGGTGTGGACAGCTGACGCAAACTGGGCATATACAATGGGACACACCTGTACTAGGATGAAAGGCACAGCCTAGAGGGCTGGCAGGTGTTGGGTAATGCTCAAGTTTCAGAGTGATGGCAGAAGAGTAGGTTGGTAGGCCCTCATGGCTCTGCTTGGCAGCATCACAGGCCACAGCCCCCCTGGGGCTCTTGGTTCCCCCAGGGTCCAACCAAGTCTGAGTCATGGGGCTAGGATGAAGTTTCCCTTCCCTCCTCAGCAGGAAACCCCCTTCTTCCCAGAAGAGAGAGGGGAAAGGAGACAGTGGGTGACAGGGTCACTGCACCCACCAGAGATTGGAATTTTAAAGCAAGCTTTCTTCTTAAATAGATTTTAAAAATTAGAATGAGCTGATTTTTTAAAAATGTATTTCTCACATTTTCATTATATAGTTGTTACATTATTAAAATTTATTTTGCATTGTCATAAGCTAGAAGATATAAGGGAGAAGCTTGGGAACAGGAATGGGGGAAAGAAAGACACATACACACAGTTCCGGGACGGGGAAGCAGACATGTGAAACCCTTTGTGGTGTTTGCATAAAGTAACAAGGAAAGCATATAGAAGAACTTAAAGTAACCAGACTTTTCAGCTCTTATGCCATGTTAAGATACGGAAAGTCTTATGTCTGTCTCTTCTCCAGTGTGTTAGCTTTGCATTAGAACGATGTACTTTTTTTCTTTTTTTTGAGACGGAGTCTTGTGTTGTTGCCCAGGCTAGAGTGCGGTGGTGTGATCTCGCCTCACTGCAACCTCCACCTCCCGGGTGGAGCAACTCACGCCTCAGCCTCCTGAGTAGCTGGGACTACAGGCATGCGCCACCACATCTGACTAATTTTTTGGCTAATAGGATTACATGTGTGAGCCACTGTGCCCGGCCTACAACAATTTACTTTTTAATTGAAAGGGAAATGAAAGTATTTCTTATTACTGATGGTATTCTTTGCACAACCTGTCTGTATATTTTTTTAAAATTACATATACTGAGTAAAGTATATCAAAAGTTATCTATAACCCTATTACTTTTTTCCTAATGTTAGACAATTTAAGATTCTTTTTTTTTTTTTTTTTTTGAGACAGAGTCTTGTTCTGTCGCCCAGGCTGGAGTGCAGTGGCGTGATCTCGACTTCCTGCAAGCTCCGCCTCCTGGGTTCACGCCATTCTCTTGCCTCAGCCTCCCAAGTAGCTGGGCCTACAGGCGCCCACCACCCCGCCCAGATAATTTTTTGTATTTTTAGTAGAAATGGGGGTTTCATCATGTTAGCCAGGATGGTCTCGATCTCCTGACCTTGTGATCTGCCCGCTTTGGCCTCCCAAAGTGCTGGGATTACAGGCATGAGCCACAGCGCTCGGCTTGTTTTATGGGTTAACAGTAATTAGAATATTTAATGAATTCTGGATTTTAACAACAGATATAAGGTAATAAAAAGGAATATGACCCTTTTAACTTAAAAAAGCATGAAAGTCTGTAGTCTAATAAGCATTTTTTTCTGTAAAGACCAAATCTGCAAATCATGAACAATTTAGATATTATATATTATAGTTTCTTTCCTAGAGGGGGAATTTTACTCACATATCCTTTTGTCTTTTCTTGAGGAGATTTTGCGGTTAACTTATTTTAGTTAGGAGAAATTATTTTCTTCCAAGTTCAAGTAGAAAATTTTTCAAAAATGCTGTCATTTTTGTAGTCTTGTGAAAGAATGTGGATGAGGCTATAAAGGTGAGGAAAACCATTAAGAATGGTGGCATTGTATGTATCAAAGTGACAATGTACCTTCCATTTCTCTCTCTCTTTTTTTAAAAACAGGTATGTGCATTCAGGTGTCAATTGGGAGAAGGAATGCTAATTTTATTACCTGGCTGTACAGTTTGTTACGATACGTGGCATGTGCTGGGAACTGCCAGACATAGCAGCAGTTTTAAAATATATATGAAGTAAAAGTCAATTCCTTTCCTTTTCCTTTTCCTTTTGTTTTTCTTTTTCTTTCTTTCTTTTTTGTTTTTTTAAAGGCAGAGTCTTACTTCGTCACCGGGCTGGAGTGCAGTGGTGCAATCTAAACTGACTGCAACCTCTGCCTCCCAGGTTCAAGCGATTCTCTTGCCTTAGCCTCCTTAGTAGGTGGATTACAGGTTGTGCCACCAGCTAATTTTTGTATTTTTTAGTAAAGATGGGGTTTCGCCGTGTTGACCACCCAGGCTAGTCTCAAATTCCTGGCCTCAAGTGATCCATCTGCCTCCGCCTCCCAAAGTGCTGGGATTACAGGCATAAGCCACTGAGCCTGGCCTAAAAGTCAGTGTTTTAAAGTATTAAACAAATTAATAATTAGTGATCATTTTTCGGTGATGATCATAGAAACAAATTTGTCTGATTTATTATCAAAAGTTACCTATAATAATGAATAGACAAATAATTTCTGGATTCAGTGGTAGATATAATTTTGTTTTGCAGGTTTGTGATTCTTTTTTGTTTTTTTTTGAGATGGAGTCTCGCTCTGTTGCCCAGGCATGAGCCACCACGCCCAGCCCATTCTTTGATTTTAATTAGTTTGTTCTGCTTCATTATTACTTTTTTAGATCGTCTAGAGGTTTCAAAAGGGAGAATTTCTTGCTGAAAATTAGTGTTATGAATAAAACATATTCATTGCTTTGGACCTTTCCAACTGTTACATGAAGTTTCTTTTTAAGCATACAAGAGGAAGCGTACGTGGAGTTTCTGTCTCGACGTTTATAATTATTCTTTGTGATGGACTCCTGTAAGAGCCAATTAATGGTTTTATTGACTGTGTATGATTAAGTATGCTCTTTCCTTAAAATATGTATATCTAAATTCTTTAAAAAGTTACCTACTTGGAAGGGTTAGGGAAGAAAAAGAGAACAGCAGGCATATTAGTGTCTGTAATACTTGAGAAACATTAAGTCTTGCCTCATTTTGAGTGGCTCTCTTAAATACTTTACAAAAGAATAAGCATTTGCTTGTTCCCTGCTTAATGCTATTTTGGTACTGTTTAGCAGCATGGAATAAATGTTCAGCAGTGTGTGCTTTGGACAAGAAACACACCAAAAAAAACCTTTTTTTCCCATCAGTGGCAGACAAACTGCAGAGGTCACTGAAGAGCCCACATTTTGGAAACACATTATTTTTTTTGGCTGCTGTATTGCTTGCATCGTTTGTTATTGCGCAATAAGCAACACACAACCTTCTGTTTTAGGGGGTCATATTAGCCAGCCAAGCCTTTTTTGTGCTAAATATGGAACATGGAAGAGTACTTACTTAATTGTTCTGGTAGGCATAGCTCTCATAATGGATACCTGTAAATAGGTCTGTTTCCTTTCTGGATTTCCTTTTTTGGTCAAATACAGCATTTTAGTAAAGTTTTGTTTTTTTGGTTTATTTTAGATGTGTAGGTGTTGTCAGCTGCAGGGTCTTGTACAGAATAGGCATTCCATTTTGGAAACAAGTACTGGGCTGACCCATATTGCTGAAGTGGGAACCTTGCTTTTAATTAGGATGCTCGACTGCAGAGGAATGAGAACCAGGTAGCCTTAGCTCTGGAAGCAGATGAGAAGCGCTCATCTGGGCAGCTCCTGCGTCTGAATATTGTGGGGGAAAATAGGAACTGTTGTTTGTGACTCGAACCAGCCTAAACTGGAACCATCCAGTTTGAGTTGGCTGCTTGCCACCTCCCGGAGGCTTCCTTGTTTTGCCAGAGTTTCTCCACAGCCCTCAGTCCAGGGGCGGGGCGCAGGGACCCGGCTGCTGCATGGTGACTGGGCCAGGCAGTGGGAGGGGCAGGACGGCTGTGCCTTAGTGTTCCTGGAGAGGAGGATTTCAGATCTAGCCAGGGTGAACGCCCGACTGCAAGCTGGTACAAACTCTATTTTTAATACATCTTTCTGTTATTAACCCTTGCTTTAATGGTAACTTTTAGTCTTCTACCTTTTAGAAGCTACGGCTTCTGTAAAACTGCTTCTGCACTGCCAGTGCTTGGCCACATCACAACATGGTCAGCATTTGGTGACAAGGAGTTTATTCCCAAAGTCCCCAGGAGCGTTGCTTTTAGTTAGGTTAGTCCATTTGAAATAAAGAACTGTCCCTCTCACCGCTTCTCATTCTTACCAATTAGGTTGTACTGAGGTTTTTTATTTTGGTTTCTTAGGTGGAAGGAATTAAAATAGGTTTTGGTGGCAGAGTTGTGACATGACATGATGTCTTGTGGGTTTTAATTTACTCTGGATGATTGATTGATTGATTTTTGAGATAGGTTCTTGCTCTGTCGCCCAGGCTGGAGTGCAGTGGTAATTTGCACATTTGCAGCCTTGACTTCCTGGGCTCAAGCTATCATTGCACCTGAGCCGCCCAAGTAGCTGGGATTACAGCCACACACCACCACGCTGGGCTAATTTTTGTATTTTTTGTAGAGATGGGGTCTCACTGTGTTGTCCAGGCTGGTCTTGAACTCCTAGGCTCAAACTATCCACTTGCCTTTGCCTCCCAAAGTGCTGGGATTACAGGTGTGAGCTGTGCCTGGCCTGAATTTTTTTTTTTTTTTGAGACGGAGTCTTGCTCTGTCACCCAGGCTGGAGTGCAGTGGCACGATCTCAGCTCACTGCAAGCTCCGCCTCCCGGGTTCACGCCATTGTCCTGCCTCAGTCTCCCGAGTAGCTGGGACCACAAGCGCCCGCCACCATGCCCGGCTAATTTTTTGTATTTTTAGTAGAGATGGGGTTTCACCGTGTTGGCCAGGATGGTCTCGATCTCCTGGTCTCGATCTCCTGACCTCGTGATCCGCCTGCCTCAGCCTCCCAAAGTGCTGGGATTACAGGCGTGAGCCACCGCGCCTGGCCGAAAAAAATTTTTAACGTTGCTAAAAATCAGAAAGTCAAGCCTGGTGTGATGGTATGTTCCTGTAGCTTCTCTGGAAGTTGATGTGGGAGGCCTGGTGTTTGAGACATAGCAAGACCTCATCTCTTAAAAAAAATAACAAGTCCTTCAGGTACGGTGGCTCACACCTGTAATCCCAGCAGTTTGGGAGGCTGAGGCGGGTGGATCACTTGAGGTCAGGAGTTTGAGACCAACCTGGCCAACATGGTGAAACCCAGTCTCTACGAAAAAAATACAAAAATTAACTGGGCATGGTGGTATGGTGGGCGCCTATAATCCCAGCTGCTCAGGAGGCGGAGGCAGGAGAATAGCTTGAGCCCTGGAGGCAGAGGTTGCAGCGAGCCAAGATTGCACCACTGCACTCCAGCTTGGGTGACTGAGGGACACTCTGTCTCAATAAAAACCCCAAAATTAAAAATAATAACAAGTAATTAGGCAGATTAAAGTTTTAAATAACAAATTTTATTTTATTTATCTTTTTTTTTGAGACGGGGTCTCACTCTGTCACCCAGGCTGGAGTGCAGTGGTGCTGTCTCAGCTCACTGCAACCTCCACCTCCTGGGTTCAAGCGATTCTCTTGTCACAGCCTCCTGAAAACAACAAATTTAAAAATAAAAACTGCCATGTCAAATTGTATTTGTTTGACTTGGAAGCAAAGTATGTAAACTCTTTTTTTTTTAAATTTTATTATTTTTTTTTGAGGCAAGAGTCTTGCTCTGTTGCCCAGGCGGGAGTGCAGTAGCATGATCTCGGTTCACTGCAACCTCCACCTCCCAGGTTCAAGTGGTTCTTCTGCCTCAGCCTCCCTAGTAGCTGGGATTACAGGCGCACGTCACCACGCCCGGCTAATTTTTGTATTTTTAATAGAGACAGGGTTTCGCCATATTGGTCAGGCTGGTCTCGAACTCCTGACCTCAGGTGATCCGCCCAGCTTTGCCTCCCAAAGTGCTGGGATTATAGGCATGAGCTACCACACCCAGCCAAAGTATGTAAACTCTTTTTTTTTTTTGAGACAGTGTTTTGCTCTTGCTGCCCAGGCTGGAGTACAATGGCGCGATCTCGGCTCACCACGACCTCCACCTTCCGGGTTCAAGTGATTCTCCTGCCTCAGTCTTCGGAGTAGCTGGGATTACAGACATGCGCCACCATGCCCAGCTAATTTTGTATTTTTAGTAGAGACGGGGTTTTGCCATGTTGGTCGGCTGGTCTTGAACTCCTGACCTTAGGTGAATCACCTGCCTCGGCCTCCCAAAGTGCTGGGATTACAGGCATGAACCACTGCGCCCGGCCAATCATTTTTACTTATGGTAAAACTTTACTCATTGCAGTTTAGGTGATCTTGTTCTTTCCTTATATCTCTTTTGGGGTGTTTGTACTTGGAAGTTCTCTATGGTCATTCTTAGAAGCCAAGGCACAAATTTACCTTGCCCCAAACAAGGAATCATGCATGTCCAGAAATTAAGGAAAACGTAGCAATTCTCATTTTAAAATTAACATTAGCATTTTCTTTCTTTCTTTTTTTTTTTTTTTGAGACGGGGTTTTTTGCCTTTATCACCCAGGCTGGAGTGCAATGGCGTGATTTCGCCTTGCTGCAACCTCCGCCTCCCAGGTTCAAGCAGTTCTCCTGCCTCAGCCTCCTGAGTAGCTGGGATTGCAGGCATGTGCCACCACGCCCAACTAATTTTTGTATTTTTAGTAGAGATGGGGTTTCACCATGTTGGTCAGACCAGTGTCAAACTCCTGACCTCCAGTGATCTGCCCACCTCGACCTCCCAAAGTGCTGGGATTACAGGCATGAGCCACTGCGCCTGGCCAACATTAGCATTTCCTGAAGTTCAGAATTAGCTGAGGTTTTATTCTTTATACAAGCACCCTTCTATCAATCTGTGTCTTAGAGTACAAACTGAATTGCCTTTAAAGGGTAGTCTTGCTGTCCATTCCTGTGTGAGAAAATGGAAAGAGCACTCTCTGGTCATTTACTTACTTATTAGTTATTCATTAAGTTATATGCTACTGGAGTTTACTGGTGCTGGAAATTGTGATATCTCTATAGAACACCTTTTTTTTTTTTTCCATTATTTGAGATGGAGTCTCATTCTGTTGCCCAGGCTGAAGAGCAATGGCGCGATCTTGGCTCACTACAATCTCCATCTCCCGGGTTCAAGTGATTCTTCTGCCTCAGCTTCCCGAGTAGCTGGGATTACACGTGCCTGCCACCATGCCCGGCTAATTTTTGTATTTTTCAGTAGAGATGGGGTTTCACCATGCTGGCCAGGCTGGTCTCGAACTCCCAACCTCAGGTGATCCACCCGCCTCGGCCTCCCAAAGTGCTGGGATTACAGGCATGAGCCACCGCACCCGGCCTATAGAATGTCTTTCCAAATCCACTTTGTACTATAAATAAACTTCCTATGTCCAGGTAGACAAAACAGTAAGTGAAATAGCTTTAAAAATGTCTTTGTAGAGTTCGTTTCTAAGAATTTCACTCATCCTCTAAAAACTTTCATTTGGTATGGAAGAGAGATGTAGATTAGAAATATATGCTAAGATGAGGGCAGTAAAACATTTTCTTACAAATAGGTGGGAACACATTATATACAGTTCAATAAAATCAGGTTGACATTTTTATTTTTATTTTTCAAGTGATCTAGGCTCACTGCAACTTCCGCCTCCCGGGTTCAAGCGATTTTCCTGCCTCAGCCTCCCGAGTAGCTGGGATTACAGGCACGCACCACCACACCCAGCTAATTTTTGTATTCTTAGTAGAGACTGAGTTTCACCATGTTGGCCAGGCTGGTCTCGAACTCTTGACTTTATGATCCGCCCACCCTGACCTCCCAAAGTGCTGGGATTATAGGCATGAGCCACCGTGCCCGGCCTGGTTGGTATTTTTAGATTTTGACTCAGGTTTTTTTTTTTTTTTTTTTTAAATACTGGGTCTTGCTCTGCTTCCCAGGCTGGAGTGCAATCTCTGCTCACTGCAACTTCCACTATAAAATTCACCCATTTAAGTGGACAGTTAATGCTTTTTAATACATTTACAGCATTTTGCAACCATCACCATAATGAAACTAGTGCATTTTCATGACCCCGAAAAGAAGCCTCATACCCGTTAGCAGTTACTCTCCATTCTTTTTCTCCTCCAGCCCAAGGCAACTACTAATCTATCTCTATAGCCTATTCTGGACATTTAATAGAAGGAAAATCATACCATATTGTGGTCTTTTGTGACTGGCTTCTTTCACTTAATATGTTTTTGCAGTTCATCCATGTTATAGCATTGATCAGTACTGGTGCACTGAATAGCCACATTTCAAGTACTCAATAGCCACATGTGACTAGTGGCTGCAGTACTGGATATCCTAGCTAGAAACAAAAACCTCCCTAATAAACCAGCACATCATCCTTCAGGAGAAAATGGTAGGCCTTTGTAATGCTTAAGCGTAGCCCAGAAATATATGTGTATGGGTTTTAACAAAGAAATTCCGTTTATAGGAGCTAACACTTAGAGGTTTAGCACATTTGGAAATAATTGCTATGAAAAAAATTTTTTTTTAGAGGCAGTCTTGCTCTGTCACCCTGGCTGGAGTGGTGGTGCAATCATGGCTCACTGCAACCTTGAACTCCTGGGCTCAAGGGATCCCCTCACCTCAGCCTCCTAAGTAGCCGAGACTATAGACATGCCACCACACTTAGCTAAATTTTTTTTTTTTTTTTTGAGATGGAGTCTGGCTCTGTCGCCCAGGCTGGAGTGTAGTGGCACCATCTTGGCTCACTGCAAGGTCCGCCTCCTGGGTTCACGCCATTCTCCTGCCTCAGCCTCCCGAGTAGCTGGGACTACAGGCACCCGCCACCACGCCTGGCTAATTTTTGTATTTTTAGTAGAGGTGTGGTTTCACCATGTTAGCCAAGATGGTCTTGATCTCCTGACCTCGTGATCCGCCCACCTCAGCCTCCCAAAGTGCTGGGATTACAGGCTTGAGCCACCGCGCCTGGCCTTGTTTTTTGTTTTTAAGAGATAGGGTCTCGCTATGTTGCCCAGGCTGGTCTAGGACTCATGACCTCAAGTGATCCTCCTGCCTTGGACTCCCAAAGCACTGGAATTACATGCATGAGCCACTGTACCTGGGCTAATATAAAAACCATTAAGAAAAACTAATGTCATGGTGTCATGTTGATACATTCACATATATCTCAGTAGAACTGTTTAAAAATACACACATCAAGTTCTGGAGACCTGGTTTAAAAAAAAAAAGCTTATTTATGTTGGCTACATGTTCAAACGATATTTTGAATATATTAGGTTAAATAAAGCATATTACTACATTAATTACGTCTGTTTCTTTTTACCTTTTTTTTTTTTTTTTTTGAGATGGAGTCTCGCTCTGTGGCCCAGGCTAGAGTGCAGTGGCCAGGCTGGAGTGCAGTGGCATAATCTCGGCTCACTGCAAGCTCCGCCTCCCGGGTTCACGTCATTCTCCTGCCTCAGCCTCCCGAGTAGCTGGGACTATAGGCACCTGCCACCACGCCCGGCTAATTTTCTTTTTGTATTTTTAGTAGAGATGGGGTTTCACCTTGTTAGCCAGGGTGGTCTCGATCTCCTGACCTCGTGATCCGCCCACCTCTGCCTCCCAGAGTGCTGGGATTACAGGCGTGAGCCACTGCTCCCAGCTCTTCTTTTTACTTTTTAAAATATGACTATTTGAAAATTAAAATTTTGTGGCTTATATTTCTACTGGACAGTGCTCTTCTAGAAGCAAGCTCTATTAAGCTGTAATGTCACAAAATAATTTGTGTATCAATTTAGTGCTTTTCATTTTGTTTAAAGACAAATAGAGTTTGTTATTTTTCTTTTTTTAAATTCCCTAAACCCTTCTATTCTCTTGGAAATGATGGGTTAATAGAAAAGCCTCTTGGGACTGTTATGCCTAAAATATAAACTGAACTACTTCCAGATTCCATCTTCAACACTTCAGGTGTTGGTCAGGCTAAAATGCCTGTTTGTTTCCAGGGTGGCTGAGGGAATGGCTCAACCGAAATATTTATTTCAAAGTCCAGGTTCTAGGCTTAGAAATATGTTAATATCAAAGCCCCTAAATAAATTAATTTCCCAAGAAGAAAATCAAATAATCTTAACCAGAGTAAATTTATTTTTAAAATTTAAAAAACAACTTTCGGCAGGGCACGGTGGCTCACGTCTGTAATCCCAGCACTTTAGGAGGCTGAGGCAGGCAGATCACCTGAGGTCAGGAGTTCAAGACCAGGCTGGTCAGCATGGCGAAACCCCATCTCTATTAAAAATACAAAATTAGCTGGGCGTGGTGGCATGCACCTGTAATCCCAGCTACTCAGGAGGCTGAGGCAGGAGAATCGTTTGAACCCAGGAGGTGGAGGTTGCAGTGAGCTGAGATTGCGCCATTGCACTCCAGCCTGGGCAACAAGAGTGAAACTCTGTCTCAAAAAACAACAACAACAACAAAAACACTTTCATCTGATGATCATTTTTAAGTGATGGCTAGTACTTTTGATAGAGGTTTAAAATATGTCTGTTTACATACTGGTGCTAATAGACTGGAATTCAGTTATTGGAATTGGAAGACAGAAATAATACACATCTGTGTTGCTTTTAGGCATCATTTGTATAACCCAAACTGGAGGAGTTCTGTGATTCTTTATATGTTATTTTCAATGGCCGTAGGGAGGGGCAGATTAGCTTCCTGAATATGCTGTGTCATGGTGTGTGGAGCCATCTTGGACTGTAGCTTTGTATCTGTCACTGGAAGAAACTGCAGAGAAGTAATTATATTTAAGCAGAAGAATTTTAGCCTGAGGTTTCTTACTGAGTAATTTGTAGTCATTTATAAATAAACAAAAAAGTATACCAAATAGCGGATGGCTTAGGCTTTCTGGTAGGGAGTTAGGTGCCTTTGTAACTCCTTGTCCCTGCAACTGCCCTAATGGAGAGTTCAGAAGCAGGAAATAGCAAACTTCTTTTTCATTCTGGATAGAGAGGAGATGTAATTAGTATCAAAGTTAAATTGAAAAAAGGCCAGTATGCTCAAGCCTGGGCAATAGAGTGAGACCCTGTCTCTTAAAAAAAACAAAAAAAAGCAAGCCAATTGCAGTGGCTCCCGCCGTAATCCCAGCACTTTGGGGGAGGCTAAGGCTTGAGGATCACTTGAGGCCAGGAGTTTGAGATCAGCCTGGTCAACATGGCAAAACCCCGTCTCTACTAAAAACACAAAAATTAGCCGGGTGTGGTGGCATGTGCCTGTAATCCTAGCTACTTGTGGCTGAAGCTTAAGAATCGCTTGAACCCAGGAAATGGAGGTTGCAATGAGCCAAGATTGCACTACTGCACTGCAGCCTGGGCGACAGAAAAGGCAAAAACCTCAAACTTCAAATTTGCTTGTGGGTTTGGTAAGGCTACGTCAGTTGTATGTGACCACTTGGAATTAAAACAGACACACACTCACACACACATACTTGATCTGTGTGCTTTCTTGGCCTGTGCCTTCTGAAACATTTTAGTTTTTTCATACAAGAAATATCAGATTCTATATACTGTGTGACTAAGGGAATGAGAAAATCCCATTGTATTTGACAGTTTAAATTTTCTCATCTTTTTTGTCTCTTAAATAAAGACTGCTGCCACGTTGGAAGGATTTCTTGTTCTTAGGCAGACAAGTTACATCTGCTTACTGCTTTCAGGGAGCATGCATGTTTGATGCTTTTTGCTTTGAGTTACTTGAGTACAAGGTTTTCTGAGTGTGAAGGGTCCAGTAAAGCCCACCCGAAAAGAAGTCACATGATTCTTAATAATAGATTAACAAAAACGTAGCCTCTTTCCATTTTTGCTACTGTTATTAGGACAGTAGATCCTAAAACTACCATATTATGGTTTTTGTTTATTTTTTTTTTTTTTGAGACGGAGTCTCGCTCTTTCGCCAGGCTGGAGTGCAGTGATGTGACCCTGGCTCACTGCAACCTCCGCCTCCTGGGTTCAAATGATTCTCGTGCCTCAGCCTCTGGAATAGCTGGGATTACAGACACGCGCCACCACACCAGCTAATTTTTGTATTTTTAGTAGAGACGGGGTTTCACCATGTTGGCCAGGTTGGGCTCGATCTGACCTCCTGATCTGCCTGCCTTGGCCTCCCAAATGCTGGATTACAAGCGTGAGCCACCGCGCCTGGCCCATATTGTATTTTTAATGCCAAAGCTTATAAGTCTTCAAAAAAGATTTTTTAAATTGTAGTAAAATATACACAGCATAATATTTACCTTTTTATTTTTATTTTTTTTGAGACAGTTTCGCTCTTGTTGCCCAGGCTGGAGTGCAGTGGCACGATCTTGGCTCACCGCAAGCTCTGCCTCCTGGGTTCAAGCAATTCTCCTGCCTCAGCCTCCTGAGTAGCTGGGAATATAGGCATGTGCCACCATGCCTGGCTGATTTTGTATTTTTAGTAGAGACAGGGTTTCTCCATGTTGGTCAGGCTGATCTCGAGCTCCCGACCTCAGGTGATCCGCCCGCCTCAGCCTCCCAAAGTGCTGGGATTACAGGTGTGAGCCACCATGCCTGGCCTAATATTTACCACTTTAATCATTTTTTGTTTATTTTCTGAGACAGGGTATTTCTCTGTTGGCCAGGCTGGAGTGCAGTGGCGCAGTCACCCCTAACTGCATCCTCAGCCTCACGGGCTCAAGCTACCCTCCCACATAGCTGATACCATAGGTGTGCACCAACACGCCCAGCTAATTTTTAATTTTTTTTTCTTTTGTAGAGATAGTGTCTCTCTCTGTTGCCCAGGCTGGTCTCAAACTCCTGGGCTCAAGTCATTCTTCTGTCTCAGCCTCCCAAAATGCTGGGATTATAGGTGTGAATCACCCATTCCTGGCCTCATTTTAACCATTTTTAAGTGTATAGTTCTGTGCCATGAAGTACATTCATATTGTGTGACCATCACCACTATCCATTATCATTAAACAATAACTCCCATTCCTCCCTGTCTTAGCCTCTGCTGACTACTGTTCTGCTTTCTGTCCCCATGAATTCTTGACAGCTCTAGGTACCCATATATGTGGAACCACACAGCATTTGTCCTTTTGTGTCTGGCTTATTTCACTTAGCATAATATTTTCAAGGCTTATCTGTCTTGTCACATGTATCATAATTTCATTCCTTTATAAAGGTGAATAATATTCCTTTATTCTTTTTGGGTAAGCTTTAATTATCTACCAGATACCCTGTTGATCAACTGTTAACATAATCCTTTTGCTTAACTCTACCAAAAGATAGTAGTAAACTTTAAAACATTAACTACTGGTGTAATTGGATCCCAAATAAGTACTTATACTTAACCTTTTTTTGTTTTTTTTGTTTTTTTGGAGACAGAATATCACTCTGTTGCCCAGGGTGGAGTGCAGTGGCATGATCTCGGCTCACTGCAACCTCTGCCTCCCAGGTTCAAGCGATTCTTCCACTCATACGCCACTTCTACAGACATGCGCCACTGTGCCCAGCTAATTTTTTTTTATATTTTTATTAGAGTTGGGGTTTCTTCATGTTGGCCAGGCTAGTCTTGAACTCCTGACCTCAGGCGATCCACCTGTCTCGGCCTCCCAAAGTGCTGGGATTACAGGCGTGAGCCACCATGCCCGGCCTATACTTAATCTTTTGTGAGCATGCTAACCACATAAAGCATATTTAAACACAATTTTAAACAGCATTTTCTGCCAAAATAAGGCACTTTTATAAAATGCAGTATTTTAATGATTTTTTTCCTCTCATTTATGTAAACTATTGGACTTGAGAATAGATGAGAAATAATAAAACTGATTAATTATTGTGTTTGATTTTACCATCACTTTTTTTTTTTTTTTTTTTTGGAGACAGTCTCACTCTGTCACCCAGGCTGGAGTGCAGTGGCGGGATCTTGACTCACTGCAATCTCCACCTCCCAGATTCAAGCAATTCTCCTGTCTCAGCCTCCCACGTAGCTGGGACTGTAGGCGCATGCCACCACTCTTGGCAAATTTTTGTATTATTTGTAGAGACGTGGTTTCACTATATTGGTCAGGCTGGTCTCAAATTCCTGACCTCAGGTTATCCACCCTCCTCGGCCTCCCAAAGTGCTGGGATTACAGGATTGAGCCACTATGCCCAGCCTTTACCATCACTTTAGTGACCATCAACACTAAATCTAGTTAAGCCTAAATCTTACCTATTGATTAATTTATTACTTAAGTGGAGCCAGTACCTGCCTAAGGTTTAGATTTGTTTGATGTTTATAAATATTCAGAGGTGAAGTCTAGATGGATAGTAGGAGAGCTTTAAGAAGTTAATTTCTGAGGTCAGATTTTGTACTAAGTAATCTTCAGGAAATGTTATTAGTTGTTTATATCAGCAATAAAGGGTCATTGTAGTCAGAAGAAAAATTACTAGCTTGGGCAACATAGTGAGACCCTGTCTCTACAAGTAATTTTAAGTGTTAGCCTGGTGTGGTGGTGCATGCCTGTGGTCCTAGCTACTTAGGAGGCTGAGGTGGGAGGATTGGTTGAGCCCAGGAAGTTGAGGCTGCAGTGAGCCATGAGTGCACCTCTGCATTCCAGCCTGGATGACAGAGCGAGACCTTGTCTTGAAAGAAAAGAAACATTAGTGTTGGTGGTTGGTTATGGTTCTCTTTCCACCTCCAGCTTTGTCTAGTAAGAGAAAGCTTTCTTCCTTTGTCAGTTTCACTCTACTAATTCAGTTAATCATTATCGTATCGCTCTTTTCCCATTAGAAATCTTTGTAGTTTCTGATGACCGGAGAAATCTGATAGACCAAAGTTGAAATTAAAATATTGGTTACATAATAAAAACTTTTTTTTTTTTTTTTTTTTTGGAGATGGAGTCTCGCTTTGTCGCCCAGGCTGGAGTGCAGTGGTTCAATCTCGGCTCACTGCAACCTCCACTTCTGGGTTCAAGCAATTCTCCTGTCTCAGCCACCCGAGTAGCTGGGACTACAGGTGTACGCCACCACGCCCGGCTAGTTTTTCTTTTTTTTTTTTTTTTTGAGACGGAGTTTCGCTCTTGTTGCCCAGGCTGGAGTGCAGTGGCGCAGTCTGGGCTAACCGCAACCTCCGCCTTCTGGGTTCAAGCGATTCTCGTGCTTGTAATCCCGAGTAGCTGGGATTACAGGCGCCAGCCACCACACCCAGCTAATATTGTATTTTCAGTAGAGGCGGAGTTTCTCCAAGTTGGTCAGGCTGGTCTTCAAACTTCCAACCTCAGGTGATCCCCCCGCCTCGGCCTCTCAAAGTGCTGGGATTACAGGCGTGGGCCACCACGCCCGGCCTAATTTTTGTATTTTTTAGTAGAGACGGAGTTTCACCATATTGGTCAGGATGGTCTCAAACTCCTGACCTTAGGTGATCCACCTGCCTCGGCCTCCCAAAGTGCTAGGATTACAGGCTTGAGCCACTGCACCTGGCCGCATTTTTGCTTTTTAATGTATCAGCACAGCATTTTCTTAATACTATCCTAAATTTAAAGAGTTTAGATCGCTTTTCAATAACTTTGGCTCTAAAGGGCTTCATTGATGATTTATACAGTTGAGTCCTGCAATGCTTTCCCCGTTTCTTTTGTAATAGTTGCACGGTCACCAGTTAGGTCTGACTCATTGCCCTGATGTCATCTCTGAGGAAGTTTACCTGGGAAAAACAGGCTGTGAGACCCCTTGATTGAGCAGAGCATTGTGGACAAAAAGCAGCAGGTAGCTTACTTTGACTGGTTTGGAATCGCTTATCTTTTTCTAAGGAACAAAGAGAGTGACCACTAACTTTGTATTTTACTTCTTAATTTATCTTGTGTGTGTGTGTGTGTGTAAAATAAAATTTACCATTTTAACCACTTTTAAGTGTTCAGTTCAGTGGCACTTAAATACATTGACATTATTTTGCAACGATCACCACCATCTATCTCCAGAACTTTTTCATCTTCCTCAACTGAAACTCTATACCCATTAAACAATAACTCCCAATTCTCCCTTTCCCCCAGCCCCTGGCAACCACCATTCTACTTTCTGCCTTTATGAAGTTGACTACTCCAGGTACCTCCTATAAATGGAATCATACAATATTTTTTGGGTATGGCTGGTTTATTTCATTTAGCATAATATCTTCAAGGTTCATTCATGATGTAGCATTTGTCAAAATTTTATTTTTCTTTTTTTTTTTTGGTTTGAGACAGGGTCTCACTCTGTTGCCCAGGCTAGAGTGCAGTGGCTCAGTCTTGGCTCACTGCAACCTCCACTTCCCAGGCTCAAGCGATTCTCCTGCCTCAGCCTCCCGAGTAGCTGGGATTACAGGCATGTGCGACTACCGCCTGGCTAATTTTTTTGTGTTTTTAGTAGAGATGGGGTTTCACCATATTGGCCACGCTGGTCTTGAATTCCTGATCTCAGGTGATCCGTCCACCTTGGCTTCCCAGAGTGCTGGGGTTACAGGCGTGAGCCACTGCACCCAGCCAAAATTTCCTTTCTTTAAAAGGCTGAATAATATTCTATTTTATGTGTATACCATATTTTGTTGACTCACTCATCTGTCGATAGACACTTGGGTTGCTTCCCCCTTTTGGGTGTTGAACATGCTGTGAATGTGAGTGTACAAATATCTATTTGAGTTCCCGTCTTCATTTCTCTTGGGTATATAACCATAGTGGAATCGCTGGTTCAGTGGTAAGTTAGCGTTTGGGGAACCCCATGGCTGTACCATTTTACTTTCCCATCAGTAATGCACAAGGGTTCCAATTTCTTCACATCCTTGCATTTGTTATTTTGTTTGCTTGTTTTTTTGAGACAGGGTCTCACTTTGTCATCTAGGCTGCAGTGTAGTGGTGCGATTTTGGCCCACTGCAACCTTGACTTCCCAGGTTCAAGCCATCTTCCTGGCTCAGCACCCCCGCCAAGTAGCTGGGACTACAGGCACATCCACCATGCCTGGCTAATCGTTTTTGGTAATTTTTTGTAGAGACGGGGTTTCGCCATGTTGGCCAGGCTGGTCTTGAACTCCTGAGCTCAAGTGATCTGCCTGCCTCGCCCTTCCAAAGTGCTAGGATTACAGGCGTAAGCCACTGCGCTCGGCAGTTTGTTTTTAATAATAGCCATCCTAGTGGGTGTGAAGTGATGTATCTTGTGGCAGAGTTTTTTTTTTTTTTTTTTTTTTAAGATGCTGTGTTGTTTATGCTGAACTCGAACTCCTGTGCTCATGCTGTCCTTCTGCCTCAGGCTCCCAAGTAGTGTCAACTACAAGTATGAGCCCAGTTTCACATGGTTATGATTTGCGTTTCCCTAATTATTAGATGTTGCGCATTTTTTCTTGTGCTTATTTTCCATTTATATATCCTTGGAGAAATGTCTTTGAAGTCTTTGACCAGTTTTGAGTCAGGTTGCTTTTTGTTGTTGAGTTGTAG
Organism: Gorilla gorilla gorilla; assembly: GCF_029281585.2. NCBI lineage: Eukaryota > Metazoa > Chordata > Mammalia > Primates > Hominidae > Gorilla > Gorilla gorilla. The sequence continues at coordinate 224,287,622 of NC_073224.2, read as the reverse complement.
TGTGGTTTCTATTGTTGTTGTTGTTTTATTTTTTTATTTTATTTATTTATTTATTTTTGAGAGAGAGTGTCACTGTCACCCAGGCTGGAGTGTAATGGCGCTATCTCGGCTCACTGCAACCTCTGCCTCCCAGGTTCAAGCAGTTCTCCTGCCTCAGCCTCCTGAGTAGCTGGGACTACAGCTGCATGCCACCATACCTGGCTAATTTATTTGTATTGTTAGTAGAGACTGGGTTTCAGCATATTGGTCAGGGTGGTCTTGAACTCCTGACCTCAGGCGGTCCACCGTCCTCGGCCTACCAAAGTGCTGGGATTACAAGCATGAGCCACCACCCCTGGCCTGTAGTGTGCTTTTTAAACGAAATTAAAAATGTCTTAAAATTATAAAGCAAAATACCCCATTAACCTTATTGTGTAAGATAGACCTTTTTCTAATTTCTTCTGAGCATTGTACTTTGGTGAGGAAAAATCTAATTGTGATATTAAACTACCACCTTCAGGCCCTAGGTTGACGATAAGGAAAGCTGTTGCGGTAAAAACCATTTCAATATGAATGGAATCGTTTTCATTGATGTAAACGTTACACTAGGGTATGAGTAGCAATATTGTATATATTTTACTTACTACTTGTTTAAAAATTATAAAACGGTTTTGTCTATAAAGTAGTGACCTTGGTATTGAATGGTGAAGTTAATATTGTAAAAAAGTTGTTTATACTTTACCTTTTTATCATGTTGTCCAAAATCAAGTGACACCAGAGTGTTTTAGATCTCAGCTTCTTCTTGAGGAAGTTTGATTTTCAGAAGTTTACATTTTTTTCTTACAATTCAAAGATTTTTATGAAATGATACATTAGTAATGAGGAAGAATAATCAATGTTAAGGATCCTGCATTTGGATTGCAGCTTGAAATTAGCATGTTGGTTTTTCAAAAGATGGGAAAGCAGTCCAAGAAATAATACAGGCCGGGGTTTCTCAGTCTTGGCACTATTCACATTTGAGACCAGAGAACTCTTTGTTGGGACTTTCCTGTGCACTGTAGGGTACTTGGCAGATGCCAGTAACCCTACCCCACCCCACCCCCACTGTGACAACAAAAATGTTGTAGAACCCTGCTAAAACTAGTAGGGTCTTTGAAAGATCATGAGGTCTGCTAACTGTTAGGGAAATTCAGTTAAGAGAGGCAAAATGAAGTGTCTTGGCAGGTCACTCAGTTGATTATTTCCTTGTTATTTTTTGGAGTAAAAAAAAAATAGAGGCTTGAGTCAGGTGTGGTGGTGTATGCATGTAGTTCCAGCTTCTTCTAGGGTGACTGAGACGGGAGGACGTTTGAGCCCAGGAGTTTGAGGCCAGCCTGGGCAACATAGTAATACCTCGTCCCTTAAAAAAAAAAGGTGTCGGGGCGGCTGAGGCAGCAGAATTGCTAGAACCTGGGAGGCAGGGGTTTCAGTGAGCCAAGATTGCGCCGCTGTACTCCAGCCTGAGCGAAAGAGTAGAGACTCTGTCTGGTAAAAAAAAAAAATAAAAAAAACTAAAAAAATAAAAATAAAAAAAATAGAGAGGCTGGGCGTGGTGGCTCATGCCTGTAATGAGCCAGGAGGCCGAGGTCAGCAGATTGCTTGAGCTCAGAAGTTCGAGACCACCCTAGACAACATGGCAAGACCCTGTCTCTACTAAAAATGCAAACAAAAAAATAGCTGGGTGTGGTGGTCCATACGTGTGGTCTGTGGTCCCAGCTACCCAGAAGGCTGAGGTGGGGGGATCATTTGAAGCTGGGGATCGGAAGTTGCAGTGAGCCGAGATCACGCCACTGCACTCCAGCCTGGGTGACAAAGTGAGACTCCATCTCAAAAAAAAAAAAAAAAAAAAAAAACACCAACAAAAGATGCTTAAATTCAGATTATCAGAAGTGGTGGAGTTGAAAATGGTAATGGTGTCACATCAGACTGCTGAACTGTTTTTAAAACTTTCTAGGCTTGACTTTACGTTTTAAAATTATTGGGCTTTCATTTATTGTGGATAGTATCTATTGACATTTGCCGTATTGAAATTTAAACTTTAAAATTTTTATTTTAGTGAGAATGACGTTTTATTTTTTGAAAACCTTTTATTTTTTACTTATTTATTTAGTTTTTTTTTTTTTTTTTTGAGACAGTCTTACTCTGTCACCCAGGCTAGAGTGCAGTGGCATGATTTCGGCTCACTGCAACCTCCACTTCCCAGGTTCAAACGATTCCCATGCCTTAGCCTCCCAAGTAGCTGGGACTACAGGCATGTGCCACCATGCCCCGCTAATATTTGTATTTTTAGCAGAGTTAGGGTTTCGCCATGTTGGCCAGGCTGATCTCAAACTCCTGACCTCAAGTGATCTTCCTGCCTCAGCCTCCCAAAGTGCTGGGATTACAGGCGTGAGCCACTGTGCCCGGCCTGAAAATCTTTTAAACGTCTGGTTTAGTAAGATAGTTAGATTCTCATAACCAATTCTGTATTCAAACTGTGATTATAAGGTTTTTTGGGTGAAGTATATGAAGAAAATTTGGCCTCACACAGATACACAGTTGAAATAGGGAAGGTCTCACAGATCTCCTAAAAGGATTTTGGGTCCTCACAGGTCCTCTTACACTTAGATAACTGCTGCACTAGAAAGATACAATTTGGACTTATAAAAAAAAATGAGATGTGGAAGTATTATTACTTGCTGTGGTGATGCATTCTGTTTAAGAGATTATGGGCCAGGAATGGTGGCTCACGCCTATAGTCTGCACTTTTGGAGGCCGAGGTGGGAAGGTCGTTTGAGCCCAGGAATTGGAGATCAGCCTGGGCAACAAAGTAAGACCCCATCTCTACAAAAAATAAAATAAATAAAAGTTAAAATAAAATAGATGATTATTCTAATAGAAATTAGATAAGGACCAGTGGGCACCCAAACCTGATTGAAAATCTTTTCTTTTGGCCCCAAATTACATATTGATTATATGGAGAGAAAAATTATTAGCTACCTGATGGGTAGGGAGATACCTGGTTATGACAAATGGGCCCTCTAACTATGTTAGTTGCAGTGTTTTCTAATTGCCCTAATTGCTCCTTTCTGAAAATACTGGTTTATGCCAGAGTTTTGTTTCTCAACTTAATTTGGTTAAATGTCTTTTAATCTTCCAGCTTTAAAAAAAAAACCAGTATAGATGCATATTTGCCGTAAGTAAATGTTTACAAATAATAGAGGGATACAGAAGTCAGTAACTGGATGTCACTCTTGTATGTTAACAGATATAGCCCTGAGTCATCTTATAAATAGCATACTGAGTGCCTTGGCATTTTCAGTGGTAAGAGTCAAATGCTCATGTAGTTCTGTGTGTAAAATGGCTGCAGGAATAGGATTAGTTGATGGCATGATATCATTATTTGGTTTATGAGAATCCTAGAATCCTATATTCTGTTCGTTTATTACGAATTGTTATGTAACCAGTTGCCTACTCTTATATTTCTTCATAAGGAAATACTGGTCAGATCTGGTTCTTCATTTTTTCAATAATCTTAATTACAAATTATAAGAAATAATTTGTCCTTAATTGTCTTTGGAAATGTGGTTAGGAAAAGTGGAACTAGGTTTCTTTTAAATTGTGTTCTAGCCCAGGCTGGAGTGCAGTGGCACCATCACACCTCACTACAGCCTCGACCTCCTGGGCTTAGATGATCCTCCCACCTTAGACTCCTAGGGAGCTGGGACCACAGGCACATGCCACCATGCCTAATTTTTTGTAGAGATGGGGTTTTGTCCTGTTGCGCAGGCTGGTCACAAACTCCTGGGCTCAAGTGATCTGCCTGCCTTGGCCTCCCAAAGTATTGTGCCTGGCCTCAAATTGTTGTTTTTGAAAAGACTGGGGTCTTGCCATGTCATGTGCATGCTGGTCTCAAACTCCTGAGCTCAAGGGATCCTCCTGCCTCAGCCTCCAGAGTAGCTGGGACTATGCACTGTGCCCGGCTTCCAATTCTTTATTTAGAATGATACTTTTAATTGATATTGAACATGTAATATTGTTGTGCTTGGGTAAATTCCACTTTCTTAAAACAATTAGTCAATATACTGTTATTACTACTTCTTTAAGACAACTTAGATTAGCTTCTGATGAACTATTTTTGGCTTTTAAGAAACAACTGAATACTATATCATGCATTTTGATGAACTGTTGTGATTCTTTAGCTCTAACAAAATTGAGAACATAAAAATTTTTGAAAAATTAAAATGGACAAGAATTCCAGGCATTTGGGCCTTCTGTCAATTTAGTAAGACTGAAAGTATTTAGGGGCCTACATTCATGCCCTCATTTTGATTCAAGATCTTGAAATCCATGGTACATTGCAGTTTAGGTTAGCATATCACAATGTGAACTCGAGGCCGAGCGCGGTGGCTCATGCCTGTAATCCCAGCACTTTGGGAGGCCAAGGCGGGTGGATTACTTGAGGTCAGGAGTTCGAGAGCAGCCTCACCAACATGGTGAAACCCTGTCTCTACTAAAAATACAAAATTAGCTGGGCATGGCGGCCAACAAACTACTTGGGAGGCTGAGGCAGGAGAATCACTTGAACCTGGAAGGTTGAGGTTGCAGTGAGCAGCACTCCAGCCTGGGCAATAAGAGCGAAACTCCATCTCAAAAAAAAAAAAAAAAAAAATGTGAACTAAAAACTTGTACCATTTTTATTGTTTCATAATTAATTTTAAAACCAGTCTCCCCTTCTAGTTGCCACTTCACATTATTCAGCAGATGATTCTGAAAGTTAAATTCTATATCTTGTTTCAGAATTGGTGTGGTAGCAGGGGATTCACCCAAAAAGAGTGTGATAATTTTTTTTTTTTTTTTTTTTTGAGGTCTCAAACTTCTGACCTCAGGTGATTCACCTGACTCGGCCTCCCAAAGTGCTGGGATTACAGGCATGAGCCGCCGTGCCTGTAATAATGTTTACAATAATGGCCTGTGATAATGTTTGTAATAAATCTGTTTAAATGTTTATAATAAATCTGATTTCTACCATTATTTTTGTACTTTATTTTAAAGGCATTATCACCATTGATTGATTATCTTTGTCCTTTGTCTCTTTTTTTTTTTTTTTTTTTTGAGACGGAGTTTCGCCCTTATTGCCCAGGCTGGAGTGCAGTGGCGCAACCTTGGCTCACTGCAACCTCTGCCTCTTGGGTTCAAGTGATTCTCCTGCTTCGGCCTCCGGAGTAGCTGGGATTACACACACACGCCACCACACCTTGCTAATTTTCTATTTTTAGTACAGATGGTATTTCACCATGTTGGCCAGGCTGGTCTCAGACTCCTGACCTCAGGTAATCTACCTGCTTCAGCCTCCCAAAGTGCTGGGCTTACAGGTGTGAGCCACTGCGTCCAGCTGTCTCCATTTTTATTTTTACTTTTATTTTATTTTATTTATTTTTCGAGATGGAGTTTCGCTGTTGTTGCCCAGGCTGAAGTGCAATGGCACGATCTCGGCTCACTGCAACCTCCGCCTCCCGGGTTCAAGCGATTCTCCTGCCTCAGCCTCCTGAGTAGCTGGGATTACAGGCATGAGCCACCACGCCCAGCTAACTTTTGTATTTTTAGCAGAGATGGGGTTTCACCATGTTGGCCAGGCTGGTCTCAAACTCCTGACCTCAGGTGATCCATCTGCCTTGGCCTCCCAAAGTGCTGGGATTACAGGCGTTAGCTACCATGCCCGGCCTTCATTTTTATAATACAAACTTGTGTAGAACTTTTTGTTGCCTTATTAATGATTTCTTTTTTCTTTTTTTGAGATGGAGTCTTGCTCTGTCCCCAGGCTGGAGTGGAGTAGTGCGATCTTGGCTCACTGCAACCTCCACCTCCCGGGTTCAAGCAGTTCTCCTGCCTCAGCCTCCCGAGTAGCTGGGACTACAGGCGCATGCCACCACGCCCAGCCAATTTTTTTGTATTTTTAGTAGAGACGGGGTTTCATCATGTTGGCCAGGATGGTCTTGATCTCTTGACCTCGTGATCTGCCTGCCTCAGCCTCCCAAAGTGCTGGGATTACAGGCATGAGCTACCGTGCTCGGCCCTTATTAATGATTTCAATAGCCATAAATTTTGCTTTTGCTCGTGATTGTTTACTTCTGTAACCACTGTTGCTAAGGAAATTTGGTGTATATAATATTGGTAGTATTGTAATTAAAATATTTTCCTTAATGTTTACTTTATGATTATTGCCATTGACAAGTCACATAACATATTCTATACTGTCATCTGGTGGCCTTGTGAATAATCTTGTATTAATATTACTTGGAGTATTTAACATGTATAACAAGTATCTTTTTCCTTCTGTGCTAAAAACAGAAGATTGATTTCATTAAACCCTAATGTCAATGACAATATCGTATTCAGGATAGTATTTACTTAATACTTGTAACACTGCTTTTGCTGGATGATCAGCAAACATTTTTTCTTCTTATAGATGGGAAAGCTAAACCTAGTTCATTGATAAGGGGCCTAGCAATGACAGCTTATGATTTTATCTCAAGGCCTTTATCCCTAGTAGTTTGCACTGACAGAGGTTTATTTTCCTACATTTCAAACCACTATCAGAAAGTGCTGATAACCTTATTAAGCTTTCTTTTTCTTTTCTTTCTTTCTTTCTTTCTTTTTTTTTTTTGAGACATTCTCACTCTGTTGTCCAGGCTGGAGTGCAGTGGTGTGATCAGAGTTTAATGCAGCTTCTTCTGCCTCCCTGGTTCAAGTGATTCTCATGCCTCAGCTTCCAGAGTAGCTTGGATTACAGGCACGTCGTGTGCCACCAAGCCCGGCTAATTTTTGTTATTTCTAGTAGAGATGAGGTTTCACCATGTTGGCCAGGCTATCCTTGAACTCCTGGCCACAAGTGATTCACCTGCCTTGGCCTCCCAGAGTGCTGGGATTACGGTCGTGAGCCACTGCACCCGGCATGTTTTCATCTTTTTTTTTTTTTTGAGACAGAGTCTCGCTCTGTTGCCTAGGCTGGAGTGTAGTGGTATGACCATGGCTCACTGCAACGTCAGACTCCTAGGCTCATGTGATCCTCTGCCTCAGCCTCCCCAGTAGCTGGGATTACGGGTACGTGCCACCATGCCCAGCTAATTTTTAAATTTTTCTTTTGTAGGGATGGGGTGTTGCTATGTTGACCAGGCTGGTTTTGAACTCCTGGCCTCAAGCAGTCCTCCTGCCTCAAAGTGGTGGGATTACAGGAACTAAGCCACTGCACCCAGTCAAGTTTTCGTCTATTGTTTTAACATGTGAGAGCTAAAAGTGGTGTGTAAATTATTAGTTTTCTAGAAACATCTTAGTTTTCTATAAGAAAACATAGAACTTATTTAGTTTTAAAAAAATGCTGTAGCGGCTGGATGTGTTGGCTCATGCCTGTATTCCCAGCACATTGGGAGGCTGAGGTGGGCGGATCACTTGAGGTCAGGAGTTTGAGACCAACCTGGGCAACATGGTGAAACCCCGTGTCCACTAAAAATATAAAAAATAGCTGGGCATGGTGGTGCGTGCCTGTAATCCCAGCTACTCGGGAGGCACGAGAATCACTTGAACCCAAGAGGTGGAGGTTGCAGTGAGCCACGATCGCACCACTGCACTCCAGCCTGGACAACAGAGCGAGACTGTGTCTCAAAAAAAAAAAAAAAAAAGGTCTGTAGCAAAGTTTTTTCAACCTAAGCTTGGACTCATTTGTCTGGATGGATTAGTGATTGTCCTGAATATGAGAGCTGTAGTTCTAGTGCAAGGACAGAAACTACCCTGGGTCTTTTCCTATAGCTAGTGTGCTTAAGATGGATTCACCACTCAAAATGATTTGCTTGAAAAGTGAGGCCTTTATAACGTGGGGGAGAATATGAAGCAAAATTTCAGAAAGATAGCAAAATCTGTAAATAACTTTTTATTAACCTATTTGAGAATGCCATAAAAGCAAGCCACAAAAGTCTTGCTTGTCCAGTACTGAAAAGAGAATTTTATGTTTCTCACATAGTTCTTAGGCATAATAAACTTTTTTCCTATGAACTTGCATAGAGAAGTAAGGCATAATAAACTTATTTAAATGTATTTTTTTCTTAATTTGACTGTGTAAGTAGCATTTCCTTCTTGTCCTTCAGTTGACTCTCTTTCTGTTTGAGGATTTTATTAAACTGAAGAGATTAGTTTCATTAACTCTCACTTTTCCATGTTATCCACAGTGAAGAAAGCCTAAAGTAACATGATCTAGTAACTTACATAATATTTATTCATTAGTCCTTCAGTAATTTAAAAATTGCACCTACCTGGAAAATTATTTTGGGTATTGTTTTCCTAAAAATTACCCATGAGGTACTAGTGCTACTACTACTACTAATAGTAACTGAGCAGTGCTGCTTCATTTATTTATTTATTTGTTTGTTTTGTTTGTTTTAAAGACAAGGCCTGACTCTGTTACCCAGGCTGGTCTCAAACTCCTGGCTTCGAGCGATCCTGCCACTTCTGCCTCCCAAAGTGCTGGGATTATAGGTGTGAGCCACCACACCCGGCCCTGTTTTATTTATTGGATACCTGTCATATTCCAAACTCTCTAAACTTGTGCATTTCTTTAATTCTTTTTTTTTTTTCTAAGACGGAGTCTTGCTCTGTCACCCAGGCGGGAGTGCAGTGGCGTGATCTTGGCTCACTGCAACCTCTGCCTCCCAGGTTCAAGCGATTCTCCTGCCTCAGCCTCCCGAGTGGCTGGGACTGCAGGCGCACGCCACCACACCCAGCTAATTTTTATATTTTTAGTAGAGACGGGTTTTCACCATGTTGGCCAGGATGATCTCAGTTTCTTGACCTCACCCGCCTTGGCCTCCTAAAGTGCTGGCATTACAGGCGTGAGCCACTGAGCCCCATCTGTTTTATTTAATTCTTAACCCTGTGATATAGGTACTATTATAATTATTTTCATTTTACACACTTGATATTGGGGGAAATTGGGTATGATGACATTTTAGAAATACTATTTTCATTTAGTTTCATTATGTTGGCTGAGAGTCCTGTGTTCCATGTGGTAACTTTAGGCATAAAATTATGATAGGAAACCCATTTCAAAGGTGTTAAGTGATTTGTCCACGGACATGTGCTATATGTCTGATCCAAGATTTGAATCTAGACCTCTGAATCCCAAACCCATATACGCACTATTATTATTATTATACTAAGTGAATTGAATTCACTAGTCTTACTTCATTTGAAAAAAAAATGTTCAAGTTATTAATAGAATGCAACACTTGCATTGGTTGTATATGGTGGTAAATGAAGATTATACTTTTGTGCTCCTGCATATTTATCATCTTCTGCCACCTCTGAAGGTAGAGTATGAGATAGATGTGTAGAATGCAGGGCCTCCAGAAATTCCAGTCTGAAAATTTAGACCTATTAGTTATTTTAAGAAGTTTTCTAATGCTGCTCATTTTCTGTTTGTCTTTTCACTAAAGTTTGTTGTTGTTGCCTTTTTGCAGCAGTGATTCCAGCAGTAGTTCAAGTGATGATTCTCCAGCTCGATCAGTTCAGTCTGCAGCAGTCCCAGCACCCACTTCCCAGTTGCTTTCATCTCTGGAAAAAGATGAGCCCCGTAAAAGTTTTGGGATCAAGGTCCAGAATCTTCCAGTACGCTCTACAGGTAAAATTTTGTGTGAATGTCCTTTCCTCTGTGCTACTACTGAGGAATGAGGTATGATACTGCATTACATTGAAATAACTTTGGGCATAAAATTATAATGGAAAACCCATTTCAAAATATTAACGTTTTAAATGAGGAAAGCCATGAATAATGGAAAAGTCTGCTTAAGCTATTCTGTGGTCTCTTCTTTACTGGTAATATTTTTAATTGACAGCTGACCGTAATATACTGTTACTCCTACATTGGTCATGTTGAGCATGTAAACAAGTTAAAACTATTAGTAGATAGTCATGCCAACAAAGACCAAATTAAGTATTTTTTAGCTAAGTGTATTTCAGTGATTGCTTAAATTATTTACTAAAATAGGGGCCAGGCGCGGTGGCTCACGCCTGTAATCCCAGCACTTTGGAAGGCCGAGGCGGGCGGATCACGAGGTCAGGAGATGGAGACCATCCTGGCTAACATGGTGAAACCCCGTCTCTACTAAAAATACAAAAATTAGCCGGGCGTGGTGGTGGGCGTCTGTAGTCCCAGCTACTTGGGAGGCTGAGGCAGGAGAATGGCGTGAACCCAGGAGGCGGAGTTTGCAGTGAGCTGAGGTCAGGCAACTGCACTCCAGCCTGGGCGACAGAGCGAGACTCTGTCTCTTAAAAAAAAAAAAAAAAAAAAAAATTATTTACTAAAATAGCCTAAAAACTTATGTATCAGGTTTGTGAATAGAGTTATTGAGATACTAATGTTGATGAGCTTTTGATTTAGAGTACTTGGTAATTTAGAAATGGACAAGGGAGTAAAATTGGCTTGCCTTTCTATACACCTTTTATATTTCTAATAAAGCAAATTAACACAAGACCCCCAGATGGTATGATTCATCTGTAAAGGATATTAAAATTGTTTAGCATGCTACATGACACTTCTCACACAATTTTATCATTGAGATGATCCTTGGAAAGATAGACGATGCCTTTCCATTTCAAGTCTTTAACACTTTATAAACAGACATGTAAAAGTTTTATTATGAAACCTACCCCAAAGTAGAAGGAATAGCAAAATGAACTCCCCTTATATAATATCCAAGATTCAGAAATCATCATTTTGCATTTTTGCTTTATCTGTTTCCTGTCTTCCTGCTTTCCTACTGGCTTTTTTTTTTTTTTTTTTTTTTTTACCTTTAAGGTGAATCCTTGATGTTGTTTTATTTCATACCTACTTACACACGTATATTTATGTATATATCTATAATATATAAGGGCATTTTTCTGGATAACCACAGTATCATTCTTACCTAACAAATAACCAATACTATCATCTAACACTTAGTTTATTTTCAGAATTGTACAATAATCTCCAAACCGTGTTTTTAGAGCTTTTTTGTTTGAAAAAGTAATGTTTTAATGACAATAAAATTTAAGTCAGATCTCAAGCTAGATCCTTTTGTGGTTCATAAGTATGATGATTGGGTTTTCATGCTGTGTGAGGTGTGCCTCCCTCAAACCTTGTTATGACATTAGTATATTACCTGTCTGACATGAACAAAAAAATGAGAAAATCAGGCTAAAGATTTAGTAGGTTGCTTATTTAGTTATAATTAAATTAGAAGAATTAATAACTTGGTTTTGTTTGGGAATTTAGATACAAGCCTTAAAGATGGCCTTTTCCATGAATTTAAGAAATTTGGAAAAGTAACTTCAGTGCAGATACATGGGACTTCAGAAGAGAGGTATGGTCTGGTATTCTTTCGGCAGCAAGAGGACCAAGAAAAAGCCTTGACTGCATCAAAAGGAAAACTTTTTTTTGGCATGCAGATTGAAGTAACAGCGTGGATAGGTCCAGGTAAGACACAAGCAAGCTGAGTTTGAGTTACACATCACACACACTGTTTGTGTTGCAGTGTATGAGAGGGCAGCATATGATCCTGAATGAGGACACTATTCTGGCTTTATTTATTGACATATTTCCATTGTCTTCTGTTTTAAAAGATGGTTCTATTTATTGTTCAACTTAATAAAAAACATTGTTTTGGTTAGGGAGGATAGATTTTTCTGTTGCTGTAATGGAGACTTGCTGACTGTTAAGAGTCTGAAAGGCAGAATTGTGTAGACCCTTATTGAGTCCAGCCTTCCCAAAAGGATTGACTTGATCAAAACTAGGAGGTAGCTCCTAGGAGTGTGACAACAGAATTACCTTGAATTGGAAAGGAAACTACTTCTGGTTGGGCGCAGTGGCTCATGCCTGTAATCCCAGCACTTTGGGAGGCTGAGGTGGGTGGATCATCTGAGGTCAGGAGTTCAAGACCAGCCTGGCCAACATGGTGAAACCCTGTTTCTACTAGAAATACAAAAATTAGCTGGGCGTGGTGGTGCACGCCTGTAATCCCAGCTACTTGGGAGGCTGAGGCGGGAGAATCGTGTGGAGGCGGGAGAATCGTGTGAACCCGGGAGGTCAAGGTTGTAGTGAGCTGAGATCGCACCACTGCACTCCAGCCTGGGCAACAGAGCAAGACTGCATCTCAATAAATAAATAAAATAAAAAGAAAAAAGAAACAAATTACTTAATATTGATGTGGGGGACTTGTTAGACCAGTTTTATTTCTATTATGTCCAATACAAGTTGGATCTGTTTTTCCAGCTTGCACGACCTTGAAGACAGAGTAACAGGAATAAGCCTTATGGGTGCAACCCGCTGAGAATTTCCAGGGAACATTTATTATCTTGAACCTACCTGTGGAACCTGTTATAAGGCAGGAAATCTTCTCACACGTGGCTTGCATTGGCATTTCTCCTGTTTCAGGACCGCCTGCAGTACTTGTTTAAAAATGCAGGCTCTTTAACCCTGCCCCAGCTTACTGATTCAGAGTTTACACACTTAAGTTTGGGAACCCCTGATTTAACAGAACTTGTGAGTAAATTTGTAAAGGAATCAATAGAAACATTAAAAATTTGTAGTCACTTTATGAAGCTGAGACACTTGAACTTTAAGTGGAATTTATAGGGTAAACATGGCCTGTTATAGGATAAATATGAATATTCTTGTAATATTCATTTATTAGATAATTAAAAAGAAAAAAATGTAGTTCCCCTGATGAGGATGCACAAATATGTTATTTGTATGGTAAAACTGGCATGGAATTGTTAGGGTGACCACTGCAAAATGGTCACTCTGTGATGTTCCAATGAAACATAACAATTCAAAGGAATATTATCTTTTCAAAGGATAATAGGTTAAGCCTTCACAGTCCTTCTTCCATCAAGTTTGAGATGGATTGCCCTAAATTTTACTAAGCTAAGAGCAACTCCAGGAGTTCTTTAAAATTTAACACATTTGGAACAGGTCAGAACAGCTTGAGAAACATTTAGAATGTCATATACGTTTCTAGAGCCAATTATAATTATTAAGTAAGGAGGATCTCATCCAGGAGCATTCGGTGTGTAACTTTTATCTCTAGATGGTAGAGCTAGCTTGAGATTTTTACTGTAAAAAGCTTTTAACCTAGTTATTTAGCACCTAGGAAATAGGCTTTACCTACTTGCCAATGAAAATTTTGAGAAGTTTGGTTGGTTCAAGTATAGAAAAGCTAACTACTTTTCCCAGATAGGACAACATTAAAACCAGTTAAATGGGATATGTGAAAGCAGTTGAATTTTGAGTATGGAGACTAGGTTGGAATTATGCTGTCAGATGGTTAAATCATGAATGTTATATTGAAATGTATTGAGCTGATTGCTTAGGTCAAGGATTATTTTCAAAGATCCAAATCCAAGAAACCTAACTTTGCATGTAGACCCATTGGTGGCTTCTAAGATTTCTTTTCCCATACATTGCATTACAATCCCCTAAACATGAAATTACAAGTTCAAGAAGTTTTTTCCCAAAGGTGTGTAGGCATTAAGACTTTGACTGGTTGTGAAGGTTAAGTGGACTACACATGGAAAACTTTTTTTTTTTGCTAACTGAATTTCCGATCTTGAAAATTTACTGCTGAGCGTGGTGGCTCACACCTTGATTGATTGATTGATTGATTGATTGATTGTTTGATTGGAGACAGGGTCTCACTCTGTTGCCACCCAGGATAGAGTGTAGTGTCATAATCATGGCTCACCAAAACCTCGACCTCCTGGGCTCAAGCGATCCTCCTGCCTTGGCCTCCCAAAGTGCTAGGATTATAGGCATGAGCCACCATGCCTGACCAAGCTCATGCCTGTAAACACTTTGGGAGGCTGAGGCAGGAGGATCGCTTGAGCCCAGGAGTTTGAGATGTGCCTGGGCAACAAAGGGAGACCCCATCTCTACAAAAAATAAAAAATCAGCCGGGACCTATAGTCAGCCAGGCTGAGGTGGGAGGATTGCTTAAGCCCAGGAATTTGAGGCTGCAGTAAGCTATGATCCCACCACTGCACTCCAGCCTGGGCAACAGAGCAAGACCCTGTCTCCAAGGGGGAGAAAAAAAGAAAGAAAGAAAATGTACCAGGCCATTTGGTGGGAATGAAGCCGTTACAGATTTTAATAGTTGCAAATCATGCTTTCCTCTTGTGTTTCTGCCTTTCGGAGCACAAACCTCAATATTCTATCTGAATTTTTTGAAATATTATTAAATGTCTGTGCACATTTAAATTAAGACCAAATTGAGCTCAAAATGAGATATGTTCCTTTGAGATATGCAGAATATATGGAGACAGCTATTATGAGTCCTGGGTAGTTTCTGAGTCCACCTGAGTTTCATGTGAAAGTACATCATAGTCTGATTGATCGAAAGGGGTAACATTAGTTGAGCTACCATTGGAGCCAACAGTCTGGACTCAGAAGTGAGATGTATTCTGACTTAACTCAAGGTCCCTGAAATTGAGTTTTTAAAAATACCAGTGTCGTTGACATTATCAGTAATGTTCAATGGCTGGCTCTAAATGCTTCATTTCAGTAAAGTTGATTAAGTATTAATTTTTTGGATGGCTTTGTTTTACATTAAGAAAAAAGAACACACAGTAGTTTCCTATAATTGTTATCAACAAAACCTTGAGCGTTCCTGCCCTAGACCAAGTTTATAAATGGAGATTCAGAGAAAGGCTATGATAAATTAGAAATTAAGCCAGCGCTTTTGATCATAAAAAATAGAGGCCAGACGTCGTGGCTCACACCTGTAATCTCAGCACTTTGGGAGGTTGAGGCGGACGGATCACCTGAGGTCAGGAGTTCAAGACTAGCCTGCCCAACATGGCGAAACCCCGTGTCTACTAAAAATACAAAAATTTGGCCAGGCATGATGGCGGGCACCTGTAATCCCAGCCACTTGGGAGGCTGAGGCAGGAGAATTGCTTGAACCCAGGAGGCAGAGGTTGCAGTGAGCCGAGATTGCTCCACTGCATTCCAGCCTGGGCGACAAGAGTGAAACTCCATCTCAAAGAAAAAAAAGAAGAAGAAGAAGCCGTAATAATCATTTCTGTTTGTCATTGGGGACCATGCAATATCAAAAGATAATTTAAAACATATTGCTTTAATCTGTTTTCATAGTTACTCTTATATCTAAAATTTCCGTATTTAGACAGTTGATTTATTGTGTTAGTATGAGAGGGGCAAAATGCTAAATATCTTATAAAATGTTGAAAAGTAAATGAAATTAAACAAACAATGAAGGTAGACTATTTTCAGCTGAGTTTTTATGTCTATTTCAGAGTATATTTTTATACGCCAAATTGAGAGCCTGCTACGTAATTTTGGAAACTAGGATTAGGCTCAAATAATTAATTACCATTTTTGCTGGGGTTTAAAATCTATTTCTGTGTCAGTGATTATTTTTAAAACAAATCAGGCCAAGTGCAGTGGTTCACGCCTGTAATCCCAGCACTTTGGGAGGCTGAGGCAGGAGGATTGCTTGAGCCCAGAGACCAGCCTGGGCAACAGGCGGGGCGGGGGGGAACTAGCTAGGCATGGTGGCATGCACCGGTGGTCCCAGCTACTTAGGAGGCTGAGGTTGGAGGATTGCTTGAGCCTGGGAGGTTGAGGCTCCAGTGAGCCATGATCCTGCCAGTACACTCCAGTCTGGGTGGCAGAGCGAGACTCTATCCCAAAAACAACAACAGATCACCTTAGCAAAGATATCCATCTATTTTATTTTTGAGACAGGTTCTCTCACTCCCATCACCCAGGCTGGAGTGCAGTGGCGTGATCACAGTTCACTGCAGCCTCAACTTCCCATGCTCATGCTATTCTCCTACCTCCGCCTCCCAAATAGCTGAGAATACAGGCGTGCGCCACCATACCTGGCTAATTTTTTGTATTTTTTTTGGTAGAGATGGGGTTTCAACATGTTGTCCAGGCTAGTCTCAAACTCTGGGGCTCAAGCGATCCTCCCACCTTGGCATCTTAAAGTGCTGGAATTACAGGCATGAGCCACCCTTCCCAGCTAATTTAGCAGATTTAAATCAGTTTATTTTTAAGTTTAAAGGTTAAACAAAGTGTTACTTTAGCCTTAATTTTTTTTTGAAACGTTTCTTTAGCCTTTGTATTCCTTTTTTGCTTTAGAGTTAATAAGGGGTGGCTATTTCTGAAGGTGTTTATGATATTTCAGTTTATGTGAGTATTCAAGCCCATTATTTCAGACATTTTGTTTTTTAAATGTAGATTTTTCCATGATATATAAATATGTATTAAAATACTGTCTTCTCTTTTTACTCGGCCCCCGTTCCACTTAAAGAAACAGAAAGTGAAAATGAATTTCGCCCCTTGGATGAAAGGATAGATGAATTTCACCCCAAAGCAACAAGAACTCTCTTTATTGGCAACCTTGAAAAAACCACTACTTACCATGACCTTCGCAACATCTTCCAGCGCTTTGGAGAAATTGTGGTATGTTGCTTTTACTATGAAAACAATTTTAGGTCTTTGCCATAACACATAAAGCATAGTACAGATTATATTTGGAAAGGTGATATTTAATGGTGTAATGAATGAACATTGTGTGCTTTTAGCTCTTGCTAAAAGATAATCCAGAGAATCCCATTGGGTATGGTTCTATATACGTGTGTAAAAATGTAATATATGTCCTTTGTGTACACATACCTCTTTTTTTTTTTTTTTGAGACAGAGTATCACTCTGTCTCCGAGCCTGGAGTGCAGTGTCATGATCACGACTCACTGCAGCCTCAGCCTCAGCCTCCTGGGCTCAAGTGATCCTCCCATCTCTCAGTCTCCTGAGTAGCTGGGACTGTAGACATGTCCCACCACGCCCAGCTAATTCTTGTGTTTTTTGTAGAGGAGGTGTTTTGCCATGCTGCCCAGGCTGGCTCTTACCCATTTTTATCTTTCTTTGTTCATTGGGTTCTGTTTTAATGCCATCTCTAGTCCTGTGGATTGAAGGGAAAATCTGGAAGAGAAAAATGTTTGTAAAAATGAAGCAGCAGGCTGAGCATGGTGGCTCACACCTATAATCCCAGCACTTTGGGAGGGTGAGGTGGGCAGATCACTTTGAGCTCAGAAGTTTAAGACCAGCCTGGGCAACATGGTGAAACCCTGTCTCTATAAAAATACAAAAATTAGCTGGGCGTTGGTGGCTTGCTCCAGTAGTCCCAGCTACTCAGGCGGCTGAGGCTGGAGAACCACTTGAGCCCAGGAAGCAGAGGCTGCAGTGAGCCAAGATCACGCCACTGTACTCCAGCGTGGGTGACAGAGTGAGACCCTGTCTCCAAAATTAGAAGCAGCAAATTAGTGTATGATTGTTTTGTGATCACAGTGCACATCAGAAATACCTTGGGGATTACTAGAATATGGATGTCGTCTGCTAGCAGTTCAATTCTATTAGGAAGTCTTAATTTGAATCACTTTTTATATTATGCAAGTCATTGTTAGATTAAGGGGTACAAGAAGTTTTCTGTTCCTTTATGACTTAAAATTGGAGTCAGTTTAAAAATGAAAATATTTTGGTCACAGCTTTGTAATCTTGGGATATACTATTATTATTTTTTTAGACAGAGTTTCACTCTTGTCACCCAGGCTGGAGTGCGGTGGTGCGATCTTGGCTCACTGCAGCCTCCGCCTCCTGGGTTCAAGCGATTCTCCTGCCTCAGTCTCCTGAGTAGCTGGGATTACAGGCGCCCGCCACCATGCCCAGCTAATTTTTGTATTTTTTAGTAGAGGCGGGGTTTCACCGTGTTGCCCAGGCTGGTCTTAAACTCCTGACCTCAGGTGATCCGCCTGCCTTGGCCTCCTAAAGTGGTGGGATTACATGTATGAGCCACCATGCCCAGGCTGGAAGATATCATTTTGTAAGATATCAGCCTTTCTCATCTCCTCAAAATCTTTCATAGAATCGTAACTTCTGTAGAAATCTGCACATGCCTTCTTTCTTGGTTCAGCCACAGCAAACTTATAGAGAACCACAACCCCCAATTAATGCTCCAACAATATGATATTACAGATTCTTGGCCAGAAAGTCACACATCTAGGTTTCATCAAAGCACTGGAAGCCCTGGTAGTTAGTTATTGTCCTTGATAGGTATGTCAGCCCCACCCCAATGTCCTTCCTTGCTGATGGAGAAATGGATGACCTCATTTTCAATTATTTTGATTTGTCAAATTCTTTTGGTTTTGTGGGAGTAGCATATACTCTAATTGCAGTTCTACTGCCTACCTAGATGGGTGGTATGGAATTCAGTAACCTATCTGGGCTCCAGCTTCTTTTGTCTTTAGACAGTTATCTGTTATTTATTTATGTATTTATTGATCTTTTAATTTTAAAGGTTAAAGAACAAAGATTTATTAATCTTCTCAGATATCATATTTTATTTCTTTATTTTTAAGACGGAGTTTCACTTTTGTCACCTGCGCAACGGCGCCATCTTGGCTAACTGCAACCTCTGCCTCCCGGGTTCAAGCGATTCTCTTGCCTCAGCCTTCAGAATAACTAGGATTACAGGCATGTGCCGCCATGCCTGGCTAATTTTTGTATTTTTAGTAGAGACAGGTTTTCACCATGTTGGCCAGGCTGGTGTCGAACTCCTGACCTCAAGTGATCCGCCCGCCTCCACCTCCCAAAGTGCTAGGATTACAGGCGTGAGCCACCGTGCCCAGCCAGATATCATATTTTAAATGGCCTGGCCCCTAATAACGATTTTAGATATTGCAGAAGGGAATTATTTCTTAGGATTTCATTAAATAGCCTGCCTTTTCTTTATTATCGTTAAGTTTCTCTTAATGCTGTTAGTATGGATTTTAAATTTTGAATTTTGAATTGCAATGCTGTTGCTCCTCTGCAGAGAGCTTCACATGAGAAGGATTTCATGGTTTGTGACAATAAATGCTATATGTTTTATAGCAAACTAGTAACTTACCATTGTATTAAGGTGTACAATTTTTTTAACTAAGTAAATGATGATTGAGAACATGACTTTTTTGAGAAATAAATACCCTATATGGACTTGGTTCATTCTAATTTATTTTCTTGGGCATATTGCTAAGTTGTATTCATTGGTTTTTTCAGGATATTGACATTAAGAAAGTAAATGGAGTTCCTCAGTATGCGTTTCTGCAATACTGTGATATTGCTAGCGTTTGTAAAGCTATTAAGAAGATGGATGGGGAATATCTTGGAAATAATCGCCTCAAGGTAGATGAATTTGCATAAATTATTGTGCTGTTATGATTTGCTTTGTTTTTTAAGACTTGAAGGGTTTTTTTTTGCATATGCCTTATTATTTAAGATCCTACTAAGACAGATAACCATAAAAGTGATACACTTCTTTGCATTCCTATCCTATTATATGCTGTAATCTGATTAATATTCGATTAGCCAGGCAGGATTTTTTTTGTGTATTCCTATTTAATTTTAACCAGATGTTTCCCACTTGAGATGTTGATTTGATAAGATTCCTATAGAAAACCAGTTTTCTGAGAATTCTGTTGTAGTTGAATAGTAATTGTGAACTTTACTAATAGAAATTTTGCCTTTTATATTCAGCTGGGTTTTGGAAAGAGCATGCCTACAAACTGCGTGTGGCTAGATGGGCTTTCTTCGAATGTGTCAGATCAGTATTTAACACGACATTTCTGCCGATATGGGCCTGTGGTAAAGGTAGGCGGGAGGTTTTGGTGTGTGGTTCAGACTTCTGACTCACTCGTCTTGGTATTCTCTCCTTTCAGTCTCAATTGGCTAGCATTGCCTATTTCTTTAATAACGAGCACATTAAAATTATGTTTGCTAAGATTTGGTCAATAAGGGCATTTGCATCTGTTGCCTTAAGTTATGAGTATTTTGAAGAAACTATTTTGAACTAGCCAAGGTGATTAATTTTGAAACTATTCTCATAGTATAAATAGAATGAAATAGAAATGTTGCTTAGGGATTTTTATAATTTTATCTTATATTAAAATTAGATAGTCTGATTATATAGTTACTCACATTTACACTAAATATGTAATTAGACTTTTTTAAATGAGGGGAAGTTCACACAACAGAATATTCATCTAACCAATGATTTTTATGTAATACATCCATAAGCAACAGGAAAAGGGTCTCCAGACCCAATTCAGTATGTGAAGGTAAAGCTTTGGTTCCTTAAAACTATGTTTACTCTGTGGTAGGTATATTGTATACCCTTGACAATGCTTTATTTTTTTTAAAATTTATTTATTTATTTTTAATTGAGACAGAGTCTCACTCTGTCACCCAGGCTGGAGTGCAGCGGCAGGATCTCAGCTCACTGCAACCTCCGCCTCCCAGGTTCAAGCAATTCTCTAGCCTCAGCCTCTTGAATAGCTGGGATTACAGGTGTGTGCCACCACGCCTGGCTAGTTTTGTATTTTTAGTACAGATGGGGTTTTGCCATGTTGGCCAGGCTGGTCTCAAACTCCTGACCTCAAGTGATCCACCTGCCTCGGCCTCCTAAAGTGCTGAGATTACAGGCACTGCGCCTGGCAGACAATACTTTAAATGTAGCTTTTGTTGTTTAGAGAAATACACATCTTAAAGATTGCCTGTATAAAAAAATCCACAGCCTTAAGACAGTTATGCTACTTGTAGCCAAAGTTCACAGAAATTCTTTGTTGTTCTTAATTTTTCCTTCCTTTCAAGGGTGTTTTTTGTTGTTGTTGGTTTTGTTTTTCGTTTTGAGCCAAAACAAGACGAATACTTTACTGAAATACGATATAGTGGTCAGTAAACATGGAAAACAAAGTAAAATACAGAAGAACAAAATAAAGGCATAATATCTCAAGCCATAATGTCTATGATTCTAAACAGTCCCTGCACATTTTCATTTTATTGTGTTCACTACAGTGTGCATCACACTTTTTTTTTAATAGAATAAAATATATAAAAATATATTTTTTCTCATCCGTGTCCTTGTGGCTTAGGATTTTGTTGGGACTGACACTGAGTCCAGTGGATGAGGCTCTTACTTGTTTTCTGTTTGTTTGTTTTACAGGTGGTGTTTGACCGCTTAAAAGGCATGGCCCTGGTTCTCTACAATGAAATTGAATATGCACAAGCAGCTGTAAAAGAGACCAAAGGGAGGAAAATCGGTGGGAATAAAATTAAGGTGTGCAGAATTACTTTAAACAGAAGCAAAACAAAGTCCTATTCAAATCTCACCCTCTTGGGCCGGGCGTGGTGGCTCACGCCTGTAATCCCAGCACTTTGGGAGGCCAAGGCGGGTGGATCACCTGAGGTCAGGAGTTCGAGACCAGCCTGATGAACATGGTGAAACCCCATCTCTACTAAAAATACAAAAAAAATTAGCCGGGCTTGGTGGTGCATGCCTGTTAATCCCAGCTACTTGGGAGGCTGAGGCAGGAGAATTGCTTGAACCCAGGAGGCGGAGGTTGCAGTGTGCTGAGATCATGCCGTTGCACTCCAGCCTGGGTGACAGAGTAAGACTCCATCTCCAAAAAAAAGAAATCACCCCGTTAATAACTAGCATTTTGTAGGCTGCCAGCCAGGGGAGTGGTTTACAAGACACATATGCTGTATCATTAGTGTTTAAGGGGAATATTACAATTTTATGCTCAGCTGCTTGTGGGCACAGCATCTTTAAACCATTAGCCACAGATCCTTCCCTAAAAATCCTCTCATTCAAAGAAGTGTGCTTCTCAGTGTTCGGGTGCTGATGCTCACACAGACACTCTCATCGCAGGCTTGACCACGGTTATGGGTATCTGACACCCAGGGCCTCATAGTATCAGTCCAGCATCCTGAATGATATGTCTTTCTTTCCTACTCTCCTGAAGAGTGGGTAGCCACTTAAAGCATAACTTTATGTCCAGTGTATGTTTTTAAAAACTTGTATTCATGGTAGTTTGAAGGAATTTATGCACTTAACTATGAAATAACTATGATTGTTAGGTTGAAAAAAGTATTTTAAAAATAAGATGATAAGCTATTTGATAGCTGATGGGCATCATATGCTTTAGTAACTTTGAGGCCCAGCTGTGAGTAAAGTTTAAAATGTTCATCCATATTTTGTTTTATATTCTAACTGTAGTTTTGGCAACAGAGATTGCTGGATTTAGTTGATCTGATTACTTAATTGCCATTTCAGTTTTCCATTTTGCTTTTTTCACTCCTTCACAATTGGGTTTGAAACGTTATAAATTTCATTCTTTTATCACGGTTTATACAGAATTTGAGAGATTTCAGGTTAATAAAATATAGTTTCAGTGATGAGGACTGTTTTACTTGAGATACATTGCTGTTTCCTGAAATTTTCTGAGAAGGGCTATGTTGTGAAGAATTTACAAATTTGATAACATTTTTCCATCATTAAAATTTGAAACTTGCATCAAACACCTCTTTTTTTTTTTTTTTTAAAGGTGGATTTTGCAAATCGGGAAAGTCAGCTGGCTTTTTATCACTGCATGGAGAAATCTGGTCAAGACATCAGAGACTTTTATGAAATGTTAGCCGAAAGAAGGTATGTATTTTAAACTTACCAGTGTAGCTTGAGTTTTAATAGTTTTAATACAGAAACTTAAGATGGCATTAAATTTTATTTTTCACTCTTTACCCCTACTTTCATCTTCTAGAATAGAGAATGCTTCTCTTTTATCACTTCATATGGAAACACAGGTTTATTTTTTTGAATCCAGTTTCCAGGTAATTCCTATGGGTTTGGAGCAACCTGTCTGGATTTCTCACTGAATGCTCCTAGAGCTTGAAAGAGTTACTGTTTTGCCAGGTGATAACTTTATGTACTTTTTTTTTTGAGACAGGGTCTCACTCTGTCACCCAGACTGGAGTGCAGTGGCATGATCATGGCTCACTGCAGTCTCTGCCTTACAGGCTCAAGTGATCCTCACACATCATCTTCTTGAATAGCTGGGACTACAGACACTTGCCACCACGCTGGAGTAATTTTTGTAAAGATGGGTTTTCTCCATGTTGTCTAGGCTGGTCTTGAACTCCTGGGCTCAAGCAGTCTGCCCGCTTTGGCCTCCCAAAGCGCTGGGATTACAGATGTGAGCCACCACACCTGGTCTGCTTTATGTACCATTAATCATAAATACAAATCATCTTGCTTACAGTTACTTCTTAAAGTAAATGTATTAATATATGTTAGAGTGCATTATAAACTTTTAAATGGCTACATATTTAGTAATGACAACATCCAGGTTGTATGTGCTCATACATTCAACTTAAAAAATAAATAAATAAATAAAAACTTCCAAAAGAATATCAAGAGCTTTATTTTAAAGTTGAATCTCTAAAATAGTCAAAGTGAATCAATAAGCCAAAGCATATGTAAACTGGCAACTTTGGCAATGTGCGGGGCAAACCTGATTTCCTCTTGTTAATACTTTCAGTCATGGTTATGTAGTATTTTTTCTGCTGAACAGACCGAAATATCGTTAAATATCTTAAGATAATGCCACCAGATTCTTCAATAGCTGATTACTTTTGAAAATGGAAATTTGGTCCATATTATCAAGCTGTTTTTCCAGACATGCCTCTGATTTAAGTTTCCTGGAATGTTTCCACTAGGTCTCCACCCCTATACGTGTTAGACAAAAGGTTTGTTTGAAAAACGCCTTTAGACACTTGAGTTCAAAGTATGAAAAGGGCTCCATGACAAGATGAGCCAAGTCAGGGTTGTGCTGCCACAAGCCCTGTTGAATGCACTCCCTTTCTACTGCCTCTTCTTGCCAAATAATTTTTGTTTAAGTGATAGCAAGTATTAATATATATTAATTCATTTCTTAGTGGAATATTGTACAACAGTCGTTGAATACTTGGTGCTTTTTTTTTTTTTGAGATGAAGTCTTGCTCTGTGGCCTAGGCTAGAGTGCAGTGATGCGATATTGGCTTACTGCAACCTCTGCCTTGCCAGTTCAAGCGATTCTCCTGCCTCAGCCTCCCGAGTAGCTGGGACTACAGGCGCATGCCACCACGCCCGGCTAATTTTTGTATTTTTAGTAGAGACGGGGTTTCACCATATTGGTCAGGCTGGTCTTGAACTCCTGACCTCGTGATCCGCCCGCCTTGGCCTCCCAAAGTGCTGGGATTACAGGCGTGAGCCACCACGCCCGGCCTACTTGGTGTTTTTAAATGAAAAATGCTCCCTATGGCCAAATTCTCAAAAGCTCAAACTTGTCAGGTTTTGATGGTTTCTCACCAGATCAGAATCCAAATCACAAACCTTCAAAGATCAATACTCCTTTAGCTAGAAAGTCAGGCTCGATAGACTGTTTTCTCAGTTGTGTGAGTGTAAGAGAGTGAGAGTGAGCGTAAAAT
Organism: Gorilla gorilla gorilla; assembly: GCF_029281585.2. NCBI lineage: Eukaryota > Metazoa > Chordata > Mammalia > Primates > Hominidae > Gorilla > Gorilla gorilla. Next base: position 224,263,242 of record NC_073224.2, on the reverse strand, counting down.
TGTGTGGCCACATGCAAGAGAATGTGTGTGTCTCAAGTCAAGAGAGAAAAAAATTCTCCATCCTGGCTTCCCAAGTAGCAGTTTGAAGTCATTGTTAATACAGTAAATGCTTACAAGGAATTCTTATCTATATGTGAGTGGAAAGTGTCCCGGAGGCCTACTTGCACCTAAAACATAGAAAATCCATTAAAATCCTCTGTGTACATTAAATATTTTAAAACAGCAGTTTTGTGTGAGGGTTGAATAATGTAATGTGGGTGTTACTTTTTGTATATTACTACTTAAAATCTATTTTTTTTTTTTTTTTTTTGAGACAGAGTTTCGCTTTTGTTGCCCAGGCTGGAGTGCAGTGGTGCAATCTCGGCTCACCGCAACCTCTGCCTCCTGGGTTCAAGCGATTCTCCTGCCTCAGGCTCCAGAGTAGCTGGAATTACAGGCATGCGCCACCAGGCCTGGATAATTTTGCATTTTTAGTGGAGACGGGGTTTCTCCATGTTGGTCAGGCTGGTCTCAAATTCCTGACCTCAGGTGATCCGTCTGCCTCGGCCTCCCAAAGTGCTGGGATTACAGATGTGAGCCACTGCGCTTGGCCAAAAGTCATTGTTTGTTTTAGTGATGAACTAACTGGCTTTGGGTTTGTTCTGTGTTTTTTCTCATGGTTATTTATCCCTCTCAAATGGCAGTTATCTCCTCATGAGGAAGCAGGAGGGTGTGGGACTTCACTGTGACCCAGGTTTGCCCTGTGTGGTTTCAGTTGGCAGTGCTTATGGAATGCATTCCTTGCAGTAGACCTTGAGGATCTTTGCCTCTTCCATAGAATGGAAGTTATCTCACTGAATAGTTGATGCATGAATGAAAAAAAATGCTTTAATGCTAATGATAAGCTCAGGAATGCAAATGACAACTCTATTTGCACAGGGCTTTCCCATTTTCCAATAGTATTTCATTTGATCCCTCTAATACTCTGTCAGGTAACCCTTTTTATGGAAGGAACTTTTGCTAATAAGATCACAGGCCACTAAGGGGCTGCGCTGGGGATAAACCTAGGGTTCCTACCTGCTAGTGCATTGAGCTTACCCTTTACCAGAGTGGTTCTCGAGATGAATTTACAGGGTCACACTGTGATTCAGATGACATCTACTTATGGTACTTTGGATACTGTGTGGTTTTGTGAACAGAGTTCTCTCCGAACCTGACTTTCTGCAGTTCCTCAGTGTCCCCGTACATGGTCCAAGTGCCAGTTGTGTTGTCCCTGCTTAAATTGTTGAATTCTTTGAGGGCAGAACTGCTTATTTCTTTTGTTGTCATGGGGCCCAGCAAAATAAGTATTTGTTAAGCTGAACAGTGCTCCAGCATGAATGCTTAAATCATATATTTCTGCCTTCTGAAACTTTTTTTAATATTACTACTTTATAAATTTTTATTAAATTTTTTTTTTTTTTTGTAGAGATGGGGTCTTGCTGTGTTGATCCTGCCAGTCTTGAACTCCTGGCCTCAAGCAGGCCTCCCAAAGTGCTAGGATTACAAGCCTAAGCTACCATGCCTAGCTTGTATTTTTAGATATAGTTTTAGTTTGCTTAATTAAAAAGATACCTTGATACTGTGTTTTTAAATATGACTCAAGCCTACCATTAATATGGGCAGTAAACTAATGACCATTCTAGATGTCTTACTCACTTTATAATATTAGAAGGTATATAATGTGTTCACCTTCATGTGGAAAATACATCCTCAAAGTATGTATTTATGGTGGTAATGAGTTAAATTAGCCTAATTCCATGCCTAGTAACAGTTATTTATGAGCTGCCTGGTCACTATTTAGACAAGGAATCTGATTCCCATGGAGCTATGGAAGGATCATCTTGAATCCAATTAAACCAAATATCATAGATACACAATAAAATATTTTCTTTGAACTGAGGAAGTTCAATATAAGTACATATAATAGGCCAGGCACAGTGGCTCATGCCTGTAATCCCAGAACTTTGAGAGACTGAGGCGGGCAGATCACCAGAGGTCAGGAGTTTGAGTTCAGCCTGACCAACACAGTGAAACCTGTCTCTACTAAAAATACAAAAAAATTGGTGAAGCGTGGTGGCGCATGCCTGTATTCCCAGCTACTTGTGGTGGTGAGGTAGGAGAATCACTTGAACCCCAGAGGTGGAGAGCAGTGAGCCAAGATTGTGCCACTGCACTCCAGCTTGGATATATATGTGTGTGTATATATATATATACACATACACACACACATACATACATATATACACACATATTTATAAATATATTTATAAAATATACATATTTATAAATATGTATATTTATAAAATAATGTGTTATCGATGCTTCCAGTGTTGGAATGTTCAGTCTAGATGCTTCGTTTGCTGTTCAAAGGAGTTGGAACATCATTTAGTAGCAGCTTTGATATATTTTTCTAAAGTTCATTCTTTCAACAAATAGTTGAGTGCTATGAGCCAAGTGCTGTTGTAAGAGCGAGAGAAATTTTGGCCAAGAAGACAAAGCCTGTGCCTTTATGGGGCTTAAGTTCTAGTGTTCTTTTTTTTTTTTTTTGAGATGGAGTCGCGCTGTGTCGCCCAGGCTGGAGTGCAGCGGCACAATCTTGGCTCACTGCAAGCTCCGCCTCCCAGGTTCATGCCATTCTCTTTCCTCAGCCTCCCGAGTACCTGGGACTACAGGCGCCCGCCACCATGCCCGGCTAATTTTTTCTATTTTTAGTAGAGATGGGTTTTCACCATGTTAGCCAGGATGGTCTTGATCTCCTGACCTCGTGATCCGCCTGCCTTGGCCTCCCAAAGTGCTGGGATTACAGGCATGAGCCACCGCGTCCGGCCAAGTTCTAGTGTTCTTTCAGTGAGCTACTAATGGCAGTGTTACCTAGAATGAGCCAGGTGTATCTACATGAGAGAACAAACATTGCGGAGAATGAATGAGTGAAGGAAGTAATTGGTCTCTGTTACAGGTGTATTTAATTTCATATAATATATGTTCTTGTGTGTAAATTTAATCCTATTTTGAATGCACCAGACAGGTCCCTGTGGGAGAAAACCTGTGGTGAGTTCCTTAAAACTGGAGGAGTTCTCTCATGGTGCTTGCAGTCATCCCTTGTTTGTTAGTTGGCAGCCTGGGGGAAAGTGACAACATTTACTGAGGCCAAGTACCTGCCTAGGATTATGCTAGGAAAGTTTTTACAGATATTATCTTAATCTTTTTAAGAGCTTTATGAGGAAAAGCTACCATCATTTTATGAGTGAGGAGACTGAGTTCAGAGAGTTTAACCAGGTTCCAGTGTATTTTTTAAAAATTGTGAATTAGATAGAAGTGTTACCAGTATCATACAGGTCACATAGATGGCAAAATTTTAGTTAAAATTTTTATCTGTTTTTCTAAACAGTGGATTTATTTCCCAAGTTGTAAGAATATCTTTTTATAGAATAGTAATTTTGTGGGAGACTTAGGTAGGAGTGTGGGGATACTGTCCAGTAACTAGTGTCTGCTTTGTCACAACGCCGGAGTTACCAGAAACATTAAAAAAGGGTTGAATCACCACTGCCCAATAGAAGCATAATGTAAGTTATATAAATTCTGTATATGTAATTTTAAATTTTCTAGTAGCCACATTAAAAAGACAAAGTGAAATTAATTTTCTTTAATATATCTAAAATGTTGTTTCAACATATAATCAGTCTAAATTGTTGTTTTTCTATAAACTAGGTCTACAAAATTGGGTGTGTATTTTAGACATCTCAATTTAGCTAGATTTCAAGTGCCTAGTAGCTACTTGAAGCTATAGTGGATAGCTACAAACTAATCATTTCACAAATGATTAAATAATGTCAAAAGATTTTTTAGAAGCAGGAATTTCTGATTTCATATGTATGATTTCATGCATAAGTGATGAGGAAACAAAAGAACTAATATCTTTGTTATTTTTTGACAGAGAGGAACGAAGGGCATCCTACGACTATAACCAAGATCGTACATATTATGAGAGTGTTCGAACTCCAGGCACTTATCCTGAGGATTCCAGGCGGGACTATCCAGCTCGAGGGAGAGAGTTTTATTCGGAATGGGAAACTTACCAAGGAGACTACTATGAATCACGATACTACGATGATCCTCGGGAATACAGGGATTACAGGAATGATCCTTATGAACAAGATATTAGGGAATATAGTTACAGGCAAAGGGAACGAGAAAGAGAACGTGAAAGATTTGAGTCTGACCGGGACAGAGACCATGAGAGGAGGCCGATTGAACGAAGTCAAAGTCCTGTTCACTTGCGACGTCCACAGAGTCCTGGAGCGTCTCCCTCTCAGGCAGAGAGGTTGCCGAGTGATTCTGAGAGGAGGCTTTACAGCCGATCCTCAGACCGGAGTGGAAGCTGTAGCTCACTCTCCCCTCCAAGATATGAGAAACTTGACAAATCTCGTTTGGAGCGTTATACAAAAAATGAAAAGACAGATAAAGAACGAACTTTTGATCCGGAGAGAGTGGAGAGAGAGAGACGCTTAATACGGAAGGAAAAAGTGGAAAAGGACAAAACTGACAAGCAAAAACGCAAAGGAAAGGTTCACTCCCCTAGTTCTCAGTCTTCAGAAACGGACCAAGAAAATGAGCGAGAGCAAAGCCCTGAAAAGCCCAGGAGTTGTAATAAACTGAGCAGAGAGAAAGCTGACAAAGAGGGAATAGCGAAAAACCGCCTGGAACTCATGCCTTGCGTGGTTTTGACTCGAGTGAAAGAGAAAGAGGGAAAGGTCATTGACCACACTCCTGTGGAAAAGTTGAAAGCCAAGCTTGATAATGACACTGTCAAATCTTCTGCCCTGGACCAGAAACTTCAGGTCTCTCAGACGGAGCCTGCAAAATCTGACTTGTCTAAACTGGAATCAGTTAGAATGAAAGTACCAAAGGAAAAGGGGCTTTCAAGCCATGTTGAAGTGGTGGAGAAGGAAGGCAGGCTTAAAGCCAGGAAGCACCTCAAGCCTGAGCAGCCTGCAGATGGGGTAAGTGCTGTGGATCTGGAGAAGCTGGAAGCAAGGAAAAGGCGCTTTGCAGATTCCAATTTAAAAGCAGAAAAGCAAAAACCAGAGGTCAAGAAAAGCAGTCCAGAGATGGAGGATGCTCGCGTGCTTTCAAAAAAGCAGCCTGACGTGTCCTCTAGAGAGGTCATTCTGCAGAGGGAAGGAGAGGCTGAAAGAAAGCCTGTGAGGAAAGAAATTCTTAAAAGAGAATCTAAAAAAATCAAACTGGACAGACTTAATACTGTTGCCAGCCCCAAAGACTGTCAGGAGCTTGCCAGTATTTCTGTTGGGTCTGGCTCAAGGCCCAGCTCAGACCTACAAGCAAGACTGGGAGAACCAGCAGGTGAATCTGTGGAAAATCAAGAAGTCCAATCAAAAAAGCCCATTCCCTCAAAACCACAGCTCAAACAGCTGCAGGTATTAGATGATCAAGGACCAGAGAGAGAAGACATTAGGAAAAACTATTGCAGTCTTCGTGATGAAACACCTGAACGTAAATCAGGCCAAGAGAAATCACATTCAGTAAATACTGAAGAAAAAATTGGCATTGACATCGATCACACGCAGAGTTACCGAAAACAAATGGAACAGAGTCGTAGGAAACAGCAGATGGAAATGGAAATAGCCAAGTCTGAGAAGTTTGGCAGTCCTAAAAAAGATGTAGATGAATATGAAAGACGTAGCCTCGTTCACGAGGTAGGCAAACCCCCTCAAGATGTCACTGATGACTCTCCTCCTAGCAAAAAGAAAAGGATGGATCATGTCGATTTTGATATCTGCACCAAGCGAGAACGGAATTACAGAAGTTCACGCCAAATCAGCGAAGATTCTGAAAGGACTGGTGGTTCTCCCAGCGTCCGACATGGTTCCTTCCATGAAGATGAGGATCCCATAGGCTCCCCTAGGCTACTGTCAGTAAAAGGGTCTCCTAAAGTAGATGAAAAAGTCCTCCCCTATTCTAACATAACAGTCAGGGAAGAGTCTTTAAAATTTAATCCTTATGATTCTAGCAGGAGAGAACAGATGGCAGATATAGCCAAAATAAAACTATCTGTCTTGAATTCTGAAGATGAACTAAATCGTTGGGACTCTCAGATGAAACAGGATGCCAGCAGATTTGATGTGAGTTTCCCAAACAGCATAATTAAGAGAGAGAGCCTTCGAAAAAGGTCTGTACGAGATCTGGAACCTGGTGAGGTGCCTTCTGATTCTGACGAAGATGGTGAACACAAATCCCACTCACCCAGAGCCTCTGCATTATATGAAAGTTCTCGATTGTCTTTTTTATTGAGGGACAGAGAAGACAAGCTACGTGAGCGAGATGAAAGACTCTCTAGTTCTTTAGAAAGGAACAAATTTTACTCTTTTGCATTGGATAAGACAATCACACCAGACACTAAAGCTTTGCTTGAAAGAGCTAAATCCCTCTCTTCATCTCGTGAAGAAAATTGGTCTTTTCTTGATTGGGACTCCCGATTTGCAAATTTTCGAAACAACAAAGATAAAGAAAAGGTTGACTCTGCTCCAAGACCTATTCCATCCTGGTACATGAAAAAGAAGAAAATTAGGACTGATTCAGAAGGGAAAATGGATGATAAGAAAGAGGACCATAAAGAAGAAGAGCAAGAGAGGCAGGAATTGTTTGCTTCTCGTTTTTTACACAGCTCAATCTTTGAACAAGATTCCAAGCGATTGCAGCATCTAGAGAGAAAAGAGGAAGACTCTGACTTCATTTCTGGTAGGATCTATGGGAAGCAGACATCTGAGGGAGCAAACAGCACAACTGATTCCATTCAAGAACCAGTAGTTCTGTTCCATAGCAGATTTATGGAGCTCACACGGATGCAACAGAAAGAAAAAGAAAAAGACCAGAAACCCAAAGAGGTTGAGAAACAGGAAGATACAGAGAATCATCCCAAGACCCCAGAATCTGCTCCTGAGAATAAAGATTCAGAACTGAAAACTCCACCTTCTGTTGGGCCTCCAAGTGTCACAGTCATAACTCTAGAATCAGCCCCATCAGCACTAGAGAAGACCACTGGTGACAAAACGGTAGAGGCGCCTTTGGTAACAGAAGAGAAGACTGTGGAGCCAGCTACCGTCTCAGAAGAAGCAAAGCCTGCATCTGAACCTGCTCCTGCCCCTGTGGAACAGCTGGAACAAGTAGACCTGCCCCCAGGAGCAGACCCCAATAAAGAAGCTGCTGTGATGCCTGCGGGTGTTGAGGAAGGTTCATCAGGTGACCAGCCGCCTTATCTGGATGCCAAGCCTCCAACTCCCGGGGCCTCGTTTTCCCAGGCAGAGAGCAACGTAGATCCAGAGCCTGACAGTACCCAGCCACTTTCAAAACCAGCTCAGAAGTCTGAGGAAGCCAATGAGCCAAAGACCGAAAAGCCAGACGCCACTGCAGATGCTGAGCCTGATGCAAACCAGAAAGCCGAAGCTGCTCCTGAGTCTCAGCCCCCAGCTTCTGAAGATTTAGAGGTTGATCCTCCAGTTGCTGCAAAGGATAAAAAGCCAAACAAAAGCAAGCGTTCAAAGACCCCTGTTCAGGCAGCTGCAGTGAGTATCGTGGAGAAGCCCGTCACAAGGAAGAGTGAGAGGATAGACCGGGAAAAACTCAAGCGGTCCAATTCTCCTCGGGGAGAAGCACAGAAGCTTTTGGAATTGAAGATGGAGGCAGAGAAGATTACAAGGACTGCTTCTAAAAACTCTGCTGCAGACCTTGAACATCCCGAACCAAGTTTGCCTCTCAGCCGAACAAGGCGCCGGAATGTAAGGAGCGTCTATGCAACCATGGGTGACCACGAAAACCGCTCTCCTGTCAAAGAGCCCGTTGAGCAACCAAGAGTGACCAGAAAGAGATTGGAGCGAGAGCTTCAGGAGGCTGCAGCGGTTCCCACCACCCCTCGGAGGGGAAGGCCTCCAAAGACACGCCGGCGAGCCGATGAAGAGGAGGAGAACGAGGCCAAGGAACCTGCAGAAACACTCAAGCCACCTGAGGGATGGCGGTCGCCAAGGTCCCAGAAAACTGCAGCTGGTGGTGGACCCCAAGGGAAAAAGGGAAAAAATGAACCGAAGGTGGATGCTACACGTCCTGAGGCCACCACTGAGGTGGGCCCCCAAATAGGCGTGAAAGAGAGCTCCACGGAACCCAAGGCTGCTGAGGAGGAGGCAGGGAGTGAACAGAAACGTGACAGAAAAGATGGTGGCACAGACAAAAACCCCCCTGAAACCGCCTCTGTTGAAGTTATAGAGAAAAAACAGGCCCCTGAAAAAAACTCCAAATCAAAGAGAGGAAGATCTCGAAACTCCAGGTTAGCAGTGGACAAATCTGCAAGTCTGAAAAATGTGGATGCTGCTGTCAGTCCCAGGGGGGCTGCAGCACAGGCAGGGGAGAGGGAATCTGGGGTGGTGGCAGTCTCCCCTGAGAAAAGTGAGAGTCCCCAAAAGGAGGATGGTTTATCATCCCAATTGAAAAGTGATCCAGTTGATCCAGACAAGGAACCAGAGAAAGAAGACCTGTCTGCCTCTGGGCCGTCCCCAGAAGCCACCCAGTTAGCCAAGCAGATGGAGCTGGAGCAGGCCGTGGAACACATCGCAAAGCTCGCCGAGGCCTCTGCCTCTGCTGCCTATAAGGCAGATGCACCAGAGGGCCTTGCCCCAGAGGACAGGGACAAGCCTGCACACCAAGCAAGTGAAACAGAGCTGGCTGCGGCCATCGGCTCCATCATCAGTGACATTTCTGGGGAGCCGGAAAACTTCCCAGCACCTCCACCTTATCCTGGAGAATCCCAGACAGATCTGCAACCCCCCGCAGGTGCACAGGCACTGCAGCCTTCTGAGGAAGGAATGGAGACAGATGAGGCTGTATCTGGCATCCTGGAAACTGAGGCTGCTACAGAATCTTCTAGGCCTCCAGTCAATGCTCCTGACCCCTCAGCAGGCCCAACAGATACCAAGGAAGCCAGAGGAAATAGCAGTGAAACCTCACACTCAGTGCCAGAAGCCAAAGGGTCTAAAGAAGTGGAAGTCACTCTTGTTCGGAAAGACAAAGGGCGCCAGAAAACAACCCGATCACGCCGCAAGCGAAACACAAACAAGAAAGTGGTGGCTCCTGTAGAGAGCCATGTCCCTGAATCCGACCAAGCTCAAGGTGAGAGTCCTGCTGCAAATGAGGGGACAACAGTACAGCACCCCGAAGCCCCACAGGAAGAAAAGCAGAGTGAGAAACCCCATTCCACTCCTCCTCAGTCATGTACTTCTGACCTAAGCAAGATTCCCTCCACAGAGAATTCGTCCCAAGAAATCAGTGTTGAGGAAAGGACTCCAACCAAAGCATCTGTGCCCCCAGACCTTCCCCCACCTCCCCAGCCAGCACCGGTGGATGAGGAGCCTCAAGCCAGGTTCAGGGTGCATTCCATCATTGAAAGTGACCCGGTGACCCCACCCAGCGATCCAAGCATCCCCATACCCACACTGCCTTCTGTAACTGCAGCAAAGCTCTCACCTCCTGTCGCCTCTGGAGGGATCCCACACCAGAGCCCCCCTACTAAGGTGACAGAGTGGATCACAAGGCAGGAGGAGCCACGGGCTCAGTCCACTCCATCTCCAGCTCTTCCCCCAGACACAAAGGCCTCTGATGTTGACACCAGCTCCAGCACCCTGAGGAAGATTCTCATGGACCCCAAGTATGTGTCTGCCACAAGTGTCACTTCCACAAGTGTCACCACAGCCATTGCAGAGCCTGTCAGTGCTGCCCCTTGCCTACATGAGGCCCCGCCCCCTCCAGTTGAATCTAAAAAGCCTTTAGAAGAAAAAACAGCACCTCCAGTGACAAACAACTCTGAGACACAAGCCTCGGAGGTGCTGGTAGCTGCTGACAAGGAAAAGGTGGCTCCAGTCATTGCTCCCAAAATTACCTCTGTTATTAGCCGGATGCCTGTCAGCATTGACCTGGAAAATTCACAGAAGATAACCTTGGCAAAACCAGCTCCTCAAACCCTCACTGGTCTGGTGAGCGCACTCACTGGCCTGGTGAACGTCTCCCTGGTCCCGGTGAATGCCCTGAAAGGCCCCGTGAAGGGCTCAGTGACCACACTGAAAAGTTTGGTGAGCACCCCTGCTGGGCCCGTGAACGTCCTGAAAGGGCCTGTGAATGTTCTTACGGGGCCAGTGAATGTTCTCACCACTCCAGTGAACGCCACGGTGGGCACAGTGAATGCCGCTCCAGGCACAGTCAATGCCGCTGCGAGTGCAGTGAATGCCACAGCAAGTGCAGTGACCGTCACAGCGGGTGCGGTTACTGCTGCATCTGGTGGTGTAACGGCCACAACAGGCACGGTGACAATGGCAGGGGCAGTGATTGCGCCGTCAGCAAAGTGCAAACAGAGAGTGAGTGCTAATGAAAACAGTCGGTTCCACCCAGGGTCCATGCCTGTGATCGACGATCGTCCGGCAGACGCGGGCTCAGGGGCGGGGCTGCGTGTGAACACTTCTGAAGGGGTTGTGCTCCTGAGTTACTCAGGGCAGAAGACCGAAGGCCCACAGCGGATCAGCGCCAAGATCAGCCAGATCCCCCCGGCCAGTGCAATGGACATTGAATTTCAGCAGTCGGTGTCCAAGTCCCAGGTCAAACCCGATTCTGTCACAGCATCGCAGCCTCCATCCAAAGGCCCTCAAGCTCCTGCAGGCTATGCGAACGTGGCCACCCATTCCACGTTGGTACTGACCGCCCAGACATATAACGCCTCTCCTGTGATTTCGTCTGTGAAGGCCGATAGGCCATCTTTGGAGAAGCCCGAGCCCATTCATCTCTCGGTGTCCACGCCTGTCACCCAGGGAGGCACAGTGAAGGTTCTCACCCAGGGGATCAACACACCCCCTGTGCTGGTTCACAACCAGCTGGTCCTCACCCCAAGCATTGTCACCACAAACAAGAAGCTTGCTGACCCCGTCACCCTTAAAATCGAGACCAAGGTCCTTCAGCCGGCCAACCTGGGGTCCACGCTCACGCCCCACCACCCTCCTGCTCTGCCCAGCAAACTGCCTACAGAAGTCAACCATGTCCCCTCGGGGCCCAGCATCCCAGCAGATCGAACTGTCTCCCATTTGGCAGCTGCAAAGCTAGACGCTCATTCTCCTCGACCAAGTGTACCCGGGCCATCCTCATTTCCAAGGGCAAGCCACCCCAGCAGTACTGCATCTACGGCGCTCTCCACCAACGCCACAGTCATGCTGGCTGCAGGCATCCCAGTGCCCCAGTTCATCTCCAGCATCCACCCAGAGCAGTCTGTCATCATGCCACCCCACAGCATCACCCAGACTGTGTCCCTGAGCCACCTCTCCCAGGGCGAGGTGAGAATGAACACTCCCACGCTGCCCAGTATCACCTACAGCATCCGGCCAGAAGCGCTTCACTCTCCTCGGGCTCCGCTGCAGCCCCAGCAAATAGAGGTCAGGGCCCCACAGCGTGCCAGCACCCCGCAGCCAGCCCCAGCTGGTGTGCCTGCGCTGGCCTCCCAGCACCCTCCCGAGGAGGAAGTGCATTATCACCTTCCTGTCGCTCGAGCCACAGCCCCTGTGCAGTCAGAGGTACTAGTCATGCAGTCTGAGTACCGACTGCACCCCTATACTGTGCCACGGGATGTGAGGATCATGGTGCATCCACATGTGACGGCAGTCAGCGAGCAGCCCAGGGCCGCGGATGGGGTGGTGAAGGTGCCACCAGCCAGCAAGGCTCCTCAGCAGCCAGGGAAGGAAGCTGCCAAGACACCAGATGCCAAAGCTGCCCCCACCCCCACCCCTGCCCCCGTCCCTGTCCCCCTTCCTGCCCCTGCTCCTGCCCCTCATGGTGAGGCCCGTATCCTCACAGTTACCCCCAGTAACCAACTCCAGGGGCTGCCTCTGACCCCTCCTGTGGTGGTGACCCATGGGGTGCAGATTGTGCACTCCAGCGGGGAGCTGTTTCAAGAGTACCGGTACGGCGACATCCGCACCTACCATCCCCCGGCCCAGCTCACACACACTCAGTTTCCCGCTGCTTCCTCTATTGGCCTGCCTTGCCGGACCAAGACAGCTGCTCAGGTGAGCCAGCCAGGTATCTCCCCCACTGTCTGTTGGGCATGTGCTTGTGGGGCTCAGCAGGCTTTTAAGCCAAGATGTGTGAAAGAAATCAGGGGCCAGGTGTGGTGGCTTATGCCTGTAATCCCAGCACTGTGGGAGGCCCAGACGGGAGGACTGCTTAAGCCCGGTAGTTCGAGACCAGCCTGGGCAACATGGCAAAACCCCACCTCGTACAAAAAAAAGAAAATTACAAAAATTAGCCAGGTGTGTGTGGTTTCAGCTACCTGGGAGGCTGAGGTGGGAAAATTGCTTGAGCCCTGGAGGCAGAGGTTGCATTGAACCAAGGTCGTGCCACTAGGCTCCAGTGACAGAGCGAGACCCAGTCTCAAAAAAAAAAAAAAAAGCCGGGCATAGTGGCTCACGCCTGTAATCCCAACACTTTGGGAGGCCAGGGCTGGCAGATCACTTGAGGTCAGGAGTTCAAGACCAGCTTGGCCAACATGGTGAAACTCTGTCCCTACTTAAAGAAAAAGAAGTCCGCCTTTTGGTAGAGATAGTGGTTGAGTACAAGTGAACTGGTCAGCTAGTCCCTAAAGATGTTGATCTTTTCATGAGTTTAAAGAGCTTTCTTAGTTCTGAGATGAAGGTATTAGATCACATCATGGGGAGTTCTGCATATGGGGAGGGAGCTCTTGCTGGGTAGCGTCAGCGGGAGGCAGGTAATAGGGGATCTCTCCTTACCTGGAACCCCGAAAGCAGCTCCGTTGATTCAGGCTCCTTCTGTGGGCCTGACTTAACAGGAGATGCCACATCTTATCCTTTCCCTATGGCCCTTTGGGTCATTTGTTGGGCTCAGGGGCTTGTGCACAACAGACTGACTCTGTCCCTTTGCCTTCCTTCCCGACACCAGGGCCCTCCTCCTGAAGGTGAGCCCCTGCAGCCTCCTCAGCCTGTGCAGTCCACGCCGCCTGCCCAGCCTGCACCAACCTGCCCGCCCTCCCAGCTCAGCCAGCCCGGCCAGCCACCAAGCAGCAAGATGCCTCAAGTGTCCCAGGAGGCAAAGGGGACCCAGACGGGAGTAGAGCAGCCTCGCCTCCCAGCTGGACCTGCAAACAGGCCGCCTGAGCCTCACACCCAGGTTCAGAGGGCACAAGCGGAAACAGGCCCGACTTCCTTCCCCTCCCCTGTGTCTGTCTCCATGAAGCCTGACCTTCCAGTCTCTCTTCCCACTCAGACTGCCCCAAAACAGCCGTTGTTTGTCCCAACAACCTCTGGCCCCAGCACCCCACCAGGACTGGTTCTGCCACACACTGAATTCCAGCCAACCCCCAAACAAGATTCCTCTCCACACCTGACTTCCCAGAGACCCGTGGATATGGTTCAACTTCTGAAGGTAAGCATGAGCAGGGGCTGCCCTTCCTAGCCCCCAGGTTTTATGCCATGTCAAATGTCCTAAGATTCCCTAGTTCACAGACCCACAAGCTACAGCCTCTGGCTGTGTCCAGCATGGCTCAGCGAGGGGCCATGAGCTCACTTCCTGTTTGTTTCCCTGTGAGCAGAAGTACCCCATCGTGTGGCAGGGCCTGCTGGCCCTCAAGAATGACACAGCTGCTGTGCAGCTCCACTTCGTCTCTGGCAACAACGTCCTGGCCCATCGGTCCCTGCCCCTTTCTGAAGGAGGGCCCCCACTAAGGATCGCCCAGAGGATGCGGCTGGAGGCAACGCAGCTGGAAGGGGTTGCCCGAAGGATGACGGTAAGACTCTCAGGCCCAGGTGAGCAACTGCCCCACCTACAGGGAGGGAAGACGTAGGTAGTCCCTGCCAGCCCATCTCCCTGGCCTGTCATGGAAGCATTAACTGTATTCTTGTTGTTGTTGAAACAGTCTCTGTCGCCTGGGCTGGAGTGCAGCGGCGCGATCTTTGTTCATTATAGCCTCTGCCTCCCAGGTTCAAGGCATTCTCTTGCCTCAGCCTCCTGAGTAGCTGGGATTATAGGCACGCACCACCATGGCACCACCATGCCCAGCTAATTTTTTGTATTTTTAGTAGAGATGGGGTTTCACCATGTTGGCCAGGCCAGTCTTGAACTCCTGACCTCAAGTGATCTGGCTGCCTCGGCCTCCCAAAGTGCTGGGATTACAGGCCTGAGCCACTGTGCCTGGCCAGTAACGGTATTCTTGAAGTGAGCAATGAAGGGTCCACTATGCTTCTACTTGGTGGGGGGATGTAAAGTACCTCTAGACCCAGAAACAAGGCTTTACAGTTTTTAAAAATTATTATTTTTTAAATCAGCTTTCTCAGGTTGAAAAAAAGCTTTTTTTTTTTTTTTTTCATTCAAATATCAGGGTAGCCTTTAAAGTCATCTCAGAGGTGGGGGTTTTTGTGGACCTGATACTGTGGGTTGGATGTGGGCTGCTGTTTGACTAGGAGGCCCCTGCTCACTGGCAGCTGGCCTCTGCCTCAGGTGGAGACAGATTACTGTCTGCTGCTGGCTCTGCCCTGTGGCCGTGACCAAGAGGATGTTGTGAGCCAGACCGAGTCCCTCAAGGCTGCCTTCATCACTTACCTGCAGGCCAAGCAGGCGGCAGGGATCATCAACGTTCCCAACCCTGGCTCCAATCAGGTCGGTTGTCCTGTGTCCTTCCTTCACATGTACACCCACAGGTGGGGCTGGTCAGAGTAGGTGGGCCTACTCATCTGGTGCCCACTAGATCTGGCCCCAGAGGTGGGCAAAGGGGCATTTTGGACAGAAGTCAGTAGAGCACATGGGGCAGGGTGCCATCACCCATCCTGAAGAGAACCCAGGGAACCGCTGAGAACACAGGTTTTCCATGAGTTTAAAGATAGGGCCCCAGGGGCTTCCTGTTTATAGTTTTCTGACACCTGCTAGGTCTTCCAGTAGACATAGTCCTGGCACATTTGCTGGTTGGGGACTGATTTGGCCTGGCTCTTAGCATTGGGCCTCTTCAGGGCTCCCCAGTGGAAGTGGAGTTGTGGGGGTGAAGACAGAGGGTCCCACTTTGCTCTCTATCCTGTCTCCAGCCTGCCTACGTGCTGCAGATCTTCCCGCCCTGTGAGTTCTCTGAGAGTCACCTGTCCCGCCTGGCCCCTGACCTCCTTGCCAGCATCTCCAACATCTCTCCCCACCTCATGATTGTCATTGCCTCCGTGTGAGCCACTGAGTGGTTATCACCTCAGTGAATCTTCCCAGGGCTCTGCAGCAAAAACAAAGGACACCCAGCCAAGCAGAGGAAGAAGCTGCCGAAGGGGACAGACTCCACTGCCAGACGGCCAGCCGTTTGCTGTCCTGCCGCCCGGCTCAGTCGGACGGACTTCCTCTAGGAGTGGTGCTGCTACCTTGTATGTTTACATAATGCTTTAGCCCAAGGACTCATCACCAACCCATGGACTCGCAGACACCCTGGGGCTGGGTTTCTCTTTCCTCTTTTTGGAGAAAAGGAACAGGGCAGTGGAATGAAAATTTTTTGTTTGTTTGTTTTTAAGAAACAAGAAAACAGAACTGCCTTTGCACTAAATTAGTGACTTGGACTTTGCCCAGTGAAGACAGGCTGTGACACTCTGGATGTCTTGGTGTGTGTAGACACACATTGCGGACTCTTAACGCAGGAAGGACTTCAAACTTCTGCTGAGACCTTGGGGTCAAGGAACATTTCATTGGGTTTTTTTGTCGACCCCCATCTCCCTTGCTCATTTGGATGCGTCACCTTAATTCCCCTGCTGCCACCGTCTTTGATTCACCGGGATGTACAGTTTACAGTTGAAGAGCAAACAGAAAGGTTTTCTCTTGATGGGATATGCAGAACTTGGGATGTGTGTATATATAAATATATAATATATATAAATATATATAATACTGACTTAAAAAATCAAATCCCCCGACATACGTTTTTTTTAATCTGTGCCAAAAATGTGTTTTCAGAGGAAATCTTATTTTCATATTCAGACTTTGTATTGCCCACTCATTTGTATAAGTGCGCTTCGGTACAGCACGGGTCCTGCTCCCGCGATGTGGAAGTGTCACACGGCACCTGTACAAAAAGACTGGCTAACCCCTCTTCCTATTACCTTGATCTCTCCCCCAACTTCCTAACACTTATTAATTTATGAAACTGTTTTTCTCAGCGCAGTTTTGTTTTGTGTGTCCATTGGATTACAAACTTTATTAAAAAATATAAAACACACCAAGTGTGAGTGTGATTGTCACTTGGGTGGGAGGATGAACCATGGGTCCTTGGCTTATGGGAACAGTCAGCCCTCATCCCGCTTTTGCTCCCCATGCCAAGTCTGTACATGGGAACTATTTCCCTTCTGCCTCCTAGTCAGTCCTCCTCCCCAAGGATAATTTTATCTTGTACAAAGGAGATTTTTGTCACGGACACTGAACTTAACCATTTCTCACTCTTGTGGTGTCTTCAAAGTCCTAACTAACTGGTTCTTAGGTAATGTGGAAGGCACTTCCAATTTTGATGATAGAGAATATAACCACACCCCATGCCATCTCAGAAACATTTTAGCAAGCTTTGGTTTCTTGTCTCTTGCCCCCTCTTCCCTTCTCCCAGTGTGAAGCAGGCTGACTCCTGCAGAGGCAGTGGCCTGCTGGGGCCCCTGGGGGCTCATTTGATCCTGTATCTACCTCCAGACAGGAGAATGGGAGTTGGGGACAGGCTTCCCCTGCAGCTGGATTCTCTAGAAGCTGTGGAGTTGGGACAGGGACATGGGGACTATAAAGTTGGTGGTCTCACTTGCAATACCAATGGGCTCCTACAAATGGGCCTGTCCTGGTGTGAGAAGATAGCATCCCCCTCTGAACGGTGGGCCACAGATGCCGGGGCCACTGTGGGGGGACGAGACGGTACCTCCTGACTCCTTGCTGACAGGAGTGAGAAAGCTGTTCCACCAGCTCCCTACCTCCCCATCAAAGCCCCTGGCTGCTCCTTCCTGTCCCTCTGGGCCCCCAGCCTGGTGGCAGAGATGCCATCTTTTGAACCTTCCCAAAAGATGATGGCACCGGCTTGGCCTCAGTCCTCGGGCCAGGTAACCCTGAAGCAAGTGTGGCTTCCATCTGCTCCCTTAGGCCCATCAGAGCCAGGGCAGTGGCCTGGGCCTGGCACTCTCCTTGGCCTACCTTGCCACTCTGGCTGGAAGGACCCCTGAGCCAGGCCTGGCAGCAGTGGCCTGTGAGCCAGGCTCGCTCTGGGTTGCCTGTGCCCTGGTAAGCAGTTGGTGGCCGCCCCTGCTGGTCCCTTCCCCAACTTCCCAACCTCTCCCCAACCTGGGCCGAGGGGGAGCAGGGTCATAGCTGTGGGGCGAGGGGAGGCCAGGCCCTAAAGATGAACAGGTGAGAAGCCTCCAAACAAGATGGGATGAGGGCATGGGGCACGTGGTGCCGAGGTCTCTCCAGCCTGAGTGTACTGCCCACTCCTCAACTTGGGGCAAAGCAGCCAGCCTGGCTCTGGTTCTAGTCGCATTCAGCAAGAGGGACGGGCTGACCTTCCCAGGAAGGCTGGTTCCTGGGTGGTACGGCCTTTCTGTGGCATCAGTTGTAGCTGCCAGCTCCCCACCCACCCCACAGGGACCTATAGGCAGCGTTAGAAAATAATCCAATTTATTCTCTCTAGGGAACAGGCCACCCTTCCCGGTTCCAGGGTGCCATCCATCCTTAAATAAACAGTCAGAAGGGCCGCCAGCTCACTCGGCAGGCGGGGGACATTCAGGAGCTGTAGGGGAGGTCTCTGCCAGTGCGGGCTGGCCCTCAGCCCCGTCCCGAGGGCGGAAGACCAGCTCCCCAGCCTGCAGCACCTGCCCGGCAGGCCACGTGCCACCTGGCCCATACTGCTGATAGAAGTCCGCGTCTGTCTGGAACATGACCAGTGCCTGGGCTGTGTGGATTCGCACGTGCTGAGCCAGGCTGTTGGCATCCAGAAACTTGTCCCCACAGGAGTCACAGGCGTAGAGGATGTGAGTGTTGGGGTCTGTGGAGGTGGGGCAGCAGTCAGAGTGGGAAGGACCCCGGGTTCTGCCCACATTCACACCCGGGTGGCCCCCCTCACCTTCTTCCTGCACTTGCTTCACAGCTTTGCTGATCTCGGCCTTCAGAACTTCCGTCTCATCGGCTGTCACTGCAGCTCCCACCGGCACCACTGCGGGCAGAGTCGCAGGGCCTCAGGTGAAGGCACGGGCACTGCCCCATCATCGCCACCCTGGCAGCAAGCTGCCTGTGACTTCCCTCTGCTGCCCACAGCCCGCACCTGTGAGCTGAGTGACGGCTGTCGCTGCCAGTGCCTCGGTGGCCAGCGTGACCATGTCATCCACAGTGACCACGCTGACCTCACTGCCCTCCTCGGGCTCCAGGATCTTGATGCCTGCCTTGCCCTGGTGCACAGTCTTCACGTGGGAGCGCAGGTTGTCTACCCGGTTGAAGCCACGCCCACACTTATCACACAGGTAAGGCTTCTCTCCTGGGGGAGCAAGGTTCTCTCTTGCCTTTGTGGGAAGGGGCCGCAGGGATGGGGTGGGAGGCCCTCAATGACTCGTTTGCCCAGCAACCCTGTCTTTTACAGCAGGAGGTGCTCTGGGGCGGCTGCACGGGTGCCTCTGGTGACACTGGCACCTCTGGAAGCTCTAGGAAAATGGGGTCCTCATTTGAACAGAACTGCCTTCAAGGCCACCTGCAGCAAGAGCTAGCACCCGAGGCTGGGGTCTGGGGGGTCCCTTCCTTCCCCCTGCTCCCCACCTGGCAGCAGGGTCTGGGAAGGAACAGGCATGGTGGGGGCCACAGCTCACCAGTGTGAATGATGATGTGCTTGGACAGGTCCCCCACGTTCACGAAGGCCTTGCTGCACACGCTGCACTTGTGTGGGCGGATGTTGTCGTGGTGGCGAATATGATTGGCCAACTGGCTGGACTGGACGAATCTGTGGGGCCACAGGAAGGGACTCGCATGGAACTGCCCCAACCTGGGCCTCCTGCCTCACCCTCTAGACTGAAAAGGACCCCTGGGACCAGAGCCTGGGGCGTGGGCAGCAGTCAGCTCAGTCCCCAGCCAAGCCCCCAGTTTGTCTTCTGAGCCCCCTCACTGTGGGGTGTCTGGCCAGTGGGTGTGGGGGAGGGGGCAGGACCTCTTGCCGCAGCGCTCGCAGACGTAGGGCTTCTCCCCGGTGTGCTGGCGCACGTGGGCGATGAGGGAGCTGGCCTGGGTGAAGGCCTTACCGCACATCACACACTGGCATGGCTTCTCACCTGGGGACCGGGCAGAAGGTGTTGGTGCCTGCTCCTCTCCGTGCCCTCCCAGTCCTGGGCATGGCCGCTCGCCACCCACCTGTGTGAATGCGGACGTGCCGCTGCAGAGCGCCGGGGTCTGCAAACTGTCGCTGGCAGTGGATGCACACGTAGGGCTTTTCCCCGCTGTGGATCCGAAGGTGCCGCTTCAGGTTCCCTGTGGCGAGACCGAGGGCGAACCTGGCGTGGGGCACCACCGGTGGCCGAGGAGCAGGGGTGTGAGGGCAGCCAGGGCAGCCCTGGCCCTACCTGAGGTGGTGAACTGCTTCCCACACTCTCGGCACTTGAGGGGCCCGTCAGCGATGTGGATCTTCAGGTGGGCCTTCAGGTTCCCTACCTGTGCCCAGGGAGGGGTCAGGGGGGCCACCCCACAGAGCTCGGCCCCGGGCCCCCTCACCTGCCCCTCCCACAAAGGAACAATCGACTCTCAGGCTTGCCAGGGTCCGTGAAGGGCTCTATCTCTCCTGGGTCAGGACAGGTCCCAGGTCCCAGCGGTGAGAGGTAAGCCGCCCCACCCCATTTTTTCAGGACCAAACCCCGCCCTGACTCGGCCTGCCCTCCGCAGAGCAACCGGGAGCTCCCCCGCGGAAGTGGCTCTCGCTGGGCCTGTTTCCTGGGTGAACAAGCTGATGAGCTCCTGGAGGCCGGGGCTGCGCTCCCCGCCCGCCCCACCACGTGGCATGCATGCGGCTGCGGCCACCGGCGGCTGCCAGGCGCTGGTTCCGGGAGGGGTCCGCACACCTGGTTGAATTTCTTGTCGCAGTGTGGGCACTTGTGCTCCTTGTCCGTGTCGTGGGTCTCCAGGTGGCGCATCTTGGAAGTGGGGTCGGAGAAGGAGCGGCCGCAGTAGTCGCACTGGTAGGGCTTCTCGCCGCTGTGCACCAGCTGGTGGCGCTTGAGGTTGCCCGAGGTGGTGAAGAGCTTGCCGCAGTCCTCGCAGCGGTAGCGCGCCTCGCCCGAGTGCCGCTTCTTGTGCAGGTTGAGCAGGCTGATGAGGCGGTAGCTCTTCCCGCACTCCTCGCAGCCGTAGGGCTTCAGAGGGCTGCAGGGCCAGAAGGCGACAGGAGGCAGGGCTCGCTGGGGCGTGAAAGGCCGGGCCTGGCAGGGGCCGGGGTAGGAGGCCGGCCTGGGGCAGTACCTGTGCGTCTTCTCATGGGCCTTGCACGCGGCCGGGTCGGAAAAGGCCTTGCTGCACTCCCGGCACGAGAAGGGCTTCTCCCCCGTGTGGATGCGGATGTGCCGCTTGAAGTTCCCCGTGTGCGTGAACTCCTTCCCACAGTCCTGCGGGTGCAGCGGGGAAGCGGGGTGTGAGGGGCAGCCGGTGGGAGGCCGGAGGGGAGGGACGCTGGCGGGGAGGGCTGGCCATAGCCTCCCTCACCTCGCACTTGTGGATGACGGAGCCGTAGGCCTTGGACTCCGTGCGGTCGCCGTAGGTGCCTGAGCGCAGGCCCCGGGCCTCGGAGCCGAGCTCCTGCCCCGAGTCTGTGCCCGCTGACTCCTCGTTCTCGTTCTCCTCAGGGGCCTCTCCGTTCCCCAGCTGGGAACCCTCCTCCTTGACCTCAGCTGGCCCTGCGCCCTCCTCCTCTTGCTCCTCTTGCTCCTCTTCCCCTTTCCGGGCGGGCTCCACCTCCATTTCTGCGGAGAAAAGGGCAAGCATGGAGGCGGCAGCCCTGTCTGCCTGAGCGCATGTGAGGGGCGCCAGCAACATGTGGAAGGGACAGTAAATGGCCCCAGCACTGGCCAAGGAAAGCCCCCGGGGGGGCCTGTGAACTGGGTATTTGCTGCTTGCGGGATGCAGGTAGGGGGCTCAGCCAGCTGGGGTGGGCGCTGTCGGCCAGCAGGCACTGGAGGGTTGCTGTGGGTGGCAAGGCACCCCTGCACGGTGCTGAAAGCCGGGAAGCAGCAGAAGCTCCAGGGCTTTGAAGGACGTGCCTGTGCTCACAGACACATGGCTAGCATGGTCAGCCAAGGAACGACCTCCAGACTCAAGAACATGCGAAGACCAAGGTGTCCCAAAGCTGAAGTGCATGGTGACTCCAGGTTGGACTAGCTGGAGGCAGGAGGAGAGGGAGGCCCCAGTGCGCAGTGGAGGCAGGGCCCTGGGAGGATGCACCAGGAAGGGCCTGGTCCTGGCTGGGCGGGGCTACCTTGCTCCGAGCTCTCGGACAAAGCAGCCTCAGCTTCTGCGGCAGCCATGCCACTCGTGGGGTCTGGCTTGAGCTCCACAGGCGGCGGCTCCCGGGGCGCATCGGCTTTCTCTGTCTGCTCTGCACCTGGGTGGGGGAAGCACCGGAGGCTGGATGGCTACCCTCTGCCCAGGGGTCGGATACCTCTCCTGGACCAGCGCGCTGGTGGTGGCTGCGTGTGACCCAGGAGGGGAGGCCCCAGCACACCCCTAGCTGAGGCTGTTGTGTCTGCTTTGGTTGAAACAGACCCCCTGGAACACACAATAGGTCATTCTGGGTAACACAGGCTCAAGAAGTGCAGGTGCCCGTGCTACCTGCCCCAAGGCAGCCCTCACTACCCTGTGCCCAGGCTGCTGGGACAGCCGGCTGGGTCCTTGGCATCTGACTCACCGCTGGCCGCACTCTGGGCCTGACCGCCGCGCTCCTCCTTGAGGTCCCTGCTGGGGCCTATGGGTGTGCTGCGTCCCGCCTGCTCCAGCCTGCTCAGCGTGCTGGTGGCCGCCTTCTCCTCTTTGGCTCTCTTGTCCCCTCCTGGAGATGGAACAGGGCAGACCTGCCGTTTCCCATCAAGTGCCCGCCATTTGGAGGTGTGAGGTGGCCCAGAACTTGCTAGGTCTTCCTCGTCCTCCCTAGGGTACCGCTAAGTAGTGGTTTGCTGATTTGTTCATTCACCAAATTATTCACAGGGCACCCACTCCATGCCAGGCTGATGGCTGGGCACTGGGAATACAACAGTGATGGTTCCTGCTTGTGTGGGACATGCAGACCCCATGTGTGCACTAAGGGAGCTGATCAGAGGTCAGCACTAGGAAAGGGAGGAATGCAGCCTCTGGAAGTCTACAGCAAGGCACCTGGCCCATAGTGGGCATCTGAGGGCTTTTATCTTAGCAGCTAAGGGAAGTGGAAGGAGGGGCTCAGGAGAATAGACCCGCAGGAGGGTGTAGGAGCAAACCCTGCCCGTGTGCAAAGGCACTGAACCAGGCACGGCTCCCGGGTGCTCTGTAGGGGAAAGGCAGGCAGAGAGGCCACCCTCAGACCTGAGGCTAACCCTTGCCAGCACTCACAACTGAGGCAGGGCCAGATGAGGAAACTGAGACCCAGAAAGTCAGAGGCAGAGCCCACATCAAAAGCCAAGGTCTCTGGCCATCTGCTTGGGAGCAGCTGCCAATAACCTACCTTCTGTGGCCAAGGCCTCCGCATTTCCCCCAGGGCTGGTAGCCGGCTCAGCAAGTGACTTGAGGGCATGGCAGGCCGTGATGATGTCCTGCATTTGGAGGAAAGTGGCCACGGCCAGCACATCATCCACGTTCTCAGGGCTCAGGCTCAGCTTGGCCGTGTACATAAACTCCAGCACCTGCCCCAGGCCTGCCAAGGACAGGACAGCTGTCACAGACCCACCTCAAGATCCGGCACCGGCAGCCTGCCCCACCACTCCACTCAGCAGCAGGACGCAGGGATTTAGGAACAGCTGAGTGGCAAGCCTGCATCGCCCCATCTCCTCTGTGGAGAGGAGGCAGGTAACCTGGGGGATCTCAGCACTACCAACAGCCCTTGAAAACAAGTGCTCGCTGAGGGTCTGAATGCCTGCCCTGCACAGAGAACAAAAGGTGTGAACGCCCACCCTGCACAGAGGACAGGAGGTGTGAATGCCCACGCTGCACAGGGAACAGAAGGTGCGACTGTCCGCCCTGCATGGAGGAGGATGGGCTGTGAATGCCGCCCATGCATGGAGAAAAGGAGGTGTGAATATGCACCCTGCACAGAGGACAGGGTTATAAATGCCCACCCTGCATGGAGGACAGAGTGTGAATGCCTGCCCTGGATGAGGACAGAGGTGTGAATGCCCACCCTGCATTGAGGACGGATGTTGTGAACACCCGCCCTCCACACCCTCTTATTTGG
This sequence comes from Gorilla gorilla gorilla, assembly GCF_029281585.2. Taxonomy (NCBI): domain Eukaryota; kingdom Metazoa; phylum Chordata; class Mammalia; order Primates; family Hominidae; genus Gorilla; species Gorilla gorilla. The sequence goes on along the minus strand of NC_073224.2, from coordinate 224,239,751 downwards.
CCGCTACACTTCACCAGTGGAGGACACTCCAACCTGACTTTCATCAGGGCTCTGCTACCAACTCTATCTGACTGACCTACAGGCCAGTCACTGACCTCTTTGGGTCTCAGTTTCCACATCTATAAAATGGGAGAATAATACCTTCTCATGGCATGTCACGTCAGTCTGGGTTGGGAGTCTGAATCCAGGACCAGTTCCTTCCACAACCCCAAGGTCTTCCTGACACCGCTCCCAGCCCCTAGGTCTTCCCCATCACCTCTCCCCACACTTCTAGTTAGCACTGGGGTAGATGCTTCAGGACTGACTCTGCCACAGAAAGGGTCCAGAGGGCATAGAGCCTGCCTGCTCTCTGCCCCTCCCAATGAGGCCTTTCCTGTGTTCACTGCGGCCTAGAGCTCATCATGAGCCCTTCCTGCCCGTTCTCCCCTTACCACTCCACTGCCAATCAAAACAGGCCCCCAAAAGGTGGGAGGAACTTAGTACTGAATTGCTCATGGCCTGAAGCCTGTGCGGGAGGCCTGTTGCATCCCACAGCCTGCAGGCGCTGCCCCTGGAGGGCCTAGCATGGCATAGGGCCAGCCATAGCTTCTGGCTATCAGCAAGCTCAGCCCCAGCCCTGACGGGGTACCTGCCGCGTTACTGATGTCCAGGTGCACCACGTCCTTCTGGTCCACGAAGAGCATCTTGAAGTACTCGCTGCAGGCCGCCAGCACTGCTTTATGAGCCTTAAAGTGAACACCGTCCACCACAAAGGTGCAGTCACAGAGAAGCCCCAGCTGCCGCTGCTGGTTCAGCTGTTCCAAGACATGCTGGCTGTGCTGGGGAAAGTCCATGGCTGAAGAAAGCCAAAGGGCGTTGGGGTTAGCACGGAGAAAGGACGTCAGACACGCTCAATAGTCACTCCTAAAGTCCCAGGCGAGCACCATGGAGAAGACAGAATTAAAACAACTGAGGGCATTTCTGCCACAAAAGGGCAGTTCACTCCAGATACCCCCTGCAAGCCAAACTCAACCAACTGGTGGCTCCTGTATTCCTGGGTTTACTGGCCAGGAAAAGTGGCCCAAACCAAAAAGCACTGGGACACCAACACGAGGCAGCCGCCTCCGTATTCAGCCTGATAATAACATGAAAAAGCCAAAAAAGGGAACAAATACAGAACACTGAAATGTGTCATCATTTCAAAAATGAAAAGACATGGTCACTTTAACATTTGTTACAAAAAGAATGCATGACAATCTCAGAATAAAGGACAGATGTTTCAATTGGACATGTTGGTCTTTAAGAAAACTTTCCTATTTTCTGATTCTCTCATGGACAGGTGAAGACAGGACGGTGTTTCATCAGCCAGCGTTGCAGAACTCGGCCCCTCTCAGGCTCTGCCTGTACCCCATCCCCCGACAAAGCCTAGATCTCCCTCTCTTTCCGATTCATGGGAACTACCTAGAGTTGCGGAGTCTTCTGACTCCAGCAACCTGTGTCCTGGTGGCCATCCCAGGAGAAACAACTTTGATCCTGACCCCAAGAGCTGCTGACCTGGCCACAACTTCTCTGTCAAGGGCCTCACTTAATGCCTGGAAATCCTACAAGTGAAAATGCTCAGGAAAATTCCATGGCCCAGTGCCGAGCAGTCTTGAACCGCACAAGCCGTGACTAAGTAACTATCTAAAACAGCTCTCCCTCCCGCCCCAACATCACCCAGAGTGGGCGTCAACATCAGCAATTGTCTAGGGAAAATAAGCGGGCCCTCTTTTCTAGAAAGAACCCATTTCAGAATGTTTGAAGAGAAAAATCAACACCCACTGTCTGGGGCCACATTAGACAGATTCAACTGGGCACGGCTGTCACGTCCTGGCCCAGGATCTGCTAAGGGGTAGTGAGTTCTCTGCCTACTCCTCCTCTTCTCTGAGGCCTGAGTCTGCACGGGGCTGGCCCCTCCACTTCTGGGCAGGTGAGAGGGACACTTTGGGGCTCTCCGCCCCCAGTTTCGGCAGCTCTGCCCCGGCTCGGGCACTCCCCTGTGACATCAGCATCTTGGGGGTGAATCACTGCCACAGCTCTGAAGCTGCTGTGGCCATGCACGGCTGTGGGGCTGTGATGAGTCGCGGAGGAAGCCACGCCCCTCACACCAGCACAGGTCGGCCTTGAAGGGCGCCAAGGCCTCCCACCACGTGATGTCTGGAAACTTTTCACAAGTGGGGGTATCTGCTGAGCGGGGGGAAGTGACGCAACAAATAACGGGGAGCATGGCAGTGGCAACAGGCATGAGCCACTGCACACCAGCCTCCGAGCCACAAGTTCAGCGTTGCTGCTGCTGCCGGAGGCCCAGAAACAGCTGTTCCCTCCCCCTACACATCCCCGCGCCGGCTTTGGCTCTCTCAATGACATTCCTAAATGGCTGTGGCTAGAGCCCTAAGTGTAAGCACTGGAGAGCCAGGGCCAGCCCCGAAATCAGGAGGTAAGGCCCTGGGGCAGCTGGCCCCGCACCAAAGCCAAGTGGCTGGCAGCAGCACACGGCCACCTGGAGCAAAGCACAGAGGCCTTTCTCTCCTGTCCTCAGTCCCTGGAAGCAGCAGGTTCGTATCTGTGACCTGAAGGAACGCAAGGGAGAATCGTGGCTGCGCTGCTCCTATGCACTGGACATGGGGAGGCACCAATGTCCAGCTTGTGGATCAAGACCTGAAGGGCACAAAGGGCAAGGTGCGTGTAGAAGGAACCACAGGCAGGGGTGAGGTGGGCCCAGGCCACGGCAACCCTAGAGCTGTCTTCTCCTGGCTGTGGAAAAGGTCACGTGAGCACACAGGTGTGTGGGTGGCAAGCCCTGGGCCTCGATTGCTAGTCACCCCCTACATACCCAGGAGCCCCAAGTGCAGAAGAGGGGAATATCACGGCCCACACAGGGCAAAATCCTCAACTGGCTTCAGAAGCAGCCCATCTGGAACTTGCAAGTGAGACCCAACCCTTCTCTCCAGGCTGTGTGCCCGGCTTCCTCACTTTCCCCAGGAGCCAACCCGAAACCTGAGCCACCCAGGTGCTAAAACAACCTGGGGAGCATCAGCTGAACCCCCAGAGGTACAAAGAACCCTCTAGCAGGAAAACCATCTGACTTGCCAGGAAGAGACATGTGAGAAGACTCCTAGCCAAGGGGAGGGACAGGATCAATCCCCTTGTGTGGGCCCAAGGCTGGGATGAGCCTCCCTGTGGCCATGTGCCCTGGGGCTTCCTGGCAAGCGCAGCCCCGTCCAGCCATACAGCTGTCCTGGGACAGGATGGATGGATAAGCTAGATAGATTAGATAAGACACATTCGCTAGATAATAAAATAGTGAAGGCCCCGAGGACAGGGTGGGTGGTGGCCCAGCCCCCCACATACCACCACCCGCCAAGAGAGCAGCTGTGTGCCCATGAGCAACATTTTCCACCGTGCTGACTGCACTTTTCCAATGCAAGATGCCCACCCAGAAGTGGGCTCCTCCCACACATGGGTGTTAGGAGGAGAAACAGAGGCGTCTATAATCCTCCGAGGCTGCCCCAACAGAGAAATGCACCAAAAGGGAAGAAAACAGGAGAAATGATAAGAAGGGGGGAGGAAGAAGTGAAGATGGGCAAAGTAAGGGAAGGAAAGGAGAGGAGAGAAGAAGGAAGGAAGGAAGGGAGAGAGGGAGGGAGGGAGGGGCCCTGTACCCACAGAGAGATCAGCAGCAGCTGAAATGCGCTTACCAGTACAATCTGGGACTGGCCTCCCAGGGGTGCAAGAGCAGCTCGAGGGGGCCAGGAAGGGGCAGACTAAGTGCTAAATGGTGTTACCCGCAGAACTGTGTCACTGTGGACTTTACAACCGAAGCCCCACCCTCACAGGGCAAGTGGAGCTCAGGGTCCCCCAGGCTGTTCCCCAGCCGGGAAGCTTTAACAGCCCCTCTCTCAAGGCCCGTGGCCAGACGGAGGCATGGCCGGCTGGGTCCTTCCCTCAGAGGGGCTGAGCTAGAACTAGGCAGTCCCCCACCTCCAACCCACGTGAACTGCTCTGGAGGGATCACCAGCCTGTATCCTAGTTCCCCTCTTATCTATTCCTCAGCGACAGGAACCCAGCAGGATGGCCAGGCTTGGAGGGACATAGGAAAAGGGTTTGGGAGCGAAGGGGTGTGCAGGTCCTAGGAACATATCCCCTCCTAAGTACGTGCTAGGAGGTGCTGTCTGGGGAGACGTTAACCACAGTAATCAGATCAACAGCCAGCTGCTCCCCATCGCCCCCAGATGTGCGGGAACAGAGGGTGAAGAAATACTGTTCCCACCAGGCAGCCTGCCCCACCCCACCCTTGGAATACGGTGCCCATCGGTGCCCATCGCTCAAGCACAAGTGTCAAGGTCTGTGGTCTTGTCTTCACCTTGCGTGATGGGCGATAAATATGGGCACTAGTTAAAGCGACTTCTAAGGAAGATCCTAAAACCTTAGACCCATAGAAAATGCCAACAGAACGAGACCACAGAGCCCAGCAGCCCAGAGTCCTCATTTTAGATGCAGACTGACCTGACCCTCCCTTGTTCACAAAGTCTTAGCTGCAATCGGGCACCTTTTCCCAACACCTCTAGTCACTCAGCTTTTCTCCCTGACCTCAGGTGTCAGAGCTGGGATGCTGTCCTGATGACCAAAAGCTTAGCTGGACACAGAGCCCTGGGCTCCCTCACGAGGAATTCACTGAGGAACAAAAAAGTGAGGCACTGAGGACACCTGCAGTGTGAGTCCGGACAGGCACACTGACACAGCGGAACAGACACGGCGGAACCGACACGGCGGAACAGACGCGGATGATGCAGAGCCCCTCTCAGGATGGCCAGCCATTCCTCCCCTGCCAGGGCCCACCACGCCTCCCATGGAGAGACGGTGTCTCTTTCCCTCCTGTTGGAATCTGGATGGCCCAGAGACGACTCTGACATCAGGATGCTGGGACTGTGCCAATTCCAGACCTAAACCTAAAGAAACCTGGAAGATTCTGCTGTGGCTCCTGGGAATCCAGTCACCGAGCTGGAGGAAAGTCCAAGCTCCCGTGTGAGTGGGAGACACATAGAGGGGCTCTAGGGAGAGGGCACATGGAGAAGAGCAGAGAGGCCACTGACAGCACCAATGCTCTGTGGCGAGGGACACACTTGCCTGGACCTCCCAGCCCAGCTGTGCGCTGCTGCACTCACGGCCTCAACCAATACCTCGGGGAGCAAGCGACTGCCTGTCCACCCATCAAACTAAGAAATACTGACTCACTGATGACTTATGCCACTGGGTTTTGGGGTGGTGTGCTGTGCAGCAAGAGATAACTGAGACAGACGGTAAAACTATGAAGAAAAGGAAGTGATTCAGCCAAAGGTTCAGGATGACGGTTCTCTCTGGATGGGGGAGGGTAAGCAGGGGACTTCTGAGATCCTAGAAGAGTTCTCTTTCTTTACTTGGAGTCCCCTGGATTTATTACTTAAACTAAATGTGTATATTTCATATAAATTTACATGAAAACATATTTCAATTTTTTAAAAAAATTTATTATTTTTTTTTGTAGAAGCAGGATTTCACCATGTTGCCCAGGCTGGTCTCAAACTCCTGGGCTCAAGCAATCTGCCTACCTTGGCCTTCTAAAGTGCTGGGATTACAGGCGTGTGCCACTGCACCCAGCCATTTTTCAAAAATTTTAATAAGAAAAAAGTGAGGTTCAGTTGCCAGACTTGATCCAGTCATGGCACGGAGTGTGCTGGCCAAGGCTGGGTTGCTCCCAACCACATTCCCGGCCATGCTCACCAGGGCTGCCTTGAGGCCCAGCATGGCAGCAAGGGTCAGAGGAGCTAAGAGAGCTGCCAAGGCTCCTGCGGGTGGGATTTAGAAGGGCTGGCCCCAGAAAGCACAACCCATTGCATCTGTCTTGCAGTCCCAAAGCACCACAGACTGCTGAGTAAGCCAGGTTTCTGTTTGGGCCGTGAAATCCACTCTGGTGCCAAGTTCCATACTGCTGCCTCCACGACGCAGGGATTCCAGTGGCGGCTGAGCCCCGTGGAAGCAGCAGAGCCTCCCGGGACAGGCCAAGCAGGACCTGGATCTGGGTTCCACCAGCCACCCGCAGGTGATCTCCAGCAAAGCTTCTCCAATGGCCAACAGGGCTAATGGTATGACTTCCTTTGTGACAGGATTAAATTAAGTAACATATGTCAAGACCCTGTACAGAGCCTGGCATATCGTGAGCATGCAACAAACTACTGTTACCAGGAAGCAGAGATGCAGATGATAGTTTCGTTTTTTTAGGCCGAAGTCTTTATCAGATGGTTTCTATATACCCCTTTGCACTGGGCACATGGGGTACTTGACCTTGTTAAGAGGTGTAATCATAACCCATCACTCCTAATGCAATCTGGAAAAATCCCAGAGCACAATTAGCATGAAGACAGGGAGGAAGTGATGGGAGGGGCACTGAGTGGAGAGACATCTAGAGCTATTGTCTCTGCCAGGAGGCACTTTATATTGAACAACTGTTCTGTTAAACCCCAAGAGTGCTCCCAGGCAAAGGCTGGAGTGCATGCCCAGAGTGCTAAGTGGCCCCAGAGAGCACAGCTCCATGTCAAGAGTCAAATGGGCACCTGTCAAACATGAAATGTTACCCAGGTTATTAGTATGCACTAAACTACCTGCAGGGTTTCCAAACTGCCGCAAAGGGAAGCCATTAAGCCAGGAAGCAACTGGCCTACCATAGGGAGACACTGATCTTTACAAACAACAGTCCCCGGCTCCCAGAACAAGCTGCTCCCAGCTCTGAGCCTTGACATGAGCCATCTTGTGTCCAGGTGCTTGAGGAACCTAAGGGCAGGTGAGAAGGATCACCATTTGGCTTCCAGTTGCTCACCATTCTTGATTTTCTAGAAATACAGGTGGATCAACATAAACTTCCAAAGGAGCCAGGCACGGTGGCTCACACCTGTAATCCCAGCACTTTAGGAGGCCGAGGCAGGACTGTGGGAGGTCTGAGACAAGCCTAGGCAACATGGTGAAACCCTGTCTCTACAAAAGAAATTTTAAAATTACCTGAGTGTGGCAGCACACACCTGTGGTTCCAGCTACTCGGAAGGCTGAGACAGGAGGACAGATTAAGCCAGGAGGTCGAGGCTGCAGTTAGCTGTGATTGTGCCACTGCACTCCAGCCTGGGCAATGGAGCAAGACCCTATCTCAAAAAAACAAATAAAAAACTTCTGGCCAGGTGCGGTGGCTCACGCCTATAATCCCAGCACTTTGGGAGGCCGAGGCTGGCGGATCACTTGAGGTCAGGAGTTTGAGGCCAGCCTGGCCAACATGGCAAAGCCCATTTCTACTAAAAATACAAAAATTAGCTTGGTGTGGTGGTGCACACCTGTAGTCCCGGCTACTCGGGAGGCTGAGGCAGGAGAATCACTTGAACCCGGGAGGCGGAGGTAACAGTGAGCCAAGATCGCACCACTGCACTCCAGCCTGGGCGACAGAGTGAGACTCTGTCTCCAAAAACAAACAAACAAACAAACAAACGAAAACTTCCAAGGAAATGGAAGTTCACACCAGGCCAGGCTTGTGAGCATGAAACCTACCTGCCCAACCCCACCAACCACCCCAGTTTGACAACATATCCCTTTGAGTGCAAGACATGGCAGAGAAGCAAAAATGAACAAAACCAACCCTGCTGGCACTTTCCTCCTCACCCAGCAAACACTCTTCTTGTATTAAGATTGGATTTCTCAAACTTTTAAAATCACTTTCTCCTTTAGATAAACATATAAATCTTGGCCCCTCCCGACAACCTGATTCTGATATTTCCACTGAAGAGTGCCCATTCCCAGCATAAGAATCACTGCTATCTCTACAAAGTCCCACCAGCCAAGGTTCAGTAGTATTTTCGGAAGTTTGTATTATAAAAAAACAGATTTTTTTAAATCTTAAAAATGTCTAAATATAAAATGCAATTATGATGCCGACTTTGCTTTTCAAACTATACAACTACCGCTATCTTTCAGATTTAGGCCAGGTGCAATGGCTCACACCTGTAATCCTAGTACTTTGGGAGGCCAAGGCTGGAGGATCACTTTAAAGAGGCCAGAAACTTGAGACCAGCCTGGGCAACACAGTGAGACCCCATGTCTACAAAATAAAAATTAGAATATTAGCTGGGCGTGAGCTATGACTGCACCACTGCACTCCAGCCTAGGTGACAGAGTGCACCTATCACCATCCACAACTAAAGTTTAGCCACACTTTTGAGGGGGCAGACACCCCCCTGCCTGATCCCTGATGGACCCCACTGCTCTAGGACTATGCACAAAAGGGAAGGCTGGCAGGCCCTGAAAAAGAGCTGTCCAGGATTCCAGCAGCCTAGGCCAGCTTAGAATCCACTGTGCTAGTACGCACACCAGGGACTTGTAAAGCTCAACACAGGGTAAATTAAGGGGCCTTCCTGCCAAAAAGACAAAATCACGACATCTGGGACTTGGGCAGCACCTGATCATTCCCCAAGGCACACACACCCATCAGCCACAAATACTTCCCAAGTGTCAAGCAATGGCACTGACACCACCTTAAATGACACAGTGTGTCACCTCCTCTCTCCTACCAGTTTAATAAACTCACTGCAAGGTGGGGCGACTTCTTATTTCTTCCTTACAGCTGTTTATAGCACATTACCCAGAACCCTGCTTTCAAGTGGTTACAGATCAAGTAGGGAACAGGCCTGTTGAGAGCAGAGATCCCTGGCTTTTTTGAGAATGACTAACACAATGTCAAAGTATTTCCTAGACCCTTATGAAATGACAGTTGTACTTCTGGTGCTTGTTAACTGATAAAATAATAGAAAAAAGCCACTGTGAAAAAGTGAATGTCCATTCTATTAATCACAAAGGCATTTAAGCAACAATTCTATGTACATGGATGAGAAATGTCCCCAATATAGAGAAAATCAGTGGGGTGATACAGCTGCTCATCTACTCATAATTATTGCATTGCCCTTTAGGGGTGCTCAGCCTATAAATTAGGAAACAGATACACATAGAGAGAGGACTAATGAATTTCACAAATGTCTAATGAGAGTCTACCTTGTGTTTGTCCTAGGTACTATGTTAGAACTTCAAACTGAGTGGGGAAGACAGGTAATAAATGGGTATAATAAACAATGGCAGCTACCAAGTGCTGTGGAGAAACTAAAGCAAGCTGAGCAGATCGAGAGGCAGGGGCTATTTACTATTTAAGAAAGGAGGCGGCCGGGCACAGTGGCTCACGCCTGTAATCCCAGCACTTTGGGACGCTGAGGCGGGTGGATCACGAGGTCAGGAGTTCAAGACCAGCCTGGCCGACATAGTGAAACCCATCTGTACTAAAAATATGAAAAATTAGCCGGGCATGATGGTGGGTGCCTGTAATCCCAGCTACTCAAGAGGCTGAGGCAGGAGAATGCTTGAACCTGGGAGGCGGAGGTTGCAGTGAGCCGAGATCGTGCCACTGCACTCCAGCCTGGGTGACAGCGAGAGACTCCATCTCAAAAAAAAAAAAAAAAAAGTAAAAAGAAAGGAGGCAAGGGGGACCTCAGAGGAGGTAGCATTTAAGCAAAGACCTGAATGAGGTTTAAGAGGGAGCCAGGCCACTGTATGCCCAGGGACCATCACAGACACGAGAAGAGCAGATGCAAAAGCCCTGAGGCGGGCATGACCTTGGCACAGGGGCCGGTGTGTGTGGAGAGGAGGAGGTGTGTGGCACAGGGGCCGGTGTGTGTGGAGAGGAGGAGGTGTGTGGCACAGGGGCCGGTGTGCGTGGAGAGGAGGAGGTGTGTGGCACAGGGACCAGTGTATCTGGAGAGGAGCAGGTGTGCATGAGAATGAGAGCAGCAGGGGCTGAGCTCGCCCAGGCTCTCAGGGACACAGCGGACTTTGGATTTCTTCTAAGTGCACTGGGATGCCTTGGGAGTGACAAAGAGTGACAGAAAAGAGCAGAAGAGTGAGGTTCCTAAAAGGCCCCTCTGACTGTAGTGCAAAGACAGACCGCAAGGAGGCTTAGTAGGGGCCCCAGTTAGGCTACCACAGTAGAGAAGAGACAGCAGTGGCCTCACCAAGGAGGCAGAAAACAGGCGAGAAGCGGTTATATTAGGAATATGTTTTGGCAGAGCCAACACCATTAGCTGATCAAGCAGATGTGCGTTGTGACAGAAGGAAAGGAGTCAAGGATGACACTAAGATCTGTGCCCGGAGACACTGGCCCAGTGGCGGTGCCGCTTCCTGAGAGGAGGAGGAGTGGCAGGAGGAGACTCCGTGGGGGGAATCAGAGTTCTGTTCTGGCCAATTACAGCTGAGATGTCTGCTTGTAGAGACGGTAATTAAAGCCACAAGGTGGAACAAGATATCCATGGAAGCAGGTATTGGATAAACAAGAGAAGAAACCAATGGACTTAGAATCCCAGCTCCAAACTTAACACAGTGACCTCAGGCAAGCATCTCTGAGTTTTAGATTGCTCGCCTGTAAAATAGGAAAACCACCATAAACACGAGTGTGCAATGAGACAACTAGCAGATAGGAAGTGTTGCCCAAATATTGGCAAAAGTAGAATTAGATATTACTTCTCTAACACAGCTCTGTGACTGAAACACAGTTAAAACAAAAGGGAAATGATGAACTAATAAAACAAAAACAAACCAGATGATCCCAAGTGACCTCCCTGCACCAGGGGAGCACAGGGCTCCTGTCAAACAGGACAGCAGCTGTCCAAAGCCTTGGGAAGGCGGCTGACAGAAGCTAACAGAGCCACAGCCTGGTCCAATACGACAAAAAAACAAAACAAAACAAAAAAAAACCACACAGGTGTTGCTTCTCTCTGGCTGCAGCCTTCCACCGTCAGGCCTTTGTTATGGAGCAACTCAGGGCAGAAGGCCTGGGAACTCAATTTCAATATAGAGGGATTCGGGGGTCCAATCTCCATAACTGGTGGGCTGAGGGGATGGTGGAGTGGAGGTTTACTTCAAAGTCCACTGCAAAGTGCCAGGGGCCCTGGGATAAGGCTGGGTCTGAGCCCCAGCCCCTTGACCTTCACTGGGGAAGAAGGACAGTGTGATGAGTGCTGAATGGGGGCTGCCGAAGCGCCAGCCTGGGACGATGTGACCACACCTAAAGACAGACGAAGGCAAGAAAGACGTTTGGGCAGGGGACAGCATAAGCAATGATGGCTGAGGGGCCAGGTGGAGAAGGGGGATCATGCCCCAGCACACAAGAGGAAGGAGGGGACAAAGTGATGGGAAACACAGCTGGAGGGCCAGGCTGGGGCTAGGCACTTGGGCTGGGACCACCACACCAGGCCTCAGTGACAACCTTGGCAGTCAGGAGTCACACTGGGGCTTGAAAGGGAGAGATGAAGTCCCACTGGGCTGGACCCTTGGGATGGGAAAAATGGGATGATGTCACCCCCAGGTGGCCCTAGAAGGGTTTAGCTGGTGCCAAGAATCCAACACACACTTACATGATTCTTTCTGGCAGCCTGAACAAGTGGCCTTCCCACTAAATACTATGAAATCCTCTAAAAGTTTTAAGCACCTCTTCTTGGAGTAGCTCAAAGTCTCTTAAAATTTAGTATCTGACCCTTCCCAGTGGAAGGTGGGCCATGCCATTTGTCCAAAACTATGAGCCCAGGCTAAGAATGTACACATCTTACTTATTTTTAAAAGACAACGTCCACATTTCTGTAGGGTATACACAAAACTGGTAAAGAGAAGCCCCTCAGGGGAGCAGGGGAAGTGGGGAAGGAGCTGAACTTTTCACTATATATCCTTTCTGTGTTGTTTCACCACTTGTAAACACTATCTATTAAAAAATTAAAACTGAGAAAGCTAAAGAAGAATGGAGAGAAAAAGAGGAGGGAAGGGAAGGAAGAGGGAGCAGAGGGAGGGAGGAAGGGAGGGAGGAGAGGGAGGGAGGAAAGGAGGAAGGAAGAGGGAAGAGAAGGAGGAGAGGGAGAGAGTAGACAGAGGGAAGGAGGGAGGAGAGGGAGGAGAGGGAGGAGAGGAAGGGAGGGAGGGAGGGAGGGAAGGAGGGAGGTCCCAGCTATCTGGGAGGCTGAGGTGGGAGGATCGCTTAAGCCCAGGAGTTTTGAGGCTGCAGCAAGCTATGATCACACCACTGCACTCCAGCATAGGCAACAGAGCAAAACTCTGTCAAAAAATAAAAATAAAAAAGACAGAAAAGAAAGAAAGAAAATAAATGCCTGCAAAGTCAGAGACCTAAGTCCTTTATTTCTATCTACCATAAAATCTTTAAGACATTTTCTACAAGACCTAGTGACTGAAAACTTCTCAAAGGAAAAAATTTCTCATGAGGGAAATGGAAAATTGTGGTAATGTGCACAGAGAATCAATGTATCACTCAGGAAAACAATATGAGCAGAAATTCCTTGAGGGGACGCCCCGAGCACCGCAGCTGGTGTCCTCGTGCTCAAACAGAGGAAGCCCCCTGACACTGCGATGACACTGAAGTCCTTCTCCCAGGGACACACGCACACACAATTCAACACACAACTGTGCGGGGCTTGCTGCTCCCAGGACCCAGTTAAAACACTCCTACCTCCGAATCCAGCCAAAGCTAGTTAAGTGCCTCAGGCAGGAGTACTTGAATCTCTGCACCTCAATTCCTCTTCTGTAAAACGGAGATGATGGCAAAAGTTTCTTCTTCATAAAGCTACTGCTGGCCATCATCATTCTATCATTACATATAAACCCAAGCCAGCAAGGTTGATAAATTATAGAAAACATTTGGCTTGAACTTGTTCTTAATTTTTTAAAAAAGAAAAAAACTATATAGAAAGAAGAGAGCCCAATGCCGTCATCCTTATCCTATCTTCTGAAAACGGATGTAAAAATCTCATCAGTAATCCGGGCACCCATCAAGTTTCAACCTGAAAAAAGACCAGGAAAAGGCCCCCCACACTGCAATGCTTACTCCACTTGACAGGAATCAGAATCAAAGGCATAAATGCTTAATACTTGATGGTAACCGCCACCTTCTTTCTACAAAGGACACAAGGACTGCAGGAGCAAAGAGGCTCTCACTGAGGAAGAAGAACAATCACAAAGGAAGGGCCAGATGGCCCATGATGCTCTTGAAGATCAAGAATTCAAGCCAAAAGAAAAAAGCAGGTTAAGTAAGAACTGGAAATGGATGTAGCTGGACTTCCATGTGTGCACAGGCTCTTCAAGTGTGACTGACTGTTTCTGGGTTTGTATCCTCATTAGGATTAGGTAACTGCCAAGGTCCCTTGTAGTGTTAAGATGTAATACATGCTCCAGCCTGGGCAACATAGTGAGACCCCATCTCCACAAAAAAATACAAAAATTAGCCAGGCGTGCTGGTGCATGCCTGTGGTCTCAGCTACTTGGGAGGCAGAGGCGGGAGGATCACTTAAGCCCACAAGGTCAACGCTGCAGTGAGCAGTGATCGCACCACTGCACTCCAGCCTGGGCAACAGAGTGAGACCCCGTCTCAAAAAAAGAAAAAAGATTTAAGAAATGTTGAATAAATGAATGAATGATTTCATTAATGAGGCTGCCATGCATTCGAAGTATAACAGATACAGTGTGACAATTAAAATGAGCCATTTACCTAGCAGTTAGCAGACTTTTTTCCATTTAAAACTTTCCCTACAGTATTATCTTTAAGATTTCCAACTATGAACATTAACTGTATAGGATATAAACACCAACTATGAAATACATATGGCAGAAGCCAACATCAGATTTTATATTTCGTATTCCAAATAGGATTAAGCTAAGATTCTGTAAAACTTCACTGGGAAAAAAACTAAACGAGTAAGAATATTTTAGAGTAATATTTTGGGGATCCTGAAGCTGTAAGTTGGGCCTGGATAATCAGTGGTCAAGAATCAATGTCTCAGTTTCCAATGAGTTTTAAAAACTGCTGGGCTTCTCAATCCGGATGCAGAAGTGCTGTCCCACAGCAGAGTTTTTAGAAGCAGCCCAGTGAGGATTAGGAGAGGCTCAGGGTCCCAGGGCTCACCCTTCAACAAACGGCGCTGCTGACCTCCAGCCCCTCAAATCCCTACCACCTGCGGCAGCGATGAATCAGCAAAGCTGCTCCCACCCGCCAGCCGCTTTGAAGTGCAAACTTCTGAGAGAAACTTGGAGATCACCCCCAAGTGTGGCCTGGCTCCTGGTCCTAATAAGACCAGGGAGGTGGGGGGAATGGGATGGAGACGGAGACACAGCTAGTGACGACATGGGGTGACGACATGGGGTGGGGGTCCCAGTGGAGAAGTATATTTTACGATGTTAATATATATGCTTTATCAGTAAACCGGGAGAGGTGGCTCGTGCCTGTAATCTCAGCACTTTGGGAGACTGAGGCAGGAGGATTGCCTAAGCTCAGGAGTTGGAGACCAGCCTGGGCAACATGGTGAGATCCCGTCTCTACAAAAAATCCAAAATAATTTAGCCGGGCATGGTGGCAGGTGTCTATGGTCCCAGCCACTAGGGAGGCTGAGGTGGAAGGATCACTTGAGCCTGGGAGGTTGAGGCTGCAGTGAGCTGAGATTGTGGCACTGCTGCTCCAGCTCGGGTGACAGTGCGAGACCTTATCTTGAATAAAATAAAAAATAAAATAAAATGAAATAAAAATTGTGAGTCCTGATAAGGGACTGCGGGGTGGAACTGTGCCCTGTGCAGAGAGGAAACTCAGCCTTGCTACTAATAGCTCCATCTGCTGAGACTCCAGAGGAGGTTACTGGCAAGAGAAACTCACGGGCTGGTTGCTTCCCTTGCAAATAGACCATAAGCCACAGCAGCCATGAAGGGAGTCAGGGCCAGAGCTGCTGTGGTGCCCCACGCAGTGTTTCATGCCGCCTCACCAGTGCTCACAATGATCCTGGGAGGAGGGACTAATACAGTCACCCCCATTGAGCAGATGAGCAAATCACAGTTTAAGAAGTTGTTGCTGACCTAGGTTGCACAGCCCTGCCCACATTCAAGGCCAAATCCATCACACTCTAAAAACTGTGCCCTTTCCGCTATAGAAAAGGACAAAACTTCTGTGGACAAACAGAATACCAGGTTCAACAGATCCTGAGCCTGTACCAAATGGACAAATTCTCTGTCATCACAGGCACATAACAATCTCTCTTCCTTATACTAATGAGTGCTATAAAACATCGTATAAAACCCAGCAGTGGTTGGCTACGGTGGCACATGACTGTAGTCCCAGCTACTCGAAAGGCTGAAGCAGGAGGATCACTTGAGGCCGGGAGTTCAAGGCTGTAGTGAGCTTTGATTGCACCTATGAGTAACCACTGCACTCCAGCCTGAGCAACAGCGAGACCATGTCTCTAAAAAAAATAAAAAAATAAAGCAAATCCAAGGCTGGGCACAGTGGCTCACACTTGTAATCCCAACACTGTGGGAGGCCAAGGCAGGCAGACTGCTTGAGCCCCAGAGTTTGAGACTACCCTGGGCAAGATAGTGAGAACCCATCTCTAAAAAACATATAAATTAATTAATTTTAAGAAACTCACACAATCCAGAAGTGAACATCACTAAACGTTAATATATTCACAGTTTGCTGCTGCCAGATGAATTGCAAAATGAAAACTATGAAACAACTCCATTTCTGGCAAAGGTGCCCTGGCCAATTCTCCCACCGCAAACAGCCACAAATGCTGACTAAAAATGATAAGACATCTTTTAAAATGCATTAAAGATTGGGAATGATAGTAAGAGGAGTTAAAAATAAAATAAAATGTATCAAAGAACTGATAGGTCAGTAAGTAATACTGAGAGGTCAAAACACATCTAAACAAGGGCTGAAATCCAGAGAGCAAGTGGAGCTTTGAGACCAGGTTTCAAGAAAAGACATTTGCAGAAATGGGCAAGCTTGAGCCCCACCCTCCACCCCATCCCCAGAGGGAGGTCTCACTGGACCTTGGTGGAAAGAAGACAATACAGAAACTGCCTATATCAAATCTTGGTGCTGAACAGAGGAGGGAAAAATCTTCCCTGAGAATGTATAATGATTAGCAGTCCCCTAAAAGGACTACAGCCCAAATTTACACCTTATAAAACACATATTTCAGGCAGATGAAAGTGATCCCAGAAAGAAAAGTATTAAATGCAAGAAGGAAGGAAGAACAATGAAAGTAGTATATATATAAGTGAGCAAACCTAAACAAATGCTGAACTAATGATGCTCATAAAAGTTGTAAACGGACTGGCACAGCGGCTCACACCTCTAATCCTAGTACTTTGGGAGGCCAAAGCAGGAGGAGTGCTTGAGCCCAGGAGTTCAAGACCAGCCTGTCTTTACCAAAAGAGACCCTGTCTTTACCAAAACAAAAAAAGTAAAAAGTAAAAATTAGCAGGGTGTGGTGGCGAGTGCCTGTGATCCCAGCTACTCGAGAAGCTGAGGCAGGAGGATTGCATAATCCTAGAAGGTCCAGGCTGCGGTAAGCTGCGATTGTGCCACTGCACTCCAGCCTGGACAACAGCGAGACCCTGTCTCTAGAGAAAAAAAAAAAAAAAAGTTTAAAAAGAACTAAAATGCACACCTACAGAATAAAAGTGGAAGAGAAAGTGATAGCAATTAAAGTGTTCTCAGGTCCTCACTGTTTGAGAGTAAGGTATAAAGACACTGACTAAATTTAGACTTTGATAAGTTATGTAAATTGAAAGCTATACCACATTTATGGATCAGATGACTCAACATCATAAAAATGTCAGCTCTACCCAAATTTATATATTATAAACTCAGTGCAATTCTAATAAAACATACCAACAATTTTTATGGCATTTGACAAATGTAATCTAACATGACAATGGGGCCAGGCAAGATGGCTCACGCCTGTAATCCCAACACTTTGGGAGGCTGAGGTGGGAGGATTGCTTGAGCCCAGGAATTCAAGACTAGCTTGGGCTACATGGTAAAACCCTGTCTCTACAAAAAAGACAAAAATAGCTGAGCGTGGTGGCGTGTGCCTCTAGTCTCAGCTACTTGGGAGGCTGAGGCGGAAGGATAGCTTAAGCTTGGGAGGTCAAGGCTGTAGTGAGCCAAGATCGCACCACTGCACTACAGCCTGGGTGACAGAGCGAGACCCTGTCTCAGAAAAAAATAAAATGAAAATGGAAGAGCAATGGGCCAAGGATTTACTAGACACCAGTTCACCAGTTTTCTAAAATGATGTATTTTACAAGTCAGTGTGGTATTTAAACAGAGAACAGGCCGGGCACGGTGGCTCATGCCTATAATCCCAGCACTTTGGGAGGCCGAGACGGGTGGATCATGAGGTCAGGAGTTCAAGACCAGCCTGGCCAAGATGCTGAAACCCCGTCTACTAAAAATAAAAAAAAATTAGCCAGGCGTGGTGGCACGCATCTGTAATCCCAGCTACTCGGGAGGCTGAGGCAGGAGAATCGCTTGAACCTGGGAGGCGGAGTTTGCAGTGAGCTGAGATCGCACCACTGCACTCCAGCCTGGGCAACAGAGTGAGACTCCGTATCAAAAAAAAAAAAAAAAGAATTTCTGCTCATCATAAACAAAAAACAATATCCTACAGTGAAAAGACAAGCCACAAACTGGAAGTAGGTAGTTATAACACATATAACTGACAAAGAATTAGTATCCAAAATAAGAAATAAAAAACAAAAAACTAACAAAATGTCTACAAACCACCCAATAGAAAAATGAGCAAGACAATCTGTTGTTTCCGAGAAGGTGAAATCTGAATGATCAGTAAGCAACGAAAAGATGCCCAACTCAGAACCAGGAAAATGCAAATCAAAACCACATGAGATGTCATTGTACGCCCACCAGATTAGTAAAAATGTTGAAGTCTGAAAATACCATTGTTGAGAGGATATGAGGCAAACGGAATTGTTGAAGGGTAAACTGGGGAAACAGTTTTGGCAACAACTTGGCATTATTTGGTTAAGTTGAAGACGCACATACCCTGTGACTCCACTCCCAGCTGCAGTCCCTGGAGAGGCTGTGCATACATGTCCCGGGAATGTGAACAGTGGCACTGTTTGTCTCAGCAAAATACTGGAAACAACCCAAATGTCCACCAATAATAGAAAGGATAAATTCTCATACAATGGAACGTTATTCATTTGTGAAAATGAAATACCACTCTATGCAACGTGGATTAATGTCAAGGCACTGAAGAAAACAATATGATTATATTAAGTTCAAAAACCTGCAGAATTCAACGGTACATTGTTTAGCAGTACAAACACATGGTAAAACTATAAAGAAAAGCAAGAGTGATAAAAGCAAAACTCAGGGATGACTTGGGCCGGGTGAGATCAGGGAGGGGACACAGGGGACTCCAAAGGTAACAGTAAGTTCTTTTTGGAAACTGGGTAATGGGTACATGGAAGATGTTTCTTGTATCCTTATTCTTTACACTGAACACATTCTTTTGTATGGAGTCAACATTTAACAAAAACGATTTACAAAATTAAACAAGTTCTTTCTTACTTTAAATCATTTGCCAAGCATTAATTTGGGCTGCTGACTGAGTCACAGTAACTGGGGAAAATCCCTGAGGGGCCCACATGGCCCCGAGACTACAGAAATGAGAAGTGCTTTGCTCTCTGAGCTCTGGTGATACAGCTTCCCATGGGGCAAGTTGGCGAAATTCGAGTGGAGCCTGCCACTCGGGACAGGAAAGTGACTGCTTAGGTTAATAAGTTCCAGTATAGGAAGTGGTGCGGCTGGGGTGGGGAGAACAGATTCTACTGCCAGACCTTTCAAGACCAGAAGCTGAGTGGATTTTTGATGTTACAATGAACCCACCAAGCCTGCTTTCTGGCCCGCTCTCCACTCGCAGCGGGAATTCCCACCTCTGAGCCTCTGTCCACACTGCTGTTTAGATATGAGTGAACAACTCTCAGTTCTAACCATGCCCTTTGCTTCCTTCCTTTGAAGCCCAGCCCTACGAACCATCTCTCTTCAATTCATAACAAGCATGTTTGAATCCAAGAGCCTAAGCCCCAGTTTTCTACACGTATCTGTGCTGACTGCATTACTGAGGTCAACCTTAATCACCCTGGGACTGTCAAACTATTGATGTCCATAAGGATTCTCTGTGCTGGCATTCCACACACACGCAGCAAGATTCAATGAGCCACAGTACTTACTCTCTGACCTCTATTATTTCAACCATTTAAAAATTGTGGCCACGGGAGGCTGAGGTGGGAGGATCACTTGAGCCCTGGAGGTCGAGGCTGCAGTGAGCTATAATCCCAGCACTGCACTCCAACCTGGGCGAAAGAGCGAGACCCTGTCTCAAAAATTAAATTAATTAATTGATTAAAAAACAAAAAAAAAAGCCGTGGCCAGCAAAAGAAGTAGATTATGATCTCCAGGACAATATGTTTTGTACACAAAATGTATTTGGAGTTTTTGTTTTCATTAAAGTTGAGGTCCCTCCCTACTGTGATGTCAAATGTCAAACCCAACAATGGGTCACCCCGCAGGACACCACCCCTGCTCGCACCTGTAATCCAGTCCTTTGGGATGGCGCAGGTAGGTGGATCACTTGAGCCCAGGAGTTCAAGACCAGCCTGGGCAACATGGCGAAACCCTATCTCTACAAAAAACAGAAAAATTAGCTAGGTGTGGTGGTGTGTGCTAGTAGTCCCAGCTACTTGGGGGGCTGAGTCAGGAAGATCGCTTGAGCCAGGGAGGTAGAGGCTGCAGTGAGCTATGACAGCTCCACTGCTCTCTAGCCTTGGCCACAGAGCAATTCCCTAATTAAAAAAAAAAAAGTGTTATATGAGGCTGGGTTTGGTGGTTCAAGCCTATAATACCAGCACTTTGGAAGGCTGAGACAGATGGATTGCTTGCGCCCAGGAGTTTGGGACCAGCCTGGGCAACGCAGCGAGATTCTGTCTCTACCAAAAAAAAAAAAAGTTTCCTGGGAGGAGAGGGGGGTAACTTACTTTCCACAGGGACACGCTTGAGAACCTTCTTTCTACCTTGTGCATGCATTCCCATAGTAAACGTTGTTTTCTTCCTAAACTCTGCATATTTTCTTTTTTGACCCTCAAGAGTCTTCTTCTGTCAAATAACAGTAATTATGGAGCCAGGGACTCGACTAAGCACTTTACATGCATGACCTTATTAATAATTCCACCCAATAAAGTTATATTCAAGGTAACTATTATCCACATTTTACAACTGAGGAAACTAGAAAGGTCAAGTACTTTGCCCAAGGGCATACAGCTAGTAATTATAAGAAGCAAACATAAGCCCACATATGCCTGGCTTAGGAGTTTGTGTTCCTAACTGCTACCCTATACTGCAGGGGTTTCTTAACTGGAAGGAGTTAAGAAATATCTTTGTGCCAGGAGATATTTGGCAATATCTGGAGACATTCTGGGGTGTCACCACTGGAGAAGAGTTACCACTGGCATCTATGGGTAGAGGCCAGAGATGCTACAGGAACCCACCCCCAACAACAAAGACTTATCTGGCCCCAAATGTCAGAATTGTCAAGGTTGAGAAACCCTGCTATACTGGAACAAGACAAAAAGACAGAGAAACCATCTTCTGACCAAAACTCTCACGGTTAAGGTCAGAGTTCACCATGTCTATTTCCCATATGACAGCCAAATGCCCAATAAACAGGAAGCATGCTCAGCCCTCAATTACATGGAGTTTTCTCCAGCCCCAAATGCCAGTTCCTCCTCAGCCAATCAAGACTGATCATCCACTCATCCGACACTTGCTGAGCGCCTGCTGTGTGCCAGGAAACAAGCTACACAGTGGCAGTACCAGGATAAATAAGACCCTGTCCTGCATCCAAGATGCTGGCAGTCTCATGGGAAGACAGGCAAGGAAGCCTCAGATCATAATTGAGGTGAAAATGTGTTAATAGAGATCAAAAACAGGATGCTAAGAAGTCGCAGGGGAGGGGCTCCAAACTCACTTGGGTTGGGGGAACTGGGAATGGCTCAGAAAAGGCTTCCCAGAAGCATCTGAACTTGAAGGAATTAAACAGGCAGAATCCTCAAAACACCCCTTACCAGATCTCTCAGGATATGGTCTCTGAGTATCCAAGGTTTGATGACTTTAATTAGAAAGCTTGGGGGAACTCTCCCAGAAAACAGTGGGGGCACAGAGTAGTCCTTGACTGTCCATGCACAACCTGGATAGCCCCTGCCACAGGGCAGGATGGCAACCTGGCGTCCCCACAGGTTTGGGCCTTCCTCAACTTCAAACCTGACTGGCCTCCAGCTTCCAACCAGCCTGTACCTTGCAGCAGGAGGTAAGTAACATTTCATAAATGTCCATTATACCAGGGGTTCCCAACCCCTGGGCCACAAACCACTACTGGTCCGTGGCCTGTTAGGAAGTGGGCTGCATGGCAGGTGAGTGGCGGGCGAGTGAGCACCCAAGTGAGCGAAGCTTCAACCTGTATTTACAGCCGCTCCCCATCACTTGCCATTACCACCTCAGCTCCGCTTCCTGTCAGATCAGCAGCAGCATTAGATACTCACAGGAGCTCAATCCCTATTGTGAACTGCACATGTGAAGGATCTAGGTTGTGAGCTTCTCATGAAAATCTAATGCCTGATGATCTGTCACTGTCTTCCATCAACCCCAGATGGGATCGTCTAGTTGCAGGAAAAGCAGCTCAGGACTCCCACTGACTCTACATGATGGTGAGTTGTACAATTATTTCATTATATATTACAATGTAATAGTAATAGAAATAAAGTACATAATAAATGTAATGTATTTAAGTCAACCTGAAACCACCTCCCACCCCCACCCCTCAGCCCCCTTTCTGTGAAAAAATTGTCTCCTACAAAACCGGTCCCTGGTGCCAAAAAGGTTGGGGGGTGTGGGCCGTGCCACAGCTGGTGGTCCCAGGTGCACGGGGGCCGAGGGGGCACGAGGCAGTAGTGTGGGGACTCCGGGTCCCAGAGGCCGCCCATGGGGTGGGAAGTGTGAGGCTGCTGCCTGCCTGGGCCTCGGAGGGTGGGGGGAGCAGGGCAGGGAGATGATAAATTGACCATTATCTCAGGATGTCTCTTTCTGGCTGCCAATATCTTCGCCATCGCCAGCATCACCAACCCAGACTGGCTCAACACCAGGGAGTCTGTGGGAGCACTCACTGTGGGCCTCATGGGACAGCGTCAAACAATGCATGGACGAGACGGGATGTGCATCCCTCTCCAGCTTCCCCTGGAGTGGGTCACCACGCTGTTTTTTATCATCATGGGAATCATTTCATTGACTGTAAAATTCCCCTTAGACAGACGGAGGCAGCTAGGACTCTGGAGTCAGGTGTGAATCTGCCCTCCCATTGATTGTCACATGTGGTTTGCTGGTGGCTTCCCACTGGGGAAGAGAAGCTACAAAATATGTTCGATGGATAGCATTCACTGGGATGATGCTTTTCTGTATGGCTGCCATCATATTTCCAATAGGATTTTACATCAATGAAGTCAGAGGTCAACCTTATAAACTACCCAACAACACAGTAGTTGGGTCATCATATGTACCTTTTGTCTTATCAATTTCTTTACAATAGTAGGACTTCTATTTGCTGCCAAGTTTATTTACCAAGCTGATAAATGTCTAAATTGCTTGACTCTCACTTATTTTTGGAGGGTGAGGAGGACAAAGGTGAGACATCTGAGCAGCCCTCATGGGAAGATGCTCACATGAAACTGATGCTGAGAAGGAAAAAAAAAAAAAGTTTTGATTTGCTCTCACTATGCACTTTGGACTTAAAGAAGAAAGAAAAAAAGAGCCTTTTTGTTTTATTTTTGAGACAGAGTCTCACTCTTGTCACCTAAGCTAGAATGCAGTGGTGTGATGTCAGCTCACTGCAACCTCCGCCTCCCGGGTTCAAGTGATTCTCCTGCCTCAGCCTCCCGAGTAGCTGGGACTACAGGCACCCACCACCACACCCAGCTAATTTTTTTTTTTCTCTTGAGATGGAGTCTCGTTCTGTCACCCAGGCTGGAGTGCAGTGGCGTGATCTCGGCTCACTGCAACCTCTGCTTCCCAGGTTCAAGTGATTCTCTTGCCTCAGATTCCTGAGTAGCTGGGATTACAGGCGCCTGCCACTGCGCCCAGCTAATTTTTGTATTTTTAGTAGAGACGGAGTTTCACCATGTTAGCCAGGATGGTCTCGATCTCCTGACCTCGTGATCCACCCACCTCGGCCTCCCAAAGTGCTGGGATTACAGGCGTGAGCCATCGCGCCCGGCCAGGAGAGCCTTTTCCATAACCAAATACAGACAATACTGACTAAATCTCCTGAGCATATTCAGGCAGTCAGGTCTGCACTGTGATAGCAACCTAGAGAAGGAGAATGCTTTCTACTGAAAAGCATGTGGCCCTTTGTGACTCTGTTGTTCCATTTTTAATATCTAATGATTCATTAGAGGGGAAAAAAAAGTCTAAGTAGTTATGTATCATGGTGGACCAGAGGGATGCAAGAGAAGTTCATGTGGGGCTGGCCTCACCTCCTGAGAAATCAGTGTTCACAACTTCCTTGTAATAGTATGAGCCTTTGGCACCATTACTGCACCAAGAAGCCAATAGATCAAAACTTGTTTGCTAAAATGTATGTAAAAATTCTGAAATTCCCTATTCTGTGTGTATGAAAAAAAAATCAAACACTAAGACACATGTTTTGGGTAGGTAGGTGGGTGGGTGGGGGAATCTCTCTCTCTGTGTGTGTGTGTGTATGTGTATATATATATATATATATATACACACACACACTATATATATACACACACTATATATATACACACACACACACTATATATATACACTGTATATATAAAATATATATTTTGCTGACAGAAAAAAAAAAAACGAAAAGGTTGGGGAGTGCTGCACTATGCAGCAAACCCTGTGAATTACCTGCCTGACCTCACGTAATTCTCCAAACAATTCTGTCATCCCTATTTTACAGATGAGGACACTGAGGCTCAGCGATGAAACTGAGTAAAAGGGCTTGCTGTCTGATGTGTCAGAAGACAATCTTGTGATTAGGAAAATTAATAGTCATTACTTTTTTTTTTTTTTTTAACTCTTTGGGACACAGTTTCAGAAGGAACTGACTGTCAGGACACAGAGCCACTCAACGGGAGGGCAGATTCACACCTGACTCCAGAGTCCTAGCTGCCTCTATCTGTCCAAGGGGAATTTTACAGTGATCAGTCCAAAATGTGCGGTTTGCAACATCTTCACCCCCTCAGGAAAGCCTTCCAGCACCAGTGCATCCTCCCTCTGTGTGCACACACCCTCCACCAGCCCTCCAAGGTATTTCCTGCATTGCATTGTGAGGATACACATGGCTGGGAGCACCTGCTCCTGGGATTCAGTCTTACTTGTGCCAGCATCCCTAGCACCCAGCACAATGCCTGACACATGTTGGGCACAGAAACAATGAATGGATAAACAAGCCTGGCCTCCCTGGGCCCAAGCCCTGTAAACCTACCCAAAGCCAGAGCAGCCTGCCTTGGGGACTCAGTGGACCTCCCCTCAGACTGGGATCACACCCCCAAGACAGTAATCCAGACAGACTGAGGACAGAGCAGGTTCTCTCAGCCAGCTTTTTCTCCAGCACTGAAACAGTCACAATCTGTTCTTTAGCTGTGCACCAGATGCAGGAACTGGCTTATGTTTGGGAACCATGTTGTACAAAAATCCCACCTTAAACATTAGAACCTTAAAAGGAATGAGTATGTGCTCGCTGCTCTGTGTCCCTTTTTACCCTAGGGAGATCATACATGATGGCAGGAGCTACAGCAGCCAGCTTGGACCATGAGATGGAAGCCTAAGTTTGAGCAAGAAAAGCCACATTATCAAAGGAATCCTGCTCCCAGATGATCTCACAGAACACAGCAAGCTGCTCTACCAGCTCTGGACTGCGTACTTCCAGAATGTTAAGGAGCAAGGAATAAACTTCTGTTTCCGCCACTGTAGATTTCACCTAACTAAAGGTGTGAGCATTGCCCAGTGATCATCCACTCTGGCCTCTCTCTGTAGATAAAACAATAATAGTAAGATCAACAATTTCCCAACCAAACTGTAACTGGGATTTTGTCATTACTATATAATTTTGAAGAAAAGGCTATCAGGAAAGAATCATTTGAATCATGTTGAACCTAGAGAAGAAGGACAAACTGATGTGATTTGTTTCATCCTTGAGTATTACAGACATACCTCAGATTTCCAGACAGCCCAGGCTACTCTTTTCTGACAGTTTGCCTGTGTAAACTCCAGCTTGGCTCCCCTTGTCCGGCTCATTACCTGAATCAATGACACACAAGTGGAAAATCTGATGAGAACCTAAAGGGTACCTGCTCCCTCAGAGCTGCCTTTTCATGCATCCATCAAACATAGACAAATACAGAGTGCTTAGCACAGAGCCTGGCCCAAGCAAGTGCTGAATAAATGGCCTGCTCTGTGCCAGACAGCATGCTGACACTGGGACACAAAGATGCACAGACTCAGCCTCAGGCCCTGCTCTCAAGAACTCCAGCTCAATAAGAGACAGGACACAATGTTAAGAAGGAAAAACGGCAAGGTTTGTATCCAAGCATTATTGCAGCATTGGCACTGCTCTGGGATATCCCGGACACTTTGTTTCTCATTGCATACCCTACCCTAGGTGAGCTCATCCCCTCCCATGACTTCAGTGACCTTTGATGGTGATAACTGCTAGACCACTGCTGAACAGGTGCACTTGAATGTTGTACAGGCATCCAACTCCAACATGTTCAAAACTAAACATATCTGCCCTCCCCCAAATCTGCCCCCCGTACTGCTCCCTATCACATGGAGCAGCATCCAACACCCATCAGTCAAAAACTGGGGTGATCCTGACTCCTCCCTGCCCCTAACTCTCATCAAACTAATCACCAAATTGTGTCAATTCTATCTCTAAAACCATCTCTCCTCACTCTCTGCCTTTAACTCACACCTTTATTTCTCACTTGGATTATTCTAGCAGGCTCTTAATTGGCCTACAGGCCCACTCCCTTTGATACATTCTTCACTTAGCCAGAGTGATCTTCCTAATCCACAAATCTGATTTGTGGCCAGGCATGGTTGCACATGCCTATAATCCCAGTACTTTGGGAGGCTGAGGCGGGAGGATCATTTGAGGCCAAGAGTTCGAGACCAGTCTGGGCAACATAGTGAGACCCCATCTCTACTAAAAATTTAAAAAATTAGCCAGGTGTTGTGGTGCACGCCTGTAGTCCCAGCTAGTTGGGAGGCTGAGGCAGAAAGATCACTTGAGTTCAGATCAAGGCTGCAGTGAACTATGATTATGCTGCCACTGCACTCCAGCCAGGGTGACAGAGCAAGACGTAGTCTCAAAAAAAAAACAAAAACAAAAACAAAAAAAAACCTGATTCTTTTATTTCAGGCTGGAAATAAAAGAATCCTCCCACCTCAGCCTTCCAAGAAGCTGGGACCACCAGAGGTGTGCTCCACCATGCCCGGCTATTTTTTTTTTTCCTTTTTTTTTTTTTTTTTTTTTATAAAGATGGGGTCTTGCCATGTTGCCCAGGCTTGTCTGAAACTCCTGGGCTCAAATGATCATCCCACGTTGGCCTCCCAAAGTGCTAGAATTACAGAGTAAGCCACCGCACCTGGCCACAGATCTGATTTTTAAATGGCTTCCCATTAACCTAAAGTTTAAAGTCCTTAACTAGGTTTACAACGTCCCCTAAGACCAGACCACAGCTTGCTGCTTCTTTTTTTTTTTTTCTTTTTTGAGACGGAATCTCGCTCTGTCGCCCAGGCTGGAGTGCAGTGGCGCCGTTTCGGCTCACTGCAACCTCCGCCTCCCGCGTTCCAGCGATTCTCATACTTCAGCCTCCTGAGCAGCTGGGACTACAGGCGCGCGCAAGCACGACCGGCTAATTTTTGTATTTTTAGTAGAGACGGGGGTTTCACCATATTGGCCAGGCTGGTCTCGAACTCCTGACCTCAAGTGATCTGCCCGCCTGGGCCTCCCAAAGTGCTGAGATTACAAGCGTGAGCCAACGAGCCCGGCCCAGTCTGCTTCTTTATTTAGCCTGATCTCTCTCTCCTCTCTCTACGAAGATGAGTTTTCTCACAAACTACACCCTTAACTGAGAATACCCGTTTTCCTGCCTCACTCCGCTGAGCTTTCCTTAGATCTTAGCTTTCCGGGGGACAGAAGCCTCCCGGGATTCCCGCTAGGCTGAGCGATGTGTCTCTACTCCGTGCTTCAGAGGAAGGAGGGCTTTCTGCCCTCGCAGCAGTATCAGAATTGTTGATTTACCTGTATGTCTCCCACATGGGTCTCTGAGCTCTGGGTGACGATGGTGATACAATTAATAACAGCAACAAACACACAGCATTTACTTTGTACCCATAAGTGTTCTAGGAGCCTCATTTCCCCTTTATTATAATCTTAGGAGGCTGATTTTATTATCATCTCTGCTTAAAGGATGAATAAACCCAGGCAGAGAGAAAGAGCCAAAAGTGCCTAAGGTCACAGGAGGGAATGGGGATTCAAACCCCGCTGCTGGGCTCCACGGTTCACACTCCTAACTCCAGGATCGAGGATCCTGGAGGATCGAGTCCGCCCGCATCACTCGCTCTAGCTTCACCATCTATCAGGTGCTGAACCACCGTCCGCAGTACGAATGAATGAATGAAATGATTTTATACAGGGACAGCGTCGGCCTCCTCTCTGTCAGCTCCTCCTAGGCCCGGGCAGCCCCGCTCCCTCCCGCCCTCGCCGGCCGACGGGAGCTGCCCCGGCAGTGCGCTCCCTCGCGGCCGCAGAACGCCCACCCTCGACAGCGCGCGGGGTCAAGGGGCGGTGACAGCCGTGCGGCGGGGGCGGAGATGCTACCAGCTGGGGTGTCATCCAGCCCGGGAGGTGACACGCGCCCCCTCGCCCGGGCGGTCGCTCTGGCCGCCCACTCCCCGCCAGCACGCCCGGCGACGCCCCCCGCCCCGCCACCCCACAATCTCCCGCCCAGCGGTGTCCCCTCAGCCCCGGTTGGCGTCCCATTCCACTTCCCTCCCCTCCCCCACACAACCGTCACCGGCGTCCCACCGCGCCCCATCCTCCGCCGCCTCCGCCCCGGCTCCCGGGACTTCCCCGGCCCCGGGCGATTGTTGACCCTCACCTGCCATGTCCCGGACCCCACCGCAGAGGGAGGTGCATCACGGCCGCGAGAAGGCCGGGGACGGCACTCCAGAGCAGACAAAGGGCGCCGCCATGTTAGAGTCGGGCGGAACCGACCTCGCAGGCTTCCCGGCTGCAACTTCCGGCGCATGCGCAGCGTCCTCGATTGGAGAGCGCCCATAGACAGACGCATGCGCCTCGCTATCCAAAAGTTCCACCTTACAGTACTGCGCTGAGAGTTGTCCTCGTTGTACCCCTGCCTTGGTTTCTCTTCCAAATATAACAGTAACATCATGTGTTCAGCTCTTACTGTGTGCCAGGCACTGTGTTAAGCGCTTTACATGCATTATCTCTTTAAATCCTCACACCAATTATAAGATAGTAGTATTCTCCTAATTTTAAAAAAGGGAAAACAGACTCAAAAAGTGTAAATCAATGTCCGTGGTCACATATCTTGTAAGTGGTGGACCGGAGATATGAATCTACTTGTGGCTTCAAAGCTGCAGATCCCAGTTGTGTTTTTCTACCTTCTAAACCGAACATTATCCCCTTCCCTGATTATCTTGGACGTGAATAAAGGTGTCTGAAAACAAAAGTGTCTGCAGACTTGCATGGCCCCTCCGTGGCCCCTCTTCTACCTTTTTGGTAGCTCTAGGCCACTGACTTCTCCACTTTCTCACAGTCTGAGGGCTTTCTCCTTTGTTTACTTCTAGGCCTGCTTATTTTCCATAATCTATAATTTTAACAACACTCTTGCCACTACTGTAAGCTCTTTTGCTCCCTTGTCTTTTTGTCACATGGATTTGGTAAGAATACCAACACTGTGTGAATCCAAATGCACCTTTTCTCTTTGTTAGCTCCCAAACAGCCAAGCACAGCTGAAGAAAGTACGCAGTGGGGAGACTGTTCCCTAGAGATTCATGTCCACTAGCCTTCAGTGGGACTGCAACATATGCCAATCTGGCAACTCACTCCTGTCTTCACAATGGCTAGAGAAACAAAAAAAGCCCAGCAGTTGACTTCACCCCTTCTTGTCTTTTGGTTTTTTTTTTTTTTTTTGGAGACAGTCTTGCTCTGTCTTCCAGGCTGGAGTGCAGTGGCGCTGTCTCGGTTCACTGCAAGCTCCGCCTCCCGGGTTCACGCCATTCTCCTGTCTCAGCCTCCAGAGTAGCTGGGACTACAGGCGCCCGCCACAACACCTGGCTAATTTTTTGTATTTTTAGTAGAGACGGGGTTTCACCATGTTAGCCAGGATGGTCTCGATCTTCTGACCTCGTGATCCACCTGCCTCATCCTCCCAAAGTGCTGGGATTACAGGCATGAGCGGCCGTGCCCGGCCGTCTTTCTTTTCTTTCTTTTTTTTTTTTTTAGGTGGGGTCTCGCTATGTTGCCCGGCTGGACTGAAACCCCTAGGCTTAAGCATCCCATTTCAACCTCCCCAGTAGCTGACACTACAGGCATGTGCACCCACAACTGGCTAACTTCACCCGTTCTTTTTAACTATATTTTTAATTTTTATTTCAGTAGTTTTTGGGGAACACATGGTGTTTGGTTACATGGATAAGTTCTTTAGTGATGATTTCTGTGATTTTGGGGGACCCATGACCCGAACAGTGTACATTCTACCCAAGGTGTAGTCTTTTTTTTTTTTTTTTTTTTTGAGATGGAGTCTCGTTCTGTTGCCCAGGCTGGAGTGCAGTGGCGCCATCTGGGCGCATGGAACATGAGTGCAAGTTCCGCCTCCCGGGTTCACGCCATTCTCCTGACTCTGCCTCCCGAGTAGCTGGGACTACAGGCGCCCGCCACCATGCCCGGCTAATTTTTTGTATTTTTAGCAGAGATGGGGTTTCACCGTGTTAGCCAGGATGGTCTCGATCTCGTGACCTCGTGATCCGCCCGCCTCGGCCTCCCAAAGTGCTGGGATTACAAGCGTGAGCCAGTGCGCCCAGCCAACCCAAGGTGTAGTCTTTTATCCCTCACCCCTCCCACCCTTCCCCCTGAGTTCCCAAAGTCCATTGTGTCATTCTTATGCCTTTGCGTCCTCATAGCTTAGCTCCCACCTAAAAGTGAGAGCATATGATATTTGGTTTTCCATTCCTGAGTTACTTCATTTAGAATAATGGTCTCTAGCTCCATGTTGCTGCAAATGCCATTATTTCATTCCTTTTTATGGCTGAGTAGTATTCCATGTTATATATATATACCAGATTTTCTTTATCCACTCGTGCATTGATGGGCATTTGAGATGGTTCTATATGTTTGCAATTGTGAACTGTGCTGCTACAAACATGCGTGTGGAAGTGTCTTTTTCATGTAATGACTTATTTTCCTCTGGGTAGATACCCGCTAGTGGGATTGCTGGATCTAATGACAGATTTACTTTTAGTTCTTTAAGGAACATCCATATTGTTTTCCATAGTGGTTGTGCTAGCTTACATTCCCACCAGCAGTGCAAAAGTGTTCCCTTTTCACCACAACCATGTCAACATCTATCATTTTTTCATTTTTGATTGTGGACATTCATGCAGGAGTAGGTATGGCGTTATGGTTTTGATTTGCATTTCCCTGATGATTAGTGATATTGAGCATTTTTTCACGTTTGTTGGCCATTTGTGTATCTTCTTTTAAGAACTGTCGGGCCAGGCACAGTGGTTCACGCCTGTAATCCCGGCACTTTGGGAGGCCGAAGTGGGCAGATAGCCTGAGGTCAGGAGTTCAAGACCAGCCTGGTAAGCATGGCGAAACCCCGTCTCTACTAAAAAATAAAAAATAAAAAATAAAAAAAATAGCCAGCATCGTGGCGGGCACCTGTAGTCCCAGCTACTCAAGAGGCTGAGGCAGGGAGAATTGCTTGAGCCTGAGGCCGCAGTGAGCTAAGATTGTGCCACTGCACTCCAGCCTGGGCGACAGTGCGAGACTCTGTCTCAAAAAAAAAAAAAAAAGAATTGTCTATTCATGTCCTTAGCATGTGACTTCTTAATAGTATTATTTGCTTTTTTCTTGCTGATTTGTTTGAATTCCTTGTAGATTCTGGGTATTAGTTCTTTGTTGGATGCATAGTTTGTGAAAATTTTCTCCCACTCTGTGGGTTGTCTGTTTACTCTGCTGATTATTTATTTTGCTGTGCAGAAACTTTTTAGTTTAATTAGGTCCCATTTATTTATATTCATTTTTGTTGCATTTGCTTTTGGGTTCTTAGTCATAAAGTCTTCGCCTAAGCCAATGTCCAGAAGAGTTTTTCCAATGTTGTCTTCTAGAATTTTTGTGGTTTCAGGTCTTAGATTTCAGTCTTTGATCTATCTTGAGTTGATATTTGTATAAGGTGAGAGATGAGGATACAGTTTCATTCTTCTATGTGTGGCTTGCCAATTATCCCAGTACCATTTACTGAATAGGGTGTCCTTTCCCCGCTTTATATTTTTGTTTGCTTTGTTGAAGATCCATTGGATATAAGTATTTGGCTTTATTTCTGGGTTATCTATTCTGTTCGTTTGGTCTATGTACCTATTTTATTCCAGTACCGTGCTGTTTTGGCGACTATAGCCTTGTAGTATAGTTTGAAGTGGGTAATGTGATGCTCCCAGATTTGTTCTTTTTGCTTAGTTTTGCTTTGGATATGCAGGCCCCTTTTTGGTTCCATACTTCCCCATTTCTTAAAAAAAATTTTTTAAATCATAGTAAGAAAACTTAACATGAGAGCTGTCCTCTTAAGAATTTGTTCTTTCTCTTCAACTTTTATTTTAAGTTCAAGGGTCCATGTGCAGGAGGTGCAGGTTTGTTACATAGGTGTTAATATATGACCCATGTTTACTTTAGGTTGAACTAATGTTTGGACTTAACATTTAAATGTATTACAGGCCAGGTGTGGTGGCTCATGCTTGTAATCCCAGCACTTTTGGAGGCCAAGGCAGGAGGATCGCTTGAGACTGGGAATTGGAGACAAGCCTGGGCAACATAATGAGACTCCCCCTCATCTCTACTAAAAATAAAAGCTTAGCTGGGCATAGTAATGCATGCCTGTAATCCCAGGTACTTGGGAGGCTGAGGCAGGAGGATCACTTCAGCCCAGGAGTTCGAGGCTGCAGTGAGCTGTGATTGTGCCACTGCATTCCAGCCTGGGTGACAAACCAAGACCCTGTCTCTAAAAAAAATTTTAAATAAATGTATTACAATTAGGCCCTATATGTCAAAAGTTCTTTTCAGGGCACAAAAGCATTCAAGTGCACAGCCTCTGTAAACTGTCCAGGACCAGTCCCTGGTTGGTGGTCTTCTTAACTGGAGAAAGTTATCGAAATCACCTTCTTTGTCCAAAGCTGTAGTTATGGCTGGTGGAACAGGAGTTCCAGTCGGCCTCTGTGAGCTGAATGAGTCGTAATTGTCTTAATACTGTTTATCTCGAGGCAAGTACTCGTTTAGCTGCTAGAGAAAAAGAAAAACCTTGTGGCAATTGAACATAGTTTATTCTTTAAGGTAGGAGTGCACGGCTGAACCCTTGCCTGACACAGCCTTAGGTCCTGTCTATAATTTGGGATGTTATTGCTACAGTCTGTTCTGTCAGTCTTATTGTCTCTATTTTAACTTTAACGCTCATCAGTTGTTATGTCTAAAACACAAATAGGGCCGGGCATGGTGGCTCACACATGTAATCCCAGCACTTTGGGAGGCTGAGGCGGATGGATCACTTGAGGTCAGGAGTTCGAGACCAGCCTGGCCAACATGGTGAAACTCTGTCTCTACTAAAAATACACAAATTAGCTGGGCGTGGTGGTGTGTGCCTGTAATTACAGCTACTCGGGAGGCTGAGGCAGGAGAATCTCTTGAACCCGGGAGGTGGAGGTTGCAGTGAGCCAAGATTGCGGCACTGCACTTCAGCCTGGGCGACAGAGAGAGACGCTGTCTCAAAATAAATAAAAAAATAAATAAATAAATAAATAAATAAATAAATAAATAAATAAAACTAATAAGTATATCAAGGTGTGTTGTTTTAGTCTGTTCTCACGCTGCTAATAAAGGCATACCCAAGACTGGGTAATCTGTAAAGGAAAGAGGTTTAGTTGACTCACAATTCAGCTTGACTGGGGAGGCCTCAGGCAACTTCCAATCATGGTGGAAGGGGAAGCAAACACATCCTTCTTCACATGGCAGCAGCAAGAAGGAGAATGAGCAAAAGGAGGAAAAGCCCCTTATAAAACCATCAGAAAGGCTGGGCGTGGTGGTTCATGCCTGTAATCCCAGAAATTTGGGAGGCCAAAGTGGGTGGATCACTTGAGGTCAGGAGTTCCAGGACAACATACTGAAACTCCATCTCTACTAAAAATAGTGAGTCTCCGTCTAAAACAAAAACAAAAACAAAACAAAACATCAGATATCCTGAGAACTTACTCTCACTCACTATCCTGAGAACAGCAGCATGGGGGTAATCACCCCCATGATTCAATCACCTCCCACCGGGTCCCTCCCACAACACGTGGGGTTTATGGAAACTACAATTCAAGATGAGATTTGGGTGGGGACACAGCCAAACCATATCACATGTCTAACCTCCCACCCTGTTGTAGCTGGGAACTCAGTCTCTAAGGTTTTTCTGGGGTCCCCTTAGCCAAAAGGAGGTCCGTTCAGTTGGTGGGGGACTTGGGATTTTATTTTTATTTTACAGTGGAATCATGCTGGATTTGTCCTTCTGTACTGGCTTATTTCACATAGCACAATGTCCTTAAGGTTTATCACTGTTGTCAAATTTTGCAGAATTTCTTTTTTAAAGGCTGAATAACATTCTATCTTATGTATATACCGTATTTTGTTTAACCATTTGTCTGTCAATGGACCCTTGGTTGGGTTGTTTCCACATTTTGGCTATTGTGAATAAATGCTACAATGAACAGTGGAGCACGAATATCTCTTCAAGGTCCTGATTTCAATTCTTTTAGATAAAGACCCAGAAGTGGGATTTCTGGATCCTATGGTGGTTCTATTTTTAATTTTTTGAGGAATCCCCATATACCGTTCTTCATAGTGGCTGACCATTTTGCATTCCACCAACAGTACACAAAGGTTCCAACTTTTCCACATCCTTACCAACACTTGTATTTCACCTCTTCTTTTACAGGGAGAATAATAGCAGATCTGTTAGGAACCTTCTTGTCTTCCCAATATTAAGCATACAAATCTATCCCCAGGTCTATCTGTGTTAGATGTAACCAATCAGGACTCAGCATCCATTCTTTCCAGAATCTAAAACGCTAAAAATGTATTTCCACCGGGTGTGGTGGCTCACGCCTGTAATCCCAGCACTTTGGGAGGCCGAGGCAGGTGGATCACCTGAGGTCGGGAGTTTGAGATCAGCCTGACCAACATGGAGAAACACTGTCTCTACTAAAAATTAAAAATTAGCTGAGTGTGGTGGTGCATGCCTGTAATCCTAGCTACTCAGGAGGCTGAGGCAGGAGAATCGCTTGAACCCGGGAGGCAGAGGTTGCAGTGAGCCAAGATTGTGCCATTGCACTACAGCCTGGGTAACAAGAGTGAAACTCCATCTCAAAAAAAAATGTATTTCCCAGACTCAGCTGCAATTAGAATCCCACATATGGATGGGTTCTGCCAGTTAGTGGGATTTGGAAGAAGGAAGTGAGGCTGTAGCCATAGTCCTGCTGCTTTTGGCTGATATCTGCTGGCAAGCAAGGTCATGGCTGTTTAAAATTGCACCATACAGCTTCAAATAAGAAAAGATTTGGGGTTTAAATTCTTGGCTCAAGGCAGGGTCAGATAACCTGGGGTCATTCCTGACTACTGCAATAGATGTATCATCTCTTATAGCCACGGGGCTTATGTAGCCAAAAATTGAAGAGAGTTCATCCCATGGGTTGCTGATTTGTAATGTAATTGTTACGTATGCTGTATTCACAGCCTGACCAGGTGCATGGAACAGGAAAAAGTGGCTCTCGGGAACTGAAATAGGGATGTTTGGGTGGATGCAGATGATTTTGTGTTCCCTGACTACCCATATCCAAAGTCCAGTGAGATTCCTTTGCTGATAGAAGCAGTCCCTCCTTCCATCTGACCAGGCTGATTCTGCTTTCTCTGGGGAGTGTGTAATGACCTCACCCAGGGAAGTTATTTTGCAAGAGGAATCTAATTCTCGTGAACACTCCACTGCCCATTGTTTGTTTCCAGATCTATAATGAAAGCCAGAGTCCAGGATGAGCCGGGAGACAGGCACAGAGTCTGACCAAGGAGGATATGGCTTCTACAACAAAATAAAACAATCAAACAAACAAACAAGCCTTAGCTAAGTAAGTGAGCTGAAGCCTAGGGAATATGGGTGCTACCTCAGGAAGGAAAGAATATAACATTTGGCTGAATTTATCAATATAATATGTTACAGAGATTTGGGGTTTTAAAGTTCCAGCTGGAAATGGTTCTAACAAGTCAACTGGTTGATTAAACTCTGGATCAACAGTGGCCTTTATAAAACGAAGTTGAGTGGAGATGCCAGAAACTGCTTAGAATATTACAGAAGAGGAATCCAAGAATTTGCACTTGATGGCTGAGACAGGACAGGAGTTAAGTATACATGTGTTGATTGAGTGAGTGAATGATTACAACTTCCCTGGTTTCTCATTAGGTGCCACTGATTCAGTTATATGACTAACTGGGTCCCTCAACCCCAAGCTTCTCCCCTCCAATATTCTTGCCCCACCCCACCCTCAGTCAGTCGCCAAAGTGACACACAGCACCCCTCACCATCTCCAGAGTCTCCAGACTAAACCTCATCCACTTTCTACTCTAACGCCCCCTCAAAGCTCAGTTACTATTCACATGTGGGCAACCCTGCATTTTCCCTGTAAGGATAACTTTTTAAGCAGTTGGCCACCCTGTAGACATAAACTTGAAAGAAGTGTAGATAAACCTTGTAGACTTAAACTTGAAGAGCTGTTGATAGACGAATGGCTGTTTATACAATTTAATTTACCAACTTGATTGCACAAATCTTAAAAATCACAAATTATATAACACGGCAGCTTACTAGTTCATAAATATTGCTTTTCTTCCTCTGTTTACTTGTCATGAAATGATTTTCTTAACTCTTCCCAGAAATCCTTGGCATATACTTTTTAGTTCCCATCCATTTTGAAAATGTTATAAATTACACAAAAGTGAAAGTAATAAGACATTTTCTCTATTTCCATCATCCAGATTCAATAGTTAAGTTTTGCTACACATTCTTAATATATTCTTCCTTTCTTTTTTCTTTTTTTTTTTTTTTGAGATGGAGTCTCACTCTGTTGCCCAGGCTGGAGTGCAGTGGTGTGATCTCGGCTCACTGTAATCGCCACCTCCCACGTTCGAGTGATTCTCCTGCCTCAGCCTCCTGAGTACCTGGGACCACAGGCATGTGCCACCATGCCTGGCTAGTTTTTGTATTTTTAGTAGAGACAGTGTTTTGCCATGTTGGCCAGGCTGGTCTCAAACTCTTGACCTCAGGTGATCTGCCCGCTGCAGCCTTCCAAAGTGCTGGGATTACAGGCGTCAGCCATTGCGCCCAGCCTGAAGAAGTACTTTAAAGCAAATCCCAGATCATGTCATTCCACTGTGCGTGATGATGACACCTCAGTGTGCAACTGTAAAAAAAATTCCGCAATGCCCTGATCATGCCTAACAATATGAAGAATTATTCTTTGGAATAATTTAATATTCAGCCATAATCAAATTTTGCTAATTGTCTCCAAGTGTCTTTTTATGATTGCTTTGTTCAAATCAGGATCCATACAAAGTCCTCCCAACCTCAGTCACAATTGTGTGGTGGTGTTTTTAAAATTGTCTTTTGAGTCACTTTTATTCCAAAGTCATTCCTTTCCTTGTTTTTTGTTTGTTCCCTCTTGTTGCCTTGATGCAGAAATAGGGACTGTTGTCCCACAGAATTCCCACATTCTGGAATTCTGTTTGCTTCCTTATACTGTCATTTAACTAGCTTCTCTGTCTCCCTGTTTCCTGTAAATAAGCCCTCAAGGCCTGAGTAGATTCAGGTCTAACTTTTTATTATTTATTTGAGACAAAGTCTCACTCTGTCACCCAGGCTGGAGTGCAGTGGTGCAATCTTCTCTCACTGCAACCTGCGCCTCCCAAGTGCAAGCGATTCTCATGCCCCAGCCTCCTGAGTAGCTGGATTACAGGCACGTGCTACCACGCCCGACTAATTTTTGTATTTTTAGTAGAGGTGGGGCTTCACCATGTTGGCCAGGCTAATCTTGAACTTCTGACCTCAAGTGATCCATCTGCCTTGGCCTCCCAAAGTGCTGGGATTATGGGCATGAACCACCACACCCAGGCCTGGGTCTAATTTTTAAAAATTTATTATTGTTATTATTATTTTTTAGAGGGCAGGATCCCATTCTGTTACCCAGGCTGGAGTGTGGTGGTGTGATCATGGCTCACTGCAGCCTCAAACTCCTGGGCTCAAGCAATCCTCCTGCCTCAGCCTCCCAAGTAGTTGGAACTACAGGTATGCACCACCATGCCTGGCTAATTTTTTAATTATTTTTTTAAAGAGACAGTGTCTTGCTATGTTGCCCAGGCTGAGCACGAACTCCTGGGCTCAAGCAGTCCTTGAACTTTGGCCTCCTAAAATGCTGGGATTCTAGGAATGAGCCACCAGGTCCGGCCCAGATCCAACTTTTTTTGGTAGGAGCATTTCACAGGTTTTACTGAGTGCTTCCGGGAAGTCACATCATGGGCCCCCTTGGTGGGTCTGCGTGGCAGCAATCTGACTTTCCCTTTGGGAATTTCCCCATCAACCTTCCAAGCAATGGGTTTTTCTTTTGAAGATCTCTGAGTCATTGATTTCATTAGGGGTTGTAAAATAATGCATTTCTATCGTTCTTTCCACATCTATGAGCTGGAATTCTTCTGTAAACAGGAATTTCCCCACATCAATCAGGGTTACGTGGTTACCTGAAAATATAGTTCATTGAGGAAAGGCAGGATACAGCTTATTTCCTTTCTTAAAATACAACAACTTTATTGAGATATAATTCACATACATACAATTCATTCTTGTCGAGTGTACAGATCAGTGGTTTTTGGTATATTCAGAGTTGTGCAACCATCACCACTAATTTCAGAACAGTTTCATTACCCCCAGAAGCATCTCCATGCCCATTAACAGATACTTCCCATTCCTTCCTCCCCTCTCAGCTCCTGACAACCACTGATCTGCTTTATCTCTATGAATTTGCCTATTCTAGGCACTTCCTATAAATGGAATCATACAACATGTGGTCTTTTGTGACTCGACTCCTCTCCCCTCCCTTCCCTTCTCCTCCCCTCCCCTCCCCTCTCTTCCCTTCCCTTCTCTTTTGAGACAGGGTCTCACTCTGTCGCCCAGGCAGGAGTGCCACTGGCATGATCTCAGCTCACTGCAACCTCCCCATCCTGTGTTCAAGCAATTCTCCTACCTCAGCCTCCCGAGTAGCTGGGATTACAGGTGCACGCCATCACACCCGGCTAATTTTTGTATTTTTAGTAGAGATGGATTTCACCATGTTGACTGGGCTGGGCTCGAACTCCTAACCTTAAGTGATCCACCAGCCTTGGCCTCCCAAAGTGCTGGGATTACAGGAGTGAGCCACTGCACCCTGCCACCCATATACCCTGATGGAAGACAAGTGAATTCAAATTCCAGGAGACATGTGAGTATCCACTACAAGAACTAACTTTCTTTTGAAGTCATATACTTAATCTTAAAAACCCAGGCTGAGCACAGTGGCTCACGCATATAATCCCAGCACTTTGGGAGGCTGAGGCGGGTGGACCACTTGAAGTCGGGAGTTCAAGACCAGCCTGGCCAACATGGTAAAAACCCCGTCTCTATTAAAAATACAATAATTAGCCAGGTGTGGTGGTGGGCGCCTGTAATCCCAGGTACTCGGGAGGCTGAGGCAGGAGAATCACTCAAACCCAGGAGGCGGAGGTTGCAGTGAGCTGAGATCACACCACTGCACTCCAGCCTGGGCAATGGGGAGAGACTCCATCTCAAAAAGAAAAAAATATTTTAAAAAAAACCTGTTCATATTTTGTAGTATATCCATGTCTGTTCTTTGTTAATCAATGTATTAAAAAATAATAAATTACTCAACATTAAAATTTCATCTCTTTAGGAAGATGTGCCACATTTATCCCAACGATCCACACATTCTGTACGTACCTGTTTTCCCAGGGCTTGGGTACCCCAGCTAAAGGAGTGTGGTTCTGATCTATCTCCTTTATTATAGGTATAATCCAGTTACTGAGAATGTGACTATCAAGAGCGAAGGCGCTATTCAGTTCAACTTCACGCTTGTTTGATCCTCAAAAGATTCAAACAATGAATCAAAGAAAGGAAAGGGAGCTAGCATCAGCATCGATGATGCCAGTGATCCAACTACTAAAGAGTTTAAAACTGTAATTTAAAAACTTTTAGCTGAGAATGGTTTGGAAAGCCTCATGTTACACTCCTCCTCAAATCTGGCTCTTTATCAATACCATTCCTACAAAGAGACATCATCATGGTTTATCAGAAGACACAACCAAAATCCAGTGAGGAAGGGCAGCCGTCAAAGGTTTTATTCATCCGGGCATGGTAGCTCACTCCTAATCCCAGCACTTTGGGAGGCCGAGGTGGGTGGATCACCTGAGGCCAGGAGTTCGAGAGCAGCCTGGCCAACATGATGAAACCTCTCTCTACTAAAAATACAAAAACTAGTTGGGCGCGGTGGCAGGCGCCTGTAATCCCAGCTACTCGGGAGGCTGAGGCGGAGAATCGCTTGAGCCTGGGAGGCGGAGGTTGCAGTGAGCCAAGATCTCACCACTGCACTCCAGCCTGGGCAACAGAGCGAGACTCTGTCTCAAAAAAAAAAAAAGAAAAAATATTTTATTCTCCAGGAGAAGGGGTTCTTGGGGGCTATAAGCAGCAGGCAGAAGACTTTATTGCATGTATGGTTAGGTGATAGCAACCTAAGTTTGCATTGGGAACTGGGATCAAGAGTGACCTGAACTCCTACTCATGAACCTCTCTCTCCCTGTCTCTCTCTTTGCCTTTTGTGTCTCTCTCTCCCTCGTCCTCTCAGCCTCATCTGTCTCTGTCCCCATCTCTCTTCCTCTCTCTTGATCTCACTCCCTTCTTCCCATCTCTCTTTCTCTCTCCTTCTTCTCCACTTCTCTCTCCCTCCTTGTCTCCCTCCCTGCCACTGTTCAGGCTTCTGGGCCCCCCTGGACAGGTGCACACAGGACTCCTAGACCACCTTTCAGGACACATGCACAGGGCTGCAGGACCTTGGTCCCCCACCTCCCTGTGCCCTCAAGGTCAGGGGTGTGGGGTGTTCCTGGGCTTTCCTGGGCGGGTGCCCCATGCTCCATGAAGCAGAAGTTGTAGGTCACCATTGGCTCAAGTGGTGCACCCGCCGGGCTGCTGGCTTCCTCCTTGTGATCTGCTGAGGCCAAAGCAGAGGACACCTGCCCAGGCCCGACCCTGAGCCAGGGTGGGGTAAGGGTGGGTTTGGAGGTCAGCATGGGGATGGGAGCAGTCACTGCAAATGGGTCCCTGGCTGGCTTCCTGCCCTGCACTCTGCCATGCAAGGCCTCCTCTCCTGCCCTTCCCCCCACCCCACCGCCTCCACCTCTAGAAAGCCCCAGGCACAGGCTCCATAAGTCTCTCTGGATCCAGGAACTAAGGGCAACCACTGGGCTCCAAAGCTTGGCAGTGTCGCACACAGGACAAGTGCTCTCAGGAGACATTTTGGACAAGTTGCTGAAATGCCTGATGGACATGGTTCTTGTCACAAAATGAATTTGCATCCTGAGGAAGCCTCTTCTTCAAAGGAAGTTTCCCCAGTCACCTCTGCCCTCTCCGATGACATCAATCTTCCCAGGTGACCTCAGCCCTCCCAGGTGATGTCTTTCCACCATAACTCTGGCTCTCTCAGGAGGCAGACTACTGCAGGGACCTGAGCCACATCGCCGCCTTGTTCCTCCTTTATCTGCTTGAGGAGGACGTATTCTGGGCACTGGCCCAGATGCTGGCTGGTGAGAGGCACTCCCTGCAGGGTGGGTGGACAGCTGCCCCCAGGGCCTCACGCAGCCAGACCCGGGGACGGCCACCCTGGGCAGGTGATCTCAACTTTCCGTGAAGGCACCTTCCTTGTGTTGCCAGCTTGTTTGGAGCCTTTAGGATGTCTCTGTTGAGGGTCCCGGGGCTGAACCGGGACCCCCAGATCCTGAGTCAGATGCCTTTCACCCCCATCAGCAGAGGGCATCTCATCATCCCCGTGGCCACCCTCTGTGTCCTAGAGCAACGCCCTCTGGCTCTGATGCTGTACAGCTGACTCTCCCCTCCCTGAGGGTCCTGCCCTCCAGCTGCCCTTGGTACCCACAGATGGGCCGATAAAGCCCTGATGGCAACATCTCCCCATCCTGTGTCCCCTGGCCCGACCCCACTTCTAGGAGACCACCATGAAGCCCAGCACCCACCCTCTGTTGTGGCCTCAAAGTCAGGCTTGCCCTCCCAGCACCCTGGCCCAGGAGGCCTCCAGCCAGGCTCCAGGGGATATTCCCACCCCTCCTCCCCAGGGCCAAGGCCGCATGGTGGGGTCCCCAGATGAGTGGGTGGGAGACC
Organism: Gorilla gorilla gorilla; assembly: GCF_029281585.2. Classification (NCBI taxonomy): domain Eukaryota; kingdom Metazoa; phylum Chordata; class Mammalia; order Primates; family Hominidae; genus Gorilla; species Gorilla gorilla. The sequence continues at coordinate 224,197,937 of NC_073224.2, read as the reverse complement.
TCAGGGTTCAGGGGCCTCTGCAGCTGTCCAGCTCTTCCAGCTGATGGTTCCACATCTTGGGAGCAGGCTGATTTCATGATGGGCTGGGGGCTTCTCAGGATTCCACAGCCCAGATAGCGCAAGGGTCCAGGGCCTCCAACACCACCAGGAGCATGTGGCACCCACACCATACCCCAAGACCACGAGGCACGCAGTGAGTTTATGGTCCCCCCAGCTCTTCCCCAGTGGCCCTGCATCCTGTGGGGCCGGAGGAGCCAGGGGCTGGAGACCCTCATGGGGCTGGTGAGAGGGTGAGTTCTAGCCAGGGCCTGACCTGGGACGTGGGGTTCTCCATGGATTTGGAGCTGGGTTTCCTTTCCTGCCCTGGAGGAGACAGAGGCACGGGGACTGGGGCCAGTTCCCACAGAGCAGGGCTAAGGACAGTGTGTCCACCAGGAGTGTGGGGAGGGGAAGGTGTAAGGAGCCCTGGACACCACCCAGTGTTCTGCACCTGGGGAAGGGTCTTCAGAGGGCCCTGGAAGAGGGAGGTTTTTAGGGCAGCCCAGAGGGACCTGAGCACCTCTGTTCCTCCCATCAGGGCAAGGAAGGGCTATGCGTTCAGGGTTCCTCATTAGGTTGGTTGCTTTGGAGCTTGATCGATGGGGTAAGGGGGCACAGGGAGACCCTGGCTCAGGGACCCTCCTTGCCCTGCAGGGCCCTGCTCTTCGCCCAGGGGTCCGGTTCACCCCCAGCACACAGGAGGCACAGGCAGATATCTGCAGGACACACAAGCAAAGCCCTCTGCCCAAGAGGAGTCATCCCACGGCAGAGGCTGGGACTCAGGCCCAGCCTCATGGGCAGACTGGGCCAGGACCCACTTGGGAGGGCCCAAGGAAGCCTCAAGTCCTGGGGAAGCCCCTCTCTCCAGAAGCCACATCCCCACTGAAATGAGTGCTCCCCCATGAGGAGCTGCAAGACCTTGTCTGACCCAGCCTCCTGAAGGGGTCTGATGACCCTCATGGGAAGGGTCAGTGACTGGGGGACTGAAGCCCCAGTGGGCCCGGCTCGAGCCACCAGCCCCCAGCCTGGAAGGGCCAGGTCCTCCCACACCTGCTGTCCCCACAGATCTCTCTCGGGCTCACCCTGAGCCTTTGGGACGTGTATTTGCTAGAAGGGAAACAGGTGTCGACGCCAATGGCATGCACTGCCTTTAAGGTTCAGAGGAGTAAGTCCATGTGTGCCCAGTGGGGTCTGGGGAGCACAGGGGTCAGACCCTGACTGGCCCGGTGGCAGCTTCCTCACACTGTCCCCATGATCCTCTTCTCTGGCCCAGAGGGAGGTCTGGCTGGGTGGGCTGGGCAGGGAACAGTGACATACCCCCTCCTGTGGGAGCCCATCCCCCACATGACCCAGATGAAAGTCAGGAGTGTGGTGAGCACTTCCCTGCTCAGGCTGCCCCCTAGCCACAGCCTCCTGTGCACATCTGGACCCCTGGGGTGGCCACAAAGGGATCCGGCATTCCCCAGTGGGAGATGCTGAGGTAGCAATGGGGTATGGGCTCTGACCCCTCCCAGGGAACACTCCTAGCCTGATGCCCACCCTGTCCCTAGAGCACCTCATGAAGATGTCCAGGTGTGGCCGTGGGCATGTTTTCAGGACCAGTTTTCCCATACCTGGGCCCTGGATGATGATGCAGTTCTCAGACACCCTTGGGCCTCTATGAGGAAACAAGGAAGCCTGGGGACCTGCCACCCCCAGGTGGCCTGCAGCACCAGGTCCCCTCCCAAGTCACCCCCTGGGGCAGTCAGTAGTTGGGGAGTGCCCAGGACCTCCAACACTACTACTTGGGCCTTCCTCTTCGCCTTTTCTTCCTCCTCTTCCTCCTGGACTCTAAGAAAGTACAATAGGCCCCTGGGTCCTCAGGGCAGGTGGTCAGTTTGTGTGTACCGGACGTGCTGTGCAAGCAGGAGGGGGATGTGGGCAAGACTCTCCAACAAGCCCCCTCCCACTTTCCGCCATGTCCCACTCTACCCCTCAAAGGGCCCTCAGGGTCATTGGAGGAACCAGATCCATCTGTGGGACTCCCCACCCCTCCCTGCAAGCACTGACAGCCTCAGAGAGCAGCAGAGGCCCCTCACTCCTGAACACCCCTCCAAGGGTGCCAGGACAACAAGCCTTGAGCCAGGGAGACAAGGGAATCTATGTCCCTGATCCCCCACCAGAGCGTTTAGGGGGTGGGCACAGGGGGGACCCCTGGCCCAGAGCCAGAGCCAAGAGTTCAGCCAGGTGTGGGAACAGTCAGTCCTGGCATGGACTGGGCAGCCCAGGAGGGCAGAGGGGGCTCTGTATCTGGGCTCTCTCACCCACTGTGGAAACAGGTCTCCATGTGAGGTGGCAAGGGGACTGGGTGACAGCCAAGGCCCCTCCCACCTGAGCTCTGACTGGAGGCTGTATCCCAGGCCCAACAGTCCTGGGATGACAGCATGGGGCAGGAAGCCCCCAGCCAGCCTGAACCCTGGGGGAGGGCAGTCCCAGGAGCCACCTGCTGTACCCCGACAGCTTCCCACCACAGGAGGCACAGACTCCTCCCTCTGGGACCAGCAGCCTGCAGGTGTGTCCTCCGTGTCAGACCACAGGGGCTACACAGAGACCCTGAGGACTCCAGAGACCCAGGCAGGTGGAGCCCGGCCAAGAAAGGACTGCGTGGGCTCACTGGAGATGCTGACCACGTCTGTTTCTCTTTCAGCCAAACCCGAGCAACGGTCCTTGGCACCCAGGCCTGGGCTGGCTTCACCTGGGAGGAAGACCCTCTGGCAGGGGGACAGGCAGGCCCCTCCTGGCCCAACAACTCGGTTCCAGTGGCCCATTTGGCCAGCTTCCCCGCCATGGGTGGCCCGTTTGGTCAGCTTCCCCTCCATGGGTGCCTCGTCCTTTCATACCCTGTCCTGATGGGACTGTCTGTGAGGCCAAGGCCCAGTGGCACGAGGGGGCTTCCATGGAGCCTAGGGCAGCAGGCCATTCTCTGGGGGCACCGGGGACTCAGGGTGTGCCCAGCCTGGCCCTGGCTCAGGGGGAACCTCAGGTTTCCTGGAGGTTCCTCCAGTGGAACTCCATGCCATGGCTCCATCCCTATGAACTTGGATGTGGGGGGCCCTCGTTGCCCCCCATTATGATTTTGAACAGAGCTGCTGGGTCCAAGTCCCTTCCAAATGTGTCCTGGACAACCCCAGGACCATGGGACAGCCTAGCCCAGGAAGCCCATGGGGACCCCGAAACCAGGCCCTGCCCAGGCCCATCAGGACTAAAAGGGAGGTCGGGAGATACCCCGACTGCAGCGTGGCACCTGTGTCTGGCCTGCTCGGTGGCCAGTGACTGGCAAGTCTGGAAGGGGTCAGGGTGGCACCCCGCAAGCTGCACCACAGCCCCAGACACCTCGGAAAATCCCGTTCAATGGGGAAGCCAGTTCCATTAAGGCCACGAGAGAGAAAGGTGAGCATGGCATCCCCGCAGCCCCGGCCAGCCAGCAGCATGCCTGGGGCCTCTGTCCCAACCTGTGGGACAGTGTCCCCCTCCCAAGGCACAATTCCCAAGCCAAGAGGGGTCTGGACTAGACCCCAGCCCTGGGAAGTGAGGGGCACCAGGGGTGTGGTGGGCTCCCAGCTGCAGCGAGCATGACCATGCAGGGGTCCCTGGCACTGCGGAGCTCTGCACTGTCACAATTCACCTTGCAGAAGCTGGGCAAGATCCCGAAGCCTCGCAGCCACTGCTGCAGCCGCAGCAGGCGCCCCCACCACATGCCTTCCAGCTGCTGGTGCAGGCTTTCCTGACAGCAGGGCGCCCTGCAGCCCTCGCCTCAGCAGCTCAGACTTGGAAGGTATCTGTGGTTCATGTTCCCAGTGCTCCCACCGAAGAGAATTACTACGGAGGATGCTCTGGGTCCTGAGTCGAGCAAAACGGCATGCCCTGTGGATGCAGCCTGCTTCTTTCCCGGCCACCACGCCTGCTGGATGCGCCCGCCGAGCAAGTGGCCTTGAGATGGTCATGGGGACGGAAGAGGCTCAGCATCCTGCATGTGCCCTTACCAAGGCTCACTAGGCTGACACCATGGCTGAGCGCCCTGTCTGTTGACAAAAGACTCGCACCCAGTCCCTGGGATGGACCAGCTGGCCACCTGCTGGCAGGCTGGTCACACTGCGGAGGGGGCTGAGATTGGCTTTCACTGCACTGACCCATAATGTGGACATGGACCTGCTGGCCCTGCAGGGCACACAGCACTGCTTCCGACCAGGGGACCCCATTCACAGCTAGAGACATGCAGCAGTGTGTTCCCACCTCAGGGCCTTGGCTCTGCCACCTCCACTTGGAATGTTCTCAGTTCACTCCAGGCTTCTAGAAGCATCTAGGCCAGGGCTCATGGCTGGATAAGCAACCGAATCCCCACAACCCCAACAAGCTTTTCATTCTCATTTTATTTGGTGTTAAACTTAAGAAAATTTATTAAGACATGACTTACATCCCTGGTAAGTGTGCAGCTCGAAAGACATTCACAGATGGAACACACCAGCCCCCAGATCACAAAGCCAACCATGGCCAGCCCCTCCAGCGCCCCCGGCCCCACAACCAGTGTCCTGACTTCTGTTGACACCGTGAGCCTGTCTTTTGTACTTTACACTCATGGAAGGATAAACACTTTCATGTTTTAAAATAAATGTTTACTTTTGAAATGATTTCAGATACACGGAAAAATTGAAAAGACACTGTAGTGTACGCTATACCTTATACCCAGCTGCCCCTAGTAATGACATTTTGCATTACCATGGCACATTTGTCCAAACTAAGAAATGTGGGCTGGCTGTGGTGGCTCACACCTGTAATCCCAGCAATTTGAGAGGTTGAGGCAGGTTCACTTGAGCCCAGGAGTTTGAGACCAGCCTGTGCAACACAGGTAGGCCCTGTCTCTAGAGAAAAGTAAAAAAAATTAGCCAGGCATGATGGCATGTGCCTATAGTCCCACCTAATCAGGAGGCCGAGGCAGGAGGATTGCTCGAGCCCAAGAGTTCCAGGAAGCAGTGAGCTATGATCACACCACTGCACTCCAGCCTAGGTGACAGAGTGAGAATTTATCTCTTTAAAAAAATTAATTTATCATGGGTGCAATCCTGTTAACTAAATAATAATGTTAACTATTATCTAAAGTTATTAACGCAGTAATTATATTAACATAGTGAAATTTTTTCAGATTTCATCCTCTTTTGCCTAACTTCTTGTACCTGTCCTGGGATCCCACCTCAGACTGCACCCTCTGCCTTTAGGTCACTTCTCCTCAGCTTCCTCCAGAGGCTACAGCCAAACACACACCTGGGCTGAATAGTAGAGCTGGTTGCTGCTGGGCTCCAAACCTCTGCAGCATGTTACCGTACTGAGTACTGTAGGCAATGGTAACATAATGGCGGCTATTTGTGGGCCGGGCATGGTGGCTCATGCCTGTAATCCCAGCACTTTAGGAGGCCGAGGCGGCTGGATCACCTGAGGTCAAGAGATCGAGACCAGCCTGGCTAACACGGTGAAACCCCGTCTCTACTAAAAATACAAAAAATGAGCTGGGCATGGTGACGGGCACCTGTAATCCCAAATACTCAGGAGGCTGAGGCAGGAGAATCGCTTGAACCTGGGAGGCGGAGATTGCAGTGAGCCGAGATCGCACCATTGCACTCCAACCTGGGCAACAAGAGTGAAACTCTGTCTCAAACAAACAAGCAAACAAACAAAAACAATGGTGGCTATTCGTGTATTTAAACACAGAAAAGGATCATAAAAATACAGTATAAATGATAAAAAATGGTACATCTGGCCAAGTGTGGTGGTTCATACCTACAATCCCAGCACTTTGGGAGGCCATGCTGGGAGGATCACTTGAGCCCAGGACTTCTAGACTAGTCTGGGCAATATAAAAAGACCCCATCTCTTTTGAGATATCAATTTTTAGAGATGGTGCACCTGTATAGGGCAGTTCCATTATAATCTTATGGGACCACCATCCTATGTGCATTCTGGCATGGACTGAAATATCATTATCTGACATGTGATTGCATAAGTAATCTAGAGATGATTTAAAGTCTACTGGAAGATGTACTTAGGCTATATGCAAATACTGCACCATTTTATATCAGGACTTGAACATCTGTGGATTTTGGTATTTGTGGGAGGTGGTGAAGCTGATTCCCCTACACACACCGAGGGACAACTGTAAATCTTTCGGGCCCCATAGAAGGCTCAATTCCCTGCACCCCCACCCCCAGATAAGCATTCTAAAGTGTTTGTTCACTTTACCTGCTCATCCGTGAGCCAGAGGGTTCCATCAACAGCTTGGGCTGTCTCAGAAAGACCTGGATTCAATCCCATTCAGCCACTTAGTGTGTCACTTTGGACAAACCATGTAACTTCTCTGAGCCTCAGTGTCCTCATCTGTAAACTGGGCTGATCATGGTCCTTACCTCACAGGGCCACTGTGAGGACTAAGTGAGATGAAAGCTGACACCGCGAGTGACACCACTTCTCTCTCCCTCAGACTCAACAGGAAGATGCCTTTGCTGCCCAATGCGAAGGTTATGGGGAGGACGCGAGGCCCCAAGGTTCCCCTGTTCCAGGAGTATAAACCCTGGATTTTTGCTTCCAGAAACAACCACCTCTAGGATGAGGATGGCTCTCAACTCCCCAAAGCCTGTGCTCCCACCCCACAAAGGCAGCGTCTTCAGCAGTGGGGAAGGGGCTGCACTGCGCCAGCCTCACCCTGGCCACTGTCTGCCCTCATGAGTCAGAGCCCAGCTAGGTCCTCAAGCAGAGCAGTGCAGAGTCCGGCCCCAGTCCCAGGCTCCAGGCATCCCCGCCATCCCCACCTGCCCCCACCAGCTGCCTCCATCCCTCAGCCCCTGCTTCCCTCCTTCCCAGCGCAGGATGTCTTAGCTCCTTACATGTCCCCATCATCTGTCTCCTCAAGGGGAGTGCAGCACAAGGGCAGGGAACTCGGCCAGTCTATGGATGGGTCTCCGGTGTCTGGGAGAGATTAGAAGCTCAACACATACTTGCCCAGTGTCTGTGTGCATTTCACCAAGCAGAAGACAGCTTTGGAAATGAGAAGAGACCCTCCTGAGGCGACAGTCCTTAGCTGCCATTTCTAAAGTATTCTTGGCGTGCCACGCACTAAGCTGGACCATGGACATGCGAGCTCTGGAACCCGTGAGGTGCTGTCACTCATGCACAGGTGGGTTGGCTCAGCCCTGGTGCAATCACATAGCTCCCTGCTAGCTGAGCTGAAATTGGAACCCATTCAGTTTGGCTCCTGCACTGCTCAATGGCTCCCCAGCTCCTCTGAGTGAGAACTAAAGCCTTGCAATGCCCTCAGGTCATTGAACCTGGGACTTCTCTTCCTGAGCTGCCTGCCGCTCTTCCCTGCTCACACCAGGTCAGATGCAGACCTCCCCTCTGGGACTGAAGCATACCAATCATGCTCCTGCCTCAGGGCCTTTGCACAAGCCATTCCCACTGCCCAGAATGCTCCCTGCCCAGATATCTGCTTGGCTGACCCATCACCTCCTACAAACCTTGCTCAGATCTTGCCTCGTCAATGAGGACAACCCTGGCCATGCGTCTAGAGGGCGTCCAGCACAGAGTATGTGCTCAATACACAGGTGAAGAAGGAAGAAGGAAGGGATGGAGAAGAGAGAGGTGAAGGAAGGGCAGAATGCCTATGGCCATTTTTATTCCAGTGATAACTGGTTGCAATGAATACCTAAGGGCAATGCAGACAGGGCAGAAACAAAGTTCACAAAAGGCCGACATGAGCAGGGTGGAAAAATGCAGCTCTACTCATCTGTCCTGGTGCAGATTTGAAGACTCCAGATGTGTCACATCTGGGCAGTCCCTTCTCTGCCCCCTCCCCACTGAGCTCTCCTTCTACCTCCAAGCCTGGCCCATCTTCTAGGGATCCAGGACAACACAGGAGACAGCTGTGCATCTCCCAGGACACTGGGAAAGACTGCCAGTGGGGAAGATGCTCAGTGGCCCTTAAAACTCATCTCGGTTTTGCTCCAACTGTGCAGCCCATCCACTCCTGTGAACAGGAAGAGCACTCAAATGAGAGCCCAGACACTAGACCCTATTCCTCTTGACATCTGAACATCTTCCCCATCCCCAGCATTTCCCAGGGTCCTGGGAGAGGGACAGCTGTCTCGAGGATTGTCCTTCTTCACCTGTGTATTGAGCACATACTCTGCGCTGGACGCCCTCTAGATGCATGGCCAAGAAACAAGAGTGACAAGAGCAAAACTCTGACTCAAAGAAAAAAGAAAAAAAAATGTGGGCCAGGCACAGTGGCTCATGCCTATAATCTCAGCACTTTGAGAGGTCGAGACGGGAGGATCACTTGAAGCCAAGAGTTCAAGGCAAGGTCTGAGCAAGGTTTTAGGAGGTGATGGGTCAGCCAAGCAGCTCTCTGGCCAGAGAGCATTCCGGGCAGCAGGAATGGCTCTTGCAAAGGCCCTGAGGCATGAGCGTGATCGGTACGCTTGAGACCCAGAGGAGAAGTTTGCATCCAGCCTGGTGTGAGCAGGGGAGAGCAGCAGGCAGTTCAGGGAGAGAAGTCCCAGCTTCAAAGGCCTGCGGCTGCTGCAAAGCTCTAGCTATTACTCAGAGCAGCTGGGGAGCCAGCAGAGGGTCCTGGGCAGAGAAGGGCTCAGCTGTGGCTCGGGCGTTAACAGGCCACATCACACCTTTGGGGAGAAGAGGGGGACCAGCTGGTTAGTCCAGGTAAGTGATGAAGGGTGCTCAAACTAGGTGGGAGAAGGCAGGTGGTGAGAAGTGTCACCTCAGGATCATTGTGAAGGTGCCACCTGCATGATTTGCTCGTGGACTGAATTTGCTCAGATGGGGTGTGGAGGGAAAAGGAGAGTCCAGTCCACAGGCCCGATGAGCCACGCAGGAGTCAGACTGAATGGGTTTTATTTATTTATTTATTATTTATTTATTTATTTATTTTTGAGACAGAGTTTTGCTCTTGTTGCCCAGGCTGGAGTGCAATTGTGTGATCTTGGCTCACTGCAACCTGTGCCTCCCGGGTTCAAGTGATTCTCCTGCCTCAGCCTCCCGAGTAGCTGGGATTATAGGCATGCGCCACCACGCCCGGCTAATTTTGTATTTTTAGTAGAGACCGGGTTTCTCCATGTTGGTCAGGCTGGTCTCGAACTCCTGACCTCAGGTGATCCACCTGGCTTGGCCTCCCAAAGTGTTGGGATTACAGGTATGAGCCACTGCGCCCGGCCCTGAATGGGTTTTAATTTCAGCTCAGCTAGCAGGGACCTATGTGACTGCACCAGGGCCAAGCCACTCAGTCTTTGTGAAGACTGGGTCTTGCCATGTTGCCCAGGCTGGCAAGGAACTTCTGACTTCAAGTGATCCTCCTGCCTCGGCCTCCCAATGTGCTGGGACTGCAGGCATGAGCCACTATGTGCAGTTTAAAAAATAATTTTTGACTGGGTGCGATGGCTCATGCCTGTAATCCCAGCACTTTGGGAGGCAAATGCAGACTAAGCACAAGGTCAGGAGTTCGAGACCAGCCTGACCAACATGGTGAAACCCTGTCTCTACTAAAAATAAACAAAAATTAGTCAGGTGTAGTGGCGTGCACCCATAATCCCAGCTACTGAGGAGGCTGAGGCAGGAGAATCGCTTGAACCCAGGAGGCAGAGGTTGCAGTGAGCCGAGATTGCACCACTGCACTCCAGCCTGGGTGAGAGAGTGTGACTCCATCTCAAAAAATAATAATAATAATAATAATTTTAAGCCGGGGCAACATAGTGAGACCCTATCTCTACAAAAACTTTTAAAATTAGCTGGACATAGTTGCGTGCACCTGTATTCCTAGCTACTTGGGAGGCTGAGGCAGGAGGATGGCTTGAGCTCAGGAGTTTGAGGCTCCAGTGAGCTATGGCTGTGCACTGTGCACTGTGGCACGCACCACCAAGCCTGGCTAATTTTTGTATGTTTAGTAGAGATGGAGTTTCACCATGTTGCCCAGGCTCACCTAGAACTCCTGGGCTCAAGTGACCCACTTGCCTCGGCCTCCCAAAGTGCTGGGATTACAGGCGTGAACTACCGTGCCTGGCCAATAATAATTTGTAAATTTTAGAACAATTTCCAATGTATTGAAAAGCTGCAACGGTTGTACAGAGCTGTATACACCACATCCAGTTTCCCCTATTGTCAACACATTACATGACCATAGAATGTTTGTCGAAACTAAGAAAGCAACATCAGTACATTATTAGCGTCTAAACTCCAGGCTTTATTCAGATTTCACCAGTATTTCTGCAGTGCCCTTTTCAAGATGCAATCCAGGATACCTCCACTGTAGCAAGTTTTCATGTCTCTTTAGTCCCTTCTGGTCTGTGACAGTTTTTGTCTCCCATTGTTTTTCATGATCTTGAGAGTTTGGGGATTGTACATGTATTTTATGGAATGTTCCTCAGTTTGGATTTGTCCAATGTTTTTCTCATATTTAGACTGGCGTTAGGAAATTTGGGGTAGGAGACCACAGACATAAAGTACCCTTCTTGTCCTATGGTATCAGAGGTGCCTGCTATCACGCGTGTCCAGTTACTTCTTTAAAAAAATTGTGGGGCCAGGCTCAGCAGCTTACGCCTGTAATTCCAGCACTTTGGGAGGTCAAGGCAGGAGTATCTCCTGAAGTCAGGAGTTGGAGACCAGCCTGGCCGGCATGGTGAAACTCCATTTCTACTAAACATACAAAAATTAGCTGGGCGTGGTGGCAGGCACCTGTAATCCCAGCTACTCGGGAGGCTGAGTCAGGAGAATTGCTTGAACCTGGGAATCGGAGGTTGCAGGTTGGAGTGAGCCGAGATTGCACCATTGCACTCCAGCCTGAGTGACAAGTGCAAAACTCCGTCTCAAAGAAAAAAAAAAACTGTAGGCCAGGCACGGTGGCTCACACCTATAATCTCAGCACTTTGAGAGGCCGAGATGGGAGGATCGCTTGAAGTCAAGAGTTCGAGACCAGCCTGGGCAGCATAGTGAGACCCTCCATCTCTACAAAAGGTTTTTTAAAAAATTAACCAGGTGAGGTGGCATGAGCCTGTAGTCCCAGCTAATCAGGAGGCTGAGGTGGGAGGATTGCATGAGGCCGGGAGGTCGAGGCTGCAATGAGCCATGACTGTGCCACTGTACTCCAGCCTGGGCAACAGTGAGACCCTGAAGGAAGCAAGACATTGTAGTAAGATATAAATAACCCAGTTACTTGTTAAGTCATGTAACACAGGCAACAAAATTTAGCTAAAATTTAATTTTTAAAATTTTCTTTGTTATTTGCATAGTGTGTTAGTTTTTTATTGATACTAAATAAATTATCGGAATTTAGGAGTTTAAAGCAACACAAATTTTTTCTCTGTAGGTCAGAAGTTCAACGTGGGTCTCACTGCATTAAAATCAAGGTGTTGGCAGGAAGGTTTCTTCTTGGAATTTCCAGGGAAGGATCCCTTTCTTTGCCTTTCGCAGCTTCTAGAGGCTACTGGCATACCTTGGCTCAGGACCCCGTTCTCCGCCTCCAAAGCCAGCAAGGGAGGGTTGAGTCCTCACTTCATATCTCTCTGGCCTTCTTCCGTTATCACATCTCTCTAATCCAGCCAGAAAAGGTTCTCCGATTTTTTTTTTTTTTTTTTTTTTTGAGATAGAGTCTCGCTCCCATCACACAGGCTGGAGTGCAGTGGTGAAATCTTGGCTCATTGCAACATCCACCTCCCAGATTCAAGCGATTCTCCTTCCTCAGCCTCCTGAGTAGCTGGGATTACAGGCGTGTGCCGCCACGCCCAGCTAATTTTTGTATTTTTAGTAGAGACGGGGTTTTGCCATGTTGGCCAGGCTGGTCTCGAACTCCTGACCTCAGGTGATCCACCCTCCTTGGCCTCCCAAAGTGCTAGGATTACAGGCGTGAGCCACCACGCCCGGCGAGGTTCTCCAATTTTAAGGACTCATGTGATCAGATTGAGCTCACCCACGTAATCCAGAATAATCTCCTTTTCTCAAAATTCATACTCTTAATCACATCTGCGAAGTCCCTTTTGCCAAATAAGGTAATATATTCACAGGCTTTGGGGATTAAGGCGTGGACATCTTTGGTGGCCACCAGGCATAGGTACCTCTTATTTCTGGAAGTGATACTGTTTCTATTTAATATAGCAATACCAAATTTCCTTTTAAAGTGCATTTCTTTCATCTGGGCCAGTAGCAGATATAAAATAAAATAGGCTAGGTGCGGAGGCTCACACCTGTAATCCCAGCACTTTGAGAGGCTGAGGCAAGCGGATCACTTGAGGTCAGGAGTTTGAGACCAGCCTGGCCAACATGATGAAACCTTATCTCTACTAAAAAAAAAAAAAAAAAAATACAAAAATTAGCCAGGTGTGGTGGCACACGCCTGTAGTTCCAGCTACTTAGGTGGTTTACACAGGAGAATCACTGGAACCCAGGAGGCAGAGGTTGCAGTGAGCTGAGATCACACCACTGTGCTTCAGCCTGGGCAACAGAGCAAGACTCCATCTCAAAATATAATAATAATAATAAAATTAAAATAAAGTGCACTTCTGGCCAGGCGTGGTGGCTCACACCTGTAATCCCAGCCCTTTGGGAGGCCAAGGCAAGCAGATCACCTGAGGTCAGGAGTTCGAGACCAGCCTGACCAACACGGAGAAACCCTGTGTCTATTAAAAATACAAAATTAGCTGGGTGTGGTGGTGCATGCCTGTAATCCCAGCTACTCGGGAGGTTGAGGCAGGAGAATCACTTGAACCTGGGAGGTGGAGGTTTCGGTGAGCTGAGATTGTGCCATTGCACTCCAGCCTGGGCAAGAAGAGCGAAACTCAGTCTCAAAATAAATAAACAAATATATAAATAAAGTGCACTTCTCTCTCTTTCTTTCTTTTTTTTTTTTTCTTTTTTCTTTTGAGATGGAATCTCGCTCTGTCGCCCAGGCTGGAGTGCAGTGGCGCAAACTCGGCTCACTGCAAGCTCCACCTCCCGTGTTCACGCCATTCTCCTGCCTCAACCTCCGGAGTAGCTGGGAGTACAGGTGCCCGCCACCTCGCCCGGCTAATTTTTTGTATTTTTAGTAGAGACGGGGTTTCACTGTGTTAGCCAGGATGGTCTTGATCTTCTGACCTTGTGATCCACCCGCCTTGGCCTCCCAAAGTGCTGGGATTACAGGCGTGAGCCACCACGCCCGGCCAAGTGCACTTCTTTTTCAGTAAAAACAGTTGGCTGACTTCAAGGACATGTGAATTAAGTAGCATTACATATAGTTCTTAGACAGGGGAAAAAGTCAAACTGGTGGAACCACTGGATAATGACTGAGGTTTGGGAAACTGAGGCTGGATGAGAAGGTTCCAGAGGCCTACCCTAAATCAGGAAGCAGCTGCACTTGGTAGAAATAGTGTCTGTTTGGTCTGTTTGGTCTGTTTGGTAGGAGGCCTGCCTCCCATTGAGCCAACAATAATCCTGTTGACATAACCCTGTTGATCAAAGCGATCCCCTGACTGCTCTGGGCCAGTTCCTTTGGCTCCTGGTGGAATGCACTCAGAGAATCCGGATCCGGTCAGTATAAAAGGTCTGGTCCCGCAGTAGGGGAGCCACATCCTGGAAGAGTGGCCTAGGACAGCTCCTCTCCTGCCAGAGCTAGGCAGGCGCCGAAGTAGCCGCATGGCCCCGTCAGAAGACCCCAGGGACTGGAGAGCCAACCTCAAAGGCACCATCCGTGAGACAGGCCTGGAGACCAGCTCCGGTAAGAGGCGGCAAAGGGACCCCAGCCTCACAGAAACACCAGCTGGGGGCCAGGTGCGGTGCCTCATGCCTATAATCCCAGCACTTTGGGAGGCCGAAGCGGGCAGATCATGAGGTCAGGAGTTGGAGACCAGCTTGGCCAACATAGTGAAACCCCATATCTGCTAAAAATACAAAAAAATTAGCTGGGTGTGGTGGCGGGTGCCTATAATCCCAGCTACTCAGGAGGCTGAGGCAGGAGAATCGCTTGAACCCAGGAGGCGGAGGTTGCAGTGAGCTGAGATTGCACCACTGCACTCCGGCCTGAGCAACAGTGTGAGACTCCACCTCAAAAAAAAAAAAAAAAAAAAAAAAGAAAGACCAGCTGGGGGTGGGTGGGGGTCTGATGGCAAACATGCTACCTCCCTTAGGTTGCTGAGATTCTCCAGCCAAGGGCGGGCTCGTTTTATTTCCTGTGCTAGCCAACCTACTAGAACATAAGCTTCCTTCTGAGCCCATGTCGTGTTTCACAGCACGTAGCTAAGAGAATGGATGTGTATGTTATTTGGGTAACTCAAAAAGTTACCTTTTTAAGAGCACAGGCTTTGGATTCAGATACAATTGCTCAGACACCTGCTTCATTGATAAGTCTATTGGCTGGTTTGTCCATCCCTCTACCCTGTGCTGGGCTTTGAGCGGGAGGATTGCCAGGGCAAATGCCACCAGGTACTGATGGGATTCTCTGAGGCTGTGGACAAGATTATGTGGGGAGGGGGAGAGTAGCAAGATGCTCCCTGAGACCCACCAACACTTGTGCAGGCTGAGCCTCAGTTTCCTCACCTGGAAAGATGGCCAGGGCTTTCCTCTCTGGGGTTGAGGACTGTGCTTTTCATAATATGGTCCATGGACCAGCAGAATTGGCATCCCTTGGGGACTTGTTAGAAACGCGAGTCTCAGGCCCCACCCCAGCCCCACTGCACTAGACTCTGCATTTTAACAAGCTCCCCAGGCAGCTCATGGGAACAGCAAAGTTGGGAGGCACTGACATGTTGGACTCTGTGTTCCTGGAAGGCAGATGGATGGATGGTAAGTGGAGACTTGAACTCAGGTCTCTCTGATGCTGAAATCCATACACTTAAACCCTGACTGTCCTCCTCTGTTGGTGTATCAACCAACTCAGTTGAACCCTATCGAATGAATAAACAAATGAATTCAGGAAACCATGTCCCGGTCGGATGCAGTGGCTCACGCCTGCAATTCCAGTACTGATTGGGCTGAGGCAGAAGGATTTCTTGAGTCCAGGAGTTTGAGACCAGCCTGGGCAACATAGGGAAACCTCATCTCTACAAAAGATTTTAAAATTCACCAGGCATGGTGGCATGAGCCTGTAGTCCCAGCTACTTAGGGGGCTGAGATGGGAGGATTGGTTGAGCCCCCTGAGGCTGAGGCTGCAGTGAGCCATGACCTCCAGCCTGGGCGACAGAGCGAGACCCTGTCTCAGGGGAAAAGAAAAGTCCCCTGCTTGTGCTAACTTTTGGTCTTTTCCTCTCTTCTAGGTGGGAAGCTGGCTGGCCGTCAGAAGACCGTCCCCACGGCTCACCTGACTTTTGTTATTGACTGCACCCACGGGAAGCAGCTCTCCCTGGCAGCAACCCCATCACCACCCCAAGCCCCCAGTCCCAATCGAGGGCTTGTCACCCCATCAATGAAGACCTACATCGTGTTCTGTGGGGAAAACTGGCCCCATCTGACTCGGGTGACCCCCATGGGTGGGGGATGCCTTGCCCAGGCCAGGGCCCCCCTGCCGCTCTGCAGAGGGGCTGTGGCCTCAGCTTCCTTCCCGGTCAGCCCGCTCTGTCCCCAGGAGGTTCCCGAGGCTAAGGGGAAACCCGTGAAGGCTGCGCCTGTGAGGTCTTCAACTTGGGGAACAGTCAAGGACTCACTGAAAGCCCTCTCCTCTTGTGTCTGTGGGCAGGCCGATTAGCTGGAAGGGCCGGGCTCTGATGCCCAGAGGCTGCAATTCCCAGGGCCTGGCCCTGCTTCCCCAGCTAAGCAGGAGTCTTTTGTGCTTGAGCCAAGGAAACATCATTAGATCCGCTAAGGGGCATCTGAAACATCCGTCGAGTGGCAGAGGCAGGATAAGGCACCTGCACATGAAGAGACTCATTCATTCATACAGCAAATATTACTGGTACATCTTCCACATGCCAGGCCCTGCAAAGTGCTGGGGAGATACCATGGTTTTCCTGGAGCTGGTATTTTTGGGGTGGAGGGAACCCACCCTGAATAAATAAAGTAACCCAATAAATAAAGAAGATGATTTTGAACCGCGGTGAATGCTCTGCAGGAACTGAAACAGGATGCTAGAGGGAGAGTGATTGGGGTGAAGACCTTTCCTGATGCAGTGCTTGGTAAGGGCCTCTCTGCGCAGGCAACAAAGTGTGATCTAAAAGATGAGAAGGGGCCAGCCCTGAGAAAATCCACCCTCCCCAGGGCCGCCTGCTGTCATCTTACCCCAGGGCAGGCCAGAGCAGTGGTCAGAATGCCCCAGCATGACGGGGAGGGGCAACGGGTTTTTTGCTGCCATCTTGGCTCAGAGGCGAGTGTGTAGGTCACTGCAAAGGCAGGGGATACCACATGGGGAGACTCAAGGGCCATGCCAGTGGGGGCTGGGAGGCTCAGGGAAGTTGGCTCCAGGAGACTCCATCCCAGAAGGCAGCCCAGGTGGGACCTGGGGATCTGAGATGGGAAATAAGGGGACCTGGCTTCTCAAAAGGGAGGGAGGTGCTCAAAAATAGAGTATCATATTTGAACGAATGAAAACAAGACATATTATTTATTGAGCATCTACTGCATACCAGGCTCATGCTGCCCTCTAGGGATAGCAAAAAAAAAAAAAAAAGGTGGGGGGAGGAGGTTCACCCTTCAGGGCAATCGTGTTCCCTGAGCAGGAGGTGGAGTTACTGGTGTGGCTGTGAGGGTGTGTGTGAGTCTAAGACATGCACAGCACTGTGAGAAACCCTAAAGCAACCTATTTAAGGAAGTCAGTCTCAAAGCTCCCAGATAAAAATCACTGGGTTTTTCTGTATTTATTTTAGAGACGGAGTCTCACTCTATCACCCAGGCTGGAGTGCAGTGGAACAATCACAGCTCACTGCAGCCTCAAACTCCTGGGCTCAAGTGATCCTCCTGCCTCAGCCTCCCGAGTAGCTGAGACTATAGGTGCACCACTACGCCCAGCTTGACTTCTTTGAGCTTTAGTAGAGAAGAGGTCTCACTGTGCTGCCCAGGCTGGTCTTGAACTCCTGGCCTCAAGCTATCCTCCCGCTTCAGCTTCCCAAAGTGCTTGGATTATAGGTGTGAGCCACCGTATCTGGTCATTAATTTATTCAATGACTATTTTACTAGGTTCCTACAAATACTAGCTACTAACATTTAACAGGTATTGACCATTTACTCTGTGTCAGAGAAACAACATGGGCACTGTATTTGTGACCATTTTATAGATTAGAGAGCTGAGGCCCAGAGAGGTTGAAGAATGGACTCAAAGTTCCATAGACTGGTACCATTGAGATTAGAACTCAGGCAAGTCTGGTGCCCATATTCTTGCTTGTAACTGTAAGGTATATACCCTCTCATCCTGGTAGCGTCTCTTCTAGGCAGAGGGGACACACAGAGAATAAATGTAACCCTGTCCTCAAGGAGCTCACAGCCAGGTGGGGGAGGCCAGAAAGAAAGCAGACAGTTGCCATAGCTTCTGAGAAGTGCACCAGTAAGGGCAACACAGAATGATGCTGGAGAACAACCAGCCCACTCTAGAGAGAGGAGATCAGGGAGGACTTCCTGCAGGAAGTGATGCCGAAAATGAGATCTGACCGGTGACTAAGCTATACAAAAGGGTGGGGTGGGGGAGCAAGTGGGGAGTGCTCTGGGCAGAAGGACCAGTCGTTCAGTCTGGCTAGGGTAATTGTCATTCATTCATTTATTCACCAAGTATTTATTGGGCATCCACTGAATGCCAGGCTTTGGGCTAAACCATGAGATGGAGCAATGAATAAGACAATGAGGCCCAGCCACAAAATAGTTTATCCTCTAGTTGGGGGAGACAGGCAATGCACACACACAAAACAAACAGATCAGAAAGGTGGCAGGAGGCCAGGCGCGGTGGCTCATGCCTGTAATCCCAGCACTTTGGGAGGCCAAGGAGGGGGAGGCGGGGGGAGATCACCTGAGGTCAGGAGTTCGAGACTAGCCTGGCCAACTTGGCGAAAACCCGTCTCTACTAAAAATACAAAAATTAGCTGGGTGTGGTGGTGGGCACCTATAATCCCAGCTACTTGGGAAGCTGAGGTGAGAGAATTGCTTGAACCTAGAAGGCAGAGGTTGCAGTGAGCCGAGATCTCGCCACTGCACTCTGGCCTGGGTGACAGAGCAAGAGCAAGACTGTCTCAAAAAAAACCAAAAAAGTAAAAAGAAAAGAAAAGTGGCAGAAGCTGCATCAGGTGAGGCCTGGCAGGCTGCAACAAGACCTTTAGATCTTAGATCTTATTCCCAGATGGCAGCACTGGAAATTGTGAGCAGACAGTGTCATGGCCAGACGTACCTTTGAAAAGGATCCCTCCGGGCCTTCTGCCTGCAGGGAAGAGACACAGGAGGCTGAGTCTTAATCCTGACAAAGGAGAGCAATGGTTTGGACTAGAGAGGAGGACGCAGTACAATCTGGGCGACATATGCCCATTCCACTCTCCTGAAGGCCCCAAGGACAAGGCTGCAGAGGGAGTTTAAGACCCTCAAGGAGAAAGGAGACCTGTGGCTGCACATCCGGCTTTTTACCAGCAGGTGTCGCCCTCTCATCAGACTAGAGGACACTGGGTCCAGGCCTGGACAGGGAAGGTGTGGACCTGCTAGGTCTGGGACTAAAGCCTTGGGGCCAGCCAACCAGTGGGTCTGTTTTTCAGAAGCCAGACTCATTCTAACCAATACTCCTTTCATCCGGAATAATGAATGTTTACTTTATGCCAGGCACCCAGCAAAGTGACATTTCAGAATTGAACCCTGGGGGGTCTTGGTGAGGATTCAGAGGAACCAGGGACTTATACCACTTATACTTGCTCCATAAAGGGAGCTGTCATCATTACTATTGATGTCGTCAGTTACTATAGCTGTCGTCATTACGGGGCAATTGAATACACACCCCACACCCCATCAGTTCACCTGACCCCAGTCATGTGAGGTTGGCATGATATCTCTTGCCATTTTACAGAGGAAACTGAGGCTCAGAGAGGTTGAATACTTTTGCCCAAGGTCACTAACTGGAAACCGGTAGAGCCCAAATCCAAACCTCAGGCAATGTGACTGCGCACTGCGCTTGCAGCCCCATACTGTGCTGTGAACACACTGGTCACAGCGGTTCAATAAGTGAGTGAAGAATGATCCAGCCTGGCACCCGGCAGCATGTGGGGAGTGTCCGGGGACTGAATGGGTGGTAGGGCCCTCGCTGAGGAGGAGCCAGTGGGGACATGGGGAGATGACAGGTTCAGGAGGCGGATGTCGTGTGAGGGACTGTGGGACATGCCGGGGGGGATGTGGGCAGGTGGTGACCCATTCCCCATTGGAGCTCTGGTCAGAGGTTGAGGCTGGCAATGGGGCTGCATTGGTATATAGGCTGGTGATGAAGTTGCTCTGGGAAAGTGAGGTGTGAGACCAGGTCATCAGGCCTGTGAGAAACCAACTTACCTGTCCAAAACCAAAGAATGGGCTCAGAGGCACATAGAACAGTGGAAGAGAGACTTTTAATGATGGTCTTACGAGATCGGGTGTCTGGTGGGCAGGCACACTCAGCACAGTTACAACAAGCAATTTATCCCCTAGTGCGCAGGTCCCTCCCCTGGTTCCTCATAGGCTGAGTACTGTAGGATCACAGTCTTCCTGGATGTCGCCTATTGGTTGTTGGGTAGAAGCTTTTAGGTGTTTTCTTTAGGATTTTCTTGTTGCATTTTGTTGCAGCCCACACTACATTGCAATCATAGCCAGCTTAGGGTTTTCTCAAGTATCTGACTTATGACCTAGGTAGTCAGGCAAGCTGATAAGAATAGACAAAGCGAGCTATTTTGCAGGCTAGTAAACTTTCATTCTACACTCAACTTTTTTGGTTTGGGTGAGGGCAACTAAGCGACAAGCAGGCGCCGGCTATCAAAGCAGGGGCCTAGTATATTCTGTTCTTCTGTAGTTTGCAGACTCAAACCTATTCAAGCCACTTTGTTTTGGAAATGGACCACTGTATACATTATTTCCTTTAGGCCCAAGGTGACAGAGGTGTGAAAAATTTGGAATATGCAAAAAAGATCACAAAACATATCCAATACCATCCATGCATTGTCTGATTCTCAAGGGGGTGAGCATTTTTCTTTGCCTTTGAGCTATTTTACAACTCTGTCTATTGTAGGTAGCCCATAGGAATGCAACATACTTCTTGTCTACAGACAAGCAGATTCTGTCCTGTCCTGTTCAAGCCCAGTGGACTCTCCTTCCCAACTGTGGAAGAAGCCAGTGTTACCTCTGTGCACATTCATTTCAATATTCCCTGACCTACAGATATCATCTGTTCTTTGCCTCCTTCTTTGAACTGGTTGTAACATCTTACTGGTTCCTTCATTAACCATGAATGAAGTAAAATCATCAGTGAGAATGTAAAATGGTACAGCCACTTTGGGAAACAGTCTGGCAGTTCCTCAAACAAACATGGAGCTTTCAGAGGACCCAGCAATTCTGCTCCTAGATATATACTCAAGAGAAGTGAAAACATTCGTCCATGTGAAAATCTGCACAAATGGCCAGGCACGCAGTGGCCGGTGTAATCCCAGCACTTTGGGAGGCCAAGGTGGGTGGATCACCTGAGGTCAGGAGTTCCAGACCAGCCTGGCCAACATGGTGAAACCCCGTCTCTACTAAAAATATAAAATTAGCCAGGCATGGTGGTGCACGCCTGTAATCCCATCTACTCAGGAGGCTAAGGCAGGAGAATCGCTTGAACCCAGGAGACGGAGGTTGTAGTGAGCCGAGATCGCGCCATTGCACTCCAGCCTGGGTGACAAGAGTGAAACTCTGTCTCAAAAAGAAAAAAAAGAAAATCTGCACGAGTGCACAGAGCAGCACTAGTCACCAAAACCAAAGGGTGGAACCAAACCCAAGCATCCATCAACTGATGAAAAGGTAAGCAAATTGTGACCTAGCCATGCAACAGAATATGTTTCAGCCTTAAAAAGGAAAAGATTATTGGTCCATGCTACAATATAGATGAATCTTGAAAACATTATGCTAGGTGAAAGATGTCAAATACAAAAGGTCACTTTTTTTTTCTTTTTCTTTTTTTTTTTGAGACAGGTTCTCACTCTATTGCCCAGGCTGGAGTGTAGTGGCTCAAACATGGCTCACTGCAGCCTCAACCACCAGTGCTCAAGCAAGTCCTCCAGCCTCAACCCCCAAGTAGCTGGAACTACAGGCATGTGCTACCATACCCTGTTAATTTTTGTATTTTTTGTGGAGATGCAGTTTCGCCATGTTGTCCAGGCTGATTTCAAATACTTTGTATTTATCGAGCTCAGGCAATCCACCCTCTTCAGCCTCCCAAAGTGCTGGGAATGCAGGAGTGAGCCACCACACCTGGTCATTTTTTATTTTATTTGAGTCAGGGTCTCACTGTGTCACCCAAGATGGAGTGCAGTGGCGATCACGGCTCGCTGAAGCCTCCATCTCCTGGACTCCAGCCATCCTCCCACTTCAGCCTCCTGAGTAGCTGGGACCACAGGTGCACGTCACCATACCAGCTAATTTTCGTATTTTGTATAGAGACGGGTGCTTGCCATGTTGCCCAGGCTGATCTCTAAACCTTGGGCTCAAGAGATCCTCTCACCTCAGGCTCCTGAGCATGCGCTACTTCCATCTGACTTTGAAGACAGGGTTTGGGAAGGGGCTCTGAACATCTGCCTGGGCTCTTTGTGCTCTGGCTCTGGAGGGCTTCCTGGAGGAGGAGGCCTTTGGCCTGGGCTAGGCCTTCAAAGTGAGGAAACCTTCTAGGTCCTCTCTGCCCCTCCCAGTCTCTGGTACTACCTGACCTGGACTTTCTCACAGGTCTCCAGCCCCAGAGAGCTGCGTCTTTTCAATTTCCCCTACCTGCTGCCCAGGCCCACCCCCAAAGCTACAAGGCGCGAGAACCGCCTTTCCCTGTGGGGGCTGCCAGGGTGGGAGGAGGGAAGCTGCCTCAGCCCATTGGTGGTGGCGACTGATCCAGGTTGACCCAGCAGAGGGCCTTCCAGAGCCATAGCAAGGATTCACATCCCAACCGTGCCACTTCCAGGCTGGGCGACCTTGGGCCAGTTGCCTGACCTCGCTGATCCTCCGTGTCCTTCTAGGCACACCGTTAATCATAGTACCTGCTCTGCAGGACTCTTGTGGGAATCAGCGGCGCGCCTGGCACACACTAGTTGCTCAATGAATGGGGCGGCTATAATTACTCTTCCGGGTGGGGGCGGGGCGCAGGGCCTGCAGCCAGGCCTATATTTAGCCTGGAAGGGGGTTGGGGGCGCTGGGAGACAAAGCGCCGCGGCCAGTCTGGGCGCCCAGGGGGCGGGGCCGGCGAAAGCCCCGCGGCCGACTCGCCCTCCCCTTCCGCAGGGTCACCTTGGCCGGGCTGGCGGCCAAGGGCTCCTTCAGACCCGACGTGCCCCAGCGGCCCAGCGGCCGCTTGGTCCCCTGAGCAGTCCTCATCCTCGCAAACTGCTGTCTGGGGAGGGGGCTGCTGGGGGCTGGGGGTGGTTTTCGGCCCCATTGACCACTTGGGAAGCTGCCCCCTTTCCCAGCACCGGCCGGCCGAGGGAGGGCTCGCTGAGATCGGTACGCCAAGGTGAGACTGACCCCGGGTCGGGGGCGCGGGAGGGGGAGCCGGGCTGGCTCCTCCCCCAACCTCGCGCCAATGAGTGTCGGGGCTGCAAATAGCCCAGTGGAATCA
This sequence comes from Gorilla gorilla gorilla, assembly GCF_029281585.2. Lineage (NCBI taxonomy): Eukaryota > Metazoa > Chordata > Mammalia > Primates > Hominidae > Gorilla > Gorilla gorilla. The sequence continues at coordinate 224,175,130 of NC_073224.2, read as the reverse complement.
GTGAGTCATGGAGGCTGGAAATACCGCGCCCCCTCTGATCCCCTCCCCTCCTCCTGACCGCAGCCGGTGGAGCTGCACTGGGGAGGGAGCAAGCCTGGGGGTGTGCGGGGTGGGGGACCCCCCGGAGAGCTCCCCTCCCCAGGCTCCCTGAACCAACCCGGACACCCCCCGCCCCCAAGTTCCAGCTGGCTTTGCCTCTGGGGCTGTGTGACCCTGCGCCAGTCACTCAGACTCTCTGGGCCGCAGAATCCCCATTAGGTACAAGAAGGGCTTCAAGAGGGCAGGCGACCCGGTGCAGCCTGCCCACCTTGCGTCCCTGCGCCTGGGACTGAAACAGTGCTTGGCACAGTGCCCGCCACATAGCAGGACAGTAAATATCTCTGGAAGGAAAGAAATAATAAAAACGGAAGGGCAGGCAGTTGGGCGAGAAGGTGTTGCAAGGGTTTTCCAGAAACAATCCTGGGGTTCCTGACCAGGGGGGTCTGGGGAGCCCACGGAGGAAGCCGAGGAACACCCACATTTTGTGAGGTCTTCAGCTTTAACTTGAGCTACAACCCCCATCCCCAAATCTCAAAGAAGATGTGTCTGTTTCTCTCAGGGTTTCCAGCCCTGCCCTAAGTTTGAGAACTCCAGGCAGGCGGCCTCCAGAAGTCTGTGAGACTGTCCTTTATTGTGTATACAGGTTCCAGCGTCAGGGCTCTCCCACGGCCCCCTCCCCAGTCCTCCCCCAAGGGGCCCAGAGTGGTGGGAGTGAGAGGCCACCCTAAGGCACACTGACCAGAGAGGCATGGAGGGAGGAGGCTGACTTGCCCTGGGGACCCCTGCTAACTGAGACCCACCCTTCCCCTCCACCCTGCTTCTGTATGTGGGAGATGAAACCAAGAGTCACTGGGGGCAGCAGGCATTTCCCAGGGTTAAGGCTGATGGAAGGTCCCTATCCCAGATGGGAGATGGGGGCTTTTCCTATGACTCCCCCCATCCCTCAGCTGGAAGACGTGGGGAGGGATGCATAGCCTTAGAGAGGTAGAATGAGGGGAAATACTCCTCAGTGCCCAGAGGTGGGGAGTTGAGAGCAGCTGTTGACACCCTGGGTTCAGATCTAACCTTCAGGGACAAAGCACGGCACTCAGTGGCTCGGAGATGTTTCCCCGTTAATGAAAATGGAGATTGTAAATCTGATTTGAGAAAGCTCTGAATTTGGCCTCAACCAATGGTAATGCTGAGTATTTGAAGGACAACGATAGGAGTGTGTGTGTTACACACACCGAGCCTATAGATTCATAGATTAAAGAGGGGGATGGATGGAGAGCTGACTGCCTGGAGGGGAAGGTGGCAAGAAGCTGGGGTCCAACCTCGAGGACCCAAAGCCCCATCCATGCCCTGGCTTCCATCTCTGTTAGGTGATCCTGTCTGCATGGGAGCAGCCCCAAGAACACAGGCCTGTGGGAGGGAGAAGGACCAGCCCCACCCCCAACCCCACGTGGCCTTGCCTGAAGGCCTCAGCAGGCGCAGGACGGCAGGAGTTTCATGCAGTTTATCACGAACCAGCTGTATTGGAAAAACCCCATCTATATACAGATGTGGCATGGCTCTGCCCTGGCACAGCCAGCTGGCTGGGGGCACAGGGTGGGCAGGCAGCCTGCTCACTGGCGTGGGGCTTGGAGGCTGGTAGAGGGGAAGTTTACCGTCACGGCTGTCTCCTCTTGGCCTTGCTGAGCCCTCGGGCAATTAGTTCCACTTAGATAGGCACCCTTGCCTGTGACCTTCCCTCTGTCTCTCCCACTCCCCTTGGCCAAGAGGGTTCCAGGTCCCTGGTCCCCTTGCCCTGCAGAGACTTCATAGATCGGAGGGTTTGTCTGTCTGTCTGTCCTGCAGAGCTTGCCCATATGTCCTGCTGGTCCCATTCCCCTGACCCACAGTGGGTTCTTTAGATCTTCCTTCCCTGACCCCAGCCCCTGTACTCTGGATTAAGTGACAGAGGCCAAATCTGAAATCTGGGCATCATGTGTCAGGCCAGGGAGTCCCTGGCCTGCCCTGGATAGAGTGGAGGGCCCTAGTTTGGGAGGATGGTCCACCTGGGGTCTGGGGTGCGTGGGGGCTAGAACCTGGGCTGAGATGTCCTGGAGCTGTTGTAATGGGGTTAGCGAGGCTTTGCTGGCAGGCGTGGGGCGGGGGGACAGGGAAAGGGAAGGGAGAGGCACTCAGATTTTGATCTCCGTCCGGAAGGTCTGCTGGACGTGTTCTGTATGCGGGTGACGCCGTGCCCGGATAGTGAGGCTGCCGTCCTCCCGCAGAGCCGAGGTCACCGACGTTGGGTCCACGTCCTCCGGCAGCTGGCACTTGTGAGCGAAGGTGTTCATGACGGTGCCGTCAGCCGCCAGCTGGGGAAGGGGTGACCCGTCAGGCAGGCTGCCCCGACCCCTGTCCTGCTTGTGACAAGCCAGAGCCCTCTTCTCCCCATTCTAACCCCAGCCAGGCCCCACATGCCGAGGGGCTCTGCCCTCAGGTGCCGAGGGGCTGCCCAGGGTGGTGATGGCCACAGGCCGAGGGCTCTGCAGGGACAGCGCAGGGGTGCTTCGCAGAGCTCCAGTAGCTCCAAGGAACAGGCCAGGGACATGGGGAAGAGGTGGGGCTTGGAGAGAGAGGCGGCTCTGTGGCAGTGGCTCCGAATCTGGGGCTCCTGGGGAACGCGGAGGTGACAGAGGAGAGCCGTGCCTTCCTGGATCCCCGGGCACATTGGGTATCTGCCCGCCAGGGCTGAGCGCCGGCCCCTCCCCCGCAACTCAGCCAGCACATAGTGTCCAGGGGAGTTTGAGGCGGCTGAGTCACTGTTGGGGGTGGCAGGGCTGGCACGTGCTGCCTGCGGGTCTTGGTGCCCCCAGTCCATCGCATCCCTGGCAGGGACGCCCAGAAATCCACCCTTGAATGTGGAGGGGAAGAAGCCAGTCCTTGGGGGCTTAGGAGGAGGCTTGGGGCAGGTCCTCTCCTCCTGGCAGCCGTGGCTGTCCCTGGGCAACGCCCCTGTTCAGGCCTGGCCATACCCTCTCCAGGGTGGAGGCCCCAGTGCCTCCTGGAAGTTCGGACTCAGACACGCTAGAGACCCAGTGACCCTGAGACCTGTGGGCAGGTGCTGTGTGTGGTTTGGAGTGCGTGTGACCCGAAACTGCAGGGCCCCTGCCCAGCCTCGGGCCTAATTTAGGGGTCCCAAGATGGGGGATGGGTCTCCGGCTGTGGGAGGGAAGAGGGCTTGAGGTGTGTCACATGGAGAAACCCCTCCCCCCACTGCCCAGGTGAGTTCCCCACCTACCCGCATCCACCCCCCTATAGCTACCAGAGGAGCTGTCCTCACTTTGCCATCACCATCTCACACCTGTCACCTCCCACCCTCAAGCCCCACCCCCTCAGGCTCCCTCTGCCCACATCCCTCCATCCCTCTCCCATTCCCCGGAGGCTCCCTCAGCTGCTCAGGCCCTGGAAGAAAGGATCTGGGAACCTCAGTGCAAAGAGAGGCAGTGAGGGGGCCCCATGGCCATGGGTTGCAGGGACAAGGCCTTCAGTTAGCCCTGGGGGAGTTTGGGTGGGGAAGGGACACTGGCCAGGGTCTGGGGTCCCAGGATGGTAAGGGGGAGTAGGAGACATTGGAGGCAGGAGCAGAATTTGGGATGCGGTGAGTAGGGGGTGGGGGGCTCACCTTCTCAGCCCGCACCTCAATGTGGTTGTTGGAGGTGGTGACAATGATGTCTTCAGGTGAGAAGTCTCTCACGTCCACCGCAAACTCATAGGCGTCTCCTAGGGTCTTGATGTTGCCTGCCCCCCCGGGGCGGGCTGTGGGGTGGGCTGCTGTGAGCGAGGCATGGAGCAGGCCTTGCATGCAGATCCGGGGGTTCTGGCTCCTTCTCTTGGGGCAAGGGGCGGCTCCCCCAGGCCCTACCTCCCCCCCAGCTGTTTCTCCCTAAGCTCCTCCTCATTCCTACAGCCCACCTTTTCTGGGGTGGGGATGGGGCCTCACCCAGCACAGTGTGTGTGTATATATGAGGCTAGGTCTGTAACGACCCCACCCCAGGCCTGGAGCCTGGGGGCTGCCTCCCACCGCTCACCCCGTCCAGCCCTCCAGGGCTCCAGCTGGGATTGGCTGTGGTTACAGAGCATGGGTGGCCATGGAACCATGTCCAACCCCCAGGGCCACAACTGTTCCTTAGAGGCCCACCTGTTTTCATGGCCACATCTGTCCCTGTGGCCACATCTGTCTTGGTGGCCACACGTGGCTGCAGGCTGTGCAGCACCTGTTCCAGGCCGACCGGCAGCCACAGCGCCTTCGGTGGCGCCCTGGAGCAGACGTCCCCTCCCTGTGTGCCTCCCCTCCCCTCAGGGCCCGGATCACTTGCCTGGGAAGGCCAGGGGCTCCGAGTGGGGCCGCATGAAGCTGCCAAAGTCATCGGAAAACATGCTCAGGGCCTTCTCCATGGGCGGGTCCTGGGCCGGGAGGGCACGGGAGGCCGAGGAGGAGGTGGAAGAGGAGGAGGAAGAGGAAGAGGAATGGAAACTTCTCTCCGCTCGGAAGGTGGAAGAGGTTCTGTGGCTCATCCACGGACGGCGCCGGGCCCTGCCCAGGCGGGCGAGGGCTGGACAGGAGAGGGTGTGGGTGCAGGCCTCTGGGCGAGCGTGCCAGGCTCTGACTGCGGCCGCTTTATAAGGCCGACTGTCCCTGGGCTTGGGGCCAGCCCCTTGTCTACTAGCTAAATTTAGGCCTCTCCATGGCCCAGAGGGGGCTGGAAATCTTCTCCCGTGCGCCGGCCCTGCTGACAGCCCGACACGCAGGCCGAGAGGGCTGAGCTCACAGCCTGACATTCCAGGCCGATCACAGCAGCCCCAGGGGCCTCCTCACCACTGCACAGGGCTGGATCCTGTCTCCTTGCCACTCGGACCTTGGTGCCTGCCCCAGAACCTTGCAAGTTTGGGGTTTATTGTGTGTTTTGTTTCCCCCATCAGCCTGGGGGGCTCATGAGGACTGTGCCTCCCCCCCAGACTCTGGTTCTCCTCCACGGCTGTGCCTCCTCCATCAGTGTGCAGGCTCCTTGGGGACAGGGTAGGTGGAAGGACCACCGCTCTGTGACGTCAGGAGCTCCTTCCCTCAAGGCAGACAACCTTCACAGCCCATCTCTAAGGAAAGGTTGAGCCCTGCCAGGGGGTGTAGAATGTGCAGCTGTCCCCTGCCAGCCCCCATGGGGACCTGGATTCTGTGCCTACACTCCCTCTGACTCTCAGAACATTTAGTAGCCCCAAGAGGACAAAGTTGGCAGCTTTCTCCTTAAAGGTCTAGAAGGTTATGTTCCCGGCAACTGTCTGCTCCATCTCTGTGTCAGAGGTGATGCCTGCGAGTGCCTTAGGTGGGATTTCAGTCAGAGGTAAAAGAGAATTCCGGAAGACAATTATTCCAGCCCTGAGTTCTGGAGTGCCTTCTGGGCATGGGCTCCTGGCTGCAAGCTGTGCAGCACGGCCCCGTTTGATCCCCACACAGCTGGGAGGGTGGAGGGGCTCTTCCCATGTTACGGACGGGGAAGCGAAGCCTCTTGGAAAGGGCGGGGCTCGCACTTGCGTAAGTGGCAGAGCTGGGATTCGAACCTAGAAGTGTTGGACCCAAAGCCCTTCAGAGGCTGAGGTGGTTTGAACATGTGCCTATGGAGACAGGCTGGCCCGGAAGAGCCAGAGAAGCCCCTCCCTACCCACCTGCTTGCTCAGCAAAGCCGGGACTGACCTTGCACTGGGCCAGGGTGGAGGCCATTCTGAGAGGCGGCCAGGCCCTCCGCTCTGCCCAGGTTGCAGTTCAGGGCCTCTGCTGTCCTCTCCAAATCCGTCCCTTCCGTCCCAGATCAGCTCCAATGCCTCCTCCCCCAGGGAGGCCTCTCTGACTGCTCCTGCTCACATGGGCCCACACCCAGTCCAGATGCCCCCAGCACTGACTGTCTTTGTCCTCCCACAGCACCTGGCAGTGTGACATAGTCTTCCTGTGTGCTGTGACTCTCTGCTGTGTCCCTTCTTCCCTATCGAACTGGCAGTTCCCACGGGGGCGAGGGTTCCCCTGTCTCCCCGTTAGATTGAAGGTTCTTGAAGACGGGCAGTTTCTCTTTTATCTGAGCCCCCTACAACCCAGTCTGGAGCTTCATCCTGGAGAGCTCCTTCTACAGGGGTATTAGCGGTGCTGGTGGTACGTGGAGTGGAAGCAGAGCAGGGCACAGGGCACAGCAGCGGGCCAGGCTGTTGCCTGGAGCAACAGGGCCTGTTGCCCCTGGCAGAGTTTCCTGCCCGTGTCGGGGCCTGTGACACCCAGCCTGGCTAAGGGGTTTCTAGGGCCGCTGGGAAGCCACCAGCACTGAGGTGAGATGGAGAGAGGGTGGGGCGGGGTGGGGGGCCCAGAGCCTGCCGCTCGCCAGGGAAACAGGAGCCCGTGGCTAAATGCAGACACACTGTCATGGTGCTGAGGGCCTGAGTCACTGCCCCTGGATGTGAGATCCTGTTACCCACCCCCGCCCACCATTCCTCCTCCCCTTTTTCCCCCTTCCCGAGGCATCACCCACACAAATACTGGATCCTCTGGCTTCACTGACCCAGAGGGACCTCAAAAGGTCATCAAGGCCATTCCCCTGCCTCTACCTTCAGATCACAGGGACAGAAGGAGCTACAAAGATGATGCAGTCCTTTGAATCCCAGTCACCCAGGAGAGCTTTTCACAAACACAGACCCTTTCCTTGGACCCCAGGATTTTGATTTGGGATCTGGGGAAGGGACCTCACATCTCTTCCCATCAGCTCCCCACACAGCCAGCTCATAGGCCAGTGATGAAGCCCTCATCACTCAGTAGGTATTCATTGAAACCTTGCTATAAATAGGTGCTGGCACTGTTCTAGGCTCTGAAGGACTCAGAGATGAATAAGGCAGAGACAGGCCCCTGCTTCCAGGCTCACCTCATCATACAGAAGAGGAAACTGAGGCTCTAGTTGATGAAAGAGTTAGGGTCAGCAGAGCTGTGCTGGCTTCAAACACTTCATCCTGCTGAGCCACCCTGGCTGCCCTCTTCTCAGCCTCCTGGTGCACACAGGGCTGGGGGGTGAGGGTGGATGTGGACATGCAGTGCTGGCTGTGGGACAGTAGCCAGCAGCTGCCCCAGACCAGACACTGGAAATCGGGATGTTGACAGGGCAGCCAGTTCTGGTGCTGTGCAGAGTCAACAGGTCGGGGTGGCCAAGGTGAAGGTGGGCTCGAGTCCATACAGAGTGGCAACTCCCATCCCACCTCCCACAACACACATCTTCGATTTTGATTTGACTTGCCTGGCATCTAGGGGCAAAGGGTGGCCCAGGGTCCCAGATTTTAACAATCATCCAAGGGCCATCATAAGCTTCAGAGGGTGGCTTTGTCTGGGTGGGAGTGGAGGCAATTGTCCCCAACCTCTTGCCCAAAAGTGACATCAGACACAACTCTTCTGTTCTGTGCCCAAACCATTGCCCTGGTTCAGCCTCAGGAGCTGGAGGAGCTTCGGGCAGGGGAAGAGCTGCACAGTGTGGGGCTGGGTTCAGCCTCTGCTGTGTGACCTTGGATGAGTGACTCACCTCTCTGACCATCTACAAAATGGCGAGGCTCTCCCCATTCACAGGGTGTGGGGAGGAGGACTTGAGCTGCAGACGTGACGCTCCTGACATGTCGCAGGCACACGGCACATGCTTGTTCCTCGCCATGTCCCCTCACACCTTTGCTGCCATCCTCTGTTGGGGTGGGACAAACTCTGTGGAATTACCCAGAAGTCCCCAGCCAGAGCCGCTGGCCCTTGGATGTGTGCTTTGAGAGACATTTCCTGAGCCTGGAGGGTCTGGACACAGGATCAAGTCCAAGTTCCTGACCCCAATTCACTGCCTTGCCCCAGGTGTCGGCCTCCTTGCCAGCCCTGGACAAGATGGGTCATCAGGATGGGACCATGTGGCACAGCCTGCGGGCTTTGGAGCCAGGCAAACCTGGGCTGGGAATCCTGGCTCTGCCTCGGCCTCCGTGATCTTAGACAGGCAGCCTCACCTCCCTGAGACACCATTTCTCTACAACGGAATCACGCTGCCTGCCTCGTGGGATTTCTGTGGGCACTCAGGGTAATTAATCTGGGGGAAGGCTGACTCTCTACCTGGCACACAGGGAGGCTGTGGTCATGCTGGCCCCACTCACCTTTGCCCCCCTGCCTTCTCCTTCCCTGCCCAGCCTCCTCCCCTCTCCCTCTGTGCTTTTCCAAACCTTCCATGTCCAGCTCTGAGACCCCTGGGCCCTGAGCCTCAGCCTTGGCAGATGACCTCTCTCTGTCCTGCTGTGTGCATGAGCTCCCCCTTCCCAGGCCCTGTCCAGCAGCACCCAGGAGCCTGAGTACAGCTGGGCACCACCCTCTGTGCAGCTGTGGTGGGTGGGGAGGCTCCTGCTCCCCTTCTCTCTTGGCAGTTCTGCCCTGCACAGCTCTGGCCTCCACAGTTCTGGTTGGTTTGTCAAGGACGTTTTTAATCTCCACGGTAAACCCCGGCCGGCGGGGAGGGGGGGTGGCAGGGAGAGAATGATGATTGGTAGAGCATATACCTGTCCAGGTGCACTGGAGCTGGGAGCAAAGGAGGCTCTGTGAGAGGAGGGCCAGTTCAGCCGCAGCAGGAGGACTGACAGGTGAGGGGTCTCTGGGCGTGGACTGGGGTATGAACCTGGAAGGGCCAGGCAGGCAGGGCATAGGGGATGGTAGGGGCAGCAGCCAGCACCTCACTTTGGCTTTGCAGAGGCCTCCTTCTGGTCCTGGGGTTTTCCTGCCTCTGTGGCCTGAGCTGTCGGGGAGAAAGGAGGGTGCTCCGAGATTGGCAGGGAGAGTCGGAGCCATCCATGGGACTCTGCAGTGAGAGAGTCACAGCCCTGGGCAGAGACTGCTCCCAGTAGTGGAAGCGCCAAGCGACCCAGAAGGGTGGGAGTGGTGTCCACAGTCTGCTGCTGGACACGGGAACACCTAGGAATCCCACCCTCATCCCACAAAATGACACACACAGGCACACACCCTCAGTGACGGAATCTCAGGGATGAGGGCACACACAGACCTAGTGTGATAACACACACGCACACACACACGCACAATCCTTCCTCTTCATTTGGGTGGGGAGAGCACTGGAAGGGCCTAGAGGCAGCGTGAGGACGTGCAGCAGCTCACCCGGGTCCTTCCCTCCATCCGCTTCTCCAGGGGCCTGATGGAGGAGTTGGTGGGGCTGCGTGAGGGCTCCTCAGGGGACCCTGTGACTCTGCAGGAGCTGTGGGGCCCCTGTCCCCACATCCGCCGAGCCATCCAAGGTGAGAGCCAGGTCCTCTTCCCTTCCCCCGGGGGACCACTCAGGACATCATTCCTGCCTGGCTCCCACCCCACCTCTCTGCCCAGGAACCACCCTCCTGTCATTTGTCGAGGACATGACTGCCCAAAGTCTCCTGGGTGGCAGGGAGGGAAGGGGCCTGTCTGTCCAGCTGTCTGTGGGTCAGATGGGCCGGGCATCTGCCCTCTGCCTTTCGGGAGATACAGCCCAGGGCCTGGTCACTGTGCCCATCTTCCACCCAGGCCTCTCCCTCACCTACCTGTGCCAATGAGGGGACGTGGGGGTTAGCTGCTGGGACAGCTGGGGTCACAGCAAGGGGCTGGGGCAGCCTGCACTTGGCACCCTTCCTTGGAGCCCCATGTGCCTTGTTCACTTTGAGACCTGACTGTCCCCTCAGCTACGGGGCAGAGCAAGTAGGGACCACAGAAGGAGACTAAGTGCAGCGCCAGTGGCTGGTGCCCACAGCCAGTGAGGGCCAGCTTCCAGGCTGGGCTGCAGCCAGCGGGCTAGGGGCATTGCTGGGGACCCAGAGGATACCTGGTGCCACAGGCCCTGGGACACGCAGGAGTCTGCTAGACCCTGGTGCTCTCTAAGCTATGGATCCTGCAGGGATACAGGTGAAAGCTGTAGCTGCCAGCCCCCTCCACACTCCCTGTCCCCCAGGAACCTCCCAGTACAGACACGGGTGGGGAGAGTGGACAGGTCAAAGGCCTTCTGGCAGGGGCAGCAGTCGTGGCATCCACTGTGCCACCACTGTCACCTGCCACAAATCCTGCCCAGCCCCCAGTGTGAGGCAGGCCAGCAGAGGGTAGCTCCAGGCTCACTCAGTGGTGGCCTGAGGTTCTGTTCAGGGCTCCTCCATCCTGACACAGCCATCTGCCAGTCCCAGTGGGAGGAACATGGACAACTTGCATTCCTCTCTGACTCAGGCGGGGCCCCCTCAGGACTACCCCAGACTCAACTACCAGGGTCCTCCCTGCCTGGAGCCAAGCAGACCTCCAGGGAAGGGGCTGTCTGTGCCCCTTGCCCCAACATAAGCTGGGACTCCGATACCCTGCCCCAGGTGGCCTGGAGTGGCTAAAGCAGAAGCTGTTCCGCCTGGGTGAAGACTGGTACTTCCTGATGACCCTCGGGGTGCTCATGGCCCTGGTCAGCTATGCCATGAACTTTGCCATCGGGCGTGTGGTCCGAGGTAACTCTTCCCTGGCAGGTGCTGCTCTGGGCCAAGGGATTCTAGGCACGCTCTGGGGATACCAGATGGGCCGCCAAGTGCAGCGGTGCAGGGACGGACCTGGGTGCGGGGAGAGCTCTGGCTCTACTCCTGATTTGCTCTGTGATCCTGGGCAGGCTCCTGCCCCTCTCTGGGCCTCAGTCTCCTCAGCCGCACAAGGAAGAGAGACCTGAATGTTCCCAAGAGCCCTTTCTCCTCTGAGCTCTCTGCCTCCTCTTCCAGCCACCCCCTTCCTTCTCCTTCCCTCCTCCGTGCCTTGGGGCAGGAGTGGGGACACTTGCCTAGATCACCAAACTTGGAGTCTTCCCCCTGCTCCCTCAGCAGCCTGCCTCCACCCTGAGGCCTCCCTGGAAGAGGGGGTGCGGGCAGGAAGGGTCTAAGACACTTTCTCTGGAGACCCTCAGCTGCCAGAAGCAGCACCTACTATGGTGTTACGGTGTTTGGTGCTTCACACCTGTGTCATGTAGTTCTCAGTGGCCCTTTAGTCTTTAATGTCTTTAGTCTTCAATGAGCCTGTGAGGAAGAGCCCATCACTAGCCCACTTGACAGATGGGGAAACTGAGGCTCAGAGAGGCTGAGTGGCTTGCCCGAGGTCACTCAGCTAGGCAGTGGTAAACCTGGGATATGGACCCAGGGTCGTACTCCTGCCTTTTCTTGGGGGTCTGCCCCTCACTGTGTGGCCTGGTCCTCCCCTCTTCGTGACTCCATTTCCTGGTCAGTAAGTGAGCACCACAGCGTCTGGCCCCGAGGGCTGCAGAGGCTGTGGGTGCCTCCCTGATACGTGGCTGTCCCCAGCACACCAGTGGCTGTACGGGGAGATTGGGGACAGCCACCTGCTCCGGTATCTCTCCTGGACTGTGTACCCTGTGGCCCTCATCTCTTTCTCCTCGGGCTTCTCCCAGAGCATCACGCCCTCCTCTGGAGGTGAGTCCACGGTCGCCACGCCAGTCCCCACTGGCCAAAACCTTCTCAGATCCCAGGGGGCTTCTGATGGGGGGAATCGGGAAGCTGCAGCCTCATTTCTCAAGCCCAGAAGAGTTATGTGGCTTGCCTGAAGGCACACAGCAAGAAGGCCAGATCTTGACTCTTGGGTCACTGCTGGCCCTACTCGCTTTCCAAGGGCTCCTTGGAAGGAGATTGCCCTGTGGGGCCTGTGCTGGTGCCAGGAAGGGGCCCAAGGAGGAGGTGCCACTCCCCCAGGCCACTCAGCCCTTCCTCCAGCTCCAGGCCAGCAGAGGGGAGCTCCAGGCTCACTCAGTGGTAGCCTGAGGTTCTGTTCAGAGCTCCCCCATCCTGACACAGCCATCTGCCAGTCCCAGTGGGAGGAACATGGACAACTCGCATTCCTCTCTGACTCTAGCATCCAAATCTGCAAAATGAGTTTATGCATCCTAACCTCTGAGGGTTCTGCGTGATCATAATAGGGCTAGGTGCGGTGACTCAGTGTATAATCCCAGCACTTTGGGAGGTGGGTGGATCACTTGATCCCAGGTGTTCAAGACCAGCTTGGACAACATGGTGAAACCCCATCTCTACAAAAAATAAAAAACAACTGCCACAACAAAAAGTTAGCCAGGTGTGGTGGTGCCTGCCTGTAGTCCCAGCTACTTGGGAGGCTGAGGTGGGAGGATCTCTTTTGAGCCTGAGGAAGTCGGGGTTATAATAAGCCGAGATCAAACCACTGCATTCCAGCCTGGACAATAGAGTGATACCCTGTCTCAAAGGAAAAAAAAAATCATAATGTGAAAACACCGTGCGGGTAGAGTTATGAGAGTTTTTTTTGTTTGTTTGTTCGTTTGTTTTTGAGATGGAGTTTCACTCTTGTTGCCCAGGGGGAAGTGCAATGGCACAATCTTGGCTCACTGCAACCTCTGCCTCCCAGGTTCAAGCAATTCTCCTGCCTCAGCCTCCCAAGTAACTGGGACTGCAGGCACCCGCCACCATGCCCGGCTAATTTTTTGTATCTTTAGTAGAGATGGGGTTTCACCATGTTGGCAAGGCTGGTCTCGAACTCCTGACCTCGTGATCCGCCTGCCTTGGCCTCCCAAAGTGCTGGGATTACAGGCGTGAGCCACTGCGCCTGGCAGAGAGTTTTAATCTAGAGATTGTCCCCTGCTTGTTCCTGTCCTCTCTGGCTAAGGTTCTGGAATCCCGGAGCTGAAGACCATGTTGGCGGGTGTGATCTTGGAGGACTACCTGGATATCAAGAACTTTGGGGCCAAGGTTGTGGGCCTCTCCTGCACCCTGGCCACCGGCAGCACCCTGTTCCTGGGCAAAGTGGTATGGGCAGGTGTGAGGGCACCCTAGCCACCCCGCCCACCCAACCCTGCCCCAGCTCTCCCCCATACCCCACCAAAGCTGGGTCAGAGCAGACTCAGGCCAGTGCCTGCCTTCAGGGAGCTCAGTCTTAGGGGAAGAGCCAGGCCAGGTCCCCAGTGTGACAAAAGCTACCTGAGGACAGCCCTGGGGGTTGGGGAGATGGAGGAGGGGGTGTGGGGGGGAAGCCGTGCTGCCTCGGGGTGAGACTGTCTCTGCTGCCCTCACCTGGGCCCACCCTTACCTCTGCAGGGCCCTTTCGTGCACCTGTCTGTAATGATCGCTGCCTACCTGGGCCGTGTGCGCACCACGACCATCGGGGAGCCTGAGGTTAGGGACTCGGGGGCTTCTTTGGAGAAATGGGAGTGGGGAGGGAGGGGGCTGACTCTGAGCCCTGGACTTGGATCCCCCAGAACAAGAGCAAGCAAAACGAAATGCTGGTGGCAGCGGCGGCAGTGGGCGTGGCCACAGTCTTTGCAGCTCCCTTCAGCGGTGAGACCCCCCTCATGCCCCGCCCCCTGGGTCCCTCAAGCTCCTCCCCTCACACCCTGGGCTCCCTCGGCGCACCTGAGAGCCTGGAGGAGGGGATGGGGCTCATTCTTGTTCTCACTTCAGCCCCGCCTTGGGTATAGCCACCCACCGGGGGCGGCGGGGTGGGGGGCGGGTGTTTGGGGGCGTGGTTGGGCGGTGCTGAGAGGCTTCAGGGTAACATTACACAGACTTGGGTTTGAAATCCACTGGCCCCTTGGCCTCTCTGAGCGCAGCTTCCTCCTCTGTAAAATGGGGATCAAACCGTTCCCATCCGATAGTGAGAGGGCGCACACCTGCATTCCAGGCTGGATGGATCCCTGGGCAGCGGGGTCCTCCCCGCCCAGGGCGCATGCCCTGCCCTCCCCTTCTGTCTGTCCCTGTCCGGGCTGTAGGACAGCAGGACAGATGGCTCAGGGAGGAGGCGAGATGGGGGAGGGGGCCCTACAGCCACAGGTGGGTGGGGGTGGGGGCCCACCTGAGATCAGTGTCGCCCCCAGGCGTCCTGTTCAGCATCGAGGTCATGTCTTCCCACTTCTCTGTCTGGGATTACTGGAGGGGCTTCTTTGCGGCCACCTGCGGGGCCTTCATGTTCCGGCTCCTGGCGGTCTTCAACAGCGAGCAGGGTGAGCCCCCTGGGCTGCCTGACCCTGGCCCTGCCTGGGGGCCGGGGCGAGGGAGACCTCCCTTCTCATCTGTGTACATCTCTTGCTCTTCCCTTCCCTCTCTCTCCCTCTTTTCCCTCCTCCCTGTTCCCACCTCCTTCTGGGAGGATGGAAGGGGCTGACCTGTGTTGAGCCCCTGACCTGTGTTGAGGGGCAAGGGGCCCTGAGGGTAGAAGGGATGAGGCTGGGCAGGGAGGCTGGAGCCTGGTTGTGGGGGCCTGGAATGCCAGGACACAGATTCCGAGTCAGGACCTGGCACCCCCTCCACCCTGGGCTGTTAGTCTGGGACTTGACTTTGGGTAGGGTGGGAGCGCCATCTTGGCTCCCCACTGCCCTCCTTCCCCAGAGACCATCACCTCCCTCTACAAGACCAGTTTCCGGGTGGACGTTCCCTTCGACCTGCCTGAGATCTTCTTTTTTGTGGCGCTGGGGTGAGTGGGTGCCTTGGGCCCCTGAGAGTCCAAAAGGCATTCCCCCCAGGCCTGGACTGCGGCCCCTGGTACTGGGGTCAGGCTCTGGTCTTACCTCCCTTCACCCCGCAGTGGCATCTGCGGCGTCCTGAGCTGTGCTTACCTCTTCTGTCAGCGAACCTTCCTCAGCTTCATCAAGACCAATCGGTTCAGCTCCAAACTGCTGGCTACTAGGTAGGCTCTGGGCTAGGGGCTGGGGACATCCCAGTGAGCCCCTTGTGGACTCCAGACCTTATGTAGAAAGCCCCACCCCCATCCTCCCACTGAGCCCCTAAATCCCTCCCTAGCCCATGGAGCATCTAACAACCCTCTCCAAGTCCCCACAGTCACTGTCCCCCCTTCCTTACTGGACTACGAACCCCACATTGAACCCCCATCCCTCCTTCATTCTACAATCTCTCAGCGAAACCCCACCCCCTCACTGAGCCTCAAACCCTGTGCCCCTTCAAACCTTGTGTCGCCCCTGGCGTTGGCCTTGGCGTTGGCCAGCCCTCCTGCCCCGGAGATGCACATGGCCCGCCCCGGCCCGGCCCACTCTCTCCTCCCTCCTAGCCTGCCTCTGCCCCAATTCTCCTCTCAATCTCCTGCGTGATTCCTCTGCCCTCAGTCATACCCAGTTGAGGGGCTCACCCCACGGGTTCTACCCACTGGAGGGGGCCATGTTCCCTGCTCCCGCCCTTCCTCCTCACCAGTCCTTGCCTCAGTATCAGCCCCCAGGTGGGGAGCTCTGCTGCTGCCTGGACCAGGTCCTGCTTCCCTCTCCTCGGGATGTAGGAAAGGGAGGGCCAGCCCTAGAGCTCACCCACCCCCCACAGCAAGCCTGTGTACTCCGCTCTGGCCACCTTGCTTCTCGCCTCCATCACCTACCCGCCTGGTGTGGGCCACTTCCTAGCTTCTCGGGTAAGGGGTCCTGAGTGGGGGTGGCAGGAGTGGGAACCCCCATTTGTTTTCCCCTTTGCATGTGTCTCACGTAATCCCCTCAGCACCCCGCCAGGGTGACACCTGGGCATCATTCTGCAGATAAGGAGACCATGGCTCTGGGAGGTCAGAGCCCTGCCCAAGGCCCCCCGCTGGGAAGTGGTAGAGGAGGATTCCAGGCGGGGTCAGGCGGTGCGGGGGAGGCTGGGGTCTGCCGCTTGGGGCCCCTCATGTCCAGTTCCCACCTGCCCCGCCACAGCTGTCCATGAAGCAGCATCTGGACTCGCTGTTTGACAACCACTCCTGGGCGCTGATGACCCAGAACTCCAGCCCACCCTGGCCCGAGGAGCTCGACCCCCAGCACCTATGGTGGGAATGGTACCACCCGCGGTTCACCATCTTTGGGACCCTTGCCTTCTTCCTGGTTATGAAGGTGGGCCCCCTGGTCCCCAGGTGTGCACAGAGCCGGGACCAGCTCTGGTGGGGAGGGGCGGGGGTGCCTCCCTGCACCTGGTGGCATGGAGCCCAGGCCTTCCACCCACACTTCCTTATGTGCCCCCTGCCCACTGCATGGTCCTGGATAAGTGGCTTCAGGTCTCTGGACCTCAGTCTTCCCATCTTTAAAATGGGGTGGTTACTGGGAAGGCTGAGAAGGAAGAAAGGAATGTACCTGGCACAGTGCCAGGCATGCAGTGGGCATTTCTCAGGGTGAGGACCCTCCCCTAATGCCAGACTCTGGCAGTGGGTGCATGGCCGGCACCTTCTTTCTCTCTAGGACACTCCCCTGTCCCCTGTCCTGTCTTCTCTTGTCCACACCTTGCCCAGCGGCCTCTAACCTCTGCCCTGGGCTCCCCACTCCCACAGTTCTGGATGCTGATTCTGGCCACCACCATCCCCATGCCTGCCGGGTACTTCATGCCCATCTTTATCCTTGGTGAGTCTGGGGTCCTGAGGTTCTGAGAGTTTCGGGGTTCTTGGGGCAGGGCCATGGCTCCTGGTTCACCCTCTTCCCGGGTGGTACTAAGGACGGTCCTCAGGGATGGAGGGCTGTGGGGGCCGGGTCAGCCTGGCTCCCCCTCACCCTAAGTCTGTGGCC
Organism: Gorilla gorilla gorilla; assembly: GCF_029281585.2. Taxonomy (NCBI): domain Eukaryota; kingdom Metazoa; phylum Chordata; class Mammalia; order Primates; family Hominidae; genus Gorilla; species Gorilla gorilla. The sequence continues at coordinate 224,158,541 of NC_073224.2, read as the reverse complement.
AGGAGCTGCCATCGGGCGCCTCTTGGGAGAGGCTCTTGCTGTCACCTTCCCTGAGGGCATTGTGGCTGGAGGGGTTACCAATCCCATCATGCCCGGGGGGTATGCTCTGGCAGGTGAGTGGGTCAGGGCCCTGCTGGGTGGGCAATGTCGTGGGGCTGGGCTGGACCTGGAGAATTGGCTGGTGGTTCCCCAGGGCACAGAGCAGTCACTGAGTCCTCCAGTGAACCCCCTACCCCTCATGGGGGTCTGTCCCTCCTGAGCCCCACCATTCCCCGGGGCCCATCACTCCCTCGTGGCTCCTGTCCCCAGCCCTGTGGCCTCCCTTATCCCTCTCTTCTTACCAAGCCCAGGCCTTGGGGCACTTCCCACAGTGCCTAGGCTGTGGCCTCTTACAATTCCCACCCTAGCCCCTGGCAGCAGCCAGGCTAGTTATTCCCTCACATCAGGCTGGCCCCTGGCTCCTGGCCGGAGCCGACCTGTGTGGCTCTGCCCCGGCAGGGGCTGCGGCCTTCTCAGGGGCTGTGACCCACACCATCTCCACGGCGCTGCTGGCCTTTGAGCTGACCGGCCAGATAGTGCATGCACTGCCCGTGCTGATGGCGGTGCTGGCAGCCAACGCCATTGCACAGAGCTGCCAGCCCTCCTTCTATGATGGCACCATCATTGTCAAGAAGCTGCCATACCTGCCACGGATTCTGGGCCGCAACATCGGGTGAGTGGTGCCCACCTCAGGCTGACTGAAGGGGGTCACAGTGTTTGGGCTTGGCTGGGGGTGGAGGGCACCTCCAAAAAGAAACGCCACCGCAGCTGACCTCGGACATGGGGCTGGGAGGGGCTGACACACAGCTGTGCTCTCATCTCCACTCTCCCCAGTGCCCTGGGTGACCTTGGGCAAGTCCTTGGCCTTGAGGCCTCAGTGTCTGTCTAGGGGTCAGCTGGGCTTCACAGCAGGAGGATGAGTATTGCCCCGTGTACAGATTGAGGAAACCGGAGCTCAGAGAGGTGCCGTGTCTTGCTCCAGGTGACACAGAGAGTCAGCACCAGATCCGAGAGGTCTCCTCCCCTCTCCCCACTCCTGCTGTCCTTGCTGGGACTTTGGGAGCACGAGGTGGAACGAGAATGGAAATGGGCTTTGAGGTCTTCACTCAAACAGATAGGACCAGAGCAGCTTCTGGCGCCAGAAAAGCAGACCAAAGAGGCTCTGAGAGTCCCTGGGTCTGAGGCCCCGCTGCAAACACAAGCAAGCTGCTGCCTTGCTCTGAACCCATTTCCCTATCTGGAAAATGGGGCTGCTTACCCCAGTGGTTTCCAGACTTTCAAGTTTTTTTCCCTGGGGGAGGCATATACTTTTTTTTTTTTTTTTTTTTTTTTGAGATGGAATCTCACTCTGTTTCGCAGGCTGGAGTGCAGTGGCACAATCTCAGTCACTGCAACCTCAACCTCCCAGGTTCAAGCAATTCTTCTGCCTCAGCCTCCCAAGTAGCTCAGACCAGGCATGAGCCACCATGCCCAGATTATTTTTGTAATTTTAGTGGAGACGGGGTTTCACCACATCAGCCAGGCTAGTCTTGAATTCCTGGCATCAAGTGATCCACCTGGCTTGGCCTCCCAAAGTGCTGGGATTACAGGCGTGAGCCACCGTGCCCAGCCGCATATACTTTTTACTCAAATTAAATTCTCCAGGGAAGGCTGCTGGGTAAAACAGGCTAAAGTGGAGCTGGTCTGGGGCACACGGGGGTCCAGGGGGCTGGGAATTCGGAACTGGGTCATCGGCGATGTGGTCCCCAGGTTTCCTCTCACCGTGGGTTCTAGGAGTCCCTCATTCCAGGAACCTCTCCGGCCCTGCCCACACTCCAGAGCCGTGGGTCCCCGGTTCAAGCAAAGCTCCCCACAGATCCCCCTGCCAGCCTGGGTCTCACATCCCTGACTCTGGGGCCTGATGGGAGCCCCTCTGCCTGCAGCTCCCACCGCGTGAGGGTGGAGCACTTCATGAACCACAGCATCACCACACTGGCCAAGGACACGCCACTGGAGGAGGTGGTCAAGGTTGTGACCTCCACAGACGTGGCCGAGTATCCCCTGGTGGAGAGCACAGGTGCCCAGCCGGAAGGGAGGAGGAAGTCGGGGGTAGGGGATGCCCTCTGCCACCTTCTTGAACCTGTCAGGCAGACAGGATCTGCATCCAGGCTCTGTGACTTAGCAACCAACCGTGTGACCTTGGGCAAGTCACTTCACCTGAGCCTCAGTTTCCTCATCAGTAAAATGGAAATCATGGCCACCCTCCCTTGGGGTGGTTGACATGTCTAAAGAGAGTCGGCCGGGTGCTTGTAAGGCAGTCCCTGGGCAGCTGCTGGGGTAGGAGCATGGGGACACCACCAAGGTCTTCCGGAAGCTTGGCCCTCAGGCCTGTTTCTTCATAATGCACCTCCCTCCCTCTCCCTCTCTACTTGCCAGAGTCCCAGATCCTGGTAGGCATCGTGCAGAGGGCCCAGCTGGTGCAGGCCCTCCAGGCTGAGCCTCCTTCCAGGGCTCCGGGACACCAGGTGGTTACTCCTGAGGGGCGTGGGGATGGGGCGGGGGTGGGTCAGCAGGGATGGGAGGGGAGGGACCCGCTGATCTCCTGAGGGAGAGGTGGTCTGAGAGAGGCATCCTGGGGAGGCTGGCCCTGCACCCATAACCCTTCCCTACCCCCAGCAGTGTCTCCAGGACATCTTGGCCAGGGGCTGCCCCACGGAACCAGTGACCCTGACGCTATTCTCAGAGACCACCTTGCACCAGGTAACAAGTATTGGGGAGTGTGACACACGAGGCCCCCGGGGCAGGGCAAGAGCTGATGAGGAGCTCAGGCTCCAGCCTCCCGTCCCAACCCCGCCCCGCCCGTCTTATCCTGCTTCCTGCTCCTCCTGGGCCTGGACAGGGCAGCTCCTGCCGTCGCCCCTCGCTGCCAGGGTTGCGGGGATGATGCAGAGAGATGAGGGAATTGGGGGGCTTGGCAAATGGAAGTCTCTGGGTGGAGAAAGACAGTGGAGTTGCATCAAGGCACACATGCGTTTCAATTTCAGGTCCACCCCATTTTGCCTGTGTGATCTTGGACAAATTATGTAGCCAGTTGAGACAGAGCCTGACACAAGGATGGGGCAAGGGCGGAGGCTGACAGGGGACCTGGAGATGGCCCTGCCCCCTCTGTGCTGCTGAAGGGTGCTGGATGTTGGGTCCTGTCCACTTGCAGCCCCGCCCAGACCCTTGCGTGGACTCTGGCATCCCCCAGTGGCCCACACTGGACATTGCAGGCCTGGGTCTCTTGCCTCCCACACATTTCAGGCCCCTCACCTCTTCCTGGCTCAGAGGCGTGGCAGAGTGGGCCAGAGGGTGGGCTGGGCGCCATCTACCCTCCAGTGTTTCCTAACCATCCCCTATCCAGGCACAAAACCTCTTTAAGCTGTTGAACCTTCAGTCCCTCTTCGTGACGTCGCGGGGCAGAGCTGTGGGCTGCGTGTCCTGGGTGGAGGTACTAGGGTCCCGGGGGGCAGAGCAAAGCAGGGGACCTATGCCTGAGAAGGCTGGGGAGGTGGGGAGGTGGGGGGACACCAGCATGCTCCCATCCAAACCTGGGGGGATTCAGAGGATGCTGATGAGTCCCTCTTCCTGGTCCAGATTGGCCACTGGGCCTGGCTCCCCTACCTTGTTTTCTGGCCAGTGGCCAGCCTGCCCCTCTCGGCCTCAGTGATCCCATCTGTGCAATGGGGTGGCACAGGCTCTACTATTTACCCAGAAGCCACCCTTAGGGGAACCAAAAATGCTGGAGCCCCCCTCACAACCTCCTCTACATCCCCCCCCCCCACCTCCACCCCCTTTCTCTGTTCTAGATGAAGAAAGCAATTTCCAACCTGACAAATCCACCAGCCCCAAAGTGAGCCGGCCCAGCAAGATGAAACAGGGCACCCCAGCTGCCCTGGTACTGAGGTTGGGCTGAGACCCTGCTTCTCTTCCCCCATCACCACCTGCCCCTCCCTCCAGCCCAGCTCCATTCTTTGGCATAACAGGCAACTCTAACCTAGCCCAGAAGAGGATGGCTCATCCTGGGTGGGACGATGGCTCCTGCCTTGAAAGACAAAAATCCCACCTTGGGCAGAGCTCAGTGTGAGAAGATGGAAAACCAGTATCTGCCAGGTGCTCAGTGACTGGCCATCACATTAATGAATGATGAGATTGGAGTACGCTATCACCAAGGGCAGGCAAAGATGCCCTCTGGGGTTGTCTGGTTCCCAGTGAGAGGCTCCTGAGAAAAATAAAGCTGGTTCCCAGAGCTGCTGTCCATCCCTCATCTCAGCTGCAAGGTTGCTGGTCTGGGACTGGAGCTCCTTACCTGCGCTGGCCCAGAGTGAGTTTCCCGTGGTCATGTGGGCACTGCAGGCTCGGGCCCCTGGGCTCCTCCTCATGCTCCATTTCTTGGCAGGGAGATGCCAGGGAGAGGGGGTCTCCCACCAGGTCTATGATGCTTGTCCTCATGAATAAGTGGGATGCTGTGTCATTCAAACCCTAGTCTCCTGTTTGGCTGGCTGGGCCACAGCTCATAAAGCCAGGACCCGAGTGTGGCTCCTTCTGGAGTCCACAGAGCCTTGGGCATCCTCCATGAGCCTTCTATGCCTGGGTGGCCCAGGTTGACCGGCTGTGTATGTGTTGGGGTTAAGGATCCCCCCTGACTCCCTCCAGACTCTGTCCAGGGGCCCAAGGTCACATCTTCCCCAGCAGAGACCAGGCCAAGGTCATCCAGGGTGAATCCACCACTTTAATGTCCTCAGAGAATCTTGAGTGAGATGGGAGGGAGCTGCAAGGAGGGGGAGTGGGCTCCCAGGGGCGAGGAGCAGGGGACACGGAGGAAGCAGGTTCAGAGAGGGAGGGACAGACAGACGGACACTCCAGAGAGACAGATGTCCTGGGTGAGGAGAGCCGGGGAGCAGGTGCTTAGCTACCAGAAGTGGTCACCCCACCTTTACTGGGGGGCAGACACACAGAGTGGGGAGGGACTGAACCCCAGGTACAGGCAGGGTTCCCAGAACCCACTCTGAGTGGGTCTCAGTTCTCTCCATGGCTGTCCTCCTGGGGGCCTGGCTGTTGCTCCTCTGGGCCAGGCTGCCCTGGTGTCTCTGAGAGTCCTTGAGTTCCCTGAGGGCAGACACCCTGCAGGGGAAGGTGCCCACCTGAGTGAAATAATGAAGGGGGAGGGGGTTATGGCTCCCACTGCTGGGGCAGGTCCACCGAGGCACAGAGAGGCCACCATGAGCACTGGCCCCATCCCTGCCGCACCTACCCTGTGCCTACCCGAGGGGTGAAGAGATGCCCTGCCCTGGACCCCGGGGTCCAGATATGCCTGGGCTGCCCACCAGGCAAGGTCATGGTGAGAGCAGGTGCCGGACCAGCACAGCCCCCGCCTCAGTTATAGAACACCTTGTCCTCCTCCCAGAGGGAGCCGCTGTCCATGGAGGGGAGGGAGCCCGGCAGGTGGGTCCCACCCTCGGGTCCTTGGGCCCCGGGCAGCTGCCGCCGATGCTGCAGCTCTGGGCTGGGGGGCTGCGGGATGCTAGCGGTGCTTGGGGGCTCCTCAGGTGAGGGACAGCTGTCAGGGGAGGGGCTGGGTGAGGAGAAGGCCTGAAGGCTGTCATCCTGCGAGGGGCCGCTGGGAAGGCTGTCCTGAAGGTAGATGCTCTCCAGATCTGGAAAAGCAACGGGGTGATGGGGGAATGGCGTCCCAGATCCAGCTCCTCACCCTCTCTGGGGGTGTGAGAAAGGGCAAGGGGCAGAAGACCTGCCTCCAAATCCAGCTGTGTGACTGCCGAGCCTTGTGACCTTGGTCAAGTCACCAAAACTCTCTGAGTCCCAGGTTCCTCCTCCAGGCAGTAAACGGAGGAGTTAAGAGTGGGCTTGGAGCCAGCCTGTGCTCTCTGAGAACTGGGACAACCAGTGCTCCTCTGGGCCTCTGTCCCCTCCCCGTCCCTCTCGGGGCAGGAGGACTAAGTGCAGGCTTCCCCCAGGGCCAAGGCTCCTTGAAGCCCTCAGTAGTAACCTGGGCTTCTAGAAAGGTGGTTGCTTGTGCCTGGTACTAAGTTTCAGATCCGGCTCTGACGCTTCTAGCTGTCATTTGGAGTAAGTTTCTGAACCTCTGAGTGCCTCTGTTTCCTTATTTGTAAAATGGGGACAACAGGCCCCACTCCCTAGGGCTGCTGTGAGGATTCTGTGAGGTGCCTCATGCACAGCCCTCGGTGTGGCAAGCGCTCGATTCCCGCCCCCACTGCGCTCACTCTCTGCTTCCTGCTCCTGGCACTGCCGGGCAATGGGCAAGGCAAGGATCACTGCCCCATTTTGCAGATGAAGAAACTTAGGCTGAGAAAAGGAAGGGGCTTGGCCGAGGTCACACTGCATTTGGTGATGGGCAGGCATCTAGCGTCACCTCCACTCTGCCCCCTCCCCCCGGACCCCCTGGGCTGTACCTTGGAGCTGGACAATGCCCTGGGGGCTGTTCTCGGGGTGCAGCTCCTCTTCGTCCAGCGAGGACCAAGCGCTCAGTGTGGCCTCTGTGATGGCAAACTGCTCGGCGACCCCTGGGGGAACAGCGAGATCCAGCTCAGGGAGGCATGGGTGGGGACGGCCTCAGTGCCTGATGGAGCTGCTCCAGGACAGGCTGGAGGGTGGCCACCTCTCTGGGCTGCCCATCCACACCCCAGTGGTCAAGAGTGCTCACTTAATACCCGCCCACCCTATGCCATTATTTTTTCCTGCCCAGACAATGCCCATGCAGTGACCTGGGCCCCCCAAGGACCCAGCTTCACCCCCACAGAGCCCTGGCCAGTCCCCCTCCTCGCTGACCTGCAGCAAAGTGGGCCTCACGCAGCTTATCCGGAGGCAGCAGTAATGCTCGTCCTCAGCTGGGGACAGCTCCCAGCCTGCCCGCTGGGCACTCCAGCCCTTCCACTCGATGAGGTGGGCCACGCGGCCTCGGGCCATGGCCGTGGGCTTTGTGATGTGGTCCTTGATGCTCTGCACCACCCCTGGGGCATGGAGGGCATCTGGGTGACTGTCCTGACACAAGGCTCAGCGCAGGGCCTGGCCCCCATGCCTCAGGCCCACCCAGTGGCCTGTACCCCACATTTCCTCAGTGCACCACGATCTCCATCAGTGCCCCACACCTCCCCAGAGGCCTGTACCCATGTAACTCCTCATGCCCTCCAAAGCCTCCTGCTCACTCCTGACCTGAGCCCTCTGAGCTCTGTGGCCCCCTTCCCTTAATGCCCCCACCCACTGGCATCCGCATTTCCTCCCAGCATCCTACTCCCCGTCCATGTTCCCGCCCACTGGGTGCTTCTTCCTCAGATCGCCCACACACCTCACTCCCTTTCTGACCAAGTTCAGACCCTTCCATCCAAGGAGATCCACCCAAGGACCACTCATGAGCCCCCAGCTTTCTTCATGATCCATTAAACACATTCTGAGAGAGCATCTCTGTGGCTGTGCCAGCTCTGCTGGAGGTGAGATCTGGGTGGATGGAGCAGGCAGGGAAGGCTTCTGGAAGAGGGGACCTGGGATTGGAATTTGAAGGTGGGTTGGGTTTGGACAGATAGAGGCAAGACTGGAGGTTTCATTTCAAAGATGAGAAGAGGATGAAGGCATGGAAGAATCTGGCATGAGTCCAGGATTAGCTGGGATGAGACATGGGGTCCACACTAGGACTGGGAGACAGGAGAAGCTGGGAGCAGATCAGGGCCAGAGCATGGTTGGAGAGAACCAGGTGGGGGGCTCAGATGTTCTCCTTGTGCAGTGGGGAGCCCCAGCAGGGTAATGAGCAAGAGAGTGACCAATTGGCACAGCTGTTTAGGAAGACTGCCCCAATTGGAAGATTAGGGGTTACTGCAGGGACCCAGCAACAGACAAGGCAAGGGTTGGGCAGACAGAGAGGAGGGGTCGGGGGCTTTGGGAGGAGAGGAGTTGGATGTGGAAGATGGAGGGGCTGTCAGCAACGGTTCAGGATTGTCATTAGCCAAGTCTGCCAACACAGATCTGGGAGTCACCCTAGTCTCCGAAGCCATGATGTGAGGAATGGCAATATTTAAGAAAGACAAGTCTGGTTGTGGTGACTCACGCCTGTAATCCCAGCACTTTGGGAAGCCAAGGCAGGAAGATCACTTGAGGTCAGGAGTTTGAGACCAGCCTGGCCAACGTGGTGAAATCCTGTCATCCCGTCTCTATTAAACACACACACACACACACACACACACACACACACACACACACACACACACACACACACACATACACATACACTAGCTGGGCATGGTGGCCTGTAATCCCAGCTGCTTAGGAGGCTGAGGCAGGAGAATCGCTTGATCCCGGGAGGCGAAGGTTGCAGTGAGCCGAGATCGCACCACTGCACTCCAGCCTGGGTGACAGAATGAGAAGAAAGACGAGGTATCCACAAAGGAAATTAGAGAGCTGGGAAAATGGGAAAGATGGGTGTGTGGAAGAAAGGGGAGAATCTCACTCCCAACCACTAAAGTGGGGGGTGTTGGGTACCTGAGAAGGTGTTTTGGAGGAGGTGGGTGTTCAAGTGGCCCTTGAAAGGTAGGTGCAGCGGAGGAAGGTGCTGTGGGTGGAAGACAGGCACAGGCCAATGTGGGGAGGGAGGGCCCCAGGGGTCCTGGGGGAGGTGGGTGGGCTGTAGTGAAGTGGAGCCTGCAGGGCATGGAGCAGAGCTGGGTATGCACAGACAGGTGAAGGCCGTCCTGGGGCCACCTGATGCCGTGGGGGGCCACCTGATGCTGTGGTGATCACCAACACCTCCTGTACTGTGCTACGAGCCCATCCCCATCTGCTTCAGGTGCTGCTGCTGTGAGCTCACACCTATATCCATATCTGTAGAACCACCCTGAGCCAATGGGAGCCGCCTCACCCAGAGATGCCCAGGAGGCTGCAAATTCCTCCCCCAGGGCAGCCAGTGAGTCAGCAATGGGGGAGTATAAAGTCCAGCCCCTGGCCGGGCACTGGGGCTCAGGCCTATAATCCCAGCCCTTTGGGAGCCTGAAGCAGGCAGATCACCTGAGGTCAGGAGTTCAAGACCAGTCTGGTCAACATGGTAAAACCCTGTCTCTACTAAGAATACAAAAATCAGCTGGGTGTGGTGGCACACACCTGTAATCCCAGCTACTTGGGCAGATGAGGCAGGAGAATTGCTTGATCCCGGGAGGCGGAGGTTGCAATGAGCCGAGATCATGCCACTGCACTCCAGCCTGGGTGACAGAGTGACACCATCTCTCAGAAATAAATAAACAGATAAAATAAAATAAAATTTAAAAAGTCCAGCCTCTCACCATAGCGTGCCATAATTCTGGGGTACTATTTATGCTCCCAAGCTGTGGTGGGACCAGCTTGGTGAAGCTAGACTCCTGCAGATCCCCTTCCCCAGGCCCCTCTGCCTCCCCCGCTGCCTGCTGGCTTCTCTTGAGGGCCATTCCCCAGGGAATCACCTGCACAGTCATGCCCATGTCAGGCTCTGCTTCCAGGGAACCTGAACTAAGGTGATGGGACTGGCAGAGAGGCAGGGAGACCATGCCAGACAGACATCTGAAAAACTCTGCCCCACCCCCTCAGAGCTTCTTGAGAACCCAGCAGTTTAACCTGTGGAAGCAGAACCCTGAGCCACTGGTCCCTCCGTGACCCGCATAACCCAGCATGGACTCTGGCATTTAGAACATGGAGAATCCAACAGGGCTGCCATCCTCCCACCTGCAACTCAGCCATGCCCTTCCCACAGCCAGGGTCTAGGGTGGGACCGTGCATTCTCCACCGGCAGGAGAGTTGCGGCCAGAACCTACCCACAAGGGACGAGGTGGCCAGGGCTGCCACGTTGTAGTTGCCAGGGCGAGACCTGGAGTCGGACAGGTAGCCGTTGGTGGTCTGGAAGCACCTCTGGAGGAAGTGGCAGGAGGAGTGAGCAGGGTGGGCCAGGCTGCCGGCCGACATCCCTCCAGCACCACCACCCATCCCCGTCTCCCAGCTCACCAGGTCCTCTGGCCAGTGGGCAGGGACAGAGTAGCTAAAGCCAGGGAGATCCTACTAACTCCCACGGGACAACCCCCACCCACTGTTTCATCAGATTCTGGTCTTAGGGCTGGTGGGACTGTGTGCCTGAGCTGGGCACAGGGGAGAGAGGGGTGGTGGTGTCAGCTGGGGCCGGCTAGACTGGGAGACACACAGTGCACTGACCTGCCAAGGATCCCAACAGAAATCCATCTGTTTGTCCTAAAACAAGAGGAGAGAGAGGATCAGGCAGGGCCTGGCACGCTGTGCCGGCAGATGGCCCGAGTCCTGGGGCCCTGGGTGGGGTGGGGGTCAGCCTTGTTCTGGTGCTGTGTGAGGTCGGGGTCTGCCCTCTCATGGGTCATGCTCTGGTGTCCCCCAGCACGCAGAGGAAGAAGGAGGGGGCAACAGTGGTGCTGGGAGGAGAGGCAGCAGGTGCCGCTTATAGAGCAGGCTTGGGTGTGGGCTCTGACTTTGCCGTTTCCCAGCTGGTATCCCTAGACTATTCCTAACAGCTCCGAACACGTCTCTTCCTCTGCAAAATGGTGACAATTTCATTCACCTCACGAGTTGTGGTGAGGCCTAAATAACATAATGGAGGCTGAGAAGAGCTGAGTGCAGTGCTTAGCAGGAGGGGTGTGCCGCTGGGGAGAAGGTAATTATATCATCCAGTGGGTTCATGCCACAGACCCTGGAGCAAGGGTGGAAATTATGCACCAGAATTTGGGGCCTCTAGTGACCCTGAGTGACATCTTCCAAATCTATCTAGACTGAGAATTCTTTTTTTTCTTTTTTCAATTCTTTCCACCCCAAATCACCACGCTGCCTGCACCTTTGCTCACATCACCTCCTTCTCCAACAAAGGAAGAGCTTTTCCTGCTGCACCTAAGACCTTCTCGCTCATCCATCCCGGACTGGCTCCCATCCCTGCCCTCCCCCGGGGGGCCTTGCTCTCTCTGCTGCGGCATGACCGTGCCATCTCTGCTCCATCAGCCCGGAAGCATCCCGCCAGCATTGCACGTGCTGCCATGTCTCTTGGGCTCGGGACTTTGTCCTGCAGTGTCTCCCCTCTGTCCCCTTACCACTGGGTCGGGCCGTCAGCACCCCAGCAGCCCAAGCATCTTCTTTTTTTTTTTTTTTTTTTAATCTTTTTGTTTTGTTCTTTTTTTGAGACAGAATCACACCCAGGCTGGAGTACAGTGGCATGATCTCAGCTCACTGCAACCTCTGCCTCCCGGGTTCAAGCGATTCTCCTGCCTCAGTCTCCCAAGTAGCTGGGATTACAGGTGTGCGCCACCTTGCCCAGCTAATTTTTGTATTTATGGTAGAGACAGGGCTTCGCCAAGTTGGCCAGGCTGGTCTCGAGCTCCTGGCCTCAGGTGATCTGCTGGCCTGGGCCTCCCAAAGTGCTGGGATTACAGGCATGAGCCACTGTGCCTGGCTCCGCATCTCCTGTCTTTTCAGATCCTTGTCATAACCACTGTTTCCCTCCAGCATTCCTCTGCTCCCTTCTCACTGGATGTGCAGAAGTCTGTGTCAGCCCCAGCCTCTCGGGATGACCTTAGCAGGCGTCTCTTCCTCCCCGACCTCTGTCCCGTGCTTGGTGGATCCTCAGCCCACAGGCCAGTACACCCAGGCTGGCACCCCAAGACACCTGGCATGGAGTGGCCAAGTGAAGGGGAAGGGACGTGGTCACTGAGGAAACACTCAGACCCCCTCCACCTGGAGCTGGTCCCAGCCAGAGACTGCCTAGAACCTTTGGGGTTTCTGGAGCCACCCTCAGACTCTGGGAGCCTGGCGTTCCTAAGGAACCCCCAGCACTCCTCACTCTTCAAACTCCCTTCCCTTCTCGCTGAAGACAGTGGGACCAGGTAAGGCATGGGAAGGGGCTGTGGGGGTGAGCTGGTAAGGCCTCTGTCTTGGGGAGGGGTGGGAGATGGGGGGTCTGCTAGCTCCCCAGCTGTCCCCACAGTTCCTCTGGGAAGCCAGGAATAACCAGAGCCTCCCTCCCCTCCTAGGCACCTGGCAGTGGGGGTGTAACCGTTGGAATAAAAGCAGGGCGGGGACCCTGCTTCATGTCACCTGCCAGGATGCAAAGTAGTGTGGGGACTCAGTGACCTCTGAATGTGGGTTCTCTGTACCACCCCGCTCCCACCCATACCTGCCCTGTCTCTTTCAGTGTGCCCTGTCCCCCATCCCCTGTCCTCAGCTGCTCTGAGGCGAGGGGGCTGTGCAGGTCCTGGGCACCCAACCCCCACTGTCATGAGACAGAGACCCAGGTCTCAGGCTCAGCTCATTTGACAGAGGAGGAAACAGAGGCTCCGGATGGTGATGGTGTTAGGGTCACGGAGCCACCCTGGATTCTCCCCTGCTGTCTCTCTACTGAGCCCCCGCTACTGCTGCCAGGTGACTAATGTGGAAGGGGAGAAATTAGGGCTGATGTGGAGGCAGTGGGTTTGGGAGGGACCTGCATTGGGTCCTGCGCCCCCTGGCTGCCCTCTTCTCAGCCTCCTGGTGCACACAGGGCTGGGGGGTGAGGGTGGATGTGGACATGCAGTGCCGGCTGTGGGACAGTAGCCAGCAGCTGCCCCAGACCAGACACTGGGGATCGGGATGTTGACAGGGCAGCCAGTTCTGGTGCTGTGCAGAGTCAACAGGTCAGGGTGGCCAAGGTGAAGGTGGGCTGGGGTTCATGCAGAGCGGCAACCCCCATCCCACCTCCCACAACACACATCTTTGATTTTGATTTGACTTGCCTGGCATCTAGGGGCAAAGAGTGGCCCAGGGTCCCAGATTTTAACAATCATCCAAGGGCCATCATGTTATTCAGAGAGTGGCTTTGTCTGGGTGGGAGTGGAGGCAATTGTCCCCAACCTCTTGCCCCAAAGTGGCATCAGACACAACTCTTCTGTTCTGTGCCCAAACCATTGCCCTGGTTCAGCCTCAGGAGCTGGAGGAGCTTCGGGCAGGGGAAGAGCTGCACAGTGTGGGGCTGGGTTCAGCCTCTGCTGTGTGACCTTGGATGAGTGACTCACTTCTCTGACCATCTACAAAATGGCGAGGCTCTCCCCATTCACAGGGTGTGGGGAGGAGGACTTGAGCTGCAGATGGGACGCTCCTGACATGTCGCAGGCACACGGCACATGCTTGTTCCTCGCCATGTCCCCTCACACCTGTGCTGCCATCCTCTGTTGGGGTGGGACAAACTCTGTGGAATTACCCAGAAGTCCCCACCAGAGCCGCTGGCCCTTGGACGGGTGCTTTGAGAGGCATTTCCTGAGCCTGGAGGGTCTGGACACAGGATCAAGTCCAAGTTCCTGACCCCAATTCACTGCCTTGCCCCAGGTGTCGGCCTCCTCGCCAGCCCTGGACAAGATGGGTCATCAGGACGGGACCGTGTGGCACAGCCTGCGGGCTTTGGAGCCAGGCAAACCTGGGCTGGGAATCCTGGCTCTGCCTCCGCCTCCGTGATCTTGGACAGGCAGCCTCACCTCACTGAGACGCCATTTCTCTGCAACGGGATCATACTGCCTGCCTTGTGGGATTTCCGTGGGCACTCAGGGTAATTAATCTGGGGGAAGGCTGACTCTCTACCTGGCACACAGGGAGGCTGTGGTCATGCTGGCCCCACTCACCTTTGCCGGCCTGCTTTCTCCTTCCCTGCCCAGCCTCCTCCCCTCTCCCTCTGTGCTTTTCCAAACCTTCCATGTCCAGCTCTGAGACCCCTGGACCCTGAGCCTCAGCCTTGGCAGATGACCCCTCTCTGTCCTGCCGTGTGCGTGAGCTCCCCCTTCCCAGCCCCCGTCCAGCAGCACCCAGGAGCCTGAGTACAGCTGGGCACCACCCTCTGTGCAGCTGTGGTGGGTGGGGAGGCTCCTGTTCCCCTCCCTGTTGGCAGCTCTGCTCTGCTCCGCTCCGGCCTGGGCAGTTCTGGTCGGTTTTCAAGGACATTCTAAGTGTTCGCCATAAACCCTGGGCCCAGGCGGGAAAGGGGGGAGGATGTTGATTGTTGGAACACACACCTGTGCAGGTGCAGGGGAGCTGGAGGCTCTGTGAGAGGAGGGCCAGCTCAGCCACAGCAGGAGGACTGACAGGTGAGGGGTCGCTGCAAGATGCTGGGGCCTGCCAGGGCCAGACAGGCAGGGCGGGGGGGGTGGTAAGGGCAGGAGCCAGCACCTCACTTTGGCCCTGGCGGGATCTCCTTCTGGGCCTGGGGTTTTCCTGCCTCTGTGGCCAGAGCTGGGGTCAGGGGTGCTTATAGGTGGACAGGGAGAGTCAGAGCCATCCATGGGACTCTGCAGTGAGAGTGTCACAGCCCTGGGCAGAGACTGCTCCCAGCAGTGGAAGCGCCAAGTGACCCAGGAGGGTGGGAGCGGCGGCCACAGAAGGGGAAGGGGCTCTGAGCAGGGCTTGGGCTCCGGCCTGTGCCCAGTCTGCTGCTGGACACAGGGGGACACCTAGGAATCCCACCCCCATCCCACACAATGACACACACAGGCACACACCCTCAGTGACGGAAACTCAGGGATGAGGGCACACACAGACCTAGTGTGATAACTTCACACACACACACACACACACACACACACGCACAATTTTTCCTCTTCATTTGGGTGGGGAGAGCACTGGAAGGGCCTAGAGGCAGTGCGAGGACGTGCAGCAGCTCACCGCGGTCCCTCCCTCCATCCGCTTCTCCAGGGGCCTGATGGAGGAGTTTGTGGGGCTGCGTGAAGGCTCCTCAGGGAACCCTGTGACTCTGCAGGAGCTGTGGGGCCCCTGTCCCCGCATCCGCCGAGGCATCCGAGGTGAGAGCCAGGTCCTCTTCCCTTCCTCCTGGAGGACCTCTCAGGACATCATTCCTGCCCAGCTCCCACCCCACCTCCCTGCCCAGGAACCACCCTCCTCCTGGCATTTGTCCAGGACATGACTGCCCAAAGTCTCCTGGGTGGCAGGGAGGGAAGGGGCCTGTCTGTCCAGCTGTCTGTGGGTCAGATGGGCCGGGCATCTGCCCTCTGCCTTTCGGGAGATACAGCCCAGGGCCTGGTCACTGTGCCCATCTTCCACCCAGGCCTCTCCCTCACCTACCTGTGCCAATGAGGGGACGTGGGGGTTAGCTGCTGGGACAGCTGGTGCCACAGCAAGGGGCTGGGGCAGCCTGCACTTGTCACCTTTCCTTGGAGCCCCATGTGCTTTGTTCACTTTGAGACCTGACTGTCCCCTCAGCTACGGGGCAGAGCAAGTAGGGACCACAGAAGGAGGCTGACTGCAACCCCAGGGGCTGGTGCCCACAGCCAGTGAGGGCCAGCTCCCAGGCTGGGCTAGCAGCCAGCGGGCCAGGAGCATTGCTGGGGACCTAGAGGATACCTGGCGCCACAGGTCCTGGGACACGCAGGAGTCTGCTAGATCCTGGTGCTCTCTAAGCTACGGACTCTGCGGAGATGCAGATGAAAGCTGTAGCTGCCAGCCCCCTCCATACTCCCTGTCCCCCAGGAACCTCCCAGTACAGACAGGGATGCGGAGGGTCAGTAGGTCAAAGGCTTTCTGACAGGGGCAGCAGTCCTGGCACCCACTGTGTCACCACTGTCACCTGCCACAAATCCTGCCCGGCCACTTATGTGAGGCAGGGCCCCCTCAGGACTACCCCAGAGTCCACCACCAAGCTCCATCCCCCTGCCCCAGCCTCTCTGCCTGAAGCCCAGCAGGCCTCCAAGGATGGGACTGTCTGTGCCTCCTGCCCCACCCTGTGCCGTAACCCCATGCCCTGCCCCAGGTGGCCTGGAGTGGCTGAAGCAGAAGCTCTTCCGCCTGGGCGAGGACTGGTACTTCCTGATGACCCTCGGGGTGCTCATGGCCCTGGTCAGCTATGCCATGGACTTGGCTGTTGAGAGTGTGGTCCGAGGTAACCCCTCCATGGCAGGTGCTGCTCTGGGCCAAGGGATTCCGAGCTCGCTCTGGGGATGCCAGGTGGATGTCGCCAGGTGCAGCGGAGGTTGGGGGAGGGCTCTGGGTGGGATCTGGTCCTGGCTTTACTCCTGACTTGCTCTGTGATCCTGGGCAGGCTCCTGCCCCTCTCTGGGCCTCAGTCATCTCATTTGCACAAGGGAGAGAGGCCTGAATGTTCCCAAGGGCTCTTCCTCCTCTGAGCTCTCTGCCTCCTCTTCCAGCCACCCTGTTTCTTCTCCTTCCCTCCTCCATGCCCTGGGGCAGAGTGGGGGCACTTCCCTATAACACTAAGCTTGGAGCTTCCTCCCCATCCCACCCCATCCCTCAGCAGCCTGCCTCCACCCTGAGGCCTCCCTGGAAGAGGGGGTGTGGGCAGGAAGGGTCTAAGACACTTTCTCTGGAGACCCTCAGCTGCCAGAAGCAGCACCTACTATGGTGTTACGGTGTTTGGTGCTTCACACCTGTGTCATGTAGTTCTCAGTGGCCCTTTAGTCTTTAACGTCTTTAGTCTTCAATGAGCCTGTGAGGAAGAGCCCATCACTAGCCCACTTGACAGATGGGGAAACTGAGGCTCAGAGAGGCTGAGTGGCTTGCCCAAGGTCACTCAGCTAGGCAGTGGTAAACCTGGGATATGGACCCAGGGTCGTACTCCTGCCTCTTCTTGGGGGTCTGCCCCTCACTGTGTGGCCTGGTCCTCCCCTCTTCGTGACTCCATTTCCTGGTCAGTAAGTGAGCACCACAGCGTCTGGCCCCGAGGGCTGCAGAGGCTGTGGGTGCCTCCCTGATACGTGGCTGTCCCCAGCGCACCAGTGGCTGTACAGGGAGATTGGGGACAGCCACCTGCTCCGGTATCTCTCCTGGACTGTGTACCCTGTGGCCCTCGTGTCTTTCTCTTCAGGCTTCTCTCAGAGCATCACACCCTCCTCTGGAGGTGAGTCCACAGTCGCTACGCCAGTCCCCACTGGCCAAAACCTTCTCAGATCCCAGGCGGCTTCTGATGGGGGGAGTCGGGAAGGGGCAGCCTCATTTCACAGACAAAGGCCCAGGAAGAGTCATGTGGCTTGCCCGAAGGCACACAGCAAGAAGGCCAGATCTTGACTTTTGGGTCACTGCTGGCCCTACCTGCTTTCCAGGGGCTCCACTGGGACTTGATGGGAGGCCTGGTGGGAGGCTCTTCTGCGAAGCCTGTTCCAGTGGCCAGTGCCAGGGAGGGGCCAGTGGAGGAGGCACAGCTCCCCCAGGCCGCTCAGCCCTGCCTCCTGCTCCAGGCCAGCAGAGGGGAGCCAAAGCTCACTCAGTGGTGGCCTGAGATTTCATCCAGGCTTCCCCTATCCTGCCACATCCTTCTGCCAGGCCTGGCGGGAGGAACGTGAACAACTCACATTCCCTCTGTGATGCTCGGTGTCCAAATCTGCTAAATGAGTTTAAGGACCTTACCCTAGGCTGGGTGCGGTGACTCATGCCTGTAATCCCAGCACTTTAGGAGGCTGAGGCAGGAGGATCACTTGTGCCTAGAGTTTGAGACCAGCCTGGGCAACACAGGGAGACCCTGTCTCTACAACAAATAGAAAAAAATCAGCTGGGCATGATTACATGTGCCCGTGGTCCGAGCTACTCAGGAGGCTGAGGCGGGAGGATTGCTTGAGCTGGGGAATTTGATCCTGCACTGAGCAGTGTTTGCACCACTGTACTCCAGTCTGGGGGATAGAGTGAGACCCCTGTCTGAAACAAACAAACAAACAAAGGAATCCTAACCCAGCTGGGCAGACTGGCTCATACCTATAATCCCAGCACTTTGGGAGGCGGAAGTGGACAGATCGCTTGAGGTCAGGAGTTCTAGAGCAGCCCGGGCAACATAGCTAGACTCCATCTCTTTAGAAAAATAAGGCGGGCGAAGTGGTCTCCACCCACAGTCCCAGCTATTCAGGAGGCTGATGCAGGAGGATAACTTGAGCCCTGGCAACTGAGGCTGCCGTAAGCTATGATCCTACCACTGTACTCCAGCCTGGCCAACAGAGCAAGACCTTGTCCCCAAAGGAAAATAATCCTAACTTCAGAGGGTTCTGCTGATCTGGCGAGATCATAATGTGAAAACATCGCACAGGTAGAGTGTTGAGATTTTTAATCTAGAGATTGTCCCCCTCCTGGCCCTGCCCACCCCCGCCAAGGTTCTGGAATCCCGGAGGTGAAGACCATGTTGGCGGGTGTGGTCTTGGAGGACTACCTGGATATCAAGAACTTTGGGGCCAAGGTGGTGGGCGTCTCCTGCACCCTGGCCTGTGGCAGCACCCTCTTCCTCGGCAAAGTGGTATGGGCAGCGGTGAGGGCACCCCAACCACCCTACCCACCCCAGCCACCCCAGTCTCACCCCCATCACCCCACGAAAGCTGGGTCAGAGGGGACTTGGGCTGGTCCCTGCCTTCCAGGAGCTCAGTCTTGGGGGAAGAGGCAGGCCAGGTCCCCGGAGTGTGACAAAAGCCATCTGAGGACGGCCGTGGGGGCTTGGGAGATGGAGGAGGGGGTGTGGGGGGGAAGCCGTGCTGACTCTGGGTGAGACCGTCTCTGCTGCCCTCACCTGGGCCCTGGGCCCACCCTTCTCTCTGCAGGGCCCTTTCGTGCACCTGTCTGTGATGATGGCTGCCTACCTGGGCCGTGTGCGCACCACGATCATCGGGGAACCTGAGGTTAGGGACTCGGGGGCTTCCTTGGAGAAATGGGAGTGGGGAGGGAGGGGGCTGACTCTGAGCCCTGGACTCGGATCCCACTAGAACAAGAGCAAGCAAAACGAAATGCTGGTGGCAGCGGCGGCAGTGGGCGTGGCCACAGTCTTTGGCGCTCCCTTCAGCGGTGAGACCCCCTCATGCCCCGCCCCCTGGGTCCCTCAAGCTCCTCCCCTCACACCCTGGGCTCCCTCGGCCCAGCTGAGAGCCTGGAGGACGGGGTGGGGCTCATTCTAGTTCTCACTTCAGCCCCGCCTTGGGCACAGCCACCGCCCCCCACCAGGGGAAGGGGGGGCGGGTGACTTGATCGGCGGTGCTAAGAGGCTTCAGTGTAACATTATACAGACTTGGGTTTGAAATCCACGTATGACCCTGGCCCGTTGGCCTCTCTGAGCCCGGCTTCCTCCTCTACAAAATGGAGATCGCAACCGTCCCCACCCGATAGTGAGAGGGCGCACACCCGCATTCCAGGCTGGACGGGTCTCTGGGCAGCGGGCTCCTCCCCGCCCAGGGCGCATGCCCTGCCCTCCCCTCCTGTCTGTCCCTGTCCGGGCTGTAGGAGAGCAGGACAGATGGGTCAGGGAGGAGGTGACATGGGGAGGGGGTCCTACAGTCACAGGAGGGTGGGGGTGGGGGCCCACCTGAGATCAGTGTCGCCCCCAGGCGTCCTGTTCAGCATCGAGGTCATGTCTTCCCACTTCTCTGTCTGGGATTACTGGAGGGGCTTCTTTTCGGCCACCTGCGGGGCCTTCATGTTCCGGCTCCTGGCGGTCTTCAACAGTGAGCAGGGTGAGCCCCCTGGGCTGCCTGACGCTGGCCCTGCCTGGGGGCCGGGGCGAGGGGGCCCTCCCTTCTCCCCTGTGTACACCCCTTGCTCTTCCTTTCCCTCTCTTTCCCTCTTTTTCCTCTTCCTTGTTCCCACCTCCTTCTGGGAGGATGGAGGGGGCTGACCTGTGTTGAGCAAGAAGGGCAGGGGCCCTGAGGGTAGAAGGGATGAGGCTGGGCAGGGAGGCTGGAGCCTGGTTGTGGGGGCCTGGAATGCCAGGACACAGATTCCGAGTCAGGACCTGGCACCCCCTCCACCCTGGGCTGTTAGTCTGGGACTTGACTTTGGGTTGGGTGGGAGCGTCATCTCGGCTCCCCACTGCCCTCCTTCCCCAGAGACCATCACCTCCCTCTACAAGACCAGTTTCCGGGTGGACGTTCCCTTCGACCTGCCTGAGATCTTCTTTTTTGTGGTGCTGGGGTGAGTGGGTGCCTTGGGCCCCTGAGAGTCCAATATGGCATTCTCCCCAGGCCTGGACTGCGGCCCCTGGTACTGGGGTCAGGCTCTGGACTCATGTCTCCGTGCTCCCCAGGGGTCTCTGCGGCATCCTGAGCAGCGCTTACCTCTTCTGTCAGCGAATCTTCTTTGGCTTCATCAGGAACAATAGGTTCAGCTCCAAACTGCTGGCCACCAGGTAGGCTCCGGGCTAAGGGCTGGGGACCTCTCAGCGAGCTCCTCCCCCACCGTACTCCCAACCTTATGTAGAAAGCTCTACCCGCCACCTGAGCCCCTAAAGCCCATCCTAGCCCATGCCCCACATGTGGAGCCCCTAACACCCCCTACAAGTCCCCACAGTCACTGCCCGACTACCTTACTGGCCTCAAACCTCCCCCATTTAACCCCCATATCTCCTGGAGTCTATACCCCCTCAGTGAACCCCAACCCCCTCACTGACCTTTAACCCCTTGTTGGTCCCTCTCTCCCTTTAAACCATGTGTGCCTGTGGCATTGGCCAAGCCCTCCTGCCCCAGGTGCATGAGCCCTGCCCTAGCCTGGCCCCACTCTGTCCTCCCTCCCAGCCTGCCTGTGCCCCAATTCTCCTATCAGCTTCTACCCCTAAAAATACCCAGGAGTGTGGGGCTGACCCCACAGGTTCTGTCCCCTGGAGCTGGCCCAGTCCACGTCCCCCATTCCTGCTCTTCCTCCCCAGTCCTTGCGTTGCTAGGCCCTGCTTCCCGCTCCTTGGGATGTGGGAAAGGGAGGGCCAGCCCTAGAGCCCACCCACCCCCCACAGCAAGCCTGTGTACTCCGCTCTGGCCACCTTGGTTCTCGCCTCCATCACCTACCCACCCAGCGCCGGCCGCTTCCTAGCTTCTCGGGTAAGGGGCCTTGAGTGGGGTGGCAGGAGTGGGGAAGCCCTATTTGTTGCCTCCTTTGCGTGTATCTCACTTAATCCCCCCAATACCCCATAAGGGAGATGCCTCAGCATTATTTTATAGATGATACTACAGCTTCGGGAGGTCAGAGCCCTGCCCAAGGCCCCCCGCTGGGAAGTGGCAGAGGAGGATTCCAGGCGGGGTCAGGCGGTGCGGGGGAGGCTGGGGTCTGCCACTGGGGGCCCCTCATATCCAGTTCCCACCTGCCCCGCCACAGCTGTCCATGAAGCAGCATCTGGACTCGCTGTTTGACAACCACTCCTGGGCGCTGATGACCCAGAACTCCAGCCCACCCTGGCCCGAGGAGCTCGACCCCCAGCACCTGTGGTGGGAATGGTACCACCCGCGATTCACCATCTTTGGGACCCTTGCCTTCTTCCTGGTTATGAAGGTGGGCCCCCTGGTCCCCAGGTGTGCACAGAGCTGGGACCAGCTCTGGTGGTGGTGGTGGGGTACCTCATCGCAGCTGGTGGCATGGAGCCCAGGCCTTCCACCCACATTTCCTGATGTGCCCCCTGCCCATTGCATGGTCCTGGACAAGTGGCTTCAGCTCTCTGGGCCTCAGTCTTCTCATCTTTAAAATGGGGTGGTTACTGGGAAGGCTAAGGAGGAAGAAAGGAAGGTACCTGGCACAGTGCCAGGGCATACAGTGGGCATTTCTCAGGGTGAGGACCCTCCCCTAATGCCAGACTCTGGCAGTGGGTGCATGGCCGGCACCCTCTTTCTTTCTAGGACACTCCCCTGTCCCATGTCCTGTCCTCCCTTGTCCACGCCTTGCCCAGCGGCCTCTAACCTCTGCCCTGGGCTCCCCACTCCCACAGTTCTGGATGCTGATTCTGGCCACCACCGTCCCCATCCCTGCCGGGTACTTCATGCCCATCTTTGTCTATGGTGAGTCTGGGGTCCTGAGGTTCTGAGAGTTTCGGGGTTCTTGGGGCAGGGCCATGGCTCCTGGTTCACCCTCCCCAGGTTGTACTGAGGACGGTCCTCAGGGATGGAGGGCTGTGGGGGCCGGGTCAGCCTGGCTCCCCCTCACCCTAAGTCTGTGGCCAGGAGCTGCTATCGGGCGCCTCTTTGGGGAGACTCTCTCTTTTATCTTCCCTGAGGGCATCGTGGCTGGAGGGATCACCAATCCCATCATGCCCGGGGGGTATGCTCTGGCAGGTGAGTGGGTCAGGGCCCTGCTGGGTGGGCAATGTCGTGGGGCTGGGCTGGACCTGGAGAATTGGCTGGTGGTTCCCCAGGGCACAGAGCAGTCACTGAGTCCTCCAGTGAACCCCCTACCCCTCATGGGGGTCTGTCCCTCCTGAGCCCCACCATTCCCCGGGGCCCATCACTCCCTCATGGCTCCTGTCCTGTCCCCAGCCCTGCAGCCTCCCTTATCCCTCTCCTCTCACCAAGCCCAGGCACTGGGCACTTCCCACAGTGCCCAGGCTGTGGCTTCTTACAAATCACACCTTAGCCCCTGGTCGCAGCCGTGCCAGCCTTGCCCTAACATGAGGCTGGCCCCTGGCCTGAGCTGCCCTGCCTGACTCTGCCCTTGCAGGGGCTGCAGCCTTCTCAGGGGCTGTGACCCACTCCATCTCCACGGCACTGCTGGCCTTCGAGGTGACCGGCCAGATAGTGCATGCACTGCCCGTGCTGATGGCGGTGCTGGCAGCCAACGCCATTGCACAGAGCTGCCAGCCCTCCTTCTATGATGGCACCATCATTGTCAAGAAGCTGCCATACCTGCCACGGATTCTGGGCCGCAACATCGGGTGAGCAGCGCACCCACCTCAGGCTGGCTGAAAGGGTCATAGTGTCTGGGAAGGGCTGGGGTGGAGGGCACCTCCAAAAAGAAACGCCACCGCAGCTGACCTTGGACATGCGGGCTGGGAGGGGCTGACACACAGCTGTGCTCTGTTCTCCACTCTCCCCAGTGCCCCAGGTGACCTTGGGCAAGTCCTTGGCCTTGAGGCCTCAGTGTCTGTCTAGGGGTCAGCTGGGCTTCACAGCAGGAGGATGAGTATTGCCCCGTGTACAGATTGAGGAAACCGGGGCTCAGAGAGGTGCCATGTCTTGCTCCAGGTGACACAGAGAGTCAGCACCAGATCCGAGAGGTCTCCTCCCCTCTCCCCACTCCTGCTGTCCTTGCTGGGACTTTGGGAGCACGAGGTGGAACGAGAATGGAAATGGGCTTTGAGGTCTTCACTCAAACAGATAGGACCAGAGCAGCTTCTGGCGCCAGAAAAGCAGACCAAAGAGGCTCTGAGAGTCCCTGGGTCTGAGGCCCCGCTGCAAACACAAGCAAGCTGCTGCCTTGCTCTGAACCCATTTCCCTATCTGGAAAATGGGGCTGCTTACCCCAGTGGTTTCCAGACTTTCAAGTTTTTTTCCCTGGGGGAGGCATATACTTTTTTTTTTTTTTTCTTTGAGATGGACTCTCACTCTGTTTCGCAGGCTGGAGTGCAGTGGCACAATCTCAGTCACTGCAACCTCAACCTCCCAGGTTCAAGCAATTCTTCTGCCTCAGCCTCCCAAGTAGCTCAGACCAGGCATGAGCCACCATGCCCAGATTATTTTTGTAATTTTAGTGGAGACGGGGTTTCACCACGTCAGCCAGGCTAGTCTTGAATTCCTGGCATCAAGTGATCCACCTGGCTTGGCCTCCCAAAGTGCTGGGATTACAGGCGTGAGCCACCGTGCCCAGCCGCATATACTTTTTACTCAAATTAAATTCTCCAGGGAAGGCTGCTGGGTAAAACAGGCTAAAGTGGAGCTGGTGTGGGGCACACGGGGGTCCAGGGGGCTGGGAATTCGGAACTGGGTCATCGGCGATGTGGTCCCCAGGTTTCCTCTCACCGTGGGTTCTAGGAGTCCCTCATTCCAGGAACCTCTCCGGCCCTGCCCACACTCCAGAGCCGTGGGTCCCCGGTTCAAGCAAAGCTCCCCACAGATCCCCCTGCCAGCCTGGGTCTCACATCCCTGACTCTGGGGCCTGATGGGAGCCCCTCTGCCTGCAGCTCCCACCGCGTGAGGGTGGAGCACTTCATGAACCACAGCATCACCACACTGGCCAAGGACACGCCACTGGAGGAGGTGGTCAAGGTTGTGACCTCCACAGACGTGGCCGAGTATCCCCTGGTGGAGAGCACAGGTGCCCAGCCGGAAGGGAGGAGGAAGTCGGGGGTAGGGGATGCCCTCTGCCTCCTTCTTGAACCTGTCAGGCAGACAGGATCTGCATCCAGGCTCTGTGACTTAGCAACCAACCGTGTGACCTTGGGCAAGTCACTTCACCTGAGCCTCAGTTTCCTCATCAGTAAAATGGAAATCATGGCCACCCTCCCTTGGGGTGGTTGACATGTCTAAAGAGAGTCGGCCGGGTGCTTGTAAGGCAGTTCCTGGGCAGCTGCTGGGGTAGGAGCATGGGGACACCACCAGGGTCTTCCAGAAGCTTCCCTTCAGGCCTCCCTTTAAGCATTCCCCAGATGAGTCCCCTCCTCCAAATCCTTGTTGCCATAAGGAAAACATCTCTTTAGAGACAAAAGCATGGTGGCTCTTGTTAAAAGGCATGGAACTCACTTCTTGCAGAAACCTTAACTAGAGCGTCATTTCCTGTGGGTACAAGTCCAGTATCTGCATTTAGAAGATAAGGCGGGGTTGGGGGGTAACCCTGCTCACTCAAGGCTGCTGTCAGCCCATGTGTCCTCCTGTGCAAATGAGACAAGCTGCACACCTGGCAAGCTCACCACAGCTGGATTTTGGTCTCCACTTGCACTTTGGGCAGGCACCTTGTGCAGTGAGCAACCTGTACAACCATATGGGTCACCCCTATGCCCACCCCAAGAGGGATAAGGCCATTTATGAGCTAAAGAACTGTGAGTATACCACTTAAGCTCTATGTACTGCATTTTCATCATCTTGAAAGTAAGGATCAAGAGAGTATAGGATTGCCAGACGTTCTCACTCCAAATGCTAGGCCCTTCTTTCCCCCACTAACTGGAAGACCGTTAGCATTATGCTGTGGAATATGCCAAACATCTCATCTGAAAATGTTTGCATTCGGATGACCCCACCAAGAGCCTTCACTTCCTGGAGCAAAGAAAGAATTAGCCTCAAAGACAAAGACAAAGTCCTCTTTTACCCTCAGAGCCACAGCAAAGTGCTCCAACCAACACAGGCCCAGGCTGTGGGACCCCACTGCTCACCCAAGAAATAGCCTTCAGTGTTCATTTAAAAGGGAAGGGGGACATTTATATGTCTAGGTGTCAAGTTTTTATTCCACTCAACAGAAAGCAAAAACACCAAGCTGGGCCCTCAAAACTAAATATCCGACAATGCCATTGATGCCCCAGGGCCAGAGTGAATTTGCCAAGGCCCCAGCACACAGTAGGACCTCAGAACACAGTGTCCTCCTGGGTTCACACCTTCACTGTGCTGCGCCAAATGTGAAGCCTCTTGGGAAATGAAGGAAAAAGCCCAGCCCTGACACACAGTCTTCATCGTGCTGGCGTCCCTAGCTTGCTCCTGTCTTGAGGCCTTGCAATGTGGGGGATCTCAGTGGTGGCCAGGGTCCCTCCTGGCTCCCTGGCAGCCTCACTCAGCCACCCTCAGCTACCACACCTGAATGACCTTGGGCAAGACAATTAGCCTCTCTGTGCCTCTGAGCCAAAGTTTCCTGTCGTTTATAATGGGTGACAATAGTTACAATAGCCCCATAGGAACACCAGAACAGTTCTTGGCTAAGTAGGTGCTAAGTAAATGTGAGTCCCTGTTTCCTCCTAATGTGCCTCCCTCTGGCTGTCTCTCCACTTGCCAGAGTCCCAGATCCTGGTGGGCATAGTGCGAAGGGCCCAGCTGGTGCAGGCCCTCCAGGCTGAGCCTCCTTCCTGGGCTCCTGGACACCAGGTGGGTACTCCTGAGGGGCATGGGGATGGGGCGGGGGTGGGTCAGCAGGAATGGGAGGAGAGGGGCCCGCTGATATCCTGAGGGAGAGGTGGTCTGAGAGAGGCATCCTGGGGAGGCCAGCCCTGCACCTGTAACCCTTCCCCACCCCCAGCAGTGTCTCCAGGACATCTTGGCTGCAGGCTGCCCCACAGAACCAGTGACCCTGAAGCTGTCCCCAGAGACTTCCCTGCATGAGGTAACGGGGAGAACTGGGGAGTGTGACACATGAGGCCTCTGGGTGGGGGAAGAGCTGATGAGGAGCTCACGCTCCAGCCTCCCCTCCCAACCCCGCCCTGCCCGTCTTATGCTGCTTCCTGCTCCTCCTGGGCCTGTGTCCTCATCAGCAGACTGGGCAAAGCAGCTCCTGCCCTGTTGCCCCTCACTGCCAGGGTTGTGGGGATGATGCAGAGAGATGAGGGAAGTGGGAGAGTGGCAAATGTAAATCTCTGGGTGGAGAAAGACAGTGGAGTTGCACCAAGGCACACGTGCGCTTCAATTTCAGGTCCACCACATTCTCCCTGTGTGATCTTGGACAAACGACTTAGCCATTCAGGACAGAGCCTGGCACACGGGATGGGGAGGGGCAGAGGCCGACAGGGGACCTGGAGATGGCCCCGCCCCCTGTGTGCTGCTGGAGGGTGCGGGATATTAGGTCCTGTTCACCTGCGGCCCCGCCCAGACCCTTGCATGGACTCTGGCATCCCCTAGTGGCCACATTGGACATTGCAGGCCTGGGTCTCTTGCCTCACACACATTTCAGGCCCCGCCCCTCTTCCTGGCTCAGAGGCGTGGTGGAGTGGCCTAGAGGGTGGGCTGGGCGCCTTCTACCCTCCAGTGTTTCCTAACATCCCCCATCCAGGCACACAACCTCTTTGAGCTGTTGAACCTTCATTCCCTCTTTGTGACGTCGCGGGGCAGAGCTGTGGGCTGCGTGTCCTGGGTGGAGGTACCAGGGTCCCGGGGGCAGAGCAAAGCAGGGGACCTATGCCTGAGAAGACTGGGGAGGTGGGGAGGTGGGGTGGGGGGGACACCAGCATGCTCCCATCCAAACCTGGGGGGATTCAGAGGATGCTGATGAGTCCCTCTTCCTGGCCCAGATTGGCCACTGGGCCTGGCTCCCCTACCTTGTTTTCTGGCCAGTGGCCAGCCTGCCCCTCTCGGCCTCAGTGATCCCATCTGTGCAATGGGGTGGCACAGGCTCTACTATTCAGCCCGGAAATGAACCTTAGGGGACCAAAAATGCTGGAGCCCCCCTCACAACCTCCTCTACATCCCCCCCCCACCTCCACCCCCTTTCTCTGTTCTAGATGAAGAAAGCAATTTCCAACCTGACAAATCCGCCAGCCCCAAAGTGAGCTGGCCCAGCAAGATGAAACAGGGCACCCCAGCTGCCCTGGTACTGAGGTTGGGCTGAGACCCTGCTTCTCTTCCCCCATCACCACCTGCCCCTCCCTCCAGCCCAGCTCCATTCTTTGGCATAACAGGCAACTCTAACCTAGCCCAGAAGAGGATGGCTCATCCTGGGTGGGACGATGGCTCCTGCCTTGAAAGACAAATCCCACCTTGGACAGAGCTGAGTGTGAGAAGATGGAAAACCAGCATCTGCCAGGTGCTCAGTGACTGGCCATCACATTAATGAATGACGAGATTGGAGTACGCTGTCACCAAGGGCAGGCACAGATGCCTTCTGGGGTTGTCTGGTTCCCAGTGAGAGGCTCCTGAGAAAAATAAAGCTGGTTCCCAGAGCTGCTGTCCATCCCTCATCTCAGCTGCAAGGTTGCTGGTCTGGGACTGGAGCTCCTTACCTGCGCTGGCCCACAGTGAGTTTCCTGTGGTCACGTGGGCACTGCAGGCTGGGGCCCCTGGGCTCCTCCTCATGCTCCATTTCTTGGCAGGGAGATGCCAGGGAGAGAGGGTCTCCCACCAGGTCTATGATGCTTGTCCTCATGAATAAGTGGGATGCTGTGTCACTCAAACCCTAGTCTCCTGCTTGGCTGAGCCACAGCTCATAAAGCTGGGTCCCCAAGTGTTGCTCCTTGGGGAGTCCACAGAGCCTTAGGCATCCTCCATGGGCCCTCTCTGGCTGGGTGGGAGCAGATTGACCAGCTGTGTGAGCATTGGCAGTAGGGACCTTCCCTGACTCCCTCCGGACTCTGTCCAGGGGCCCAAGGTCACATCTTCCCCAGCAGACACCAGGCCAAGGTCATCCAGGGTGAATCCACCACTTTAATGTCCTCAGAGAATCTTGAGTGAGATGGGAGGGAGCTGCAAGGAGGGGGAGTGGGCTCCCAGGGGCGAGGAGCAGGGGACACAGAGGAAGCAGGTTCAGAGAGGGAGGGACAGACAGACAGACACTCCAGAGAGACAGATGTCCTGGGTGAGGAGAGCCGGGGAGCAGGTGCTTAGCTACCAGAAGTGGTCACCCCACCTTTGCTGGGGGGCAGACACACAGAGAGAGTGGGGAGGGACTGAACCCCAGGTACAGGCAGGGTTCCCAGAACCCACTCTGAGTGGGTCTCAGTTCTCTCCATGGCTGTCCTCCTGGGGGCCTGGCTGTTGCTCCTCTGGGCCAGGCTGCCCTGGTGTCTCTGAGAGTCCTTGAGTTCCCTGAGGGCAGACACCCTGCAGGGGAAGGTGCCCACCTGAGTGAAATAATGAAGGGGGAGGGGGTTATGGCTCCCACTGCTGGGGCAGGTCCACCGAGACACAGAGAGGCCACCATGAGCGCTGGCCCCATCCCTGCCGCACCTACCCTGTGCCTACCCGAGGGGTCAAGAGATGCCCTGCCCTGGACCCCGGGGTCCAGATATGCCTGGGCTGCCCACCAGGCAAGGTCATGGTGAGAGCAGGTGCCGGACCAGCACAGCCCCCGCCTCAGTTATAGAACACCTCGTCCTCCTCCCAGAGGGAGCCGCTGTCCATGGAGGGGAGGGAGCCCGGCAGGTGGGTCCCACCCTCGGGTCCTTGGGCCCCGGGCAGCCGCCGCCGATGCTGCAGCTCTGGGCTGGGGGGCTGCGGGATGCCAGCGGTGCTTGGGGGCTCCTCAGGTGAGGGACAGCTGTCAGGGGAGGGGCTGGGTGAGGAGAAGGCCTGAAGGCTGTCATCCTGCGAGGGGCCGCTGGGAAGGCTGTCCTGAAGGTAGATGCTCTCCAGATCTGGAAAAGCAACGGGGTGATGGGGGAATGGCGTCCCAGATCCAGCTCCTCACCCTCTCTGGGGGTGTGAGAAAGGGCAAGGGGCAGAAGACCTGCCTCCAAATCCAGCTGTGTGACTGCCGAGCCTTGTGACCTTGGTCAAGTCACCAAAACTCTCTGAGTCCCAGGTTCCTCCTCCAGGCAGTAAACGGAGGAGTTAAGAGTGGGCTTGGAGCCAGCCTGTGCTCTCTGAGAACTGGGACAACCAGTGCTCCTCTGGGCCTCTGTCCCCTCCCCGTCCCTCTCAGGGCAGGAGGACTAAGTGCAGGCTTCCCCCAGGGCCAAGGCTCCTTGAAGCCCTCAGTAGTAACCTGGGCTTCTAGAAAGGTGGTTGCTTGTGCCTGGTGCTAAGTTTCAGATCCGGCTCTGACGCTTCTAGCTGTCATTTGGAGTAAGTTTCTGAACCTCTGAGTGCCTCTGTTTCCTTATTTGTAAAATGGGGACAACAGGCCCCACTCCCTAGGGCTGCTGTGCCTCGTGCACAGCCCTCGGTGTGGCAAGCGCTCGATTCCCGCCCCCACTGCGCTCACTCTCTGCTTCCTGCTCCTGGCACTGCCGGGCAATGGGCAAGGCAAGGATCACTGCCCCATTTTGCAGATGAAGAAACTTAGGCTGAGAAAAGGAAGGGGCTTGGCCGAGGTCACACTGCATTTGGTGATGGGCAGGCATCCAGAATCAGCTCCAATCTGCCCACCCCCTCCCCCTGGACCCCCTGGGCTGTACCTTGGAGCTGGACGATGCCCTGGGGGCTGTTCTCGGGGTGCAGCTCCTCTTCGTCCAGCGAGGACCAAGCGCTCAGTGTGGCCTCTGTGATGGCAAACTGCTCGGCGACCCCTGGGGGAACAGCGAGATCCAGCTCAGGGAGGCATGGGCGGGGACGGCCTCAGTGCCTGATGGAGCTGCTCCAGGACAGGCTGGAGGGTGGCCACCTCTCTGGGCTGCCCATCCACACCCCAGTGGTCAAGAGTGCTCACTTAATACCCGCCCACCCTATGCCATTATTTTTTCCTGCTCAGACAATGCCCATGCAGTGACCTGGGCCCCCCAAGGACCCAGCTTCACCCCCACAGAGCCCTGGCCAGTCCCCCTCCTCGCTGACCTGCAGCAAAGCGGGCCTCACGCAGCTCATCCGGGAGGCAGCAGTAATGCTCGTCCTCAGCTGGGGACAGCTCCCAGCCTGCCCGCTGGGCACTCCAGCCCTTCCACTCGATGAGGTGGGCCACGCGGCCTCGGGCCATGGCCGTGGGCTTTGTGATGTGGTCCTTGATGCTCTGCACCACCCCTGGGGCATGGAGGGCATCTGGGTGACTGTCCTGACACAAGGCTCAGCGCAGGGCCTGGCCCCCATGCCTCAGGCCCACCCAGTGGCCTGTACCCCACATTTCCTCAGTGCACCACGATCTCCATCAGTGCCCCACACCTCCCCAGAGGCCTGTACCCATCTAACTCCTCATGCCCTCCAAAGCCTCCTGCTCACTCCTGACCTGAGCCCTCCGAGCTCTGTGGCCCCCTTCCCTTAATGCCCCCACCCACTGGCATCCACATTTCCTCCCAGCATCCTACTCCCAGTCCATGTTCCCGCCCACTGGGTGCTTCTTCCCCAGATCGCCCACACCCCTCACTCCCTTTCTGACCAAGTTCAGACCCTTCCATCCAAGGAGATCCACCCAAGGACCACTCATGAGCCCCCAGCTTTCTCCATGATCCATTAAACACATTCTGAGAGAGCATCTCTGTGGCTGTGCCAGCTCTGCTGGAGGTGAGATCTGGGTGGATGGAGCAGGCAGGGAAGGCTTCTGGAAGAGGGGACCTGGGATTGGAATTTGAAGGTGGGTTGGGTTTGGACAGATAGAGGCAAGACTGGAGGTTTCATTTCAAAGATGAGAAGCAGACGAAGGCATGGAAGAGTCTGGCATGAGTCCAGGATTAGCTGGGGTGAAACATGGGGTCCACACTAGGACTGGGCAGCAGGAGAACTGGGAGCTGATCAGGGGCAGAACAGGGTTGGGGAGAACCAGGTGGAGGGCTCAGATGTTCCTGTGCAATGGGGAGCCCCAGCAGGGTAATGAGCAAGAGAGTGACCAGTTAGAACAGCTGTTTAGGAGGAGCACCCCAGTTGGAGGATTAGGGGTTACTGCAGGGACCCAGCAACAGACAAGGCAAGGGTTGGGCAGACAGAGAGGAGGGGTCGGGGGCTTTAGAAGTAGAGCTGTTGTATGCGGAAGATGGAGAGGGGCTGCCAGGAATGGTTCAGCATCACCATTAACCAAGGCTGAGAATAGATCTGGGAGTCACCCGGGTCCCCGAAGCCATAATGTGAGGAATGGCAATATTTAAGTAGGAGGAAATATCCACAAAGGTAATTAGAGAGTGGGGAAAATGGGAAAGATGGGGGTGCGGAAGAAAGGAGAGACTCTCCCTCCCACCCACTAAGTTGGGGAGTGTTGGCAATTGGAGAGGGTGTTTTGTAGGAAGTAGGGGTTCAAGTGGCCCTTGAAGGGCAGGTGAGGTGGAGGAAGGCACTGGAGATGGAGGAAAGGCACAGGCCAATGTGGGGAGGGAGGGCCCCAGGGGCCTCAGGGGAGCTGGGTGGGATTTAGTGCTGGGGCCACCTGATGCTGTGGTGGCCACCGAAACCTGCTCTACAGGCCTGGGAGCCCATGCCCAGCTGCTTCAGGTGCTGCTGCTGTCAGCTCACACCTTTATCTGGAGAACCGCCCTGAGCTCCTGGGCACCTAGAGAGGCCGGGAGGCTACCTAGTCCTCCCCAGGGGCAGCCAGTGAGTCAGCAATGGGGGAATATAAAGTCCAGCTCCCTTGCCTTGGGGTGTCATCAATTCTGGGGTGCTATTTGTGCTCCCAAGCTCCCAGTGGGACCAGGTGGGCAGGGCTAGACTCCTGCAGAGCCCCTTCCCCAGGCCCCTCTGCTTCCCCGGCTGCCTGCTGGCTTCTCTTGAGGGCCAGTCTCCAGGGAATCACCTGCACAGTCATGTCCATGTCAGGCTCTGCTTCCAGGGAACCTGAACTAAGGTGATGGGACTGGCAGAGAGGCAGGGAGACCATGCCAGACAGACATCTGAAAAACTCTGCCCCACCCCCTCAGAGCTTCTTGAGAACCCAGCAGTTTAACCTGTGGAAGCAGAACCCTGAGCCACTGGTCCCCCCGTGACCCACATAACCCAGCATGGACTCTGGCATTTAGAACATGGAGAATCCAACAGGGCTGCCATCCTCCCACCTGCAACTCAGCCATGCCCTTCCCACAGCCAGGGTCTAGGGTGGGACCGTGCATTCTCCACCGGCAGGAGAGTTGCGGCCAGAACCTACCCACAAGGGACGAGGTGGCCAGGGCTGCCACGTTGTAGTTGCCGGGGCGGGACCTGGAGTCGGACAGGTAGCCGTTGGTGGTCTGGAAGCACCTCTGGAGGAAGGGGCAGAAGGAGTGAGCAGGGTGGGCCAGGCTGCCGGCCGACATCCCTCCAGCACCACCACCCATCCCCGTCTCCCAGCTCACCAGGTCCTCTGGCCAGTGGGCAGGAACAGGGCAGCTAAAGCCAGGGAGATCCTACTAACTCCCACGGGACAACCCCCACCCACTGTTTCATCAGGCCCCCCCGCCCCTGCCCAGGGCCAGCAGGACTGTGTGCCTGGGCTGGGCACAAAGGATGGAGGGGCCGTGGTGTCAGCTGGGGCTGGCTAGACTGGGGACAGACAAGTGCACTGACCTGCCAAGGATCCCAACAGAAATCCATCTGTTTGTCCTAAAACAAGAGGAGAGAGAGGATCAGGCAGGGCCTGGCATGCTGTGCCCGCAGATGGCCCGAGTCCTGGGGCCCTGGGTGGGCGTGGGGGTCAGCCTTGTTCTGGTGCTGTGTGAGGTCGGGGTCTGCCCTCTCATGGGTCATGCTCTGGTGTCCCCTGGCATGCAGAGGAAGAAGGAGGGGGCAACAGTGGTGCTGGGAGGAGAGGCAGCAGGTGCCGCTTATAGAGCAGGCTTGGGTGTGGGCTCTGACTTTGCCGTTTCCCAGCTGGTATCCCTAGACTATTCCTAACAGCTCTGAACACGTCTCTTCCTCTGCAAAATGGCGACAATTTCATTCACCTCACGAGTTGTGGTGAGGCCTAAATAACATAACGGAGGCTGAGCAGAGCTGAGTGCAGTGCTTAGCAGGAGGGGTGTGCCGTGGGGAGAAGGTAATTATATCATCCAGTGGGTTCATGCCACAGACCCTGGAGCAAGGGTGGAAATTATGCACCAGAATCTGGGGTCCCTTGTGACCCTTAGTGACATCTTCTAAATCCATCTGGACTGAGAAACATATATAAAATTTTAATATATATAATATATAACTTATATATAATATATATAAGTTACATATTATATATTTATATACAAATTATATGTATAACATAATATATATAAAATTCGTGAGGCTGCTTAGGAGTAGCGGGCTGGTAGCGGCGTGTGTTGTCTGCAAGGCAGAGTTAATTTGTGCAGGAAGACCTTCAGGGTGGACGGTCTTCTAAACAAGCCTGGTCCAGTCCCTGGATGCTCAGTCCAGTCCAGCCCCTCATGCTGCTGAACACCAGGCCTCAGGGCCCCTGGTCCCACAGGGAGAAGCGGGTTTGGCAGGGAAGGAAGGAGACTGGAATGGATTCTGCTCCCTGCGGGGAGGAGACAGGCCGGGAACCGGGGCGCAGGTAGCACAGGGATGAGGAGCAGCCAGTTACCTTGCCAATGACACGGTCTGGAGCCACGGTGGGAGTGCGGCCCGAGGGCAGGTCTGGGTTCGAGGGGTCCGCACCCTGGGGCATGGGGCAGTTCTTGTGGGCACTTGTGAACAGGTCTGGAAATAAGAGCGAGAGGAGGAACTCAG
This sequence comes from Gorilla gorilla gorilla, assembly GCF_029281585.2. NCBI lineage: Eukaryota > Metazoa > Chordata > Mammalia > Primates > Hominidae > Gorilla > Gorilla gorilla. The sequence goes on along the minus strand of NC_073224.2, from coordinate 224,124,609 downwards.
CAAAGCCCAGCCCTCTCTTGCTTACAAAGCATGTTCAAGGCCCCCCCATAAGGTGAGTATGGCCTTGTTTTTATCCAACAACATCGTAGAGGAAGCAGACTCAAGTCCACAGCAGGGAAGGGGTCCAGCCAGATGCCCTCCTGCCTGTGCCCCTCAGCGGGAATTACTGGCCTCATCTTCTTTTTACTCCCTTTTCACAGTTTCTAGCACCCGCACTCCAGCATGATTTTGGCCTCGTGGAGATCTTTAATCCATTTACCCTCATTTTTCCAGACTAGATCCTCCCGTCCTCTTTCGCTCCTGGCCCGGCTGACCCCCTGGCATGGCCTCTGAGCTCTCTCTCACAGACGCCCTTACCTCTCACCCCGGTTTGAGTCTGACCCTCCTGCCCTGTGCCTGGATCTGAGGAGCTGAATGTTGCTGGAGAAAGTGACCGCTGCATGCGAGATTGTAGCCCCAGCCTCCCGTGGGACGCTGCCCGGATCCTTCTCTGTTTCTGCATTTCCTGCTGTCTTTGTTTCCTGCCAGGTTGACAGCTTCACCCCATCCTTCCTTCTCAGACATGAAACACACCCCCTCCCCTACCCCACACACTGCTGGGGGCTTCTGCCTCTCCCTCACTGGGTCCAGGATCCTTGGAAAGGTGTCACCTGGATCTTTCCACCCAAATCACCAGAGCCTGCCTGCACCTTTGCCCACATCATCGCCTTTCCCTCCTGCAACAAAGGAAGAGCTGTTCCTGCTGCACCCAAGACCTTCTGGCCCATCCACCCAGGGCTGGGTCCTGCCCCTGCCCTCCCCTCAGAGGCTCTGCTCTCCCTCCTGCGGTGTCACTGTGCCCTCTCCACTCTGTCCACTTTGAAGCATTCAGCCAGGATCTCATATGCTGCGATGCGTCTTGGGCTCTGGACCTTCTCCTGCATTCTCACTCCTCTGTCCCCTTTACCACTGGGTGGGGCCGTCACCATCCTGGCAACCCAAGCATCTCCTGTCTTCTCAGAAGCTTGTTGTGACCACTGTTTCCTTCCAGCGACTTGGCCGTTCCTCTGCTCCCTTCTCGCTGGACGTGCAGAGAGCTGTGTCCCACCTCTACTTCCTCGTCCTCCACTTCTCCTCCACCCGTTCCAAGCAGGCTTTCATGAGGCAGCCCTTGCCAAGCTGCCAGGAACCTCCGTGGGGCCAACTCCAATGGGGGCTGCTCCAGCCTCTTCTTGGAGCTGGAGCTGTGCAGCCTTCCTGCCCTCTTGAGCCTCGCTCTTATCCTGGCCTCTGGCCTCTCTGGCTGCTGTCCTGGGTCCCCTCTTTGGCTCCTCCCTGGCTCACCCCTGCCCGTTGGCTGGCACACTTCTGTCCTGGCCCTTCTCCACCCTCTCTCCCCAGGAGGTCTCACCTTCATGTTTCCGCTGCCCGCTGCCCATGTGCACACCTCCAGCCCTGACTCCTCACTTGAGCTCCCAACTGAGTTTCCAGCTCTCCACATGGATGCCCAAGAGGCACCTCAAGCACACCTGGGCAAAAGAGGATTCCCAATTCCAGGTCCACCTTCCCCCCATCCCCCACTGCACCAACTACAACCCTGGGAGTTTCTCAGGGTCCTGCCTTCCCCCACTCTTCCCGGGGCCACGCAGTCAACCGGCAAATCCTGTTAGCCCTCTCTTAGGTCTATTCCAGGTCTCCCAGCTCCCTTCTCCCAGGGCTCCCCTGCTGCAGGCATCCTCCCTCCCTGGAAGACAATGGTCCCTGCGCTCACTCTCTGCCCGCCAGCGGAGGGACTTAATGCTCTAGGCCAGATTGTGTCACTGGGGTTAGGGGACCATGTGGGTGCTGCCCCCAATTCCCCTGGATTCATTTCTCCTGTTTTTGCCCTGGCGCCCTGCATGGCTTCTGAGAGGCACCACCTGTGGCTCTTTCTACAGGGGCTGTCCTAGGTAAATTTCTGTTGGCCCCACCCAGAGTGGCCCCAAGCCAATGACTACCAGGTGCAGGACCACAGCTCCTTTGTCTGGGATCTGAAAATTCCCCTTCACTTACCCTCCGGAGTACCCTGCAGGACCAGGCTGAGGCCAGGCCTGAGACCACCCCACTGCCTGGCTGGCCTCCTCCATCCTCCTCTCGCTCCATTCCCTACTGGCTTCCTCTGGAAGGTTCACCTCATATCAGTTGTACCCAAATCCTCATTTCAGGAGCAGCTGGCAGGGGGAAGGTAAGCATTCAGTTGGAGGTGAGATTAAGGTTTTCTTTTCTTTTTCTCTTTTTTTGGAGACAGAATCTCGCTCTGTCACCCAGGCTGGAGTACAGTGGCGTGATCTCGACTCACTCTAACCTCCGCCTCCCAGATTCAAGCGATTCTCCTGCCTCAGCCTCCTGAGTAGCTGAGCACCTGCTCATTTTTATATTTCCAGTAGAGACAGGGTTTCACCATGTTGGCCAGGCTGGTCTCAAACACCTGACCTCAGGCGATCCGCCTGCCTCGGCCTTCCAAAGCGCTGGGATTACAGGCATGAGCCACCGCGCCGAGCCTGAGATTAAAGTTTTCATCCCAACAGGATTAGACTTAGTTTGCAGAAGAGACCGTAGGTTTCTGGGATCTACCCAAAGGTAAGCAGGTGGGCTAGTCAAGGAGGCTGGAGGCAGAGACTGGAGCCAAGGAAAGATCTTATTGACCACCCCACCCATGACCCAGGCAGGCCTAAGGAGGTGAGAGCACCTGGGGCAGCACAGGATCCTGTGGACTGAGCTGTGCGCCTGCACACCATAGCACTCAGCTCATCTTGTTCTTTTTCCTGAGTCCCCGCTGTGTGACCCTGAGCTAGTCCTGCCCCTCTCTGGGCTCCAGGGCCTCCATTTCCACAAAGGCCATGTTGTCCAGGCCCTTCAAAGGCAATGTTCAAACTGGGGGTGCATCTTTCAGTGGGTCATGCAGCCATTTATTAATTAGGTCTTATTTTAATGAAATAGAATGGAATAGAATGGAAGATATCAGAGCCCACTGCAAGTCAGGTTAAGTATTACTTTATGAAGCTTCTGTTTATGCAAACACAAGTCTGTGCAGATGTGTGTGCACAACACACACAGAGTAAAAATTTTCTATGTGTGTATTCTGGGTCATGATGCAAAATATATTATTCCTATGGGTCCAGTCAAAAAAGTTTGCAAGTTGCCAATCTTGAGGTTCTGGAAATTCTGCATGTCCTGGACAAGCCAGGGCCCGCCAAGGTGCACACAGGTGGCACTGGCCATAGGCTGACCCTAGGAACTTGAGAGGTGTTAGGGTATTTCTAGGACCCCTGGCCATCCCCTGAAGCTTTTTTACAACTCTCCAGCCACAGACCAGGGAGCGAGGTTGATGGGGAGGGGAGCCGGGCACAGAGGAGGCTGGTGGTGATGCCAAAGCCTGGCAGAGGCATGACTTGAACAAGGTCATTTGTTGAGACGGTGGTGGGCTTGGAGGACTCCTGGCTCCCACCCCCTCCCCAGCCCGCCTGGCTCCCCACCTCAGCTGGGGTTCAGGTGCCTCCACCAAAGCTGCCTGCTCCCCCTGAGGACTTTGGCCCCATGATGTCACAGGCTGGTTGCCATGGGGACGTCAGGTAATGAACCAGCCCAGGGTGAAATCACAGGCTGTTCTTCGCCCAGCTGGGACTGGTGGCCACGTCACCACTGGCAACTGGAAAAACACAGAGTGTCATGTGGGGTGGGGGCTGGGAGGCAGCCCGAAGGGACCGCTAGCACCTGCTCCTGTGGCTCCCTCTCCCAGAAAGACACCCCCTTTCTTTCAGTCCATACCCTACTCTCCTGACCTCAAGGTCAGAATTCCCTTCTCAGACCTGCTCCCTCCCCCACCTCCTCTGTCCACAAGAGTGACAGGCTTCTGGCTGCCATGGCAACCTGGAGAGGGCCATCTTGATTCTTCAAGGAGAGGGTGTCAACCAGATGTCTCCTCCATCCCTCTGTCTTCAACCAGAGCTTCTCCTCTGCATCTTGAGGGGGCTTCCTGCCTTCCTATGTCAGCTCCTCTTCAATCTGCTTTAGAGTCTAACCTCCCAGACAGTTCCTCCTGATGTCTAGCCTAAACCCCTCTCGTTGCAGTTCCCATACTGGTTGGTCTTCTCTACTTGATCCTTGGGTGAGTCTGCAGCACAACCCCTCAGGCTCCTCTCGTCTGCTTCAGGGCCTTCCAACTCCTTTAAACTGTTCTTTGGGGCTCCGTGTCCCAACCCATTAGTCACCATGGTTGCCATCTACCCCAAGAGTGCCTCCCAGGGCTCTGCACCCCAGAGGGCAGAGAGGGACCATGTTTGATTCTGCAGCAGCCCAGGGAGGGTAAATATCCTCTCAAAACCACACAGAAACTGAGCAGCAGCCTGGGGTCAAAGCATCCCCTCATGCTCCTCCCCGGCCAGCCTCGGGCTTCTCTGCTCAGCTTCTCAGGGCACCTGCAGCCGATGCGGCCCCTCTAGCCAACCATTGCCCGGGTGTTTACTGCCCAGCTGTGATGTGCCGGGCTCTGCCCTTGGCTCTGAAGAGAACGTAAGCGGCCAAGGCATTCCTCTTACAGTCCCTGAGCTGGGTTTAAGTCCCCGCTTCTCACTTTCCGCTGCAGGGGGTGGGCATGGGACTTAGCCCCTGTGAGCCTTGGATTCTCATCTGTGAAATAATACCAGCCCAGAAAGGGCTGCAGCAAGGAGGAAGCACCTACCACAGCAAGCAGTCCGTAAGCAGCAGCCGCTCCACCCCTCTCCCCTCAGTGTCTCTCTCTGGATAATGGGACACATCTTGGTCAGCCACTCCTCTGGTCCTGTCCCCAGGGCTGGAGCTGGCTCTGGAGGCTCCGCAGAGGGAAGCCCTTGAGGGTGAGTCCTTGGCCTCTCTGCCTGTTGAGTCACTGCCAGGGGAGCAGGCCACAGAGCTTGGCAGAGGCCAGGCCTCGAGTGGACTGAGTGTCCCCTCCTCCCCAGCACATTTGTTTACAGGTCACCTGAGCCGTGACAATAGCTCATCTGTGGGTTGGCTCAGCTCAGAGCTATCCAAGGGGGTCCCTTTCTCTCCCCGTGCAAGGATGGGGAGAGAAAATGGGCTCCTCCCCAAGACTTCCACACACCCCAGCTCCTCCCCACTTCCTTCCCCAGGCTCCCTCCCATCCTGTGACCCGGCCTCTGGGAACATCTTGCTCTAGCCTCACCTCCCCCAAGCAACCTGCCCAGATTGGCCTCTGCTGGATTAGGTACCTCACCTGTGGTCCCAATGGCCAAAGTCTGGCCTGCAGTGATTTGCCGCCACTGTTTACTGAGCTGGTGTGACAGTACTGTGTCAGGTACTGTCCTAGGCCTGTTCACCCATGATCTCTCATTTAACCCACACAACAATCCTGCAAAGTACATGTTATGCTCATTTTACAGATAGGGAAATGGAGGCTCAGAGAGGATAAATCACTTATGCAAGGTCACCTGCTAATAAGCAGCAGAGATGAGGGTCACACTTCGGCCCTTGTGAAACTCCAAACTTGTGCCCCAACCACTAAACAGTGCTGATCTCCAGACAGGGTCCTCGGGGCATCCTTCCAAGGGTTCATGCATACTGCCTCCCCCATTAGGCTACTCTACTGGCAAAGCTGTACCTCTCTCATCAGACTGTGAGCTCCCGAAGGGCAAGGTCCCACCTACCCTTTCCTCAGTGCCTGATGTAGGACTGCTCAGGACTTGGAAACTATGGGTGGCTCTGGTCAGCCCCCTTAGAGCTTGTGCCTTCACCCAGACATGATCAGATGTCTGAGTTTCCAGAAGAAAATTCTCGGTCTCTAATTTCTACTCTCACCCCTGACCCCACCGGCCCCCAGTGCATTGGATACCCCCAAGGTGGGGCCCGGAGGCTGATCAGTTGGCCTGGACGAGAGGGCTGGGGCATGAGTGAGGAGGCAGAGTGGTTATGGCACCAAGGGCATGGAGCGGGTACTGAGCCCCTGGAACTGGAGAGAAGGGGGGCAGGGGGGCAAATATTCCTCTCCGTTCCATACAGACTGCCACTGGTTGCAGAGCCCCAAACAAATACGGACCATTCAAGTGTTCCAAGAGGTTGTTTTTCTAAGCACTGGCCATATACTTAGCACCTCTCTTTGTTTTTGAGACAGGGTCTTTGTTGCCCAGGCTAGAGTGCGGTGGAGTAATCACAGCTCACTGCAGCTTCGACCTCCTGGGTTCAAGCCATCCTCCTGCCTCAGCCTCCCAAATAGCTGGGACTACCAGCACACACCACCACACCTAGGTAATTTTTTAAAAGTTTTTTGTAGAGATGAGGTCTCACTATGTTGCACAGGCTGGTCTTGAACTCGTGGGCTCAAGCGATCCTCCCGCCTCAGCCTCCCAGTATTTAGATTATAAGTGTGAGCCATAGCACCTCTCTATATAGGGACATAAGAAAGCAAAGGACGGGGTTTCCACACTCAAGCTCTGGGGTCACATTGACCTGGATTCAAGTCCTGCCTCTCCATGCCCTGGCCATGTGACCTGAGGGAAGACCCTCCCGTTCTCTGAGCCCCACGTCCCTTGTCACAGGGTTGAATGAGAACTAACTAGGTCAGGAGAGCAAAGGCTCAGCCTGGCTCAGGATAAGCGCTCAACAAACGGTAGCTTAAAAATAGATAATGAACACAAAATAGCTCCTGGAAACAGCATTTGTTGCCTTAATCTGGTCCCAATCACTTTCTCAATGTCCTCAGCACCTCGAGTGCCTGCCACCCGCTGCCTTTCCCATGAGGCAGGATGTGGCTTAAAACCTCTGTAGGTTTCCCCTTCCAGCCATGAAGGCCCGCATTAGCTGTCTGCACAGACAGGTAATAAAAATTAAAGGCCGGGTGCAGTGGCTCACACCTGTAATCCCAGCACTTTGGGAGGCCGAGGTGGGAGGGTGGCTTGAGGCCAGGAGTTCGAGATAAGCCTGGGCAACATAGTGAGAGCCTGTCTCTATTATAATATATACAATATTAAAATTAAAAGTAAAAATGAGAGCAATAGCTAATATGTACGAGTGCTTACTATGTGTTGGGTACTGGTCTGAATGCCTTACATGAATTAAGCCATTTAGTCTGCCCAGCAACCCTATGACATCAATACTATTATAATTCCCATTTTAGAGATGGGAACACTGAGACACACACACAAGATCAAGTCACTTGCTGAGGTCACAGAGCTAGTAAATGGTGGAGCCCTGCTTCGTATTCTGCACTCCTAGCCTCTCTACCAAGTAGGCAGACGCTAACTGCTGCCGATGCTGGGATGGGGTGATTTTCCCAGGTGTGGCCTGACCTAGGTTTTGGGGTTTGGCTGGGTGGCCCCAGCTGGGTGCAAGCTCTGGGCTCAGTATGGGCATCAGCCTGAGGCCTGCAATCCTTGGCCTTGGCCAAGGGTGGACGCACTCCCTCCACCCTTCCTTCTGTAGCAGTGCCTACCTGGCCTAGGAGGCACTGAGCGCTCAGAGGCTATGATTAGCAATCGATTGCTGGTGCAGGGGCCAGGTGGGGGCTCAGAAGCCCACAGCAGCCTGCAGCTCCAGGAGAGTAGACAGGTGCAGGCACCAGGGCCGAGGGCTGGCTGTGAGTGCAGAGACTGAGGCCCTAGGCTGTGGAGTCAGCATGCCATGGTTTAAATCTTGGCTTATACTATCCTAGCTGTGTGGCCCTGGACAAGTCACTCCACTGCCCTCTGCCTCAGTTTTCCCACTTGTAAGATAGGGACTGTGTTCATATATAACCCAAACTAGCTTTATCTGCCTAAAACTTTCAGACTAGTATGCACTCGGAGAGCATCAGTGATGAGGAGAGGGCTGGGTGGGTCAGTGATGCAGCCACCCAGAGTCTCTGGGACCCTGGGCGTCCCCTGCCCACATGGCTCCCCATATTCCTTTCACCTCAACCCAACTTTCCTGGATGCATGTTGAGACTGTCAGGGGCCCCGTCCTCTCAGGAGGGGGACAAGGCTGGACTATACAATTAGATCTGGGGGGCGCTGAGGAAGCCCAGGCTGCAGAAGGAAGGGTGGAGAGAGCGTATCTTGGCTGCTGTGGCCCCAAAGAGCCCTGGCAGAGGGGGCGGTGGAGGGAGCCCCAGGTGTGGGGTCAGAGGACCTGGGCCCCAGCCTCTCAGGGTGACCTTAGCAGGTGTCTCTTCCTCCCCGGCCTCTGTCCCATGCTCAGTGGGTTCTCAGCTCAAAGGCCAGTCCCTCTGGGCTGGGACCCCAAGGTGCCTGACATGGGGTGGCCAAGTGAAGGGGAAGGGACACGGCCACTGAGGAAACACTCAGATCCCCTCCACCTGGAGCTGGCCCCAGCCAGAGACTGCCTAGAACCTTTGGGGTTTCTGGAGCCTGGTGCTCCTACAGAACCCTCAGCACTCCTCACTCTTCAAACTTCCTTCCCCTCCTGCTAGGCTGCAGGCCTCCCGGACCAGGTGCTGTGCTGGGTTCCTTGCTGCTGGATGCCCAGCATGCACACGGTGCCTGGCACACGGCAGCTATCATGTTAATATCAGCTTAATGCATGGATAAGTAAAGGAACCCCACACAGCCTGACCCTGTACCTTCCCCTTCCCCAGCCGTGATTCCACCCCGATACCTCCCAGAGACATCCTGAGCCACTTACCTGAATGCCCACAGGAACTCCTGAGCAGAAGCCCTTCGAGTCCAGAGGATGGGGGAAGGTCACTGTGCTCCTTGCTCAATACCCCCAGGACAAGGTCCCCTCTATTCTGGGTAAGCTACTAGGGGTGATGGGTGTGGTGGTGGTCAGTGGGTTTGGCCTCAGCCTGCAGAGCCTGAACCAAGGCCAAAGCCACCCCCACTCCCAGTCACACCCCCCTGATCCCACTGTGGGGTGAACAGACCAAGATGGGAGAAGGGCTCAGCCCAATCGCTTGTCTAAAATGTTGCCCAACAGCTTGTTGGAAAGCTGGTGGTGATGGGTGGGGGTGGAGGTAGGGGGCTCCAAAGACCAAACTGCCCATCCCCCAATCTCTGTGCAAGACTGTGTGTCCCCTACTCACAGATAGAAGAGGCTGGGGCCTGCCCTGGGCCCCCAGGCAAGGGCAGGTCCCCTCCACCTCCTTGGGTACCACGTGGGGGAGAGTGGAGGGTGACAGGTCAGACACAGAGAGAAAGGCCCAGGGGTAACTGGGAACATCAGCTGTGCTCTGGCCCTTCTGTCCCCTGTCCAAGGATGGGGGTGGGGAGGAGGATTAGGGGGCAGGGGAACCTTCTTTATAACCTGTGCCCCACCATTAACCCTTTCCTGCCAACAGGGTTCAGGGGCTCTGCAGATGGGGGCACCCGGTAAGACGTGGGAAGGGGCTGTGGGGGTGAGCTGGTAAGACCTGTGTCTTGGGGAGGGGTGGGAAAGGGAGGGTCTGCTAGTTCTCCCGGTGCCCGCAGTTCCTCCGGGAAGCCAGGAAGAACCAGAGACCCCTCCCCTCCCAGGCACCCGGCAGGGGGTGTGTGGCTGTAGGGATGAGAGCGCGGCACGGCACGGGACCCTGCTTCGTGTCACCTGCGGGGCTGCAAACTGGGGCGGGGATGCAGTGACCTCTGCACGTGCGCTCTCTGCGCTGCCCCCGCCCCCTACCGTCCCTAGCTCTGTCCCCCTCAGGACGCCGCGTCCCCGGGGGTGCGGCGGGGCCGTGAAGGGCGGGTCGCCAGCCCCACCCCCCAGGTCTCCGAGCGGCGAGGGGACTGCGCGGGTCCCCGGCACCCGATCCCCCCGCCTCCGGCCGGGCCCCCTCACCTCGCGACACGCAGGAGCCCATCACGGGGCCGCGGGGCCGGGCCGCTGCGCCCGGGGTGCGTGGGGCCGCGGGGCGTTCATGTCTCCGCGGGCCCGGGGCTGAGCGCTGCGGAGCCAGAGGACGCGCGGGGCGGGGGACTCGGGCGCCCTCAGCTCGGCCTCAGCTCCAGCCCTGGTCGTCCCCGCTGCCGCCGCGCCCGGCTCGCCTCGCGCCGCCGCCTCCCGCGCCGCCGCCTCCCGCGCAGTGCCCGCCGCTGCCAGGGGAGGGCGACACCGCGGGGCGCGGCGGGCGGGGCCCGGGGGAGCGCAGCCGGGAGGCTTGGGCGCACCTGTGGCCGCAGCGCGCGGGAGGGCCATCTCTGTCCCTTCGGGGCTCCCGCACCTCCCGGGGTTGCCCGGGCTGAAGGTCAGGGAAGGGGACGGAGGGGGCGGGGAGACTCCTGGCATTTGAGGCACAAAGTAAACAGCATGAATTTAACCACAACAACGACGACTGGGCACGAAGGCTTGGGAGCGAGGAGGGGTGCGCGCAAGAACAACAGTTCCATTGGGCCTATTTTGCAGAGGATGAAAGTGAGGCTCGCAGAAGTTAGAGGCCTTGCCTGAGAGTCCTAAGTTGTGAGTTCAGCGACTTTTGACTGTCAGCGCCTCATTCAGAGCTACTGAAATTAACATATGCAAAATAATATATGCCCAGAGGTGGGGTAGAGAGAGTGCGGGTAGATAGTGCGCTGGTGGCCTGGCGGCGGGATGAAGGGTCTCCAGCGATGGTTGAAGAGGGGGGCAAGGCTGCCTCTCAGGGCTTGTCTAGGGCAGAGTAAACTGAGGCACGGGTTTTTTTTCCCAGCCCTGGACGGCCTCTGTAGTCATTCACACTCACTCGCACGTACCTACACACACACTCTCCCATGTGTACATACCCCTCATTCACACATTGATGGTCATACACACACATATATATGCACACTTGCATTTACATACACGCACACACACTCACATACCTACACATGAATACACGGTCTCCCATGTGTACATACCCACTCACGCCCACACAATGACAGTTATACACTCACATTGAAGCACGCTTGCATTTACACACACACACACACACACACACACACACATCCCAGCTCCTGAGGTGTGAAGATCCTTTAGCAAAATTTCCCATGCACACAGCACTCAGTGTCAGTGTCTGAGACCCTCACTCACACATAGCATCTCACTCTCTCCTTCATGCCCACCTGTGCATCAGGCAGGGCAGGCACTCTTGTGTCTGTTTTCCAGTTGAGGCAGCCAGGTTCACTGGTGGCAGCAGATAAATGTTTTGAAGAATGAATAAGGAGGGGCCAGGCGCGGTGGCCCACGCCTGTAATCCCAGCACTTTGGGAGGCCAAGGCAGGCAGATCACTTGAGGTCAGGAGTTCGAGACCAGCCTGGCCAACATGGTGAAACTCTGTCTCTACCAAAAATATAAAAAATTAGCTGGGTGTGGGCTTGGCACAGTAGTTCATGCCTGTAATCACAGCACTTTGGGAGGCCGAGGTGGGCGGATCACCTGACGTCAGGAGTTTGAGACCAGCCTAGCCAACATGGTGAAACCCCGTCTCTACTAAAAATACAAAAATTAGCCAGGCATGGTGGTCGTAGGCGCCTGTAATCCCAGCTACTCAGGAGGCTGAGGCAGGAGAATTGCTTGAACCCAGGGTACAGTGAGCCAAGACCATGCCACTGCACTCCAGCCTGGGCTACAAGAGAGAAACTCCGTCTCAAAAAAAAAAAAAAAAAAAAAAAAAGCTGGGTGTAGTGGCACAAGCCTGTAATCCCAGCTACTCGGGAGGCTGAGGCAGGAGAATTGCTTGAACCCGGGAAAGTGGAGGTTGCAGTGAGCCGAAATCGTGCCACTACACTCCAGCCTGGGCGGCAGAGTGAGACTCCATTTCAAAAAAAAAAAAAGAAAGAATGAATAAGGTTTGAGGCAGCAGCATGGGATAGGGCTGGAGGCCTCTCAAGGGGCAGGATCTGGGCCAGGGGGCACTGCCAGAGCAGCTGAGCCAGGGAGTGGGTGCTGACTTCTTTCTCCTTCTCTAAGCTAGGTGCTCTCTGCCTGGTAAAGTCCGGGTGGAGAGCGGTTCTGTGCCTGGCCCTGGTGTCAGCAGACCTGGGTGAATGAGGGCTTAGCTCACACAAGCTGTGTGACCTTGGGTAAGTTGCTTCGCCTCTCTGAGTCTCAGATTTTTCATCTGTTAACTTAGGGTAAAAATCTCACCTCATGGGATTGCTGTGAGGGCTGATGAAATTAATATATGCAAAATGACTGGCACGTAGTAGGTACTCAACTTAGGACTAAAAATAAATAATAGTCATAGTGAACACAAACAGGTATGATGTGTTATTACTCCACCACAGCTTCCCGACAGCCACAGGGAAGTCTGAGAACTTCCGTTCAACCAATGCATATAAAGCACCTACTGTGTGCCAGTGTGAACAAGACAAATGTGCCAATCCTTGAGTCAGCGCTGTATTCAGTCACAGTTGCTCAGAGCCCCCCTAACTGTACCCTCCAGGTCTGGCCTTGGAGAGGGTGGCTCAGAAAGGACAGCCTGCTATCACCTTGGATGCCGTGGTGCCAGGTGTGTGCCTGCCCTTGTGTGAAGAAGGAAAGGCGGATCTGCCTGTGCCAGGCTCTGGGGTCCCGTCCTGTGTGGCCTGGGCTTGGAAAGGCAGTGGTGTCCTTCTCTTCTTCCTGTCACGGAGTGACTGGATCTGGCTTGGAAGGAGGGCTCTGACTCACTATGACGCAGGATGCTCCGTCATGGCAGCTGATGCTCCCTGCTGGCAGCCTGACAGCTTTGGAGGTAGATGGGACAGGGAGAGGGACACTTGAGAAGAGGACAGGGCAGCTCACAGGGGAGAGGATGTCTGGTCATCCCACTGTGCCCCCTTTAGCCTAAGCCAGGGACAGAAGGGCAGGGCTAGGCAGTGGCCCCACCTAGGGTCCCTTGCTGACCCACTCAGAGATGTGGCTGGGCTGGAGATCTGGCTCTCCAGCCTCTGGTGTTCATGCTGGTCAGTTCCACATTGACTCAATCCTCACCTTGTACACATTGGCACTCAGAGAGGGGCAGGGGCTTGCCCAAGGTCACACAGCAAATCAGTGGTAGAGTGGGGACTAGAACCCAGGTCTCCTGCCTGTCAGCCCAGCCCTGGCACCAGCCTGAGACCAGGCCACGCAGGGCCGGTGGCTCTCCTTGCACGCTCACATTCACCTTGGAATTCTGCTGAAGTGGACGATGTCCAGACAGCTCTGAGCTGTGTGGTTGTCCTCCCCGGGGCCACACTGTCCTTTCCCAGTTCACCCCATAGCCCATCTGCCCTGTGACCTTCCACTGCCCGCCCCCAGGGCCCTCTTTGCCATGCCGCTGCTGGGCTAGAGGGGGTAGGAGAGAGTGTCCAGGCTGTGCCCTTCACACCTAGCAGCCCATTCTCTTGCCATGATTTCGGGGATCCAGGCAAAACCCCCACTCCGGTGGCCTTGCTCCGAGCATGCATCAGCCCTGAGTGCCTGGCCCTGATTGGCTGGGCACTGGAGCGTGAAGAGGAGCTGCTACAGGGTTTGATCAGAGAAAGATTAATCAAGGCCAACCATTACAGCGATGAATCAGACCAGGCCCTGCCCTGGCAGCCCTGGGGGTGGGGCGGGGACACTGCAGGAGCCACGTGCATAAATAGCGCAGGGTCAGGGTGGACAGTGCTGCATCTCCATGCCAGCCAAGTGTGTGACAGGAGAGTCACTTCTGCCAAGGGCTGTGGGGATGGCTTTCAGGCGATCGTGACCCTAGAAGCGGATTTTGAAGGTCGAGTGGGCAGTTGGTGGTAGAAGGCTCTGTGTGCACAAAGGTTTGGAGGCAGGGGGCCACAGCAGACTGGCATATATGACATCCAGGGACCAGTGGGAGAGGGTGGGGCTGGACCCCTTCCCCAGGCCCCAAACATCGCAAGAAGGGCAGAGCTTGAAAAGCAGAAAGAGAACAGCATCGGAAGCCAGTCAGATCTGGGTTTGAATCCTGTGCCAAAACCAACATGCAGTAGATCCATGCTCAATAAGTATTTGCTGAATGAATGCGAGAAAGTGAGACTTGCCCAAGGTCCCACATCTAGAACGTGGGACTGGTTCAATCAGCCAGGACTGATTCAACCTTTCATTCATCCAGCAATTGCTCACTGAGCACCTGCTGTGTGACAAGCGCAGTCTGTGCCAAGATTACGGCATGAATGAGACGGACAAGGGCCCCGCTCATTGGAGCTTATGGTTCTGGTGGGGGAGGCAGGTGTTAATTCAGTAATGACCCAGATACATTTAGAATCACGGCCCTGGAAGCGCTCAGAAAGGAGCCCTTGAGAATGAAGAAGAGGACTTCATCTGGTCCCAGGCATGAAAGGCACATCCAGAGAAATGACAGTGACAGAGCCCACAGCTGATGGATGGGTGGGATTTAGCTAGGCAGAGAGAGGGGAGGGCCTCCAAGGCAGAGGGGCTGGACAGAGAGGCTAGGCCATGGCCACGGGCCGGAGGTGGGAGGGAGGGACCAGGTCCTGGGAGGAGGATAGAGGTGGCAGCTCCTGCAGGGCCTCACAGTGGAATCTGGTCTTTGTCCAAAGCACATCTCTTGTTTCCTCATCTGTGAACCAAACCCCCCTCCATTCATTCTCGGTGAGATGGAGGTGCACATGAATTTCCAGGAGAATTCCCTGCTTTCTCTGGAGGTTTGGCCCTGCCTGGGGGGTTCCAGGGGCCAGGACTTGGGGCCTTTTGGTGGAGGCTGAGAAAGAAGGCCACAGGCTGACCTCAGAATGGGCCCACTTTCGGCTCCAGGCTCAGGACTGGGGGCTGCTGGCTGGAGTTGGGTGTCAGGTCATCTCCCTGCCTCACCCCCAGGCAACCAGCTGGACTAGGGAAAGAAAGAGAAGGGTAAGCTCTCAGTCTGATGGGGGAGACAGAGCCCTCAGGGAGCTCCAAGTCTGACAGAAGAGACACGGCCACTGTGCTGGGCATGGGGACACTGGGGTGAGACCAGCCCCCTCCCTGGGAGCTTTCAGCCTGATGGGTAAAGAGGTGTTCCGGGCTGGGCACGGTGGCTCATGCCTGTAATCCCAGCACTTTAGGAGGCCGAGGCGGGCGGATCACCTGAGGTCAGGAGTTCGAGACCAGCCTGGCCAACATGGCAAAACTCAGTCTCTACAAAAGATACAAAAAAAAAAAAAAAAAAAGCCAGCGTGGTGACATGCACCTGTAATCCCAGCTACTCTGGGGGCTGAGACAAGAGAATCGCTTGAACCCAGGAGGCGGAGGTTGCAGTGAGCCAAGATCACGCCACTGCACTCCAGCCTGGGTGACAGAGAGGGACTCTGTCTCAAAAAAAAAAAAAAAAGAAAAAAAAAGAGGCGCCCTGAGTTCATCTCTAAAATGCCCGGCCCTGTCCTGGCCCATGGTGGCTGCTTTGTGACAGGGTCCCTTCCTCAAGGTTCAGAGGGCTGGTACTCCAATTCCTAGATCTCAGGATCTCTGCAGGTAGAAGGAAGCCCCTCTGCTAGAACTGTTGCTTTTCCAGAGCTGTGAGTGTGAGGCAGCCGCTGGCCATCAGGAGGCAGCCTGAGACAGCATCATTCTCTGTTGCTTTCCTTTTCCTTCCTCCCGCGGTCTGCTGACCCAGAAAGTACCCTGCTGGTAACTCAGCCCCAGCCATGGCTCTGGGTGGTGCATGCTGCACCCTGCACAGAGGTGCCTGGCTGAGTGGGAGGGGACCAAAACCTGCCCGTGCTCTGGTCCCAAAGCCCTGAGCTCTACCGTTGTGTAGAGCTCTGTGTCTGCCCCAGGACAGGGAGGTTTTTTCCTAGCACAAAGGTGTCACTTCCTCTAAGCTGTGCACTCACAGGGTGCATCTACCCAGAGGGAAGGCCTTTTACAAATTTGCACAAAGTCTCTGTATAGCCTAGCCAGGCTCCTGAAGTCAGACAACACGTGGTCCTGACCCCCATTGTACAGATGCGGAGACTGAACCCCAGGAAAGGAACCAAGGCCAGTTAGGAGCACAGCTGGGACTGGAACACCACAGCCAGCAGGACCCGCTGCTCCAGTCTGGAGGAGTCAGGTGCTAGGTGTCACTTCTGGTGTCCTGGCCCCGCCTGGGGTTTCCCCGGGGCTAGGGCTTGGGGCCTTTCTGGGGAGCCTGAGAAAGTCACAGGCCATTCTCGGAATATGCCTACTCTCACTTCCAGGCTCCGACTGGAATTGGATGTTAGGTCAGAGCCCTCCCCAGGAAACCAGGCTGGACTAGGTGGGATAGGCCGAGACAGAAAGTTGAGCCCCTAGTCTGATGGGGGAGACAGAGCCCTTAGGGAATTCCAAGTCTGATGCAGGAGACACAGCCATGCTGCCAGGCCCTGTCCTGAGCACTGGGAACACGGTTGAATCCAGTCCCTGTGCCGGGGAAGCTCCTAGCCTGGTGAGTAAACAGGTGTTTACTCCCAGCCCCAGTGCGGCGAGAGCCCTGCTGACCAGGTCAAGCCATTAGTGGGAGCTTGAGGGGCAGTTTCAGGTGTCTGGGTTATTAACAGTGCCAATAATTGGCAGGGTGAGGTGGCTCATGCCTGTAATCCCAGCACTTTGGGAGGCTGAGGCGGGCGGATCACCTCAGGTTGGGAGTTCAAGACCAGCCTGACCAACATGGAGAAACCCCGTCTCTACTAAAAATACAAAATTAGCCGGGCATGGTGGCACATGCCTGTAGTCCCAGCTATTCGGCAGGCTGAGTCAGGAGAATCGCTTGAACTCGGGAGGCGAAGGTTGCGGTGAGCCGAGATCGCGGCATTGCACTCCAGCCTGGGCAACAAGAACGAAACTCCGTCTCAAAAAAAAAACAAACAAGATAAAACAAAACAAAACAAAACAAACTAAAGAAAAACAGTACCAATAATCATCATGGCAGCTGAGGCCTTTCTGCGTGTCAGGAGCTGTCTGGAGACCCTTACCCTCCTGTCCTGTTTCACCCTCCCAGTAACTCTAGGAGGGGGAGAAGGTGGTCCAAGCCATCATCATGCTGGGGCAGCCCTTAGACTCTTGGCAGTCCCCTCTATCTTGACCTTCGGGGCGATTCTGAGCCGGGAAACCCCTGGGGCCTGAGCATCTCCCCCATTCCTGCCTCTGGACATTTGCACAAGCTGCACACCCTGTCACAATCAGTCCATACCTCATACATCCTTCGAGTCCCACAGAGGTCTTGCCTGTTTCACTCTCTGTTCACACCTTTATTCATCAAATATTGATTGAAGCAGCACCTACAATGGGTTATAGCTGACAGTGAACAGCCATGCTTGGCCTCCAAGGCAGAGGGAACAGCTCAGGCCGCAGCCATGGTCTGGAGGTGATCCAGCTGTCCTGGAGATAAGAGCAGGGGCCAGCAAACTATGGCCCATTGGCTAGATATGGCCAACAGTCTGTTTTTGTAAGCAAGGTTTTGTTTTGTTTATTTATTTATTTATTTATTTATCTGAAACAGAGTCTCATTTTGTCACCCAGCCTGGAGCGCAGAGGCATAATCTCAGCTCAGTGCAACCCCTGCCTCCCTCGTTCAAGCAATTCTGCCTCGGCCTCCTGAGTAACTGGACTACAGGCATGTGCCACCAATCCCGGCTAATTTTTGTATTTTTAGTAGAGATGGGGGTTTCGCCATGTTGGCCAGGCTGGTCTTGGAACTCCTTACCTCAGGTGATCCGTCCACCTCAGCATCCCAAAGTGCTGGGATTGCAGGCATGAGCCACCGCCCCGGCCTAAACAAAGTTTTATTGAAACATATCTACACCCATTTGTTTACCTATTGTCTCTGGCTGCCTCACACTCCCCCGACAGAGTGGTGTAGACAGAGATGACAGGGCCCTCAAAGCTGAAAATAGGCTGGACCTGGTGGCTCACGCCTATAATCCCAGCACTTTGGGAGGTCAAAATGGGAGGATCACTTGAGCCCAGGAGTTCGAGACCAACCTGGGCAATATAGTGAGTACTTGTCTCTACAAAAAAAAAATTTTTTTAATTAGCCACACATGGTGGCATGCGCCTGTAGTCCCAGCTACTCTGGAGGCGGAAGTGGGAGTATCACTAGAACCCAGAAGGTTGAGGCTGCAGTGAGCTCTGATGCTTAGAGTGTGGCAAAGGAGACAACATTAACAAGTCCCTGGAATAAATAATAAGTTGACAAATCCGAAGTGCCAGGAGGGGCACAACAGGGGGCAGGAACTGACGCTCAGGGTCACACTGCTTGACCATTTATTTTCACCTTTGGTCCCCCACCAGGTCAGCCAGGGCAGGGTGGGCTAGCAGACAGCATGCTGGCCCCTCTGAAAGCAAAGCTTTGGGTGCGGGCCTCCTCCTGGGTCGGTGTTTATGCCAGGCAGGGGTGAGGGTCCCGCCCAAATCTGCAGTAGGGGCCAATGTTCTGATTGCCACCTCACCTGGCCTCATCTGGCCTCACCTGGCCTCGTGGCCTTCACAGCGGTTCAGGAGCACTTCCCCGTCAGTCATTCCCTGGGAGGAAGGCAGGAGCAGGAAGTACAACTGGACAATACAGGCTCCTTATGTTCGATGACTTGGCCAAGGCCTTACTCCTTGCCTCTGTAGACAGAGATCTTGATGTCGTGGGAAAGCCCTGGATGGCATTTAGGACACCAGGGTTCTAGCCCAGGACTCATCCGGGCAAGTCTGTTCCCCTCTGAGCCTCAGTATGTTCATCTGTACCCTAGAGGGCTGGATGAATGGACCTGTAAGTTCTTTTCTGCAGCCGCCAGCAGCACGCTGGGGCTCGTCCCATCACTCTCCAGGCTTTGGTTCTTCTCTGTAAAATGGGGAGATGAATACTGGGCCCTCCCACACTTCTGAGGTGGGTCCCAGGCCAGAGAGATCACAGATGGGAAAGTGCTTTGAGCTCAGTGGGAGAAAGGAGCTCTATAAACCCAGGGGTTTATTAGATGATCCAGGATCAAGGAGGGCTGGTGGCCTGGAGGCCTTGGGTCAGTGTCTGGTCTGACCAGCAGAGGGCATTCTGGGGAAGCTGGGGCTGGTTCTAGGACTGGAATCCACTTTGTTCCTCTGAGAACACATGCTGAGGCCCTACTGTGTACCACGTCTGCTCTGCTGGGCATGGGGACGTGGCCATGAATGAATGGGACCCAAGGGGGTGGGGTGGGGTCATGGAGCAACCAGGCCTAATGCAGAGTGAGATGGGAGCTATGGTGGGGGCTAGGCAGGGATGGTGCCCGGGGCACCTCTGCCACCATAGCTCCCATCTCTCCTTAGTTGGGAGAGCCCAGGTCAGAGGTCTAGGCTGGAGAGCCAGAGGGGCAACCTGGAGAAGCAAGTGTGTGGGCTCTGGGGCCAGGCTGCCTGGGTTTGAATAGGGCTCTGCCACCTATGGTCAATTTCGTCCCCTCTCTGGGCCTCAGCTTCCTCACCTGCAAAGCAAGGATAAGAAGAGTACTCACCTCCCAGAGCTGCTGTGAGGACTGAGCAGCTAATCTTGGGTAACACCTTTTAGAACAGAGCGTGGCCCATGCAAACTCTTGAAATGGCATGGTTATGGCCTGGTGACAGTGGTTTGGATGTTGCCGCCAGGGGCTTGTGCCCACCCTGGGGGAGACTGATGAGGACAAAGCTGAGGATGGAGCTGCCTGGAGAAGAAAGAGCGAGAGGCACAGCCTGGGAGATCTGGGGAAGGAAACACGACTTCGGGGGGAGGGTGCAGTGAGGGGACAGAGGGAGTTTGAAGGAGGAGAGGGTAGCCAAGCACCCAGCGCAACCCCAAAATAAGCCCTCCTGCTGACCCACCCCCTGCCAGCCCCTTCCTCAGCTTTCACTGAGTATATCACTGGGCCTCCCTGAACCTCAGTCTCCTCCTCTGTAAAATAGGAAAATAGCACCCGTGTCACTGGGCTTCAAATATTCCCTAAGACGACATGGCCCTGGGGGGACTCTAAATGCCCCCCTCCCACATAATCTTCTGTTGGAACCCCCTTGGCCCCAGGAGGGGCTGGGGCTGGCTCCGTCTCCACAACCATCCAGGCCTTTTGTTTAGAGAACCAGTCTAAGAGGAAAACCCCAAAAACAAACACAGCCCAGCTGGTGTCCCCTGCCCAGCCCTGCCCAGCCCTGCCCAGCCCTGCCCAGCCCACTCCTGCCCTTCCCACTCCGAGAAGCGGGTGGGCGGAGGGGGTGGAGAAACTCACATTGTGGGAAAGTGTTTTTCCCAGCAGAGGTATGGAGGGGGCACAAGTCCAGGTCAGGGTGGTGCCAGCTGAGGGGTGGGCCCCAGGCCTCACCTGCCTTCGAGATGTTCCTTCCCAGGGGAAGAGCAGTGGGCAGAAGCCCCCCAGCAAGCTCACTGAATGTGCGGATTCTACAGTCCTGCCACCCCCACTCCTTGCCACCGGGTCCTGGTTCCCTGAGTTGGTAGGAACTTTGAGCTCCCTGCCGGGATGGGAGATAAGGGACTGATGTAGGAGGTCCCCAAATGGGGCTTTTTTCCCTTCTTGTAAAAAAATTCCGGCCGGGAGTGGTGGCTCATGCCTGTAATCCCAGCACTTTGGGAGGCTGAGGCAGGCAGATCACTTGAGCCTAGGAGTTTGAGACCAGCCTGGCCAACATGATAAAACTCCGTCTCCACAAAAATACAAAAATTAGCAGGGCCTGATGGCGCACACCTGTAGTCCCAGCTACTCGGGAGGCAGGAGAATCTCTTGAACCCAGGAGGCAGAGGTTGCAGTGAGCCAAGATCACACCACTGCACTCCAGCCTGGGCGACAGAGCAAGACTCTGTCTCAAAAAAAAAAATTCTTCCCCAACTTTCCACTTTTTTAAAAGACAGGTCTTACTTTGTCTCCCAGTCTAGAGTCCAGTGGCACAATCATAGCTCACTGCAGGCCCGAACTCCTGGCCCCAGCAATCCTCCTGCCTCAGCCTCCCAAGTAGCTGGGACTACAGGCACCCGCCGCCACACCCGGCTCTCTGAACTGGGCCTTAAGACCTGCTGGGAAGGGCAGAAGCCAGGTGGGGAACGGTGAGAGGAAACAGGCTCCAGGACACGCTTTGTCAGGAAAGGGGAACTTCCACGGACTTAGAGGCTAAAGAGGAGGCAACAGTGGAAATTAGAAAGCCAGATGTGCGGGAGAGAAGGGGATGGGTGGGAGACACAGAGGGCGAGCGAGACAATTAGAAATAAACATTCCTGGCCAGGCGCGGTGGCTCACGCCTGTAATCCCAGCACTTTGGGAGGCCGAGGAGGGTGGATCACCTGAGGTCAGGAGTTCGAGACCAGCCTGGCCAATGTGGTGAAACCCCATCTCTACTAAGAATACAATAATTAGGCTGCGCACGGTGGCTCATGTCTATAATCCCAGCCCTCTGGGAGGCCAAGGCAGGTGGATCACCTGAGGTCAGGAGTTTGAGACCAGCCTGACAAACATGGAGAAACCCTGTCTCTACTAAAAATACAACATTAGCCGGGCATGGTGGCACATGCCTGTAGTCCCAGCTACTTGGGAGGCTGAGGCAGGAGAATCGCTTGAACCTGGGAGGTGGAGGTTGCGATGAGCCGAGATCGTGTCATGGCACTCCAGCCTGGGCAACAAGAGCAAAACTCCATCTAAAAAAAAAAGAAAAAGAAAATTAGACAGGTGTGGTGGTGCAGGCCTGTAATCCCAGCTACGCGGGAGGCTGAGGGAGGACAATTGCTTGAACCTGGGAGGTGGAGGTTGCAGTGGGCCAAGATGGTGCCATTGCATTCCAGCCTGGATAGCAAGAGTGAAAGTCCGTCTCAGAAAAAAAAAGAAAAGAAAAAAGAAATAAACATTCATATGATTCTGTACCTGCTGGGTGAGGCTCCTCATGAACATTGTCCCTTTTCGTCCTCACGACCAGCTGAGGAAGTGGGATTATTGAGAGGATGGTTGTGCAGATAAGGAAACTGAGGCTCTAAGAGGCAAGTGCTAGGATTCCAAATTCCATCGCCTGAGAGGGCATCCAGAGCACAGGTCTCCATAGCTCGAGGTGGAGATAGGGGGGGAGGAGGAGAGCGTGGGTCAGCTGGGCTGGGGCTGGTCCCTCTGTGGACCCCGGGCTTCAGGGTTGAATTGCTGCTGACACTTCCAGGGCCTGGCTGGGCCAGGATGGAGGTCAGGGCTGAGCGAAGGCAAGGTCAAGCCTTCTGATCCTGGAGGGCTGGGGGTTGTGGGCTTCAGGCGTGTTTGCCAGGCCTCGGACTGAGGAGGGGAGAGATGTGGCTCTGGGGACAGTAGTCACTTCCTCTTCCCTTCAAGGGAGCCTCCCAGGCCCTGCCAAGGAAGGACTGCTCCTCCCCATGTCCCTGGTTCTCACCAGAAACCTCAGCAGTGCTCTTAGGAAGTCCCGCTTTGGGGACCCACTTTTCTGGGGACACACCATGGCACTGTCAGGTGGAGAGTCTGGGCTGTGCCTTTTTTTTTTTTTTTTTTTTGAGATGGAGTCTCTCTCTGTCACCCAGGCTGGAGTGTAGTGGCACAGTCTCAGCTCACTGCAAACTCCACCTCCAGGGTTCAAGCAGTTCTGCCTCAGCCTCCCAAGTAGCTGGGACTACAGGAGTGTGCTACCATGCCTGGAGAATTTTTGTATTTTTAGTGGAGATGGGGTTTCACCATGTTGGTCAGGCTGATCTCGAACTCCTGACCTCAAGTGATCCACCAAACTTGGCTTCCCAATGTACTGGGATTAGAGGCATGAGCCACGCCCGGCCACTTTTTTTTTTTTTTTTTAATAGAGACAGGGTCTTACTATAGTGCCCAGGCTGAACTACCGGACTCCAGCCATTCTCCCACCTTAGCTTCCCAAAGTGTGCTGGGATTACAGGTGCGAGCCACCACGCCTGGCCTTGCTTTTTTTTTTTTGGCTTGACCTCAGCTCACTGCAGCCTTAACCTCCCATGCTCAAACAAGCCTTCTACCTCAGCCTCCTGAGTAGTAATGCCACCACGCCCGGCTAATTTTTTAAGGTTTTTGTAGAGATGGGGCTCGCTATATTGCCCAGGCTGGTCTTGAACTCCTGAGCTCAAGCGGTCCTCCCACCTTAACTTCCCAAAGTACTGGGATTACAAGCCTAAGTGATTGTGCCTGGCACCTTGCTCTTTTTTTTTTTTTTCCTTAAGCAACAAGAACCTGTTTTATTTTTTCCAAATACAAATACAGAAGTTTGCATGTTCTGCAAATATTGCTTCAAAGCAACATTTCTATTTAGGGTGCCTTCTGTTCGAATAGCACGTGGACGTAGAAATGTATCCACAGTGCAATGTTGGCTCACCCAGGACCCACACTGCATACACTTACCGCTTAAAGAAACAAAATGGGAGGCCGGGCACAGTGGCTTATGCCTGTAATCCCAGCACTTTGGGAGGTCGAGGTGGGTGGGTCACCTGAGATCAGGAGTTCGAGACCAGCCTGGGCAACGTGGTAAAACCCCATCTCTATTAAAAATACAAAATTAGCCAGGCATGGTGGCGCATGCCTGTAATCCCAGCTACTGAGGAGGCTGAGGCAGGGAGAATCGCTTGAACCCGGGAGGCGGAGGTTGTAGTGAGCCAAGATCGCGCCACTGCGCTCCAGCCCGGGCAAAAAGAGCAAAACTCAGTCTCAAAAAAAAAAAAAAAGAGAAACAAAATGGGCCAGGTACAGTGGCTCACACCTGTAATCCCAGCACTTTGGGAGACCGAGGTGGGTGGGTCACCTGAGGCCAGGAGTTTGAGACCAGCCTGGCCAACGTAGTGAAACCCTGTCTCTACGAAAAATACAAAAAAAAAACTAGCCAGGCCTGGTGTCCGGTGCCAGTAATCCCAGCTACTCAGGAGGCTGAGGCAGGAGAATCACTTGAACCTGGGAAGTAGAGGCTGCAGTGAGCTGAGATCGTGCCACTGCACTCCAGCCTGGGCAACAAGAATGAGACTCCATCTCAAAAGAAAAAAAAAAAAAGAAACAAAATAATCAGTCAAACCAGAATTGTTTTTGTCGAGGTAGTTTTTTATAGGTGGATAGTTTCCTCTAAAGACAAAAGAGGTTGTGCACGTATTTCTAAATGGTAACAATAATATTTGCAAATAACAGTTTTCCAGTGCTCCAACTTGGAGTTAATTCAGCTTGACCCAGGACTTGGGAATGGAGCCCATCAACATGGCTTTAAATTGGGGAGGCACAATGAGGTCATGAGAACTCGGGGAGTCCTCTCTGCCTAAGGCTGCTCGTTGATATGTCCTGGGGCGGTGTCACTGTGGGGAGGGTAGCCCCCCTCCCCACCATTGAGAGGCCCTGGGTCCCAGGCTTTAGATGGAAGAGAACTAAGAGGTTGTTGGGGCTGAGGGCAGAAGCAGGAGGGTGGGGAGGCAGGAAAGAACCCTGTAGGGCCACTGACTCTCAGCCTCTGAACCTCCCTAGACCCTCTTCCTCCTCCCTGTGCCTCCCCACACAGTCTCTCTCCCCACAGCTCCCAAACCTTCTCCTTCCTGCCAGCCAGCTGGGGCAGGCAGACCAGGACCACCTTGGTCCAGGTGCCCCCTGATCTAATTTGTACTCTCTAACACTTCCTCCCATTTCCCCACCCCAGCCCGGGCTGGGCACCTCCTGGGAGGAAGAGGGGGAGGTAGGGCAGGGGTGGGGACAGGGAGAGCAGATTCCTAAACAGGAGACAGGAAGAAGCTCTGAGATGTTGGACAGAAAAAGGAGGTTCGGCTGTGGCCAAATGAATTAACCTCACTCTGTCCCAGCCCCGCAGGCTGGCGGTGAGGACATGGGGATTGTGGGCCTGGCGTGGGCTTGGTGCTCAGGGAAAGATGGCTGTTACTACTGGAGAGTGGCCTCCCATGACCTCACCTCACCTCCTCACTTCTCAGTAGGGAAACCAAGGCTCAGAGAGGGCGTGGGCCCAGTCCTGGGTCACACAGCGCTCACAGCCCGCTGGGCTGGCGCCTCCCCGGGGTGGGTCCCTTGGGGCGGGCTCCATTGTGCTCTCCCCAGCAGGAAACCGCTGTGCTCAGCAGCCTGGGCAGTAGGAGAAGAGGAACGAGTTTGGCTACGTGACCGGCAGGCCCTGGAGGCTGAGCCAGGCCCAGCCGGGAAAACAACCTGCTGGAGGCCGCCTGGGCAGGGCCAGGAGGGTGGGCACCAGGGTGGAGACCTCACTGCCCGGAGAGGGGGAAGTGGGCCAAGCTGCGGGCTTCCCCTGGGACAGAGTTGGGAGGAGTCCTTGGGGGCCTGTGCCCCGAACCTGCCTGTGAGGGGTAGCTGGGCTCGTTACTTCCCTGATACGCATGGCCCCAGGGAGCAGCAGGTGGGCAGGCGGGCAGCGGGGCCAATGGGCACACACAGCACTGAGGGTGATTTGCACAGAATGCCACCCACTCTTCACCTCTGATTTATGAGGATTCGAGAAGCCAACAGGGCAGGAGGAGGGTTCAGCCTTACCCATGGGCCACTTGGCTCCCAGGGGCCCAGTGCCTGCAGGGGCAAGACCCAGGGGAAAGGGGCAGGGCCTCTGCTGAGCTTCCCCACCGTGGGACTTGGAGCATGGGACTTGAGGCCCCTCTTGGGGCCTCAGTTCCCCTCAGTGATTCATGCAACCGTTGCCTCCCTCACCTCCACACACAGGGCTGACTCAGCGCCTGGACACTGGCTGTCAGGAGAAGGCCCCGCAGGCCCACGTATTCACCGCTTGGCCAGTTTCCGCAGGGCAGGCACTGAATGCCAGAGCCACTAGTCAGGACTTCATCAGGAAGCAAAGGGGAGCTGCTGAAGGATTCAGCACTGGGGCGGGAGGTGATCAGATGAGAGTGCAGGAAGGGGCCAGGCTGGAGGCTAGAGGGAGATGGGTAGAGTCCAGGTGAAAGGAGGAGGCCACAGCTTGGACCTCAGTGAAATGATAGAAGAGGGGTGAGAGAATAAGGTTTAATGGATGCCTGTGAAAGATGGCGGGGGAAAGAAAAAGAAAGAAATTGAAGGCCGGACACAGTGGCTCACACCTGTCATCCCAGCACTTTGGGAGGCCAAGGCACAAGACTCGCTTGAACCCAGGAGGTGGAGGCTGCAGTAAGCGGAGATCGTACCACTGCACTCCAGCCTGGGTGACAAAGCAAGACTCTGTCTCAAAAAATAAAAAAGAAAGGGAAGGGGAGGGGAAGGGAGGGGGAGGGGGTGGTGGCTCCCAGCATGTTGGGAAGCTGAGGCACAAGAATCTCTTGAATCCAGGAGGCAGAGGTTGCAGTGAGCCAAGATCGCGCCACTGCACTCCAGCCTGGGTAACAAAGCAAGACTCTGTCAAAGAAAGAAAGAAGGAAAGAAGGAAAGAAAGAAAGGAAGGAGGAAGGAAGGAAGAAAGGAAGGAAGGAAGGGAGGAGGGAGGGAGGGAGGGAGGGAGGTTGGAGGTGCAGGCACTGGGGTCAGGCAGCCGGTCCTCTTCCTGGTGGCGTGGCCCACTGTGTACCTGATGGTGTGTGAAGTCCATCCCTCTTGTCTTTTGAACATGACAAAAGTAAGGTTGGAACTGAGGCAGAACAAAGAAAGCCTCCTGTCTCTCTCTCTGGACACCATAGCACCAAACACCCTGGGCCACAGATGCCCAGAACCCAGAAACAGATGCAAGGAAGCAGGAACGGGGACCTGCTTGCCAGTGCTCTCACATCCTTGTTAGGGGAGACCAACTCTGCAGCTGTGACACATTGCTTCAAGAAATGAAACTCTGGAAGGTGACCAGGAGAGAACACCCTGCCTAGATTACAAGAACCCCCTGAGCCAGAGCCAGTGCAAGCCCAAGCTGAGCCGTCAGCCTCTCCTGCATGCCACAATCTGAGACCCTGCCTCACTTGCCTGCTCTCTGGGAGAGGAGAGGGACCCATAGGATGGACATCTCCTGCCCTACCCAGTGTCTCCTTTGGACTCTAAGCCCCAATCTCCTTATCTGTAAAATGGGCCTATAATGGTGCCTGCCTCAGAAGAAGAAGCCAAGGGCACTGTGTACAAGGGTGTGTGGCACATATGAAGTGCCCAGTACACTGTGCATGGCATATATGATGTGCCTGGTATACTGTGCATGGCGCATACGAAGTGCCTGGTACACTGTGAGTGGCACATATGATGTGCCTGGTACACTGTGAGTGGCACATACGAAGTGCCTGGTACACAGTTTGGTCTCACCCAGGCCCTGAGAGTCAAATACATGCTGCCCATCATACAGAAGAGGAAAACTGAGGCTCAGAGAAGTTAAAGGAACTGGCTCATGATCTCCCTACAATTCTAACTGTGCAACTCCTAGGCCTGGGTTCCCTTGGCTGGCAACGTGGAGGGAAATGGGTGTGGGTAGGTGGGTGCAGGCTCCACATGCTCTTCACTTGGCAAGAGGGAGAGGGGACCTACCCCCTTCCTCCATCTGTCCTGGCCTCTATTCCACCTCCCAACCCCACCAAAGGCAGGTCCTGCAAGGAAGCATCCCTTTCTGACTCCAGAACTCTTCCGTGGGCTGAAATGACTCTCTTGGGTCTAACCTGTGTCCTTCCTACTTTGGGTACAGACTGCTTCCTCTCCATCTGCCTGCTGGGCTGGCAGATGGCAGCCACCTCTATCAAGACCCCCAATGCTTCACTGATGTGGAAAAGAGGGGTCACCAACCCCTCTTGCAGGGCATCGTCCTTTCTGGGCCAAGGGTGCCCTAAATCTCTGCCAGCCTCCCCTGCAAAAGGAATTGCAGCTCCTCACACTCCAGGGCTGCTGTGGGCACGTGAGGGAAATCAGACAGAGAGGAAATCAGACATCGGGTTCTAAGCAAAGACCTGCAGTCGTCCTCTTCTGGTCACCCCTTCAGTCTCGTGCCCTGTCCCAGCGGAGCCAGAACCTTGAATGCCGACTGGGCCAGGCAGGAACAGCCAGCCTCTCCTGGCACACCTGGCCAGGTGAGCAGGTGATGAAGCCAAGAGCCAGCTCATCACTTGGGTGTAAACAACTGCCCAGTGGGAGGTTGGCAGCCACCTCCTCTGCTCTATCCCCAGTCCCTGCCCTGTGAGCCCCGCCTACCCAGAGAAAGAGGGTGTCCCAACTTGTTGGAGGAGTTTCCATCCCATATCGGTGCCTGGTGCCTGTACTGGGTGTGTGTGGAGGACTCTGATGGGGGCCCACAAGGGATCTTTGTCCTCCAGACCTGTACCCCTCACTGTCCGGGAGGTGCCCAGCTCTTTGGAATGCCAAGGCCCCTGTCTCACCCACCCACCCCAGATGGCTTTGCCATTCCCTCCCAGGTCCCTTGCCAGCACAACAGAGCAAGGGCCATCTGGGAACTAGGTCGTGCCTTAAGTGGAGGGAGCTTGGCTCTCTCTACCCACCAGCTGAGAGCTGTGTCCCTTGGAAGAAGGCGTGCAGTTCCAGGTTTCCAGAAGGAGGACGAAAACAGACCTCCACTGAGCACTTGGCCCCGATGCCCTGCATTTGACAGATGTTGCCTGGAAGACAGATACTGCCACCCTCACTTTAAAGATGGAGAAACTGAGGCAAGACCACCAATTCCATGAAGGCTGGGACCTTCTCTGCCTTGTTTGCTCCCGGCACACAGCAAGATCTCAAGGTGTACTTGTGGAAGGGAGGAATGGGGTTCAGAGAGGGCAAGTGACCTGGCCAAGGTCACACAGCCAGAAAGGAGCTCAACTGGGGATAATTCAGGCCGGTTTGAACCCTAAACTCAGGCTGCTTCTGAGACCCACCCACCGAGGTGGAGGCATCACACCTGCCCACATGAACGTGCACCCACCCCGCTGTCAGAGTCCTGCTCACACACATATACACATCTACACCTGTGTGGGTCCACCCAGGCACACAGCCCCCACCCACACCACTCAAGCCCACGCAAAGGGCCCTCCCACCATCACCTCCCAGTCACCCTCTTAGACACCCCTCCCTTTCCTGAGGTGTGCGTCTTCCTTCGTATCAATGAGCAGTAAATCCAGCTTTGTCCAGGTGTGTTTCTGGTGGTCTTTGGAAGTCTGTGGGTACACAGACTTCCTTCTGTGCTGTTCTCACACCCTCCTTGTCACCACCCCCTCCTCCACACCTGAGAGGCAGGATGGTACATGCCCTCTTCCACCCCCACAGCCCTGGTGCCTTCTCTGCCTCTCCAGGCCTAGCAGCTGCACTGGCACCACCGCTGCTCCAGAGAAGGCTAGAGACTCACAGAACGTCACTTCTGGAAGGGCATCCCCCCAGCATATGGAGGGTCAGTCTCAAGCCCAAAGAATGCAGCACCCTGCCTGCGGAGGTGGAGCTGACACCTGGGCAGCACTGGGGGAGCAAGGGGCTGGGCTGCCTGCAAGGTGATCCCACGGTGCAGGACCGGCTCCCTACTGTGTCACGTGGTCCAGCCTCCGGAGCAGCTGAAAGTGTAGACCGGAGAGGGAGGCCCAAACCCCAGGATCTTCTCCTCCTCCTGCTTTGTGCACTCCCAGATCTGCCTGGGGACCAGCTGGGGTCTCAGCTCCCTGGGCTGTGGGGCAGGGGCCTTGTTCTCCAGAGCGGGCTGAACCTGGAATGGGCCCTGGTTCTCTACTAATAAAGGGCCCACTAGGCAGAGGTGGTTAAGGAGGCCCAGAGGACCCCTAGGAGGTCCAGGTGTCATGTACTGGACTCTGTGCCTGAGCCTGTACACTGAGTTTTCCATTTGACCTCACGGCAACCCTGGGAGTAAGGCATTAATTTGTTTTACGTACCAGCAATAGTCTTATTTTCTTTCTTTTTTCTGTTTTTTGTTTGTTTTGTTTGATTTTTGTTTTGTGTGTGTGCGTGTGTGTGTTTTGTTTTGTTTTGTTTGAGATAAGGTCTCACTCTGTGGCCCGGGCTGGAGGGCAGTGGCACGATCGCAGCTCCCTACAGCCTTGACCTCCTAGGCTTAGGCAATCCTCCCACCTTAGCCTCCTGAGTAGCTGGGACCACAGGCATGCGCCATCACGCCTGGCTAATTTTTTTTATTTTTATTTTTGTAGAGACAGGGTCTTGCTTTATTGTCCAGGCTGGAATAGTCTCATTTTCTAGAGGGATGAACTGAGTCCCAGGGAGTTAAGGCACTGGCCCAAGGTCCCCAAAACCTGGCATACAGTGGCTGTTCACTAAGTATTTCTTCAGAGAATGAAGTTGCAAAGGGGAAAGCGACTTGCAAAGTGACCAAAAGCGTGAGCAGTCAAGATTAGGATCCATATGATGCCAAAGGCTCTTCAGCTTCCCGAACTCGGCAGAGCCTCCTCTGCAGCCTGAGGGCTCACAAATGACACATGGCTGACATTTGTCCCGCATGAGCACCCTGTGCGATGCGGCCAGCTTTCCAGGGCTCCATGCTGTTCGCTTTCAAATGAAGAAAGAAGGAAGCAGCCCCTGACAACCTGGAGCTGCCTGGCCCTCCCAGCTAGCCCTTGGTGTGATCCTGTTAGAGAGAATCCATTTCACACATCACCAGCATTACACAAGGCCACCTATGAGCGTGAGGATCAAGACAAAAAACAAGACCACTTCACAATTCTATCCGAACATAGACAAAAAGAAAAAAAGGTGACCCAAATCACAAAAATGATCAAACGTCCCTCTCTCCTGGCTAAACAAATGACAATGGCTTCTTTGCCTATTATAGCTTTGGTTTCAGTTCACTCCTCTCACTCTGCAGATAAAAATTCCTAAGATCTCCAATCACAGAATGACCTCCCCCTTCGTGACAGCATACAATTCAGAGCAAACTCCACTTCCCTGAACCCTCCTCAAAAGCATCCAACACAAGCCCGAATCCTCTAAGTCCTTCCTGCACCCTCTTAGACACCCCTAGCTTTCCTGAGGTGTGTGTCTTCCTTCGTATCAATGAGCAGTAAACTCAGCTTTGTCCAGGTGTGTTTCTGGTGGTCTTTGGCTAGAAGGCATTAACAAGGTCTTAGAACAACTGAACGAGACGTGTTTTGTTCAGCCCATTTTGTTGATGCCTCTGGAGCCAGGGGCCAGGAAAATGTCAGCCTCCAGTGAAGCATGACAAGGTGAGAAAGGACCTTGTCATCTCCAGCTGTTCCCAGGAGGCCGCATTTCCAGGTTGTTGGGTGGAGAAGGTTAACTCCTTGCTGGCCCTGCAGCTCCATTCACCACAGCCCAAATGTAAGCCTTGACACAGCCACCACCACCACCACCACCACCACCGTCACCACCACCACCACCGTCACCACCGTCACCACCACCACCGTCACCACCGTCACCACCACCGTCACCGCCACTGTCACCACCACCGTCACCACTGTCACC
Source organism: Gorilla gorilla gorilla (assembly GCF_029281585.2). Lineage (NCBI taxonomy): Eukaryota > Metazoa > Chordata > Mammalia > Primates > Hominidae > Gorilla > Gorilla gorilla. The sequence continues at coordinate 224,093,484 of NC_073224.2, read as the reverse complement.
ACCGTCACCACTGTCACCACCGTCACCACTGTCACCACCGTCACCACCACCACCGTCACCACCGTCACCACCACCACCGTCACCACTGTCACCACCGTCACCACCGTCACCACCACCACCGTCACCACCATCACCACCGTCACCACCACCACCGTCACCATCACCACCGTCACCACCACCACCACCATCACCACGACCACCATCATCACCACCATCAAGCGTCTGTGTGGAGAGGATGGCAGAAGGTGGCAAGCACTGGGCCAGGAGTCACGAGATCCTGGTTCAGTCTTGCCTTTGCCTCTCAGTTGTCATGTGACCGAGCCTCAGTTTATCCATCTGGACAATGGGGTGGGGTGGAGGCGAGTGGGATAACTGATTGAAGGGAACCCTTCTCCAATTGAAACTACTCGCTCAACTCCCTACTATTGGCCAGGTGCAGTGGCACATGCCTGTAATCTCAGCACTTTGGAAGGCTGAGGCGGGAGGATCATCTGAGGTCAGGAGTTCGAGACCAGCCTGGCCAATATGGTGAAACACCGTCTCTATTAAAATACAAAAAATAGCAGGGCATGGTGGCATGTGCCTGTAATCCCAGCTACTTGGGAGGCTGAGGCAGGAGAATCACTTGAACCTGGGAGGCAGAGGTTGCAGTGAGCCGAGATCACGCCACTGCACTCCAGCCTGGGTGACAGAGTGAGACTCAGTCTCAAACAAACAAACAAAAACCTCCCTTCTATCAAACTTTGAGTGGTCAAGACAGGAATCTTCTAGTCTCCTCTATCAAGCCGTGGTTCCCTGAGGGTTAACCCAGCCTTTTCCCTCCAGGTTTGATGTTGGGGTGACCTGAAGAGCAGGTGAGGTCCAGGGATCCCATGTGTCCCCAGTCACTACACTGTTGGCCGCATAGGAAGAAGTGTTGCTTGTGGCCATTTCCAAGGGTTCAAGGTCAGGGCTCCATGCCCTTCCATTCCCATCCCTCCTCGTTCCCTGGATCAGGGACCACATCCAAGTCAAACAGGATGGCCAGGACAGAGCCGGAGGTGCCACAGGAAGGTCCCGTCCCGGCAGAGCCTCAGGGCTTATAAGGAGGACGCTGGCAGGCAGTTGAGGAAGACAGTCTCTGTACCTCCATTCAGCCCTAAATCCCACCTCTCTTGCGCCGAGGGGATGTGGCATCCTCCATTCTGCCCCGGGCAGAAAGAGAGGTGGCAGAAGCTGAGGACTGAAGTGTGCGCCAAGGGCAGTGACCTTTCCAAAAAGGGATCATTTCACATGGAAGATCCAGGGAGTTTGCTTTCCCTCAAGTGTGGGGTCCTCCAGGCTTCCAGCCCCATCTTTTGGAGGGGAAGAGGGAAAAGGGGAATTCATGCTGGGTGCGGTGGCTCATGCCTATAATCCCAGCACTTTGGGAGGCCGAGGCGGGAAGATGACTTGAGGTCAGGAGTTCGAGATGAGCGTGGCCGACATGGTGAAACCTCGTCTCTACTAAAAATACAAAAATTAGCCGGGCATGGTGTCGGGCGCCTGTAGTCCCAGCTGCTCAGGAGGCTGAGGCAGGAGAATCGCTTGAACCCGGGAGATGGAGGTTGCGGTGAGCCGAGATCGCGCCACTGCACTCCAGCCTGGGCAACAGAGCGAGACTCCATCACAAACAAACAAACAAAACAAACAAACAAACAAACAAAAAGACCGAAAAAGGGAATTCATAAAGCCCGACAAGGGTGCTGAACCCACCTCCTGCTTCACCCATCAGTTCCCTCCTCCCTCACACTCCACTCTGATTCACTGCTATGCACCTTCACAGATGTCCTTCACTCTGCTTGGAACGTCCTTTGCTCCCACATTCCTGTTTGCCTGATAATTGCTACACATCCTTCAAGCCTCAGCTTATATATTACCTCCTCCACGAAGCCTCTCCTGGTTGGACTTCCTTGCAATACACCCCATGGCTCTATTTCTCCCTCCCAAACTTGATCACACTGGGTTGTTGCCTACTGTCATTCCCCTCCTCAAGGGTAAGAACCAGCCTCTGTCCTGTTCACAGCTGAATCCTCAGTGCCTGGGATGGGCCTGGTGTATGTGGGTGCCACATAAATGTTGGATGATGAGTGACCACAGTGATGGAGATGTACACCCTAGGGACCAGAGTTGAGAGCAAGGGACCTTGACTTAGGGTGGCTTCTGGTGGCAAAGGTCTGTGCAGAGCTTCGAGATCAGGAGATAGGTAGAGAGAGAGTTCATCCTGGGCTAGGCACAGCCTGATGCCTGTGGGAAATTACAACTTTGCAGGGGCTTCTGCTTTGAGTCATGATGGGATCTGTAATTTGAACCAACACTCCTTCTGAGGACAACTAAATTCCCTTGATCCAATTTCTTAAAAATCATCTTCCAGCTGGGCTCACTGGCTCACACCTGTAATGCCAACATTTTAGGAAGCTGAGGCAGGAGGATCGTTTGAGGCCAGGAGTTCAAGACCAGCCTGGGCAACACAGTGAGAACCCCATCTCTACAAAAAGAAGTTTTTGTGTGTGTGTGTGTGCTTTTTTTTTTCTTTTTTTTTTGGTGGTTGTTGTTTTAATTAACAAGGCAGTAAGAATCCCTTATCAGCCAGGCTAGGTGGCTCACACCTGTAATCCCAGCACTCTGGGAGGCCAAGGTAGGCAGATCACCTGAGCCCAGGAGTTCGAAACCAGCCTGGCCAACATACAGAGACCTCCATCTCTACAAAAAATACAAAAATTACCCGGGCATGGTGGCATGCACCTGTAGTCCCAGCTACTCTGGAGCTTGAGGGAGGGAGGATCTTCTGAGCTCAGGGAGGCTGAGGCTACAGTGATTGTGCCACTGCACTCTAGCCTGGACGACAGAGTGAGACCCTGTCTTAAAAAAAAGAAAAGAAAAAAGAAAGAATCCCTTATCAAAAATCTAGGAGAGGAGAAGGTAAGAATCCAGAGAAGAAAGCCCAGTGCAGAAAGCCACATTTTCCCTGAGGGCATTTGCCAATCTGGAAGAAACAGCTTTGAAACTGAGCTGCAGCTTTGATGGCCTCACGGGGGCTGAGAGGGGCAGGATAAAAGGCAAGCCCAGCCTTCTGTCTGAGGTGAGGAGTCTGATACCCCGCAATACCTTTGAGACATCCTCAGAACAAGGATGAACCAGATGAAAACCAAATCTTGAGTGATTCAAGAAATGCAAGCCTTGAGACCGGGCACAATGACTCACGCCTGTAATCCCAGCACTTTGGGAGGCCAAGGCGGGAGTATCACTTGAGCCCAGGAAGTCGAGACCAGCCTGGGCAACATGGTGAAACCCCATCTCTGCAAAAAATTAAAAAATTAGCAGGCCTAGTGGCATGTGCCTGCAGTCCTAGCTACTTGGGAGGCTGAGGTGGGAGGATCACTTGAGCCAGGGAGGTCAAGGCTGCAGTGAATTATGATGGCGTCACTGCAGGGCACTTGAGCAAGACCCTGTCTCAAAAGAAAAAAGAAAAAAGAAAAGAATTATTAGATGAAAGCCTTGAACTTGAATTAAAGTGGCCTTGGATTTGTAGTAGTGTCCCTAAGTGCTTGGTAGAAGCAAACAAAAAACTTGTCCGAAGGGACAATTTGGGTATCATCATCCGAGGCCTCAAATTATTCTCACAAATAATTTTCAAATACAATGAGCTGGTCAGTCAGAAATAACCAAGCAGGCTGGGCATGGTGGCTCACACCTGTAATCCCAGAGCTTTGGGAGGCTGAGGCAGGTGGATCACCTAAGGTCAGGAGTTCGAGACCAGCCTGGCCAACATGGTGAAACCCCATCTCTACTGAAAATACAAAAATCAGCCAGGTGTGGTAGTGTGCGCCTGTAGTCCCAGCTACTTGGGAGGCTAAGGCAGAGAATTGCTTGAACCAGGGAGGCAGAGGTTTCAGTGAGCTGAGATCACACTACTGCACTCCAGTCTGGGTGACAGAGTGAGACTCGGTCTCAAAAAAAAAAAAAAAAATTCAATGGGGAGGTGGTTTTCAAGAAATTATATTGGGAAAACTAGATTTTTGGAAAACTGGATTTTTTTTTTGAGATGGAGTCTCACTCTTTCACCCAGGCTGGAGTGCAATGGCATGATCTCGGCTCACTGCAACCTCTGCCTCCCGGGTTCAAGCGACTCTCCTGCCTCAGCCTCCTGAGTAGCTGGGATTACAGGCACACACCACCACACCTGGCTAATTTTTTTGTATTTTTAGTAGAGACAGGGTTTCATCATGTTGGCCAGCCAGACTGTTCTGAAACTCCTGACCTCAGGTAATCAGCCTGCCTCGCCCTTCCAAAGAGCTGGGATTACAGGAGTGAGCCACCGCGCCTGGCCAGACTGTCTTTAAAAAGAGGAGAGGAGAAGGGAGAGGAGGAGAGGGGAGGGGAAGAGAGGCAAAGGGCAAGGTGTGGGGGATGGGGCACGGAGCTTCCATGCCCTCCCTGGGTGCGGCCCCCTCCAGTAACCTCCACCTGTTCATCTGTCTGGAAGCTCTCCAGGTCTGGTCCTTTGGGTTTTTGTGGAGGCTTCATTACATAGGTATGATTTAGTAAAACATTTGCCATCGATGAGCAATTTAACCTTCAGTCCCTCTCTCCTTCCCATAGGTTGGGAGATCGGGCTGAAAGAACTAACCCCTTAATCATGCCTTGGTCTTTCTGGTGACCAGCCTTAGCCTAAAGCTACTGAGGAGCAGCTAGCTATTAGTTCACTTATTAAAATACACAAAGATCTCACTTTGGGGATCCTAAGCATTTTAGGGGATGTGTGCTAGGAAATGGAGTTGGAGACCAAATACATGACATATAAATAAAAGCAAAGAAAAAATACATGAATTGCACTTCATTGAAATACAAATACATGTTTCACAGTATCATTGACTTAATGTTTGTGTCCTCCTTGCCAAATTCATAGGGTGAAATCCTAACTCCCAACAGGATTGTGTTAGGAGATGAGGCCTTTGGGAAATGATTAGGTCATGAGGATGGAGCCCTCAGGAATGGGATTAGTGCCCTTAGAAGAAGATACACAGGAGCTTGCTCTCTCTGTCTCTCTTCCCTTTTTCTTTTATCTTCTTATTTATTTAATTATTTTGAGACAGGGTCTTGCTCTGTCACTCAGACTGCAGCACTGTGGCACGATCACAGCTCACTGCAGCCTCAACCTCCAAGGCTCAAGGGATCCTCCTACCTTAGCCTCCAGAATAGCTGGGACTACAGGCACATGCTAATATGCCCAGCTAATTTTTATTTTTTGTAGAGATGGAGTTTTACCATGTTGGCCAGACTGGTCTTTAACTCCTGGGCTCAAGTGATCCTCCCGCCTCAGCCTCCCAAAGTGCTAGGATTACAGGTGTGAGCCACTGTGTCCAGCCTACTCTCTGCTCTTTCTGCTCTCTGTCCTATGCTCTGCTGTCTGTCTTGTGAAGATACAGCAGGAAGTCATCTATGAAGCAGGCAGAGAGCCCTCCCCAGAACCTGACCCTGCTGCACCTCGATCTCAGACTTCGTGAGGAATAGATTCTGTTTAAGCCACCCGTCTATGGTATTTTTGTTACAGTAGCCTGAACTAAGACAATATCATTAGCAATTAGGGAAATATAAATCAAAACCACAGTGAGACACTCCTTCACACACACCAAGGTGGCTACAACCAAAGACAGTCAATAACAAGCACTGTCGAGGATGCAGAGAAATTGGAACCCTTATACATTGCTGCTGGGAATATAAAATGTTGCAGTCTCTTTGGAAAACAGTTTGGCAGTTCCTCAAAAACCTAAACGAGGCCGGGCACAGTGGCTCAAGCCTGTAATCCCAGCACTTTGGGAGGCCGAGGTGGGCGGATCATGAGGTCAGGAGATTGAGACAATCCTGGTTAACATGGTGAAACCCTGTCTCTACTAAAAATACAAAAATTTAGCCAGGCGTGATGGTGGGCTCCTGTAGTCCCAGCTACTCAGGATGCTGAGGCAGGAGAATTGCGTGAACCCAGGATGCAGAGCTTGCAGTGAGCTGAGATCGTGTCACTGCACTCCAGCCTGTGTGACAGAGCGAGACTTCCTCTCAAAAAAAAAAAAAACCTAAACGAGGCCAGGCACAGTGACTCACACCGGTAATCCCAGCACTTTGGGAGGCCAAGAGGGGTGGATCACCTGAGGTCAGGAGTTCGAGACCAGCCTGGCCAACATGGTGAAACCCCAACTCTACTAAAACTACAAAAATTAACTGAATGCGGTGGCGCGCACCTGTAGTCCCAGCTACTCAGGAAGCTGAAGTGGGAGAATCGCTTGAATCGGAGAGGCAGAGGTTGCAGTGAGCCAAGATCATGCCACTGCACTCCAGCCTAGGTGACAGAGCAAAACATCATCTCAAAAACAAACAAACGAACAAAAAAAACACCTAAATCAGTAGTTACCACATGGTCTAACAATGCCACTCCTAGGAATACCCCAGAGAAGGAAAAACAGAGGTGATGTTAACAACAGCAGTGTTCATGATAACCAAAAAGTGGGAGCAACCCCAAAGCCCATACAATGGTGAATGCTAAATAAAATATGGTCGGCTGGGCACGGTGGCTCTCGCCTGTAATCCGAGCACTTTGGGAGGCTGAGGCGGGCGAATCACCTGAGGTCGGGGGTTCAAGACCAGCCTGGCCAACATGGCAAAACCTCATCTCTAGTGAAAATACAAAAGTTAGCTGGGCATGGTGGTGCATGCTTGTAATCCCAGATACTTGGGAGGTCAAGGCAGGAGAATCACTTCAACCCAGGAGGCAGAGGTTGCAGTGAGCCAAAACCATGCCACTGCACTCCAGCCTGGGTGATAGAGTGAGACTCCATCTCAAAATAAAATAAAATAAAATAAAGTCTATCCTCTCAGAAAAAGGACAATTCAAAAGAAAATGTTCATAGTGGCCCATGGTGGCTGCAGTCAGGCACGTGGGTAATAAAACCTAGACCTATCATATAAAGCTGACCTCTTGCCTGCACGACTGGAGTTTGTGAAATATTTCACTGAAAGGTGCTGGCTATAAACCTGTTTATCAGATACAGAAAAAAGTCAAGATGGAATCAGTTGCCCTCCATCAGACCCTCCGCCGGACCCTAAGACGCCTAACCTTTCTCTCTATCCGCTCGATGACATGTTCATCTGATCTTACACAATAGTGTCACGGAACTGAGACCAGAATTGCAGGAATGCAGCCATTGCTTCACACTGCTTCTCCCACTTTCTGTGCTATGCATATCCCTCTGTTAGAACATTATATACTGTGCCTCACAGAACCTACTTCTGGACACATTCTTGGTCTATACTGTCTATACTGAGTACCTATTATTTCACTTTTTGATCAACAATCCGTGCAGTGAACATTATTCAGCCATAAAAAGAAAGAATAAAATTCTGATCCGTGCTACATGTGTGAACCTTGAAAACATTAGGCTAAGTCAAAGATCCAATCACAAAGGCTTTATTTTGAGACAGGGTCTTGCTCCGTCACCCAGACTGCAGCACTGTGGCATGATCACAGCTCACTGCAGCCTCAACCTCCAAGGCTCAAGAGATCCTCCCACCTTAGCCTCCAGAATAGCTGGGACTACAGGCACATGCCAATACGCCCAGCTAATACAGTATATTCCAATTTCGGGTTTTGTTTTGTTTTGCTTTGTTTTTGAGATGGAATCTCACTCTGTCACCCAGGCTGTAGTGCAGTGGCATGATCTTGGCTCACTGCAGCCTCCTCCTCCCAGGTTCAAGCGATTCTCCTGCCTCAGCCTCCCAATTAACTGGGACTACAGACATGAGCCAGCACCACGCCTGGCTAATGTTAGTATTTTTAGTAGAGACAAGGCTTCACCATGTTGCCCAGGCTGGTCTTGAACTCGTGAGCTCAAGTGATCCGCTCACCTCAGCCTCCCAAGGTGCTGGGATTACAGGCGTGAGCTACTGCACACAGCCTGTATATTCCATTTATATGAAATGTCCAGAATAGGCAAATCCTAGAGGCAGAAAATGGATTAATGGTTGCTGGGGTGGGGGACAGAGAATGGGGAGTAGCTTACAGGCTTCATTTTGGGGTGATGAAAATGTTCTGAAATGAGACCATGGTGATGGCTGTGCAACCTCGTGACTATAATAAAAACCACTGTTGTGCCGAGACCAGCTCGGTCGGGGAGAGCCTAACCCAGCGGCACTAGAGGAATTAAAGACACACACACACAGAAATATAGAAGTGTGAAGCGGGAAATCAGGGGTCTCACAGCCTTCAGAGCTGAGAGCCCCGAACGGAGATTTACCCATGTATTTATTAACTGCAAGCTAGCCATTAGCATAGTTTTTATAGATATTAAATTAACTAAAAGTATCCCTTATGGGAAACGAAGGGATGGGCCAAATTAAAGGAATAGGTTGGGCTAGTTAACTGCAGCAGGAGCATGTCCTTAAGCCACGGATCGCTCATGCTATTGTTTGTGGCTTAAGAATGCCTTTAAGTGGTTTTCTGCCCTGGGCGGGCCAGGTGTTCCTTGCCCTCATTCCAGTAAACCCACAACCTTCCAGCATGGGCTTTGTGGCCATCATGAACATGTCACAGTGCTGCAGAGATTTTGTTTATGGCCAGTTTTGGGGCCAGTTTATGGCCAGATTTTGGGGGGCCTGCTCCCAACGTGTCCCCTTTCTTTGATTTGCAAATCGATAAACACAAAGGCAGATTTGTCACGGTGAGCTACTTCTCACAGGAATCAGGATCCGCATCTGCGGACTATACAAAGACAAACGACGCAGATTAAAAGCAGAATCATCATTGAAATCACAAAACTTCCAAGTGTTTTTATCCATTTTCAACTCCTTTAAGCACTTCAGTTCCTGGAATTAAGGTCAGGTGTGCCTGGGATGCTTTAAATATTTGTTCTTTTAATTTTAAAACCTTATGTTAAGCTCCTAGAGTGGGCCATATCATTTGAGGTTGCGGTGCCACTCTACTGCCATGGTTCCAGATAATAGGAACTTTTGCCATACTTCTTATCATTTCTACCATCTGACCATTTTGTTCAGATCATCTGAACATAGTGTGGCCATGGCACGCAGACTGAGAGGTGCAATTCAAGCTAAACATCCCCTTAGGGGACCAATTAATAATGATTCTATAGGAATCGTTGTGCAGCGCCTCTGCCTGTTCTGCAATGCAATCTTCCTAAACAAGTAGGTTCATTTTTTCTGTTTACAAATAGGTCCAATCCTGTTTATACATAGGTTTTTGACGGCAGTATGCCTCAATTATAGGAGCAGATTTATTATGGTAAATACTGAGACCAGAAAGCATGTGTAACTGTGTCATAGAGTGATTGCATCCAGGCATTATTGCCAGCCAAGATTGATAAATATACCCAATAAGTATAATTGTTCTCTGTGTCAGCCCTTATTGAAGGAATACTCACGGCAGTGGTGATAACCGCTATCATAGCTACCATTAAATTACTCGTTGTGACTGGTTGTCCCGCTTTCCTCAGGTTTTCTTCTGCCATCTGTGACAGCTTCTTGATCTGTCCCCAGGGGGGTGGCTGTGTTTGACGAGTGTTGCTCGTGACAGTTGGGGTCCTCCTCAACATCAGTCTCGACATGGCTGCAACTGGGGGGTCCTCGGGATCCTCCCGGAATCTCTTCCTTGGCATCTGGCTCATGATAAGGTTTCAGGTGTCTTGATGGTATCCAAATGGGCTGTTGATTTTGGCCTGAGAAACACAAGCATAACCTCTACCCCAAGTTATTATTTTACCTATTTTCCAACTTTTTGTTTTGGGATCTCTCCACCAAATCAGTTGTTCTGCTTCTATCTTTGCAGCTGGTTTCTGTAGATGCTGTTCAGCTGCTGATAACATTTGGCCTTTGGGCAGGCTCAAAAAATTTAAAGTTAATAATGCTAGGTTCAGTTGCATTTGTGGGGTTCCATACTCTCCGTCTCCCCTTCTGCTTTTGCAACTGCTGTTTTAGGGAGAGATTCATTCTTTCCACTATGGCTTGTCCTTGAGAATTGTATGGGATACCAGTAATGTGTTTAATATTCCACATAGAGAAAAATGTAGCTAGAACTTGGCTAGTATAGCCTGGGGCATTATCTATTTTAATAGAAGCTGGAATGCCCATCACCACAAAACACTGCAAAAGGTGACATTTAACACAGGCAGAAGACTCTCCTGTTTGGCATGTAGCCCAAAGTGAGAAAAGGTGTCCACACATATATGTACATAAGCTTGTCTCCCAAACAAGGGAACATGTGTGACATCCATTTGCCAAAGAGAGTTAGGTTCCAATCCTCGAGGATTAACTCCTCCTTTACTATAAAAGATGAGGAATGTACCATTTGGCAAGTTGGGCATTGCTGGATAATAGCTTTAGCTTCTTTCCAGGTAATGCTGTATCTGCATTTAAGACCAGAGGCATTAACATGGGTTAAATTGTGAAAGTGTCTAGCATTAGATATTGCATTAGCAGCCAGGCGATCAGCCATTTGATTCCTTTCAGTCAAAGGTCCTGGAAGAGGTGTATGAGCCCTAATGTGAGTGATGTAAAAAGCGTGCATTCTACTTCTAACTGCTGTTTGCAATTGGGTAAATAAAGTCATCAGTTGTTTATTTGTATGAAATCGTAACTGAGGATTTTCAATTAACTGTGTGGAATGAACCACGTATGAAGAATCAGAAATCACATTAATAGGCATATCAAAAGCAGTCAATACCTCAATTACAGCTACAAGCTCCACTTTTTGAGCTGAAGTATACGGCATCTGCAAAACTTTACCTTTTGATCTAGAACAAGAAGCTTTACCATTACTGGACCCATCTGTAAAAACAATGGAAACACTTAGCAGGCCTGCAGGTTGTTTACTGCAGGAACTGTAAATGCAAACTGTTCACAGTCTTGCTCAGCTAAAGGGATAGTAAAGAAACAGTCTTTTAAATCTATGACTATTAAAGTCCAATTTTTTGGAATTATAACAGGATAAGGCAATCCTGGCTGTAATGCTCCCATAGGTTGTATAACTGAATTGATAGCTCTTAAGTCAGTTAACAGTCTCCATTTACCTGATTTTTTCTTAATTACGAAAACCGGAGAATTCCAAGGGGAAAATGTTGGAGCTATGTGCCCATTTTCTAATTGTTCAGTAACTAATTTCTCTAAAGCCTCCAGTTTTTCTTTACTTAGCGGCCATTGTTCTATACAAATTGGCATATCTGTTAACCTTTTTAAAGATATAGGTTCTGGAGGCTTAACAATGGCCTCCATTAAAAATGATATCCTAATCTTTGGTGGGAACTTTGTCTTTCTGCTTGAAGCAGTTCTTTCAAACCTTGCAAATTTTTTTCTAGTCCCATACCAGGGACATACCCCATTTCATGCATCATATGTTGACTTTGAGAGCTATATAATTGTTCTGGAATTAGAACTTGTGCTCCCCATTATTGTAATAAATCTCTTCCCCATAAATTTATAGGTACGGAAGTTATAATTGGTTGAATAGTCCCAGGTTGTCCATCGGGCCCTTCACAATGCAAAATATAACTACTTTGATATACTTCAGGGGCTTTACCAACTCCAACTATGTTAAGTTGAGTGGGTTGAATTGGCCATGTGGATGGCCAGTGCTGTGGAGAAATTATTGAACTGTCCACTCCTGTATCTACCAAACCTTTAAATTTCTTTCCCTGAATAGTTATTTCATAGGTAGGATGTTTATCAGTAATTTGATTCACCGAGTAAGCTGCTTTGCCTTGTTTATTTGTGCTTCCAAATCCTCCTATTTGTTTAATTTCACTTTTTCCCATTCCCACATACGACACAATCAGGAGCTGTGCTATATGCTCTCCTGGCTCTGCTTTCCAGGGAACAGAAGTAGATATAACAATTTGAATTTCCCCAGTGTAATCTGAATCAGTGACTCTTGTATGTATCTGTACCCCTTTTAAACCTAAACTAGACCTTCCTAAAAGTAATCCTATTGTCCCCACTGGCAAGGGTCCACAGACTCCTGTTGGGACCTTTTGCGAGGGTTCCCCAGGTAGAAGGCTCACAGCTTTTGTGCAGCATAAATCTACTGCAGCACTACCAGCTGTGGCAGGGGACAGACAGTGTACAGGGATGAGGGAATGGCCTGAGCTGGAAATGCCCCAGTTTAGAATGGGGCCCGGGACAGGCCCCTCATGGCATTTTCTGAAATCAGGTTCCTTTCTTTATCAAACTTAGAGTGACACTGATTAACCCAATGTTTTCCTTTTTTACATTTTGGGCATATTTCAGGATCAGCAGTTTTCTTTTTTCCCCTATCTCGCAGCCTGACTCGCTGATTTTTTCTACATTCTTTTTTAGTATGACCATGCTTCCCACAGTTAAAACAAGCTCCAGGAAATGGAGTATTTCCTTTATCCACTCTCAGTCCTGCCATTGCCTGTGCTAACAAAGTAGCTTTATGCAGATTACCTCCAATACCATCACAGGCCTTGATATAATCAACTAAATGTGCTTTCCCTCTGATACGTTGCAGAGCAGCCTGGCAATTGGGATAGCATTGTCAAAAGCTAATAACTGCAGCACTGTATCCTGAGCAGCCGAATATGCAATCATCGTTTTAAGAGACTCCTGTAACCGAGCTATAAAATCAACGTATGGTTCTCTTGGTCCCTGTTTCATAGCACTAAAAGAAGGGTATTGTTCCCGACCTGAAGTGATTTTTTCCCAAGCTCTAATGCACACTCCTCCAAGCTGTTCTATGGCATCATCCTGCATGACAAGTTGTACATCTAAACTAGCCCAGCCGCCAACCCCCAAAAGTTGGTCTGCAGTTATATTAATTTGAGGTTGGACCTGGGCATTGCAAGCAGCCTGAATGGAAGCTTCATCTGCCCACCAAGTTTTAAATTGTAAGAACTGAGCAGGAGTTAGACAAGCTCGAGTAAGAGTGTCCCAGTCAGTAGGAATCATCTGACTGGAAACAGCAACATTCTTTAACAGCCCCATTACAGAAGGAGAACCTGGTCCATACTGATTTACAGCTTGTTTAAGTTTTTTGAGTAATTTAAAAGGAAAAGGCTCAAATGTAGCTATAATATTTCCTGTTGATCTGGGGGGTGTATTCTAACAGAGAACTGCCAAGCCTCTAAATCACCCTCTCATCTAACTTGCTGAATTCCTGCCTGAATAGAACTAAGAGCAGTCACTTGAGGTGCTGCTCAAACAGTCACTGGGGCAACTACTTTTTGCCCAGTGTGCTCCGGAAAAGAAAGATCAGGAGGGTCTTTTTCTTCCAAATAATAAGGAGGGGGTGCAGAAGGGTAGGGATGAACCTCTCCTTCCTTTGCCATTTAGCTTTAGCTGGTAAATAAACATGCTCTGTAACCTCTTCTGTTACTTCGCCATACTCTCCTTCCTCCTCATCATCAGTGTGAAAAAGTTCCAAGGTGGAACGAACCACACCCCACACTTGTACCATTGTTACCCTGATGCTTCCGAGCTCCCCTTCTTACTCACCACGGGGATTGCTTTAAGAGTACTCGGGTGTCCTCCAGTTAGTTTTCCATTTCAACCATCGCTCTGGTGACCCTTCGACCTGGATTCGAGCCCCATGTTGGGCGCCACTTGCTGAGACCAGCTCGGTCGGGGAGAGCCTAACCCAGTGGCGCTAGAGGAATTAAAGACACACACACAGAAATATAGAGGTGTGAAGCGGGAAATCAGGGGTCTCACAGCCTTCAGAGCTGAGAGCCCCGAACAGAGATTTACCCATGTGTTTATTAACTACAAGCCAGCCATTAGCATTGTTTCTATAGATACTAAATTAACTAAAAATATCCCTTATGGGAAAAGAAGGGATGGGCCAAATTAAAGGGATATATTGGGCTAGTTAACTGCAGCAGGAGCATGTCCTTAAGCCACAGATCGCTCATGCTATTGTTTGTGGCTTAAGAATGCCTTTAAGTGGTTTTCTGCCCTGGGCGGGCCAGGTGTTCCTTGCCCTCATTCCAGTAAACACACAACCTTCCAGCATGGGCTTTGTGGCCATCATGAACATGTCACAGTGCTGCAGAGATTTTGTTTATGGCCAGTTTTGGGGCCAGTTTATGGCCACATTTTGGGGGGCCCGCTCCCAACACTGTTGTGTATATTTTAAAAGGATGAATATTATGGAATGTGAATTATATCTCAATTTTATAAAAATCCTCAGAGATGATGCTAGCTAATAGGAATAATGGCTCACAGGCCGGGTGCAGTGGATCACGCCTGTAATCCCAGCACTTTGGGAGGTCAAGGCAGGCAGATCACTTGAGGCCAGGAGTTTGAGACCAGCCTGGCCAATATGGTGGCCCCCAGTAAAGAACAGCAACCAAAATAGGGGAGGGGTCACAGTAGGGACATCAGGAAGTGCTCACCAGGAAGCTGTGGGTGCAAACTGGGCAGCCCTTGCTTTCTGAGATGGGGAGGAGCTTGGAAGTTGGCCCAGAGCTGTTTGCTGACCCCGTTCCCAGCCAGGAGGCCCCTGCCAGCCCAGACCCCACTGACTATCCTCTTTCATCCCCTTCTGCCCCTCTGCCTGGCATTGGTATCTCTGTGACTCTCCCACCAGCTGCACGGTCCTGTCCCAGTCTCCCCAAAACTTTTTTTTTTTTTTTTTAGAGACAAGGTCTTGCTCTGTTGCCCAGGCTGGAGTGCAGTGGCATGGTCATAGCTCACTGCAGCCTTGAACTCCTAGCCTCAAGGGACAGCAAGACAGGGACAGGAAAAGAAGTTTTGGGGAGGCTACACACGGAGCCTCATTCCTGTAATCCCAGTGCTTTGGGAGGCTGAGATGGGAGGATTGATTGAGTCCAGGAGTTTGAGACTAGCCTTGGGGAGAGTGGGGCCCTCCTTAGCTACTCCAGGTCCCCATGCAGGACTTAGCACAGCCCTCAGACTCGCTCCAGTGCTCAACCTACCCTGCTCCACCCAGGGGGCATGAGGAAGGGGTGTGCTTCTTTCCAGGCCTCTCCTGCTCAGCTCTGGGTCTGGAGGAGGGCAGGGCTGTCACAAGCCGCTGTATCCAGTGCCTGGGAGAGTCAGCAGTGACTCAGTGGTTGTAGCCCCACTGAGGTGACTAAGACCTGGGGCTCCCTCCCTACACCTGGATCCCCAAGTCTCCTCATTGTAGGGACCTGCCAACAAGAGCCTTAGCTCCCTGCTGATCTGGAGTGAAGAGGCCCCCCCTTCTTTCTGGAAGCCACAGCTCTGCTGAGAACAGAGCTTCAGGCCCAGAGTGGGGAGGCTTTTCCAGGGAGAGGGAGGGACAGGGGCCTGGGTTGCAGGAGGTGCTTTCTGGTGGCGAGACATACATTCAACTCTCTGTGGTGGTTAGAGAGTGAACCTGGTGCTGTGTGGTGGTTAGGGAGTGAACCTGGAGTCAGCCTGCCTAGGCATAAATCCCACCTCAGACATTGACTAGCTGTCACTTTGGGCAAATGACTTGCTGTCTCTGAACCTCAGTTTCCCCATCTGTGAAATGGGCACAACTACAGTGCATGCCTCACAGGACTGAAACGAGTTAACAAGCAAAGTCTCCTAAGCAAAGCTTCCTGGCTGTTCTAAGTGAGGTCTCAATTGTGTCACTCAATACTCTGTGTGCGGGTACTGCTGAGAGCCAAAGTCCCTGGCCATCATGGAGCTCAGAGCCAAGTGGAGGGTAGATAAACTGTAAATAAGGATCTAAATGAATTAACAAGATTCTCACGATTTGGGGATGAGTGCTGCGAAGGAAAGAACCAGAGGTTTGGGATAGAGAGTTCAGGGAGGCTGGGGGTATCAGGAAAACCGCTCTGAGGAGGGGATTTTGAGCAGATTCTCAAAAAATAGGAAGGAAGCAGCTGTGTGATGATCTGCGGGGAAGGGCATACCGGCCAAAGGTAACAACAAGTGCAAAGGCCCTGAGGCAGAAATGAACATGCCATGCATGACATGTGCTAGGAACAAAAGAAAGGTGAGTGAGCCAGAAAATTCTTTGTTGCAGAACGATTATAGCTTCCTTGGCCTCTGCCCATCAGATACCAGCAGTGACATCCCTCCAACTGTGACAAAGAAAAGTGTCTCCAGATAGAGCCAAATGTCCCCTGGGTGGGTGGTGGGGTGGGTTATTGCCCCTGGTTGAAGACCACAGGGTTGGGGAGAGCATGGATAATAAGGTGGGCAAGTCATAGGGCCAGTGGGGCCTGGCAAGCTCCTTCCAGGGGTCAGAACATGGGAAGATCAAAGAGGGTCGGAGACGTGACTGAGGAGAAGGGGACACCTCACCCTTACCCTAGCCCTGCCCAGATGGGGGCTCTGTACTGGCCTCCCCTCCACTGCAGCTCCTTTTGAAGTGCCCCCAGGGCTCCCTCCCTGATCCACTCCAAGCCTGGGGGGCCACCCAGGGGCCAACCCTGGCCCCCACTGAGCCTTTGCTCCCTAGGTAGGCCCCCCCTGGGATGCAGGTATCAGGGTCTCCAGAAACTGCCCTCAACCCGAAATAAAAATAACCATAAAGGGTCCTCCCTCCATCTCCCACTCAGGGTAGGGGAGTCAGGAAGCCCCTACGACTGAACAGCTGCCCTCCCCTCTGGAGGCCCATCTTCCCTCTTCTCAGCTCTCTGGGTCTCTGGATCCCTCTTTCTCAAACTTTTTATTTTTTGAGACAGGGTCTCATTCTGAATCACAGCTCACTGCAGCCTGGAACTCCCAGGCTCAAGCAATCTTCCCACCTCAGCCTCCAGAGTAGCTGAGACTACAGGCACGTACTCTTTAAAACTATTTTTGGTAGAGACAAGGTCTTACTCTGTTACCCAGGCTGGTCTTGAACTCCTGTGCTCCAGTGATCCTCCCGCTTTAGCCTCCCAAAGTGCTGGGATTACAGGCATGAGCCACCGTGTCTGGCACCCCCTCTCTCAAACATGCTCTCTCTGGGCCTCTCTTGGGCCTCTCCTTGTCTCCCACCTTATCTGCCCCCTTATCCTCCATCATCCTGTCTGTCTGTCTGTCTGCTTCACCCCTACCTCGTCCCCTGCCCGGTCCTTGGCTGCATCTGTCCTCTCTGCCTTGATCTCTTTCCCTCCCTCAGCCTCAGTCTTGGTCTCTCCAGCCTCATCACCCACTGCCCCCCTTCCCGAGTCTGTCTCTCTCCCTCAGTGGCTCCAGTGGTTTGGACAAGCTCAGCTCCCTTCTGCCCAGATGACCTCATTCCCCACCACGTGCACACACACACACACACACACACTCACTGTCACACACAAATCCACACAAAAGCACACACTCCCACAAAGACACAGTGACACATACACTAATATACACATGGAAACACACTTACAGGCACACACGCCCAGGGACACCAACACACACTCTCATATGCTCAGACCTGTGCACAGGGGTCCCTGGCTGGGTTTCTCTGAATCTGACGTGGCCCTGCCCATGGTTGGCCTCCGTGCAGGCTTGGCGCATCTAGTCAGGTCCCAGGGAGGAGTGAGCAGAGCCACAGCAGGGAGCCCAGGCAGGGCTTGCAGAAATCAAGCTCTCTGCTCAGATACACTCGGCCCACTCCCTCTTGCCAGCCTCCCTCCCATCTCCCCCTGGGGCTGGGGGTTACTCATGGCTCAGGGTCCCCTAACCCTGCCCCAGGTGGACGGGCCACCTCCTCTGCCCCCACAAGCTAGTCTGCCTTCTGCAAAGGCAGCCAGCCCTGGACAGAGACCCAGAGACACGGGTCCAGCCAGCTCAGCCACCAGTCACTCTGGGAGACCTTGGGCACATGCCTCAGTTTCTTCCTCTGTCAACAGGAACCTTTACATCGGTTCTGCAGAATTGCTGGCACAAAGCGGGCACTGGACAGTGACAGGTATGAAGATTCTGTAGACAGCCTCCCACCCTCCTCTAGGCTCTTGGGCCTCCCTAGTCTCCCTCTGAGGTTGGCTCCTGCTGGCAGCCTGTCTCCAGGAGAACTTCCCGGCAAACTTGGGGGGTCAGAGGGAAGGGGGAGCCGACCTCCTGCCTTCTAATTTAGATTCCTGGGTTTATGGCAGGAAGCGCAGCAAGGCTGACACTGTAATTAAGGCGATTCCTGAGGCTGCGGGAGGAGGCAGGCAGAGGAGCCCGCCACAGGGCTGGGCCCCCACTTCTTTCCTCCCTCTGCCAGAAGCCCCAACCTCAGAGCTTCAACAGGCTCCTCTGCCTTAGAGCCCAGGCTCTGGAACTCCACTTTGCATCCCAGGAAACCAGAGATGGGCAGCTGCATCCCAAGGGTCACACAGCACACGGTGGCACGTGCCTGAGCCACCCCTGGGGGCCTCCCTCTGCCAACTGTGGTCCAGCTGGGGGTGCAGAGAGAACCCAGATACACGGCTTCTTTGTTCCATCCACCCCGGATTCCAGGTCCCTCTTCTCTGAGTCCCCCTCCCCCTGCATTCCTGAGGTGTCTGGGCAGAGTCCGGCAGGGCTGTGGCAGGAGGGGCAGCTCCCCCACTCAGGGGTCAAGGCCAGGGCAGCAGCCGGGCCTGAGCACCGAGCAGTCTCCAGCTGAGGCCTGGGGCTGTGCTGGGTCTGTAGTGCCCAGGGGGAGACTTGAGGGCTCACTGTCCCCCTCCCCACCCATGGACTGGAGCTTTAATTCTCACTCTGCTCCTCTGGGTGACCCTGGGCCTCTCTTCTTGGAGTCTCAGTGTTCTCATCTATACAAAGGGTGCCACCATCACCGGGGAAGCCAGTTCTCCTTCCTGCCCTGGGCTGAGCTGGGGGTGCGGCCCCACCAGAGCACTTAGGTGGCCTTCACCAGCCTTCCCTGATTCTGGTCTGCACCCAGTCAGGCTCTGTGGCCTTGGGCAACCCCTGCTCTCTGGGCCTCCACACCTTCTTTAGCAAAAATGAGGGGCTTGGACAGAGTCAGGGTCTCCCACTCCGGAGTTTCTCAAGCCAATACTGATCCAAAAAATCAGTGACAGGCTGGGTGCAGTGGCACACACCTGTAATCCCAGCACTTTGGGAGGCCGAGGTGGGCAGATCGCTTGAGGTCAGGAGTTCCAGACCATCCTCGCCAACACGGTGAAACCCCATCTCTACTAAAAGTACAAAAATTAGCCAGGTGTGGTGTTGCATGCCTGTAATCCCAGCTACTGGGGAGGCTGAGGCAGGAGAATTGCTTGAGGTGGAGGTTGCAGTGAGCTGAGATCGCGCCACTGCCCTCTAGCCTCGGTAATAGAGCGAGACTTGTCTCAAAAAAAAAAAAAAAAAAGATCTAGCCTAGGCCAGGTGCGTTTTCTCATGCCTATAATCCCAGCACTTTGGGAGGCCAGGGCAGGTGGATCACTTGAGGCCAGGAGTTTGAGACCAGCCTGGCCAACATGGTGAAACCCCATCTCTACTAAAAATACAAAAATTAACCGGATGTGGTGGTGCACGCCTATAGTCCCAGCTACTCTGGAGGCTGAGGCATGAGAATCACCTGAATCCAGGAGGTGAAGGTTGCAATGAGCCAAGGTGACAGAGTGAGATTCCATCTCAACAAAAAAAAAAAAAGTAGGGCCGGGCGCGGTGGCTCACGCATGTAATCCCAGCACTTTGGGAGGCCAAGGCGGGTGGATCACGAGGTCAAGAGATGGAGACCATCCTGGCCACCTTGGTGAAACCCCGTCTCTACTAAAAATACAAAAATTAGCCAGACGTGGTGGCGGGCGCCTGTAATCCCAGCTACTCAGGAGGCTGAGGCAGGAGAATCGCTGGAATCCGGGAGGTGGAGGTTGCAGTGAGCCAAGATCACACCACTGCACTCCAACCTGGCAAAAGAGTGAGACTCCATCTCAAAAAAAAAAAAATAATAATAATAATAATCAGGGACAGGCGTAGGTGGGCACTGCCCACGTGGTTCTCCATGGGCCCCTCTCGGTTCCCAGCCAGCTGGGGACACCTTTGTCCTAGACTGCTTTGATTGTGACCAACCCAAGGGCCGGGCTGTTTGGGGAGCCAGGGCTGCATGCCTTCGCGTGTGCGTGTATGTAGTGGGGCATGTGAAGGTGGGGGAACAGTGCTGAGGAGGGTGGTGGTGCTCCCACCCCATAAAGGGCCATGGCTGCCTCTCGGGCTCCGCCTGGGCCCCACAGAGTGAATACTGGGGTCTGGGTCCTGATAGCAGATATGGAACAAGGCAGAGGCGGGAGGGGTGCCAGGCATTCCTCCAGCTGGGGAGAAAGGGGGCTTTGTTGCCTGAAACTGAGCCGCCCCCGGTCTCCTTGCATGCCCAGGCACTCGGTCAAAGATAGAGAAGCTCACACCATACAGGCGGGTGTGCCAAGGCCTCTCCTGAAACTTCGGCCTCCCCCGGCCCGGGCGCCCATGGTCGGTCACTCCCTCCTCCCAGCCTAGGGCCCAGACAGGTCCATTAAAGGGTGCCGATGCCAGCCTGGAAGGGGGCTTGGCTGGGGACTGGAGTCCAAGGAGAGACAGAGGTTGGAGTGGTTGGAGTGTCAGGATTAGGGAAATACCTGCACCCCAGCTGAGCGAGGGGTGAGGTGTGAGTAGCATTCTGGATGCTCACACACTCTCATCCGGACTCCCCCACACCCCGTAAGGGAGGTACTGTCAGGCCCATTTTACAGACGAGTAAACAGAGGCTTAGCAAAGGGAGGACACGCAAGTTAGTGGCAGAGGAGGACCTGCAAATCAGTCGTCTGACCCCAAAGCTCCAATCTTGGAGACTCAGGGACACCTGGGAGAAGGAGGGGGCTGCCAAGTTGTCCCCAAGCTGTCCCCATGAGAGGCTTCCCTCTCTAAGTGCCTGTACAGAGCAGCCAGGCCTGGGGCTGGTGCCAGCCACTACCTTCCAGGGTTGTGAGATTAAATGACCCACGCACAGACCAGTGTAGCTCTCAGTAGATGTTTGATAAGTGCTCATTGGTGCCCTGGGTGACAAGTCCCTGTCTTTCTCTAGGCCTCTGTCCCCCACCTGTGCCCTGAGGTTGCTTCCCCCAGGCCTGTCTTTCAGGGATTGGGGTCTTCTTATCTTCCAGCAGACTTGTGGCCTCCTTCTCCTGGCCCCCTCCTCCTCCCGCTGGGAGGCCCCCCAGGGCTCTCCTCCTCACCCCACAGGTTCTGCTTGCAGCCTCC
Source organism: Gorilla gorilla gorilla (assembly GCF_029281585.2). Lineage (NCBI taxonomy): Eukaryota > Metazoa > Chordata > Mammalia > Primates > Hominidae > Gorilla > Gorilla gorilla. The sequence continues at coordinate 224,072,337 of NC_073224.2, read as the reverse complement.
TCTGCCTGGGATCTGGCCCTAGATTTGACAGTGGCGCGGGCAGGAGGCAGGGGGCCTGGAGCTCCTTTATCTCTGTGGTCTCCCTCGCGGGGGACTGGGGGGCAGGAGGGCTGGGGCATGGAGACAGCCACGGGGGTGGCAGCAGGGTCTCCAGTCTGACCTGGAGGCCCAGCTGGTGGGGGCGGGGGGAGGCGGCTCTGGAATGCACAACCTCTTGCCGTCCCCTCCCTCAAACATGGGTAAAACACAAAGCGCCTTCCTTTGTCCCCAGCCCGTGCTTAATAGGATTGGAGGCTGGGGGTGGGGAGCAGGCCTCTGGTGGGGGACACCCTCCTGCGCAGCCACAATGGGGCCCTGTGACATCACGCTGCCCCCTGCTGTGATGTCAGAGGCCGCCACAATGGACCTTCCCAGCCGCCCAGACTGGGGGTGGGACAGATGGCTGGGCCGGGGGTCGTGGGGGCAGGGCCAGGACACCTGCGTCCTCGGTGGCTCAGCCCCACCGGCCGTGGTTCTGAAGAGCAGGCCGGCAGGGCCAGGCAGCATTGGCTGCAATGCCACTAAGGACAGGCAAATAAATCGACTTTTCTTTGGTGTGAGTCAACACTCAGACCATTTTTTTAAAAGAGGACAGCGCCGTTTTGAAAAAAGTAAAAGTTGAGATATTCTTGCCTTTTATCCTGGCTCACCACCACCACCTGTCAGTTACGGGGCATTGAGCGGCTTCCTGGTGCCCACCCTTAGGATAAAAATAAAATCCTCAGGACAGCAACAAGGCTCAGACCCTGCCCACCCCTCCAGCCTTGTCCCTACCTGCCACCCGGCCCCCTGCCCTCTGCCTTCAGCCACACTGGCCTTCCTTCAGCTTCTGAGCCGAACAGTTGCTGTTCCCTAGCCTTGGAATATCCTTCATTCTTCCCTACCGTTTCTTCCTTCAAATCTCAGCTTGGACACCGCCTCCTCCAGGAAGCCTTTCTGACTCTCCACAGGCTGAGCACGTTGTTCAGTTCCTGGGTCCCACAGCCCCCACGCCTGTCATATCACATTTATCTTTTGAATATTCTCCCCAGCGACTAGGAGTTCTGTGACGGTGTGGCCTGGGATCTCCCACCCCTTGCTGTCTCCCCAGCATGGAGCAGCATTCATTGAGTCCATTGATTCCTTCATCAAATATGTGGGGGTACACACCGGGTGTCAGGTCTGGGGATCTAAGGGAAAAACAGGCCTGTCCCCACCCTCATGGAGCTGGCCACTGAGTGGGAGACAGGGGTCAGTGATAGAAAAGTATCTCACCACGTGGGACCACAGAAGCAAGGTCAAAAGCGGCACAGATGAAACATGCCTCTATGTGGTAGAGGTTGGACGCACCTTTAAGATGGGTGATGGGAGGCGGGACGCGGTGGCTCAAGCCTGTAATCCCAGCACTTTGGGAGGCCCAGGCAGGCGGATCACGAGGTCAGGGGTTCGAGGCCAGCCCAACCAATATGGTGAAACCCCGTCTCTACTAAAAAATACAAAAATTAGCTGGGCGAGGGGGCGCACGCCTGTAATCCCTACTCAGGAGGCTGAGGCAGGAGAATCACTTGAACCCAGGAGGCAGAAGTTGCAGTGAGCCAAGATCGCGCCGCTGCACTCTAGCCTGGCAATAGAGTGAGACTCCCTCTCAAAAAAAAAAATGAGTGATGGGGGCACCCTCTTCCAGGGTGTTACTCATGAGCTGGTAAGATCGTGCTGAGGATGTGGGGAAGAGCTCCAGGCAGTGGGTGGCATTTAGCAGACCTCAAGAATCTTGTGCAGAGACTGAGTCAGATGTGATAAAATGGAAAAAATTAAAAAAAAACAACACAAAGAAAGAATCTTGTAAAATAAAAGGAGGGTCGAGAGAAAAGCACAAGGAGACCTAGGCTCACTCACTGGGAAATTCATTGATAGCTTAGAGCAAAGCCCTGTGGCAAGGGGCTGGGCTCGAATCCTGGCGCTGCCACTTGCTAGCTGTGGAGCTCTGGGCAAACCCTTCACTTCTCTGCGCTTCATGATAGGGTGACTGGATCAATTATTGTCCACTTAAAGACAGAAGGCGAAGGGGGAGCTATTACAAGCAATTATACCAGGACGACAGGCCAAAGCCAGGACTGTCCTAGACAGACAGGAGATATGACCCCCAGCTTATGGGGCAGTAGTAGGACTAGGTCACAGAGTTTTTGGGAGGATTAAATGAGTTAATCCTTGGGAAACACTTTGAACAGTGGCAGCACATGCAACGCGCTTAATAATTATTAGCTATTAGCATTTTATTACATACGCGAGCACACACACACACACACACACACACACACAAGCTCAGAGGAGAGGGCCAGACAGACACACCTGAGTGTCATTCAAGCCCTCTGTGATCCACAGCCGGCCACGATAGGAGCCTGGGGGAGGCAGGGTTGATGTGTCCCCATTGCCTGGCAGCAGAGTGGGCTCTGCAAAGGTCTCTTTCTCTCTTTTTTTTGAAATGGAGTCTCGCTCTTGTTGCCCAGGCTGGAGTGCAGTGACATGATCTTGGCTCACTGCAACCTCCACCTCCTGGGTTCAAGCGATTCTCCGATTCTCCTACCTCAGCCTCCTGAGTAGCTACAATTACAGGCATGCGCCTCCACGCCCAGCTAACTTTTGTATTTTTAGTGGAGACAATGTTTCACCATGTTGGCCAGGCTGGTCTCGAACTCCCCACCTCAGGAGATTCACCCACCTCGGCCTCCCAAAGTGCTGGGATTATAGACGTAACCCACCACACCTGGCCTGCAAAGGTCTCTTGGAAAATGGGTGATTTGACTTGAGCCTGGAAGGGTGGGTGTATTTTCCACAGACAGAAATAGGGAGGGATGTGTGCGGGGGCGGGCGAGGGCTCATGGGGAACTGAGGGCAGGTCCGGGAGTCTGGACCGCATTAGAGTACAGGGGAGGGGTGCAGAGTCTGGGGAAGAGTGTCCCGTGCCCAGATGCTAGGATTGGTTGGCCGGGCCCATGAGGCCTGGTCCTGGGGGAAAGGCCCCTCCGCCCAGCAGGAGACCTGATCATGCAGCCGCCTGCTCTGCCAGCCCAGTGTGGAAACTGCATCCGTCCATCCATCAGGCTGCTGAGGCCATGGGGAATGTGATGAGGCTGCTGAAATGGGGCCCGGGCCCAGCAGGAGAAAGGGGGCCCCCACCCCGGGCAGGGGTGGGATGTGGCTGCAGCTTCCCAGAAACTGGGTCTGGTTCTGCCGACAGAGACTGGCTGACGGTTTGGACTGGAAAGCCAGACCCAGAGGGCTGGAGTGGGGCCTGCTGGCCGGGCTACCTGGGGCTGCCCAGGGCTGCCTGGGGAGAGGGTGCCAGGAGTGGGGAGGGGGCAACTCTGTGGTGGGGGCAGGGGCCCCTCATCTCAGCCAGGACAGACTTCCTGGAGCCTTCCTCACTACAGACGGAGAAACTGAGTCCCCGTGACACAAGGGACATGCCCAGGAGTCCACAGCCAAGTCAATAGTAGGCGCCCAACAGAACTTCTGTCTTCCCTTCCCAGTCCAAGGGTCTTCCTGCCGTTTCCTGAAAAGAACCCCAAGGTCCCCAAATGTCACTGAGCAGCAGGCAGTGGGATGAGCTGACTCTTGTCTCCTATGCCGCTTTGTCACCTCCTAGCTGTGGGAACTTGGTCTGATTACTGTAACCTCGCTGAGCCCCAGGGTCCCCAAAATGGGGATAAATGTATGCCTCTCAGGGTCATTGTGACCCTTGCATAAGACGGTGTGGGTCTTGGGCTGGGCATGATCACTGGCATGGCACACTCACTGGCACCGTGGCAAGTTAAAACCGTGTCGCCAGGCACCAGCCTTAGATTTCCTAATTAATTAGCAACTCCTCTAGGAACAGGCAATGCTAGAGGAACACCCACCACCTACAAAGGTAGGTGTTCAGAAACATTCAACTGCTTCTCCTTACCAGCTTTTGTGGTCCCTCCCGGCCAGCCAGAGGGAGCCCAGGACCATTGCACAGCACTCACCACATTCCCAAAACCCATATCCAGCTCCACAGGGCCCTTGGATCTCAAAAGCCCAGCCCTTGTCCCCCACAGTTCATTTGTTTATTGAACAAATGTTTATTGAGGGCCTACTGGGTACCAGACATAGTTCCGGGGAGGGACGATGCAGGCGCGATGCACAGAATGGGCAAAGGCACAGAGGGCCCGAGCTAAGGACTCAAGCACTTCCGGCACACATTCATTTGCCCCCTGTTCTAGCAGCATCTATGGTGCCCAGGGCCCCATCCCAGGCCCTGGGCTGCAGCTGGAGCTGAGGGGGTGTGAATGGGGAGGCGAGCAGAGAGCTTGCCTGTCCCTCCAGAATTTGCTAATTAATTAGGAAATCTCGGGCTGGTGCCTGGCGACACGATTTTAACTTGCCATGCAGACTGGGAGCAGCAGAGAAAGCAGCCATCTCCCTACCCAATGCCCCCGTCACCACTGCCTTCACCTCCTTCAGGGCTTTGCTGGATGCATCAAAGGCCCACCAAGGTCCCTGCAGCTCAGAACCCAGAAAGGGCTGCAGGCCCACTTCTCAGCAGAGAAGGCTAAAATCAGAGATGAAGGTTCTGCTAGGGGTGGGAATGAGGGCAGGGCTGCTGTCCTACAGCTGCTCCTGACACAACAGCCAGGGGTTAGGGTGGCATAGCAGGTGGAGGAATCTTGTCTTGGTCAAATGGGGCCCAGATGTTGGAGGGGAGACTCAAGCCCCACCCACAGAGGTCTGGAGTCAGAGCCAGGCTCTTCTGGGACACTTCTTCCTCCGCCTGGTGGACTCTCACTTGACCTCCACCTCAGCTTGGATGGCTCCTCCTCCAGGCAGCCTGCCTGGACTTTCTAGGCTGGGTCAGGTGCCCCTCCCCCATCCCCGCCCCAACCTCTGGCTCCTGTAACACCCAGCTCTGCCCCTTCTTAGCCTGGGTCCTACTCTGTTACCATTGCTGCCCCCACCAGACTGAGTCCCATGAGGGCAGACAGGGCCCTTATCCATCTTTGTGGACCTTGTGCCCAGCCTGGCATAGAGCAGGAACTGGCCACTGAGAGAAGGGACAGAGCAGCAAACTATCTAGATACCTGGGGTGTGGGATGTGGTGGCATTTGGAGACCATGGGCAGGTTATGGTGCCTCAGTTTCCCCAGAACCAGTGCTTCTCAGACCTTATCTAGGGAAGTGTCCATGATGGCAGAGAGGGGAGAGGGCGGCTCTGGCCAGTTATGTAACCTCCCTCCCCTCGTTGTTCAAATCTGTAAAATGGGATATTAATAGCATCTACCTTGAAGGGCTGTTGGAAGAATGAAATAAGTAAACACAGGCTAAGTGCTTAGAACAGTGGGTGGTGCCCAGAAAGCCTTGTGTAAGTGTTTGCTGATACCTGATCTTCAATTCAAGCTCAATGTTGGTTTGTTTGTTTTTTCTCTGATGATATTAACTTTGATCACTTGGTTATGGTGGTGTTTGCCAGGTTTCTCCACTGTAAAGTTACTTTTTGTTTTCTTTCTTATTTTTTTTAACCCTTTCTATACCTCCCTACTGCCTTTGTTTGGAAGGGTGTCCAGTCCGCAGTCCAGGCAATGGGGAAGTAAGCTTTACCCACTAGAGGGAAAAGAATCCACCCCTTTGAAATTCTTCTGTAAGGAAGATTTGTCTAGGCTCCCTCCACTTATTTATTTATTCAAGCATTTTTTTTTTAATTTTTTGAGATGAGGTCTCACTCTGTTGCCCAGGCTGAAGTGCAGTGGCACAATCTCGGCTCACTGCAACCTCCACCTCCCAGGCTCAGGCGATCCTCCCATTTCAGCCTCCTGAGTAGCTGGGACCATAGGCACGTGCCACCATGACTGGTTAATTTTTTGTATTTTTGATAGAGACGGGGTTTCGCCATCTTGGCCAGGCTGATCTCAAACTCCTGAGCTCAAGCGATCCACCCACCTCGGCCTCTCAAAGTTTTGGGATTACAGGCGTGAGCCACTGCACCCAGCCTTTGATCATTTATTTATCTCAGTATGGACTCGTGAATATTTATTTTAGACTTTGGATTTAATCTAATACCTCATCGTTTTGTTGCTCAGCTTGTTCTAGGTTTAGGCCCTGGGAGTTCTTTAGGGCCGGCTCCTGTGCGTCTCTGGCACAGCCCCACCTGTTTATTTTTGAGCACTTCTTTACTCTCTGATACTCCAAGATGCTCCCAGCTCATCTTGTATTTTCCCTGCTTCAGCCCCAGAATCAGCCATTTCTCTAAGGAGCCCTGGTCCCTTTCATTGGAGAATGGTTTTTAGGAAGCAAGATCTGCGGGCTGGGTGTTCTTATTGCTGCAGGGGTGTTCCTGCATCCAGGCCCTCTAGGAGACAGATCTGGATTTGCTTTAATTTAAAAATAAAGTTTCCCCTCCTGCCAATCGCAGGGTCCATTGGAGACTGCAGACAGCTGCTCATTGGGTTTTGGGCATCGGACCTGTCCGTGGCCCACAGGTTTATGCGTTCTCACATGCCCTTGGAAGGGCCTTATGTCCAGGACTTCAAGGGAGAGAGCACACGAGGCCACCTCCCCCCATGCCGAGCCACTTCCTGAGTTCATTCCTGCTCATCAGCAGGGCCATGGCTGAGTTGCTTTGGGAATGGGACTCAGGCCTGGTCTTGATGTGCCCTCATTGGGTTGCAGACCTGCCTCTACCAGTGACAACAATCATGCCACTCCCTGCTTGAAACCTTCAATGACTCCTTATTGCCCTCAACTTGAAATCCCCACTCCTGGGCCTGCTTTACAAGGCCCTAGAGACTTCTCCAGCACCTCACGTCATGCCTTAATAACACCAAATTGCTTGTGGTTCCCTTGCACAACCATGTGGTTTCACGCCCCCGCGCCTCACTCTGCATCATCCTCCCTTGGCTTCGCTGGTTAACTCCTAGTAGTCCCTGAGGTCTCAGCTCTGGGACCACCTCCTCCAGGAAGTCTTCCTCCTGGGCCTCAGATCATCTCTGCTCCCTGGTTACGTTCCTGGTGACCTGTGTTTGACACCTTCCTAACCCCCACTATGAACGACCTCTGACATGCAGGGCTGCAACCCGGTAGAGTGGAGAAGGCTCAGGTTTGAAATTAGAACTCTGGTGCTGGGTGCGGTGGCTCACGCCTGTAATCCCAGCACTTTTGGAGGCAGAGGTGGGCAGATCGCAAGGTCAAGTGATCGACACCATCTTGGCCAACATGGTGAAATCCCATCTTTACTAAAAATACAAAAATTAGCTGAGTGTGGTGGTGCGCGCCTATAGTCCCAGCTACTCGGGAGGCTGAGACAGGAGAATCGCTTGAACCCGGGAGGCAGAGGTTGCAGTGAGCCAAGATCGTGCCACTGCACTCCAGCCTGGCGACAGAGTGAGACTCCGTCTCAAAAAAAAGAAGAAAAAAAAAGAAATTAGAACTCTGGCTTTTCTTGAGACTGCTGTGTGACTTTGGGCAAGTCGCTGTATGTCTCTGAGCCTCCATCTCCTCATCTATGAGAAAAGCATCCCACTGAGATTTCTGACCTTGCTTTCAATTCTGGCCTCTGCCCCTAACTTGCTGTGTGGCCTTGAACAAACCCAGTTGCTGGGCTCCAGCTTGGTTTTCCTTTTCTGTAAAATGGGGCCGCCCACAAAACTCATAACAAAGTGTTGAGGTTCCGACAAGCCGAAACCTGTGAAAAGCTTGTGTAAACCTCAGAGCCCTACATGGATGGTTGAAGGATCTATTTCGACAGCTCCGGGGAGCCGTGGGAGGGAAGCTGACAGCGGCTCTTGCTGTTCTCCTACCTCCCAGCTCTCCAGAAGACTCTGAGCAGCCTGGAGATCAAAGGTGATTGGGGCCTGCTGGCACGGAGGCCGCGCTCGGCAGAACCTGCTTCCCGGCCCCCTGCCCACCTCCCACCCACCCCTGCTCCCAGGGTTAAGTGACGTGTCTGCCTTGTGCACGAATCTCTGTTTAAACACTAGGGGTTTGGGGGGAACCCTCAGCCCCTCAACTCCCACCCAGGAAGCTCTGGGACCCCACTGCTTTTCCTAAGACTGAAAGCCAAGATCGGTTTGAATCATCTGCAACTTTATTCCAGAGCAGAAATAAGTCATTTTCTAACAATAAATATAAAAAAAAATAATAAATTAAGATTCGAAAAAAATGTCCAACAAAATAAAATCCTTAACACTGATAGAATAGAAACTTATCCAAAAGGATGAGAGATGGGGCCGACTGGGGCATGGGCAGGACACTCCTGCAGCACCGGCCCCCGAGTCCCCAGCTCACGAATGTTTGACACCCTCTGTCCCCAGCCCTGGCGGGGCCCCCTGCCACACACACACATTCTCTCCACAAAGTACAAAATATATATTTAAAAACCTCAACACAACCAAGCATCTTGCAAAGGCCCAGGAAAGCAAGGGTTTGGCCAGTCAGGGATGAGGACGGGGCCCGAGGGTCTAAAGAAGGCACTAGAGGGACAGGGACCGCTTTGGGTCTCGCCCGGTCAAGTTCACAGTCTGCCCTCTTAGTGTGAGGAAATGGGGCTTGAGGTACCCTGTTTACCTGGCGCTGGGCCAAGCCCCCCATCTCCTGAGATGGCCTCATGTGGGAGAAGACGGAGGGGAGGTCGGCTTGGGAATATCCTATATGTCTGTCCGAAGGCCGTGGCGGGGCTCCTGCTCCAGGGATGCTGGGACGTGGCGGTGCCTGCTAAGTGCTCAGCTGTGTGCGTCTCGCAGGGAAAGAGGGCCCAGCCCAGCACCCCTGGTCATCTCCTCAGTTCAGGCCAGGGTGTCATCCGAGACCCCTCAGCGGAAGTTGCAGGGGGAGGAAAGAACTAGAAATAAATAAAGTCCCCAGTGGCCCAGCATGGCACAGCAGGGAGGCCACTCTGTTTCTTCAAGTATTCTTGGCCGATGGGGCTCCAGGCCCTGTCGAGGCTCAGATGGGGATCCCCACAGTGTTCACCTGGTCCTTGAGTCCCAGCAGGCTGTAGGCGATGCGCTTCTGGTGGCCGGGCAGCCGCACCCCAATCCTCTTGATGTCGCTGTGGGCCGGGAGGGAGAGAGGGAGAGTTAGGGGCTGGAGCAGGGGAGGGGGCCAGGCTGGGTGGGGACAGGACTCGGTGGGCGGCTGGGGAGGGGAGTGGAGGGAGGCAGAGGAGGAGGGTGGAGAGGGTGCCTTGGGGACCTGTAGGGCAAGAGAGCTCTGGTTAGGTAGGCCTGGGAGAAGGAGCCACAGCCTAGAAGCTTGCCAAGGTGGCCCACCATCAACAAAGTTAGGAAAACAACAGAAGCCTCAACTCTGTAAGATGCTTTAAAAAAATAAAAATAAATCAAATCTTCTGAATTATCTGTGAGGCAGGTGCTCTTTTTCATCCCCATTTTGCAGATTAAAGAACTGAGGTCAGAGAGGTGAAGTGACTTGCCTGAGGTCACACAGCTAGGAGGTGGAAGAGCTGGGAATCAAACCAGCTATGAACAAATGCCTTCCCTCCCCTCACCCCTAGTCTGTTCCCAGTGCCGCCAGCTCAGGCCTCCTTCCCAGGAACTCTCTAGGGATGTCGCTCAAAGCCTCTCTGTCCAAGGTCTCTTCCCACCTGCTGCCTCATTTCTCCCTCACTCCTTCCAAGTTCCCACTGCTGATCATGAAGGAAGGACTCGGGAAATACTTGAAGGGTTAAACTTTGCGAGTCTTCATGGGTGAGGCTTGCGGGTCACCAGATCCAGTGACTAGGAAGATGTCTTCCCTTGGGGAAACCTCAGTTTCCTCCCATGTAAAATGGGAGCTACTGTCCATCTGGAGGGCGAGAGACCTCAAAACCAGCAGCCGAGGGGGAAGGCAGCATCAGTACCAGATGGACAGATGTGCCCAGGAGCCCACAGCCCTGCTTTCCCACCCCCACAGGGTACACGATCTCCTGGGGCCCCCTTCCATGCCCCTCCGTCCCCTCATGAAATCACTTATGCTCCCAGGAACCTGTGAGGAGGGCATTTATTACTCACTTTGGGAGTTTTCTCCTCCACCGTCCTCACCCACTAGCCCAAACCCATGAAAACACCTAAGTTTTTATGGGCCGACTTTTGGCTGTAAAGGGAGCTAATTATATGATGCAAGATCCTAGTTGCAGTTCTGCAGACATGACTTTCCCACAGGCTCCGGGAGCCCCGGCACAGGTGCAGAGCAGGGAAGGGCAGACCCAGGTGAGTCGGGGGGACTCCAGGACCTCCCGCAGAGGCTGGTGCTCCCACAGCAGCAGGAAGGCCGGAACATTTGGGACATTTGGGACATTTGGGAGAACTTCCTACGCTACCCGCACAGGACGTTTCTAACCTACACAGTTGGAGGTGCTGAAAAAGCAGCAGTTTCCCACACACTTGAAGGTCTCGAATTGTGGTCCCTGGAAAAGCGCTCAGACCACGGTGAAGGAGACAGGACCCCCGGCCTGGCCCCAGATTCACTCGATTTGCAGTTCCGCAGGTGGGGCAAGGAGTCTGCGTTTGGTTGAATCCCAGAAGAAACCTGACATCCGGTTTAAAAACCAGTGGGTTGTAAGCTCCAGGAGGACAAGTGCTGAGACCTTGTCATCTGGGCCCAACACCCCCACAGCACCTGCTCCCGCCCCCACCCCTGCCCAGGGTCCAGGATAGGCCTGGCACATAGATAGGTCCCTAGGAAGTGTCTGCTGCATGAATGCATGAGCGAATGAATGCTTTAGTGGAGGTTGGGCCGTTGCTGGGCCACCTCTGGTCCCTCTTGCAAATGGTAGTGGTTAATCTCACAGGATGGGAGTACAGTTTGCTTTGGAGGCCCTGCGTAGAACTCCAAGGCCATATACTCGGTGAGCTCCTACTGTGTTCTGGCCCTGGGTGCAGGGAGACGGGAGTAAGAAATGGCTCCTGGAGCCTCACGTGTCAGATCATTCATTCATTCAGCAAGCATTCCTTCAGTGCCAAGCCTATGCCAAGGGCACTGGAGACCCTAAGATCTACAGCCTGTGCCCTCGACCCCCACACAGGATGCAAATGCTGTAGTCCCAGCTCTAGACAGAGCCTGGGGTTGGGCTATTTTTCTGGGGTGCAACATCCACCCCTTTCGTCAGCTGCTCACAAAACATCTGGGACCACTAGTCTAGCTAGAAACCCAACTGACTCCAAAATAGCACAAATGGAGAAGAGACAGTGGCTGTGGGACCCCAGGGGACCAGGCAGCTGGTCCCCTGGGAGGGAGTCAAGCAGGCAGGAGGCTGAGAAGGGGAGGAGGTGGGACACTGAAGCCTAAATCCTGATCCCATTGGGAAAGGCACGCATTCCCCTGCTACCAGCTCCAAGTCTCCCATTGGGACCCATGGCATGTGTAGACCCAGGCTTCAGGTTTTAAAAAGTCCTTTGAGATCCCCATTTATTTGGAAAGAGGCAGAGGGGAAGGAGGAGGCATGCAGGCCCCAGCTCTGAGCACCAGTGGCTGGTGGGAGGAGCGGGTGGTGGGTGGTGGGGGGCGCTGAATGACTTCCTGCCTTTATCCAGGCCCTTTCACAACAACGCGCACTGCAGCACACACACACACAGCCTCCATCCATCCAAGACCGCCCCGTCCCTGCTCGTGGGAAAGGAATTGGCGAGGAGCACCCCGGGCTATTTAGGGAAGCTTCTAAGAACATGTGTTTCCTATAAGCACTTCCCCGTGCCCTCAGCTCTGGTCCCAAGAAGAGAGGCTGTGTTGTTCTTGGTGGGAGCCCCTGGAGGAGCAAAGGGTCTGGTGGATGTTCCCAGGAAAAAGGAGAAAAGGAGGGGGCATTTGCATAGTGCTAGGGGAGGAAAGCAAGGGAGTGGAGGAAAAGAGGAGAGCAGTGAGGATTTAGCACCCACTGTATACCAGTCGTGTCATCTGCGCTGCACCCATGCAATCCCATCAAACTTGATCAAGGTCACCCGCTAGGAAGCGGCAGATGCGGGACTTGAACCCAGGTATGTGTGCAGAGCCCAAGCCTGTGGCCCTGCTGCGCTGGCCGGCAGCAAAAGACATCCTGTGATCCATCTCCCCTCCCCACGTGTCCCCGCCTCCCCTCTGGTCGGCTCTGTTCCTGCCTGCTTCCCATCACCGACTGTCCCCTGAGGGAGGCTATGGCCTTGGCCAGCAGGTTGGAAGCCCAGCTGAGCAATTTCCAAAGGCCCTAGAGAATGTTCATGAACAGGCTCAAATCCCAGAACTTCTGTGACCTAGAACCATGGGAGGCCCAGGTCATCCCCTCCATACGGTTCCCAAAACTTCCCAGCCTCCCGGTCTGTTCCCGCCATGACCTTGGACCATGCACAAGCTGGGTTGTTGAAACTGGCCACTATTTTTAGAGGCACAAAAGGCTAAGAGGATAGGGTCTTCCCCCTCCTGGGACAGGAGGAGGTGTCTGTGCCAAGGCCATGCCAGGAAAAGTCTCAATGCTGGAGTTGGGAAGGGGAGAAGAGCTGCCAAGGGGCAGCTTGACAAAGGGGCAAACCCAGGGCCAGCAGGGAGTAAGTGGCACTTCTCACCAGGTGGGACTGCAGGCTGAGAGCCAACCAAGTGGAGAGAGGTGCCTGGGGTAGGCCAGGGGTTCTCTCTCCTGGGCAGCAGTCAGGGCATCTTGGAGAAGACTGCCCCAAACTGGCTGTGTGACCTCAGGCAAGCCGGTAATGTCTCAGCCTGTTTCTCTACCAATGACCTCTCCGATCCCTGCGCTCTGGGACCCCGACTGACGGGGCCTGGAATCCTGCTCTCCCCCTCATGGCTGTGGGACCCTGGGTAGGTCACTGCACTTCTCTGCATCTGTTTCTCACCTGCACCTGTTTCTCACCTGTTAACAGGACTCACCCCGCTGGGTTCTCATTCAAAGTGCTCAAGCAGAGACGGCACATAGCCCTCAGTAAACAGTAGCTACTGTTATGATTACGGTTACTATTATTTCCCCACTCTGGTAAAGGATGTAGGAAGAGGAGAGAGCTGAGAGTGGGCGCCCAGAGCTGCCAGCTGCTGGCGGAGTTCTGCCCTTCTCTTCCAAGGAGCCTCTTCCCAGAAGAGAAAGAACAAAGAGAGGAGCATTGAGGGGCAGGGAAGAGGGCTGGGGAGGGCATGGAGGCAGCCTCTGGAGTGGGAGGCGGGAGGTGAAGGGGGACGGGAAGGGGCCTGACTTACTCGTTGGTCATCTGCACCACCTTCTCGATGGCAGTGTAGCCGGCCGCCATGAAGTGCTCCGTATACTGCTGCATCTTGATGGACTCCAGCCACTCGGACACCGTGCGGAAGGGCACCCCCTCCGAGCCGCTCGTGCTGGGGAGCCGGATAGACACGCTGCAACAGGAAGCACTGCAGGTGAGGGGCTGCAGCACCCAGTCCACCCTGGGCCCCGCACCTGCTGCTCCCTAACCTGGACGATTGACTCGGCTGCCCCGTGCCTCCGTTTCCTTATCTGGGCAACAGGGAAGCCCAGTCAAGTAGGGTTCAATGAGACCTCCTGGCACGTTGGGAGCGCTCAGCATCTGTAACTACTGCTGCCCCTCCACTCCTACTAACAGGACCACCACCAATAACTACCACATCATAAAACGCTACGAGCAGAGATTCCAGATCCTGAGGTCACAATCCCAGCCTGACCACTTCCAGCCATGTAAGATATTCAATCGCCCTGTGTCTCAGTTTCTTCTTCCACAAAATGAGGATCACTGGAGGACTCATCTCGTAGGTTGTTTAAATGAATGAAAACATATTAAGTGCTCACGCAGTGCCCTGCACACAGACACATAAGCTGGTTGCTTCTATTAGGATTTCCTGGGCCATCATGTCCAGTCTAAGTCAAGCCCACACATAAACTCTTAGCCCTCAGCACCCCCCGACCCCCACCAACTTCCCCTGGGTGGCCACTCTACCGAAGTGGTTCAGGAGTGTGCAGAAGGAAAATTGAGGTCATCATGGGCAGAAGGCATAGAACTCACCGGGGATCGAAGTCAGCCAGGGTCTTGAGGGAGTCAGGGGCACGAATGAGCTTGTCCAGGATGCTGACGATGTCAGCGAACTTGGGGCGGCGGGCACGCTCCTGCTGCCAGCACTGCATCATGAGCTGGTAGATGGCGGAGGGGCAGTCCATGGGCGTGGGGAGCCGGAAGCCATCATTAATGGCTTTCATCACCTGGCGGGGCACGAAGGTCAGGGGCGCTGTTGCAGAAAGCCACTGAAACCCTCTGCAGCCTCCAGCCTATGGAGGTGGGCAGGGGAGGGGAGGGGAACAGGAACATCCCAGAAACAGACAGGAAGGGCCTTTCTTGAGCTGCCACCCAACCTTCAGAGCTGCCCAAAGGGCAAATGCCTAAGGGTCTGTGTCCAGAGTTCACTGGAAGGGACTTTTTTTTTTTTTGACTGAGACAGGGTCTCAGTCTGTCACCCAGGCTAGAGTGCAGTGGCGCTATCACACCTCACGGCAGTCTCAACCTCCTGTGCTCAAGTGATCCTCCCACCTCCGCCTCCTGAGTAGCTGAGACTACAGGCACGTGCCAACACACTTGGCTAATTTTTTAATTTTTTGTAGAGATGGGGTTTCGTCATGTTGTCCAGGCTGGTCTCGAACTCCTGAGCTCAAGTGGTACTCCTGCCTCAGCCTCCCAAAGTGCTAGGATTACAGGCATGTGCCATTGCTCCCAGCTAGAAGGGACCCTGCTCCCTCACAGGGCACCAGGCAGCAGCCACACTGTGTGCCCTCAGCCCAGCCTCCCTCCCATCTCTCTTCCCCTCCTCATCTGGCTGCCTTACAGTGCCCTTGGTCTTGGCAGAGATGTGACCTCTTCTGAGAAGCCTCCCAGGCCACCAGGCTGAGAGAGGCACCAAGCACACAGACACACACACGCATGCATGCACATGTGCACACATACGGATGCACACACATGCATGGACACACGGATACACACGTACACCCCACTCCTTTTTTCATCTCTGCACTCTCTGAATCAGCTCCTGGAACCCAGCACAAGGCCTGGCACGCAGTAGATCCTCAAGAAATATTTACGGGGCTGGGTGAGGTGGCTTACCCCTGTAATCCCAGCACTTTGGGAGGCTGAGGCAGGTGGATCACCTGAAGCGAGGAGCTAGAGACCAGCCTGGCCAACATAGTGAAACACCGTCTCTACTAAAAATACAAAAATTAGCTGGGTGTGGTGGCGCATGCCTGTGATCCCAGCTACTCGGGAAGCTGAGGCAGGAGAATTGCTTGAACCTGGGAGGTGGAGGTTGCAGTGAACTGAGATCATGCCAATGAACTCCAGCCTGGGCAACAAGAGCAAAACTCCGTCTCCAAAAAAAAAAATAAACATTTATGGAGCAAACCTAAGAAGGTTCATCTAAACTGTCCTCTGCCCAGCCCCTGCAGTTTGAGATGAGTAAAGGGCTTGAGTTCAGGTCTGGGCAGGCCTGGGGAGGGCAAGGGCACCCACCTCATGGTTGGACAGCTCCCAGTAGGGCCGCTCGCCGTAGGTCATCACCTCCCACATGACAATGCCAAAGCTCCACACGTCGCTGGCAGAGGTGAACTTCCGGTAGGAAATGGCCTCCGGGGCGGTCCAGCGGATGGGGATCTTGCCGCCCTGCAGGGAACCCAGGCCCAGTCACCACTGTGCCCTCTGGCTGGCCCCAGGACCATTGCAGCCAAGCCCCACGACCCCTCCCTGGACTCCTGCAGGTGTTCTGCCTCCTGAAGCACATGCCCAGGTGTGCAGGTGAGAGGACACCATGCAGGGCGAAGGCCGCTTCTCCCTTGAGGTCCCCTTCCCCAACTCACACTGGTGGTGTAGGTGGCCTCGGGGTCATCCTCCAGCACGCGGGACAGGCCAAAGTCAGACACCTTGCAGACCAGGTTGCTGTTGACGAGGATGTTGCGGGCAGCCAGGTCACGGTGCACATAGTTCATGTTGGCCAGGTACTTCATGCCAGCTGCGATGCCCCGCAGCATGCCCACCAGCTGCAGCACGCTGAACTCGCCATCCTTCTCCTGCCGGAGCACAGGCGCTCAGCTGCAGGCCAGCCCTGAACCCGCCAGGCCAGCCCCAGGCTCAAAGGCCAGGCATCCCCGCCCCCTACAACCCACATCCTTACCCGAAGGAACTTGTCCAGGGCCCCATTCTCCATGTACTCAGTGATGATCATCATGGGCTTGTCTGTAGGGGGGTGGGCACAGGTGAGAGGTAAGTGGGCCCAGGCATGTGGGAGAGGTGGGCACAGATATGGGGGAAGGTGGGCACAGGTGTAGGAGAGGTGGGCACAGGTGTGGGGAGAGGTGGAACAGGTGTGGGGAGGGTGGGTACAGGTATGGGGAGAGGTGTGGGGAAAGCTGGGCACAGGCGGAGGAGTGGGCACAGGTATGGGGAGAGGTGGGTTCAGGTACTGGGGAGGAGGGCACAGGTATTGAGGACAGGTGGGCACAGGTGTAGAGGAGGTGGGTACAAGTAGGGAAGAGGTGGGCACAGGTGTAGAGGAGGTGGGTACAAGTATGGGAGAGGTGGGCACAGGTGTAAGGAGGTGGGTACAAGTATGGGGAGAGGTGGGCACGGGTGTAAGGAGGTGGGTACAGGTATCGGGGAGAGGTGGGCACAGGTGTAGAGGAGGTGGGTGCAGGTGTGGGGGGAAGGTGGGCACAGGTGTAGAGGAGGTGGGTGCAGGTGTGGGGTGAAGGTGGGCACAGGTGTAGAGGAGGTGGGTGCAGGTGTGGGGGGAAGGTTGGGCACAGGTGTAGAGGAGGTGGGTGCAGGTATCGGAGAGAGGTGGGTGCAGGTATCGGAGAGAGGTGGGCACAGGTGTAGAGGAAGTGGGTTCAAGTATGGGGAGAGGTGGGCACAGGTGTAAGGAGGTGGGTACAGGTATCGGGGAGAGGTGGGTACAGGTATCTGGGAGAGGTGGGCACAGGTGTAGAGGAGGTGGGTGCAGGTGTGGGGGAAGGTGGGCACAGGTGTAGAGGAGGTGGGTGCAGGTGTGGGGGAAGGTGGGCACAGGTGTAGAGGAGGTGGGTGCAGGTGTGGGGGGAAGGTGGGCACAGGTATAGGGGAGGTGGGCACAGTCACAGACAGAGCCCCTGCTAAGTGGCCCCTCTCCACCCAGTGTGGGCAGGCCCCAAGCCTCACATTTGGAGACGACGCCCTCCAGGCGGATGATGTTGTGGTGGCTGAACTGGCCCATGATGCCGGCCTCGCCGAGGAAGTCCACTCGCTGCTTCTCTGTGTAGCCGGCTTTCAGCGTCTTGATGGCCACCGGCACCTCCTTCTTCCCCGAGGATGTCTTCAGCGTGCCCTTGTACACCTCCCCAAACTCTCCTGTGGGCAGACAGGGTCAGGGGAGCGCCCAGGTCAGCCCCAGCATGAGGGCTCCCACACTGTGTCACCACCGCTGCCTCCTCAGGGCCCCTTGGCAAGGGGCCAACCTCACCTGCTCCGATCACCTTCTGCCGAGTGACACAGGACGGATGGATCTCGGTAGTGAACTTCAACACAGCCTGGTTGGGGTCCTCATATGTGTGGGGGTCCACGTATGTCTTCAGGGGCTTCAGTTGTTCTGGAAGGAGAAGGGGTGGGGTCACAGGCAGCTCAGGAGGGGCCCCATGGTGGGGTGCTCTGGAGTCAGAGGAGAAGGCCACGTGATCTTCAGAGATGTGGACCAGGCTGTGGGGGATGGACCCCTCAGAGCTGCCCACGGAAGCCTGTGGCCCCACCCCAGTGCCCTGGGAACACCCTGGCTGCCCCCACCTCCCCCACAGAGCTGGGGATGGTGCGGGCAGGGCTGGGCCTGGAGCAGGGGCTGCGTCTCACCTGACTTGGAGAAGTAAACGTCCTCCGGGGACTGGCGGGCACGCTGGTTCTTCCTCCTGAAAGAGCCCCACAGGGAACCAAATGCAGGGAGGTCAGTGAGGTCTGCTCCGGCCAGGGAAGCCTCCTGACCCTACTTTGGTCCTAGGAGGACCTGGGGTGCTCAGAATGTGGCCCTGTCCCCACTTTCGCTGCCCAAGCTCCACTCTCAGGGCCGAGGGTGCGGAGAAGGCGGGTGGAGGAACAGGGAGGAAGTAATCGAGCCAGGACTCCCTCTCCAGGATCTAGGCCCCAGAATGGCCCCTTAAGCAGTCGTGACGAAGGCATTCCCATTAGAGCTACTCGGGGATTCCTGCCTGCGTGTCCAGAGGAAGTGTGGACACATCATTAATAACAAGAGCAGAGGTAATGACCCCCGTGTCCCGGCCCCGCCGCGTGCCAGGCACTTCGCTACACACTCCAGCTCGTATATCCTCGCACCATCCGGAGGCAGGGATTAGACTCGACTAGCATCCTGTGGACCCCATCGTTCAGACGAGGAAATGGAGGTTCCTGCCCCATTTTCCCACCCAAGCCCATGTGGAGCCAGGGTATGGGCTCTGACGAACCTGCGGTGGATAAAGAAGCCAACTCCTGCCAGCACCAGAAGCAGGACCACGCCGACAGCCACGCTGCCAATCACCGCCAAGTTGCCAGATCCCTCCGGGGCTGGTGGAAGAAATCAGCTGATGACAAGGGAGTTCCCCCACAAATTACAGCAACACCCGCGCTGCACCCAAGACACCTGGGCCCCTACTGTGTGCTGGGTGCTTGCACTTGGGAAGGCTCCAGAGGATACTTAGTCCCATTTCATAGACGGTCAAGCAGAGGCCTTCCCGAAGGTGTCACAGGAGGTATTGCAGGTATGTGGGGCTCAAAGCTCTGGCTTTTTCTGCGATGCGGATTTGAACTTCCCCACACCACTGTCGTGAATCCACATCCCGGCTCCTCCACCCCTCAGCCTTCCATGCTTCCCCCTCCCCAGGCTTGGGGGCAGTCCCCGAAGGGCTGTCCCAGGCCCTCGCTGACCGAGAAAGGGGCATTTCTAAGTTATTTGATTCACTTCCTTTCCCAAGATGTCTCAATTGCTTGGTTCTGGGCCCTGGCCTGGTCCATGCCCAGGGTCCCCCAACTCACACAGCGTCTGGAATTCGTGCACCTTGCTGCCGGCCCCCTGGCCCTCCTGCGTCAGTGCCTGCACCTGGACCAGGTAGGTGGTGTCTGGAGCCAGGTCGTCCAGGGTCACGGAGAAACCCTCAGTGCGGCGCACATTGTAGCTGTTGGAGTCTCCCTGTGGGTGGGTGGCCGGCGGAGGAGCAGGCAGTGAGGGCAGGGCAGGGGCCTCGGCTCAGCCCGCTGGAGACCACCCCAAGCTAGCAAGGTGGCTTGCCTTTGTTAGCAAACTTGAGGCTCTTCTTACAGAGGAGGAAACTGAGGCTCGGAATTAAGTGACTCACTCAAGGTCAGAACCACTAAATGCATGAGCCAGGACTCAAACTGAGTGTGTGGGGTCCCAAAATTCTGCCCCTGTCCTCACCCTGACTGCCTCTTCCAAGGACACCATGTCTTCTCTCGTACAAATCTCTGCTGTGCTGCCTTGGGAGATGTAACCCCCTGGCAGACCCCAGACCTCAGTTTCCCCATCTGCAGAAGGGTGCTTCTTCAGATGGCTGGGTGGTTTGGTGATCATCTATGTGACCAGCCTGTCCCCTGCTCTCGGCCCAGCTAGAGCCAGCCTCGCCCCTCTGGGAGTTACCTTCTTGCGGTAGGTGACCTCGTACTTCCACACGCGGCTCTGCTGCGGTGGGGGGATGCTCCAGGAGACGCTAAGCGAGGTGGTGCTGCGGCCCTCCAGCCTCACCTTGGGGGGCTCTGGGCAGGACAGGCAGTGGGGGAAGTGGGTAAGAAGCTGCCTATGAGCAGGCAGGGTTTGGGGGGACAAGTGGACATGGAGCCACATCCTCCACAGCCCAGATTCTTTCATTTTTTTGAGACAGGATCTCGCTCTGTCACCCAGGCTCGAGTGCAGTGGCATGATCTCGGCCCACTACAGCTTTGAACTCCTGTGCTCAAGTGATCCTCCTGCCTCAGCTTCCTGAATAGCTGGGGCTACAGACACGTGCTACTGTACCTGGCTAATTTTTGTATTTTTTGTAGAGATGGGGTCTCCCTATGTTGCCCATGCTGGTCTCAAATGCCTGAGCTCAAGCAATCCTCCTGCCTCAACCTCCCAAAATGCTGGGATTATGGGCACCACACCCAGCTCCCAGGCTCTTTAGATCCCAACCTAGGATCCTAAACTTCCAGCTCCAGAGCACAGGGCCAGAGCCCCAGGCCTCCACCCTGGCCCCATCACAGGGGCTGGCACATCAGAGATGCCCCATATTTACGAGTGCATAAATAATAATAATAATAAAAGGCCAGGTGTGGTGGCTCACCCCTGTAATCCCAGCACTTTGGGAGGCCGAGGCAGGAGGATTGCCTGAGGTTGGGAGTTCGAGACCAGCCTGACCAACATGGAGAAACCCCATCTCTACTAAAAATACAAAATTAGCTGGGCGTGGTGGCGCATGCCTGTAATCCCAGCTACTCAGGAGGCTAAGGCAGGAGAATCACTTGAACCCGGGATGCAGACGTTGCGGTGAGCCGAGATTGTGCCATTGCACTCCAGCCTGGGCAACAAGAGCAAAACTCCGTCTCAAAAAAGAAGAAGAAGAAGAAGAAGAGGAAGAAGAAGGAGAAGAACTAACTTTTGCTGAATGCTTTCTTTTTTTTTTTCGAGACGGAGTTTCGCTCTTGTTGCCCAGGCTGGAGTGCAATGGCGCGATCTCGGCTCACCGCAACCTCCACCTCCCGGGTTCAAGCGATTCTCCTGCCTCAGCCTCCTGAGTAGCTGGGATTACAGGCATGCGCCACCACACCCAGCTAATTTTTTGTATTTTTAGTAGAGATGGGGTTTCTCCATGTTGGTCAGGCTGGTCTCGAACTCTCGACCTCAGGTGATCTGCCCACCTCAGCCTCCCAAAGTGCTGGGATTACAGGCGTGAGCCACCACGCCCAGTCTCAATTCTCAATTATTATCCCACTATACAGGGGAGAACATTGAGGCCCAGAGAGGTTAAGTAACCTGCCCACAGTCACAGAGCTCAGAAGCGGCTCTAGAGCAGGAGTGTCCAATCTTTCAGCTTCTGTGGGCCATAATGGAAGAATTGTCTTGGGCCACAAATAAAATACAGCAACACTAACAACAGGTGATGAGCTAAAAAAAAAAAAAAAAAAAAATTGCAGGCTGGGCGCAGTGGCTCACGCCTGTAATCTCAGCACTTTGGGAGGCCGAGGCGGGCGGATCACGAGGTCAGAAGATCGAGACCAGCCTGGCCGACAAAGTGAAACCCTGTCTCTCCTAAAAATACAAAAAATTAGCTGTGTGTGGTGGCACGTGCCTGTAATCCCAGCTACTCCAGAGGCTGAGGCAGGAGAATTGCTTGAACCCGGAAGGCAGAGGTTGCAGTGAGCCGAGATCGAGCCACTGCACTCCAGCCTGGGCAACAGAGCGAGACTCTGTCTCAAAAAAAAGGGAAAAAAATTGCAAAAATAATATTAAGATAATTTACGAATTTGTGTTGGGCCGCATTCAATGTCGGCTGAGGCCACATGTGGCCCACGGGTTGGACAAGCTTGCTCTAGACACTGTGCCTTTAACCACTTGCTCTGCTGCCTCTCTCTAAACACACCCAAGCCCCAGATGGCCGTCCTCCTTAAGCCCCACCTGGGCAGGCCCCATAGGGCACAGCTGCCATCCCTGGACCTCACCTGTCTGGTTGATGCTGACACTGGCAGTACGGAAGCTGCGGGTGGTCACCAGGCCTGAGACGCCATTGCGGGCCTCCACGGTGAAGGTGTAGTTCATGTGGGGCTCCAGGTCGCTGACTGTCACACTGGTGCGGGTCAGTCCGTGCGGAGGCTCCGAGTAGCGCACACTGGCCTCACACGGCCCGCACTCCCCAGACTCGGGCCAGCACTGTTCGCAGGTGACGCTGTAGACAATGTCCTCGCGGCCCCCACTGTCCTGAGGGGGCGTCCAGCGCAGCTCCACCTTGGCACCCATGCCCACGGCCGTGAGGTAGTGTGGGGCGGAGGGGGGTCCTGCACAGACAGGAGGAGTCAGTGCCGTGCTGGACCCAGGCAGACATGTCACCCTCAGTCACGCCACCCTGACCCACTGCAAGACTCACGTGTGCAAGGCATCGACACTGGGTCCTGAGGTGCCCGGAAGAAGCCTTCCTCACACTCGCAGGAGGTGGCACCCTCAGGGGATGGCAGCGTGTGCTCAGGGCACTCCAAGCAGGGGCTCTCAGATGCCTCAAACTTAAAAAATCCAGGCGAGCAGGCTGGTGGACACAGGACAGACAGAGCACAAGGACATCAGTTCAATCTGCTTCCACCCCACGTGACTGTCTCATTCCCTCACCAGGGACCCCTGCCCTGCAAGCAGGTCAGTAAATCTCTATGGACCTGTTTTCTCATCGGCAAAATGTCTTGTGATGGAAAAATGCATGGCAAGAGCCTAGCATGTACCAGGCACCCAGGAAGTGCTTCACACACATGCTGCAAACCTTTGCTTCACTCCCCACTGGCTCCTGCAAGAAGCACCACGAACCTGAGCCTGGGCATTCAAGGCCATACCTCGCCTTTCAGCCAACCAAGAATCCCATCACAGCCTAGCTCAGCACTTGACCAAGCACGCTGCCCACCGGCCTCATCCCCTTTCCTCCGTGCAGACTAGCCTGTCCGGTCCCCACCTGGGTAGCTGAGAGCTGCCCAGGGCAATGACTGCCTCTTCTTGACCATGTGTGTTTGTTGACTGTCACCACCACCCTGACTCACTGGCCAGCCTCATCAGTTCAGGATGCCATCCCTGCAGGTGTTACCTCCAGCCCAGGACCTGCCCTCCTTTCCATCCGGGGCTGACCAGGAAGCAGGAAAGGCCAAGCCCCCTGGCATTTTCTCTGGCTCTGCTTCCAGGACCGAGTCATATCCGCCACTCACAAGGACAGCCAGGAAGTGACTTTTCCTCCCCCAGTGGCCAGTCCTGCCCTGGCCCAGCAGGCTGGGGGCTCAGGCACCTGACTCCGGGGGCTTCTTCCTCCCACCGCCCTATCCTGTCTCATCCCGCCCCTGCCCTAAGCCCCTTCCTGGCCCTACAGGCAGGAAGCTGCCCAGACACAGGGCTCATGGTGCAGGGCTGTCCAGGGCTTGGGCAGCTGCTAAAGTGGCCAGGGTGGGTAGAGGTCACCCTAGGGAGCTCCCCCAACAACCCTACAATTATAATCCTTCAGATTGGTCTGATGAGAGGGTCCTGAGACACCTCCAACCTCAGCACCGTGTTCACCACACACACAATGATCCTCTGCTCTGTGCCTGGCCCACCCCCAGTGCTGGGTATGCACCAAGATGAAAACAAACCCCTGATCTCAGGGAGCAGAAGCACCTGACAAGGTCTGCAAGACAGAGGGAGGAAACGAGCTAAGAGCTAAGGGGGTGGAGAAGGGGAAACAACCTTGGCCAGGAGTCTGAGAAGTCACAGAGGGGACATTTTGGCTGGGGTTCAGAGGCTGCATAGGAGTTCAGCAGGGGAGTGATAGATGTTGGGAGAGGGAGTTAGGAGTGAGAAAGTGCATGACTAATACGGAAGGTATGAGTGGGTTTGTGGGCACAAATGTGGGGAGCAGCAAGCAATAAAACAGTTGAGAAAGGCCTTCAATGCCAGGCCAAGAAGCTGGGACTTTATCCTGGAGGCAATGGAAAGCCGCTGGAGGTCTGATGTGGGGAAGTCAGACCCCTGCCGTCAGGAAAAATCTGTGCCTGGAGGCAGCTTTTGTCCAAGAGCCTGGGGACAGCCTGGCCCCTAATGGCCTAAGGACAGTCCCCTCCAGGGAAGTCAATTTCAAGTGCCCTGACCCAAGCAGACCTGCTAACTCTCAGGGACAGAATCTGGAGCGAAGACTCTCTTCATCCAGTCCCCTGTGTGAGCAGAGGTGGAGAGGGGGACCAGGAGTCAGGGGAACAGGACTCAAAGGACACCCAGCTCTGTAAGGTGCCAGATAGTGACTTCCTGCTGATGACTCTGCTCTCAGAGCCAGGCTGCATCCCTGTCCCCTCCCCACCCTGGCCCAGGGACCACACAAACAGCCGCTCTCACCCCCTTGGTCCATCCTGCTTCTGCAGACCCTCAGCATTTGCCCTGCAAGAGCTCAGGCACACAGGGCAGGGAAGGGGGCTTGTCCAGGGTCTTGCAGCAGGACAGAGGAGGCCCGGGACCCGACTCCTGCTCTGCACAGAGCCTGGAGTCCCAGTGACAGTACCTACTATGCGCAGGGCTTGAGCTGAGCACTGTACACTCATTTAGTCCTCGCAATAGACCTGCTATATACAGGCACTATTAGCGCTGGTTCCACTTTGGAGGTGAGGAGAGACAAAAAAGCTTGTCCAAGGTCAACAAGCTCCCAAGAAGGAAACCAGAACTCA
This sequence comes from Gorilla gorilla gorilla, assembly GCF_029281585.2. Taxonomy (NCBI): domain Eukaryota; kingdom Metazoa; phylum Chordata; class Mammalia; order Primates; family Hominidae; genus Gorilla; species Gorilla gorilla. The sequence goes on along the minus strand of NC_073224.2, from coordinate 224,047,928 downwards.
AACTTAGGATGCCTGATTTTCAGCCTCTCTCCTCTCCCACTCCTTTTTCATCATTTATTTATTTATTTTGTTTTTGAGATGGAGTCTCGCTCTGTTGCCCAGGCTGGAGTGAAGTGGTGGGATCTCAGCTCACTGCAACCTCCGCCTCCTGGGTTCAAGCAATTCTCCTGCCTCAGCCTCCTGAGTAGCTGGAACTACAGGCACCGGCCATCAAGCCTGGCTAACTTTTGTATTTTTAGGAGAGATGCAGGCTGGTCTCGTACTCCTGACCTCAAGTGATCCACCCGCCTCGGCCTCCCAAAGTGCTGGGATTACAGGCGTGAGCCACTGCGTCTGGCCTATTTTATTTTTTAGAGACGGGGTCTGTCTTTGTTGCCCAGGCTGGTCTCTTGACCTCCTGGCCTCAAGTGATCCCCCCACCTCGACTTCCCACAATGCTGGGATTACAGGCGTGAGCCACCGCACTGGGCCTCCTTTCCCACTTCTGTTCTTAGGAACACTTCAATTTGGAGCAAAGATAAATCAACATTCTGAAACAAGCCTGAAGAGAGAGGAGATAAGGCCTGACCCACTTCAAAAGCCAGAAACTCCTGACGAATTTCAGAGCAGCTGTGGGTCTATGTGTTGTGGAGGGGGGGAGGGTATTCCCCACCACAGATCTTCTCAAACCGGGCACTTTTGTGTCTGTGAGCAGAAAAGTGTAGACTCCAGCCCAGGGGGGTTGGTTGGGGTGGCTGAAGTGGTCTCCTTCAAGCCCCGAATGTCTTCAAGTCTCCTATTGTATTTGGAAACCCATGAGTATATTGCATCCCTCCCCATAACATATCTGCATGATACAAAAATAGCTCTCTCCTCCACCAGATCTTTGAGTAAAACTGAGATTCCAGAAAGCTGGGCCATGTTTATCCTGGGGTCAATTCCCCCAAATGCCCTGACTTGTCTGTGGAGGAGACTTCACCTGGCTCAGTGCTGGCTCCAGGTGGTCCAGGGCCAGCTGACTTCGGAAGCTCGGGGGCGTTCCCAGCCCAGGCTCTCAGGCCAGGCAGGGGCCATAAACCCCCACAGCCCAGGCTCGGACCCACTGGAGGCTTTAGCCACCTGCAAACCCTCACAATGCCCCGACTCCCCACCGTGCGGCTGCTTCTATGCCAAGAGGAGGAAGTGGGGGAAGAGATGGGCTCTTTGGCCCCAGCGCCCGGGGGTGGCCTGCCTGCCTGCTGCCGCCAGGAAAGAGGGAATTTGGAGAGATTTCCGCTGCGGATGTGCCAGATAATACAGCAGAGAGGCAGCGTCAACAGGGCATGTGCCTGCCTGATGAGATGTGCTTCCCCTCCTCCAACCACAGAGCTACCAGGGGCTGTCTCCGGGGCCCCGCCAGAGTTTCCAAGTGCTCAGGGGTCCCAGAGTTCATGAGTAGGACACCAGCAAGCCCCTGTGTTCTTCCTGACTTTATCTAGTTGGATTTCCTGGCATTCTGGGCGGGCAAGTGGGGACAGGGGTCACACACACTCAAACACACCCACATACACCAGATACCTACTGTTCCTTAGCCAACCAGCAAACTCCTATGCATCCTTTAATACCCAGCTTAAGCTCCTCTACACAGCCCTCCCAGACTGCCCAATTCCTGGCCCCCCTGGTCCCCATTAGGGCATCTATTAATCTTATGTTTACCAAATAGAAATGGGCACTTCATACGTGTCTGGCACAATGCTGGGTGCTAGGATGCGATGGTGAGACAGACAAACACCGTTTCAGCTCCAGGGGAATTCAAAACTTGGCTTTTATGCTCCATTTGAAATTATTCCTGCATGTATCAGGAGCTTCCGTGAGACTGGCAGCTCCTGAGGAGCAGAAATGGAGACCAATTTATCTGTGTCCCATGGCCCAGTGGTGCTCAGTTAATGTTTGCTGAATGGATGGACAGACAGATGGATGGATGGATAGACGGGTAAGTTGGTGGGTGGATGGGTAGATGAGTGTGTGGATGGATGGGTGGGTGGATGAATGGATGGATGGGTGGAGGGGGGTATGAGTGGGTGGATGAATGGACAGAAGAATGGACAAATGGATGGGTGGGTTGGTGGGTGGACGGATGGATGGGTGGGTGGGTGGATGGATGGGCGGGGAGGATGGACAGATGAATGGACAAGTGGATGGGTGGGTTGGTGGGTGGACGGGTGGAAGAGTGGATGGATGGATGCAGGATGGATAGGTGGGTGGCTGGGTGGAGGGGTGAATGGATGGATGGACGGGGGGATGGACAGATGAATGGACAAATGGATGGGTGGGTTGGTGGGTGGACAGGTGGATGAGTGGATGGATGGATGAGGGATGGATAGGTGGGTGGGTGGGTGGGTGGAGTGGTGGTTGGACGGATGGATGGATGGATGGATGGGTGGGGAGGATGGACAGATGAATGGACAAGTGGATGGGTGTGTTGGTGGGTGGACGGGTGGATGAGTGGATGGATGGATGCGGGATGGATAGGTGGGTGGCTGGGTGGAGGGGTGGATAGATGGATGGACGGTGCGGAGGATGGACAGATGAATGGACAAGTGGATGGGTGGGTTGGTGGGTGGACGGGTGGATGAGTAGACGGATGGATGAGGGATGGATAGGCGGGAGGGTGGGTAGGTGGAGGGATGAATGGATGGATGGATGGATAGGTGGATAGGTGGGTGGTTGGGTGGAGGGGTGGACAGATGGATGGGTGGAGGGGGCTATGAGTGGATGGATGGATGGATAGATGAATGGACAAGTGGATGGGTGGTTTGGTGGGTTGGCGGGTAGACGAGTGAATGGATGGATGATGGATGGATGGATGGATGAATGGATGGATAGATGTAGGGGTGGATGGGTGGAGGGGTGGATGGATGGATGAGTGGATGGGTGCACAGGTGGATGGAAGAGTGAGTGGGAGAGAGAATGGGTGGCAAACCTACCATGTGCATGTGAAATATGCACTCCAGGGCCAGAGAAGTGAGCAGTGTTTCAGCGCCCAGAGAGACACTGTGGAGAAGGTCCACCAGGATGCCTACCTGCCTTACACAAGAGCCTAACTTTGGCACACCTGTGGCACACCTGTGGAGAGCTGTTCTGGCCCCGGTTGTCTGGCAGGCCTGGGCTACTCCAAGCAGGGGAACTGGGGCACAGTGGCTGCACCTCCGGCTATACCCTGGTTTTTCCAGTTCCTAATGCCCGCCCCTCAGGTGGCAGCACGAGGTGACTCAGGGACAGACGCCCTTATCGTGATGCAAGTCCAGCCCCCAATGGAGCCCCTCCTCCCAAGGCACAGCCACCTCCCAGGCTGGCAATGGCAAGGTTGTGAGGCCAAGAGGTCATGGTGGCAATTCACCTAGGGCCAGTCACCGCCCAAGCCAGGCCCAGCAGGTGACCGCAGGAACCACCTTGGCCCAGGGATGTGGAGCTTGGACTTTGTCTCTGGGCCCTGACAGACGGCAAATGGCGACCTATGGGTTACTGACCCAGCAAATGAGGGAGCTGACAACCTCAGGCCCTGGTGGCTTCTTGCTCCCAGCAGGCCCTGTCGTCCCTGCAGAAGGGGGGCTGCCCCCAGGGCCTGACGGCTGCCAGCACCCTGTCCCTTTCACACACACCCTAGGGAGCTATCTGCAGGCACATTCCTCCACCATTGATAAGCACCGCTCCCCACCTCAGCCCCCGCCTACCGCTCCCGTCCTGCCTCCAGCCTTTCATCTTCTGTTTGCTTTCCCTCGCCTCCTTCCTTCCGTTCTGGGGACCCACTTACCTCCAGGAGGGAGAAAGGGAGGGAGGGAGAAGCCGGTGCCTGCCCAGCGGAGATGCCAGCGCCTAGCTTTGCCCCCAGTGTGAGCTGAGGGTGGGGCAGACAGGGCACAGAGGTGAGAGCCACCATGGGGGGCTGGGGGGTGCTGCCACCGTGGTCCCACCCCTGTAGGCCAGAAGAAACATCACAGAAATAAGGCCTGGTGGGACTTCCCAGCAGGGGACAAAGCCTGCAAGCCACAGCCAGCAGCTCCCAGAGTCTTCCACCTGGGGGACCAACTGTGATCTGATGAAACAGGAATCCTGCCAGCAGCGCCTGCCATGGCCCGAGGCCACCCTGTCTAAAGACCACCTTAACCACAGCCACACCCTGGCCAGGGTACTCCTCCCTGTCAGCTATGGACTTTAGGCCACTGGGGCTATAAGCAGTGGGACCCCTCCTCACCACACTTGTGTCACACAGTCAACAGCTTCCCCGGTGTTCAGACTGAGCCCCAGTGGGAAACCACAGGAGGGAAGCTCGGATCACCAGGTTGACAGCGTCCTTCAGGGCCACAGGTCCAGCCCACTCATTTTACAGATGGGGGTGGGACCCCGAGGGGACCTGCTAAGGTCATACAGCCTGTGGGTGGAAGGACACACACCAGGGGCAACTGCCTTCCTGTGCCAGGCCCCCGTTCTTTTGGTCACTGTTCACTGCTTCCTCTCCGGACCTCAGTTTCCTCATCTGTAAAATGGGGATCAAGTCCTCATCCTCTCTGGGTTATGTGTGAAGATGGAAGAAAGCCCTGCTTATGAGATGTCCAGCATGGTGCCTGGAATGGGGTGTCCCTATGAACTAGGGGATCGTGAAACTACAGTAGGGAGGGGACATCCCCAAGGGGCTGGGCCCCTTGAGGGAGCAGGAGCCTCTCAGGAGGGAATCTCCAACTCCCCACAACCCCAGCTCTGGCCTCCCAGCTGTTGGGCTGAGCCGCTGGCCAAGGCTGCTGGCCACCTGCTCACCTGGCCAGAGGTCCCCAGGGCTGAGGCGCCAGCAGGGGCCCCGCCAGCTGCTGAGGCCAGCACAGGAAGCGGAGACATGGAGACAAAGCAGCCCCCGGGGGACAGCGGTCAGCCCGAGCGACTCCACTGTCCTGCAGGCAGGGCGGGGGAACCAAGGGAAGCTGGCTCATTCCTGACATAGTTCACGGGAGCGCTCCGGGCAGCGTGCCCACCTGCCGCACAGAGCACCTGGGAGGTGCCTCCCTTCCTCTGCCCACTTAACTCTTTCCTGAGCTCTGGGCTTCCTGGGGAAAGAACCCTGAGGAGAAACGGACAAACTGGGAATAACCTAGACAAGGTGCCAGGTGACCTCAGGGTGCCCCGCCTCGCTCTGGGTCTGGTTTGTCACCAGCAGGAGCCCCAGTGAAAGAATCTGGGTCTCCAGGCCTGGGGAGGGTCCGGCAGGGAGGGCAGACCCTGTGCCTCCCTCTGGTTCTCCCTCAATGTACCCAGCAGTGCCCTCTCCAGGACCCCTGCCTCCAACAGAGCCCCCAAGCCCCTGCAACAGACCCTGCCATCCCCAGGGCTGGCCAGAGAGCCTACCCCAGGGCCAGGAGCTGAGTCAGGGATTCCAAAGGAACTGGTCACTTCCCGCCCCATTTCCTGACCCATCCTGCAGCCTGGGCGCCGCTGCACCGCCTGGATTCAGATCCTGATGCAGCCACATCCTAGCTGTGTGACTTCAGGCAAGCCTCTTTAGCTCTCTGAACCTCAGTTTCCTAGTCTATCAAATGGGATTGATCACAGTCCCTGCCACGCAGAAAGGCGGTGTGGATTCCGCTCGCATGTCTGATAAAGCGCTTGCTTGGCTCAGCGCCTGCCCCTTGGACGGCACCCGTCTACGGTAGCGACTGTCATCACTTCCAGCAGCAGCATGGCCAGGGGCTGCTGAGAAAAGTCTAGAGGTATAAAGAGGAGCCAGCCGGGCGTTCCTGGCATCTCGCGCACCGGCACCCAGCCACACTGAAAGGAATTTTGGTGGGAGGATCCCGAGGAGGAACAATCCGGCAGTAGGTGACTAGCGATTGACAGGGTCCCACGAACTAAGTCGGAAATTTCGCTCTTGGAAACTTGTCCTCCTGCTGGGCTGATCTTCCCAACAGGGGGCTGCTCGGCTCTCTGCAAACAAAATCTGCCAGAACCCTGACCCCCCACCTCTAGAGGAGAGAAGGCTGCCCCGCTTCCTGGAGAGACACCCCCACCCCAACCGTCCACTTATCTCTGCGGGGCCTGCCTCACCAGCCTGTGGAAAGTTTTCAGCTGCCCCTCACCCCCACCCCCGCATTCTTGTGCGAGGATGTCATGTGGGAGGAGCCTGCTCGCCCCACTGGGCTGCCTCGTCACGGCCCCCTCAACCGCACTCATTGTCTGAAACTGAGAGTATGCATTCGAGGTCACCTAAAGCAGGGGCCGCCTGGGGAAGGGGGGCTCGCTCAGCAGAGGGGAGCTGGGAAGACAAGGGGGCGATGGCATGGGCCGGAGCAGAGCCTACACCACAGGCTTATGGCCAGAAAGCTCGTAGGGAACTTCTCATCGGGGGGTTTACAGACCGTGTTAAGTAAGGTTCTGAGGACTTGCTTTAGGAGGCAAGTAGGGCCCATCACAAAGGGCTTCAGTGTCCTCCAACCCTTCAACCCCCTCCAGGGGCTGCAGGATCCATGGCTAGAAAACAAGCATAAAGTCTGCTGGTGCTGTTGAACTTTCTCATTTTACTCAAAGGAAACCCAAGACCAGAGATGAGGGGGAGTCAGCCAAGGTGTGTGCAACGCAGCCGCTAAACCTCCAATTCCTTAACGTCCCGTTTATCTCAGCAAAGAAGCTTCCAGAGAGAGGGGATGAGCCAGCCCTCCAAAGGTCCGCCTGCATTCCACAAATGCTCTGCCTCATGGCCATTTCCAGAAAAAGTCACCCATTGAAAATCCACATTGCTGTGGAGATTTCCGCTGTCACAGGCCCTGGCCACACCACGCCACGGCTTCCTCCATGTGAACTCACTAATGCCCAAGCCTCATTCCCCAAAGAGAGTTTGAATGAATTGGCCCTTTTCTGGGCCCAGTGTGTCATCTATAGAGGCCCCAGTGGAAAATCAATAGAGGTCCCAATGGGAAATTTGTGGCCCTGGGGACGTTCAGACAAGAAAGGCAGACCCTTGGCCCCCCTCCAACCTCTCCCTCAACAGAAGCATTTCCCAAAAGCTCCGCGGGTGATCCTGATATGCAGCCAGGGGATGTGCACCCCGGGTCCAACTCAGTCACTTCTATGTACGAAAGAGGAGTTTGAGGCCCAGGGAGTTTAAGTACCTTGCCTAAGGCCACATAGTGAGTTGATAACAGACATGGAACTTGCTCCTGGTACTCCACCGTGGGACCACAGTGCCGCCGTACCAGAGCTACTCAGTATACATTCGTGGGATGAATCAAAAATAACAGCCACATTTAAAAGTACTTACGTGGCAGGCACTGACCTAAGCACTTTACTATTAAGTCATTTGATTATCACAGCCACCCTACGAGATAGACGCTATGATCCTCTCCATTTTACAGATGAGGAAACCCAGGCACAGAGAGGTCAAGGAAATGGCCTAAAGCCACACAGCTAAAAATGTAGACCTGGGATTTGAACACAGGCATTCTTGTTCCAGAGTCATCAATCATAAACTCCACATTCTACTGTTTCTCAATTCATTCATTCTTTTTTTTTTTTTTCAGACAAGCGTCTCCTCTGTCACCCCAGGCTGGAGTACAGTGGTGCGATCTCAGCTCACTGCATCCTCCACCTCCCGGGTTCAAGCAATCGATTCTCGTGCTTCAGCCTCCCAAGTAGCTGGGATTACAGGTGCATGCCACCACACCCGGCTAATTTTTGTGTTTTTGATAGAGACGGCGTTTCATTATGTTGCCCAGGCTGGTCTCAAACTCCTGGGCTCAATTGATCCACCCACCTCAGCCTCCCAAAGTGCTGGGATTACAGGCATGAGCCACCGTGCCCAGCCACAATTCATTCATTCTTAATGAATGAGTTAATCCAGCCTTAATAAGGAAACTGATGTCTGGGAAGGATCTATAATTTCCACTAACAGAACTAATGTGTGTCAAAGCAGGGATGAGCTTACCAAGATTCCATGATTCCAAAGCTAAAGACCAGAACCTGGGAATGCAGCCTGTCACTCCAGAACCCCTTCCCTGCAACCCAGAACCATCACTCACCCTGGCAGGCATCCTCCACCTTCTCATAGCCTGCCTGGCACAGGCACTGCCCAATGGGCACCAGCCACTCGCCGTCCACTGCACAGTGCATACGGGGCTCTTCACCCCCCGGTGGCACCACGGCATGGTCCACACAGGTGCCGGCCACAGTGGCCAGGGAAGGTGCATCAGAGCCGGCGATGGTCTCGGGGAAGTGGGCCAGGCCTTGCAGCAGCTCGGGGCACTTCTTGTAGTAGACACGGACGGAGAGCAGCGCCACACAGGCACCGATATCCTGGAAGGCCAGGTAGAAGCCTTTGCGGGTGAGCGGCCCCACGGAGCGCTCCTCCACGTTCAGCTTCACGTGGCGTGCCTCGAAGTCGCTGCTGACGGTGATCTCATCGGGCGCAATGGTGTCAATCTTGGTGAACAGGCGCTTCTGGAAGTTGGTGCCATAGTCCAGGTCCGACTCGGCATAGTAAAGGTTGAAAGTCTCCTTGCAGGAGCTGGCGCCGCCAGGGAAGCTGTTGCAGTCACGTACAGTAAACTTGAGCTCAATGAAGATACGCTCAGCCTCTCCTCTGTACACCCAGTTGGTGCGGAGCCAGTTGTCCTGGTCGCCAGACATCACGTTGCACACGGAGTACATGTAGATCGGCATGTCATTCATGATGTTCTGCATCAGGTCCCACTGTGGGGGGAAGATACAGGTTAGTGTGGGCAGGTGCCTGGGGAAACTGAGGCCCAGGTGGCAGAGTGGGGCACTAGGAAGATGCTTTCCAGTTCGTGCTCTCCGGGTTCTACGGTGAAGGAAACTGAGGCCTGAGGCGGGTGGGGGCTGCATCCATAAGTGGCTGAGCTGGAATCTGGCCCCCGGTCTTTCTGGCACATGTCTGGAAGCCAAACCTCTCTATTAGGTTGTGAGCCTGCAGGTGGAGTCCAGGACTCCATGTGACCTCAGGTGGGTTATGCTCTCTAAGCCGCAATTTTCTCATCTGTACAATGGGAGCAAGACCCCCTACCTCACGGAATTGCTGTGAGGATAAAGGACAGAATGTCTACAATGGCTGAACACAGTGCTTGGCACAAGGTAATAGGCATACGGGCAGCCAGTATGATTATTGTTACTCTTGGTGTGTTGACAAACGCAGGAGTGGCATTAAGTCAAAAACAACGGATGATGCTCTCCGTCATTTAGAATTTGGCTTTGCAGCAGATGAACATGTTCCTCCCTCCCTGGATCACAACTCAGCCTTCTCCAGAAAGAATTCCCAGGTTAGGCTACAGTTGGGCCAGGTGCCCCCCGCCACCCAACTCCCAAAGTTGCCATGTTCCCTTTACCCTGTACCCCTTGCCATTTACCAAAGTGCACTTGGCACGGCACACGGGGACACCCACATCTGGGCTCCCACACGAGATTCTGAGCTCCTCAGCCAGGGTCTGCATCTAATTCACCTGTGTCCCTAGAGCCTGCCTGAGACAGAGTAGGTGCTCAGGGAAGCGTTTGTTGAATGAATAAACAAAAGAATGAATGAAAACACAGGGGAGGAGGACAGAGGCCCAGGCTATACTGTGTGGCACTGGCCAAGGCCCTACATGCCCTTGGGCCTCAGTTTCCCACTCTGTATAATGACTGGGTTGTATTAGGTGACCCGTGTTCCCTCCCAGCTAGACTTCCAGGATCCTAGAAACCTGCTCAGGGCTACACCCCAGCCAAGCCTGCCCAGAGCTAGGGTGACCAGGGACAAGAACTCGACTCATGCAGATCTGGCCAGCTCTGGGAACTATTCCAAGTAGACCCCGGGAGACAGCGCCCTTTCTCAGCTCAGGGTCCCAGGACAAACTCAGCAAGGGCCCATTGTATAGAGAGAGAAACTGAGGCCCCGAGAGCCACATCTTCCCCAAGATCACACAGCATTCACACACAGCCAGGGGAAGAACCCCCAGCCCCTGCCCCCATTCCTGGTCACATCAGGACGGCATAGAGGGGAAGACCTGGGTGAGAATGAGGCAGAGAAATGCAGCCCCCCACAGGAAGGGGAAGCAACAGCTGGAGGTGGGAAAGGGGCGGGCAGGAAGGAACTTGATCAGGTTTTCCTGTTCCCTGTCTCTTCTTCACCCCTCACCTCCTGGGCTGAGACCTCAAGACAGGGGGCATCTTTAACCCCTTCCCTCCCAAGAGGTGGATGGGTGGTGCCAGAGATCCCTCTGACTGTCAGCCCTTCTGGAACATGGAAGGCCCAGCTCTGCTAGGGCCTTCTCTGTCTCCCCAGTTCCCCCCACCTCTCAGGCTTACACCCACACCCTCGTACCTTCCCACGCCCATCCAGCCCTGGCCTGGGCCGGCTGACTCTGAGCCTGGTGTGAGAAGCTGGACCCTGAGCCTGAGACCTGGCTGAGCTGCTGAATTGAAGCCAGGCCCCACGCTCCCTGGGCCTCAGTTTCTCCATCTCTACAGGGGACCAGCAGCCCCATTCTCACACCCCTCCCCACCCCGAAGGCTTACATACCCCTTTGCCATACGGGTGTGTGAGCCAGCCGAGCTCCCCTCCAGCTGCAGCAAAGTCCAGCAGTACCACTGAAAGGGAGAAGGGAGAGGGGGTGAGCCTGGGGGTGTCTTCAGGAGTCAGACCATGGCAGGAAAGGTGAGGATCCCTCCAGGAACCCCAACTCTCAGAGAGAGCGAGAGGGACCCCACCACACAGGGTCACCATATCCAAGAAAATCATCCCTCGACTCATGAGGGAAACAGGCCCAGAAAAAGGATGGAACCCAGCTGAAGGCACACAGCAGGCTGGGGTCAGGACTGGGCCTCTAGTCTCCCAGGCCAGGATTCCAGCCATCCTGTCCCCCTCCGTTAGTCCCCAGCTGGGCAGAGCAGGCCAGGGAGCTCAGCCCGGCAGGAGAACAGCAGCTGGGCAGAGAGCTGGGCTGAGCAGGGTATTAAATGACACCACACCGCCCCTTCTGCTTCCTTGAACAAGGCCCTTCGGCAGCACTTCACGTGCATGTGGGCCTTGGGGACACTGGTGTCTGCTTCTGCCACATTCCCCCCAGCAGGAAACACACCAACCCCACTCAGGTCAGGTAGCACACACATATGCACCTATATGTACACGTGCATCTTGCGGTACTCCAAGAAGAGAGTGCTGTGAACAGGTGGGAACAGCTCCAGGGTGGAGGAGGGAAGAGGGTATCTGGAAACCGATCTTCTCACCACAAAAGCCACAGAGCAGGCAGGATAAAGCCCTGGACCCATAGGGCCCCTAAGAGGGGCCCAAAGATACACACAGCTGGTGAGGTCCCCTCCCTGGGAAAGTCAGTCCCACCACCCCTGCCCCTCACATCCTGACCACTGCCCTGCCAGGGGTGCCAGAGGTTCCTGGGGGATCAGGAATAAAAGCCCTTGTAGGGGACATTCTAGGCCCAGGGACCAGGTGTCAGGACCATCCTGTTCCCAGAGAGGCAACTGGAGCCTGGCGGAGGGATACACTCCCGGGGTCTTCCCTAGACCTAGTCCTGCCATTGGGCACCTCCCACTGATCCACCCCAGGTTCTCTGCCAGGCTCAGAGGCCATAGCCAAAACCTAAGACCCTAGGTACTGTCCCCACTCTATTTCCAAGTAAAGTCCAGGTAGCTGCCAATAAGTGCTACCCTCCCTAGAGGGTAAGGAGATAGGAGAAACTGGGGCATAGAACCTATGCAAGATGGATTCAGAGGGTAAAGCCCTAAAGCGGGGGTAAAGAAACCAAGTCAGTGCTTCCTTTGGGCCCTGGAGCATGAGGGATCTGCCTCAGAAGCCCCATTCCTCAAGGCCAGGACCGGAGAAGGACTCAAAGGGTGGACAGAGCTCCAGGCAGGCTGGGAGCAGGGATGGCCTGGTTTGTGGAGATGGGAGCTAGGCTCTGAGGGTGGTCTTGAGGACCGCCTCCTGAAGCGACATGGCCCTCCTACCTGGGCTGAAGGCTGCCAGCCTGGGGCGTGAAATGCTGCCACCCCCACTACTGACCGGGGCCAAACCTCTCTAGGAAGGGTCAGGCAGCCCAGACAGGCAAGAGGAAATCCGATGTGATACCGGCCCCATGACAGAGGCTGTGGGGATAGGGGAGGGTGGCTGGGGGCAGCGGGGTGGGCAGGGGCAGGGATTTGTTCAGACATGCCCAGGGCCGGGGCTTTGAAACTCACTAACCCCACTAGCAAATGGAATGTTCCAGCTACACAGGAAGGAATCTGGAGGCTCCTGATTTCAGCTGGGTGGGTAGAAGGACAAAGGTTCCTCACAGTCCTGCAGCCCCCCCTCAGATTGACAAGAGGCTGAGGTCTGTGCCCAAGTGAGAGGGCTCACCGCTACCAGGCTTCTGAAGGGTTAACCTGGCATGGAGGACCCTCCCTTTCCAGCCTAGGCCTGGCTCTACAAGTAGCACAGGGCTCAATCGGAGAAGAAAAGAAGCCCTCACACAGGAAGGAGCCCCCCCTGCAGGGGTTTCCAACCCCGGCCCCCTCCCAGGGAAATTCCCTCGAACCAACCACCAGGAACAGGAGGCGCCCAGCGCTGGGTCCCTCCGCCCTGACGCGGGCGCGGCTCTTTCCCCAGGTTCTTCCAGGGACAGAGGCTCCCGCTTCCCTGGAAAGGGTGGGAGCCTGGGAGCCCCTCGGCTGACCCAGATGGCTTCCTGGAGAGGCTTAGGCTAAGCAGAGCTTATCCATGAGCTCTCTATCCCCTTACCTTCCCATTTCTGGGGGGGAAAAAAAAAAGCAAAAAACACCTCCTTCTTTGCCATGAGTTCCACCGTAAGTGCCATCTTTGTGGGTCCACATTGCTCCACAGCTTCTTCCACAAATGCAGGACTGCCACCCACTCCTGGTCTCCAGTCCTTCTCCACAGCCTCCAAGGCTGTGGTTCCCTCCCCGCTGCCCCCATTCCTCTCTAACCAAGACTAGCTAATCCCTAAAGGAAGCAGGGAGGTGGGGACTCTGGGGGAAAACATGAAAGAAAAGGGGAAGGGGACAGAGGGCAGACTTGGCCCCGGTAGAACCAGAAACCAAGGACTTCCTGGCACTCTCCAGCCCTCTTCCCATCAGCAGCACCCCAGCTCAGCACCCCCTGCCACCCGCCCAGGCCCCTGCCCAGCTATGCCTGCTTCCCAGGAAAATCTAACATGACACCAACCACAAAGCAGGCAGGGCCTTGGCTCTGGCAGCCGAGAAGCGGGATGCTCAGGTCTGGTCCTCTGTCCAGAAGGCCCTGGTTGGCAAGGGCTCGGGCCTCCCTCAGTTTCCCCATTTGTAAAAAAGAGGGCAGATTCAGTGGCTGTTGATGACCTAACAGGAGCCACGTGGGCAACCAAGTATAGCCTAGGGGTGAGGTGGCAAGAAAGAAGTCTGAAGCAGCCTGGGGGTAGGTGAAAAAGGCACCTGTGTCCTCCTGCCTGCCCCCTAAGCCACCCCCAGGCAGACCCACCACATACAGCTTGATTCCCAGGAACTGAAACCAGCAGCTGCCAGCTAGGCCATCATGCCCACCCCCACCTAGGCACACTTCTCTAGGGACTCTTTCACGGGGACTCAGAGTTGAAGCAAAAATGTACCCCCACCCCAGTGCAATACACAAGCCTTTCCCCCTGCATCCCATGGGGGGTGTGGGGCTGGGGTTTAATCACACAGGCTGGGGAGAGGTGGACACAGGGGACAAGAACAAGGCAGCTCCAGGCTTCCAGGCCAGCTTGGGGACTGCAGCAGCAAAGCACCCGCCTAATCCCCCACCCCCCCATGGGCAGCCGAGGAGAAAGGCCTATAGTGATTCCAGCTGTCTCTCCCCTTCTCTCCAACCACAGTCCCCCAGGAAGGGGGAGGACCAAACGTTGGTGGGGCGGATATTGAGGGTGGCAGAAATCCTTGCCATGAGCTCCTCCTGCAACCAGAGGTCCCGGTTGAGACCCCAACCCGGGCCCTGTCACTCCAGAGACGGAGACAGGATGCCACCCCCAACACCTGCCACTGCCCAACGGCTCCAGATCTGGCCTCTTTTCCTCCCAACACAGAACAGCAAAACCTCCAAACCCAGTTTGGGAGTTAGAAAAAGAAGGAAACAGGCCGGGGGCGGTGGCTCATGCCTGTAATCCCAGCACTTTGGGAGGCCGCGGCGGGTGGATCACCTGAGGTCAGGAGTTCAGAATCAGCCTGGCCAACATGGTGAAACCTCGTCTCCCCTAAAAAATGCAAAAATTAGCCGCGCCTGGTGGCGGGCACCTGTAATCCCAGCTACTAGGGAGGCTGAGACAGGAGAATAGCTTGAACCCGGGAGGCGGAGGTTGCAGTGAGCCGAGATTGCGCCATTGCACTCAAGTCTGGGCGACAAGTGCGAAACTCCGTCTCAAAAAAAAAAAAAAAAAAAAAAAAAGAAGGAAACTTCTCACCGGCCCAAGTTTCCTCCCGGCTTCCCCCTTGTGGAGCCTGCGGAAACCTCGCTCTGCCCAGGCAGGAGGGGAAGCCTTGCCCTCACTGTTGGAAATTGAAGATGGCCTGGGCTGGGTGGACAGGAAGGTCCTCGGCCAGGGCAGGAGCCCCCATCCTCGCCGCGACCCTAGCGGAGGGACAACACCCCCACCACACACCCGCCGCGCCATGAGCAAAGTCTGCGGCCCCTCACTCGGCGCGGCTCCGGGAACACTGGGGCGGGGGTGGGTGATTCAGTCCCCCACCCCCGGGTGTCCTGACTCCCTGGTGGCCCTGGGCTGACAGCTCCACACCTTGGGAGGCCGCACCCCCACCTGCCGCATTTCCTCGTTCTGAGTCACCCTTGCTCAGAACGCTTGACTTTGGGACTTCCTGTCCGCACTCGCGGCCCCTAACCTGCCCCGGGAGCCCGGGAGTGCGGCTTGGGAAGGAGGAAAAGGAGTGTGTGAGCAGGGATTGGCCCGAACCTATCTCCACGCTCTCCCCCGGGACTGGAGGTGAAGGGGGGCGTGGAGAAAATCTCAGGGAACAGGGGCTTCGACAGGGGGCTCCCGCCCGCCCGAGCCCCCTCCCCAAAATGCGAGGCCTGCACAGTATGCCTTCTCCGCAAAACCCCGGCAAGCGGGTTAGTGAATTCAGGTCACTAAGAAGCTGAGCCCGCGGAAAGCTGCCCAAACACCCCCTTCTCTAGGGGACTCCCCACGCCCCCCGCCGGGACGCGTTCCTGAAGTCGCCGCCTGGACTGCAACCGCGTGGCCTGCGCCGCGTCCTCTTCTCCGCAGCCTCCGAGGCCCGTGCGACCAAGCTGAAACCGCTTATTCTCCGGAGCCCCTATGACCCCGGGTGGGGGCCAGGGCTCGCCTCGATCGCAGCCCGTGCGCCCTCCGGACTCCAGTTCGCCGGGACTGGGCGGCACCAGGTAGGTTTCCAAAGTTGCGCGCGTCAAGGAGCGCCCGGCTCTGGGGGGCACTGGGGCCCGGGGGCCAGGGGTCCAGACGCCGCGCGCACTCACCTTCCTTGCCCTGCGCCGCCGCGGCCGCGGCCAGCGCACAGCCCCACAGCAGGGCGAAGCAGGCGCGGGCTGCCTGGAGCTCCATGCCGCGCTTCTCGCTCTCGGTCCGATCCCCCCGAGCCCGGCTCCCGCACACCCGCACGCCTGCACGCCGGCCTCGGTGTCCGCTCCCGCCCGCCGGCCCGCGCGCAACTTCTGCCCCTCCTGCCCCGAGTCCTTAATGGAAGTTGGGTGAGAACCGACTCCTGTTCATTCATGCCCTGCGTGACGTCACCAACGCCCGCCCTCAGGAATGTCTTTAAAGGGGCCGGGCTGGTACCCGGAGGAGAGGGAGGGGAAGTCCGGAGGGGTTTGGAGGAGGACCTTGGGGCCCTCTGGACTCGCGGGCTCCCCGCAGTCCTTCCAAAGTTTGAGCGTCTCAAAGCGCCAGCGCCCCTATGGGTTAGCCCCCAGGGATCTCTGAGCCTGGTATCCTCGGTGCAAACGTTTAATGGTTTTGCGCTGAGCCATACCCATTCTGCCCTTCACCTCTGAGACTGAGCTCAATGCCCCTGAGCTCAACGCTGGCCTGAAGGCCTGAGCTGAAATGGATTGGGGGTCCAATAAGCAGTTGCCTCCTAAGCAGCAGGCCTGGGAGAGTGGCCCAGAAATAGACCTGGATGCCCTCCTTCCTAAAACCCTTGAAGAGTATACCAAGCTGCTGATGGTCAAAAAGAGTATCTCTGTTCAGAAGCCTCTAAGCCTACTATGATCTGAGAATAGGTTCATTTCCTCTGGGAATGGATCAGACATGCACTATCTTATTTATTAATAATTCTCATCTGGGAGGCAGGGGTCATCATCCCCATGTTACAGAAGAGGAAACTGAGGCTCCAAGAGCAGAAACAACATGCCCAAAGGGTGTACAGCTCACGGGTAGTAGAAGCAGGATTTGAATCCTGGTGGTCTCTGCTTGAACCACTGCTTCTTTTTGGGGAAGGGGGCAAGGGGCTGCTGTGCATAGCACCCCTGGCCCCCGACCCTGGCATGGCAGGATGGGTTGATAGGTTTTGACAGTTTGGAGGACACCTGCCTACCACCTGCCCCTTGATAAGGCCTCTTCACAAAACTTCCTCAGACATGAGCTCATCTCCCTTCCTGACAGAAGCGGCTAGTGTGAATGAAACAAACGGGAAATTTGCTCTGGCCCGCCTGCCCAGCCACCCACGGCTGCCTGTTGGCCAATCACCATTTGACCAGTCCAGGAAGAGCAACTGTGGCAGGCCTGATTTCCTGGGAGGCCCCAGACTCCCTTTGCCTACCTCTTCCTCTCTGACCCCATCCTCGCTTTGATGCCCGGGACATGCTACCCAGGTACCTGGGTCTTCTCTGCCGGATGTGGACATCTTGGCCTCTCGCCTTGGTGCCTACTCTTGGGAAGCGGGTCCAGACATCTCTCCTGCAGGAGGAGAGGAAGGGTTAATTACAGGCATTGGGGTTAATTAAAGCCTTTGACCAAGAGGATGGGAGGAGAGCCTTGGTCCTCTGAGAGCCTGTGTGTGTGCAAGTGCCTGTGAGAATAAGTGCATGTGTATGAGGGTGTGAGATTTTGTTGAATGTGCATTCATGTGTGTAGACATGAGAGTGTTGATGTATGTATGACTGTGTGTGAGTGTGTGTATGGACATAAGTGTTGTATGTGACTGGGCACGGTGGCTCAGGCCTGTAATCCCAGCACTTTGGGAGGCCAAGGCAGGCAGATCATTTGAGGTCAGGAGCTCCAGACATGCCTGGCCAACATGGTGAAACCCCGTCTACTACTAAAAATACAAAAAAATTAGCTGGGCGTGGTGCCACTCACCTGTAATCCCATCTACTAAGGAGGCTAAGGCAGGAGAATCACTTGAACCCCAGAGGCAGAGATTGCAGTGAGCCGAGATTGCGCCACTCACTGCACTCCAGCCTGGGCCAGCAAAACTCTGTCTCACAAAAAAAAAAAAAAAAGTGTTGGTATATGTGTGTATGAGTGTGTGTGCACGGGCATGAGAGGATTTGGGTATGAGTGTGTGTCTGTGTGTGTTTGAATGTGTGGATTGTGTGGATGTGTCTAGATGTGTGTATGAGTGTGCATGTGGGTGTGAGAGATTTGTGTATGAGTGCATGTGAGTGTGGATTTGTGTATGCATGTATTTGTGAGTGTGCCATACTTCGCAGTAGATGTGGAGTCAGCCCGTGAGTTTCTGAACAAGTTATTTCACTTTTCTGAGCCTCAGTTTTCTCCTGGAAAGATGTAAAGCCTATTTCGGAGAGTTACTGTAAAGATCAAATAAAGTCATGCATGTAAACCACAGGGGCCAGGACTACAGAAAGCACGCATGAAATCTCAGCTGTTACTGGGTTACATGCGGTTCAGCAACAGGAAGCCACATCCGTGGAGAGCAGGGCATGTGTTGTGCCCAGGGCTCTGTGGACAGGCACATGGGGTGTGTGGATGAGTGTGAGCATGTGTGTAGTACGTGGTTTGGATAAGTGTTTTGCATGTTGTATTGGAGCCTCTGGGCTAGGGACACTGGTGTGTGTAAGACTCCATGTGAGTTGTGTGGAAGCCACTGCTTGTACATGTGTGTTACATGCCACTTGCAGGCTCCATCAGATGTGTCACTAGAGGACACACTGCAGGAGGACAGGGATGTTTGTAGAAAACAGACAGTGCCTGGGCCAGGCACGGTGGCTCACGCCTGTAATCCCAGCACTTTGGGAGGCCGAGGCAGATAGATCACTTGAGGTCAGGAGTTTGAGACCAAGCTTGTCATCATGGTGAAACCCCATCTCTACTAAAAATACAAAAATTAGCCGGGCGTGGTGGCACATGCCTGTAATCCCAGCTGCTCGAGTTGGAGGCAGGAAAGTCGCTTGAACCCAGGAGGTGGAGGTTGCAGTGAGCGGAGACCGCGGCGCTGCACTCCAGCCTGGGTGACAGAGCGAGAGCCAAAAACAAAAAAAGAAAACAGATAGTGCCTGATACATACTAGATATTCAGCAAGCCTCCGCTGAATGAATGAACTAATGAGTGAATGACAGTGTTGCGAGTTCTGTATTGCGTGAAAGTCTCTGTGTGTAGTGTTGGTTGGTCCTTCCGGTGGCAAGTGTGGGTTTCCATGTGTGGCCTCAAAAGGTTGGATCCAAGCACACGCACATGGCAGGGGTGCAGGCAGGCCCTGATGGCTGTGGGGCGTGTGCCCAGCAGTATGTGCACAAGTTGGGGGCTGAGAGCATAGGGCAGGGTGTCGCTCATCTGCAGCATGTGACGTGAGCAGAGGCCTATGGAAAGGAGTGGTATGTCAGGCGGTGGCAAGAGGGTGTTCCACCTGGCTTTTCCCTGGCTTTTAGTCACCCATCTAATGACACACCCTTCCCTCTTTTCCTGTCCGACTCAGAGTCTTTCCCGCTCTAGGTGACTGGGTGCTAAGGAGGAAAGTTCTTCAGCGAGTCTTATAAAGCGGCACCAAAACGTGGTATTTATAGTGACATAATCAGCCCTAATGGAGATGGAATTACCCCATAAAGGCCCCAAGGAGCCCTCAGGGCCTCAGCGCCACTGCAGCAGACAAGGCTCCTGTACAGGCAGGTGGAGCCCGAGTGAGTGTGTGTTTGTGTGTGACTGCCTCTCCTGCCAATCCCTGCCTCCGGCCCACCAGCGTGCTTAGGGGCCCACCTTTGCTAGGACTTAGCTGGGGCTGGGGACTGGGGGCAAGGAGATGACAAAGGTGAATGCTGAAGCCATGGCCTCACTTACCCCACCTTTGATCTGTGCCTGCCTTCGGCCAAGAGCATCAGAAAAAAAATAACGCGGCCTGGGCAATACAGTGAGACCCCATCTCTACAAAAGAAAAAAGAAAAAAAATTAGCTGGGCATGGTGGTGAGCACCCGTGGTCTCAGCTACTCGGGCGGCTGAGGAAGGAGGATTGCCTGAGCCTAGGAGGTCAAGGCTGCTATGAGCCGTGATTGCACCACTGCACTCCAGCCTAGGCAACCAAGTGAGACCCTGTTTCAAAACAAAATTTTTTTAAAAAAAGAAAAGCAAAGAAAAAAATTGTAGCCAATACTTATGAAGCACTACTATGTGCCAGGCCCAGTTCTAGGCACTTATCTGTACTGATCCACTTAGTTCTCATGACACCTTCAGGGAGGTGGCCACTGCTCCTGCCCACATTTTGCAGAAGAGCAAATTTAGAAGTAAAATTTGGAGCTGGCATTCTGGCCCAGACAGGCTAGATCCAGCGCGCACTCTCATGGGTACCTGTCTCAACCATTGCCTCTGAATTCCACTGAACCTGGAGAGCAGTCCCCCGTCCTGGAATGTGCCAACTCTCCGCAGCTGGGATCTTTAAGGTCAGTCTAATTCCTACCTCTTGGGTGAAACCCCCAGGGAACAGGCCCCCCCCTAGAGCCCCAGGGGCCTCCATGCTACATGCCTACCAGGACCCTGCTCTCAGCCAACTGAATTCTTTTTTGTTTTTCAAAGCCTCTGAACTATCTTCTCAACTAGACTGTAAATCCCTCAGAGGCAGGGTATGAATCCAGCAACAGGTAGAACAGTTCCTCACACATTCTGCTCAATAGATGCTAATTTTTTTTTTTTTTTTTTTGAGACAAGAGTCTTTCTCTGTCCCCCAGGCTGGAGTGCAGTGGCGCAATCTCAGCTCACTGCAACCTCCACCTCCCGGGTTCAAGTGATTCTCCTGCCTCAGCCTTCCTGAGTAGCTGGGATTACAGGTGCACGCCACCACACCTGGCTAATTTTTGTATTTTTAGTAGAGACAGGGTTTCACCATGTTGGTCAGGCTGGTCTCGAACTCCTGACCTCGTGATCCGCCCTCCTCGGCCTCCTAAAGTGCTGGGATTACAGGCGTAAACCACTGTGCTTGGCCTTAGATGCTCACATTTGATGGTGACATTCTAAACTAGTTTCCTCCATTCATTTCCTTTTTTTTAGACGGAGTCTTGCTCTTTCGCCGAGGCTGGAATGCAGTGGCGCAATCTCGGCTCACTGCAACCTCCACCTCCCGGGTTCAAGGGATTCTTCTGCCTCAGCCTCCCTAGTTGCTGGGATTACGGCACACACCACCATGCCCAGTTAATTTTTGTATTTTTTAGTGGAGATGGGGTTTCACCATGTTGGCCAGGCTGGTCTTGAACCTCTGACCTCAAGTGATCCTCCCACCTCGGCCTCCCAAAGTGCTGGGATTACAGGCGTGAGCCAGCATGCCCAGCCCCCTCCATTCATTTCTTTTTTTTATTTTTTATTTATTTATTTTTTAGACAGAGTCTCCTTCTGTTGCCAGGCTGGAGTGCAGAGGTTCGATCTCAGCTCACTGCAACCTCCACCTCCTGGGTTCAAGTGATTCTCCTGCCTCAGCCTCCCGAGTAGCTGGGACTACAGGCACGCGCCACCACGCCCAGATTTTTGTATTTTTAGTAGAGACGGGGTTTCAGCATGTTAGCCAGGATGGTCTCGATCACCCTCCCAAAGTGCTGGGATTACAGGCATGAGCCACCACACCCAGACCCCTCTGTTCATTTCAATCCACATTTCTTGAAGGCCTGCTCTATGCCAGGCCACTTCACCTCTGTAAACTCATTTACTCCTCTCTAGCCCTGGAGGGAAAAGCTAATATTGCCTCCATTTTTGCAGAAACAACGTGAGGCTCAGAGAGAAGAAATGGCTAAAATTACACAGCTGGTACATGGCAGAGGTGGAACTAAAAAGTTAAGTGTGTCTACCCCAGAGCCGAGTAGACCTGCTCTTTTTTGAACACATCCTGGGCTTTCATGCCTTTATCCCAGCTGTGCCCTCTCCCTGGATGCCCCTTCCATCTGGGCAGCTCCTACTAGACCTGCCTTGGCATACATAACACAGGAGAACGGATTGCCAAAGGGTAGGAGAGTGCCTGGTCTATAGTGTGCGCCCAACACAGATTTGGTGAATGAATGAACACTGGGTCCAGCAGACCTGGATTCTTCCATGTAACCCACTGTGTGGCCTTCGTGGAGCCATGCGGGTGCAATAATCCTGGTTTCCACCCTTCAGGGCTGCTGCTGGGACTCAGTGAGATCATCATGTATCTAATGCCCTTCGCTCAGTGCTGGGCACACATTGAATGCGCATTGAATCTTAGCTATTGCTACCTGTACAATCAATCAAAAGTCACTTCTGAAGAACAGACGGGGCTCCCCCAGGCCAAATAAATAATTCCTCTCGGGACAAACCCCAGCTCTCACTCCCTCCTCTTTAGGCAGGGGGCTCCCTGAAGGACAGAGGCCCGGTTTTATTCCATCTTGCCGTCCCCCATGGTGCCGGGCATACAGTGGTGCCCAGTAAACGTGTGTGTTGCACAAACATGCGGTAACTAGGGCCCCATCTTTTTCAAAAGAACACACTCCCCAGGTGCAGCCGCAAAGAGAGACTGTTCAGCTGTTCAGGTGAGGTTTTGGGGTGAAACTCGTCTGAATAAAAGTTTTGCTGAACACAGCCTCACCCCCAACAAGGAGGCAATTTGAGGTGGGGGTGGGGAGACTTAAATGTGGGCTCCCGGGTTTTAAAGGGGGTAGCGCGGGAGGAAGCCCCCCAATAATTGCGGGGCTTCCCCCACCCCCAGAGCTGGATTAGAGGCTGCGCCGCTTCCTTTGGGGCTCGCTCGCGCTTCCTGGGAGCCTTTGATGTGGGTTCTTGGTAAATCCTGCCCGCGGGGCCTGGATGCGGGCGGAGCCTCCGGGCAGGGCGGGGCCTCAGCCTGGGGCCGCATTGGGGAGGCGGCCACCCGGTAGCTTGGGCGGGTTCCGCCCACCTCCCGCCTGTATTTACAGCCCCCTTCCAACATCCCCGACTCCCTGAGGGCGCCCCTCATTCTGCTCGGCCTTGCCTTCCCCATTCAGCCACATCCTCCTCTCTCCCAACTCAGCTTCGACCCCCAAAGCCTTTCCCTGACCATCGGAACCACAGGCTTTTCTCCGGCCTCTGAGTGCCAGTCTTCAACTAGTTGTCTTTTAAAAAATCAAAAAGCATCTCATCCTACGGGATGTGTGTGAAAAAATAAAAATAAAATAAAGAAAAAGCGGGCCGGGCGCGGGAGCTCACGCCTGTAATCCCAGCACTTTGGGAGGCCTAGGCGTGCGGATCACCTGCAGTCAGGAGTTCGAGACCAGCTTGACCAAACTAGAGAAACTCCCTCTCTACTGAAAATACGAAATTAGCCGCGCATGGTGGCGCATGTCTGTAATCCCAGCTACTCTGGAGGCTGAGGCAGGGGAATCTCTGGAACCTGGGAGGTGGAGGTTGCAGTGAGCCGAGATAGCGTCATTGCACTCTTGCCTGGGCAATAACAAGAGCGAAGCTCCATCTCAAAAAAAAAAAGAAAAAAAGAAAAAAAGAAAAAGATAGCCCATCGCTCCTCCATTGCAGCCCCAAAGGCTGTCAGCTGAATGGAAGGTGCTTCATCACGACCTTTGGGATAAGTAAATTTGAAGTAATAGAAATAGCCAGCTGGGCGCGGTGGCTCATGCCTGTAATCCCAGCACTTTGGGAGGCTGAGGCGGGCAGATCACCTGAAGTTAGGAGCTCGAGACCAGTCTGGCCAACATGGTGAAACCCCATCTCTACTAAAAATAATTAGCCAGGCGAGGTGGCGTGCACCTGTAATCCCAGCTACTCAGGAGGCTGAGGCAGGAGAATAGCTTGAACCCGGGAGGCAGAGGTTGCAGTGAGCTGAGATCGCGCCATTGCACTCCAGTGAGCCGAGATCGCACCATTGCACTCCAGCCTGGGCAACAAGGGCGAAACTCCATCTCAAAAAAAATTTTTTTTTTGAAAAATAGGCCAGGCCTGCCTCAGTGCTCTTACACGTACTGTCCCCCTCTGCCTGGATCACTTTGTGCCCCTGCCCCCAAATGTTCAGGGCTGGCTCCCTCGCCTCCTTCAGATCTCTGTTTGAAGTTCAGCTCATGTCTGCCACATGTCCTAACCACCGTATTTAAAATAGCAGCCTCAGGCCGGGTGCGGTGGCTCATGTCTGTAATCCCAGCACTTTGGGAGGCCGAAGCAGGCAGATCACCTGAGGTTGGGAGTTCGAGACCAGCCTGACCAACATGGAGAAACCACATCTCTACTAAAAATACAAAATTAGCCGGGCGTGGTGGAGCATGCCTGTAACCCCAGCGACTCTGTCTAAATAAAATAAAATAAAATAAAATAAAATAATAAAATAAAATAAAATAAAAAAATAAAAAATAGCAGCCTCTCACCCCACTCCACCTCTGGACTCCCTGTCCCCCTTCCTTGCTGTATTTTTCTCCATAGCAATTACCACCACCAGCTGCCACACTCCAGAGATTACCGTTCATTTGTCTATTGTCTGTCTCCCCCTGCTCACACCACCCCCATTCGTGTGTGAGCTCCAGGAGAAGGTCCGGGGTTGCTGCTGCTCTGTGAGTTGTGAACCGTCCCCACCCCCTAGTCTGTCCTACAAATTTGTTAAATGAATGAGCAAATAAACATGGTGGCTTCCCAGCTGACCAGTGATGAAAGCTTACACTGCGTGATCTAGGCTAGTCACTGCTGTCTTTCCCTCCCTCTCCTCATCAGTGCATTGAGAGATGACAGTAGCTCGGCCTCTTAGAGCAGTATGACGATGGCACAAGTTACTATTTGCCAAGCACAGAGCATGACGTCATGCCCAGAGGCCCAGGATACAATCCAGAGACAATGACAAATGGGGGATTCCCGCTCCTGCAGAAGGTGGGGCGACTGGTGCCCAGGGGCCCCCAGGAAGTGCCCTTACCTGACTCCCAGGATCCTCCTCTGTGACCCTGGGGCCTTCCAACCTGCCAGGTACTTTTCCTATATTATCTTATTTTATCCTCCCAATAGTCTCTGTGAGTAGCACACTCCCCATTTCACAGACAAGGAAACTGAGGCTTACACAAGTGAAGTGACCTGCTCGACGTTGCACAAGGAAGTGGCAAAGTCAGGCTCTGAATCCAAGCCGTTGGGCTCTAAAGGCCCTGATGCCACTCAGCTAACCACGTGGCCTCTGGACATCACTGCCATCTTTTCTCTACCCTCCTCTCCTCCTTGCACTGTGTCCTGAGGGTCAGCCTGACAACCCGTGTCCCCTGGGCAGATGTGCAGAGGAAGATCAAGTTGTCGTTGGCCAGGGGCTGAGGGCAAATTTCTGGCTTCCCACGGCCACCACTTACTGGGAGTTTCGGATGAGGTGCTTCACTGCCCTGAGCTCTTCTTCCGGGTCAAGTGGGGATAAAAATAAAACAATACCCACCTTGTGGGAAGACATGGGAGCCTGAAAAACCTGGCAACGTGCCTGGCACATGGCAAGTACTCCGTAAATGTCAGCTAGGATTATTTTTATCATTGACACCATATTTGGGGGCCCCAGGCTGGCAGAGTACCTGCCAGGTGTCACCCCCTTCCTGAGTCCTGACAGTTTGGCTGCAGGCCTGGGTGGAGGCTTGGAAGGAAGAAGGGAGGAAAGGAGGAAGGGAGGAAGGGGTCAGGGAAGCCCCTCTGTTTGTTTTCTGTCTCTGAGAACCTCCCAGTCTGACTCTAGCCCCTTCCCCTCCCTGCAGGCACTAACACACAAGTCCCCCATTCACTAGAAATCTGTCCCAGGCCCCCTGGCTGCCATGCTCCCTGGATAAACCCACCAGGATGCCCTCAGCCCCTGAGGGAAGAGGAGAGAGCTTACACTCCTCCAGGCCCCTATTTCCACGCCCATCACCAGGCCTGGGCCCTCACAATGCTACACACACACCAGGAAGTGCCAGGAACACAGCCACGCCAGAGCTCTCACGGATGCCTGTGCACACACACACACACACACACACCTGTCCAGGCAAACTCGCATACACTTTCCTAATGGCCAGGTCTCAGGGGCTCTGTAGGGACCACCTTGGGACAGGACATGGTCTTCCCTCCCCCATTCCCATTCCCCTTCCTGCCCTGTTTCCCTCTGTCTGTCCATCCATCTTCATCAACCAGTCCCAGTGGGCCCCTGCTCACTCCCTCACTGTTTCCCCTCCATCCGTCTGCCCATCCGTCCGTCCACACATGGGTCCATCTGTCTGTCGCCTGCCTGTAGCTAGCCCTGCAGTGAGCAGTCTATCCCTACCCAGCCCTGTCCATCACTTCTGCCACAACACCCCTGCAAGACCCTGTCCCTGTCCTCAGCAGGGTCTCTCATCATTTCTCTAGAACCCACCCATCTATCCCCCCACCCCTTCAGCTGTGTCCTTCATCTGTCAATCTGTCCATCCATCCATCCATCCATCCATCCATCCATCCTTCCTTCCTTCCTTCCTTCCCACCTTGGCCCAGCCCCTCTCAGCCCCCTCTGCATCCCATCCATCACTTCTCAGACAGCCCTCCCCAGCCAGGTAGTCACCTCCTAGCAGCTCCATCTGTCTGTCTGTCTACCAACCCATCCATCCATCTGTCTGCCAGCCCATCCATCATGCCACAGGCCACTTGTCCATTCTTTCCACCGTTCACATGTTCCCTAGTTGGGCTCCTGTGGTATCCCCCAGCCAGCGCAGTGTAGGTGGGGGGCGTGTGTTCACGTCAGTAGATATGTCTGTGGCCGCCAGCATGCCTTGTGCTGAGCAGAGGGCAAGGGACCTGGATGAGGAGCTGGGGAGGGGTTGGGGACAGGAAGACTGGGAACCTCTTGGTGGGGGGCACAGCAGCTTCCCTGTGTATTCTCCCTGTGGTCTGTTGCACCGTAGGCATCAATGGCCTGCTCAAAAATAAATATACGACTGGAAAACTCTCCAACCTCCATTCTTTTTCCTTTTTTGGGGGGCAGGGGCGGGGACAGAGTCTTGCTTTGTCGCCCAGGCTGGAGTGCAGTGGCGCGATCTCAGCCCACTGCAACCTCCACCTCCTGAGTTCAAGCAGTTCTCCTGTCTCAGCCTCCCAAGTTGCTGGGATTACAGGCCTGCGCCACCACGCCTGGCTAATTTTTGTTTTTTGGTTTTGTTTTTTCTTTTCCGGGATGGAGTCTTGCTCTGTCACCCAGGCTGGAGTGCAATGGCCGGATCTTGGCTCACTGCAACCTCCGCCTCCTGGATTCAAGTGATTCTCCTGCCTCAGCCTCCCGAGTAGCTGGTATTACAGGCACGCGCCACCACGCCCGGTTAATTTTTGTATTTTTAGCAGAGATGGGGTTTCACCATTTTGGCCAGGCTGGTCTCGAACTCCTGACTTCAGGTGATCCACCTGCCTCTGCCTCCCAAAATGCTGCGATTACTGGCATGAGCCACTGTGCCCGGCTTCCATTCTTACTTCCTGATTCCTTAAGAGGAGCCTGACTAATGCCCAGCATGGTTGGGGACCCAGGCCCCCCAAGCCCTGGAAGTCCCTTGCCTGGGGTCATCCAGTCTCCTCCCTCAAAGGGCTCTCACTCCCCACCACCGCTCCCTCTCCTCTTCCTGCTGCTGAGAGACGAGGGACCAGCAGAAAGAGACTTGGAGAGACGGAGCCACAGAGGCAGATGGAGAATGCTGGGCACCCGGGAAAGCCCAGGAAGGAGCCCGGGCCACGTGGAGGAGAGGGAGGTGGGAGGAGGCAGGAGAGAGCAAGGCTGCCCAGGACAATGGAGCGGGACCGGAGGAGACGCGGGGAGGGACGCGGGCCGGGGGTGCGGTGGGGGGCACGGGGTGGAACTCCGGGTCCCGTGGTGGGGGAGGGGGAGTGGGTGGGGGGATGGCCCACCTGCCCTGGGAGCGGGTCCGGGGGAAGCTAGGGTCTCGGGGTGGGAAGTGCTGTGTAGAAGCGAGCGCAAGAGGCGAGAGGAAGCGGGGCGGGGCGGGGCGGCCCCTGTCCCAGCCTCACCCCCATCCCCCCAAGTCTAGCACCCCGGTCCACCCCAGCTTCCGGCTCCGCAGGTGCCGCCTTTGAGGGCCGCCGCTCGCAGTTTACCGCGGAGCCAGAGCCCCTTCCCCGCGGCGAGGAACTGCCTCTGCGTCTCGTAAAAGGGGTCTGGGCCTGGGGGGGCGGAGGCCTCCGTCGCCATGGAAACCGGGGCGGTGGGGAGGCGGCGGCCCGGAGAGCCCCATGCACTTTGCATACCATTGCAGGTTCCTCCCCTTGGGCCCCGCCAGCCTCGCTGGGCCCGCCTCTCTCTCCGCCCCTCCTCCCCAAACCCATCACCCTTGCTTTTATTTGTCTTAAATTTATTTTAAAATGTATTTATTTATTTTTTTCAAACAGGATCTCGCTCTGTCACCCAGGCCAGAGTGCAGTGGTGCGATCATGACTCTCTGCAGCCTTCCATCTCCCCGGGTTCAGGTGATCCTCCCACCCCAGTTTCCCAATAGCTGGGACCACCATGCCTGGCTAATTTTGTGTGCGTGTGTGTGTGTGGTGATGTCACGCTCTGTCACCCAGGCTGGAGTGCCGTGGCCAGATCTTGGCCCACTGCAACCTCCGCCTCCCAGGTTCATGCAATTCTCCTGCCTTAGCCTCCTGAGCAGCTGGGATTACAGGCGCGTGCCATCACACCCGGCTAATTTTTTTGGTATTTTTAGTAGAGACGGGGTTTCACCATGTTGACCAGGCTGATCTCAAACTCCTGACCTCGTGATCCGCCTGCCTCAGCCTCCCAAAGTGCTGAGATTACAGGCGTGAGCCACCGTGCCTGGCAATGCCTGGCAATTTTTGTATTATAGAGACAGGGTCTTGCCATGTTGCCCAGGCTGGTGTTAAACTCCTGGACTCAAGCAACCTGCCCACCTCCGCCTCCCAAAGTGTTAGGATTACAGGCATGAGCCACTGCACTCGGCCACCCCTGCCTTTAAAAGTCACCTCCTCCAGGAAGCTTTCAGCCACCACCACCATGCCCAGTGGCACCACTGACACTTCATAACAATAATAATTCATCATCACTGTGATCGTGGCTAGGCTTGGCTGAGCTTTGTCTCTGTGCTTCCTTCACCCCCATCTTCTTCTGTCCTCATACCAATCCTGTATGGAGAGGCCACTTTTGTCGATATTTACAAATGAGAAAACTAAAGCTGGTAGGGGGTCTGCTCAAGGTCTCACACCTGGAAAATTCCCTCCTCATTCTAGTCTCAGTGTTCTCATTTGTAAAAAGGGAAGCTCGCACCAGGCGCTTGGCGAGTGACCACGCAAGGGTGGGAATGAGACTGCAGGTTTGTCTGAGCAGGGGCTGAGTGTGGCATTCTGACTCTGAAGGCCTGTAGTCAGGGTATGCATGCTCTAGTTCACCTCAGCCCTGCTGCGTCACACCCCCACTCTGTCCCCCAGTGCATCCCCACCCTTGGGACCCTAAGTGAATCTCTCCAGACCAAGCTCCTAGTGACTCAAGAGACATCTCTAAGGGGCCTTCCAGCTCTGCCATTCTGAAGTCTTAGCTTATTGAGAGGGTGACTTCTTGTGCTGTCTCCCTCCTCTGACCGGATGCTCCTGGGGGTGAGGGGCTGTGCCTCTCCTCTCAGGCTGGACACTGCTAAGGGTTAGGACACCTCTGTCACTCCCCCAGGTCTGTGGTCACTAGAAATGCCCAAATCCAGGCTAAAGGCTGACCATGTCTCTGCAAGCACAAGCACACCCCAAGGTGCCCCAGTCCCTTGTCCTGATCCTGAGATCTGAGGTCTACAGGACTGGGTTCTTGGTGGGGAAACCTCCAGCTCTGCCATAAAAAGAAAGCCTCATCCCAGACCTTCAGACCCATTCCAGCACAGGCTCAGAAGAGGAGAAATGGGCCCAGAGACAACTTCCAGGGCAGCAACACCACAATCATCATCCCTTCTATTTAGTGATCTTGGCTATGTGCCCAAAACCTTTTTTTTTGAGACAGAGTGTCACTCTGTCGCCCAGGCTAGAGTGCAGTGGCATGATCTCAGCTCACTGCAACCTCCATCTCCTGGGTTCAAGTGATTCTCCTGCCTCAGCCTCCTGAGTAGCTGAGATTACAGGCATGCGCCACCATGCCCAGCTGATTTTTGTATTTTTAGTAGAGATGGGTTTTCGCCATTTTGGCCAGGCTGGTCTCGAACTCCTGACCCCAAATGATCTGCCCGCCTCGGCCTCCTAAAGTGCTGGGATTTCAAGCATGAGCCACTACGCCGGGCCATGTGCCCAAAACCTCGTGAACGTGAACAACAGTGCAGGGAGGTGGTTATTTCATGCCCATTATATGGAGAGGGAAACCGAGGCTTAAAGAAGGAAAGTCACTTGACAAGATTACCCCCTGACAAGTGGCAACCCTATTCTTTGACCCATGCCCTCCTGCCTTGCTGTGTCTCCCAACATATTTCACACTGACTTGAAACTGGTTGTTGACAAGCTTCCAGTATTGGGCAAGCATCTTCAGGGAAGGGACGGAGCAGGCCTTGGTTTGCTTTTGCTTTGTTTTTGATCTGAGGACCAGTACTCAGCTCAGGCCCTGGGACATAACAAATTTGTTGAAGACACCTGGTAATTATTTGTTTTCTTCCACACTCCAGAGAGGTCCTGCCTTCCCAAGTCAATCCAAGCAGCATTTAGTGAGCACTTACTATTTCCTAGGCACTTTATAAGCAACACGCTTGACATAGGTCGTCTCACGGAGTCCACCCCTACCCGCTGCCTCATGATCTCCCAAAGACTATTAATCTCCACAGTTTACAAATGAGGAAACTGAGACTCAGGGGCAGAGTTGGGATTTGAAGGCAGATCTACGTGGCTCTCACATGCTCGTACTCCCCTTGTTAACCTGGCATTTCCCCGGGAGAGGGGGCGAGGAAGGGGCACTGAGCCTGTAGATGTGGGAGGCTGCCCCAGAGATAGAATGCTGCTGGTGGAGGGGGTATGAGAGCTCCCTTTGGGGTCCTGCGGTCTTTGCCCCAATCCTCCACCCTTTTTTTTTTTTTTCCTTTGGAGACATAGTCTCACTCTGTTGCCCAGGTTAGAGTGCAGTGGCTCCATCACAGCTCACTGCAGCCTTGAACTCCCGGGTTCAAGCGAACCTCCCACCTCAGTCTCCCGAGTAGTTTGGACCATAGATGTGCACCACCACACCCAGCTCATCTTAAAAATGTTTCTGTGGAGACAGGGTCTCCCTGTATTGCCCAGGCTGGTCTCGAAATCCTGGGCTCCAACAATCCTTCTGCCTCGGCATCTCTAAGTGGTGGGATGACAGGCATGAGCCGTCACCTCCAGCCTCTCTAACTTCTTATACAGGTGTGTGTGCACTTGGGTGAAGGCGTGCAAGCCAGGACATGTGTGCACATTGCATGTGAGTTCCCAGGTGAATGTTCAGGGTCGTATATGTGTCCACGTCTGACAGTGTGTATGTCCTGAGCAATGGAACCGGGTAGGGGACGGAGGCCCTGGCATACACAGGTGTCACGTGTCCAGGCAAGCCTATGTTATTATCCTCCTTTTACAGATGAAGAAACTGAGGCATGGGGAAGTGAAGGGATTCGTTGAAAATCATGCAACTAGTGAGTCTGCCCATGGGGGTGTGTGTGTGCAGGTGTGTGTGCGTGGTGGGTAGGGTGGAGTGAAGGGGGGGCTGCCTGCAGCTCCAACCCTGTAATAGACCCTCCCTGTCTCGCCAGCGACGGGCGGTAATAACTGTTTTGCCCAGCAGAACTGCCTCATGCCATAGCTTGAGAATGTGCCTCGGGGCCCGTCTGCAAAGACCACCCCCCAGTCAGGGCAGCCGGGCCAGACCTCGCCCAAGCCTGACCCTAGGCTGATCCCTGGGAGGAGTGGGGATCTCTGGGCCCTGCCCTGCCCTGCCTTCCTCACCTCCAAGTTGGCCTCAGCAGGCCCAGCAGGTGAAGGGCCCAGGCCCTGGGCAGCCCTGCGAGTCAGTGCTACGTCTGCCCGCCTCTGCCTTCAGATCACAAACTTCCCGACGATAAGAGGTGGTGACTCCTCTAGCAGACTGGAGGGCTCTTCCGGAAATGGAGTATATGTCCCCTCCTCAGAGGGCAGAGGCTGTGGCTTCCCCATGAGAGTGGAGGCTTCAGCAGGACAGAGGCCAGGCCTCTGCTATCAGACTAGGAGCTCCCTGAGGGCAGAGGCTGTGGGATATTCCCGGGGCAGAGGTGACCTTCCCCCATCAGACTGGGACCTCAGCTCAGTCCAGCAGCTCTACGGTGAATGTCTCCGAGGGAGGGGCATTAGCACAACAGACACTGCCTCTCAGCCCCGAGTCCCCACATCCATGTCATCTATTGGAGTCTCCCCCACTGCAAGCCTTCGAGGGCAGCCACGGCTGTGAGCAGCTGGTCCTGAGACTTGGGCGGAGGCCCTGGACAGTGGGGCACAAGCGCTTGGCTGGCCAGGAATTGGATCACTGCCCCCTCCCACCCCACCCCATTCAGCCCTGTCTCCCACGGACTCTGACCACCCCTTGGTTCTCTTATCAAAAACCGCCAAAACCCGCCATCGAAACTCCCAGCCTCCTGACCCCCATGCCCCACCCGGCTCCACCCGTCTTCCCAACCTGGCATCCAGTGCCCCAAACCTGCCTATTCCGTTCCTGGGAAGACCCAGAAGGGAGCAGAGCTGGCACCAGGAGGCCAACAACCCAGGCCCCCTCGGTCCCTAGCCCCTCCTGGCCCTCGGCCCTCCACCCTACTGTTTCTCCTGGGGTGTGCCTTTCTTTGCCTTCTGCCTCGGCATCTCTAAGTGGCAGGGGATGGAGTAGAGTGAGGGCGGCAGGCCAGGGGCATGGCCCATAATGAAAAAGGAATCTGGTTGGGCACAGTGGCTCACCCTTGTAATCTCAGCACTTTGGGAGGCCAAGGCAGGCAGATCATGAGGTCAGGAGATCGAGAGCAGCCTAGCCAACATGGTGAAACCCCGTCTCTACTAAAAACACAAAAATTAGCTGGGCGTGGTGGTGGGCACCTGTAATCCCAGCTACTTGGGAGGCTGAGGCAGGAGAATTGCTGGAACCCGGGAGGTGGAGGTTGCAGTGAGCTGAGATCACGCCATTGCACTCCAGCTAGGGCCAACAACAGCAAGACTCCATCTCAAAAAAAAAAAAAAAGAAAAAAAGGAATCTGAGCATGGAGGCACCCTCCACCTTCGGATTGCTGGGAGATCAATGTCTGGCCCCGAGTGGGTGAGGCCAGCCGAGGTCACTTGAAGGGTATCAGCCCTGAGGAGGAGTTCACGGGGCCTCTTCCTCTCGGCCAACCCCAGCAGAGCTTGGAAACTGAGGCCCAGAGCAGGAGTCCAGGCTCATAGAGCCGGCCTGGCAGAGGAGGGGTGGGGGAGTTGCGTCCCCACCATTCCCACTGGGGCATACAGCACCTTTCTGAGCGTCACAGGCCTGTCTGTGTCCTTCTTTTGCGGAAGAACTAACCACACCTCAGGTTCCCCTTATGAAAGACAGAGGCTGAGGAGAGTGAGTCAGTTTTATTATATGAGATAAGGCGGCTGGACAAAGCAGCGACACAGGGCCTGGCACACAGACAGTGCTCAGCGAAGCAGTCGCCTTCCTTCAGGTCTGAAATCCTCACTCAGCTCCCCAGCTTCTCTGGGGGATCTCCCTTCCCCTCCCTGGACCCCTGGGCCTGACTTCCCCCACTACTCCCAGCCTTTGTCCCACTCCTGCCCCAAGCACCCCTCCCTCCTTCATGGGAAATGGAGCTTCCTCCTCTGGTCCTGCCACCACCTTCCTGGTGAGGGTCGGGCTCTGCTGGGAGTGCCAGAGCTGCCCAGCCTGGCTGCCCAGCTGACTCAGCGCCTGGGGATAGGGCTTGCTTTAGCAACAGCCCAGGCCTCGGGCAAACAGAGCCACGGCAACCACACCCCTGCCACAGGAATGCAGCAACATTCCTGGGGGGTGCCGTGGCACCGTGCCTGTGACTGGGGGGCAGGTAGACACCTGCCTCTGTTACCTTGCCACAGGTAGAAGGGAGCCAGGAGTCAGGGCCCAGTGTCCTGAGAGCAGGGGGATGGAGTGAGGTCATGAGGCTTTGAAATCTGTACCAGCCATGTGACTTGAACAAGGCCTCTCTGAGCCTCCGTTTCCTCACCTGTAAGGTGAAGGGAGAATAGCAGTAGCCTTCTGGTGGGCTTATGGGGAGGACTGAATGAGAGTGCGCCCGTCTGGGGCTCCGCATCAGCCTGCCTCACCGTGAGGATTCCGTGAAGCAGACCCTCACCCCTATAATAGAATCAGGGGGTCTTCTGGCTCTGGGCCCTAGAATGGGGCTGAAGCCCAGAGAGGCAGTTGCACCTCCCCTAGGCCACACAGCAGGTATAGGCCCCAGGGGCTGAGTGCCCATCATGCCTGCCCTCCTCTCCACCCACCCAGAGCCTCACTAGCCAGACCCGCACTCTCCCATCCCCTGGGCAAGTCTGCACCCCAGGTCGGTAAGGACTCCCAGATTCTACTCCCACCAGCCAGGGCCAGACCTGGTGCAGGAGGCTCCACAGTTCTCCTGCTCGGGGCTCCGTCTCCCCACTTCCTGGAGCTCCGTCCAAGTGGGGAACCCTGCCCATCCTCTGCCTCTCAAGCCAACCAGGCATTAACAGGGGGTGGGGCAGGGAGGGGGGCCAGGACCTGCATCCTTCCAGCCCTGGCCCTCAGCAACCCCATCAGGCAGTCAGGGGAGGAGCCTCCCCCAGGGAATCCTCCCTCCCTCTGTGTCGGCCTGGCCAGGTTCTCCTCTCTCTGTCTGCCTTTGTCTTTTTCTCTCTGTCTCTTCATCCCAGGAAGAGGCCATAGGACAGGGGTGTCCCAAGCACAGAAGAAACTTGTCTGATGAAAACAGGCCTTGGCTGGGAGCAGGGCCATCTGGATTTGCACCCTGATTCTGTCTGACTTGCTGTGTGACCTTGGGCGAGTCCCCTCCCCTCTCTGGTCTTTCCCATTATTATCTACCCAGCACATAGTAGGTTGTCGGAAAAGGGGAGTCCCATATGCGTGCCCCCAGCTCTCAGCCCCTCACTGCCTCCTTTAATCCCCACAGATCTGCCAGCCTTTGATACTCCTGTGGGTGGCTGAGCCGGGGTTCTGAATAGGAAGCTGAGGGCTCATGGGCTGCGGGGAAGCAGGCAGGGGCTGAGCCTGCCAGGCCTGCCCGAGGGAGGGGGCTGTGGGCCCCTCGCCATTCACTGCTAAGCCTGGATCCGGGCGCCTTTGTGCCAAGAACAAAACCCGGGGGATCAGCTGTTCTCAGGCCTGCCTCTCTCAGCTCCGGAAGGGACGGAAGCCTGGGCCTGAGGGGTGGGCCGCACTCCCTCCATGGGCCCTGGGGTGCCGGGGCTGGCCCCATACCCCAGAAGCTCCCCACTACCTCCGGGTGTGGAGCTATGGTGGGCGAGCAAACCTGGGTTCAGATCCCACCTTGTACTCATCGTGTGACTTGGGCAAGTGTTTTAAGCCCTCGGAGCCTCAGTTTCATGATCTGTAAAGTGAACGTTAGCGTCGCTCGGGATGCGGGATGCTTGAATGAGATGATGCACTCAGCACGTGGCAGGCCCTGGGGCCCTGTGTGCTCAATTGCAGCTGCTATTAGACCAGCTTCTTTCTTGCCTGGGTATGTGGGGCTTAGGCCAGAACAAATCTTGGGACTGAGTGTAAAATATATGTGAGGGGGTGGGAGGGGGTGGGATGGGGCTCGGTGCGGGTCTGGCAGGTGTGCTGGGAGGCAAGGCCTATGACTCCTGTGAGCCTGCTCTTCCTCCCATCCCACCCTCCACAGTCCCCACCTCAGGGGCCCTGGGCCTGGGGCAGCAGGGGCCGGGATGTGTCTCTCCAGAGCAGGAACGGAGGGGCCTCCGCAAGTGGTTGGGGAACAGGGGTGGATGCCAGCCCCCGCTGATTAGGTCTCAAATTAAAGCCGAGCTTGCGCCTGTCGCTGCTCAGGCAGGCCCTCCTCCTGGCCACAGTTCCCTGCCTGGCCCTCTGCTTCGGGCCTCATGGTGGCTGGTTGCTCCCAGCCTAGAATTGCTAAAAGGCTCCCGTAGTGGGTAGGAGCCTAGGGGGACCTGGGAGAGGCTTCAGGGGCCCTGCCTGTGCGGGGGTCTCTCCTGTGACCCTCAGACGTGAGCCAGTGTCTGGACAAGTCACCGTGTCAGAGGCTGCGGAGAGCAAAGCCCAGGCGGTGATGACTTGAGTTTCCAGGCCGGGTGCCAGGAGGCCCGCGGTCACACTCCGCCTGGGGCCTGGGCTCCGGCCAACCGTCAGCAGCAGAGATTGTTGGGTTGGTTTTATTTTAAACAAAAAAGAACTTTGAGTGGAAACATGTGTTTCTTTTTTCTCCCCCTTCCCTCTCTCCCTATCTCTCTCCTTCTCATCATGGAATATTTCTCTTTTTTGTACCTCCCTTTCTCTGTTTTTCTCTCTGTCTTCCTCTATTTCTCCCTGCCTCTGTCTCTCTCTCTCTCTCATTCTTTCTTTGTTTTCCTATCTCTTGATTTCTCTGTCTCTTTCTCTATTTCTTTTTCCGCAGCTTTCAGGAGTCAGGAGAGGTACCAGACTTCCTCCCTCGGGGTGTGGCCTGGGCCCCTGCCATAAAATCCCCAGGCATGCCACGGCCCTATGTCGGGGGTCTGCTGCTCCAGGGGAGGGAGGGGGTGTCTAGCAGCGGAGGCTCCAGGACCCAAATGCTCCATCCTCCTCCGTCCTCCTCCTCCAAGCTCCCACTGCCCCTGCATCTGCCCTTCCTGTGTCTGTTTTCTCTACTAAGCATCTAGAAAATAATTCTGCAGCTTGAGACAAGTTTTAAAACACTGGTCTGGCCCAAACCACCCATCTACAGCCAGAGACTGGCGCCGATGAGGGGGCCATGGCCTGCTCAACACCGCACAGAGGGTTAGGGGCAAAGCCAGG
The DNA here is from genome assembly GCF_029281585.2 of Gorilla gorilla gorilla. Taxonomy (NCBI): domain Eukaryota; kingdom Metazoa; phylum Chordata; class Mammalia; order Primates; family Hominidae; genus Gorilla; species Gorilla gorilla. The sequence goes on along the minus strand of NC_073224.2, from coordinate 224,011,603 downwards.
ACGACCCAGGTCCCCCACTCCCAAGTGACATTACTGACACCCCCAAACCCACAGTCACCACACTTCTCAGGTCCCTGCGTCTTTCAGAGGGGTGGTCTGCTTCCTAGGAAGTGATGTGCCCTCCCCTAAGGTGGTCACCCAGCACAAGGGTCCCCCTGGAAAATGTCCTGCCTTGGCTGGTCACCCCTCCCCCAGGACAGACAAGCTTTTGGGCCCCCACCTTTCAGCCCCTTCTGCCAGGCAGTAGAGAAGAGAGAAGAGAGACTGGCAGGCACAGTGGCTCATGCCTGTAATCCCAGCACTTTGGGAGGCCGAGGTGGGCAGATCACAAAGTCAGGAGATACGGAAGAGAGACTGGCCACCCATGCACTGGGCCCAGGTCCTAACTTGACGTCTGAGTCCTTGTGTGACTGTGAATATGACTTTTCCCCTGGCTGGCCTCAGTTTCCCCATCTTTGTAACAGAAGCCTTGCCTTTGCCGCGGAGCCCCTCTCTGCTCTAATATGTTATGGTGTTCTCCTCTCCTTCCATGGAGAGGAATTCTGGAACATCAGACCAGGAGTGCCATCTCCTCTCCCAAAGTGAGAGGGACTGTCCTCAGTGTGGCCTCAATAGGTCAACTCCCCTTCACTTCAGGTTCCTTGTCCCCTGTGTGCAAGGGCCCCAGATGCCACCACCAAGGGGAGAGGTGCCACCATGACCTGGTGCACCATTGTCAAAGGTGCACTTTCTTGGGTGTCCGGGGTCATGCCAGGATTCATGCAGGGACAGGAGGGGCTGCCTGGGTGGCAGGGGCCCATTCCACCCCTGTCTCCCACAGCCCCAGGAGTAAAGTCAGGGTAAGTGTGCGGGATTAGTAAGGTGGGGACATGGGAGACTGTCTTTCCAGATTTGGGCAAACTCTGTCACCAGTGCCTGGCTACTCCGACCTCCCCACTGCCTGGCTTCTGAAAGTGGCCTAAAGAGAAGGGCAGGGAGCCACATGGTCACCTCTGCTGGTAGGGAAAGAAAGACATGCTCCCAGGAGCCTATGAAGGGTGAGGCACCAGCCCTATTTCTGCCATCCCCTGACGCACCTCCAAGGGCTGCAAAATGTGACCTTCCCCTGTCCTCACCAGTCCCTGAAGATCCTGCCACCTCTAGTTTGGAACATGGAAATGACTCCTTATAAGAGCCTTGAAGGTAGCAACCATTACCACCCACTTTACAGATAGGGAAAATGAGGCACAAAAAGAGGAAGCATTTGCCTGAGTTTACACTGAGTGGTGTGCCCAGTTGGCTCTTGCAGGCTCAGGGAGAGTAGCTTGTTCCATTTTCATGCATTTTGCAAGCCAAGTTTCATTGGTTACTTGAAGTCAACTGTAGTGGGAGTATTTACACCACAGCAATCAGCAGTGACACTCTTCTTTTTCCTTTTTTTTTTTTTTTTGAGACAGAGTCTCACTCAGTCGCCCAGGCTGGAGTGCAGTGGTTCAATCTCGGCTCACTGAAACCTCAGCCTCCCGGGTTCAAGCAATTCTCGTGCCTCAGCATCCGAAGTACCTGGGATTACAGGTGCCCACCACCATGCCCGATTGATTTTTTTTTTTCTTTTTAGTAGAGATGGGGTTACACCATGTTGGCCAGTCTGGTCTCGAACTCCTGACCTCAAGTGATCCACCTGCCTCAGTCTCCCAAAGTGCTGGGATTACAGGCATGAGCCACCACACCTAGCCTTCTTTTTACCCTTTTCATTTTTTTTTCTCTTTTCCTTTTAGAAAGCAGGTTGTTAAACATTTACCAGCTCACCACTGGCTGGAGGCCACAGCATTTATAGCGTCTCAGAAGGGTCTGGAGCTTAGAAAGTTTAAGAGCTTAGCAAGACTCCTCCCGTGTCTCAGGACCTGTGACGGATCTGAGCCTGTCTGACACCAAAGCCAAAGAAATGCCTTCCTTCCCTCACGAGGCCAAGAGTTAGCGTCTCTTTCTACCCCATCATGACAACTTCCTGTCCAGGGCAAGAAACTGTCCTGATTGTCCCTTGGGGGCAGGGATTAAAGGTACTACAGGTTCAGAGCCCCTGGCTAGCGTGCCCTGCCCTCTGACCACGTATGATCAATTCCATAAATATTTACCAAGCGCCTCACTTAACCTCCCTGAGCCTGTTTCTTCAAAGCTGCAAAATGGGGCCCTTCAGCCTGACTACTTTAATTCATCCATCCACCCATTCCTTCAGTTAGCGGCTCCCCTGTGCTGGGTGGTGTTGTTGAAGGATACTGGAGTCGGGATGCCTGCTTTGAGTCCTGGCTCTGGCACTGGCTTCCTTGGTACCATGGGCCTCAGCGTTCCCATCTGTACAATGGCACCCACATAAGGGTTCCTTCCAACTCCTTTCCCCATCTCAGGAGGTTGTTGCGGGATATCGGGGCTGGGGAACCTTGGCTAGCTGAGTAACTAGGCTAGCTGACACACAAAGGACCAGCAACAGTTCACGCCCTGGAGACAGAACACGCCCACGTGATTCACACCGGCAGCAGCGGACTCTGTTTCTGTTGCCTTGAATGAGGTGTGCTCTAGTCTTGCCGAGTTTAGAAAACAAGGAGGTGTGGAATGTTCAGGGAAGACTTCCTGATGAGCTAATAATAATAATACAGGAACAGCTAATATTTGATGAGCACTTGCTGTGTGCCAGGGCTTGTGCTAACCACATGCTTCATCTTATTTAATCCTTGCAAAGAACTTGCCGGGTGGGAACGCATGTGCTACCCATTTTGTAAATGAAGAACCTAAAGCCCAGAAGCCCAGAGAGTGGAAGTGATTTGACCAAGGTTTTTTTTTATTATTATTATTTTTATTTTTTTAGACAAAGTCTCACTCTTGTCGCCCAGGCTGGGGTGCAGTGGTGCAATCTCGGCTCACTGCAACCTCCACCTCCTGGGTTCGAGTGATTCTCCTGCCTCAGCCTCCTGAGTAGCTGGGATTACAGGCACCCGCCACCACGCCTGGCTAATTTTTGTACTTTTTTTTAGTAGAGACAAGGTTTCAACATGTTGGCCTGGCTGGTCTCAAACTCGTGACTTCAGGTGATCCGCCCTCCTCGGCCTCCCAAAGTGCTGTGATTACAGGCATAAGCCCTGCGCCCGGCCAAGGTTATTCATTTATTCAGAAAACATTGATTGATGGGGAGCTTTTGTTGAGTAGAGTTTCAGTTTGGGATGATGAAAAAGTTCTGCAGATGGACGGTGGTGAAAAGTTGCACAGCAGTGTGAATGCACTTAATGCCACCGACCCGTACACTTCCAAACGCTTAACATGGTCGATTTTATGTTACGTATATGTTACCACCATAAAAAGACAAATGAAAAAGATTTACTGGGCCGGACATGGTGGCTCACACCTATAATCCCAGCACTTTGGGAGGCGAAGGCAGGCAGATCACTTGAGGTCAGGAGTTCGAGACCAGCCTGGCCAACATGGTGAAACCCCGTCTCTACTAAAAATACAAAAATTAGTCAGGCGTGGTGCTGCACACCTGTAGTCTCAGCTACTCGGGAGGGTAAGGCAGGAGAATCACTTGAACCCGGGAGGTGGAGGTTGCAGTGAGCCGAGATTGGGCCATTGCACTCTAGACTGGGTGGGTGACAGAGTGAGACTCACTCCATCTCAAAAAAAAAAAAAAAAAAAAAGATTTACTGGTCCCCTGTTGTGTTTTAGGCATGAGTCAGATGCTGTGCATATAGCAATGAACACAGCAGACAAAGGTCTCTGCCTCTGTGAAACTGACATTGGAGAACAGCAGTCTAGAAGAACTTGCTGTGGATGGAATGATGAATGGATAGAAACGTTTTACATCTGCTCCGCACTGGCCGCACGCGGCTACTGAGCACTTGAGATGCGTCTGGTGCACCTGAAGAGCTGACTTTAATTTTATTTCATTTTAATTAATTTAAATTAATTATTTGTTTATTTGAGACAGAGTCTCACTCTGTCAGGCTGGAGTACAGTGGCGCAATCACAGCTCACTGCAACCTCTGCCTTCTGGGCTCAAGCCAGCCTCCTACCTCAGCCTCCTGAGTAGCCAGGACTACAGGTGTACACCACCACACCCAGCTAATTTTTTGTGTGCTTTTTGTAGAGATGGGGTTTCACCATGTTGCCCAGTCTGGTCTCTAACTCCTGACCTCAAGAGATCCACCCACCTTGGATCCCAAAATGCTGGGATTACAGGCATGAGCCACTGCACCCGGCCTCTAGATTTAAATAGTACCTACCGAACTGGCCAGTGCAGCTCTAAAAGGTCAGCAGCATGTGAGTGGGAGAGCTGGGCCTGGCTGTGTGTTATTCATGTTCTTGAGTGTTGGCTTTCCACAGTTTGGGCCTCTGGCAGCAGAATCACCTGGGAAGCCAAAACTTCAGATCCCTGGGATCCCAGACCCCCTGAATCAGAATCTCAGAGGCCAGGGCTTGGGCATCTGCCCGTTCACCACACACCCCAGCTGATTCTGATGCACATGAGGTCAAGTTTGAAACCCACCCCACTGCCCTAGTTGTTGAAGACTCCCAGCGCTGGCTGGATGCAAAGTCTTATGCCTGTAATCCCAGCTCTTTTGGGAGGCCAAGGCGGGCAGCTCACTTGAGGTCAGGAGTTCGAGACCAGCCGGGCCTACATAGTGAAACCCCGTCTCTACTAAAAATACAAAAATTAGCTAGGTGTGGTTGTGGGCGCCTGTAATCCCAGGAGGTGGAGGTTGCAGTGAGCCGAGATCGCGCCGCTGCACTGCATCCTGGGCAACAGAGCAGGACTCCGTCTCAAAAAAAAAAAAAGACTCCCGGCCAGGAAGAGAGCTTGAATGAAGTCTGACCTGCACCAGGCCTCCTGGGCCCAGACCAGGCCTGCTTAGGGGCATGTGCCCTGCTCAGAACTTCCCCATCCCAGCTAACCCAGAAGATAGCTGGGATGAAGATAGCTAGTTCCGGCTACCAGCCCATGATTCTTTGCCAGCCTGCACTGTTCCCTGAAGAGCAAAAAGACTTGGAATTTCCCTGCTCTGTCCAGAGGGGCTGGGATGAGGGGTCCTGAGTTCCCTTATCCCATGTCCTACCAACCTCTGGGGCTCTCCAGTCAGCCAGCTCGAGGCTCTGGCCCTAGCTGGTGGGCAATGGGAGGGAGAGGCTTGGCCCAGCGCCCCACCCCACAGATCAGCCTGGTCCGGCAAGCGGAGGAAGGAAGCAGAGGCAGCCGGGGCCAGCGGACACAGGGTTGGGGGTGACGCAGGCCTCAGGAATTTGAAAACAAACACTTCGCCAGGGAAGGAAGAGGCTGCTGTTGGCGGCTGAGCCCGGGCGGGCCCAGGTCCCTCCCTTTCAGGGCAGGGGTGAATCCCAGCGCTGCTGACCGTGGCCCCCGGCTGGACCCAGTGCTCGGGGAGTTTCCACTCCGCTGGTGGGATGGGAAGGTCATGGGAGGTGTGGGGGGATCCAGGCTCTGTCCAGATACGGGAGCATCCTGGCTGGGGTGAGGACAGGAAGGGACAAAGAGCTGGGAAAGCCACGAGACCCCAGGAGAAGGCTCAGCAGCAACAGGATGCCTCCTCAAGCATTTATTGAGCACCCATGGTATTCCAAGAACTGAGAACATAAGCACTGCCTAGCTGGGGAGATCAGGGGAAGCCTAGAGCCCTGTGGCCTTCCTGGAGGAGGTGGCATTGAACTGAGCCCTGAAAGGTAAACGAGGACCGGGGAGGACAGAATCTTACAAGTCTCCCCGCTTCACACTCCCAGAGCCGGCGCTTAGTGAGTGCATGAGTGAGTAAGCGGCTGACCAGCGACTATGCAGCATGAATGAATGACAGACTGAATGACATGAAGCCTGGAGTCTCAAGGCCGAGACTGCAAAAGAGAAGTCCATCCTCCTATCCCCTCTGCTCTGAACTCTCTTCGTGATCCTGAAGGTGCTTGGTACCTGGAGACTACGGAGCCAGCCTGCCGGGGTTCTAGTCTGAACTCAGTCACTTCCCAGCTGTGTAACTTTGGACAAGTTACTTAACCTCTCTGTGCCTCTGGTCCCTTCTCTGTAAAGTGTAGTCATCGGCCGGGCGCGGTGGCTCACGCCTGTAATCCCAGCACTTTGGGAGGCCAAGGCAGACGGATCACTTGAGGTCAGGAGTTCGAGACCAGCCTGCCCAACATGGTGAAACCCTGTCTCTACTAAAAACACAAAAATCAGCCGGGTGTGGGGGGCAGGTACCTGTAATCCCAGCTACTTTGGGAGGCTAAGGCACAAGAATTGCTTGAACCCGGGAGGCGGAGGTTGCAGTGAGCTGACATCTCGCCACTGCACTCCAGCCTGGGCAACAGAGTGAGACTCAAAAAAAAAAAAAAAAAAATACAGAGGTAATCATAGTGCCTCCTTCACAGGGTTTTTGAGAGGACTGAATGAGTTTTACAAGTGAAGTGCTTAGAACGACGTTGCACATGTAGTGAGAACTACACGAGTGTTGGCCAATGCTATTACTGAGGTTCCAGCTTACGCGTTCATTGAGTCACTCACTCACTGTTCATTCACTGATTCGCTCCTACATGCCATCCGCCACTTACACACCCCTCCCTCTTCACCGTCATCCAAGCAATCCCCGTGTGCCAGGCTCTCTCCTCTCGGTCCTCCCAGCCCCCCTTTGCCAGTCTTGGATGGTGTCCGCCGTGCTGCCAATTACCCTAACAATTTCATTAATTCCTCTCAAGCCCAAAACAAACAAGAAGGACCTATCTGGAGCAGGGGTCACGTGCTAAGACCAGAAGCAGGTGTGGGACAAACCCTCTAGGACGAGTTCTTTGACCAGAGTTCATCACCGGAGCTGCTCCAGAGATGGCCAGGCCTCCCCACCTGCAGGTGCCCGGCCAGTGCCCCACACCCCGGGCAGCCACCCACTCCCCTCTTTGAGTAAAGGTAAAGGGACTTGCCCAAGGCTGGGTTCTCCCACATCCCGACTGCACCTGTCCACATTTCAGGCTTCATTCATGCCAGGAGCCCCAGACCTGCTCCATGCACCAGCTCTGCCCAAGCCCGGAGCCCCGGGCTGGCTGAGGTGAGAGCCCCAAAGCTCGAGCCCATTTCAGCAGCAAACAATTAGAGCTGGTGTGAACATGATGACTGCATGCTGATTAATGTAAGACGGCTGAGCAGAAGATCCCGCCACTTCCTTCCCCACAGGCCCTGGGAGAACAGGTCCCGCTGGGGAAGAAGATTCTGTCGTGTTCTGCAAAAGCCATTTCTTGAGCACGTCCTGCAGGCCGGGCACTGTGCTGGGCACTTGATTCCTTTCAACAGCATGACATGGTGGGAGGACAACTTGCCTCTCATTGATGAAGAAACGGAGGCTCAGAGAGGTAAAGGAACTTGCCCAAGGCCACACAGCCAGTCAGTGTGGTCCTGGAATTCAAATCCAGGTCTTCTCTTGCTGATTCCTACCCCCAGGGATGAGCCAGTTTGACATTTGTGGAACTGGAGAGTGGCTGGGTTTGGGCATAAGGTGATGTTTAGGCCAGAGGGTGGGGAAGGAGAGGACAGCCAGAGAGGCAGAGCCAAGTGCCAGGCAGGAACAATGGTACGGGGCGGGTAACGGGAGCCCGGCCAGCTCTGGGACTCCTGGGCAGGCCCTGCTGGGCCCTGCGAGCAACAGGCTCACCCTGTGGAGCTGCCAGGGTGACAGCAGCCTCGATCTGCTGACTCAACGAGTGCATCGGCCTTTTCCTGGAAAACAGTAGACGCAGTGTGGGTGTCAGGGAGGGAGGCACCTGTTTGGGAAAAGGGTGTGTGGGAACCCTGTCCTGCCCTGCAGCTCCCCACAGCCAGTGCACAGGTACTTAGCTCCAGGTGCCCCTCGAACCTCCCACCACCTGCCCAGACCCCAGAAGCCACCAGATCCAGGAGTCCGAGCCAGCCGTGGGCTGAGTCCATGGTGCCACCAAGGCTCTGCATGACCAGTGCTGCCAGCCACCACCTCAGCCAAGCAGCACAGCCTCTCAGGGCATGTCCCCACTTGCTGTCTGCAGAGCCTTGTTTTGCCCCACCCTGAAGGGGCAGGTGTAGGCGAGCATTGAGGCAGGTCTATGTGACACCACTTGCTGTCACTCTTCTTTGGGAGGTATCAGGGCCACTCTGCCACAGGGCACAGCTTAGGGCCTCCATGGAATCTGGTCTGAAGGATCCCGCTGCCCAGAGGGGGGTCAAGAATAGGGAATGGGTTCAGGAGCACCCCCTGTCCTCAGGCTCCAGTTGGGGGAGGTTCCAGCAGGGCCAGTCACAGACACTTGTCACACCCTGGAGGGGATAATAGGATCTGGGGCTCAGCCTCCACCAATTTCATCACCACACACCACACCCAGGCAAGGGAGAGCAGAGGCATCAGCAGGGCCTGGCTGAGGGGCTGAAGCCTGGTGGGGAAACAGGGAGGGCCCCTGGGCCTCTCGGTCCTATCTCTTCCCAATCCAGGCCTCAGCGGACTCCAGGGCAGGGATGCGGGAGCTGATTTCCAGGTGCAATATTCACTCTCACCATGGCAGCTTCCAGCACCAGCCTGAATTTCCCAGTGCAATGCTGGGAAGAACTAGTCTTTTTCTTTTCTGTTCTTTTTTTCTTTTTTTTTTTTTTTTTTGAGACAAACTCCCGCTCTGTCACCCAGACTGGAGTGCAGTGGCACGATCTCAGCTCGCTGCAACCTTCGACTCCCAGGTTCAAGCGATTCTCTTACCTCGGCCTCCCGAGTAGCTGGGATTACCGGTGCCCCACCACCACGCCTGGCTAATATTTTTTTTTTTTTTTTTTTTTTGAGATGGAGTCTTGCTCTGTCACTGAGGCTGGAGTGCAGTGGTGCGATCTCAGCTCACTGCAAGCTCCACCTCCTGGGTTCACGCCATTCTCCTGCCTCAGCCTCCCGAGTAGCTGGGACTAGAGGCGCCCACCACCACGCCCGGCTAAGTTTTTGTATTTTTAGTAGAGACGGGGTTTCACTGTGGTCTCAATCTCCTGACCTCGTGATCCACCCGCCTCAGCCTCCCAAAGTGCTGGGATTACAGGTGTGAGCCACCGTGCCCGGCCAATTTTTTTGTATTTTTAGTAGAGACGGGGTTTCGCCATGTTGACTGTGGCTGGTCTCGAACTCCTGACCTTATGATCCCCCTGCCTTTGCCTCCCAAAGTGCTGGGATTACAGGTGTGAGCCACCGTGCCTGGCCTCTTTTTCTTTTTCTTTTGAGATAGGGTCTCACTCTGTCACTCAGGCTGGAGTGCAGTGGAGTGATCATGGCTCACTGCAGCCTCTACCTCCCAAGCTCAAGTGATCCTCCCACCTCAGCCTCCTGAGTAGCTAGGATACAGGCACTCACCACCACACCTGGCTAATTAAAAAAAAATTTTTTTTTTTTTTTGAGACAGAGTCTCACTCTGTCGCCCAGGCTGGGGGGCAATGGTGCAATCTCAGCTCACTGCAAGCTCCACCTCCCGGGTTCACGCCATTCTCCCACCTCAGCCTCCTGAGTAGCTGGGACTACAGGCGCCCGCCACCATGCCCAGCTAACTTTTTGTGTTTTTAGTAGAGACAGAGTTTCACCTTGTTAGCCAGGATGGTCTTGATCTCCTGACCTCATGATCTGCCCGCCTCGGCCTCCCAAAGTGCTGGGATTACAGGCATGAGCCACCGTACCCTGTCAAAAAATTTTTTTTTGGAGATGATGTCTCACTATGTTGCCCAGGCTAGTCTCAAACTCCTGAGCTCAAGTGATCCTTCTGCCTCAGCCTCCCGAAGTGCTGGGATGACAGGTGTGAGCCACTGTGCCCGGCCTGGGCAGAGCTCCTCCTGAGAGCCCGTCTGAGTGGGCTCGGGTACATCACTGGTACATCCTCCGTGTCTTCACTTCCAGCCTCTCAAGCTGCTGTGAGAATCCTGGGGGCTGGGGAACATGCTTACACTTTGAGCTGGAATCGCTGCAGAGCTGGGGTCGGGGAAGTTGTGATAGTCAAGGGCTTCGGGGAGTAGGCCTAGGTCTGGTGGGTCTGGTTTCAAAGAAGCTCTGCCTTTTACTTGCTGTGTGACTTCAGGCAAGTCACTTCTCCTCTCTGAGCTTCCATTTCCTTCTTAGTAAAGTTTGGCTGAGTTGAATAGAACCTGCTCCTAGCGGAGTTACAAGGATTAAAGGGCATAATTGGTGCCAATGGAGTAGTAAACAACACTCAGTGCACAGTGGCGGTGATTTTTATTGTCCCCTTATTTAGTCAAGAACTTGGCATATCCGGGGCAGTGGCTCACGCCTGTAATTCCAGCACTTTGGAATGCCGAGGTGGGTGGATCACCTGAGGTCAGGAGTACGAGACCAGCCTGGCCAACATGGCAAAAACCCATCTCTGCTAAAAATACAAAAATTAGCCTGGCATGGTGGTGCATGCCTGTAATCCCAGCTACTCAGGAGGCTGAGGCAAGAGAATCGCTTGAGCCTGGGAGGCGGAAGTTGCAGTGAGCTGAGATTGTGCCACTGCACTCCAGCCTGGGTGACAGAGTGAGACTCTTAAAAAAAAAAAAAGGGAGGCATGGGGGGCTAGGGAAGGGATAGCATTAGGAGAAATACCTAATGTAAATAGCGGGTTGATGGGTGCAGCAAACCACCATGGCACGTGTATACCTATGGAACAAACCTCCATGTTCAACACATGTATCCCAGAAATTAAAGTATAAAAAAAATTACACCAATATAAAGAATGGATACATTATGTGAGTTACTGTGCCATGTGATAATGAAGTTCAAATTGTAAATACAACCACTAGCTATTTCTGTGATTCATATTTTTATATAAGAAAAATAAAAAAGAAGAAGAAGAACTTGACATGAAGGACTGGGACATCATAGGACCAAGGGGGTGGTCTCTGGAGCCTCTGAGCATGTTTCAGACTTAGGAACCCTCACAGCTGAGGCCAGGACTGGCCATGTGCTCCTGTCTCCCGGGCTCTGTGCCCTCCCTTCCCTCTACCCAGCCCACTGCCCCTGCCTCTACTCCCTACCCCTGCCCCACAGACACAGCCAAGCCTGAGGAGGACTCAACCCACAGCAATGTGGGGAATGAGCAGGCTGAGCTCGGAGGACCCCGCTATCCCAGCCCTGGGCTCTGCCGCCCTCTGGTGGCTGGGCTGGGAAGGATGCTGCTCCCATTACTGCCGTTGTAGAACCGCAATTGCCCTAAAAAAATAAAATGCTGTTGCTGCTACTCATGATGATGACGATGATGGCGATGACGATGATGACGATGATGATGATATTCATTGCTTTATGGTTTGCCAAGTACCTTCTCCGTCAATCATAGGCTGCACCAAACAGTGCAGGGTTCTGGACTGAAATCAGATGGGAATGTAAGTCCCTGGTCAAGCTCCAACTGATTATGTGACCTTGGGCAAGTCATGTCACTTCCTTGAGCCTCAGACTCCTCATCTGTGGAACGGGGTGACAAAAATAGGGTTGTTATAAGGATTAAAAGACCTAACACCTGGCCGGGCGTGGTGACTCATGCCTGTAACACCAGCACTTTGGGAGGCCGAGGTAGGAGGACTGCTTGAGCTCAGGAGTTTGAGACCAGCCGGGGAAAATGGTGAAACCCCACCTCCACTAAAAATACAAAAAATAGCCAAGCATGTTGGCACATGCCTGTAATTCCAGCTACTCAGGAGGCCGAGACTTGAGAATCGCTTGAACCCAGGAGGTGGAGATTGCAGTGAGCCTAGATCACACCACTGCACTCCAGCCTGGGCGACAGAATGAGACTCTGTCAAAAACAAAACAAACAAACAACAACAACAACAACAAACCATCTATTGAACTAAATTGGCCTCCAAAATATACCCTTCTGGAATTTAGGTGGCTATTAAAAGACCTAACACCTGGCACTTGGGTTGGAGAGAATAACATGGCTGTCGTTATATACTAATCCTTGGCCAGTCTGTCCTGGGAGATCAACTCCCCTTTGCATAGGGCTTTTGCTGAAGTCCTTTTCCAAGGCATCACTTTCTTTTAGCTGCATTAGCATGCCCGTTTACCAGACGAGGAAACTGAGGCTCAGAGAGGGGAAGCAGCTTGCCTAGAGCATCGTGGCTTATAAGTTAAAGCAAGACTCAAGCCAGGTCCACCTGCCTCCAAACCCGGTGCTGGACTTTCCCACACCCTGCTTTGGAAACTCTAAGGAACCTTCCAATCCCCCAAATCCTATTGCCTCATTTAAGTAAAGCAGTCCTGGTTTCTGCCTCCTTCAGTGCCCCTCTTCTCCTCCCACACCCTTCCAGCAGCCGAAACGCTAGCCCCAATAGCTTACCCCTTCCTCCTTCCTGACCAGCTCCCAACCCTCAGGGCAGCTCATGAGCCAAGAGCTTGAGAGTGGCTTCCAAAGGTCATCCTCTCCACCCCGCTGTGCCCCACCCAAGCAGATGACTGTTCATCCTGTTCTTCACGCTGCTCAGGGGAAGAAATTCCCCAACTCCACTCCCTCCACTCACCCAGGTGTCTGAGACAGTTCCCACAGTTGGCAAACTCTGCCTTAAGTCCCACCAGAGTCCCTCCTGCTACAATGTCAGCCCATTTATTTTAGTTCTTTCTCCCAGTAGCATCAGAAATACAATCTGGGGGAGACAAACGCCGGGAGAGTGGGATCCTGGGAAGGGGAAGGCACACTTGGGGACAGGAAGTGAGAGCGAACCCAGGTTCAAATCCCGGTCAGGGTGACAAGAGTGGCCAAGCGAGGCTAGGCGCAGTGGTTCACACCTGTAATCTTAGCACTCTGGGAGGCTGAGGGGGGCAGATCACTTGAGGTCAGAAGTTCGAGACCAGCCTGACCAACATGGTGAAACTCCGTGTCTACTAAAAATATAAAAATTAGCTGGGCGCTGTGGTGGGCGCCTGTAATCCCAGCTACTCAGGAGGCTGAGGCAGGAGAATCGCTTGAACCCAAGAGGCAGACGTTGCAGTGACCCAGAATGGTGCCACTGCACTCTAGTCTGGGCAACAGAGTGAGACTTCATCTAAAAAAAAAAAAAAAAAAGAGCGGCCCAGTGGGTCTCCTGGTGTCCAGGGCAGTCTCAGCCCAGATGGGGCAGCCCCGCCCACAGCCCGAGGGCATCCAGACCCTCCACCCTACCATACTGGCACCAAGTAGCTCAAAGGAGGGAAGAGAGCTGGGGTGGGACTTGGAAGCAGAGCGGGTCTGAGGGGCAGTTATGAGCTCGGGCTCAGGGTTCATGCAGAGCCAGGCTCAGACCCAGCAACAAATATTCACTGAGCTGCTCCTGGGTTCCAGGCATGGCAGTTGGCAATGAGGCCACAGCACTGGGAAGACAGCCAGAGGCCCTTTCTTCATGGATTTCACGGTCCAGTGGGAGAGACAACAGAAAACAGGTCACCACATGGATCAACAAGGAATCCCAGAGTGGCCACTCGGCTCTGCACTGTCCCCCTCCTGTCACCTCCATTTCAGCTCTCAGGATGCAGCTTCAGTGGCACCACCTCCAGGAAGCCCACCCTGACCGCCAGTGAGGACAGGCTGCTCCCTTATTTGTGCCCCCACAGCCCCACAGTTTGCACTGTGTAAGCTTTCAGCTGAAATTTAACTCCCATGCAGAAAAGCACACAGATCTTAGGCGCCCAGCCTGATGGACTGTCCCAAAGTGCACAGCCCTGTGGAAGCAACATCGGCAGTCCCTCCCTAAGCAGTCACTACTTCAGCTGCAGGCGCTCCCCACCCTGACCTCAATCCATCAATTAGTCTGCCCGGTTTTGTACTTTATGCAAATCAACTAATTTGTTTTGTTGGGTTTTTTTTTGTTTTTTTTTTTTTTTTTGGCGTCTGGCTTCTCTCCCATTCAGTCTAGATTCGCCTATGCAGACACAGACAGTACTTGTAGTTGCAGACGGTTTAGTCTCGTGACTGTGCAGTGTTCCACTGTGTGAATATACCAGGATTTTCATTTTACTATTGATGAGCATTTGGGTAGTTTCTAGCATTTTGGCTATTAATGGATAATACTGCTAAAAACATGCTAATTCAGGTCTTTTTGGGCACATATGTACCCATTTCTGTTGGGTGTATACCCAAAGAAAGCAGTGGAATGTCTGGGTCATAGCATAGGCAAGTTCAGCTTTTGCAGATGCAGCCAAGCTGTTTTCCAAAGTAGCTGTGCCAATTCACACCCCACCAACAATGTAGAATTCCTGCTGCCTCACATCCTGACAACACTCTGTGTGGGGCCCTGCACTTCACCTGTTTACTTGTCTGTCTCACCATTAGGGAGTGTCACCAAGGATGGGGATGCTGCTGATGTCCCTTGGTCCATAGGTGACACAATCAGAGAGGAGAATGAAGGGGATTGGAAAGATGGAAAGAGAGCTGGGCGTGGTAGTGTACGCCTGTAGTCCCAGCTACTCGGTAGGCTAGGACAAGAATCACTTGAACCCAGGAGGTGGAGGTTGCAGTGAACTGAGATCATGCCACTGCATTCCAGCCTGGGCAACAGAGCAAGAAAACAGAAGGGAAGGAAGGGAGGGAGGGAGGGAGGGAGGGAGGGAGGAAGGAAAGAAGGGAGGAAGGAAGGAAGGAAGGAGAAGGAAGGAGAAGGAAGGAAGAAATGAAGGAAGGAAGAAGGAAGAAAGGAAGGAAGGAAAGAAGAAAGGAAGGGAGGGAGGGTGGGAGGACATCAACAAAGAAGCAAGCCACACTGTCTGCCCCAGAGCTGAAGTGCCTGCTGGGCTGAAGCCAGGGCTCACTGGTTCATATGAAACCTCAGTGTGCCCTGAAAATGAACAATCAAATAAGTTTCTTTCTCAACAGTTTCATTTCAGGACAAAATCTTCTAAACAATAGGCTCAGAGTTTGGAGACCAGGAGGAATGAGGAGGGGTAGCAGGGTCCCTGCAGTCTCTGCAGAGCAGGATCGCTGCAGAGAAGGGCATGGGCACTGGGTGGGGAGGAGCTCCTGAAGGACTGGAGACTGGCTGGGCAGACAGCCTCAGGGGCCAAAACTCCCACCCCAGACGCCATCTCCAGGTCCTGTCCTGCAGATACCACCCCCCAGCTTCCTCCTCCTTCTGCAGCAAGCAGGGGCAGGGCCCTGGGTCCTTGGCCAAAGCCCTACCAGGGCAGGGCATGATGGGCAGAGGCAGGCACCACTGAGAGAGGGGCTCCCCTAAGATGCCTGGCCCGGATCTACCCCCTGGGCAGGTGGGCAGGGAGCAGGTGGGGAATGAGGGAAGTGGGCCCGGTGAGCAGCCCTGGCCTCCTTGCCTGAAGCACAGCCCCAAAGCCAGCCCCCTGGCCCCCAGCAGTCTAACCCAGACTCAGGTGTCAGCCAGATTCCAGATGTGCCAGGGCAGGCTGAATGCAGGAGAGCCTGTTTCCTCTGCTCTGCCAAGCTGCTGCCAAGTTGGGCACTCTTCAGGCAGACTCAGCACTGGAAGAAAGACGCAGGCCCCGTGGTCTCTACTCAGTACAGGAATCCCATTCCCAGACTGCCTGAGTTCCTTCAATCTTCAGGGGACGGGGGCCTCCCCACCTCGCAAGGGCCCCCATGCTCTGGCTGTGCCGCTCTGACACAATAAAAGCCACCACTTCTCGTGACTAATTATGGGCCAGACACTGTGTCAACCACTTACATACTTCATTTCACGGTGGCTCCATGAGGCAGGAAATGTTATCACCGTCCCCATTTTGCAGATGGGGCTTGGAGCCTTAAAGAGGCTGTAAAGAGAGTTGGTGTCTTGCCTAAAAATCACATGGTGCATACACACACACACACACACACACACACACGTATATATTATATATGTATACATATATTATATATGTAAGTATATATTATATATGTACATATATTGTATATGTAAGTATATATTATATATTAACATATATGTATACATGTGTATTTATATATTTACATATATTATATATGTAAGTATATATTATATATACTTACATATATATATACTTACACATATATATAATATATATATACATATATATACATATATATACATATATACACATATACATATATACATATATACTTACATATATATACTTACATATATACTTACATATATATATTTACATATATATTATATATATTACATATATTACATGTAATATATATTACATATATTACATGTAATATATATTACATATATTACATGTAATATATATTACATATATTACATGTAATATATATTACATATATTACATGTAATATATATTACATATATTACATGTAATATATATTACATATATTACATGTAATATATATTACATATATTACATGTAATATATAACATATATTACATGAAATATATATTACATATATTATATGAAATATATGTAATATATGTAATATATATGTAATATATATTACATATATTATATATGTAAGTATGTAAGTATATATTATATATGTAAGTATGTAAGTATATAATATATACTTACATATATATGTAAGTATATAATATATACTTACATATATTATATATGTAAGTATATATTATATACTTACATATATGTATACATGTGTTTTATATATACATATATTTACATATGTGTATACATATAGACACACATATATGTATATACATATAGACATATATGTGTGTCTATATGTATACACATATATAAATATATGTATATATATGTGTGTGCGTGTGTGTGTGTGTATATATATATATATTTCCCACCTCTGTCTGATGAGAGGGCCTAGAAGCAGTGACGCCTCAGCAGCAATAAGCACACCCTGTCTCTAAAATAAAAGGATCAGACTCCTTGGAGAAATGGCTGATTCTAGCACTGAGGCAGGAAAAAATGCAAGATGATTCCAGAGCATCTTGCTCTGGAATGCAGCGCAAGAAAGCAAGGAAATGCTCAAAAAACAGAAAGATGGGGGCATGTCAAACAGACACAGGAGCTCATCTGAAAGAGCTCCTAATGGCCAAAGCCGGAAACATCTGAAAAATAAAATAACAGTCTGGGCATGGTGCCTCATGCCTGTGATCCCAGCACTTTGGGGGGCAGAGGCGGGTGGATCACCTGAGGTCAGGAGTTCGAGACCAGCCTGGCCAACATGGTGAAAGCCCATTTCTACTAAAAACACAAAAATTAGCCGGGCGTGATGGTGCACTCCTGTAATCTCACCTACTCTCAGGGCCGAGGCAGAAGAATCACTTGAACCTGGGAGGCGGAGGTTGCAGTGAGCCGAGATCACGCCACTGTACTCCAGCCTGGGTGACAGAGTGAGACTCTGTCTCAAAAAACAAAATAAAATAAAATAAAATTAAAATAAAATAAAATAAAATAAAATAATAAATGCAGAGGTCCATGCTGATAGAAATGCAGTCATATGCTGCATAGTGACATTCTACATTGCCAGTCAACAATGGACCGCATAGATGATGGTGGTTCCATAAAGTTACAGCGGAGCTGAAGAATTCCTATTGCCTAGTGATCTGTGTTACAGTACAGTAACGTGCCTACAGTGTTCAGTACAGTAACATGCAGCACAGGTTACCAGGAGCTGAAGGCTACACCACATAACCTAAGTGTGTAGCAGGCTCCTCCATCTAGGTGCGTGTAACAGCACTCTATGATGGTCTCACAATGACCAAATTGCCTAACAGTGATTTCTTTGAATGTATCCACCATTAAGCAATGCATGACTGTAAATGACTTCCCAAATAAATGGAAGGAAAGGAATAAAACTTCCTTACAGAAGAATTCCAAATAATTGGCTCCAAGTATATCCGCCTCCGCCAACTTGAATGTGGGCTCAAATTGCTTCCAAAGAACAGAATTTGAAAAGGGGGCTGGGCATGGTGGCTCGTCTCTACCTCATGGGAAGCTGGGGTGAGTAGATCGCTTGAGCCCAGGAGTTCAAGACCAGCCTGGGCAACACAGTGACACCCTGTCTCTACAAAAAATAAAAATAAAATAGTTGGCCAGGCATGGTGGCTTATGTCTGAAATCCCAACACTTTGGTTTTGTTTTGAGACAGAGTCTCACTATGTTGCCCAGGCTGACACAGGTGATCCGCCCGCCTCAACCTCCAAAGTGCTGGGATTACTGGCATGAGCCACCACACCTGGCCAATCTCAGCACTTTGGGAGGCTGAGGAGGGTGAATTGTTTGAGACCAGGAGTTCAAGACCAGCCTGAGCAACATAACAAGACCTCTTCTCTACAAAAAATTTAAATTAAAATAAATTGACTTACACATGTAATCCTATCACTTTGGAGGCCAAGGCAGGCAGATCACTTGGGCCCAGGAGTTCAAGATGAGCCTGGGGAACATGGCAAAACCCCATCTCTACAAAAAAAAAAAAAAAATTTAGCCAGGTGTGGCGACATGTGCCTCTGGTCCCAGCTACTCGGGAGGCTGAGGTGGGAGGATGGCTTGAGGCTGGGAGGCAGAGGTTGTAGTGAGCCACGATTGTACACTGGACTCCAGCCTAGGCAATAGAGCCAGACTCTATCTCAAAAAGAAAGCAAGAGAAAGAGAGGCAGGAAAGGAGGGAGGAAGGGAAGAAAGAAAGAAAGAAAGAAGGAAGGGAAGAAAAAGAAAGAGAGAGAGAAAGAGAGAAAGGGAGAAAGAAACGGAAAGGGAAAAGGAAAGGGAAAGGGAGAAAGAAAAGAAGAAAGGAAAGAAAGAAAGAAGGGGAAGGAAGGAAGGAAGCCAGACGCGGTAGCTCCCGCCTGTAATCCCAGCACTTTGGGAGGCCAAGGCGGGTGGATCACGAGGTCAGGAGATCGAGACCATCCTGGCTAACACAGTGAAACCCCATCTCTACTAAAAATACAAAAAATTAGCCGGGCGTGGTGGCGGGCACCTGTAGCCCCAGGTACTTGGGAGGCTGAGGCAGGAGAATGGCGTGAACCTGGGAGGCAGGGCTTGCAGTGAGCCAAGATCGTGCCACTGTACTCCAGCCTGGGCGATAGAGCGAGACTCCATCAAAAAAAAAAAAAAAAAAAAAAGAAGAAGAAGGAAGAAAGTAAGAGAAGAGTGAGGGAAAAGAGTAACTTCATAAAAGAAAAACCTGGCAGACACCACCTTCACCAAGTCATCAAGGCTAGCATTGCCAGAGACGAGTCACGTGGACATCGCGTGCCTCCTGGAATCACGTGATGAGAAGCGCACTTTATTTACCTCTGTGGTATTCCTCCCCCAAACCCATAACTCCTGGCTAGTCATGAGAAAAACATCAGATAAACCCAAATTGAGGGATAGTCCACAGACCAGAACTTCTGAAATTGTCAAGGTCATGAAAACCAAGGAAACACTGAGAAACTGTCACAGACCAGAGAAGACTAAGACACAGCAACTAAACGCAATGTGGGATCCTGGATTGGATCCTGGAACAGAAAAGGACATTAGTGGGAAAACTGGTGAAATCCGAATCAAGTCTGGAGTTGAGTTAATAGCAGTGTACCAGTGTTGGTTTCTTAGTTTTGACTACTGTACCGTAGTCACGTAAGACGCTAACAATGGGGGAAGTTGTGAAAGGGGTGGATGGAACTTTTTGTACCATTGTTGCAACTGTTCTATAAACCTAAAAGTATTCCAAAACAAAAAGTTCATTTCTTAAAATCACATGGGATATAGATGTCAGAAGCAGAATTCAAATTCAAGGCTGGAGGCTGGGCGCAGTGGCTCACACCTGTAATCTCAGCACTTTGGGAGGCTAAGGTGGGTGGATCACCTGAGGTCAGGAGTTCGAGACCAGCTTGGCTAACATGGTGAAACCCTGTCTTCACTAAAAATACAAAAAGTAGCCAGGTACGGTGGCACACGCCTGTAATCCCCGCTACTCGGGAGGCTGAGGCAGGAGAATCACTTGAACCTGGGAGGCAGGGGTTGCAGTGAGCTGAGATTGCACCACTGCACTACAGCCTGGGTGACAGAGCAAGACTCCGTCTCGAGAAAAAAAAATCAAAAAAACAAAAAACAAAAAACAAAAAAATTCAAGGCTGGGCATGATGGCTCACACCTGATTTCCCAGCATTTTGGGAGGCTGAGGCAGGAGGATCACTTGAACCCATGAGTTCAAGACCAGCCTGGGCAACACATGGCAAAATTTCATCTTAAAAAAAAATTTAATTAGCTGGGCAGGGCGGTGCACACCTGTAGTTCCTGCTACTCAGGAGGCTGAGGCGGGAGGATTGCTTGAGCCTGGGAGGCTGCAGTGAGCCATGATCACACTACTGCACTCCAGCCTGGGCAACAGAGCAAAACCCTGTCTAAAAAATAAAAAAATAATAAAAAAATTAAAAAAATTCCAATGTGTCTGCTTCCTAAGCCCACATGCTCCTCCATCCCTATACTACACCATGATAGAAAGTCATTCCCAGAGACTTCCTCATGGATCTGAGCTTCTCCCCACCTGTCCCACGTTTGCCCTCTGGATCACCCTGACTCACCTGTTTTCTTTGCCCCATGACCTCCTTTGGAGGGTTGAAGGATGCTCCCATCCCCACAGGTGTTCACATCTCCAAGTTCATTATTCCCAGGCCCTTCCACTCTTTTGGGTGATGTAATAAGCATTGGCCTCTCTAGCACCCACCCCTCCTTTGCAGCAGCCACTACGTTCCACTTGGGGATCCACAGGATTCAAGGGAAGACAACTCCCCAGCCTGGCTCCAGGGATAGAGCACAGGACTTAGGCTAGGCCCATCCGCACCGCCATGATCAGCCCAGAGGTAGCCATGTGAGCCAAGCTGATCCAACCAGAGAGAATCCCAGGACTCTGGGAAGGCTGAGACAAGGACAATTCTCTTATTCCATGTTTGATGTGAATGAAGAAGCCCCTGGAAGCCTTAGGATAAAGCCAACACCAAGGACAACAGAGTAGAAAAATGGAAAGATCTGGGTCCTCAGTGACATCATTGAGCCACTGGATCAAGCCTTGCCTGAAGCCTGCATGGGTTCTATACTTCTCAGTGACAAAAACTGTGGGAGGGGCTGGGCATGGTGGTTCATGCCTATAATCCCAGAACTTTGGGAGGCCGAGGCAGGTGGATCACTTGAGGCCAGGAGTTCAAGACCAGCCTGGCCAACATAGTGAAACCCCATATCTACTAAAAATATAAAAATTAGCTGGGCATGGTGGCAGACACCTGTAATCCCAGCTACTCAGGTGGCTGAGGCAGGAGAATCACTTGAACCAAGAGGCGGAGGTTGCAGTGAGCCAAGATTGCACCACTGCACTCCAGCTTGGGCTGAAAAAGGGCCCCCAAAAGATATCCATGCCCTAGTCCTTGGAACCCGTGAATGTTACCTCATATGACAAAAAAGTGGGGTGCGGGGGGTGCAGAGGGTTTTTGCAGATCTGATTTAAATTAAGGATTATGAGATGGGAAGATTATCTGGGTGGGCCTGAAATGCAATCACTTGTTTATCAGAGGGAGGCAGAGGGAAATTTGGTATAGACACACAGAGAAGGCAGTGTGACCACGGAGGCAGAGATCAGAGTGATACGGCTGCAAGTCAAGGAACGCGGCAGCCACCAGCAGCGAGAAGAGGTGAGGAACCACTCTCCCCTCGAGCCCCGGGAGGGGGTACAGCCCCTGGGTGTGGGCCCAGTGCTGCTGATTTTGGACTTGGCCTCCAGAACTGTGAGAGAAGAAAATATTGTTTTAAGTCACTCAGTTTGTAGTAATTTTGTTATAGAAGCCACAGGAAACAAATAAAGAACTAATCAAATCTCTTTAATGTTTAAGCCTATTTGTATCTGACATTTTGTTACTTGCAGCCGAAAGCAGCCTAGCTGATACACAATCGTCCCCCTGCCCCCTGGTCACCCTTACAGCTCAGAGATGAACTCTAGAGAAATGCAAAGCCCCAGTTGGGAGCCAGCCGGAGACTCTCCTGGTCTTTAGCTGGGAAAATAGGACTGCGGGGGTGGGGGCAGCATCAGATGGATCACAGACTCCAAGCAAAGGCATGATAGGAGTTTATTTACAGACAAGACACAGCAACCAGCACCCACTCGGGCTCTGACCAGGGGAGGTGGTAGACAAGACCCCAGATATATATAAATATACATATAGGTCCCAGCACCATCAGCACCAGAACGTTCCCCAGCCAGGTCCCTGCCAGAAGGACCAAGAGTCAAGCAGGATTGAGGACATAGAAAGGAGAGGGCCCCAGTCTTTGCCAGGTATCAGTGATCACCTGTTATGGTCCCCATGTCAGAGGAAGAAACTACACTTGGCCTTGAAGTGTGGACACTGAGGAGCATGAGGACAGAGAGACCCTCTGGAGGCGCCCCCATTCCTGTGTCCAGCCTGTGCCCTCAATGCCAAGGCCACAGAAGCGAAGTGCCAGCAGGAGCAGCTTGGGGAATGGAGACACTGCAGGCCCCTCCAGGACCATCCAGGAGCCAGGCATGGAGGTGGGGTCCTAGGCCACGGCTGCCCATCACACAGGAGCCTCCCCCAGTTTGCTGGTGGCACTTGTGACTCGCTTATTCTCCCGGAGGTTTCGGAGGCGGGCGCTGAGGCTGCTGATCTCTTCCACATAGGCCTGGGGCACCCACCCCTTCTCACCATCTGCCAGGCGGACCCCTTCCAGCCAGCCTAGGGACACATAGGCCAAGAACAACAGCATCAAAGGGGTACCAGGGCCAGGCCTGGAAGGGAACACCACAGCCCTGATGCAAGCTTTGTCTGCACCGTTGGGGCCAAGGTGACATCATCTCAGCATCTCTGAGCTCCAGGAAGGACCCTGTCTTGAGCTGTCTTGTAGATGAACTTCTGACCTGTTTTTCCTGATATCCTCTGAAAGGGTATTTCCCACTCTCCCCCATCACTCTCAATCCTATATCTTTACAAGCAGGAAGTTCCTCCTCTCATCTAACCTGATTCCCACATGCTGTGGCAGATCAACACTTGCAGAACCTTTCCCTGTGATATCTTAGTCATCTAGCCACCTCCTGCCCACCCAAGCCCCATCAGGGAGACTTTCCCAGGAGGCTCCCTCACCGTCACTGGTCCAGGTCCTCACTGCCAGGATGTCAGTCTTCTCCAAGGTCAGCTCATCTGGGTGCAGTGCCTTGTATGTCCTAACACACTGAACCTGGGGGCAATCTGACAGCCCAAGGGAGGCTCAGGGAGTCCCAAGGGCAGGATGGCAGGGGCAGGAGCATGGGTAGGGCAGGGAGGGGCAGTAGGAGGAAGTAAGGGGGTGGGAAGGTGGCCATTGAGGCTTCTATTCCTCTGCCACTCCCATGCCACAGGCCCACGTTCAAGCAGGCATACCCTCTGCCCACCCTGGCCTATCTCCTCTCCTACCCTAAACACAAGTGCAGGATTAATCCAGTCCATCCCAGCTTCAGTTTCTGCCTCTATACCAATGGCTGTCCCCTCCCCAGCTCAAGCCAACACCTTGCTTTTGACCTTCAGACCCCAACGTCCAACTGCCCCCAGATACCCCACAGAAAACAGTAACGGCCCTGCAATGTGCCCCTAACATCGCTCTGATGCTCCCTTTGGCCCATCCTTCCCAACTGGGATTCAAGCTGCATCGCTCCCCTGTTTAAAGCCCTCCAGGGCTTCCCAGTCCTCTTAGAATAAAATCCAAAGTCCTCCCTAGGCCCTACAAGGCCCTTCATGGTCTGGCATCGCCCCCTGCTATCCTCGTCTTCTCCCCTCCACTTTCCCTCCCTACTCTCCCCTCCACGTTCCCTCCCTACTTTCCCCTCCACTTTCCCTCCCTACTCGCTCACAAAGCTCCAGCCACACCAGCCTCCCTGCTGTTCCTCACTCTAAGCTCCCTCCTGCCCCAGGGCCTTTGTGCTGGCTCTTCCTTCTGCCAGATGCTCTTCCCCAGATCTTTTCGTGACAACCTCTCCTCATCCTTCAGGGGTCAAATGTTAATTGCCAGGGACCTCCCCTGACCATCTGGGAATAGAGAGCTTACCCCCACCCAGGTGGGACTCCTAGCTCAAGCCAGAGCATCTACCCCCTTCCTGGTCCTCAGCTCTTTTCATTAGACCAGGTGGGCTGGTAGCATCCAAAGCCACAGACTGAGGGGCCAGACCTCGCTTGAATCCCAGTTCTGCCACTTACTGGCTGTGTGACCAATTTACTTCACCTTCTAAGCCTGAGTTTTCTCAGATATGAAAAATGTCTACCTAGTAGGGTTGCCATGAGGATTAAATTAGATTTAATGCAAATACAAGGCCCCTAGCCCTGGGCCTGGCCTATGGCAGGCGCTCAGTGGGCATGAGTGCCCTTTCTTTCCCTTTACTACCTAAAGCTCAGCCCTAACTCCTCTGCTCAAAAGCCTCCATTAAGGCTGGGCGCAGTGGCTCACACCTGTAATCCCAGCACTTTGGGAGGCTGAGGCAGGTGAATCACTTGAGGCCAGGAGTTCGAGACCAGCCACGGTCAACATGGCAAAACCCTGCCTCTACCAAAAATACAAAAATTAGCTGGGCATGGTGGCAGGCACCTATAATCCCAGCTACTTGGGAGGCTGAGGCAGGAGAATTGTTTGAACCTGGGAGGTGGAGGTTGCAGTGAGCCAAGATTGTGCCATTGCACTCCAGCCTGGATGGCAGGGTGAGACTCTGTCTCAAAAAAAAAAAAAAAAGCCAGGTGTGGTGGCAAGTGCCTGTAATCCCAGCTACTCGCGAGGCTAAGGCATAAGAATCACTTGAACCCGGGAGGTGGAGGTTGCAATGAGCAGAGATTGTGCCACTGCACTCCGGCCTGGGGTACAGAGTAAAACTGTCTCTCCAAAAAAATAAACAAATAAAGGCCTCCAATAAGCCAGGCATGATGGCTCATGCCTATAATCCCAGCACTCTGGGAGGCTGAAGGGAAAGGATTGCTTGAGTCTGGGAGTTTGAGGCCAGCCTGGGCAACATATCAAGACCATATCGCTACAAAAAATAAAAATAAAGGTGTGGTATCCAGGTGTGGTAGTGCATATCTGTGGTCCCAACTACTCAAAAGGCTAAGGCAGGAGGATCACTTGAGCCCAGGAGGTTGAGACTACAGTGATCCATGATCATGCCACTGCACTCCAGCCTGGGCAATAGAGCAAGACCCTGTCTCAAAAAATACCCAAACAAACCTTCAATAGCTCCCTAGGGACACTATAGGAAGGCTCTCTATGATTAGGTCGCACCCTGGCTTACCAGCCTCACTTCACACCCAAAGGAAAAACCTTTATTCCAACTGAGCAGATGTCTCACCTGTCACCACTACCCCCACCACCCCTCATACCCTGGCTCCGGCTGCTTCTTGTCTTGTTTGCAACTGATGCAAAGATGGAGACAGACCCGGGCTCTGGTCTCGGCTCTGCTACTTACTGGCTGGGTGAACTTACACAAGTCCATTTATCTCTGAACCTCTCTTCTAACTTGTAAAACAGGGGTGAAATGGGAGGCTACGAAGGCTTTGTGATCTCCAGGATGCTGCCTGTGAACACAGAGTCCACCTGTGCTATGTAAGTTCTGCCCAGCCTTCGAGGTTCCTCAGAGCTACCCCTGACTGCCCCAGAAGTTGGTCTCTCTCCCCATAGCCCTGCCAGCAACACAGCACCCAGGATGGGAGGGGAGGAGAGTGGGTGAGGGTCCAGCCCAGGGATGTAAGCAGCAGGGATGAGCTACTACCTTCCCCCTCACTGATGACCTCCTTGTCCTCCTGGGGGCTGGAGGGGCACAAGGCTGAGATCCATCGCTGCTTCTCACTTCTAGGGAAGGGGGAGGCTGAGTTGTCACAACATGCAAAGTGCAGTTGCCCAGGGCAGGGTGCTGAAACCAAGGCTGGGGGAGCCGGACATAATGTCCAGGTCTAGGACCCAGGTCATGTCTGCCCCACCCCAGGGCCCACCCCACAACCCTGTTCCCAAGCCTGTGCCCCACCCAGCTCTGAGCATAACAGGCCCAGAACCCCCTGGATGCCAGCCCTACCCCCATCCTGCCTAATGCCACAGTCCTGAAGCCAGAGATAGCAGGGTGTGGAGATTTACATCCAAGAGATGCCTAGAGGCTGAGGAGGAGGTGGCAGCCCCCCGACACCACCTATGGGGCAGGCACCCCTGCTCTGGACTCCAGCCCTGCCCTCTGCCCCTGTGTCCTGCCCAAGTCAGGGAAGAGTTGAGCACTTGGGGAGGAACAAGGCCAGGATGTCCCAGGGGTGCCCGTCATGGGGAGGGGGTGCCTGCCATGGGGAGGGGGAGCCTCCTGTCTCCCATATCCAGGCCCACTCACTCCGTCCGGGCCCGAAGCAGGAACTGGTGCTTCATGTGCTGCCCGTGGAGGAGCTGGAGGAGGAACACGTGGCCGGGGATGCCCTGCAGCTTCAGGCTCAGGTCCCGCACCTGCAGCTCAGCCATCTTGGCATGGACGAAAACGGCAAACTTCCCTAGCCTGGACGACCGGGGGAGGGGAGGTCAGCCTGGCCTGGGCCCTGGCTCCAGGCACCCACCCTCGGGATCAGGTGGGTTCTGACTGGAAGCGGGAAGAAGGGGTTGCCTGCCCTGCCAGCGTTCTCACAGGGTCCTGCTTCTGGATAGGGCACTGCTAGTCCCCACAAGGAACCAAGAGCTCCTTCCCCGCTGGCTTGCTGGTAGAGGCTGGAGGTGATGGAGACCAGTCCCTGAGCCCCAAGCACACTTTTGACCTTTCTCTCTCTCTTTTTTTTTGTTTTTTTATTTGTTTGTTTTTTGGTTTTTTGTTTTGTTTTGTTTTAAGACAGAGTCTCGCTCTGTCTCCCAGGCTGGAGTGCAGGGCATGATCTCGGCTCACCGCAACCTCCGCCTTCCAGGTTCAAGCGATTCACGACCTCTCTCTGAACCTCTCTGCCAAGCGTCTGTTCCAAAGAGCCAACTGGACAGCTCCCCTGAGGAGTGTCTAACTCTCTTCCAGTATATAAGCCCCATGAAGGCTGAGCCTCGTCTCTTTGCCACTGTATCTCAGTGTCTGATGATACTGCCTGACCCACAATTTGGGCTCAGTAAGTACTTGTAGGCAGGATGGGTGGAGGGTGTTCCACAGATGTCAACTCATTCAACAAAACTCGGCATCAAAAAAAACTCAGCTTCTCCCACTCCAAGCCAGATCCCCTTTACTGTTCTCCATTCCAGTGAAAGACCCCACCAGTTTGCCCAAGACGAGACTCAGACGTCATGCTCACCTCTTCCCTTTCCATCCCCCCTACACCCACCTGGTAGCTATGTCCTGTCTTTCCTCCTTGTTGTCCCTTGAATCCACTTATCCTGAAGTACCCTGCCACTTCTGGAGCATCTACCCTCTCCTGAGCAACTGCAAGACCCTCTGGCCTCTCCCCTTCCAGTTCATCCTCCAAATTGGCCAGGAGCAAAATATCATCCCTCTGCTTAACTCTCCATGCTCCCTGCTGCCCCAGAAAAAGTCCATCCTCTCTACCATGACCTTCAACATCCCAGCTTCCCTCTGCTGCCTTTCTCCTTTACAAATCCAGCCACATTAGGCTTCATCATTCCCAAACACACATTCCGCTCTTTTACACTACCATGACTCTGCTGTACTCCTACACTCAAACTACCTGTCTACCTGGAAAACTCCTACTCATCCTTCAAAACCCAGCTCAAATGTCCTGTCCTCTATGAAGCTTTATTGATTCTCACTCCACACCAGGAACTACCGCAGTACACCCTTCCATCAAAACCCTGATGATATGGTTATCAGAATATATTTTCACTGTCTGAGAGCTCCTGTGAGCAGAAAACAAGTCTCATTCATATTTATGTCCCTAGCACTGGCCTGCTACAGAACAGAGATTCAGTGACTGTTTACTAAATGAACAAACAAATCAGGAATGAATTCTTCTTATAGCATAAAATGTCCATCCTTTTTTGTTTTAAGAGATGGGGTCTCACTATGTTGCCCAGGCTAGTCTTGAACTCCTAGACTCAAGTGATCCTCCTACCTTGGCCTCCCAAAGTGCTGGGATTACAGGTGTGAGCCACCGTGCCCAGCCCACATGTCCATCCTTTATCCCATTCACCTTATCCAGGTAGTCTTCTACCTCACTCCTCATAACAATCACAGCTAATACTGAACAAGTGTTCACTGTGAGTCAGGCATGGTGCTGCCATCAGACAGAGCTGGCATCCTCCTGGCTCCCCCACCTACTAGCTCCATGATCTGAGAGTAACAGAGAAGCCTATTTCCCAGGGAGGTATTTGGAGGATTAAAGGGAATAATCCACGTAGCATGCCTTGCACAGAGTAGGTACTGAGTAAATGTTGGCTTCTGGCATAGCTGTGACTCAGGGCAGAGCTGGGACTCCAGGGCTATGCTCTTAGTCTCTGCTCTTACTGGCTGAGGCTCACAGCATCTCCAAGTCCTCGGCATACAGTCTAGCCCTTGATTCTCCCTTCTGGAACATGGACTTGTCTCACATCTCTGCCTTTGCTTCAGGAGCCTCCAAATCTCAGGGTGCCCTGGCAGCATACCCTGGCACAGGCAGGGACTCCCAGGCCCAGGGATGGACTGGTCATAAGCCCAGTGGTGGGGAGGAAGACAGCCTGGCTCCAGTTTACCTACCCACCCCTGACTGCCCCGACTCACTCCTTCCGCCGAGAGAGCAGCAAGCAGTCATTGAAGAGGTGGAGGTAGACTGCCTTGCTGGACAGCTTCAGCTTGGCAGGGGGTGCTGCAGGCAGTGGTGCCAGCTCTACCAACTCTCCATGCCGAACCAGCCAGCGGGCCTGAGAGATCAGCGGGAAAATCTAGAGGGATGGAGAAGGATGGGTCAGGCCCAGGGGCACCAGGCAGAGAGCACAAGATGGTAGATGGGAGGGTGTGGGCAGCGATTAACTGGCCTGAAGCCCCCAGGGCAAGGAAGAAACAAGAGCTGCCCCTTGGGGTCCCCATCCCACTGGCTGCAGACACACACCTTGCCCTCAAAGTGGATCTTCTTGCTCAGGTGGATGAGTTCCTCTGTCCTCTTCATGGACTGTACACTAGCATTGCACTCCTGCACCAGCTAGGGGAGCCGTGGGGAGGTCACCTGCAGCCCCTCAGCTCCGGCTCCCAGAGCCCAGCCTCAGACTCTTGCCTGGGGACCGGAGACTCTGACAGCTGGGGGCTGTTTTAGAGACATGCTGGGGGTCCAGGGGGGCCTCAGGAGCCAAGCAGCCCCTGCCCTGCCCAGCTCACCTCCTTGAGCGCATTGAAGGCCTTGGTGGCCATGTCTTCGTCTTCAGAGCCCTGTGCTGTCCGCTTCAGGATGTTCTGGAAGGTGGGATCAGCACAATGAGGCAGTCCTCATATACCCCTGAGACCCGGCCCGCCCACAGGTGTATCTCCCTCGCCCAGCCCTGTGGCCTGTCCCCTCGAGGTACCTCCACCAACATCTTGAGGCGGGTGATCCTCTGGAAGGGCAGGATAAGGAAGGAGGTAAGGGGCAGACGCTGGCACACAGGAGACTCCTCCAGGCGAGCCAGGATGCCAGGGAACCTGGGGTTCTCCAGGCTGGAAAATGGGGAGGACTCTGGAATCACAGGTAGGCCTGAATTCCTGGGATCCACAACCCTGGCCATCCACGGGGTCCTCAGGGGGCTTCTCAGCACATCCTTACTGCCCTTTGGGGTTGCATCTCACCTTATCCTGGTCACAGAGACCTTTTCAGGGACCCCTCCCCTCCCAGAGTCACCTTGCATCACCCAGCCCTCAGTGCCTACACCTGCCTGAGACTCCCTCCACACCCCCGCCCCTTTCAGAGCCCCCAGCCCTACAGCAAGCGCTGGTAGGTGCGCTCCTGGTAGGCCTGGTTGGTGACATAGGGCAGGTAGACTCTGCGGAAGGCCGGGCAGTGGTCCAGCACCACGTCGCATACGCTGAAGCGCAGCACATCTGCCTCCAGCCGCTGCTCCAGGTCCTGCAGGAACCTGAGGAGTCAGAGCCAGGATGGAGACCCCAGATCTGGGAGCTGGCCAACCACTGGCTCGGTCCCCACCCCGGGCCAGGCCAGACCACTTCTTCACCTCTCGCTGGTGCTCTTGACCTCGGGCAGTTTGGAAAACAGCCACTGCTTGTCCTGCGCCCCCAGACACTCGCTCAGCTCGGCAGAGCCTAAGAAGTGGCCCACAGCCACCGACAGGCTGTGGATGTAGGAGGCCTCGGAGGTGATCAGCTCAAACTTGGCCTGAGGGAGGGCGCACACGGGGTCGAAAGGGCAGGACCAGTTCACCTCGGAGGCTCTGGCTTCGCATCCCCAGACCCCAGGACGCCACACCTCGCGTCCTCGCCCCTTCTCTAGCCTCACTCCTAATCTGGCGCCGGGCGGGCCCGGCGACCCACGTCCCGCCGCGGGAAATTGTGCAAGCCTTTCTTGTCCTCGATCCCGCCCCTCTCCTAAGCCCCGCCCCGACGCGTTCCTCCCAGAGCCCCGCCCACCCACCCCAGGTCCCGCCCCTGATCCTGGCCCCGCCTTGTTCCGCGCCCACCAGGCGTTTGCTCTCCCAATGGTTCCGCTCCTCATCCGGCCCTGTCCTATCCTAGGCTTCGTCCCGCTGGCTCCGCCCCCTACCCGCACCCAAGCCCGGCTCCCCTCGCCTCTCGCTCAGCGGCTTGCTGTCCTCGCTTCCAGACGGCCTCGTGTAGTCAGGTCCTAGAGCCAACCTTCCGCGCGGACAGTCGCGCCAGCAACCCCCTTTGTGTGTCCCCCTCCCTCTATGGCCCGGTTTCCGCTAAGTCCCCGGACCGCGTACTCCCCGGCCCGCCCCCGCCCCCGCCCCCGCCCCCGCCCCCGCCCCCGCCCCCGCCCCCGCCCCCGCCCCCGCCCCCGCCCCCGCCCCGCCGGGTCCCCGCGCGCGCCCACCTCCTGCAGCTTGCAGTCCCGCAGGCTCAGCGTGGCCAGGACGCCGCTGCCGCGTACGTCGGGGATATCCTGCCACAGCGAGAAGGTGGAGCCTCGCGCCGAGCGCTGCGCCCGGAAGGAGCTGCTGGGGGAGAGGTTGGCGCGCGGCGGCCCCGGCCCCTCCTCTGCGCCTTCGGCCTCGTCCCCCGGGCCCTCCTCCTCGCGCTGCTGCCGCCGCAGTTCGCGGGCGCTGGCCACGTCGCTGTATTCCTGATAGAGGACGGCTGGGGGAAAGACGGGCGGGCGAGAGCGTGGGGCGCCCGCCAGCCCCTGCCCGGCTTTTCCCCGGTTCCCTCAAGAGCCCGCGTCACTTAACCTTTGCCGCGGTTCGGATATCTGGACACAGTGAATTCATTCATTCATTCATTCCATAAACAAATTGAGCACCTACTGAGTGCTAGATACCAACAGTTCCATTCTCCGTTTCTCACTCGATCCCTACCTCTCAACTCTCCAAACCCTCTTTTCCCCGTTTCCACACCGCAGCCCCTTCCTCCGTTACCTCCTCCCAGGGACCCCCCTCCCACGTACAGTTAAGGAGGAATCGAGACTGGCGCCGCTCGTTGGTGCTCCTGGACCCCAAAGGCGGCTCTTCCTGTGTGTCTAGCCTAGGAAAGAGAGAGCGTCACGGCCCTAGTTCGCCTGCACCCTGTCTCGGACCCAAGCCCAAACGGGAGGTGGTACCTGGGCTCGGACCAATCGCCATGGCCCTCTCGTGAGTCACCAGGGGCTGGCCGCGACACCCGGTCCCCGCTCATCTCTACACTTCGAGCCTCCATTCCAGATGCTTTCCCTGGAGAGGGCGAGAACTGAGGGTGGGGGGTCCAGAGAGTGGGCCTGGGGCCTGGGCCCCGGCCCAGGCACCCTGACGGCCTCAGGCGGCCGGTGAGTGGGCATCCCCCACCCGGCATCTGGCTGCCCTCAGGGCCCATGGGAGGAGCTGGTACCTTCCCGGGCTGCTCCGGTGCCTGACCCAGAGATGAGTGCCCGGGCTGCTGAATTCCGCCCCAGGCGCAGAGAAGAGTGCAGCCGGGTCATCAGCTCCGATGCCGAGAAGCGCCTCCGCTCAGGACCTTCGAGGCTCACTCGGGTGGACCCAGACAACTCCACCCTGGGCTCCTCTGTGCTCAGGGCCTGCTCTTGCACTACCTGGCCAGGCTCTAGGAAGACAGCGTGGGCCTCGGGGCAGCCGGGGACCTCTTCACGCTGGTACACCCGCATCTTGCGCCCTAGGGTTGGGGGCAAGGAGTGAGAGCACGGGCTGGGGTCTCCCCCAACCTCCTCCCAGCTGCTGCCCCTGGCCCTGAGCACCTGGGGAGGTTCAGGCACCATGCCCAAGGGAAGGGCCTGTGTTTCTGCTAGCATCTGGTCCCCAGAGCCCTGGGGTCCACGAGAGGGGTAAGGAGAGCACAGGGCCTGGCTGCAGTAGGCAGAGGGATCAGGCTGCCCAGAATGGTAACTCACTCACTGCATAACCTTGGACAAGTCACTTGCCTTCCCTGAGCCCCGCTAGTTTCCTTATCACTAATCTACCACTTGTCCTGACTTTTGGGGGAACCTTGGGACATAAAGGTTAAGGAGCTGCCCAGCCTCTCCCCTATCCCCCCGCCATGGCACCCACACCCGCCTCCCCCAGGGTGACTCACAGGCAGACTTCTTCTCTGAGCCGTGGCTGGCCCGGCGCTGTGGCTGTGTGTGTCGGGGACTCCAGGGTCCCTCCAGAACTGGGGGCTGGGCACCAGGACAGTGTGGCCAGCTGCCAGCCCTGCTGGGCCGCATCCCCCCGCTGGTGATCTCTGTATCTGAGCCTCCTGGGGATGATGGCCATAGCAACCCTTGGAGAGGGGCAGGGGTCCCCAGGGACCAGCGGCTGCCAGGAGCCCGAAGCTCCTCTGGGGCAACAGGGAAAAGGTCCAGACACACTGGGCTTGGGGGCTTCAGGGCGGGCAGCTCTGCAAAGGACAGACTCTCCTGCTGGCACACTGCTACAGGGTGGTGGGCAGTGCCAGGTGGCCCAGTCAGGTGGGGCTGGAGGGTAGCAGGTGGCCCACAGTCCATTCCTCTTTTGCTCTGCCACCCACCTGGCCCTGCAGAAGAGAAGATATCAGACCTAGACAGAGGACAGTGGGGCTGGCCAGTAAGCCACCACCCCTGGAGGCCTAGACAAACCCCTGTGTACACTTGTGTGCACACATCTCCACAAACACACTCACTTGTCTAATTATATAGAAATAGCTGATGCTTGCTTGGCATTGCCTGAATGATAGGCCAAGTACTTTACACATACTATCTCATTTAATCCTCACAACAACCCTGGGAGTTGATGCTCTTATTATCCCCATTTTATAGGTGAGGAAACTGAGGCACAGAGAGGTTATTTGGTAAATGGTGGAGCCAGGATTCTAACCTGGCCATTCTAGCTTTGAGATCGATGATTTTAACCACTTTGTACTTCTCTAAAACACACTGACATGTCACCAGACATGCAAATACATACATTGTCACACAAATCCATTTCCCAACATATACATCCACACTACATTTTCTCCCAAGTATAGAATGACATGTACACTTTCATAGATACAGACATTTCAAACTCAGGCTCACACAGTCACAGACACACACATTTTTACACAACCGCATACATTCACAGACAACTCCTCACAAACACGCTGACCCGTCCGATATTTACACAGGCACCCAAGATTTCTCACCCTCCTGTTCCCTTCACATGCACACAGACACACACCAGCCCACAGGTCCTTGCTTTGATGTTTCTCCCCCCATCTCCCCGACCCTTGCCCAGAGTTGCGGCCTTCAGTGCTGAGTGGTGCCCACACCCGTGCCAAGTTGGCTGGGAGGTTCATGGACTAGCAGGCGGGCCACCACCCAGATCAGGCAGGGGCCTTCTTGAAGTTCAAAGAGGTGCCCCAGCACCCCCGGCTTGGAGTGAAAGAGGGGCTGTCCCCCACCCCAGCTTCCAGCCCCTGGGTGGGCCAGGCTGGATGGGTCCTTTCTGGGCAGGAAGTTATCCTTGGGGAGCCAGCCCTCCGATCAGGGCAGGCCTGATGATCTGAGAGGCCCAAGCCCCCGCAGCTCTTGCCCTGTGGCCCTCTGCCAGCCTCCCTCCTGCAGCCCCTCACCTCTCTGGGCCCAGGCCCGCTGCTGATGCTGTTTGGCTGTTCCGGCAGGGGAAGCCCTCTCTCTGCCCAGCTGGCTGGGGGAGATCCCACCCAGACAAAGAGTTTGATTCATCAAACCCTGTGGTGAGGCAAGCAGGGAGGGAGGGAGGGAGCAGGCAGCGGGCTGGGCGGGGGCCTACCCTAGCCTGGCCTCGCTGTGGGCAGGCCGGGCAGCCAGGACCCCCCAGAGGCCCCCTCAGGCCAAAGGGGCAGTGCCCAGCCTGGCAGGACCAGGAGAGCCAGGAAATGAAGACTGAGAGAGACCCAGAGAAACAGAGACCATTTAGCCAGTAACTGAGAAACCAAGACCCCAAGACATTCAAAAACAGAAAAACCACAGATGCTGAGACATTCAGGGAAACAGAGATGGAGACAGAGACACTGACAATTTCAGGCCAACCAGATCCTCAGAGACACAGATGAAACCCAGAAAACCCAGGGAGACAGATGGACAAACATTTCATGCCCGTGGGCTGCCAGTCTAGTGGCAGAGCCAAAAACGAAAACAGTTACAATCCTGGTTGGCAAGAGCCAAGCCAGAGGAACCATCAGAGGAGGGTGGTCGGCTCAACTCAACCTGGGTATTCCAGGAAGACTTCCTGGAGGAGGTAATAGGTAACTGCTCCATGGCTGAAATACATAGTGCACTTAGAGGGAAAGCCTTGGCCTGAACAGTGACAGTGTCAGTCACTATTGGAGACAGGGAGGGAGAAGAGGACCCAGCGAGAGATGGCTGGGTCTATGGCAGGTCCCAGTCTCTCTGCACAGCTTCTCAACTGCTTCCCCCTGCTCCCTTCACCCTGCTGTCTGGGAGGGTGGGAAGAAGGGGACTGGCTGCTCCAAAGGGGTCCTCTCTACGGTGGCCACTCTAGCTTGTACCATCAGCCTCTGTCCCTCTAGCCTGAAAAGTACCCATCTGAGCAAGTCTCCCTAAGCCTCAGTCTCCTCATCCAGCAAATAGGATAGTATTTTTATTATCATCAGTCTTTCTCTAGACAGAAGGCAGCTCAGGCCTTCACACAGATGGGGAAGATGAAGGAGTGAGGCTGAGACACACATTATATTGCAGGAGTGTGCAGAAGGAGGCCCCTGCCCACAGACAGGTCTCTTTCTCTGCAGGAATCAGAAGTCCTCGACACAGAAGTCCCGCTTGCTTCTGGGGGCACACATGTGCAGGCATGTACACATGCCCCCTGCCCCTTTGTATGCTGGGAGATTCTAGCACTTGGGTTCTGGAAGCTCCTGGAGGGCAGGGAGGGACCCTCTCTCCCATGGCTCGCAGGGATAAGTAGGCAAAACATTGAGGCTTTGCAGCAGGAGCACCCCCAGTTAAGGCTGCAGAGGAGAAGGCTAGGTGAATGTGGGGAGAGGGGACATAGAAGGCTTCCTGGGGAGATGAAGCTGGAGGCAGGTACCTAGCGGGGAAGTCAGGAGTGTGTCAGCCTCCACCTATGCTCAAGCCAAGGGGTAATAAGAATGACCCATCTAGCTGGGATGCCAGCCCTGTGGCCCTCCAGGGGTTTGGCCCACCCAACCTCAATGCTGGGGAGCTAAGAGGGACAAGCTGTGTTCATATTGTGTGTAGCTCATCTCTGTTAGAAAAAACAAACAAAAACCTCAGAAAGAGAACTGGCCCCAGACAGCAGGGACATTACCTTCCCAAGGCACGATCACAGGATAGAGACTCTAGTGTCTACTAGGCAAGGGCCACTCTGGAGCCCAAAAAGAATAACCTCCGCCCAAGCTTTGAGGCCCAGTGTTGACACTGACCAGCTGTGTGGCCTTAGGCAATTCACAGCCCATCCCTTGGCCTCAGTATTCCCATCTGTAAAGTGGCTCCTAAGGGACCGCCCCACCGCCCAATGCCCTCTCTAACATGTCTCATCATAAATGTCTCTGGGCCAAGAAGGATGGGCAGGGGCCGAGGAAAGTACCCTTGGTGGGTGCTGCTAATTACAGAAGACGATGGGCCCATTTAGCAAGGCTGCCAGAGAGTCCCTGGACACTACCATGATCAGAAAAAGCGTTTCTGGCCTCCTGTACCTAGCTTTTCCCTGCCCCCTCCCGGGTGCCCCTTGCCTTGTTGCCCAGGAGAGCTGGTACCCTGCCAGAGCCTCTCTGCCCTTTAAGGAATAAAGCCAGGTGGGAAGTCATGGCTGGAAAGTGGATCCAGGCCAAGTGGTTCACAGAGCCCCAGAAGGCCATAGTGGGTCAGAGCCAGGATCAGAGACCAGGCGGGCAGCACAAAGGGCTCACTCAGCGGGGAAAACTGGCGGGAAGATAATGGGACTGCTGGCACCCAGGTGGGGCCCTACCTCAGCCAGGGAGCTCCGTCCAGCTGCCAGCACGGTCCAGGGCTCCGGGACACCCTGGGGGCTCTGGGGTTGCAGCCAAGTCCTCAGGGGGCGATGTCAGCATGTCAGCATGGCCCCAGAGCCGAGCAAGGCAAGCTCCTGGGTATTGTGTGGGGCAGGGAGGGGGAGGTGAAGGAGGAGGGAACCTTGCAGAGAGAGGCAGGCGGCTGTCTCAACGTGCCTGCTCCCCGCCCCCCTTCCCCAGAACCGGTTTGGCTAGTCTGGGGTACAAGAGGGGGGCTGGAACAATGGGAGTCCTATGCCCAAGTGAGGCTCTAAAGGACCCTACACCCAGGTCCTAAAGACGGGGGAGGCAGTGCTTCTGCTCCTAGGAGACAGGTCACCACTCTTCTGGAGCTTCCCAAAGATGAGCATGCTCAGGGGACTTCTTGGAGCTGGGGAGCATCCTGGGAGCTTCACAGAGAGCCTCCCAAGCCCTGCGCTCCTTAGGGACCCTGAGAACCCTGATGACCCTCTCTGATCCTATTACTACATCTATCAAATTGGAACACTCATCCCTATGATTGGGAGACAGAAATCAATCCTGAAAGTTGATGATGTGACATGTGGCATCATCCTGGACAGCCTCTCCTCATCTAGTACAGCCACTGCTTGCAAATCCCCATCCTTTCCCACTGCCTGGAATGACCTGCCCCACCATCTCCAGTGGCCGCCTCCACCATGAAGCCTTCCCAGACTATACCAATTGAGCCCTCAATAAACCAAGCCAAATAGCCAAGTCAAACTGCCTCTAATAAGAAGGGCATGCTCTATGCCCAGCATGCAATCTTCCCAATCCTATGGGAGGGGAAGCTGCATTTTCCCCTAATTCTACCTGCCATCTGTTTGAGCTAACAGCAATTGCCAGGCACCTAATATTAATATGCAGATGTGTACACAGACTAATACTCATGAAACTAACTTATTGTTCACCTACTAGGTGCCAGGCACTGTCCTGAGCACTTCACATGTATTTACTCGTTTAATCTCCACCATGACCCTGTCAGGTAGATACTGCTACCACTTATCAGGTGAGTACAGTTGTCCCTTGGTACCCAGAATCTGTGGGGAATTGGTTCTAGAACCCTCCCATACGAAAATCCATGGCTGCTCCAGTCCCTTATATAAAATGTCATAGTGTTTGCTATAACCTTTGTACATCCTCCAGTAAATTTTATTTTATTTTATTTATTTATTTATTTATTTATTTATTTATTTATTTATTTATTTTTAAGATGGAGTCTTGCTCTGTCACCCAGGCTGGAGCAAGTGGTGGGATCTCAGCTCACCGCAACCTTTGCCTCCCAGGTTCAAGCAATTCTTCTGCCTCAGCCTCCCCAGTAGCTGGGATTACAGGCGCATGCCACCACACCCTACTAATTTTTTTTGTTTCTAGTCAAGACAGGGTTTCACCATGTTGGCCAGGCTGGTTTTTGAACTCCTGACCTTAAGTGATCCACCCGCCTCAACCTCCCGAAGTGCTGGGATTATAGACGTGAGCCACCGCACCCAGTCTATTTTATGTATTTATTGTCAAAAAATAAAATAAAATGTCCTCAAGTGAGAGGGTCTCATTCTTTCATCCAGACTGGAGTACAGTGGTGCAATTACAGGGCTCACTTGCAGTCTCATCGACCTCCTGGGCTCAGGTGATTCTCCCACCTAAGCCTCCTGAGTAACTGGGACCACTGGTGTGCACCCACACACCTGACTAATTTTTGTATTTTTTGTAGAGATGGGATCTCACCAGGTTGCCCAGCCTAGTCTCAAACTCCTGGGCTCAGGCGATCCACCAGCCTTGGCCTCCCAAAGTACTGGATTTATAGACATGAGCCACCACGCCCGGCACTCCAGTACAGTTTAAATCAATTCTAGATTACTTATAAGACGTTAATACAGTGTAAATGCTATGTAAATAGTTGTTATCCTGTAATGTTTTTTATTTGCATTATTTTTTATTGTCATTATTTTTGTTATTTTTTGTTTTTATTTTCATTTTCCATGCATTGTTGGTTGAACCCAAGGATGCAGAACCTGAGGATATGGGAGGCCAACTTAACAAGTTAAGTCATGAGCATTATGCCTTTGAAATCTCTCATCAGTTCTATGAAGTCCCTATTTTACAGATGACATTGAGGTTTGAGAGATTAAATAACTTGTCACACAGCTAATAAGGGGCAGGACTAGTATTGAAACCCAGGTCTGGCCGGGCGCGGTGGCTTACGCCTGTAATCCCAGCACTTTGGGAGGCCAAAGTGGGTGGATCCCCTGAGGTCAGGAGTTCTAGACCAGCCTGGCTAACATGGTGAAACCTGTCTCTACTAAAAACACAAAAATAGTCTGGGCACAGTGGCTCACACCTGTAATCCCAACACTTTGGGAGTCTGAGGCCAGCGGATCATGAGGTCAGGAGTTTGAGACCAGCCTGGCCAACGTGGTGAAACTCTGTCTCTACTAAAAATACAAAAATTAGCCGAGCGTGGTGGCGCACACCTGTAATCCCAGCTACTCAGAAGGCTGAGGCAGGAGAATTGCTTGAACTACGGAGGTGGGGAGGCAGAGGTTGCAGTGAGTTGAGGTCACACCACTGCACTCTGGCCTGGGTGACACAGCGAGACTCCATCTCAAAAAAAAAAAAAGAAAAGAAACCCAGGTCTGTCTGACCCCACCACCAACCTGAGTCCTTCACCACTGCCTGGTACTGCCTCACCAGGCTTTTAGGAGGGTCTCGTGGTGAAAAGTGTGTGAAAGTGTAATCCGGGGTGTCTCGGCTGACCTAACTAAACTCTTATTGGTCTTATTATTCTTACACTACAGGCTCGGAATACACAGCAGAGGTTTCATGGCCCATGCCCTAGTCCCCCATAGTATTTATTTATTTATTTATTTATGAGACGGAGTTTTGCTCTTGTTGCCCAGGCTGGAGTGCAATGGCGCAATCTCAGCTCACCGTAACCTCCGCCTCCCGGGTTCAAGCAATTCTCTTGCCTCAGCCTCCCGAGTAGCTGGGATTATAGGCATGCGCCACCACGCCCGGCTAGTTTTGTATTTTTAGTAGAGACGGGGTTTCTCCATGTTGGTTTGGCTGGTCTCGAACTCCTGACCTCAGGTGATCCACCCTCTTCGGCCTCCCAAAGTGCTGGGATTACAGGCGTGAGCCACCGCGCCCGGCCCCGAAGTATTTTCCTTGGCTGCCAACCGACGGCCATTAAGTTCAGAGTGATTAGGGTCCCTCTGCTCCCCCATGTTCACTTTGGCTCCCTAGAGCATTGCCACATAGTGAGGAGACACTGCACCGTGTGGGTGGGGACCAGGTGGCCGTGGAGAGGTGGCAGTCTGGGACGCAGAGACAGGTTTATTGTCAGCATTGCACAGAGGCCAGGAGGCAAGGAACACGGAAGGGTAGCAGTGCAGGTCTGGAGGTCTCCAGGGAACTCCAATCCTCTCATCCAACTCCCGGACCGGCCTTGGGACACTGCCCAGATGCGTAACTGGAAGCCAGAGGACCCCAATAGGAGGAGCATCCTGGGGAACCTAGGGTCCTGGAAGGGCAGCCCTGCCTCACTCGCCCCTGCGTCCTGGACGCCCCTGCGTCCCTTGTGCGGACATAGAGCACAGCCTGGTCAGGCTGAGCAGGCTGGCACTCCAGAGCAGAGCCCCCAACCCCAGCTTGCAGATAAAGTAGAAAAGGGGGCTTGGCGGGGGCGGAGCTTAATGATGGGCGGGAACAGGCGGAAACTACAGGGAGTCCAGCCAATCCCTCCAATGGGTGAGGCCAAATAAGGGGGCGGGGCTAGAGAGTGCTGAACTTGAGAGGGCTGCGCTAAAGCTTGAGGGCAGGCCAAGGGGCCTGGTCATTATGGTCATTATGGTGCGGGTGGGGCCGGGGTCCGCCTGCCTTGCTGACTGAAACAGCGTCTCCCGGTTGTTTGCCACCGCCTGCTTGGCCAGGTAGCGCTCGCGCAGTTATCTTGGTAGCCAGGGCTGGCACATCGGGCACGAGCCGGTCGTTGGGGCACAGGAAGAAGAACACTACATTCTGGGGAGAAGGGGGCCAAAAAGAGAGAATGATTGCCTTAGCGATCTTAACTCATGGAGCGCTTACCCTGCGCCAAACCCTAACCTGAAGATTTTCCGGATATGAATTCATTTAATCCTCACAACAACTCTATGAGCTGGGGGTAATTTCTACTCCACAAGTGAAGAAACAGAAGCAGAAAGGGGTTGCCATTTGCCCAAAGACATAGAGGTATGATTCGAACCCCTTAACACTAGGAACCCCGTCAGGGCAGGGCTTGTAAAAGAGCAAAGCTGGTGGGAGAGTGCTTCCTCTCGTTTCTCCTTTCTCTTGCCAAGAGATAATGTTATTATTATTTGTGATATTAATTCATTGAGCACCTACAACATGCCAGGCACAGTGCAAATGCTTGACACCGAACCTTCATAACGACCCTATGAAGTAGATCCTATTATATAATATATCCCAATTTCCAGCCGGTCGGCGGCAGAGCCTGAACTTGGAACCAAGTCTGTCCAAGACAGATGGCTGAGCCTACCTCGAAGGCGATAATGAAGCCCAGATGCACATGCACAGCCAGCAGCTTCCAGTAGAAGAGGGCGAGGTTCACCCCCACGTCGCGAGAGGCCTTGTATCTGGGTTGCGGGGTCTGGAGAGGCTCTCGGATCTCGACTCCGAACCCCGCATTTCCTCCCCTCCTCCTCCCTAGAATCTGGCCCTGCCCGTTCAGCCAGTACCCTAGCCGGCTCCGCGCATTTGTCCGGGGCAGAATCAGCTCACTGCACCCCAGCCAGGCACCACCCCACACGTCCAGTTTCGGCTCCCGGCTTCCCAGCCAGGCCCCGCCCCTCCCTCCTCAGCACCTGCCCCTCCCAGACAGGCCCCGCCCACCAAGGCTCAGCACCCGCCCCCTCCCAGGCCGGCCTCCCTCACCAAGGCTCAGCGCCGTGCTTCCCAGACAGCCCTGCCCCTCCCGCCTCAGCGTCCCGCCAACCAAGGCTCAGCGCCACGCCCTTCCCAGGAAGGCCTCGCCCAC
Source organism: Gorilla gorilla gorilla (assembly GCF_029281585.2). Classification (NCBI taxonomy): domain Eukaryota; kingdom Metazoa; phylum Chordata; class Mammalia; order Primates; family Hominidae; genus Gorilla; species Gorilla gorilla. Next base: position 223,970,127 of record NC_073224.2, on the reverse strand, counting down.
CAAAGCTCAGGGCCCCGCCCCTCCCGCCGCGCCCCTCCTCCCCAGCCTGAAGGACAGAGTGTGTTTGCTCTGGGCCAGGTAGGCAGGGGGCGCGGGTGCCCGCGTGAAATTCACAAATCCGTGCAGCTGGGTGTGGTGTTCGTACTGTTACGGGATATGCGGCAGAAGTCCGAGATGAAGGCGAGACGAAAGCCTGCAGAGCCAGAGGGCCTTCAGGGCCCAACCCCCTAACTCACCCCAACTCGGATCCAGACCCCCTCCCGTGGCAGGATGAGCCTTTGGCCCGGGATCCTAGCCTCCTCTCCCCTATTTCCCAACCTCTGACCCGGATTTCCTTCTCCAGCCCTGCATTTCCCTATTCCTGAACCCCCTTCCCCAGTCTCTGAGCTCCATCTCCCCCGCCCCCTGCCCCTGTATTCCCTTCATCTACCTCACTCCCATTCACGGTGACCTCAAGGTGTACCATGGCCTCCAGCAGGAGCAGTCAGATCCAGATGTCCAGCCGCGCCCAGCCATTGGTCGCTGGTACTTGCACAGGAACTTGTGGGCGTCCAGTCCGATCTCTACCCGGTTGTTGAGCAGAGCAAACAGGGGTGCCAGCAGGAAGGCTCCCACAAAGATGCTGATGAACCCAAACTGCAGCTCTGGCAGGCAGGGAGTGTCAGGCCCGGGGCCACCTCCCCTGCTGTGCCAGGCCCCCAGGGGCCCCACTCATGCCCAGGGCACACGCTGCTGAGCGACTGCTCCTCCATCCCTGGGTATTCATCAAACAGGCCCTGACACTTGATGAGCTCATAGTCCTTCCTTCTCCCAGTGCTGCAGCTCCTGCCCGATCTGGGTGTCCCTCTGCCCTGCCAGCTGCCACTTCTGCCACCAAGCCTTCCGTTTCCTGGAGGCAGGGCAACCAGATAATGGTCATAACAGGGCCTTGTGCTAGGAACTGCCACTTCTATCACCAGCACCCCTTAGAGGCAGGCACCATGATGATTTCCACTGTATTGATGAGGAAACACACCTGGAGAATTTGCCCCAGGCTCCCCAAATTGTAAGTGGTGGAGCCAGTGTTCAAATCCAATCTGTTAGACTCGAGTCCAGTGCTCTCAACTCTGCACTTCCCACATAGTCATTCTTGGTCTCTGAAATATCACTGTCCCCTGAAAAAAACAGTAATAGAAAGCCCTCCATTTGCAAAACTGTTTCCTGTTGAACGCCTCATAATCCCCTCAACTCTCATGGAAAGGTATTATTGTCTCCACTGTACAGATGACGAAACTGAGGCCCAGAGAGACACAAAGCCACGCAGCTTACAAGAAGCAGGGCTAGGACTTGTGCCCGTATCTTCTGTCCCAGTAAAGGGTTTTTCTGCTCTGCTCTTATAAAAGCCCTCCAAATGGCCTGATTAGGCCCAGCCTTGTCCCCCGTTCTTCCCCCAACACTCACAGCCCAACAAATTCTTCCATGTGGTTGAGCAGCTGTTTGCCCACCATGATGATGATGAGCTGCTGGGTGACCTGAATGTGGCAGCCACCAGGACCGCACTGTTGTTGGCAGACACAGAGCACCTTACTCAGGGCTTCGGGGCTGCATAGGGGTTACCCCACCTCCCTGCTGGTGCAGAGAGTTGGCCACCTGCTCCTCCTACCCACTTTGGAGGCCCCAGAGGCAGATCCTACCCCTGCCAGACCTGAGGTTGTGATGACTACCCCCTAACCCCCAAGAATCAGCAACCCAGGGGTACATAATCACATCCTCACTCTGCATGCTGAGCAATGTGCCATACTGACCGGGGTATCCCACAAACTTGAGGGCCCCCTGCATCTGTGGGTAATTTGCTCTCCCTCTCTGGAGCCAGGCTGCAGCTAAACTCCATGCTGAGGCTGACCCCCTCTCCCCACTGCTCCTGGTCCTCTGGCCACCCCCTGAATTGACAGCTAACCCTGCTGACAGAGCTGATGGGAGGCCTTGCCTACCCTACTAGGCCCCAGAAGTCTGCTGGGACCATGGCCTAAATCTACTTACTGCTCAACCCATGATCAGCCAATGCGGCATTTATGGCCCAGGAAGATGGGGTCATTGTGCTGGGGAGTGGGCTCTTTTGGTGACCATCCCTCCCATCCCATCAAATGACAATGGCAATTACACAATAACAGCACCTCCTGAGAGTCCAGCACTTTATGACTCCTAACCAGATCTCATTAAAGACTCAATGCTTCTAGGAAAAAGGACCAGCTCTGATTCATTTCTGTGTCCCTAGCATCCAACCAAGGGTGCACAGCAGGAAGGCCCCCAAAAGATGGTGATAAACTCAAACTGCAGCATTGGGAGGTGGCATTGTCAGGCCTGGGGCCACCCAGTGAGGGCTGTAGGACAGACTGAATGCAGGTGTTAGATTTTCACAGCTGTGCAATGGTGTACCCATAAATTACAGTTGCTAAGACTCTCGCCCAGGGAAATCAAGAACCAGCTTCAAGGTCCATAGCAACACCTAGCTAGGAACAAATCTGGAGCCCAAAGGGTGCTGCTGCTTTGCTGGGCTGCTTCCTTGGGAGGCGACAGCCCTAAGGCTGGGGTTTGGGGAGTGGTCCTCACCTGCCTTTGAAGAATGCCATGTAGAAGGGTGAAGAATAGAAATTGACAAACTGAAAATGAAAGTGAAGGCATTTTCATGGAGGGTCTGGATTCTATGCATCTCTGGACAAAGGGCAGAGCTGGTCAGAATTCTATTGGGCGCAAGGGGGCAGGCATAGCCCATCAGGTCAGCCCCCATGCTCCTGTCCTTAACCTACCAACCCCTAATGCCAGCCATGTGTCCCTGGCCACTCTCGCTTGAGGGTGACTGGAGACACCAGACTCCCAGTTCCCAGATGACACAAAGATAGCCTTGCAACACATTACCTGGTTTTAGAGGAAGAACAGGCCAGGCACAGTGGCTCACACCTGTAATCCCAGCACTTTGGGAGGCTGAGATGGGTGAATCACTTGAGGTCAGGAGTTTGAGACCAGCCTGACCAACATGGTGAAACCCCATCTCTACTAAAAATACAAAAATTAGGCGGGTGTGGTGGGCCATTACCGGGAGCCCATCCATTGGTGGGATGAAAAAAACCTGAAGATGCCCACATTAGGCCTGGAGCCTGGAACAGTGCTCTCACCCTCCATTGCCCCAGAGGACATTTGCTTGGGTCATGAGCACAGAGTTGCCAGTGTGGAACATTGCAATGCTGATGATGCCATGGTAAATTATGACAGATACCAGGAAAATCATCACCACACAGAGCTGGGGGCCAGGAGAGAGGGCTGTCAGAGCTGGAGAGTGGACTGCCAGGGTTCCAGTGCACCCACCCTGGAGGAGCCAGTCCTTCCAGAGCAAAGGCCCAGTGTCCCCTCACCACAGTGAGGATGGCTGCAGAGCTGGTGAGTAGGCGGGAAAGGCAGCTGTGTGGTTGGAAGTAGGGCTCCTTCAAGCCTGTCACTGGGTTCTGGGTCATCTGCAGGGCCAGGGCAGCAAACTGTAGATGTGGGCACTCCTATCACAGGGGGCAACAGAAATGTGCATCCTAGGGCCAAGAGGCTGGTGCCATGATCCTAGGCTAGGGGAAGCCCCCCACCTTTTCCTGACTGCAGAGGGAGCTCTGGAAGTGCAGGAATGGGTTCTAATTCATTTTTGGTTTTGCAGGACCTTTTTCCCCAGGGCATGGTTAAAAGCATGTGGATGGATGGCTAGATGGATGGTGGGTAGACGGAGAAGTAAACAGCAAATGAGTGGACATGTGGAAAAGGGATAGATAGACTGATGAGTGAGCAGGCAGTAGGCCGACAAATGGGCAGGTAAACTAGGCAAGCAATCAGTAAATTTCTATAGTTTATTCACAAGTAAGTGGGTAGACAGGCAGGTGGGTGGAGGGATGGATGGATGGCCAGGTGGGTGAGCAGATAAAAGTCTAGTGGGATGGTTGATGGACATGAGGATGGATGGATGGACGGATGGATGGATGGATGATGGTTAGGTGAGTGAGCAGATGAAAGTCTGGTTGGATGGTTGATGGACATGAGGATGGATGGATAGATGGATGGATGGATGAATGGGGGGATGGATAGATGAATGGAGGATAGACAGATAGCTAGGTGGGTGAGCGATGAAAGTCTGGTTGGATGGTTGAGGATTGATGAATGGATGGGTGGATGATTAGGTGGGTGAGCAGATGAAAGTTTGATGGGATGGCTGATGGACATGAGGATGGATGGATGGATGGTTAGGTGGATGAGCAGATGAAAGTCTGTTTGCATGGTTGATGAACATGGGGATATTTGGATGAATGGATGAGTGGGATGGGTGCATGGATGGATAAATGGATACATTTATTAGTTTAGTCAATAACTATTAACCGTGTACCACTCTGCAATAGATACTGAATATGCCATAGTGAACAAACTGGAGAAGATCCATGCCCTAATGAAGTTTACAAACTAGTTTGTGAGACAGGTTAAATGAATGAACAGAGACATATATATATGTCCTATGAAGGAAAACTTTTTCATGGATGGTCACTCTGGAGAAATGACACTTTAGCTATGACCCAAAAGGTGAAAAGGTGCTAAAGGGACAGTGGAGAGAAGCTTTCTGGGGAGGGAACAGTGGGTGCAAAGGCAGGGCCACTCTTTTTTTTTTCTTTTTCTTTTTTTTTTTTGAGACAGTTTCACTCTGTCCCCCAGGCTGGAGTGCAGTGGCACGATCTTGGCACATTACAACCTCCTCCTCCCAGATTCAAACAATTCTCGTGCCTCAGCCTCTCGAGTAGCTGGGACTACAGGTGTGCACTACCACACCCAGATAATTTTTGTATTTTTAGTAGACATGGGGTTTCCCTATGTTGGCCAAGCTGGTCTTGAACTCCTGACCTCAAATGATCCACCCTCCTCAGCCTCCCAAAGTTCTGGAATTACAGGCATGAGCCACTGTGCCTGGCACTAAGTTTTGTATTTTTAGTAGAGATGGGGTTTTGCCATGTTGGCCAGGGTGGTCTCGAACTCCTGCCCTCAAGTGATCTGCCTGCCTCAGCCTGCCAAAGTGCTGGGATTACAGGAATAAACTACCGTGCCCAGCCCGCTCTTTTTAAATTAAATTAAATTAATTATTTTTTTTGAGACAGAGTCTCACTCTGTTGCCCAGGCTGGAGTGCAGTGGCATGATCTCAGCTCACTGCAATCTCCGCCTCCTGGGTTTAAGCGATTCTCATGTCTCAGCCTCCCAAGTAGCTAGGATTACAGGCACATGCCACAATGCTGGGCTTATTTATTTATTTATTTATTTATTTATTTATTTATTTAGAGACGGAGCTCGCTCTGTCACCAGGCTGGGCTCACTGCAACCTTCGCCTCCCGGGTTCAAGCAATTCTCCTGCCTGAGCCTCTCGAGTAGCTGGAACCAGAGGCGCGTGCCACCATGCCCAGCTAATTTTTGTATTTTTAGTTGAGACGGGGTTTCAGCACGTTAGCCAGATGGTCTCAATCTCTTGACCTTGTGATCCACCCACCTTGGCCTCCCAAAGTGCTAGGATTACAGATGTGAACCACCGCGCCCAGCCGGGGCTAATTTTTGTATTTTTAGTCGAGATGGAGTTTTGCCATGTTGGTCAGGCTGGTCTTAAACTCTTGGCCTCAAGTGATCCGCTTGCTTCAGCCTCTCAAAGTGCTGGGATTATAGGCATCAGCCACCGTGCATGGCCTATTTCAATTTTAATTTAATTTTTAATATATTTTTTAGAGACAAGGTCTTGTTCTGTCACCCAGGCTGGAGTGCAGTGGCACAATCATAGCTCACAGCAGCCCCAAACTCCTGGCCCCAAGTGATTCTCCTGTCTCAGCCTACTGAGTAGCTGGGACTACAGATATATGCCACTGCACCCAGCTAATTTTTTATTTTTTAGTAGAGAGAAAGTCTCACTATGTTGCTGAGGCTGATCTTGAATTCCTGGGCTCAAGAGATCCTCCTGCCTCAGCCACCCAAAGTGCTGGGATTACAGGTGTGAGCCACTGTGCCCGGGCCAGGGCCACTGTTTAAAGTTACCTGAGTTATGTACTGCACTATCCAAAGGGTACCACTGACATTTACTTCGTTGCCTCAGTGTTCCCTTTCTGCTTTTTCAGTCCCCCAGCACCTGTTTAACCAATACCTTATATATTAAATTATCTCTGTTAAAATATCTTGTTTGGTTTTCTATCTTCCTATAACCCTGTTGAATGGATAAAGTGATGGATGGCTGGACAAATGGGTAGGCAGAAGATAGATTATTCACAGATTCACTCAACAAACATTCATGGAGCATCTTCTATGTGCTAGAGACTATTCTGGGCACTGGGGTACAGCAGCCAACATCACACATAAGGTCTCTGCTCTCATGGAGCTGACACGCCAGTAGGAGAAGACAGATAATAAACAAACAAACCATAAAATACAGTGATGAATGCTGCAATTAAATTAAAACGGTGACAGGGCGCCTCTCTGGATTAGTGATCAGGGAAGACCTCTCTAGGAAGGAGATATTTGAGACTTGAATGACAAGGAGTAGGCCACATAAAATCTGAAGGGACTGGGTGTGGTGGCTCATGTCTGTCTGTAATCCCAGCGCTTTGGGAGGCCAAAGCAGGCAGATCACCTGAGGTCAGGAGTTCGAGACCAGCCTGGCCAACATGGTGAAACCCCATCTCTACTAAAAATATAAAAAATTAGCTGGGTGTGGTGGCGCACACCTGTAATCCCAGCTACTTGGGAGGCTGAGGCAGGAGAATAATTTGAACCTGGGAGGTAGAGGCTGCAGTCAACTGAGATTGCACTACTGCACTCCAGCCTGGGCAACAGGGCGAGACTCCATCTCAAAAAAAAAAAAAGTTGAAGGAAGAGGATTCTGGCAGAGCATAGCCAATATAGCCAATGCCAAGGCTCCAGGATGGAAATGAACTTGACCTATTCAAGGCTCTGGTGGAGCCAGTTGGGGAGAACCAGACACAGGCCAGATGGCACAGGGCCTTGCAGGCCACTGTGAGGGGTCTGGATGGTTTCCCAGGTACGTCTCAAATGAGACTGCCCTGGAAGGCTTTGAGGAAGGTAACACAGATGTCACTGTCCTGGCAGCTGAGAATGAATTAAGTGGGGCAAGGAGACCTGCTGCGAGGTCACTGCAGTGGTCCAGGAAAGAGGAAATGGTGACTTGGACTGGAGTGGGGAGAGCTGGGGTGTGGCAGAGGACGTAGGGAGAAGCGAACAGACTTAGGATCAATGATAAGATGTTTGGATAGACAGGTAGGTAGCTGGATGGGTGGGTGGGTAGGTGGAATGTTTTCTCCTTCTCGGTTCTTGGGAGGGTCTCTTTCCAAGGCCAGCTTATTATATAAATACTCTCAATGTTTCACCTCGCCAAGCCTGTATCATCCTGATGTCAGGGGAGGGTGGAAAGTGACCCAGGAAAAGTGTGAGGAGAAGCCAGATTTGGATCCCAGGATGTTGGACTCCAATGTCTGAGCTCTTCCCAGCACACTTTAAGGCCTCTGAGAACTCTGGGAAGTGGGGTTGTGGCCTGGAGGGCTGAACTGGGCATCACCTCCTGGTCCTGGAAGTCGCTGCAGTCCCAGTGGTGGGGGGCTGAACTGGGCATCGCCTCCTGGTCCTGGAAGTCGCTGCAGTCCCAGTGGTGGGCCAAGGTGGCACTCCCTGCTTCCAGTGCTCCAGGAAGGCCATGGCCCAGAAGGACATGAAGATGCTGAAGAACACAGTTCCTGGGTGGTCAAAGAGGCAGCTCAGCTGTGAGGAGGGGAGAGAGGGCACAAGGTAGGGCCAGCATCCAGGCCCAGGTTGGGTCCAAAATACCTACCTGGTTTTTTTGCCCCTTTCCTTGGCTCACCTTGGCCATGGGGCAGATCCCAGAAATATTCCACGTGGCACAGGTATCACAGAGTGGCACCCCCACTGGCACAGATCTCCTGTCTGTGAGCAGAGGGTGCCTATCCTGGGAGGGCCTATCCTCAACCAGGCAGACAACCTAGCCCACCCAGCCCATCCCCCAACCCTTCCACAGCCACCCACACTAGTGTGTTGGTCCCCACGGTGACAAGGCTAGAGATAAACAGCAGGGTGCCCACCAGGGTCACAGGCAGCAGACAGGCCATGTAGAAACCTGAAGGGTGACAGAAAGCTCATGAACCCCCATCTCTGCACTCAAGCCCCACTCCCAGACCCCACCCCAGCACCAGACTCATCTAGCCAGGCAAAGTGGATGACCACCTTCTCCCCAAAGTACTCTCATACTTTGTCTAGAGGCTGGTCCAGGGGCTGGTACTTGTGCCAGTATCCCCAGCAAGCCCAGTATGGGTACAGCAATTGGCAAGAGTTGAGATCTGAACCGGGTACCTGGTACCCAGGCAGTTCAAAGAGGCCCTAGGAGGACAAAAGGAGGGAGAGCTGCAGGGAGGTTTGAGAGTGCTCTCCGGATGCCCCAGCCACTGCTGCCATGCTGTCAGGCCTGGGAGAGATCTGAGCTTGGGACATCTCTTCCTCACGCAGTGGGAAGGCCGCAGTGTGGACTCCCTCTGCCAGCAGGTGGGCGATGCCCATCTCTGTATGTTTCTTCTTCCTGGACATTGTGTGGTCCAGGATTTCTGCCACTTGCCAGAGGAGTCCTCGTGTCAACTGCCCGCTTAAGGTCCCAGCTGGACTCGCCCCAAGCAGCCATCTCACCACTCAGTGCATCCACATGTAAGAGAAGTAGGAGCCATAGGAATCTCTGCCCAGGAATCTGTGAGAGGAACAGGGGTCAGAAGCCCAGCCCTCTGCCCGATCTGAAACCTAATACCAGTCCAGAGCCTCTCCGCTGGAGACAGGCAGGTGAGACATGCCAGCTGCCACTGCCAGAGAGCCCTTCTGCCCACAGAGCGCAGCCTGGGCTGGGTGTGCTTCAGTCAGGTGTGCATCAGAGCGGATTGAACAGGTGGGAATCAGAGATGGTGGGCAGGGCTGGGGCCCCAGTTTGCGGAAAGGACAGGGTCAGAGACCTAAAGCGAGTGAGGCAGGAATTGCCTCTGAGGCACGCCGAGGAAGGGCAAATCAGCCTTGGCTGGGCTAACGCCTCTGCTGGCTCCAGCCCCTCCTCGGACAGACCCTGCCCACCCAAGGTGCCGCCTGGTCTCACTTGTCCGGCTCCGAGCTGCGGAAGGCGCACGTATCCTACGGCCGGCTGGGCACCTACTGCTGCAGAGAGTTGCGCAGGCGCAGGCGTCGCCGTGGCTCCACCGAGCCCTCAAAGTCGGGGTTGGGCCGGGCCTGGGGTCAAGGGCAGGGTTACGGCCCCTGGGGAGACTCCGCCCCTGGCGGGCCCCGCCCCACCCCTCCACATGAGACGGCGCGCGCAAGCTCAGTTCCTCGGCGTAGCACAGCGGCTCCCAGGCGCGCTCAGCTCGGCGAAGGGTGCGGCGCTATGCCGGGGTACTCTCCTGGGCTTCTCTCCCAGGAGGAGAGGGAAGGACCCCTAAGCCCCTCCCCTCACGATCTCGGCCGGGAGGTGACGGATCCCTTTTTTTTTGTTTTGTTTTGTTTTTTGAGACAACATCTCGCTGTTGCCCAAGCTGGAGTGCAGTGGCGCGATCTCGGCTCACCACAACCTCCGCCTCCCGGATTCAAGCGATTTTCCTGCCTCAGCCTCCCGAGTACCTGGGACTACAGGCGTGCGCCACCACGCCCCGCTAATTTTTGTATTTTTAGTAGAGACAGGGTTTCACCATATTGGCCAGGCTGGTCTCGAACTCCTGGCCTCAGGTGATTCGACCGCCTCGGCCTCCCAAAGTGCTGGCATTACAGGCGTGAGCCACCGCGCCTGGCCAGATCCCATTTTTCGCGTCGGTCCTTTCCGCCTTCAAAAGCGCTTCGACATGCCTTTCCTCGTTTAAATTTCAAATGAGGAAAACGAACACCTTCGTTTTTCAAACGCGGAGACAGACGCCAGGTGGGCCGCGTCGTATAGCGACTGATCTTGCCCCTTTCTTGGGCACCTCCAATGTGCCAGGTCCTGGGCTGAGCGCTTTACACCCTGCGTCCGTGTAATCGTCACAGCCCCTGCCTGGGGCTGACACTACGGCCAAATCCATTTGACAGATGAGCTGCTGAAGGCTCTTGTGCGGGTCTCAGAGCTGGCTAGGGGCGTCTGCGCTCGGCCTCGGGTCTCGCAGCCCGCCGGCTCCGTGCTCACCTCCTCCAGGTTCCGCTGAAAATTCTCGCGCCAGCGCCGCTGCCGGAGTCGCCTCTCTCCCGCCGCCGCGGAGGTCGCAGCTTCTCCTCCCAGGCGAGCACGAAGTCTGCCCCATCGCGGGGTCAGGGGGACAGTTAGGAGCGGTCTGACCCCGCTCTGTCCCACTTTTATCTGGGTGGAAAGGGGCATCTGAGTCCATCAGTCCCACTAAGGCCAAAATTAAAGGAAATTTGAGTTGTAGCAAAAGGTATTAGGGTTAGTTCGAGGAAGGAACTGCCCATTGCAAGAAAATGACAAGAGACGCTGCGGGATTCCTCGGGGAGGGGAGACGGGGTTTAAGGGAGAGCCTGTGGCCTGGCCACTCGGGCCTTCTGGGTGAGGTGGGACAAGAGTCTGGCCCAAGTCTCACCAATGCAGGTTTTCCCGTCTCAGAAAATGTACCCCTAGAGTCCGGGACAGAAATGCCGCCGCAGGGCGCGAGACACAGTCGTCGTCCTGTTGGTGGTGTCATCGCCGTCTTGGGTGCAGCAGGCATGGGGTGAAGGTGAGGGGACAGGGTGCAGTTGCAGGTGCCAGAAGCTTCTCAATTGGCCCAGTTGGGCTGCCCCTCCCTCCCCGCACCCCTGACTAAATTCGAAGTGTAACAATAGAGGTGCCCTCAGCGCGATCTGAGAGGCTTCTTCCTCCCCTCCACCTGCTCTCTGACCAGAACCGCCGCTGCTACTGTAATAACAAGGACAATGATAACAGCCAACATTTACTGGGCTCTTAACTTGGTGCCCGGCACATGCTAAACATTTCACATGCATTACTTCTCACAACTCAAAGAAGTGGGTGCTGCTATCTCCATTTTACAGATGTGTCAGCTAAGCATAAGATAATTACAAAGGACATCCAAGGTCACACAGTTCCCCTTCAACCTCCTTCCCGACCACCTGTAACTAAGCCTCAGTCCCACCCTTGCCTCTCAGGATCCACCCCTTCTTTGTAGAATAGAGCTGAACACCAGCTCCCCTGCTTCTCCCCACCCACCAGAGGCGGAAGGGCCTCCAACCTGCTCCTCCAGCCCATTTTTTGTTGTTTGTTTTGTTTTGTTTTGGAGACAGAGTCTCACTCTGTTGCCCAGGCTGAAGTGCAGTGGTGTAATCTTGGCTCACTGCAACCTCCGCCTCCTGGGTTTAAGCGATTCTCGTGCCTCAGCCTCCTGAGTAGCTGGGATTACAGGCACTTGCCACCACACCCAGCTAATTTTTGTATTTTTAGTAGAGACGGGGTTTCACCATGTTTGCCAGGCTGGTCTCGAACTCCTGACCTCAGGTGATCTGCCCACCTTGGCCTCCTAAAGTGCTGGGATTACAGGCGTGAGCCACTGCACCCAGTGGAGCCCAGGAATTTGAGACCAGCTTGGTCTCTCAAAAAGTTTTAAAATTAGCTGGGTATGGTGGGAGCTACTTCCGGGGCTGGGGAGAAACGGGGAGGATCACTTGAGCCCAGGAGTTCGAGGCTACAGCGAATGATGATTGTGCCACTGCACTCCGGCCTGGGCGACAGAGCAAGACCCTGTCTCTAAAAAAATAAGAAGGGCATCAGCAAGAGGGCAACAGCAGAGCATTAAACCAGGTGTGGGGCTCCTTGGAGTTTGAGCCCCTGTGTGACTGGACGGGTCACAGTCCCATGCCATCAGCCTGAACACGTGCATGTAAGAACACACTCTCCTCTCAATCACTCTCCACAGGGCTGCCCAGAGACCTCCCAGGAGGCACAGGCGTCAACTATTCAAAGCATTGTGGCTTCCAGTTCTGCACTGTGGTGATGGAGGTCCCGGGGGTGGCCTACTAAATACTAAAGTGGCACCGGTGCTGCGCTGGGAGGAGCTGAGAAGGCAGCCCTGGATGGCTGGTGGAGGGGCTCTAAGCCCCAGCCCTGTTGCCCTCCCCACTTTGTCCTCACCCAGGGAGACACCTCTTGTTTGGGGTAAAGGTGGATGAGGGATCAATTCTATGACCAGAGCAGTGCCAGCCAGGAGAAGACTGCCCTGCCTCGCCGTGGGGGGGTCAGGTTATGCTCCAGAGCAGCTTTCTGGCTTTTGGCTGAGCTGGTGCCCAAGAGGGACAGGAAGCCTCCTTTCTGGGGGGTGGGGGTTTATGCCCAGAGATGACCGGCTGGGATGTGGGGTAGCTGGTGCCCAAACACAAATGCCTGTAGCTGGAGGCCCACAGTCAGGCCTGGGGCTGCCTTCAGGGCCCTTCCCCCAACTCCATTGCTGTCCACGTGAGCCAAGGTCTCCTGGAGTTAAGGACAGAGGGGGACGTGGACAGGCCCACCTGGAAGCAGGGCTGAGGGCTGCAGGACTGGCAGCCGGCCTGCAGGCTCTGAGGCGGGGGTCCCGCCCAGGGACATTCCTTCTTGGGGTGTGGGATAAGTGCAGGGCCTGAGCTCTAAGCCTTAGTCAGGGGTGAGAAGGTGCTGGAATCAATTCTTCCTCTGGCCCAGACCCTGGAAGGGTTGACAAATGTAGGTGGCAGTACCCAGGGTGGATAGGCTGGCAGTGTGCATGGGCATGTGAGCAGTGTGCTTGGGCGCGGGCATCAGGACAGGTGAGTCTGGGCCTCCTGTGTGCCAGTCGGCAGGAGTGGAAAGTGCTTTCGTCCTAGCACAGGTGTATGAGCACAGGTCATACTGTGTGAGTGGTGCCTGGGCACAGCTGCAGAGTTCTGAGAGTCAGCTGGCTTTGGGGACACTCTGCTTTGAGCCAGACGCACGCCAGGCCTCAGCCCAGGGGTTCATCTATGGGGCCCAGCAGGGGCTCATTGGAGGGGATCGTATAAAGGTCCCTTTCCCTGGGGACTTCCCCTCATCCTCCTTAGCCTACTTCCACCAGCGTCTCTGGCTTATGGGGCAGGGCCAAGACACAAGGCTGGGCCTACTCACTCCTCTCCCAGCTCCTGTCCTCAATGGCCTCCCACGGGGCAGAGCTGCTTCTCAGGCCAGCTCACGCCCTGACCCCCACTAGGATGGTCGTTGGCCCTGCATGGTGCTGCTTTCGGGTGCCCCTGGGCTGCCAAGACTCCTATCCTAAGCCTGGCCTGACAGCTCCATGATCAAGAAAGGCATTGCAGGCTGGGTGCGGTGGCTCGTGCCTGTAATCCCAGCATTTTGGGAGGCTGTGGCGAGCGGATTATTTGAGGTCAGGCGTTCGAGAGCAGCCTGGCCAACATAGTGAGACCCCCATCTCTACTAACAATACAAAAATTAGCCAGGCATGGTGGTTGGCATCTGTAATCCCAGCTACTTGGGAGGCTGAGGCAGGAGAATCGCTTGAACCCAGGAGGTGTAGGTTGCAGTGAGCTGAGATTGCACCACTGTACTCCAACCTGTGCCACAGAGCAAGACTCTGGAAAAAAAAAAAAAAGGCCCTGCAGAGCGACGGGCTTAACTCCTGGACTCACAGGTGGACTCCATGTCCCAGCCTCCCCCACAGTGCCACATGACCACATGACTGCTGGGTGCTGGCCTCTGGAATGTGGGCAGAATGAGGTGCCACCCTGGGCCTGGTCCACAGAAAGTGGGGGGTCACCTCCCGCCTGCACTCACTCCCTGGCTGCTGACTGGGTGCTGATACCCTAGGGCAACTGGGCAGGGTAGGGTCTCTGGGGCTGGGTCTCTGCAGGAGCGCCTGAAGCAGAGCCCCACGCCCACTGTCACCTCCTCCCGAGCTGAGGCCTACGCGAGAACGAACACGTCTCTGGAGTTCAGCACTGGGATTTCGGGGATTATCTGTTACAACACATGGTGTCACCTCAACCAATACAGGTTCTTGATTGAAGTCACTTGAGAGGCACCCCCTCTCCCAGTCATCCTCCATCGGTGCTGCCAAAGGGGGAAAGGCCGCGGGAGATGTTCGAGCTCAGGGCCTTGGTCCCCACCTCCCTGCCATGAATTCTGCAAGGAAAGCGCTGCTCGCGGGTGGGCCTTCTCTGGCCACATCCTCCCTGATCAGGCCATGCTGGCCAGTCCTCCAGATAGGATCCATGTTCCTGCCCCAGCCTCCAGCCCCATGTCGAGACCTGAGGGTAGGGGGTGGGATCACAGGCACCCACTCGTGACTCATTCAGGAGCACTCTCTGGGGGGTTGGGAAGCAGGCCAGCCGCCACCTGGTCCTGGTGCCACAGCTGCTCAGCAAGGCCATTGAGTATGTGGGCAACGTCGGCCAGCCCAGCCCGCCCGTCCAGTGTGCGCCCATCAGCCAGCCGCCGTCCCGGCACACTCTTCACCCGTAGCAGGGGCAGCTCCCAGGCCTGCCGGAAGGCTGTGAGGTCCCGCTCGAGCACGTCCGTGTGCATGTACTGGTCAAATCTGGAGGAGGGTCAAGGAGCCTAACTGGGTGCCTCTGCACAGCCCCCTATCAGACCCTGCCTCTCCCTCCTCCCTGGAGCCCACATCCAGGAGCTGGGGTAGCCATGCTGTACCCTTTAAGTAAAAGCCCAGGTGCTGAATTCCATGCCTGGGCAGAGGCTGGGCCCCTGACCCCCTGGCTCTGTGACTTGCCAAGGGTATCCAAAGGATACTTGGAGCCGATGACCATCCTGACGACACCAGGGGCCTCACCTGCTATGCGGGCCAGCTGTCCAGGGAGGTCTTCAAAGGAGGCACGGTCAGTGAAGGAGAAGAGGAAGAGGAAGGCATCTGTGTTCTCCATGCAAGCCTGGTGATGGAGAGGCATATAACCATGTCAGCCCCCATCAGCTGCAGGGCCCTCAGAAGAATCAGGAATAATCCCTCCTTTCACAGATTGGGAAACTGAGGCCCAGAGCAAGGAGCGACTGGTCCTAGGACAAGCATGGGCTGGGACTGTCTCCAGTGCCAGCTCAGGTCTCTGAGCAGTGCTTTGAGCTCATTAATACCCAATCAGCCCCTGGCAGAGCCCACCCAGGCCCACATGCCTGCTCACCGGCAGCATATGATCGAACTTTTTGAGTGCAGACTCTCCACAGTCCCAGAACTCAAAACGAAACATGACGACACGGCTGCTGGCCTGCAGCTTGGCTGGCCAAAATACCACGGTGGTCTGGATGCCTGAGGGGGAGCCAGGGTCAGCCACTCAGCATGGGAGAGGTGGAGATGGGAGGAATAGGGGACCAGGAAGGAATAGGAAGAAGAGATACATCCCTGCCCTGATGGGTCCCCAGTTTGATGAGGGAGGCACAGTCCTTGACCTGGGATAATTCTCAGTCTGATGGGAGAAACAGAAACTGGCCCTGGAGGAGACTCTGGTACACCAGGAAGATGCAGCCCTAGCTATGGCAAAGCAAGTTTCGTTTGTATGTCCAGGGAGACCCAAAGGGCCCAGGACACTGGGAGATGTTTCAACATGGTGGAACAATCAGCATCCAGTGGTGAGAAACAACAAAGCAAGATTAGCATTTCCTGAGCGTCTACCTTGAGCACAGCTTGATGCTAGGCATGTTACCACCACCACCACCTCTAGTGGCAACCACACAACAACCTGTGGTACTATTATCCCCTTGGGACCAAGGAGCCCATGTAGGCTCAGAGACGTGAAGTGACTTTCCAAGGCTACAGAGTAAGAGGTGGTCCAGGGCCAGGTTCTTGCCTCCACCCCCAAGGAGGGCCTCCCAGGATGGGCAAAGGATAGAGGTCCCACTCACCGGTGGTCTCGTGGTGCACCATAGGCACCTCCAGGCCAGCCAGCTTGGCCACCAGCGCCGTCTTGCCCACACCACTCTTCCCGGACACAAAGATCTTGTAGCTGGCAGTGTCAATGGACACAGGCGGCGGCAGCACTGGCCGCTCAAGCAGCCCTAGGGCAAAGAGGGAGCCAGGCAGGGTCAAGGGGTGCTGTGGTTTGAAGGTGTCCCCCAAAGTTCATGTGTTGGAAACTTAATTACCAATGCAGCAGTGTTAGGAAGTGGGGCCTAACACAAGGTGATCAGCTCGAGTGTTCTGCCCTCATAAATGGATTAATGTTGTTATTGAGGGAGTGGGTTTGTTATAAAAGCCAGTTTGGGCGCCTCTTGCTGTCTTGCTGTTGCGCTTCTGCCTTCTGCCATGGGATGACACAACATGAAGGCCCTTTCCAGATGCTGCTGCCATGTTCTTAGACTTCCCAGCCTCCAGAACCATGAGCCAAATAAGCTTCTGTTCATTATAAATTACCCAGAAGAGGCCTGGTGCGATGGCTTACACCTGTAATCCCAGCACTTTGGGAGGCCAAGGCGGGCAGATCACCTGAGGTCAGGAGTTCGAGACCAGCCTGGCCAACATAGTGAAACTCCATCTCTACAAAAAAAATACCAAAAATCAGCTAGGTGTGGTGGTGGGTGCCTATAATCCCTTCTTGGGAGGCTGAGGCAGGAGAATTGCTTGAACCTGGGAGGTGGAAGTTGCTAAGCCGAGATCACACCACTGCACTCCAGCCTGGGCGACAGAGCGAGACTTTGTCTCAAAAATAAATAAATAAATAACTTAGAGTGTGGTATTCTGTTGTAGTAGCATAAAATGGACTAAGACGCAGGTAAATCCTGCACTTGCCCCATCAGATCCTGGGCTGGACAATCTCATTTATTTATTTTTATTTTTTTCTTTACCTTCTATTTTTAATACGGATGGGGTCTCACTATATTGCTCAGGCTGGTCTTGAGCTCCTGGGCTCAAGCAATCCTCCCACCTTGGCCTCCGAAAGTGCTGGGACTACAAGGCATGAGCCACCACATACAGCCAAGGATAACCTCATTTCTAATGGCTTCTTCAGGGCTAACCATCTGTGGTTCTTTTTTGGTTTTTTTTGAGACGGAGTTTCGCTTTTGTTGCCCAGGCTGGAGTGCAATGGTGTGATCTCACTGCAACTTCCGCCTCCTGGGTTCAAGTGATTCTCCTGCCTCAGCCTCCCGAGTAGCTGGGATTATAGGCATGCGCCACCATGCCTGGCTAATTTTGTATTTTTAGAGATGGGGTTTCTCCATGTTGGTCAGGCTGGTCTCGAACTCCCAACCTCAGGTGATCTGCCTGCCTCAGCCTCCCAAAGTGCTGGGATTACAGGCGTGAGCCACTGTGCCCGGCCTCATCTGTGGCTCTTAATACTCAACCCAATTTTACAGAAGTCTGGGATACAAAGAGACTAGCCTAAGCATTATAGTCAGTCTGTTGATATTTATTTACTAGCTGCTCTCAACGTTTGTTGTGGGGCCTGCATGACAACCACTGAATGATACATTCAGGTGCATAAAGCCAGCTGTTAAAAAAAAAACCCAAATGTCTGCGGTTAAAGTAAAAACACAAAAATTAAAAGCCATCACTGCCATTCCTCTAAGTTATGGCTGCTTAATCCTATCTGTGGCATAGATAATATGGTCAGTGGATTCTATGATGTTCCCAGAAAATCAGCTCGACCTTCACTCAATTCTCTTCCACTCAACACAACTAAATGCAAAATAAATACAATAACAGCCAACCTTCAGTGAACACCCACTGCATGCCAGAACCTGCTTGGTATGTTACAAACACCCTCCTTATTAATTTCCCCAGTAACTCTATGGGGTAAATACTGTGATTATCCCCATTTTACAGAGGTGGGACTTGAGGCTAGAGTTCACTTATTCCCAGCCATACAGCTAGCAGTGGTGGAGCCTGGGTCACTTGCCTGGGTATGTGTGACCCCAAATACAGTGTTGCCAGCCATCATGGGATTAGAGGGACGGTGGCCATATTAGAGGGTCTTTTTTTTTTTTTTGAGACGGAGTTTCACTCTTGTCACCCAGGATGGAATGCAATGGCTTGATCTAGGGTTGCTGCAACCTCTGCCTTCTGTGTTCAAGCGATTCTCCTGCCTCAGCCTCCCAAGTAGCTGGGATTACAGGTGCCTGCCACCACGCCCGGCTAATTTTTGTATTTTTAGTAAAGATGGGGTTTCGCCATGTTGGCCAGGCTGGTCTTGAACTCCTGACCTCAGGTGATTTGCCCACCTCGGCCTCCCAAAGTGCTGGGATTACAGGCCACCACGCCCAGCCTGCTAGAGGGTCATTTTTTGAATTTAATATTATTTCTTTTAAAAAAAACAAACAGTTGACTTATTCACAAATTTTGGTTCTGGCTGTCTCACTCTCTGGTCTTAAGTCTTCTGGCACCTTGCTTCTCCTGGCCAGAGCTGGGCTCCACAGCTGATTCCAGGCACCTCTGCCGGCCTGACAGCTGGGCCCTGCCTGGGTGAGTCAGTTTCACCATGGGGAACACCAGCGTCTCATCCCAGAGACAGCAGGACATGGAAGAGGCTCACTTCTATTTATTGGGGTGTGATCTTAGCCAAGTCTGTACCATGTGCTGTTGAGAGGTTAAATGGGCGTGCACTGTGTAACGTGCCCAACAGAGGGCCTGGCACCAGGGGAGTGCTCAATCAACTGCATCTCTGGTGACCGTGGTTGCTGGCAGGGTTTCAGCTGTTTCCATGTTCCTGGCTCTGACGATGGAATTAGCTCTAAGGAGATTTAGGTGTGGGGGTCCCAGAGATAGGGCTTTCAGTCCCCCAGGCTGAAGACTGCTGAAGACTGCTGAAGACTGCAGTGGAGCAGGCCCTCACTGCCCTGCCTCTCTGCTCTCCTCAGGGAGCAACAGGTGACACTCTTCTCCCCAGGGAAAGACAAGTGGCGGGCTAGAGGAAAGGGGAAGGCACTTACCAAACACCCGCCGGCGGTTCTTGCGCAGAATGCAAGCCAGGTACTCCTTGCCCTCGGCACTCTCGTGCCAGTTTGGGACAACCACCGAACCGGGCACGGGAGGTCTGGCCATGGCTGGGCACCGCGACGGGGTAGGGAGGTGACAGAATGCTGAGAGCAGGGAGTGGGAAGGGGAGTGACAGTACCAAGCCGGGCCTGTGATCCCTCTTAACTGCCCTCTGACTCTCCCGGGGGGCCCCAGAAAGTGCAGTCCCTCAGCCGCCTCTCTCCTCCGCAGTGCTCCCTGGGGATAGTCATCCCATTAGTGCCCATGGAGGGTATTCACACAGCCCCTCTCCCCTTGTCACCTCCGGGGGTCAGACAGCCCCGCTTCTCCTCTACCTTCTAGATCCCGACTCCCGGGGCTACCTAGACCTCCCCGTCAGCAGTCCCGGCGGCGAACCGACCCGGATGCCGAAGGCCCCTTTAAACGCCCACCCGCACTCCCGCCGCCCCAGCCCGCCGGGCCCGCTTCCGCCCCGCCTGCGTCCGCCTTCTGCGCGTGCTGGCAGCTCCGGCGCCGGTGCTCGCTGCGCATGTGCGGAGGTTGTTGCCATGGAGACGCCGGAGGTTGGGATGGGCGGGTTCCGGGAGGCGTTCGTCCGTCCTACAACGTCCGCAGCCTGCACCGCGCGATGGCTCTGGACTAGGCCTTTTCCTCTGGGTTGTGGATCCTCTTCTCTACGACTCCGTCCGATCCCTAGTCTTTCTTCCAAAACATCATGAAACCCCCCCTCCAGGAGCCTTTCATGCTTCTCTGTGTCTCAGTTTCCTCTTCTATAACGTGGACGTAACATGTTATTCCCTCCATAGCAGTGCTCCATATGTTTAGTTATCATTGTTGCTATTATTAATATTATTGCTCTATTAATCCTGCTTGGCAGGACCTCTAGATGACTTAAACATCTCTGGCTTCACTGATGGGGACACACATCAGCTCAGAGAGGTCAAGGGACTTGGCTCAAGTTTTAAAAAATGAGTCAGAGGCCTGCTGGATTGTATTTTTCATTCATTCATTCATTCAACAAATACTGAGCACCTAGCTGGGAATACAGTGGCCAACAAGAAGTCCCTGCTCTCCCGGAGCTGACTTTTCAGCTCTGAAACTCTGAGCTCCTCTCCACCGTTCCAGCACTGGACACCAGGCCTGTTACACAGAAGGTGGGTGCTCAGTAAATGCCCACTGGTTGGAAAGAGTGCAGGTGGGTCATTACTGAGAGTTTGCCTATTACATTTAATTTTTACCATTATCTTTCCGCAATGCCTTCAAGTAGGGCAAATCACTGTTTTGAAAGGAATAATTTAGGAGTTAAGCTTTACCGAAGGCCACCCAAGTGCCAGACAGTGGGGACTTTACAGGGGTCACCTGATTTAATTCTATAAACAAAC
Source organism: Gorilla gorilla gorilla (assembly GCF_029281585.2). Classification (NCBI taxonomy): domain Eukaryota; kingdom Metazoa; phylum Chordata; class Mammalia; order Primates; family Hominidae; genus Gorilla; species Gorilla gorilla. Next base: position 223,949,773 of record NC_073224.2, on the reverse strand, counting down.
CTGTGTAAATAGTATTACCCTCTTGTACTGACGAAGACACTCAGAAACGTAATGTGACTTGTCTGAGGTCACACCGCACAGCTAGTCAGTGTGAAACCGACTCAGAACGCACAGCTGGCTCGGTGTGGTGGCTGGCTCACGCCTGTAATCCCAGCACTTTGGGAAGCTGAGGCGGGCAGATTGCTTAAGCTCAGGAGTTTGAGACCAACCTGGGCAACATAGTTAAGACCCTGCCTCTACAAAAAAAAAAAAAAAAAATACAAAAATTAGCCGGGCACAGTAGTGCACGCCTGTAGTCCCAGCTACTTGGAGCTGAGATGGGAGGATTGCTTGAGCCCGGGAAATGGAGGTTGCAGTGAGCCAAGATCATGCCACTGCACTTCAGCCTGAGTGACAGAGCCAGGCCCTCTCAAAAAAAAAAAGAACCCACACTTACCTGACTCTAAAGTACTTATCTGTTCTGCCAGTTTGGGTTTTGTGTTTTTAAAACTTTGCCCCTAGCCACTAGGAGGGCTGTTCCTAGGGAAGCAGAAAGCAGCCAGAGGACCACGAACTCACAGATTTTTAAGGCCCATTATGTCTAAGAGAGGGGATGAGGATGTGTAAGACAAGGTGCTTTCTCTCAACTTGCTCACGCTGTGGCTAGGCAGAAAAACCAGATGAATAACCATTCCTACAGGATTCTGCAGGTGGAATCCTTTGCCCATACTCCCAGGTCACATGGTTCCCATTCCTGCAGCTGTCACCACATCTGCCCAGTCAGGGAGATTCACAGCTGTCCAGAGCTCTCTCCATGGGCCAGGAGTGACTCAGTGGCAGGGCTCTGATCTGAATTATTTCTGGATTTCCAGACTTCACATCCACCCGTCTTTGGCTCATGGAGGGCTCAGTGAGCATGTGAGAAAATGAAGCAACTTGGCAGAATGAACGTGCCTGTTAGTCTGCAACCCAGAGAAGATGTAAAGTCCTCTTGGGGCCAGGTGCGGTGGCTCACGCCTGTAATCCCAGCACTTTGGGAGGCTGAAGCTGGTGGATCACTTGAGGTCAGGAGTTTGAGACCAGCCTGGGTAACATGGCAAAACCTTATCTCTAAAAATATACAAAAAATGGCTGGGCGCGGTGGCTCACGCCTGTAATCCCAGCACTTTGGGAGGCTGAGGCGGGCGGATCACCCGAGGTCAGGAGTTCAAGACCAGCCTGGCCAACATGGTGAACCCTGTCTCTACTAAAAATACAAAAATTATCTGGCTGTGATGGCAGGTGCCTGTAATCCCAGCTACTCTGGAGGCTGAGGCAGAAGAATCGCTTGAACCTGGGAGGTGGAGGTTGCAGTGAGCAGAATCATATCACTGCACTCCAGCCTGGGTGACAGAGCTGAATAAATAAACAAAATAAATTATGTTTTCAGTGGAAGGCTGATCAAGGACTCAAAAGAATGCAATCTTTTGTCTCTTATCTACTTTTTGTTTTTGAGACAGAGTCTCACTCTGTCGCCCAGGCTGGAGTGTGGTGGCACAATCTCGGCTCACTGCAACCTCTGCCTCTGAGGTTCAAGTGATTCCCCTGCCTCAGCCTCCTGGGTAGCTGGGACTATAGGCATGCCCCACCACGTCCGGCTAATTTTTGTTGTTGTTGTATTTTAGTAGAGACGGGGTTTCACCATGTTGGCCAGGATGGTCTGGATCTCCTGACCTCATGATCCGCCCGCCTCAGCCTTCCAAAGTGCTGGGATTATAGGCATGAGCCACTGCACCTGGCCTTGTCTCTTATGTATTTCTAACCTGGAAGCCCCTGCTTCAAGTTGTCCTGTCTTACCAGACCAAACCAATGTGCATCTTACACATATTGACTGAGGTCTCATGTCTCCCTAAAACATAAATGCAAACTGTACCCCTGACCACCTTGGGTATATGTCTCAGGATTTCCTGAGGCTGTCACGGGCACATCCTTAACCTTGGCAAAATAAACTTTCTAAATTGACTGTGACCTGTCTCAGATATTTGGGGTTCACACATTCAACCCCGACATTCTGTGTCAGGGGCTGGGTAGGTCTGTGAGCCTGCAGATTTGACAAAAGCACCAGGCAGTTCTGAAGTTGGGGTCTATATGAGTCAGCCCAGGCTGCTGTAACAAAAATACCACAGTCTGGGTACTCTAAACAACAGAAATTTATTTTCTCATAGTTCTAGAGGCTGGAAGTCCAAGATCAAGGTGCCAGCAGAGTTGGTTTCTGGGTGGGGCCTCTCTTCCTGGCTTGCAGATGGCCTCTTCTCTGTGCTTATACATGTCTGGTGTCTCTTCCTCTGTTACAAATAGGACATTAGTCCTACTGGATTAGGGCTCCATGTTTATGGTCTCATTTAACCTTGATTACCTTTTTCTTTTATTTTTTGAGACAGGGCCTCACTCTGTCACCCAGGCTAGAGGGCAGTGGTGTGATCTCAGCTCACTGCAGCCACGACCTCCTCAGGCTCAAGCAATCCTCCTGCCTCAGCCCCGAGGAGAGCTAGGACTACAGGTGCACATCAGCACGCCTAATTTTTTTTTTTTTTTTTTTTTGTATTTTTGTTTGTTTGTTTGAGACAAAGTCTCGCTCTTGTGCCCCAGGCTGGAGTGCAATGGCGCGATCTTTGCTCACTGCAACCTCCATCTCCCAGGTTCAAGTGATTCTCCTGCCTCAGCCTCCCAAGTAGCTGGGATTACAGGCGCCTGCCACCACACCCAGCTAATTTTTGTATTTTTAGTAGAGACGGGGTTCTACCATGTTGGCCAGGCTGGTCTTGAACTCCTGACCTCGGGTGATCCGCCCGCCTTGGCTTCCCAAAGTGCTGGGATTACAGGCGTTAGCCACCATGCCCGGACTTTTTCTTTTGTATTTTTTTAGAGATACGGTTTTGCCTTGTTGCCCAGGCTGGTCTCAAACTCCTGGCCTCAAGTGATCTGCCTGCCTTGGCCTCTGAAAGTGCTGGGATTACAGTCATCAGTCACCACGCTCACCCTTCATTACTTTTTTTTTTTTTTTTTTAGTCTAGATGAATTTATTACCATTCACATATTTCATAGAAAAAAAGATGTAGCAAATGGGTCAGGGTTGTACAAAAAAAAAAAAAAAATCCAGGTTTATAAGGTTGCTCTATTTACATCTGAGAGCAGGGCTGTCCTGGCATCAGGCACAGCAGCTGCAGTTGTCCGACGTCCCTTTGCAGATGCAGCCCTGGGCACACTTGGCACAGCCCACAGGGCAGCAGGAGCAGCAGCTCTTCTTGCAGGAGGTGCATGTGCACTCTTTTCATTTGCAGGAGCCGGCACAGGGGCAGGAACCATCAGGCGAGCAGGAGCAGTTGGGGTCCATTTAGAGGCAGGGAGAAGCAGGAGTTCCCGATCAAGAGGCAAACACTCAGCGGGACAGATGAAAAGCGTGCCTTAATTACCTCTTTAAAGGACCTATTTCCAAATATAGTCACATTGGGGGCTAGGGCTTCAATGTATGGATTTGGGTGGAGCGGGGCATAATTCAGTCCATAACAGGGTCCACAGACCTCATGTAAACACTGCTGCTGGGCAAAGGAGGCCAGCTGACTGTTGGGACCTGAAAGTGACATGGTTAGAACTGCGTTTCAGAAGGACGCTTGTGGACCATGTTGGTCTATGAGTTCTGCTCTCCTGTGCCCCTCTGACCACTAAACTATGTGTCCCCCTAAGCCAGCTGCTTCTCCTTTCAGGGCCTCAAGCAAAACATGTAGAACATCTCCCTAAGGACCCTTCTAATCTAGAGCTGATTTTTTTTTTTTTTTTTTTTTTTTTTTGAGACAGAGCCTTGCTCTGTCGCCAGGCTGGAGTGCAGTGGCGTGATCTTGGCTCACCGCAACTTCCACCTCCCAGGTTCAAGCAGTTCTCCTGCCTCAGCCTCCCAAGTAGCTGGGACTACAGGCGCATGCCACCATGCCTGGCTAATTTTTGTATTTTTAGTAGAGACGAGGTTTCACCATGTTGGCCAGGACGGTCTCAATCTCCTGACCTCATGATCTGCCCGCCTCGGCCTCCCAAAGTGCTGGGATTACAGGCATGAGCCACCGTGCCCGGCCTAGAGCCCTGTGATTAATCCACTCATTTCTTCTTGGTTTGGTCTCCCCACAAATATTTATTAAAAACATCTTGGACAAGGTCCCCACAAGACCTTGAGAGGACTCCACAAGGCAGGGACACAGTCACCAACTTGACAGAGTGGATGGGAGGCCCAGGTGGGCAGACACACAGGCCGAGCTGGGGTGAGAATGAGGCATGGAGAGCCCTGCCTGAGGATCCTGGGTGGGTGGGGGGCGGGAGGTCAGCTAGGACACCAGGCTTAAAATCCTCTCGGCACCTAGAATAACACCCACCCCTCCCTCAGCATGGCCTGGCACCAGGAGTGCTCCACTCACACCTGGAATGCTTGCTCTGCCTCCTAGCAGTCCTTCCACCAGGCTCACTGGCTTCAGGCCATTCTCCAAGCTGGAGCCACAGCCAGTTAATCAAGTCAGGTCAAGGGCACCAGCCTTGCCACCAAGCTCAGCAGTCAATTCTCCATCCTCAGATCACCTGACCCTGGGATCATTCCCAGGTGACTGGATGGATGATGGTGCCCCTAACTGTGGGGGAAGCATGGAGGAAGCGCACAGGGTCAGAGGAGGAGCCCCTGGGGAGTGAGGGAGGGTGGGGGGCTGCCCAGAGAGGACACACTCACAGCGGATGTTGGAATGTAAAGCGCAGGTGAGCGGCCTGAGTGGAGCTGGACATTACTAACGGCGGAGGGACCAAGCCTGAAGCAATGGGTGTAGACAGATGAGAGGTCCGGATGCTGTGGACAGACAGCAGAGCCTTGGATGCTACCTGGGCAATGACAACGACGAGGTCAGACCCAGGAGAGGCAGAGGAACCGGAAACGCCCTCCTCCAGCCCGCCCTGAGGCTCATGTTCCGTGTGCAGGGAGGCTTGCCGAAATCCCAGGGAAGCATGGCTGGGGAGCGATGCTACTCCTTGGACGCCATCTCTTGTGGGCCTTCTGCTGCAGAGAGCACTCTGCTCTGTGCCTCTGCCGTGGCCCCAGCCATGCGGTCCTAAGTGTTCTCTTCCCACTATGGATTCCGCTCGGGAGCTCCTTTCCCATTACATCTGAGGGGATGACCTCTGGTCATCAAGTCCACATGGGTCACCCTCCATTGTCCTCAGCCCTGACCACTGGCTGCTGTGGCTTATAGGCTTATCAAGACCCTGCATTACTGACTGCCAGAAGCGAGGCCTAGACCCCACCCATCTGGGATGCCCCAGATAGATTCTATCCTCATCTGCCCCCCTGCCACAGGTTAGCAGGACGAGGCCAAGTGCCATGATCTGGACGTCCCGCCAGATTCACATGTTGAAGTTTAATCACCACTGTGACAGTATTAACAGGTGGGGCCTTCAGGGAATGATTAAGTCATGAGGGCAGAGCCCTCACGATGGGATTAGTGATGTTATGGAAAGGCGTGAGGGGCCAGTTCATCCCTTCCACGGTGTGAAGACACAGCCTTCACGATGGAGCAGCAACAAGGCAATGTCTTGGAAGTGGAGACTGGGCCCTCACCAGACAACAAGCTTGATGGTGCCTTGAGCTTGGACTTCTAAGTCCCCAGAAATGTGGGAAATACATTTCTGTTGCTTATAAATCACTCAGTCTGTGGTATGGTATATAGCAGCACAAGGGAACTAAGACGCCAAAGCAAAGAGAAGGCTAACTTCTTGGCTTCTGGCTTCCCGAACAACTGTCCCAGCCCTGGGTGGCTGCACTGGTTGCAGATGGTTCTACTGACTCCATCCTCTTTGGTATCTTTTTAGTATGATACTTGGATTGTCTTTTGACCTTAGAATCTCAGGATTTGTCATTTTTGTTTAGCCCATGTGACACCTCCCTGGTTTGTGATTAGGCTGTAAGCTCCTTCATGGGTGGGCCTCTTTTGTGTCTTGTGTGTGTCCCAGTGCCTCGGGGGTCACAGATGCTCAGGGAATGCTTGCTGAGTCTCCCAGTCAGTTCCAGGCTTTCTAGGCCTTGTCAACGGGCCACAGCCCATGTCCTCGGGCAGGAGCATCCTCCCTCTCCCCAGGCTTCTGCTGGAAAGGAGCCCTCCTTCTCTTCCTTGCAGTAGGTGGGCAGACAGGCTCCCTGGTGGGTGCAGAACACACTCTGCTAGGACTTTCCGGCATTTACTTAAGACGTGGGCTTGGCTTTGTGCATTCCGACAGGCTCTGGACCCAGAGCCCAGCCCCATGAGAAAGACGGTAATTTTCCCACAGCTGAGGGCTGGGGAAGGGAAGGCAGGTAGGCCAGCTGGAGGATGGTACTTGAAACAAGGCAGGGGCCAGGGACGGGTGCCCCCCAGGCTTAACTGACAGAGGGAGGGGAGAAACGGGCAAGCATTTTCTTCCTCCTGCCCATCTGCTTTCTTTCTCAAGACTGCCTCCGACAGATCGCCCAAGCACACTTGAAGCCTTTCACAGGGTGCCCTCAGGTGGCCTTTTGGGGAATCACACCCATCCAATGGACTAAACGATTCTTGGCTGGTTCCAGCTAAGTTGCTAACCTGTGAGGCTGGCTGCCATCACTGCCATTTTACTGATAAAATTGAGGCTCAGTGAGGCAGGATGACTTGCTCCAGCTCAAAGTGACAGTCAGCTCCTGAACCTAGGTCTGCCCTGTCCTACTGCCTCTAAGTCCCTTCTGAGTCCACAGAACTATGTTTCAAAAAATTGAAATGGCATCAAGCGTTTCCTTGGTTCCAATCTTGATCTGATGCATCTCTGTTATTTCCTCCCATGCAGGTAGTCAGACCCTGTTTGAACACTTCCAGCCGTGGGCAAATCATCACCTCACACAGCATCCACTGACATGCTGGCAGTGTTTGTGGGAAGATAAGTAGTAAAGCCACTGAGACCAGAAGGTGGAACTTAGCTGGGAGTCTCTCCTTGGCCTGGGGGAGGTGAAAAGGCACAGAGCACTAAGCCCCAGTCACGTGCGGCAGCACCACGCAGAGGCCAGCCTGCAGGATTTTCACGGGCAAAATTTTGGTGGATGCTTCCTGTCCTGCCTGGACGTGGGGGTGCTCAAAGCCTACCACTTCCAGGAACCTTTCTCAGGCCTCACGGGAGGAGTAATGAAGGCAAAACCTTGGGCTGAGGTGCTGATTCCCGCACTGTCTCCCCTTCCCCAGGCAGATTTTTAATTTACAGCCGAATGTGCATAGGCCTCTGGCCCTTTATTATCTATTTGTTGGGAGATGGAGTCTCGCTTTGTTGCCCAGGCTGGAGTGCAGTGGCGCAATCTTGGCTCAATGCAGCCTCCACCTGGGTTCAAGTGATTCTCCTGCCTCAGCCTCCTGAGTAGCTAGGATTACAGGCATGCACCACCATGCCTGGCTAATTTTTCTATCTGTAGTAGAGAAGGGGTTTTGCCATGTTGGTCAGGCTGGTCTTGAACTCCTGACCTCAAGGGATCCACCTGCCTTGGGCTCCCAAAGTATTGGGATTACGGGCGTGAGCCACCATGCCCAGCCCACTGGCCCTTTAGTATCCAGAAAAGCAAGAACCCTGGCTGGGGAGTGCTGTGCTGGCCCTGCAGTGGAAGGCAGTAGCTGCCAACTTACTATGTGCTGGGTGCTGTGCTGGCGCTTTTCACATACAACTTCAATTAACCCACAGGCTCCTATAAGGTAGAAGCAACTACATTTACAGATGAGGAAGCTTGTATCCAAGGTTAAGTAGTAAGTAGGGAAAAGCAGGATTAAGCCATAGGCCTTCGGAGCTTCGGGACTGCGTTCCAAACCATCATCTGCTGTGCCTCTTCATGCCCCTGGGGCCCTGTGTCTTCATCTTTGCTTAGGGGGCCAGGGAAGATGCAAATGTCATCCTGGCCCCTGGGCCTCTGCTCCAAGCTCATGACCACTCTTGGATGTCCACTGCAGGCTGGTACTGAGGCTCTGAAACACCAAGCCCTTCAAGCGTGATGGAGCTGCTTTATTATTAAATGGCATTGTCCCCAAGGAGTGGCAACTCTCCACCTCTCCATGAAAACACAACCTCCTAGAGAAGGTATCTCTTTCCAACTACTGTGCCTTCTCAATCTCCAACCTCAATTGTTTCCCATCAAGACAACTTTTTTTTTTTGTAACAGGGTCTTACTTTGTTGCCCAGGCTGGCATGCAGTAGCACAATCATGGCTCACTGCAGTCTTGACCTCCCTAGCTCAAGTGTGATCTTCCCATTCAGCCTCCTGAGTAGTTGGGACCACAAGCATACACCACCATGCTTGGGTAAATTTTTTTTTTTAGAGATGGGGTCTCACTATATTGCCCAGGCTGGTCTCAAACTCCTGGTCTAAGTGATCCTCCTGCCTCAGCCTCCCAAAGTGGTGGGATTACAGACATGAGCCACTGTGATTGACCTCTTTTTTTTTTTTTGAGACAGTCTAACTCTGTTGCCCAGGCTGGAGTGCAGTGACACAAACCTGGCTCACTGCAACCTCTGCCTCCTGGGTTGGAGCAATTCTCCTGCCTCAGCCTCCCAAGTAGCTGGGATTACAGGTGCCTGCCACCACGCCCGGCTAATTTTTGTATTTTTAGTAGAGACAGGGTTTCACTATGTTGGCCAGGTTGGTATCAAACTCCTGACCTTGTGATCCGCCTGCCTCGGCCTCCCAAAGTGCTGGGATTACAAGCGTGAGCCACTGCGCCCGGCCAGACCTCTTTTTTCTTTTTTTGCTAATAAAACAGTTAAGACAATTGTCCATTTTATTTTATTTGTTAAATTGCTAAAAAGTCATCAGGGGAAAACATTAACAAAAAATGAAATTGACAGATTTAAATATCAATGAAATCCATGTTTCATTCCTACACTGTTATGTGCCCAAAATGACTATCTCAGGGTAAGCCACCTGGCATCCCTGAGTTGTATGGGAAACATCACTCACAGCACCAGCTTCGCCAGGGCACATGGGGTGTGCACTGACATGAACCCTGGTTGGAGGGAGGGGAGCAGAGCAAGTAGAGTGTACAATGAAGCCAACACCTAAAGTTTGCTCTCATTTGACAATGAACACGGTGAGAGGGAGCCACTTACTGGTAACCATGCAGAACATGCCTTCTGCAGTTCATGGAGAGGCTACATGGGATGCAGGCCTGGAAATTCAGCTTCCTCACCACCAGGCGTGGTTAGATCCTCCCCACTGACTTGTGCGCTGGTAAGAGACCATGGATAATGCAAAGTAGAGCACATCACCATGCCAGGATCACCACAAGGACAAGGACAGACACACAGACCAACCAGGAATACCACTTTTAAGGGGGAAGGAAAGAGTGAAGCAGAAGGAAACCCAGAATGACAAGGTGAAAGAAAGGAAAGGGAAACATCTCTTTGTTCTCCATTGGCTGGTGGCTTTCTGTCCTCCAAAGTCAAGGCTTCTTAAGTTGGTTTTCTTTCTTCCTCCTCCTCCTCCTCTTTTATTTTAAAGAGTTCCAACACAGTTCCTAGAATAGTTCATGGTTTTCTGCTGTTGCTGTAAAACTCGAACATTAAAATCAAATCAATCCACAGACAGCTGGGAGGAGAGTAAGCCCAGTATGCCCTAAAATGAAATTTAAGCTTGTTTCAACACCAAATTTGTGCTCCCAAAGTGTAGGGTAGGGTGGGGTTGTGGAGTCCACCAACCAAATGAAGGGTGGAAATAGGAATGAAAACACAAAACCCTCTCTGCTGCATAACCTGTGAAATAAGAGAACAGGAAGCTCTGTCCAAGAGGGTAGGGAAAGACTAAAATTCTTACGTAAGATGGACAAGGTGACCAGTGAAGTCACTAGGCCATGGGAGCTCTCAAAAGGCACACTTGCAGGAATGGAAGGGGTTAAAGCTTCAAGTAGAAACAAAATGAATTTTCAATAAATACAGATAAATATTTGCTTCAGGTGCTCCTGAGGGTTAAAAAAAAATTAGTCTCATTTTTCTCAGTGAATTTTAAGACAAAATTGGTATCATGTGAAAAATGGGGTCATGGTTCAATCTGGCCTGACTGCAGCATCCACGGCATTGTGGAAATGCTCACCTCGGCCGAGACACGTGAAGTCCCACTGCACAGGTGGCTTCAGGAGGCCTGAGGAGACAATCACCTTCACTGTGTTGAATCACTTTCCCATGGTACACGCCCACAGTGCCCAGGAGCTATCAAAACCAACAATAATGGGGGCAGACAAGGCAGATTTTTCTTAAAAAGCTGTAAGCAAACAGTCTGGTTCCAGGCAGTATGCGTCAAACTGGAATTCAATGGAGTTCAGAGGAACCAGATTACTTTCTAAGACAATCAACATATCTGTTGCCTGCCTACTTGGGGGAAGTGGAAGGAATCAACACGTTAACAGCTGGCTTAGGAAGGCCACAGGACTAAGGGAAAGACTGTAAGGTTGAGATTCTGTACTTTCAGGTTTCTAATATACTTTATATTTAGATAGGAACTACTGAGTTTGGAGGCACAGTCCATGCACAAACACAATGTCCTAACACAAGGTACAGCAATAGCGGTAACACCTGAATTGCTAGCCTTCTGGCCCAGCTTTCCCTTGTAAATAAGGACCCCACACGATCGAACAGTCTTTGCCAAGCAAGGATTGGCAACAGCACCAGAGCCCAAGTCGGGAAAGGGAAGTGTGGAGCTCCGAGCAGTTGGATGCCACATAAGTAGACACATGTTGTTTCCTCATTGAAGGGAACACAGAGAGCAGTTTCTGGAACACATACCCCTCCCCACAAGCTAGGCTTGGCACCAGGGTGGCTTTCCTACGAAGACGACATCATAAAAGCTAATGGCTAAGGGAAAGGATTCAGCATGATGTAACAGGAGAAAACACACTTATCAGTACACTTAGGCTGCCAGATGCTGGCTGAAAGCCAGGACCCGGGCCAGCTGCAGCAGGCTTTGTGCCTGAGAAACGCTAATAATAAAAAGAGGAGTGTCAGGGTGGGAAGGTGATGTTTTGAAATTAGGATTTAAATTTCAAAACAAAACAAAGGCAAAACAAAAATCCTCTTTCCACTGATGAGAAATCACCAAAAATCCCTATTTAAATGGTGCCATTTGAAATAAACTTATTTTGACATCTCCTATGCCCAGGCCATGGTTGAGACTAGTAACTTTCTGTATCAAGCAAAGAAATGCTCTACTTGGTTACACCTTAATCTCAGAAATGAAGTGAAAGTAAAAACCCAAGCCCTATTTGGGTGACACATGAAGAAGACAAGTGCAAAGGATGGAGCTGTTTCTGAGGTCAGCCATGCGTCAAGAAGTCAAGTACATGATTCTCAACTCCATCACCTGCCAATAGCCAGGAAGAGGAATATATGTCACCACAAGGAAAAAAAACATTTCTAAAAAGAACTGTTATTGGAATTCCCTTCCAGAATCAATTTCCACATTCTACAAATATGGGATGAGTGTGCTCAATGTGCTTTGGAAGTAAAAAGAAGCCCATAGGGAAAAAACAGTATCTTTTGATGCTTCAAAGATTTCTCACAATATTGGCATCTTAGAATTCCCTACTGGCCCCCTAGTGACACCAGGGAAAGGGTTCCACAAGTATTTCTAAGCAGCTTCTGATTTCTGTAGGCACCTGAGCTTTGTAAAAGAAACAGAAAGTCAGACAGGTTTTAGGACTTAACCACATATGAAAAAAAAAAAAAAAGAAAGGTAGAAGAAAAAAGCAGCCTGTAAGTGAATGGAAAAGGCAGTTTCCAAGTACCATGTTCTAAGGGAAGAAAGAGGAGAATAAATATGTTTTTTGGCAACTTGCCACCAAATATGATTGATTGTCAGAAATTTCCACAATCAGACACAAAATGTTTTCTGAGACACACAAGAAGCACTCCAAAGACCAATGGACACTACTAGGCGGTCAGATGTTGGCTGCATAAACATTATTTCACGATGACCCAGCACACAAATGTGGAATAAAATCCTTTGTTGGGTAACTTTCCTCAGCCATAAAGGGCAAGAGGGGGCCAGGCACTGGCATTTCTGCAGAGCTGTCACAGGTCCTCTGTGGTTTTAAGAGAAGGGGAAAAACAGTTACTTTTACCCTGACAGCACCTGAAGCATGGGAGTCTAAAACCCTCCACCTTTGCAACTTACATATGCCCTTTCATTTTTTAACTCCAAGAAGGCCACATAAAGATTTACAGGGGGCTCTTCAGTTTCTTTTGGGAAGTTACTGATGTTAGTCTGTTCTCTAACTTCTTGGTCTAGTTACCAGCAAGGTAGAAAAAGGCAGCCCAGCCCCTGTTAAAACACAGCAACAACTTTATCTGAACCAGGATGGAAATCTCTCCCTTTTTTTGTCAACAGAGTTGGCTATATAATATATATATATATTTATATATAATTTTTTTTCTTAATGGAGATTTGATCCCAGCCTGGAGTGACTTCGGTTAGGAATTAAAGAGTTTTGGCTTCTGGGAGTAATTTTGTTTTCCCAATTCTCAGTCCAAATGCTTACACACTGGAAAATTCCAAATTAAAAGCCACAGAAAAGGAAAGGGGTTTAGAACACATTATCTCTTTGCTCGTACAAAGTACAAGGCGTTTGTTTTTGGATAGTACTTCACATTCTGTTTCTTGTCCATGAGTCCTCCAAATATGATGAGTTCACCCCTGCCTTGTACCACGGTATGCAGGCTGGTTTCAGGAGGTCCAACCACAGAACTGCTATTAAATACTTTCCATTTGACCCGCCCCTTCTCCTTGGTGTCTTTAATGTCCAGCACGTACATCTGCATGGGCTTGCAGTTCATACTCTGGTATAGGGGTTTGCCAACATTTAGGGACTGTGGAGGGTGGTGGCCCAGGCGGCGAGCAATGGGAGGTAAGGAATGTCCATCTCCTTGGGCAGGCCCTGGGCGAGGGATGGGCACTGTTTCTCCACTGCTCAAACTCTGGCTCCCAGGAGAGCCTGGAGAAGACCCAAGAGGAGGACTTAGTGCTGCAGAGGCCGAGAGGCCTTTGGAGGACATCGCTTTGATGGCTTCCAGACTCCGACGCAGGGCACCTGGGGAGACGGCCCCTGCAAGGGCACTGGCCACGTGAGGTGGGGTATGCACACCATTTGTCTGTTCAGGAGGGTGTCTCATACTTCCCCCAACTGTCCTATTGTCCATGCCATCCATGGGATTGCTACTGGAAGCGGGTTTCAGATCCCAATTCAGATCTATGGATCCTAATCTCAGATCTTTCTGATCTGGTAGTGATCCTCGTCGGGGGGCCAAAGAAAGTCCTATTTTCAGGTCGTATCCTTCAGCAGCAGATGGAGTACTTGGAGATATGGCCTGTACAGGACTGTCCAAAGAAGAGCCACCCACAGCTGCCGTTCCTGGAGACAAACTCCCACCATTGAGGATAGGAGAGCCGTCTCCTCTGGCTGGGGAAAGGCTCCCTTCCCGGGAACCTGAAGGAGTCTGCCTTTGAGCCCTGGGTCTCAGTGTTCCCCAGCGGCCGTTAACACAAGGAGCTTCATCCATGCTTCTTACTGGAGACTGAGAGCGGTACTCTCGGGTTTCAGGAACGAGAGCTGGAGGAGTGGCACTGATAGGTGATGGGCGAGAGTTCAAACTGGGGCTGAGTGGGGCTCTCCCACTAGGAGCCTGGCTGAAGACCACCACACACTGTCCCACCTGGAAGACAAAGGACCAGTGCTCACACTCTTCTATGATTCTGATTGTTCATTCAACTGTCAAACATTTTGTCATGAGCATCTGTCATGTGCCAGACATTTTGTAGGTACCTGAGATATGAAGATGAAAATGATGTAGTCTGCCCTCTAGGCTAGAAGTCAGACATGGGAACAATTGCTGCTTTGTGTGACATATACTATCATTAGAGATATGTGTACAGAAGGGGTGGGGAGAAGGGAACAATCAGTTTTTGTTAGAAGGAGAAGGGAAAGTTTCACAGACAAACAGATGCTTAAAGTTGGGACTTACTGAATGAGTAGGCCCCTGTAAGTTTTCCCATTTAGTGAGAAATGCCAAAGGAGCTATGGCTAATGTTCACCTCTTTTGTGACACCAAGGTGTTTTCTATTTTTGTACAAATTTCTTTGTAACCTGACAAAGTAATGTGGTTTTCCACAATTTAGGACCTGTCCTCCTGCTAGCCTGTCAGCTCCCTGCTTACCCGGCAAGCTGGATGGCACCACAGTTCTGGGGCCCCATGCTCTTCATTTTCTACCTTGAGTGGCTGCCAGGCCCAAGGACCAGAATGCATGTGCAACAACCAAGCATCCTTGAATAGCTGTAAGAGAAAAAACCAATAACAAGACTCAGGTGTGATATGCGTTCCAAAACACACACACACAGAGTTGCAGTCTCAAAGCTGTCCTGTCTGGTCTTGAAAGGATGTGGACTCTTCAGAAGGATAGCAAAATCCTCAGTTAATTATTCAGTTGTGCATGCATCCACTTATGCTTTCATTCATTCATATATTACCACTGGCTTAGCACATGGAATTGTGCTTGTGACCCATGAATCAACTGAGTGGTTTTGACACTTGCCCATAATTTTATGTGTATGTATTGGGGATTGAAGGAGAGGATAAATAATACATATCCACAACTTTCTGAATCTGCTTTCTTAAATTCTGTGTGAACTCTGACAGTTATCAACCTGCTTTTTTGTTCCACTGCCCTCTCCCCTTTGAAAATATGATAGCAGTAAACTTTATAGCCTAAAAAGGAAATAGGAATAGGAAGAATATAGATATGAATATTCAAGAGACAAATATCTATGATTAAAAGGATCCCCCCACAACCCTAAAAAAAAGCAGAAACAAAGGCCAGAAAATACAAAGGCTATACCCAAAAAGCATTCCTTAAATTAAAATGCCATGGAAATAGTCTTGTATACTCCTAGAAAAGAAGACAGGGGAAACAGGTTTTGAACACTTAGTAGCATGCACATGGGAATGCCACAGAAGCAATACTCACAGCATTGGGACCGCCACACCCTCCGAGGATTAAGATAGTTGCATCATCTATGACAATCTGAGGAGGGGAAGACATTGAAAATAAACCTACAAAGACACAGGTTTCTGACTTTCTATGCTTCACTGGTATACGAGAATAGCCTACCTAGCTCCCAAATGGGAATGTTCTAGTTACCATAACCTCTCCATTCTCCTAAAAACATATCAATTCTGATCCCTGTGAACAAATTACTGATAATTCACCTGAAAGGATACATTCTTTGTTGATCAAATATTAACATGAATGTCAACCACATAAAATGCAGGATTCTCTTGAGAAACGACACAGCAAAGTAAATGCTTTGGGGAGGAGCATAATATAAAACCACTATAAATAATATGACCCATTAGAAGTTGAAAAATAAATACCAGTAAAAAAGAATGATACATTTTCTTTGGCTTAGTGCATATTGGCATCTTACCTGACTCCCTCCTCCCTCTCCCGTCCTAACTGAAAGACGCTACAGTGTTTGCTGAATAGTTATTTTAATTCCTGAGCACCTGAGATTGGCCACCTCGAGGATGAGGACTGGGGCCGGAGATGTTCGGCTTGGACCACGCCCACTGCTCAAGGTCAAGGACCCAGACATCATTGCTCCTGTGAATTAAGGACAGAAGGATAAAGGTAGTTAGGAGCTCCCAGGGACCATAATGGTGGCTGGGGAGTTCCACATGCCTATGGCCCATCTGGCAAACTTGCACCATTTTCACTTTCACAGACTGTGTGGGCTGGAGCAGGTTTTAGAGATGCCCTACTCAGAGTTCAGGGGCTTCTGAACCAGAAAGAGACCATGTTGCTGAATCCCAGCTCTGTAGCCTGAACAAGTCACTTAATTTTCTCTAACTCTGACTTTATCTCTAAAATGAAAATACTGTTACTACTCTCTGAGGAACTGATATAAAATGAAGGGACCTTTATAAAGATGTGCAGCAAAGTGTTATGCTCCTACTTAGCACTTAGGCTGTATCTTTCTTCCCCTACTTTCCCTAGAAGTCATCCTGAGACCCTCCGTCTGCTCTTTCCACGAGGCCTCATCTGAGCCACGTCTGTGGCCAGACACTAGTACCTAATGAGATTATTTTTTTAACCATCTATTAACTGAAGTAAAAGCAGATGATTAAAAAATAGTTAATTGGTGACAGCAGGAAATAGACACTGGTCAAGCTACAGTTTTCAAAAGCAAAAACCACAAAGAAGAGAAAAAAATGATTCAAAAGGCAGCTTCATCATTGTCCAGGAGTTAAAAGCTTTATCGATTCTGGCTACAAAAAGTAATTGCACAATGACTAATGAAAGCTGCAGTTTTATCAAGGACAGACTGGCATCTCTAACCCTCAAGGGACCAACATGATGAGGACAGACTCCTGGATGGCAGTCTCTCTTTCATGGTCACTTAAGGTCACTGATTCACCCACAAAAATACAGGAATAATAGTTCCAATATCTGAAATCCTAAACTCTCTCATTGGGAGAGTAGCTCCTATAATCTCTCTCCATAACTGTTTTAAAATATGAAGATGGAAATGCCCTAAGGGAGGACAGGTGTGGGATGGTCTTGCTGCTGACAGCTCATCAACTTCCACTTCAGAGCACAGGGGGAATGACCACAACTGCTGCTACCACTGAATCAGACAGTGATACAGATGGAATGCTCTGGCTCCTGACTATGGCTTGAGCTGTCCAGTATGGCCAGAAGTGGACAGGACAGGAGGTAGGGACAATGACCTCACAGAAATGTCACGCCTGACACAGTTTTCCTGCTCCTACCCATTCCACAACCCATCCCATTTGTTTTTTTCTTTTCTTTCCTTCTTTCTTTCTTTTCATGCCCTTTACATGTGGCTCAACCAACCTATCACATTTGGAGGGCCCACCATTTCCACTTGTCCTGTCAATCTCCCCCTCTTCTCCTCTAAAGCCCAAAAGGGCAAGAGCTGGGTAATAAAGTAGAATAAGTAAAAGCATTCTGTTTCTCGAAAGTTGGCCTTCTGCAGGCACAGCACAGCAGGCAAGGTGGAGGTTCCATCAGAATTTGATCCTGCTGAATAGAACCATGTGTCAAAGAGATTCTATATAACTATGATTTTATAGAGCAAATTTTTCAATTTATTGGTCTGTGATTAAGGGATTAAAGAACAGAATGCTAGGATGAGATAACTAATTGGATTAATTAGAGCCATGCTCAGGAATACTGACCCTAACTTTTTTTTTTTTTTCTTAAGAGTCTCGATCTGTTGCCCAGGCTGGAATGCAATGGGGTGATCTTGGCTCACTGCAATCGCCACTTCCCAGGTTCAAGCGATTCTCCTGCCTTAGTCTCCCGAGTAACTGGGACTACAGGTGTGTGCCAACATGCCCGGCTAATTTTTGTATTTTTAGTAGAGATGGGGCTTTGCCATGTTCGCCATGCTGGTCACAAACTCCTGACCTCAGGTGATCCACCCACCTTGGCCTCCCAAAATGCTGGGATTACAGGTGTGAATTAGGCACCTGGTCCCTAATTCACTTTTAAACCTGTTATTCCCAGGAGTATTTACCTTCAGGCTCATATGGAGCAAATCAAATGTACTTACATTTGCCGGGATCCTAAAGAGCCACCAAAGACAATCATTTTATCATCTATCACACAGGAGGAGTGGCCAGCCATGGGAGGTGGCCCATGGGTTGTCACAATGCAGTTCCACCTAATGTAAAAAGACAGGAGGAAGTCAAGAAGTCAGCACCACACACTTTATGTAAAAATAGTAAGTAGGCATCCATTTAAAATGATAATCCTATCACTTTCAGCAGAGATTTGTTGGGATAATAAGTAGAGGATGGCATAATGTATTTATGCCTTTCCTACAAGTTTGCTTAAAGTTATCTTCTTTCAAGTTCTGAATGTAAATGGTCTGGAGGGAGAGAGATGAGAAAACGATGACAAGAGACAAGATCATGGCTTCTTTGGCCTGGTTTGCTGACAAAGCACCACCTGCCACCTGCTACCTTTCCCTATGGTCCTGATCAGTAACAGCTAACAAGCGCCATGTACTAAGTATTCCATTACAAGAAACAGCGGTTGCTCTCATTAAGAGATATATGTTTGAAAAACAATTCAGAGTAAGTCTTGGAGACACAGTTAGGAGTAAGGAATCATCTGGATCTACAACACTCCTGGAGTGTTAGCAGCCAAAGCTGAAGAGCTCGCTGTTCTTCAACTGGCTCATTCATTTTTCTTGAAAGAGGAATAAATCTCTTCTATTTTTTCTCTTTAGAATAAGGGTTCTAAATGCAGGGTTCTAAGGGAGTCCTGTAAACTCTCTGAAACTGTTGGTAAAATCTGTGAATA
Organism: Gorilla gorilla gorilla; assembly: GCF_029281585.2. Lineage (NCBI taxonomy): Eukaryota > Metazoa > Chordata > Mammalia > Primates > Hominidae > Gorilla > Gorilla gorilla. Next base: position 223,931,382 of record NC_073224.2, on the reverse strand, counting down.
TGTGCATTTTTCCCCTCCTGGGAAAAGAGTCCACAGCTTTCCATCTAATTCTCAAAGGGACTCTTGACACAAAACACAAAGAATCCACTGATTTAAGGCCTTTTCTTCCAGATTTAAAGAGTTTATCTTTGTGACTTACCAATTTTTAGAGGGTGAGTAAGTGTGTATTTCATCAAAGAATCTCTCTGGCTGGTGTAGGGGATAAGGGCTTGGTCGCGTCCAGCCACCAAACAGCACTAGCAAGTCCTTGTACACGACCAGAGTTGCTCCAGCTTTGGGGGAAGGATAGGACCCTAGGGAAAGTCAGTAACACCATGGTTAGCATTCAGGATCTCACAACAATCCGTAGTTAGGCTATCCATAGATCACCTTTCCCTGGAAGAGTAACAAAAGGGGAACTAATACTACAAAGTGCAGAGGAAAGGTGGAAAGAAAACTGGGTTTGAGTCTGAGAGAAAATCATCACTAATTCACACATCTTTTATTATTAACAGAGAAATATGAGTTAGAGAAAAGTTACTTAGCCTCTCTCATGTTTATAATTTGCTCACCTAAAATTAGGGATGAGAGTACCCATCTCATAAGGCTGTTTTGAGTATTAAATAGTATATTCAAAGCACCTAACATAATGCCTGGCACATAGAAAGTGCTCAACAAATGAGCACCCCTTCCCATCCCTTTAACAAACTTAACAGAGGTCACAAAGAAAAGAAAGAATGTAGAGGACCAGGGAGAAGTACACATAGGGCTGGATGTCTGGATGCAACTTAAAAATAACTCGTTACAAAACACAGGTAAGAAAAGGAGGCAGGAGGCAGTTCTTATTTGTCCCGTGAGTCAAATTTTAACATAGGGACCTCTAGGCTCCTAGCTATGGGCTTCACATAACCAGATAGCCTCAGCCTAGCACAAATGGGGCAGACCTTCAAGGATTGGTGTGAAGGAATTCCAGTGAAACCATAAGTCTTACACCAAACACCATCTAGACTGGACCTCTGGGCTACACTGACCAAATTCTGAAAAAACAGTTTGGCTTATGCTGGAAAACTTTAGAGATAACAAATGTCTTACAGGAGCATAATTTTTCAAAATCTGTTGTCTTTGAAATAACAATTGCTATTTTTCCCCATCCCTCACTCTACATGTCACCTTTAGTTTCCTCAAGACCAAAGTAACTTGTCCCAATATCCAGGTGTCAGTAAATACCAGAATACTTTTTTTTTTCTTTGGAGGCGGAATCTCGCTTTGTCACCCAGGCTGGAGTGCAATGATGCAATCTCGGCTCACTGCAACCTCCACCTCCTGGGTTCAAGTGATTTTCCTGCCTTAGCCTCCTGAGTAGCTGGGATTACAGGCATCTGCCATCATGCCCAGCTAACTGTTGCATTTTTAGCTGAGATGGGGTTTCACCATGTTGGCCAGGCTGGTCTCAAACTCCTGACCTCCGGTGATCTACCCGCCTTGGCCTCCCAAAGTGCTGGGATTACAGGCGTGAGCCACCATGCCTCACCGAGAATACTTTTTATAAAAAAATCTTTTTTTTTTCTTTTTGGTTAAAGCTGCAGGACTCATTTTTCAAAGGATATCTTAAGCAGAAGAAATCCCAACACTACATTAACCTGACAGCAGTTGAGATGCTCCAATCTAGGTGGAGAGCTTTGCTTCCTCTTTCAGTAGCACGTTACAGGAACACTGTTTGAAAAGCCCTGCTCAGACTGCTTTAATGGTGTCACTTACGAAGTCTCAAGGTTGAGAAGGTAGAGCAGAGGACTGTCTTTCTTGTGATCTCACTTAGGGGAACAATACGATTTACTGAGAAGGCATCAGTCCTAAAGAGTACAGGGCGAGCATCTAAGAACACCATGTGGCATCAGCTATTTTTCATTTCTTCTTCCTTTTTTTTTTTTGAGACAGGGTCTTGCTGTTGCCCAGGCTGGAGTGCAGTGGCACAATTACGGCTCACTTCAGCCTCAACCTCCTGGGCTCAAGGGATCCTCCCACTTTAACCTCCCAAATAGCTAGGAATACAGGCAAGCACCACCATGCCCGACTAATTTTTAAATTTTTTGTAGTGATGGGGACTCCCTGCATTGCCCAGACTGGTCTCAAACTCATGGGTTCAAGCAATCCTGCCGCCTTGGCCTTTCGAAGTGTTAGGATTACAGGTGTAAGCCACTGTGCCTGTCCGTGTCAACTATTTTGAATACTTTCCTAAATAAAACCAACACTAATCCAGACCACAGAAACTGACTGTAGAAATGAGTCTTTATTTATTTATTAATCTTGAGACAGGGTCTAGCTTTGTCACCCAGGCTAGAGTGCAGTGATGCGATCATGGCTCACTGCAGCCTCGACTTCCTCAGGCTGAAGCAATCCTCTTGCTTCAGCCTCTCGAGTAGCAGAGACTACAGGCATGTAATACCATATCCAGCTAATTTTTAAAATTTTTTTGTTGTGATCAGGTCTTGCTATGTTGCTCAGGCTGGCCACGAACTCCTGGCCTCAAGTGATCCTCCCGCCTCAGCCTCCCAAAGTGCTGGGATTATAGGCATTACCCACCTCACCCAGTCAGAAATCTTCTCTAGGAAGAGTTATCACATCAATCTGAAGTGCTGAGGTATTACCCTCAAATCCCACAAGAATAGTGATTAAAGAGGCTATTGTCTTTCATATAGCCTTACTGTTCCTGGTCAAAAACGTTTACCTCCCCAAGGGGATCTATCTCCTAGCCCAATTAGAAAGCCTAAGTAATATAATGGTCTAGTTAAAACACAACTATTGCTCTAAAATAATTTAATTTGTGAAATACCAGACAAAGCTTCCAAGTTCTTGCCTCTAACTTGGAAATCATCAGTACTATGAAACAGTTAGAAAAAAGAAAAAACAAATAAACACATCACAGGCTTCAGCAAAATAGTAATGTAAACTCTCTAGACTAGAATGTGGATTTGGATTTGAGATGCTGGGCTTAAAGAAATTATAAATGCAGTATAAGAATATATACCTCTTGCCAGGCGCAGTGGCTCACACCTGTAATCCCAGCACTTTGGGAAGCCAAGGCAGGCAGATCACTTAAGGTCAGGAGTTTGAGACCAGTCTGGCCAACATGGTGAGATCCTGTCTCTACTAAAAATATTAAAAAATTAGCCAGGCATGGTAGCCCATGCCTGTAATTCCAGCTACTCAGGAGGCTGAGGCACAAGAATTGCTTGAAACTAGGAGGTGGAGGTTGCAGTGAGCCGAGATTGAGCCACTGCACTCTGGCCTGAGTGAAAGAGCAAGACTCTGTCTCAAAAAAAAAAAAAAAAAAAAAAAAGAAAGAATATATACCTTTTAAGGTGGGACATATTCATAGAATTTTTAAAAGTATTCATAAAACATGGCATACATAATGAAAGTAGAGGAAAGACTACACTTTAGATCTGTACTGCCCAACAAAGTCACCACTGGCCACATGTTGCCCGTGGTTATCAAACTAAAGAGCACAGATGTAGGACATTTCTATCATTGCAGAAAGTTCTATTGAATAGCAGTATTTTAGAAAAAGGTTTTAACTTTGTCAACAGTGTGCCTATGTTTTGGGGATTATGGGAAAGTAGCAGGGATAGATGAATAACTTAACTCCAAGAGAAATGACAATTATTGTTACTATAACTCTTACTACTGCTACTGATGGTAATGACTAATATTTATTGAGCATCTACATCTATTATGTACTATGCAGCTTTTTTTTTTTTTTTTTTTTCCAGACAGAATCTCACTCTGTCACCCAGGCTGGAGTGTAATGGCACGATCTCGGCTCACTGCAACCTCTGCCTCCCAGGTTCAAATGATTCTCCTGTCTCAGCCTCCCAAGTAGCTGGGATTACAGGCGCATACTGCCACGCCCGGCTAATTTTTTGTATTTTAGTAGAGACGGGGTTTCACCATGTTGCCCAGGCTGGTCTCAAACTCCTGAGCTCAGGCAATCCACTGGCCTCAGCCTCCCAAAGTGCTAGGATTACAGGTGTGAGCCACCGCGCCTGGCCCAATTACTATGCAGCTTTTTAAGTGCTTTGCATGTATTAATTAATTTAATCCTTCTAAAATTCCTAGTTTTATTCCTATTTTACAGATAAGAAACCTGAGGGCACAACTCTTTAAATAACTTGTCCAAGGTCATAGAACTAATAAGTGAAGAGCCAGGATTCTAATCCATTTATTCTGGATTTTAATTTTTAATTTTATTTTTTTGAGATGAGGTCTCACTCTGGCACCCACGCTGGAGTGCAGTGGTGTGATTGATCATGGCTCACTGCACTTCTGACCTCCTGGGTGCAAGGGATCTTTCTACCTCAGCCTCCTAAGCAGCTAAGACTACAGTCACAGGCCACTACATCCAGCTAATTTTTTTTTTTTTTTGGTAGAGATGGGGGTCTCTCTGTGTTGCCCAGACTGGTCTTAAACTCCTGGCCTCAAGTGATTCTCCCACCTCTGCCACCTCCCAAAGTGCTGGAATTACAGGCATGAGCCACCTCACCTTAAAAGAATGAGCTTTAAAGTCAGAATATATCATGCTGCACTTCATGCATACAGATACATTCCTTCTGAATAGTTGCCACAAACAAGTCTGATGCCTTAAAAGGTCTAGTGTTTCAAAGCTGAAGAAGTTCTTTCTTCAATCTTAATCCAGTAAAGCCAAAGACCTAGTCAGAGAGAAGTAAATTAAACAGAAGGCTATTCTTAGAACCTCTTTTTCTCTACAAGGCTCTGGGACACACTCCACCTCTAATATAGGACCATTTACTTATTCTCTGAACTCTCCAAGGAAAGGTAAGCTGAGGCCAGCGATAATGATAAATCAATATAAGAGATCCTCTAGGATTATCTTAGGTAAGGGCTTTCCAAAACAACGCCTCAGATATCTTGACCTTTTAGAAAGGCAAAATCTTTCCCTCTACTTTTTATCTCATGAAGCAGGAGAACTCCTCCATCTAGAATTTATCTCCATGGCCTATTTTATGTCACAAAGAGTAGGAGCATCTTAAATACCTCAACTTAATTTCAGCATCTTAAGTATCTCAACTAAGTAGGGGAAAGTTAAATCAATTGTATACCCCCACCTCAATTTGTGGGTGAACTGGAAAAAAACTTACCATACAAGAACAAATGAGGTGGCAGAGATCAACATACAGCTTTTATACAGTGAGTTCAGCAACCAGAAGTCAAGCATACAGGTATATCAATTTTTTTTTTTGTTTTTGAGACGCGTCTCACTCTGTCGCCCAGGCTGGAGTGCAGTGGCGCGATCGCTGCTCACTGCAAGCTCCACCTCCCAGGTTCAAGGGATTCTCCTGCCTCAGCCTCCCGAGTAGCTGGGACTACAGGCACCCCCCGCCACGCTCAAGCTAATTTTTTTTATTGTTGTATTTTTAGTAGAGGCAGGGTTTCACTGTGTTAGCCAGGATGGTCTCGATCTCCTGACCTTGTGATCCACCCGCCTTGGTCTCCCAAAGTGCTGGGATTACAGGCGTGAGCCACCGCGCCTGGCCCAGGTATATCAAATTTTATGTGACCCTGAGTGCCCATATAATATTTGGCATATTTATTGCAAATTGGATACTTTTAAATTATTGCTACTTTAAGAATCGATATTGTGAAGCCTTTATAAAGAACTCCTACTTCCATTATTTCTAAAAATCTACATATTTCATATATATGTGTGTGTGTATATGTATATATATTTTGAGATGGGGTCTTGCTATGCTGCCCAGTCTGGTCTTTAACTCCTGAGCTCAAGCATTCCTCTTGCCTCAGCCTCCTGAGTAGCTTGGACTACAGGAGTATACCAAAATGCCTGGCTCATATTTCATACTTTGAATTTGTTTAAAGCAGATGGTCCTTAATTCCCTCTCGATGATCTTAAAGCAAAATCTATAAATCAAATGAATTTATGGTGAGATCACATGGGGTGTGGTGGCTCAAGCCTGTAATCCTAGCACTTTGGGAGGTCAAGGCAGGTGGATCACTTGAGGCCAGGCGTTTGAAACCAGCCTGGGCAACATGGCAAAACCATGTCTCTACTAAAAATACAAAAATTAGCCAGGTGTGGTGGCATGTGCCTGTGGTCCCAGGTTCAAGAATTGCTTGAACCTGGGAGGTGGAGGTTGCAGTGAGCCCAGACCGTGCACCAGTACACATGGTGTGGTCAGAGATTACGGGGATCCATCAATTTTGGCAATTTCTTTTTCTTTTTGAGACAGGGTCTCACTCCGGTTGCCCAGGCTAGAGTCTGGAGTGCAGTGGTGTAATCGATCTCAGCTCACTGCAACTCCGACTTCTCAAGCTCAGGTGATTCTCACACCTCAGCCTCCCAAGTAGGTGGGACTACAGGCACGTGCCACCACGGCAGGCTAGTTTTTTGTGATTTTAGTAGAGACAGCATTTCACCATGTTGTGTAGGCTCGTCTCAAACTCCTGGACTCAAGCAATCTGCCTGCCTCGGCCTCCCAAAGTGCTAGGATTACAGGCGTGAGCCACAACTTTGGTAATTTCTATATCAAAGAATAACATTCTCTTTAGCCAAAGTGGAGTTCTGGAAAACAAACAATAAGTCTCTACTAGAATTTCAAGAAAAACAAGAAAAGCCATATTCAAATTACATAACTTTATTCATTTTTTTTTTAAGTTCCAGGAAAAGCAAGCCATTTAAAGAGTGCCTAAGCCAGGCGCGGTGGCTCATGCCTGTAATCCCAGCACTTTGGGAGGCTGAGGCGGGTGGATCACGAGGTCAGGAGATCGAGACCATCCTGGCTAACATGGTGAAAAATACAAAAAATTAGCTTGGGTGTGGTGGCAGGTGCCTTGTAGTCCCAGCTACTCAGGAGGCCGAGGCAGGAGAATGGCGTGAACCCAGAAGGCAGAGCTTGCATTGAGCCAAGATCACGTCACTGCACTCCAGCCTGGGTGGCAGAGCGAGACTCCATCAGAAAAAAGAGTACCTATAAACTTTCTTTAAAAGCACACGGCCGGCCAGGCGTGGTGGCTCACACTTATCTAGCACTTTGGGAGGCCGAGGCGGGTGGATCACCTGAGGTCAGGAGTTCGAGACCAGCCTGACCAACATGGTGAAGCCCCGTCTCTACTAAAAATACAAAAAATTAGCCGGGCATGGTGGTGCACACCTGTAATCCCAGCTTCTTGGGAGGCTGAGGCAGGAGAAACGCTTGAACCCGGGAGGCAGAGGTTGTAGTGAGCCAAGATCGCACCGTTGCACTCCAGCCTGGGCAACAAGAGCGAAACTCCGTCTCAAGGAAAAAACAAAAAAAACGAAAAACCAAAAAACAAAACAAAACAAAACAAAAAACCCACGGCCATACATTATTAACAATAACTTTTTTTTTTTTTTTTTTGGAGGCAGAGTTTCACTCTTTTCGCCCAGGCTGGAGTGCGATGGCACAATCTTGGCTCGCTGCAACTTCCACCTCCCAGGTTCAAGCGATTCTCCTGGCTCAGCCTCCCGAGTAGCTGGGATTAGAGGTGTGTGCCACCACACTTGGCTAATTTTTGTATTATTAGTAGAGACGAGGTTTCACCATGTTGGCCAGGCTGGTCTCGAACTCCCGGCCTCAGGTGATCCACCTGCCTCAGCCTCCCAAAGTGCAGGGATTACAGGCATGAGCCACCACGCCAGGCCAACAATAATTTTTATATGGAGTAGCCGTAGATAAAATGTCAAGTAATGACTTTGAAGAACTGCCCGAATGTGCATGTAATTCATTCCAAACAGCAGCTACAGTTATAGCACATAGGTTTAATACATTTTTATTAAAACACACATATCTGCCACACTAGCACCTGAGTAACTGGAAATCTTGAACAACATGGAGTACTCTCGGAATAGCTGACATTCGATAGTTAAAAAGGCACATAACCACTATGGTGACATATGATGAAATAAATACTCCTCCTGCAAGAATACTTATAAAATGAAGGTTTTATACTCATTAGGACATTTCTTGGCCTGCCTTCAAAATAACAAAGCCACTGGGCTTCTAAATTCAGTCTAAGTGCCATTACTGCACAAAAGTGAAGAAAGGAAGGGTGTCATTCCCATGAGTTCCCATCAAGCACGACAGGACCAAATGTGCCCACATAAAGCGTAGATGAACATGTTACTTGAGCCTCTTCCCCTAGAGCCAGGAGTCACCCTCATGGGCTTCATTCCCCAAACACATCAAAGGCCTCCTAAATTGCACAGCAGATATGATCAATGGAACAAATTTCAAAACAAGGCACAAGCCCAAAAGGCAGCTGTGGCAAACTGAATAATCAGATAGACACCCTATACAACAGAACTAACATTCCCTAAAACAGTAATAGGTTCAGCTGTTTCCCAAGGATCCTATGAAATCAGAATAAAATTTCACATATGAAAGGGTATAATTACACGGCATTCTTGTTTACGTTTGCAAAGAAGCTGGTTAAACAGTGAAGCAGTTCCAAATCGTACTTTGATTTCTATGCCACTTTCCCACAATTGTAGTTTCTATTTACACAGAACCCAGGACTAAATAGAGCAGCTCAACTATTTGGTAACAAGATAAAACAATCACCTGTTTTAATTGGGGATGCCTGTATTTTATGCATGATTTAAAAATGTATGTATATATTTTTTGAGACGGCGTTTCGCTCTTGTTGCCCAGGCTGGAGTGAAATGGCGCGATCTCGGCTCACCGCAGCCTCTGCCTCCCAGTTTCAATGGATTCTCCTGCCTCAGACTCCCGAGTAGCTGGGATTACAGGCATGCACCACCAAGTGGCTAATTTTGTATTTTTAGTAAAGATGGGGTTTCTCCATGTTGGTCAGGCTGGTCTCGAACTCCCAACCTCAGGTGGTCCGCCCGTCTTGGCCCACCAAAGTGCTGGGATTACAGGTATGAGCTACCGTGCCCAGCCTAAAAAATATTTTTATATCTCCATGCTATTATCATTTTTTAGTATTCGTTTATTGTTAAGGTGTTATAAATAATACTGTTTGATGGCCTATTATGTGCTAACTACTGAGTGCTACAAATTTTATATTTATTATCTAATTTAATCATTATAACCTTAAAATGCACGTATTACTAGCCTCATTTTACAGATGAATAATGGTAGTTGAAGCTAATGCATAATGCTTACACTGAGCTAGACACTGTTCTAGGTACCTCTTGAAAACTAAAAAAGAAAAAAAAAAGGCAAATTCCATGTTCTAAGTAATCAAGAAATCCAACCTAAAGGGTTATTTAATGAAAGAAGAGTTAATCCCTTGTCCTTGGAAGTTTAGGTTCAGATGAGTCCCTATAAAAAAAAAAAAAGAAAAAGAAAAGAAAAAGACATTTCAAGGCCTCCTAAAGGAGCTCTATATGGCTCACAAAGCCTTTTGGTCCCTGATCTGCATACTACACAGTTGGCTCTGAGTACAGGTGTCTTAGGCAATAATAGCCAAACGTCACAAGATGAGAAGCAGGTATATAATCCTACCATTTTCTCAATATCACTTACATTCTCAACAAATAGAACTGTTACTCTAGTCTTACACACTTCAGACTTTTAGGGAGAAACTGACTTATTTATTTTTATTTCCTTAAGAAAATGAAAGTGCTTTAAAACACTTTCAAATAAAATAATCAAACAAGATAGAACTTTTAAAAGAAAAAGTCAGAACCCTTTCTACCCCATGGAAAATGGCTATTTTCATTGCTGTTTTCAAAGTATAGTTTTTTTAAAAAAATAGAAACATGTCTTTCATACATATATAGAGTAAACATGTGTTAGGATATATTTAACTTATTAATAAGGGAGCAAGCAGGAAGTAATGCTAATTCAAAGGAGAATTTGAGGAAAGGAGCCATGCTAAAATAAGTTTGCTAACAGCCAGGCACAGTGGCATGCACCTGTAGTCCCCAGCTACTCAGGAGACTGAGGTGGGAGGATGGCTTGAGGCCAGGAGTTCCAGACCAGCTTGGGCAACACAGTGAGATCCTGTCTCTACAAAATATTTAAAAATTAGCTAGGCGTGATGGTATGTGCCTGTGGTCCTAGCTATTTGGGAGGCTGGGATGGGAGGATCACTGGAGCCTAAGAGTTGCAGTCTAGCCTAGGCAATATACAGCAAACCCCCCCGTTTCTTAAAGAAGTTTGCTAAGTTAAGGACAAAACTAGTTAACGTCTATGGGACAGTAGAACTGTAACCTTTGGGTTAATCTTTCCTGTTTGACAGAAATGATCTGTATCTTTTACAGGCAAAAATCTACAATTAACATGTAACTTCACAAAGCCTAAGCCCTAACTAATAATAAATAGTAAGTCAAAAAAAGGTACATTGCTCTAGGGTAGTTCTCAAACTAGGTTTATCAGAAGCAGCTGGAGGACTTGTTAAAACAGATTGCTGGGCCTCACCTCTGAGTTTCCTATTTAGTAGGTCTGGGTGGGGCCTGAGAAGTGGCATTTCTAACAAGTTCTTAAGTGATGCTGATGGTTTGGGGAGTAGACTTTGAGAACCATGTCCTAGAGAGTTTAATAATCCTTGGGTGAGCCTGTTAAGATGATGCTCCAACAGGACAACGAAAGGGTATCTAGTCATCCTTCTGCCTTATTTCCAAGTTCTGGATGATTTTTCTTAACACCGAACCTCTCCAGACTTATTTTCTGTGCATATACTCTGTGTATGAATATAAAGAATCCAGCTGGGTGCAGTTGCTCACGCCTGTAATCCCAGCACTTTGGGAGGCTGAGCCAGGCAGATCACCTGAGGTCGGGAGTTCGAGACCAGCTTGACCAACACGGAGAAACCCCGTCTCTACTAAAAATACAAAATTAGCCAGGCACATGCCTGTAATCCCAGCTACTCGGGAGGCTGGGGCAGGAGAATTGCTTGAACACGGGAGGTGGAGGTTGCGGTGAGCCGAGATCGTGCCATTGCACTCCAGCCTGGGCAAGAAGAGCGAAATTCTGTCTCAAAAAAAAAAAAAAAAAAATTATTTATAGTTACCTGCCAAAAGGAACAGTAAAGAATAATGGGATGAATAAAGTAGGAGGTGCAGGTCTTAAGGAGAATTTGAGGAAAAGAGGCATGCTAAAATAAGTTTGCTAACAGCCAGGCACAGTGGCATGTACCTGTAGTCCCCAGCTACTCAGGAGACTGAGGCGGGAGGATGGCTTAACCTCCTGCCTTAAGATAGGTTAAGTCTCCCCATCTTAACCACTCTGTGCAGACTCGCTTTCTCAGAGTGGGTCCAATATAAAGCATTCACTTCCAATTCCAGCTCCACAGGCAGTATACCAGTCCTTCACACACAAAACTGGCCTTGAGGGCAAAGTAATGCCAGATAGACCAGTTAACTAAAACCCTACCCCACAGATGCTGTGTTTTTTGTTTTGTTTTGTGGTAGTGAGGAGCCTCAAACTGGCGTGTGTATGGGGGGTGGGAAGGATGGATTTTGCTGATAAAACAAAAGCTGGGTCTTGGAAAGCTCTGACTAAGCATCTGGCTTGGTAAAGCTGTCATCATGGTATTGTGTGAAGTGACTGACCTCGACAGCAGGAGTTCAGAGATCAGGATAATTTGGACAGATATTTCCCAGAATACCATATTACCATCATAATCAGAAAACCTAGAGGGCACTGGAGGATAGCGTGGCACATGTAACTTTGAAGGAAACAGATTCCTTAAAGAAAAACTGCTGGAGTTATAATTTAACTGCTTACTCAAAACTATTTTGATTTTACAGGTAATACTTTGTAAGGGCAACAACAAAAGCATGTTTCATGGTTCTGTGGTTTGAGGAGGTAGGGATAAAAGGATAATTGAGAAAAACACTTCAAAATTCATGAGTATAAAGTCTGTCTTGACCATAAACACCTTGAAGACAACTATTTGGAATGGTCTCCAAAATACTGCAGCCCAAGGACCAAGGGGGTTCTATCTGGAATAGATACTAGTTTCTCTTCTGGTAATAAAAATATTTCCAACTTAACATCAATGTGGCCAATAATAATTACAAGTCATTGCATTTATATAAATGCCCATGAAGATACAAGTACATGCTTTAAAGAAAGAAATAGGAAGTAAATACAAACTTACAGAGCCTCTAAACTCCTGCTTCCTAAGACTTGGTTCTACCCAGGAGTGCTCTTTAATTGCAGTTCTAATCAGGGGTGTTGAAATTATCCATTTAGATTCTCCCCAATAAGACTATACTATCCTAGAAGACAGGGACTATTTCTTATGAAAATGTTTGTTGAATTGAAGCCATCCATGGAAGCCAAATGGTTATAGATCTCTCATGAGCTGAGATCAGGGTCGGCTCCAGCTAATTATAACATACCCTAGAGGCATCAGCCGACCTTTGGGTGGGGTTAAAGCCAAACATTTCTTTGGGTCTCCCCCTCTACCCACTCCATTTTTTCTTCCTATTTTACTCCTCAATTGTAAAAAGGCCAGAAAAGTTACTGATTGACATCAACATTCACTGGTATTAGACAAAACTTGTCTGGATCTCAGGATTCAGGGTATACATTATTATTACAACTATATCCATATCTTTAAAAACATCATTCTATGGGTCATTTATGAAATATCCAAATAACAGGAACTTTTGTAATGGGCATGAGAAACTTTTAGATCTTGTCTAACTATGCCACAGGCATGAACTAAAGGAAATTCTCTATTGGCATTGTTTTCACTTCTTAACAAAACCATATGAAAGACCACTTGATGAATAGGGCAGCACTTATCAGCTAAAAATTAACAATACAAAAGCCAGTAATAGTTCCTTGTTACCATTTCAAGTAGTCTTTTGATTCAATTTCTGAGGGAGGAGAGGAGGTCCAAAGTCTCAGTTTAATCTGATAATTTGTTAATTGCAGTTCTAATGGGGGTGGGGGGCATAGGGGGTACTCTTTCAAGTAGGGACTTTAAGAAGTGAAAACAATGTTACCAGTGATAAAGTTTCTGGCCTGGTGTCAAAACAGAAAAATCCTTGTCAGCCCTGAGAGTGAGCCAAACTGAAATATGGTAAAATCTTACTTATTCTCTCCCTGGGAGGACCAAAAGTTACCCAGATCTGTGCTATACAAATTTTCCCACTCTTGTCTTTAGCAGGAGGTAATGTGTATACACCTTAGAAAAGCATGTATTCTGGAAAAATCCCAGGGTCTGAACTTTCTAAATAAACAAGAAGGATTTCTTCCTTTTCTAAGGGAACCTACTGGCTCTGCTTTCATTCACACGTCCTGAGACCATCACAGGTCCAGGTTGTTACAGGACTGCAAAGGGCTACAGGAAACAAGGAAGAACCACCACCTCATGAAGAAGGTTAACCAGGAATAGGTCCATGGGTCAGGGAGGAGCTACTATAACTTAAAATATTCCCTTAAATAACATCTTAACTCCTTCTTAATCAAAAGCACATCACTTTAATAAGAACAAAGAGGCCGGGCACAGCAGCTCACGCCTGTAATCCCAGCACTTTGGGAGGTCTAGGCAGGCAGATGACCTGAGGTCGAGAGTTCAAGATCAGCCTGACCAACGTGGAGAAACCCCATCTCTACTAAAAACAAACAAACAAACAAAAAAACAAAATGAGCTGGGTGTGGTGGCACATGCCTGTAATCCCAGCTACTCGGGAGGCTGAGACAGGAGAATCACTTGAACCCGGGATTCTCCGGTCTCAGCCTCCCGAGTAGCTGGGACTACAGACACGCATCACCACACCCGGTTAATTTTTGTATTTTAGCAGAGATGGGAGTGTTTCACCATGTTGGCCAGGCTGGTCTCGAACTCCTGACCTCGTGATCCACCCACCTCGGCCTTCCAAAGTGCTGGGATTACAGGCATGAGCCACCGCACCTGGCTTTTTTTTTTTTTTTTTTTTTTTTTTGTGTGACAGAGTCTCTGTCTCTGTCACCCAGGCTGGAGTGCAGCGGTGCAATTTCAGCTCCTGGGTTCAAGCAATTCTCCTGCCTCAGCCTCCTAAGTAGCTGGGACTACAGGCACATGATATCATACCTGCCTAATTTTCTATATTTTTAGTAGAGATGAGGTTTTGTCATGCTGGCCAGGCTGGTCTCAAACTCTTGACTTTGGGTGATCTGCCTGCCTCGGCCTCCCAAAGTGCTGGGATTACAGGTATAAACCACCGAACCCAGACTTTTTTTTTTTTTTAAGAGAGTATCACTCTGTTCCCCAGGCCAGAGTGCAGTGGCACCATCTCAGTTCAAGCGATTCTCGTGCCTCAGCCTCCTGAGTAGCTGGAATTATACATGTGCCACCACATCTGGCTACTCATAATTTTTTGTTTATTTGAGACAGAGTTTTGCTCTTGTTGCCCAGGCTGGAGCGCAATGGCGTGATCTCGGCTCACTGTAACCTCCGCCTCCCAGGTTCAAGCGATTTTCCTGCCTCAGCCTCCCGAGTAGCTGGAATTACAGGCATGAGCTACCATGCCCAGCTAATTTTGTATTTTTAGTGGAGACGGGGTTTCTCCATGTTGGTCAGGCTGGTCTCAAACTCCCAATCTCAGGTGATCTGCCTACCTCGGCCTCCCAAAGTGCTGGTATTACAGGCATGAGCCACCATGCCTGGCCTATTCTTTATGTTTTCTTTGTTTTTTTGTTTTGTTTTGTTTTGTTTTTGAGATGGAGTTTCACTCTGTCACCCAAGCTGGAGTGCAGTGGCTCAATCTCACTGCAACCTCCGCCTCCCAGGCTCAAGTGATCTTCCCACATCAGCCTTCCAGGTAGATGGGACCACAGACATGCAAACCACAGCTGGCTAATTTTTTGTATTTTTGGTATAGACAGGGTTTCATCATGTTGCCTAGGTTCATCTGGAACTCCTGAGCTCAAGTGATCAGCCTGCCAAGGCCTCCCAAGGTGCTGGGATTACAGGTGTGAGCCACTACGCCCAGCCACTTTCTCTTCTTATAAAGCCACCAGTCCCCACTCCCAGTTTAACCCATTAATCCAGGAACGAATTAATCCATTCTGCTGTCATGACCCAAACACCTCTTAAAGACCCCACCTCTCAATACTGCTACACTGGGGATTAACTTTCAACACGTTTCAGAGGGAACAAACATTCAAACCATGGCAAGCCCCATCACTTCCAGTGTCTCTGCTAGATGGAGTTAGGTAGCAGTAAATGGAGAAAACAATTTAATTAGGCCTAACAACTGGACGCTGAAGTGCTTAGGATTTGTCCAGAAAATAATTCCCAAGGGAAGATTGGGGATGAATTCATAAATATAATCATGTCCCTTTCTTTTCATCATCCTTCACTTATTCACCAGAGCCTTCAAGATAAAGGCCAGGCCAGGTGCAGTGGCTCACGCCTATAATCCCAGCACTTTGTGAGGCTGAGGTGGGAAGATTACTTGAGGCCAGGAAATCAAGACCAGCCTGAGCAATACAGAGAGACTCTGTCTCTCAAAAAAAAAAAAAAAAAAAGAAAAAAGAAAAAAAAAGAAAGAAAAAGAAAAAGAAAGAAAAGATAAATTCCAAATCCCTTACTTACCATGAGATACACACACACACACACACACACACACATATAAAATTCCATTCTTTGAGCAACTACTATGTGCCAGATACTAGAGTCAGCAGTGAGTAAAACAGACAAAAAGCCCTCAGCCCCAGGAAGCGTATAGTTTGCTGAGGGGAAGAAAGACAGTGTGTTACATGGTGATAAGTGCCAAGGGGGGGGAAAAAAAACAAAACAAGAGGAAAAGGAGTCAGGGAAGTTGTCCTTTCAAACTGTAGTTAGGGAATACCTCACAGAGGGAGACATATGAATAAAGACCTGTGAAGCAGGTAAAGGAGAGAGTCACAAGGACATGCAGGAAGAGTGTTCCAGGCAGAAATAGCAAGAGCAGAGGCCCAGGTGTGAGGCTAAAATACAGTGAGGGACAGGAATGCAGCAAGCAATGAGGTCAGAGAGATGAGGGGACAGGATGATTGTGCAGGACCTTGTTTGGCCATGCTTTGATCCCTAACTACCGTGTGCGTGTGTGTGTGTGTGTGTGTGTGTGTGTTGGCATCTAGCTCTGTTGCCCAGGCTGGAATGCAGTGGCATGATCTCAGCTCACTGCAACCTTCGCCTCCTAGGTTCAAGCCACTCTCCCGCCTCAGCCTCCCAAGTAGCTGGGATTACAGGCGCCTGCCACCACACCTGGCTAATTTTTGTATTTTAAGTAGAGATGGGGTTTCACCATGTTGGCCAGGCTGGTCTCGAACTCCTGAACTCAGATGATCTGCCCACCTCAGCTTCCCAAAGTGCTGGGATTACATGCATGAGCCACCGCACCTGGCCCCTAACTACCTTTCTAATACCCACTTGTACCACTCTCCCCTCACATATCCTGGTTCAGGAACACCCAACCTATTTGTAAGTCCATGAACATACCAAACTCTCTTACCTCCATCCACAGCCTTTCTTCAATGGCTATCCATAGCCCTCTTCATTTACCACATAAGTGTTCGGTTTTCTTCTGCTAGATGGAGAACCTCTTAGGATTAGGAACTCCTGTTACTTAGTACTATACCTGCATACCTAGCATAGTCATTGGATGCTCAATAGTCCTCTGTAGGCTGGGCGCGGTGGCTCACACTTGTAATCTCAGCCCTCTGGGAGGCTGAGGTGGGTGGATCACCCGAGGTCAGGAGTTCGAGACCAGCCTAGCCAACATGGTGAAACCCCGTTTCTACCAAAAAAAAAAAAAAAAAAGAAAGAAAACAATACAAAAATTAGCTGGGCGTGGTGGTGCATGCCCACAGTCCCAGCTATTCGAGAGGCTAAGGCAGGAGAATCGCATGAATCTGGGAGGCGGAGGTTGCAGTGAGTGAGCCAAGATTGTGCCACTGCACTCCAGCCTGGAGGACAGAGCAAGACTCCGTCCCAAAAAGAAAAAAAAAAAAAAGTCCTCTGTAGACTGAAATGATTAATGTCTAACAGCATGAAGTCTGGCCACATGTCCACAGAGACGCAAACTATAAAGGTCACTGCAACTCTCTTTTTTTTTGAGACAGAGTTTCGCTCGTTACCCAGGCTGGAGTGCAATGGCATGATCTTGGCTCACCGCAACTCCCGCCTCCCGGGTTCAAGCGATTCTTCTGCCTCAGCCTCCCGAGTAGCTGGGATTACAGGCATGCACCACCACGCCCGGCTAATTTTGTATTTTAAGTAGAAACCGGGTTTCACCATGTTAGTCAGGCTGGTTTCGAACTCCTGACCTCAAGTGATCCACCCGCCTTGGCCTCCCAAAGTGCTAGGATTACAGGCGTGAGCCACCGTGCCTGGTGGGTCACTGCAACTCTGTAATAGGTAAAGGCTTGGCTGAAGGAGCAAGAGTATGCACAAAGGTAGAGGAGGAGAGAAGGGAAGATTATGCAGGATCTTGTCAGCCACACTTTGATCCCTAACTACCTTTCCTATCCCTGAGACCCAAGGTGGCAGCAAGTAGGATACTTTGGGTAAAAGGACATGTTAGTCATCGAAATTTGTGTACATAAAAATCCACAGCTTTTCCTGATGTTATAACTTCTAGCCTTTACACGAACAATGGCTAGCATTTGATGAATTCTTAGGAATATTTCATTTTCATGAAAGTATCAACCAGGGTCCCCAGAACAGGCAACTGCAAAAAAAATCCTGTTGAATGGATGTAAAGTTCTTGTCTCGATTCTTTTTGTTTCTTTCAGATTCCCTAGAGACAAAGCCAGTTTGCCTGACCTCTCATCCAAAGAACCCTGACAACTTACTCCTTAGCTAGTATCTCCGTACATATAAAGATGTCAACTTCATCATCAGTTCCCAGAAACCCTCTCCAACTGAGTACTGTATTGTATGTAATATGAACAAAAACTATGAAAGGTAGGTATTAACATCTCTACCCTAAAGGTAACGCAACTGGGGTTAAACAACTGGTAACCAGCAAGTGACAGGGCTCAAATGAAAAAGTATGCCTCCTGGCACAAAGCCCATCATTTTTATGGTATTACTAACGAGCCTCCTTCCCTCCTACAATATCTTCCTCACATTACTTTAGGTCATTAGCCCCTAATAATTAGTATCTTTTATTATTAGCCAAGTGGTCTTTCCTCCCCAAACTTCTGTAATACTTAGTTATATCATCAGATCTTTCAGATGGAGCAGGACTAAGGAAATGGAGAGCTCTCTGGGATGCTTGCTATGTCTAGAATATCTCTTAAAGTTGACAAGTAGGAAATGAGTGCATATATCCACTGAAAAGTACAAACAATGTTGATGGCAGCTATATTCAAAGTAGAAACAGCCCAAGTATCCATCAACAGGAGAACAACTTAAAAAAAAAAAAATGAGGGGCGGGCATGGTGGCTCATGCCTGTAATCCTAGCACTTTGGAGGCTGAGGTGGGCAGATCTCTTGAGCCTAGGAGTTCAAGACCAGCCTGGGCAACATGATGAAACCCTGTCTCAACAAAAATACAAAAATTAACCAGGTGTGGTGATGCACACCTGTAGTCCCAGCTACTTGGGAGGCTGAGGTGGGAGGATCACTTGAGCCCAAGAGGTAGAGGCTGCAGTGAGCCAAGATTGTGCCACTGCACACTCCAGCCTAGGCAACACAGCGAGACTCTGTCTCAAACAAGAAAAAAAGTGGTAATTCATATTAAGAAGCACTCATGGTAATGGAAGGGAATAAACTACTGACAGATGCAACCACATAGATGAATCTCAAAAACATGTTCAAAGAAAGAAGCCAGACACAAAATACTACCTATCACAGACGTCCATTTACACGAAGTTCAAGAACACAGAACTACACTTTGGGAATCTGAGGCAGGAGGATTGTTTGAGACCAGGCATTCAAGACCAGGCTGGGAGACATAGCAATACCCCATCTCTACAAAAACTAAATTAGTCAGGCATGGTGGTGTGCATCTGTAGTCCCAGCTACTTGGGAGGCTGAGGCAGGAGGATTGCTTGAGCCCAAGAGCTGGAGCTGCGGTGAGCTATGATAATCATGCCATTGCACTGCTGCCTGGGTGACAGAATGAAACTTTGTCTCAAAAAACACAAAAAAAAAAGAAAAGAAAAGAAAGAACAGAACAAAGCCACAGTGTTAGAAGTCAGAATAGGAGCTGACCTCTATGGGGGTTGTACAGACAGGAAAGGGGTATGAGGGGGCTTTCTTGAGGTGAAGAAAGTTTTCGTATCTTGATCTAGGTAATGATCACATGACTGTATACATATGTAAAAAACAAAATCTCTGAGTTGTGCACTTAAGATTTGCTCATTTTACTATAAGTAACGTATGTCCCCCCCCATACAAATTATGCCCCCTTCTGTTTTTTTTTTTTTTTTTTTTTTTGAGATGGAGTCTTGCTCTGTTGCCAGGCTAGAGTGCAGTGGCGTGATCTTGGCTCACTGCAACCTCCGCCTCCTGGGTTCAAACGATTCTCCTGCCTCAGCCTCCCAAGTAGCTGGGACTACAGGCACCCACCACCATGCCCAGCTAATTTTTTGTATTTCAGTAGAGACAGGGTTTCATCACGTTGGCCAGGATTGTCTCGATCTCCTAATCTCGTAATCTGCCCGCCTCAGCCTCCCACAGTGCTGGGATTATAGGCGTGAGCCACCATGCCCAGCTATCAAATTATGTCTTAACAGAATAATATTGTTTTTAAAAAAAGAATCGCTAATGTAAAAGCTGGCAGTAAACTGTAAACCATGTTCATACTGGTGTCACATGGTACCACCAACTACTTTAGCCAGTAAGCAGAAATATCAGCAATCCACTATTAGAATTAAAATTCATTATATGAGGTCTTTAAGAACCCATTCATCACATAAAATGCAACTACCCTGTAACTCACATATGTAAATCCAATAGCAAGAAACATTCTGAGATTCAGCAGTGGGATTTCAGAAAGCTTACTAAAATGGGAGAGAAGACAAAAAAGGGACACAACATAAAAGCCAACAAATCAAATATAAAACCCACAACCCATCATCACTTCTAGAGAGAACTATAGAAAAGAGGAAATTATCAGGTGCACAATTTATTTGAAAAGTAGAATCAATTAATGCATAGTACATCAGGTGTGATGGCTCATGTCTGTAATCTCGGCACTTCGAGAGGCCAAGGCAGGGGGATCACTGGAGGCTAGGAGTGCAAGACCAGTCTGGGCATTATAGTGAGACGCTGTCTCTACAGATAATAAAATAAAATAGCCGGGCATAGTGGTACATGCCTGTAGTTCTTGCTACTTGGGAGGCTGAAGCAGGAGGATCGCTCGAGCCCAGGAATTTGAGGCTGCAGTGAGCTATGATGATGCCACTGTATTCCACTCAGGGACAAAAAGCTAGACCCTGTCTCTTACCCGAAAACAGAAAAGGAAGAATAAAAATAAAAACCCATAGTTCAAGAGTTCATCTCCTCAAGGAGGAATGAGAAATAGCTTCTGAGTTTTAAAAGGACAAAGGAGGCCAGGAGTGGTTGCTCATGCCTGTAATCCCAGCACTTTAGGACGCTGAGGTGGGTGAATCACCTGAGGTCAGGAGTTGGAGACCAGCCTGGCCAACATGGCAAAACCCCGTCTCTACTAAAAAAATTAGCCAGGCATGGTGGTGGTACGTGCTTGTAATCCCAGCTACTTGGGAGGCTGAGGGAGGAGAATTGTTGCCAAGAACAGCCTTGGCAACAGAGTGAGACTCCGTCTCAAAATAAATAAACAAAAAAGGGCAAAGGAGCCTCCTAGAATTCAAGGTGATATTTATAAGTCAATAAACGACCCATCACAGCTCTTACCCACCTAGGAACAGCACATCTCCTCACAGTTATGAAAACTGGAAAACTTGGCAGGGCGCGGTGGCTCACGCCTGTAATCCCAGCACTTTGGGAGGCCGAGGTGGGTGGATCACGAGGTCAGGAGATCGAGACCATCCTGGCTAACACAGTGAAACCCCGTTCTACTAAAAATACAAAAAATTAGCCAGGCATGGTGGCATGCACCTGTAGTCCCAGCTATTCGGGAGGCTGGGGCAGGAGAATGGTGTGAACCCAGGAGGCAGAACTTGCAGTAAGCCGAGATCACACCACTGCACACCAGCCCGGGCGACAGACCGAGACTCTGTCTCAAAAAAAAAAAAAAAAAAAGAAAGAAAACTGGAGAACTTGAGAAACTGGCCTGATCCTAATTACACAGAAACTAAACAGCCAAACATTGAGCACGAGCCATGAATTGGTCCATGGCACTACCGAGTGTCCTTGAAACCAAGAGGGTCATTCCTGGGAAGCAGAAGTTAGAAATGACTCAGGGATAGTATCTTGTGTTCCTCTCCCATTTAGAATTAGCCTCTTATAACTACATTTAGGACATAAAGTTAATCTATATAGCATTGGAGATATACAAGGATAAGGCATCATATGAAATGAAATTTATTGTGGTAATAAAACATGAAGTACTGTTAGGAGGAGATTACACGGATACCTGAGAATAAAGAGAAACAATGCTAGATGATTTGAGACTTTTACTCCATGGGGGAACCCAAGAGTAAACAAAAACTGTCCAGATGGTAGGCAGACAGGATCATAGCATGTAGATTTGAAAGCTGAGAATTCCAAGAAATGTCACTGCTTATTTTCACTGACATTACTAAAATAAGAGGGTTTTATTTTAGATGGTTTTAAGAAAGAATAGAAAAGTCTCATGAGTTTGACCCAATGACTACAAGTTAAAGGAGGCAGGATTTTCAACATGGAGGAGAAATAGCTAAGGACAGATATTAATACATTTTGGTAATAAATACATTTGGTAATCAAGGAAAGATCTGTGAGTAGAAATCGATTGTCTCATTCACAAACAAAATACTAAAACAATGAGATCAATCACTTGTTTTTAAGACAGAATAGAAGCTAGGAGTATATTTGAAAGGCACGTGTGTCCTCTTGTTATACTGTCTGATATTCAGCAGTTAATCATCATCCACTTCTTCCCCATCACCACAAGATTTGGCATTCTCCTAACACATTTGCATATTATAATTTTAAAAATGTATAAAGTGTTTAGTGCAAAACAATATTAAAAAGCAGAATCGAATAGTGACAAGCACATTAATACATTATTCTTTTTTTTCTTTTTTTCTCCTCCCTGTCCCCACTACTAATATATTATTTTTAAAAATTCCATATCCAGGCTGGGCATGGTGGCTAATGCTTGTAATCCCAGCATTTTGGGGGGCCGAGGCAAGCGGATCACTTGAGCTCAGAAGTTTGAGACCAGCCTGGCCAACACGGTGAAACCCTATCTCTACTAAAAATACAAAAACTAGCCGGGCGTGGTGGTATGCACCTGTAATCCCAGCTACTCAGGAGGCTGAGGCAGGAGAATTGCTTGAATCCAGGAGGCGGAGGTTGCAATGAGCCGAAATTCGCCACTGCACTCCAGGCCGGGTGACAGAGCGAGATTCTGTCTCAAAAAAAAAAAAAAAATTAAAAAATTCCACATCCAGGCTGGGCGTGGTGGCTCAGGCCTGTAATCCCAGCACTTTCGGAGGATGAGGCAGGAGGATCACTTGAGCCTAGAAGTTCGAGACCAGCCTGGGCAACAGGGCAAGACCCTGTCTCAACAAAAAATTTAAAAAATTAGCTGGGCTTGGTGGCATATGTCTATAGTCCCAGCTACTAGGGAGGCTGAGGCAGGAGGATCACTTGAGCCCAAGAGGTCGAGGCTGCAGTAAACCATGTTCATGCCACTGTACTCCAGCCTGGGTGATGGAGTGACACCCTGTATCAAAAAATAAATAATTTTTAAAAATCCACATCCAGGCGGGGCGTGGTGGCTCACGCCTGTAATCCCAGCACTTTGGGAGGCCGAGGCGGGCGGATCACCTGAGGCTGGGAGTTTGAGACCACCCTGACCAACATGGAGAAACTCCATCTCAACTAAAAATACAAAATTAGCTGGGTATGGTGGCACATGCCTGTAATCCCAGCTACTCGGGAGGCTGAGGCAGGAGAATCGCTTGAACCCGGGAGGCGGAGGTTGCAGTGAGCCGGAGATCACGCCATTGCACTCCAGCCTGGGCAACAAGAGCGAAACTCCATCTCAAAACAAAAAACAAAAAACAAACAAAAAAAACACATCCAGCTATTTCAATGTTAGCACCGACGTTTGGGACCTGAGCCAAAGGATGGACTGGGAAATCTTTTCTCAGAATAGACTACTGTCTTTTTTATTTTTATTTTGTTTTTTGTTAGAATAGACTCTACTGTCAGCTGCTTTAGTTATACCTGGTACCAGGTATCAGTCCCAGACTCCCTTGTTTAGACATTTCCTGGTGATATTACCACAGGCTCAGGGAAGATAACCTAAGATTAAGCTTTTCCACTAGACACATGACAGTAAGCTTCATTAACGGGACTGACAGCCCCATATGTAACCTTTTTAAGGTATCATTTACACTGTAAAAGAAACAGTAATATTCTGGACAGTTGTTTCTAGACAGTTATTTCTCTTTTTCTCTTTTTTTTGAGACGGAGTTTCGCTCTTGTTGCCGAGGCTGGAGGCTGGAGTGTAATGGTGCAATCTCGGCTCACCACAACCTCCGCCTTCTGGGTTCAAGCGATTCTCCTGCCTCAGCCTCCCAAGCAGCTGGGACTACAGGCATGTGCCACCATGCCTGGCTAATTTTGTATTTTTAGTACACGGGGTTTCTCCATGTTGGTCAGACTGGTCTCGAACTCCCGACCTCAGGTGATCTGCCTGGGTCGGCCTCCCAAAGTGCAGGGATTACAGGCGTGAGCCACCGTGCCCAGCCTAGACGGTTATTTCTGAACAGTTCTAGCACTGGTCGTCCTCCCTACCCAATTTTTAAGGATATCCTGTGGTCTTCCTACTGACATGTGATATGACCAATACTTTTTCCTGCCCCCACCTCCGAAAGTAAATTAGCTTTTCTGTAAGATTACTCAGTGATTTTGGAAGATATTATTCTTTTAGAGAATAGCCCTAAAAAAACAAAATTATTTCCAACGGAGCTTCTAACTCTGGATAGCTTGAAAGAAGGGAGGCTGAGGCAGGATAACTGCTTGAGTCTAGGAGTTTGAGGCTGCAGTGAACTAGGACCTATGACTGAGTCACTACACTCCAGCCTGGGCAACAGAGTGAGACCCCATCTCTTGAAAAGCAAACAAACAGAAAGAGATATCTTGTCTACATCTTGTCTAGCATCCTGCTCCTCACCAAAAAAATTTTAAAAGCAAATCATGTTGATATCTAAAAATTCTCTAAGCTGTGAAAAAGTTTCTTCAAATGATATACCCTCTTCTCATTATCCTTTCCTGACTCTAATGATAAACATAATAGTCAAATAGCTTAGTTATTCCCCTAAAATTCAATGGAACATCAAGAACCAAGGGCAATTACAAATAGGTAAAAGAGAATAACAGGAAAAGAAAGCAATAGACTATAAAAAAGAATTACAAGGCAGAGAAAAGAGTAACTCTACAGTGGAAAATCAAATGTATACTATTTCAACCAGGTGATCCTGGTTAATAGAAACAGTGACAAATCATGTTGACAATGGTTTTTTTTCTTTTTTTTTTTTTTGAGACAGTCTTGCTTTGTTGCCCAGGCTGGAGGGCAGTGGTGCAATCTTGGCTTACTGCAACCTCTGCCTCCCTGGCTCAACTGATTCTTGTGCCTCAGCCTCCTGGGTAGCTGGGATTACAGGCCTGTGTCACCACACCTAGCTAATTTTTGTATTTTTTAGTAAAGACAGGGTTTCTCTATGTTGGCCAGGCTAGTCTTGAACTCCTGGCCTCGAGTGATCCACCTGCCTTGACCTCCCAAAGTGCTGGGATTATAGGCATGAGCCACCACACCAGCCAACAATATGTACTCTTGATCTGATGTGATGAGAATGGCATTATATCTCTACGGTCTTCCTCCCAAAAGCCATAACTCCAGTCTAACCATAAGATAAACATCCAAGTTGAAGAGTGGTCTATAAGATACCTGACCAGTATTCCTCAAAACTGTCAAGATCATCAAAAACAAGTTAAGTCTTAGAAACTGTCACAGCCAAAAGGAGCCTAAGGAGACAAAAAGCCTAAATGTAATGTATCAAGGATGGGATCTTAGGACAGAAAAAGGATGTTATGTTAAAGAAAGAAATCAGAAAATCTGAATAATGTATGCATTTTAGTTAATAATAACCTATCAATATTGGTTTATCATTACTTTCAATGGCAAAAACTGCAATTACTTTTGCACCAACCTAATAATTGTCACAGTGTACTATACTAATACAAGATGCTAACATTAGGGAAACTGGGTGTCAGATATATGGAAACTCTCTCTGTTCTATTCTAAAATAAAACACTATGTTAGCACCTGAAGTCCCAGCTTCTTGGGGGCTGAGGAAAGAGGATCACTTGAACCCCGGAGGTCAAGGCTGCAGTGAGCCAACATCTGCCACTGCACTCCAGCTTGGGAGAAAGAGTGAAACCCAGTCTCCAAAAAAAAAAAAAAAAAAACAAAAGAAAAGAAAAACGAAAACTACTCACAGCATGGCTTAGTAGAAAGAACACAAACTTTAGAGACAAAATCTTGGGTTTCAATCCTTGCTCCATCACTTACTGGCTATGTGATTTTAGGTAAATTACCAGGTGATTGTGAGCTTTGGTTTCCTCACTTGTTGTGTGTGTGTTTGTTTTTGTTTTTGAGACAGAGTTTCACTCTTGTTGCCCAGGCCGGAGTGCAATGACACGATTCTCAGCTCACCGCAACCTCTGCCTCCCAGATTCAAGCAATTCTCCTGCCTCAGCCTCCCGAGTAGCTGGGATTACAGGCATGCACCATCACACCTGGCTAATTTTGTAATTTTAGTAGAGACGGGGTTTCTCCATGTTGGTCAGGCTGGTCTCGAACTCCTGACCTCAGGTGATCCGCCCGCCTCGGCCTCCCAAAGTGCTGGGATTACAGGCGTGAGCCGCAATGCCCTGCCTCGGTTTCCTCATTTGTAACATGGAGATAATTATAGTATCATCCTATTGAGTTGATATGAAGGTTAGATAATATGCATAAAGAATCTGGGTGAACCAACACCTCATCCCTAACACCCTCTCAAGGTCCACGTACATCTCCTGGGACAGTAGGCCACTCATGACTAACTGGGTTTGTAAAAGGTGGCTATTTCTTTTTCTTTTTCTTTTTTTGTGTTTTTTTTTTGAGATGGAGTCTCACTCTGTCACCCAGGATGTAGTGCAGTGACAGAACATGGTTCACTGTGACCTCTGCCTCCCAGGTTCAAGCAATTCTTGTGCCTCGGACTCTTGAGTAGCTTGGACTACAGGTATGGATCACCACGCCTGGCTAATTTTCTTTTTTTTTTTCTTTTCTTTTTTTTTTTTTTTTTGAGACGGAGTCTCACTCTGCTGCCCAGGCTGGAGTGCAGTGGCGATCTTGGCTCACTGTAACCTCCACCTCCCGGGTTCAAGCGATTCTCCTGCCTCAGCCTGCTGAGAAGCTGGGATTACAGGCACACATCACCACATTCAGCTGATTTTTGTATTTTTTATTAGAGACAGGGTTTCACATGCTGGCCAGGCTGTTCTCAAACTCTTGACCTCAAGTGATCCTCCTGACCTCAAGTGATCCACCAAGTGAAGTCACTTGACCTCAAGTGATCCTTGACTCCCAAAGTGCTGGGATTACAGGTGTGAGCCACCATGCCTGGCCAAAGGTAGCTATTTCTACAAAGCAGCCACTGAGAGCATAGAATGGCTATGTTGCTTCCTAATGATAGTTGAGGAATCCAGTTTAGCACATCACATACTCACCTAATTTACTGTAATAACACTGAGCGAGGTCACATATTATATAGTAAGACTGCAAGAAGATATCACAGGGCTCCAGGATTTCAAAATTTAGCTATGTTTAGAATCAACTGAGACATTTTCTTTTTTTTTTTTTTTTTTTTTGAGACAGAGTCTCACTCTGTCCCCCAGGCTGGAGTGCAGTGGCACGATCTCGGCTCACTGCAACCTCTGCCTCCTGAGTTCAAGTAATTCTCCTGCCTCAGCCTCCCAAGTAACTGGGATTACAGGCGCCCACCACCATGCCCAGCTAATTTTTGTATCTTTAGCAGAGACGGGGTTTTGCCATGTTGGCCAGGGTGGTCTCGAACTCCTGATCTCAGGTGATCCACCCGCCTCGGCCTCCCAAAGTGCTGTGATTACAGGTGTGAGCCACCGTGCCCGGCCATTTTCTCTTTAAAAAAAAAAAAAAAAAATGCTGATCCATGCCCAGGTGCAGTGGCTCATGCCTAAAATCCTAGCAGTTTGGGAGGCCAAGGTAGGAGGACAGCTTGAGGCCAGGAGTTCAAGACCAACCTGGGCAACACAGTAAGACCCCATTTCCATTTTTAAAAATGCTGATCGGCTGAGTGCAGTGGCTCATGCCTGTAATCCCAGCACTTTGGTAGGCCAAGGTGGGCAGATCACCTGAGGTCAGGAGTTCAAGACCAGCCTGGCCAACATGGTGAAACCCCGTCTCTACTAAAAATACAAAAATTAGCCAGGCGTGGTGGTGGGTGCCTGTAATCCCAGCTACTCAGGAAGCTGAGGCAGGAGAACTGCTTGAACCCAGGAGGCAGAGGATGCAGTGAGCTGAGATCACACCACTGCATGCCAGCCTGGGTGACAGAGTGAGACTCCATCTCAAAAAAAAAAAAATGCTGATCCACCATCTTATCCCCAACTCCTGAGATTAGGTGAGTCTGCTATGGGGCCAAGGAATCCATAGTTTAGGTAAGCTTCTCAGGTGATCTGAATAAAGGTGATCTGTTATCCAATTTTTATGAACAGTAATTTTGTCTCTTCTTCTTTTTACAGGAAAGAAAATTGAGGCCCAGAGAATGCAAAAAATGATTAAATTCAGAGGCAAATAACTGAGAAGTAGCAAGGCCAAGAACAGGCATCTAGGTTACACATCTCTATCTTTGAGCGCATTTTTCTAAAACAAAGGGCTTGGACCCACAAACCATCACCTGGAATTGCATGTGTGACTGAAAGGGAGGAAACTGCAAAGAAAAAGAAAATCCTTGGGAAAGACAATTCTGTGGGGAGAATGTGGTGGGAAAATCAACTGTGCTCCAGTACCAGTTAGTGAAAATGACAGACTGAGCTTTAAATCTTTACCTGGCATTTATAGACTCTTCTAACTGTGGCAAGTTTTTTTTTTTTTTTTTTTTTTTTTTGAGACAGTCTCGCTCTGTCGCCCAGGCTGGAGTGCAGTGGCACAATCCTGGCTCACTGCAACCTCCACCTCCCGGGTTCAAGCAATTCCCTGCCTCAGCCTCCCGAGTAGCTGGGATTACAGGCACCTGCCACCATGCCCAGCTACTTTTTGTATTTTTAGTAGACACGGGATTTCACTATCTTGACCAGGCTGGTCTTGAACTCCTGACCTAGTGATCCACCTGCCTTGGCCTCCCAAAGTGCTGGGATTACAGGTGTGAGCCACCGTGCCTGGCCTGTGGCAAGTTTTAAAACTGAAATTTGTTCCCTTTTTGCAAATGGGTTTGGGTGAATCTCTAAGTAGTTTTGAAAATCAGAATACTCCAGTTTTAATTTAAATGTAAAATTTCTACTTGAAAACTTCTATCTTGATTTAAAGTAACCGAAAAAGGCAGTATGACTTACGTTGACTCTGTATTAAACAGATGCCAAAATCAGTCTGAGTTTGAATAAAGGGTAATTTATTTCAGAAACAGTGGTTTAAACATTAGTCTTTCAAAGCACCTGTCCCCAGAACTGCTCATTTGTTTTGGGAATTGAACAAAGGCTAAGTCATACAAATCTGATTAAGAATTAAGGTGTTACCTTCAGACAATACTAGAAGGTGAAACATTCAACTTTCTAGAACCTTTTGGCAAAGACTACAATGTACATAATTATACATTCATAATTACTGGCCAGGATTTCCAATGGTTTCTGTTCTACCCTCAATTATTTTACCTGAGTCATAAAGCGATCAATAGAGAACTTCCACCAGGATCGACCGCATCTACCCACTCACCAGCACCTGCAATCACATATTCCCTTTTGTTCATACAGATACACAATGTTCTTATCTCAGGCCAATGTCTCCATTTGATTCAATGTTTCTCACTACTTGAAGATATTGCTCTAACAATTCTCCCTCTCTATCCACATCAACTTCTCCCCTCAGGAAGATCATTCCCATCAGCATACATATATGCTATAAAATCTGTCATCTTAAAAAAACGAGCTGGGTGCGGCAGCTCATGCCCATAATCCCAGCACTTTGGGAGGCCAAGGTGGGCGGATCGCAAGGTCAGGAGTTCAAGACCAGCCTGGCCAAGATAGTGAAACCCCATCTCTACTAAAAATACAAAAAAATTAGGCCAGGCGCAGTGACTCATGCCTGTAATTCCAGCACTTTGGGAGGCCAAGGCAGGAGGATCACCTGAGGTCGGGAGTTCAAGACCAGCCTGACCAACATGGAGAAACCCTGTCTCTACCAGAAAATACAAAATTAGCTGGGTGTGGTGGTACATGCCTGTAATCCCAGCTACTTGGGAGGCTGAGGCGGGAGAATCGCTTGAACCCGGGAGGCAGAGGTTGCAGTGAGCCAGAGATTGCACCACTGAACTCCAGCCTGGGCAACAAGAGCGAAACTCTGTCTCAAAAAACACAACAAAAAACAAAACAAAACAAAAATAAAGTTAGCCGGGTGTGGTGGCACGTGCCTGTAATCCCAGCTACTCAGGAGGCTGAGGCTGGAGAACTGCTTGAACCTGGGTGGCGGAGGCTGCAGTGAGCCGAGATCGCACCACTGCACTCCAGCCCCGCGACACTGCAAGACTCATCTCAAAAACAAACAAACAAAAAAAACCACAACGAACGTCTCAATTCTACATCTACTTCCACTTAGCACCTCAGCTCCTTGCTCTCCTTTAGCAAAATTCCTCAAAAGAAAAAAAAAATCAACGTATTGTTTATACTTAATGCCTTTAACTTCTGTCTTCCCATGCTCTGTTGCCCAGGCTGGAGTGCAATGGTGCAATCTCGGCTCACTGCAACCTCCGCCTCCTGGGTTCAAGTGATTCTCCTGCCTCAGCCTCCTGAGTAGCTGGGATTATAGGCAGGCGCCACCATGCCCAGCTAATTTTTGTATTTTTAGTAGAGACGGGGTTTCACCATGTTGGTCAGGTTGGTCTCGAACTTCTGACCTCCTGATCTGCCCGCCTTGGCCTCCCAAAGTGCTGGGATTACAGGCATGAGACACCATGCCCAGCCTGTCTTCCCATTTTCTAAAATGTATTACAAACTGGCTTCCATCTTTATCACTCACCCCACAAGCTCTCTTTACTAAATTTAAGGGTAATTCTCAGTCTTTACATGACTTGACCTCTTCGCTGCATTTGATGCAGCTGATTATTTCCTCCTTTCCTGGAAACGCTTTCCTCATATGCTGGCTTCCCAGATGCCACATTCTCCGATGTTCTCCGTCCTTACTGGGTGCTCCTTTTTGAGTCCCCTGATTTCCAAATGCTGGAGTCTCCCAGACTCAATCCTTACACCATTCTCTTTTTTGTTTTTGTTGTTCTTTTTGAGATAGGACTTGCTTCGTCACCCAGACTGCAGTGCAGTAGTGCAAACATGGGTCACTGCAGCCTCAACCTCCTGGACTCAGGTGATCCTCTCCCCTCACCCCTGCCCGCCTGCATCAGCCTTCCGAGCAGCTGGGACTATAGGTTCACACTACGCCCAGCTAATTTTTTTTTAATTTTTAGAGGAGATGGCCAGGCTGGTCTCAAACCCCTAGGCTGAAGCAATTCTGCCTCAGCCTCCCAAAGTGCTGATTTTACAGGCATGAGCCACCATGCCTGGCCTTTATACCATCCTCTGTCTTCACTCAGTCCCTTGGTAATCTCATGCAGTCTCATAGCTTTAAATCCATCTGGATTAGTCTATTCTCACAGTGCTATGAAGAAATACCCAAGACTGAGTAATTTATAAAGGAAAGAGGTTTAATTGACTCACAGTTCGGCATTGCTGGGAGGCCTCAGGAAAATTACAATCATGGCAGAAGCCAAAGGAGAAACAGGCACCTTCTTCCCAGGGCAGCAGAACGGAGTGAGTGCAAGCAGGGGAAATGCCAGACGATTATATAACCATCAATAACTCACTCACTATCATGAGAACAGCATGGGCGAACCACACCCATGATCCAATTACCTCCACCTGGTCCTGCCCTTGACACATGGGGATTATGAGGATTACAATTTGAGGTGAGATTTGGGTGGGGACACAGGGCCAAACTATATTACTAACTAATAGGCTAATGAGCCCCACATGGCTACCTCCAGCCTGTGTGTCTCCCCTGAACTCCATATACATATATCTCCACCTGGATGTCCTAATAAGCATCTCAAACTCAATACATTTCAAGTGGAATTTCTCATCTCTCCTGCCCCTTGCCAACCTTGATCACCCAGTCTTCCCCATCTCAGTTAACGAAAGCTCCACCCTTTCAAATGCCCAGGCTAAAAACCTGAAGAGTCATCTTGATTGCTCTCTTTCTCTTTCCTACTCTACATCCAAAATATGAGCAAATCCCTTTGGCTCTATCAAATCCACCCAGTTCTTACCTTTTGTGAATACTTTACTCCAAGTGCCTATCATTTTCAGCCTAGATTATTGCTACCACCTTTTAACTGGTCTCCTTGCTTCCATACTTGCCCTCTTCTCAGAAACCTACACAACTAGCCATTCTATTCAGTGAATATGACAATGTCCTTACAACAGCCAGAAAGCCACACATATGTGATACATCCCTTTCATTTTCTGTCCAACCTCCTCTCCTTTGTTCACTCTGCTCCAGTCACAGTGGATTCCTCAGTATCCCTTGACTATATCAAGCACACTCCCAACTCTGGGTCTTTGCTCTGATTATTCTCTGTTTGGAACATTCGTTCCTCAGATACCCACATGGCTCACTTCTTGTACCCATCAAGTCCTTGTTCTAATGTCGCCTTCTCTCTGATTCTCCTAGTTATAATCCTCCTAGCCATACTGTAGTTTCTCAATAGCACTTTCCACCCTCTAACATACTGTTATATATTTGTCATTTTTAGTATCTGTCTTCCTTCATTTGAATGTAGTCTCATTAGGGCTGAGATGTTTGTCAGTTATTGACTCATGTGTCCCTGGCATATAGAACAATACCGGCGGGGCAATCCATGAATATTTGTTACATGAACAAGTGAAGGATGAGAGAAGAATTTAACTGAACAGAAGGACTGTAGAGTCATTTATTTTTTATTATTTTTGTAGAGATGGGCTCTTGCTATGTTGCTTAGGCTGGTCTTGAACTCAAGCCATCCTGGCCTCAAGCCATCCTCCCACTCAGCCTCCTGAAGTGCCAGGATTACAGGTGTGAGCCACTGTGCCTGGCCTGTGCTGTCATTTAAGGGAAGTCAGGCCCTTTGTTTTCAGTGTCAAACTCTCGGCCAGGCACAGTGGCTCATGCCTGTAATCCCAGCACTTTGGGAAGCCAAGGCGGGTGGATCACCTGAGGTCAGGATTAACCTCAGATGATGAAACCCTGTCTCTACTAAAAATAGCCTGGCCAACGTGATGAAACCCTGTCTCTACTAAAAATACAAAAAATTAGCTGGGTGTGGTGGTGGGCGCCTGTAATCTCAGCTACTTGGGAGGCTGAAGCAGGAGAATCACTTGAACCCAGGAGATGGAGTGAGCCGAGATCATGCCATTGCACTCCAGCCTGGGAAACAAGAGTGAAACTCTGTCTCAAACAAACAATAATAATAGGCCGGGTGCAGTGGCTCACGCGTGTAATCCCAGGAGGCCGAGGCAGACGGATCACGAGGTCAAGAGATCGAGACCATTCTGGCCAACATGGTGAAACCCTATCTCTACCAAAAATACAAAAATTAGCTGGGCATGGTGGCACATGCCTGTAACCCCAGCTACCGGGGAGGCTGAGGCAGGAGAATCACTTGAACCCAGGAGGTGGAGGTTGCAATGAGCCCAGATCGCACCACTGCACTCCAGCCTGGTGACAGAGCGAGACTCCGTCTCAAAAAAAAAAAAAATAATAATAATTATAATAAACAAATGTCAAACTCTCATAACAATGAATTACTAGATACTACTACTTAAACGTTTAATAGGAACCAAAAACTAAACCTCTCCCAAATATTTATTTTCCACTTCAGCAAATGGCCCCACCATCAACATAGCTGTATAAACCTGAAACATAAGTCACCCTTGACTGGCCTTCTCATGCTCCTAAATCTAATTCATTAAGAAGTCTTGGCCGGACACAGTGGCTCACGCCTGTAATCCCAGCACTTTGGGAGGCCAAGGTGGGCGGATCACTTGAGGTCAAGGGTTCCAGACCAGCCTGGGCAGTATGGTGAAACCCCATCTCTACTAAATACACAAAAATTAGCCTGGTGTGGTGGCACACTGCTGTAATCCCAGCTGCCTGGGAGGCTGAAACACAAGAATTGCTTGAACCCGGGAGGCAGAGGCTGTAGTGAGCTGAGATTGCACCACCATACTCCAGCCTGGGTGACAGAGTGAGACTCTGTCTCAAAAAAAAAAAAAAAAAAAGTTTTGTCAGTTTCTTACTGATATATGCTCATCTGAGTCTTGTCAATATTGATGGCCTTCTATCTAGTCTGGTTTACTTTCTTGCCTTCCTTCATTTCCTAAATAGAAGCAAAATGTGCTCTAAAATGTAAATTGAGGCAGGGAAGGGCAGTGGCTCATGCCTGTAATCCGGCACTGTGGGAGGCCAAGGCAGGAGGATCATTTGAGGCTAGGAGTTGAAGACTAGCCCAGGCAACATAGTGACACCCTAGTTCTACAAAAAAAAAAAAGAAAGAAAAGAAAATGTCCCGACGTGGTGGTGCAATCCTGTGGCTCCAGCTATGCAGGAGGCCGAGGTGGGAGGATCACTTGAACCCAGGAGTTTGAGGCTATAGTCAATTAATTATGATTGTGCCACTGCACTCCAGCTTTGGCAAGGGAGCAAGATTGTCTCTTTAAAAAAAAAAAAAGTAATCCAGATGATGACATTCCTCTCATTAAAATCTCAAATGTTTCTGAGTCCCCACGTTAGTCTGTGAATAAGCTTGCTCCTGTCTTTATCTCAACTCCCCCTGTGCCACTCTCTCCCCTGCTCCTTAGGCTACATCCACAAAGGTCTGCTTTAAGCTCCTCTAACATGTCCTTTTCTTTGCTGCACCAGGCACATGCCATTCTCACTTCCCTCCACTATTCATTCTTTAGGTCTCAGCCAAAAACAAACAAACAAACAACAACAAAAACAAACAAACAAAAAGTCTCCTGTTTAAAGTAGGTCTCCCCTAACAGCATGGGCAACATAGTGAGACCCCATCTCTACAAAACAATACAAAAATTAGCCAGGCATGGTGGTGCACATTTGTATTCCCAGCTACTCAGGAGGCTAAGGCAGGAGGTCGAGGCTACAGTGAGCTGTGAATGTGCCATTGCACTCCAGCCTGGATGACAGAGTTAAGACCTTGTCTCAAAAAAAGGAGCTCTCCCCTTATTCTATACTTCATTCCGTTTGTTTCCTTCATAATTTATAACAATTTGCTTACTTGCTTCTTGTTTCTTTCCCGTTACAATATAAGCTCCATGAGGGCAGGGGCCACAAAAGCAGGTGTAAATGGGAGGAGGTGTTACCTTGTTGGAAATGTCTGAGAAGTACTAGCTGTGGGTCTCTTTTAGTGTAAGATCTGTCATCCCAACACTCGTCACCACTCTACCTCCAATACCACTCTTCCTCCAGATGGAGCACTTCTATCATTTTGAAAGGAACTAAAGACAAGATTTCACTGGGAAATCACATTAATTCCAACTGGTATAGATGGAATTGTGTCCTCCACCAAATTCATATGGTGAAGCCCTAACGCCAAGGTGATGCTATGGTGGAGATGAAGCCTTTGGAAGACAATGAGGTTTAGATGAGGTCATGAGGGTAGGCCTCATAAGATGAATCCCCTTATAAGAAGCACAAGAGGCCGGGCGCGGTGGCTCATGCCTGTAATCTCAGCACTCTGGGAGGCTGAGGTGGGTGGATCACCTGAGGTCAGGAGTTCAAGACCAGCCTGGCCAACATGGTGAAACCCCGTCTCTACTAAAAATACAAAAATTAGCCAGGCGTGGTGGCACACACCTATTAATTCCAGCTACTCGGGAGGCTGAGGCAGGAGAATTGCTCCAACCCAGGAGGCAGAGGTTGCAGTGAGCCAAGATCGCACCACTGCACTCCAACCTGGGTGACACAGTGACCAAAAAAAAAAAAAAAAAAAGAAGCACAAGAGACGCCAGAGCTCACTCTCTGCTACATGAAAACACACTGAGAAGGTGGCAGTCTGCAAACCAGGAGCTGGGAAGAGAATCCTCACTAGAAGCCAACGATGCCAGATTCTCATCTTGAATTTCCAGCCTCTAGAACCGTGAGAAATACATTTCTGTTGTTTAAGCTACCCAGTCTATGGCATTTTGTATGGCACCCTGAGCTGACTAAGACACCAACCAATAGGAGAATGCTCTAATCTCATAACCACATAACCAAATACATATGTAAAAAGACATCTGATGCAGCAGTATTCTCTATCAAGACTCTCCACTCCCAACCAAAAGTGTTCCACTCCTTGCTTGATGCTCTTACTTCTCCAACAGCTACACTTTTGAAGTCTGAACACTGTTAAAGCAACTATTACCTTCCTGTACATACTCTGTTAGAAGACAACCTCACAACTGACAGTGCCCTCCCCTCAGTCACCCTCCAATCTACCTACCTCAATGCACTAAAATGAGTGAGTCAGGTACACCAAGACTTATAAACAACTATGTTTTATTCAGAAGGACTAATTGACATTTCAGTTAGGAAGTGATTTTGATTAGGACTCATGATAGCATACAGAAACATTGTCTCAGGGCATCTTACATGAGGTTTCTGCCTAAATGAGAATCTCATAGGACTTTTTTTTTTTTAATTTATTATTTTATTTTGAGACAGAGTCTCACTCTGCCACCCAGGCTGGGGTGCTGTGGCGCAATCTTGGCTCACTGCAACCTCTGCCTCCCGGGCTCAAGTGATTCTCATGCTTCAACCTCCTGAGTAGCTGAGGTTACAGGCACATGCCACCATGCCCAGCTAATTTTTTGTCTTTTTAGTAGAGATGGGGTTTCGCTATGTTGGCCAGGCTCGTCTGGAACTCCTGGCCTCAAGTGATCCTCTCAACTCAGCCTCTCGAAATGCCAGGATTGTAAGCGAGAGCCACCAAGCCCAGCCTATTTTTTGAGACAGGGTCTCCCTCTTTCACTCAGGCTAGAGTGCAGTGGAGCAATCATCACTCACTGTAGCCTTGAACTCCTGGGCTCAAGCAATCCTCCCACCTCAACCTCTCAAGTAGCTAGGACTACAGGCACATGCCATCATGCCCGGCTAATTTTTAATTGTTTTGTAGAGACAGGGTCTCACTATGTTACCCAGGCTGGTCTCAAATTCCTGGCCTCAAGAGATCCTCCTGTCTCAGCCTCCTAAAGTGCTGGGATTATGAGCCACCGTGCCCAGCCAGGACTCTTTATTAAACAATTGTTTTTTATAAGTAGACATTTCAAAAAGCCCAGGTTTTCCTCCTTCTAAAACTAGCCTCTAATTGCAGATTAGGATGAGGGAGTAACTAGATTCTTTGAGACATTTTGTTAGAAAATTACTTTAAACATTTAGGAGTTTGTATGTTTTGTCAAATGGAATATTCCAAATGCTCTATTTTTAAAAATTCATATTCCATAGAGAATGTAAATGATTGAAGCAGTTATTTCTCCAACATTTCTACTTTAGGAATTTCAAAGCATAACCTTTTCTTTGGCTTCCCTCCTTCCCTTCCTGCCTTCCTCTTTTCTTCCCTTCCTCTCTTTCTCTTTCTTTCTTTCTTTTTTTGAGACACAGTCTCACTCTCGCCTAGGCATCTGGGCTTATATCTGTGGGCTCAAGCAATCCTCCCGTCTCACCCTCCCAAGTATCTGGGACTATGGAGGCATGCCACCATGCCTGGCTGGTTTTTTATTTTTATTTTTTGTAGAGATGGGGGTCTCACCATGTTGCCCAGGTGAGTCTCAAACTCCTGGCCTCAAGGGATCCTTCTGCCTTGGCCTCCTAAAGTGCTGGGGTTATAGGCATGAGCCACTTCGCCTAGCCACAAAGCACTCTTTAAACTTGATGGTTTTAAAAAAAAAGTCTTACTCCATATTACAGGGAGAAATAAGCACAGTAGTTGGCAGAGGCTATGAAGGTCCCCAAACCAGAGCTCCATTTTAACAAGAAAGAGCACCGCCCATGCTAAATTATCAAAGGCATAAAGCTTGGTTACAAAATAAAGACAGTAATAGTATTTTGTGACTGAAACTATCAAAGCTCCTCTGAAATAAGACCTGTACAAAATCCCAAGCACGGTGGCAATAGGATGCTTAAGCTGAGAAGATCTTCTACATTTTAGAATCCATAACTCAGCTGAGACTGCAGTAAGCTGTGACTGTGCCACTGCACTCCAGCCTGGGTGACAAAGCAAGATCTTGTCTCAAAAAAACAATACAAAACAAAACAGAAGCTGTAACTCCAAATATTAATCAATTTGCACTAAGTGCAATATGGTATAAAGGGCTAGAAAAGGTTACTCTCCAAAGTACAAAATTCTCAGGGCCCTGAAATAGTTCTAGCTATCAAACTTTTTATACGATTACCATTTCTTTATTATTCTAATAGTTTTTGTGGGGTTTTTTTTTTTTAAGATGGAGACTTGCTCTGTTGCCCAGGATGGAGTGCAACCTCCACCTCCTGGGTTCATGAGATTCTCCGGCCTCAGCCTCCCAAGTAGGTGGGATTACAGGTACCCATCACCATGCCCAGCTAATTTTTGTATTTTTAGGAGAGACAGGGTTTCATCATGTTGGCCAGGCTGGTCTCGAACTCCTGACCTCAGGTGATCTGCCCGCCTTGGCCTCCCAAAGTGCTGGGATTACAGGCGTGAGCCAGTGGGCCTGGCCTGTAGGTTTGTTTTTGTTTTTGTTTTTTATGAATGGCACAAACGGCCTTTATTGGTTGTGACAGGAAGTGGAAGAGAAGGGGATGTAATAGCTCCTCCTCCTGGAGTGGCCATCTGCAGACTGGACCACCACCCTCCTACCCTCCAAATGCCAATAATTTTAATAAAGAACTTCATCTACACAAAGCCCAGCTCCACCCATGGTATCCACTCAGTAGGCTCCTCCTATATTTGCCTAATGTAGGCAGAAAGAACAGGAACTTAAGTTTTAGGGAAGCAAAATGCAGCTTCTTCTCATAAATAGGTTTAAGCCCCTGGCCTAGACATTCACAGTAGCGGTTATAGAAAGGGAAACATAAACTAGCCTTTTTAGCCCATTTAAAAATAGTCATTTAGTACTACTCCATATTTCTCCCAGAGAAGTGCAGTAACTTATTTATAGTTACATGGAGAATTGGTGACTATGCCAGGAAATGAAACTCATGTCCCCTCACTCTTAGTCCAGTGCCCTTTCTAATATACAATGATGCCTCCTATCTGGTAATCAAAGTAGTAAGGCAAGGCCTAAATAAATAAGGAACTTGCCCAATGGAAACCCAAATGTCCTTAGTCCTAAGACTGAGTCCTAATACTAAAAAGCCAAATGAGTGTTTTGGGAAAAGCTTGCCAACAAACCTAGCAGAATACTTTATACTCAGTGGACACTATTTCTCCCTCACACCAACCCCTCCAATCTATGCCTCCTCAAATTGCCCTGCCTCATGAGTGCAAAAACCATTGTTTTTATTTTTTCCCCCAGGAGAGGTTAGGTCAAAAATAAGGAAATAATCTAGTTTCTTTCTGCCAGATTTCTGGCATAGTGGGACTGGGCAGGAATGTACCTACTGTGGAATCTTCCCACACCCCTGGGTTGTTAAGAGTAACTAGCAGAGGCATGTCCCATACACTCCCCAAATATCTGAGCTGGCAACAACAACTCAGATATTCAGAGACCTTAGCCCTAGGACAATAGCTTCTGTCAGTCAACTACAGTTCTCACGACTCTGTGTTTCTGTTCTTACTTCAACCTCCTACCAAATGATGTATCACACCTGTATGAGTATACTTGAGAAAACCATGCAAATGAATTCACACAGCAGTACAGCAATTTTGGCAGGGCACCATTACTAATGATAAAGTATAATTTAACAAAAAACAAAGACTTACACAAGCATATTACTATTATCATTTACATGGCACATTAAACTTAAGGACCTGAGTCCCAGTAACCTATCCTTGAGACCAACACCAAAAAAGATCAGGTAGAGTTTCCATGCCAAGGGAGTCACCTGGTAAGGAGGCAAAGATCAGCATTTCATCTCTTACCTGAAGCCAAAGGTCGGATCCACTCTTTGCTGTTTAGGTCAAGTCTCCAGAGGTCATTGAAAGCAGCATTGCAGCTGCTCTGGGTACAGCCTCCAAACACATACATAGATTGATTAGCATCGTAATAGCATGCACCTAGAAAGAAAATACACAAATAACTGCTGTGAAAATTCTGAGGCCCTTCCAACATTTTAACCATAACATATATTTTTCAAAGCTTATTTCACACATTCAGCAATTTTGTTACCAAGTACCAAATTTCTATTACCAGCCTCTTGTCTCCAAGTGGATCAATTTATTACCCTTTAAAACAAGGTCCAGAGGAAAGCTATGAAAATTTTATTTCTGAGCACACTAAGCAAGTTGACAATGATGTAACAGTGTAAGTCCAGCAAGAACACATAATAATTCACATTAAAGGTGCTCAAATGAGGGAAATTTCAGCACAGCTACATAATTAATCTAAATCTGCATCATTATCCTCTAGAGCTAAGCAAAGATATGCCAACACATGTACTCTGTCCTCCCATTCCTTTCCTCCAATCCTCCTACTGTTTTTGTTTTCAAATTAAACCTGAAGCACAAATCAATAAATGAATCTTTTTTTTTTTCTTTCTTTCTTTTTTTGAGATGGAGTCTCCCTCTGTCAGCCAGGCTGGAGTGCAGTGGCAAGATCTCGGCTCACTGCAACATCTGCCTCCCAGGTGCAAGCGATTCTCCTGCCTCAGCCTCCCAAGTAGCTGGAATTACAGGTGTGCACCACCACACCCAGCTAATTTTTTTGTATTTTTAGTAGAGATGGAGTTTCACCATGTTGGCCAGGCTAATGTCGAACTCCTGACCTCAGGTGATCCACCCGCCTCGGCCTCTCAAAGTGCTGGTATTACAGGCATGAGCCACCATGCCCGGCCAATAAATGAATCTTTATATGACACACAATGAAATGATTTTAATCAATACTATGAAGTAACCACATATAAAGTCCAATGTGATTGAAGAAATACAGTTTTTATTAATTCCAAAGGCCAGTGGGGGAAACTCAATAGTAGTATGGTCTTGGACTAGTCCCAAAGCAACAGATTGAAAAAGCATGGAAATCATTAAGTCCCAATATGTATCCAAGAGCTACCAAGGCATGCTGGTTGGAGCCGACTAGAAAACAGAACGGTAACATTTAAAAAACACCAGGATCTCTAAAAAAAGCCTTCTTTGATTAGATGATTGTATACACATCACCAGGCATTCCTAAGAAAAAGAGGCAATGACTGTGAGAAGGACTGTTACCCAAAAACTACAAAGACCAAAGCCAGAGTCTAGAAAAGATGCATGAGTGCTAAGTTCTGCCCCTTGCGGTCTCTATCCTTTGGAAATGACGATCACATTCCTTACAGTCTTGCATTTGCCATCTTGGATTTCAGGAAGAGGCCCAAGCAAAGCTTTCCTTGCCATCCATTTCATGCACGCAGGAGGTAAAAATAAAATAAAATAAAATTAAATTAAATTAAAAAGACCTCTCAATGTTCATGTGAAACTACCGGTTCAGTGTTATATAAAAGGAAGGGGAAAGGAAAAAGAAATTCACAGATTCAGGCCAGGTGCAGTGGCTCATGCCTGTAATCCCAACACTTTGGGAGGCTGAGGCAGGCGGATCACGAGGTCAGGAGTTCGAGACCAGCCTGGCCAACATGGCAAAACCCTGTCTCTACTAAAAATAAAAAAAATTAGCCAGGCGTGGTGGCGCGTGCCTGTAATCCCAGCTACTCAGGAGGCTGAGGCAGGAGAATCGCTTGAACCCGGGAGGCGAAGGTTGCAGTGAGCCAAGATTGCATCACTGCACTCCAGCCTGGACGACAGAGAAAGACTCCATCTCAAAAAAAAAAACCAACAAGAAATTCACAGATTCATTGCCCTGTGCATGGCTTTAATGATCATCTAGCATATTTGTAGGTCTAATTCAGTTTAGCACACCAATATTTTTAAGGTCTCTTCTGAACTCTGGCACTAGTTACTCAAGTTCAGAAAAAGGGAAATGCTACTACTGTTGACTCATCCAATGCCATTACTATAATCACCTCTGTGATACACACTATACTAGCTCTGGGAATAAACTCCCCCCTCCCCCGCACCCCCTGCTTTTTGTTTTTTTTGAGACAGAGTCTTGCCATGTGGCCGAGGCTGGAGTCCAGTGCCACAATCTTGGCTCACTGCAACCTCCACCTGCCAGCTTCAAGCAATTCTTCTGCCTCAGTCTCCCGAGTAGGTGTAACTGGGATTACAAGCACACACCACCACACCCAGTTAATTTTTGTATTTTAGCGAAGATAGGGTTTCACCATGTTGGCCAAGCTGGTCTCGAATTCCTGACCTCAGGTGATCCACCCGCCTCAGCCTCCCGAAGTGTTGGGATTACAGGTGAGAGCCAATGCACCCAGCCCCCCACCTTCTTTTATTTTCCCTTAATTCAGCCCTCCTGTTAGACCCCTGGGACTCTCTACAGTAAGAAGGCCAAGTCAGAAAACTGAGCAAGTTAAGAGGTAATGAAAGCAGTGTGTTTAGTGCCTTAAACCCCATAATCTCAGTCAGTGGAAGGGTTAAATCCAAATTATCTGACCTCTGACACTGTGGAATAATGGAGCTGCAGGCTTTTAAAATTACCAAAGAAATTAGAGAAAACAGATCTGAAGAAATA
Source organism: Gorilla gorilla gorilla (assembly GCF_029281585.2). Lineage (NCBI taxonomy): Eukaryota > Metazoa > Chordata > Mammalia > Primates > Hominidae > Gorilla > Gorilla gorilla. The sequence continues at coordinate 223,889,181 of NC_073224.2, read as the reverse complement.
AAATACCATCTAGCCATCAATAGGCTCACACCTACAAAATATTTATGGTATCCCCAGAACTCTACTAAGAAGTCAAGTCCAGGCTGGGCGTGGTGGCTCACGCCAGTAATCCCAGCACTTTGGGAGGCCGAGGCAGGCAGATCATGAAGTCAGCAGATCGAGACCATCCTGGCTAACACAGTGGAAACCCCATCTCTACTAAACATACAAAAAAAAAAAAATTAGCCGGGCGTGGTGGCAGGCGCCTGTAGTTCCAGTTACTCAGGAGGCTGAGGCAGGAGAATGGCATGAACCCAGGAGGCGGAGCTTGCAGTGAGCCAAGATCCCGCCACTGCACTCCAGCCTGGGCGACAGAGTGAGACTCCATCTCAAAAAAAAAAAAAAAAAAAAAAGTCAAGTCCAATGAATCCATGGCTCACATGTCAGATCTGTTAAGAACTACAAATAACAGGCTGGGCACAGTGGCTCATGCCTGTAATCCCAGCACTTTGGGAGGCTGAGGCGGGTGGATCACTTGAGGTCAGGAGTTCGAGTCCAGCCTGGCAAACATGGTGAAACGCCTCTCTACTAAAAATACAAAAATTGGTCTGGCATGGTGGCATGCACCTGTAATTCCCAGCTACTGGGGAGGCTGAGGCAGTAGAATCGCTCAAACCTGGGAGGTGGAGGGTGCAGTGAGCTGAGATTGCGCCACTGCACCCCAGCCTGGGTGATAGAGCAAGACTCTGTCTCAAAAAACAAAAACGAAAAAAATAAAGAACTACAAATAACAAAGGATCAAGTTAGAAGACATTAGACAAACAAAAGGACAATTACTGGAGCCACATTTTAATCTCCACGAAAGGAGCTCAACTCCAGATATCCTGGTCCTCTTAGACATATCTTGACCTAGTAATCCTAAAAAATGGGGCAATTTTGAAATGAGCCAACTGGTACCAGGTTGGGTCAGTAAAAGAACATTCTTCTCCTCTTGATATTCCAGACCTCCAGAAAAAGAAATTAGCAATGTCCTATGAGTTCTTTATTTATTTATTTTCTGAGATGGTGTCTCACTCTGTCACCCAGGCTGGAGTGCAGTGGCACGATCTTGGCTCACTGCAACCTCCGCCTCCTAGGTTCAAGTGATTCTCCTGCCTCAGCCTCCCAAGTAGCTGGGATTACAGGCGCCCACCACCACGCCCAGCTAGTTTTTGTATTTTTAGTAGATACGGGGTTCCACTATGTTGGCCAGGCTGGTCTCGAATTCCTGACCTCAGGTGATCCGCTCGCCTCGGCCTCCCAAAGTGCTGAGATTATAGGAGTGAGCCACCGCGCCCGGCCAATGTCCTATGACTTCTGAAACCTTAACTAGTGTCCATTATAACATTGCTTAATAAAACAAATCCATGATTTCATAACTAAAAGAGTCAAGGGTTTGTTACGTCTCCCAGTTCCTCACAGATAACTTCTTGGCAGCTGCTTCCTTAGTGTAGCAAAAGAACACAGTGCCTGTATTTTTCAAAAAGGTAACAAACATTTTTCCTTTTTAATTTTTTTTCCTCGAGACAGAGTCTTGCTCTGTCACCCAGGCTGGAGTGAAATGGCACAATCTTGGCTCACTGCAACCTCTGCCTCCTAGGTTCAAGCGATTCTCCTCCTCGGCCTCCCGAGTAGCTGGGATTACAGGCATGTGCCACCATGCCTGGCTAATTTTTTGTATTTTTAGTAGAGATGGGGTTTCACCATGTTGGCCAGGCTGGTCTCGATCTCCTGACCTCGTGATCTGCCCACCTTGGCCTCCCAAAGTGCTGGGATTACAGGCACGAGCCACCGCGCCCAGCCCACATTTTTCTTCTCTATTTGGACTGAAAACCCAGCCAACAGCGGGGCCCTGAGGTCCTTACCACATGTATTTTAATCCCATACTAAAATAGGGCAATTGGCATTTTCCTGCTTCTCTTGAGCAAACAAAGGTTTCTGGAAGAGGAAGGCACAGCCCAAAGTATGCAAAGCTAATGGCACTAAAATGGCAAGTTTCACACACTACTGTATTTTCAGTGACCAGCAGTCAATTATCAACAAAGTTGGGAGAGGAAGGGAGTCAATTTAGGCAGCTATATTTAGAACTCAGATATAATGGAATGAGAAAATAACTATCAATAATACACTTAATTATTATTATTATTATTATTTTGAGATGGAGTCTCACTCTGTCACCCAGGCTGGAGTGCAGTGGCACGATCTCGGCTCACTGCAACCTCCGCCTCCTGGGTTCAAGCAATTTTCCTGCCTCAGCCTCCTGAGTAGTTGGGACTACAGGCGAGCGCTACCATGCCCAGCTAATATTTGTATTTTTGGTAGAGACGGAGTTTCACCATGTTGGCCAGGATGGTCTCAATCTCTTGACCTCGTGATTCACCTGCCTTGGCCTCCCAAAGTGCTGGGATTACAGGCGTGAGCCACCACGCCCGGCCACGCTCAACTATTTTAAGCACCCTAGCCTCCTGAACTTTACTTATTGCCTATTTTTTATTTAAGACACCTATAGATTGATCTGAGAGGGGCAGGGGCAGGGAGGAAGACCCAACAAGTTCAAATGAACCTTTTAGGAAAAAGAATTTGAGCAACTCCCAGTGCTCCAGTAGTAATTTCCCTTTTCACAAGTTCTCCACCCAAATAGAAAATTTTCCTTTCAGAACATCTAGACCACTGGAATGTGCTATACAGTTACAGCTCACAGTACAGTATGAATACCGGGCTAACAAATAATACTGAGAATGTCTATTCCAACTGGTAAATCTCTTCAAGTTTTCTGAAATGGGCTTAGTTTACAACACATACTAATCATCCCTATTAAAATACAAGTCAAATAGTCACAATTTAATTACACACAGAGCAAGCAAACAATTCTTCACAGTTCTGAATACTTCTCCACTATTCTATAATCATCTCAAGTGCAAGATCTTCCAGCAGTTTCATCTTTTCCATGGTGTATGGAGCATTCAATAAATGCTCACTAAATGAATGATATGCTTTTGCATTTTCAGACGTCAAATTCTCTTTTGTTTCTTCACATGTCTCCAGGGAAAGATCCTGAGGCATTTATCCCATGCTTAAAGAGACTATGCTGTCATGTGTCTCACACCTACAAGCCAGAACATATTTGATAAGGTCTCTAATTACGTAACTATGAAGAAGCAAGGGCGGTTATCTAGTCTGGGTCTGCTGGCTCCTGCAGGAGCATGATGAGCATTGTGTATGGAACTACCTGACTATATGTGACGCCTACAACACTGAAACATTTTTCAATGCATGATGTTGGGGACTCAGGAGACCCCTACATCAATCTGAAAAGGACATTCTACATTAATTAAAGCTTGCATGATTAGCTATGCACACATTCACCAAAAAGCTAGAATTGGCCTTTTTTTTTTTTTTTTTTTTTTTTTTTTTTTTTTCTGAGACAGTGTTGTTCTGTCGCCCAGGCTGGAGTGCAGTGGCGTAATCTTGGCTCACTGCAACCTCCGCCTCCCAGGTTCAAGCGATTCTCCTGCCTCAGCCTCCCGAGTAGCTGGATTACAGGCGTGCGCCCACCACGCCCAGCTAATTTTTGTATGTTTAGTGGAGATAGGGTTTCACGATGTTGGCCAGGCTGGTCTCCAACTCCTGGCCTGAAGTGATCCACCTGCCTTGGCCTCCCAAAGTGTTGGGATTACAGGGGTGAGCCTCTGCACCTGGCCCTAGAATTGGCCTTTTTACTTCACCTGACTTTTTTGTCCCAGACTTTTCCATAGGAAAGATACTGTACTGTGCATACCTTTGTTGCACTTAAGTCCACAAAAATTATTAGGTATCAAAATATATTGATACCAAATTTATTAGATATCAACTATGAACAGGGTGTTGTGAAACACTACAAGAAGGCTGGGTGCCGTGGCTCACACCTGCAATCCCAGCACTTTGGGAGGCTGAGATGGGCAGATTTCTTGAGCCCAGGAGTTTGAGACCAGACTGGGCAATAGGGCGAAACCCCGTCTCTACTAAAACTACAAAAATTAGCTGCGCGTGGTGGCAGGCACCTGTAATCCCAGCTACTTGGGAGGCTGAGGCAAGAGAATAGCTTAAATCTGGGAGGCAGAGGCTGCAGTGAGCCGAGACCGTGCCACTGCACTCCAGCCTGGGTGCTTGGGTGACAGAGTGAGACCCCATCTCAAAAAAAAAACAAAAAACAAAAAAAAAGAAACGGTACAAGAATGTCTAAGACATGGAGCCTGTCTATCTTCAAGTAGACAACAATCTTGTGGGGGAGACTCATCATCATCCTACTTTTTTTACAGCTTAAAATATATACATATATTTTAATTTTAAATAGAGATGTTGCCCAAATTGGTCTCAAACACCTGGGCTCAAGTCATTCTCCTGCCTCGACCTTAAAACATATTTTTACAAGTGTTTTCTTAAATGCATTTCTCAGCAATCTATGGCACAAACAGAATTTGTCATATCCATTTTTCAGACAAAGAAACTGTGGGTCAGACAAGCCAAGAAACTTGCTTCCCACATCCAAAGGTCTTTCCCTTTTAGCATGCAGCCTCTCTCACACAGATAATAATGGCAAAAGACAGATGGTAATAAATAATGGAGGAAGGTATGAACAGTATATTAGGGAAGCAGAGAGGAAGAAAAGAGCTTAATATCTACGGCGAGGAATCTGAGAGAAGTTGGTAAAAAATGTGGCTTTTGATTTTATCTTTGAGATGACTTTTAGAGAACAGGACACTTTCAGTCCATTAAGAAGGGCAGGCCGGGTGCGGTAGCTCAACGCCTGTAATCTAGGCACTTAGCAAGACTGAGGTAGTGTATTAGTCCATTTTCACACTGCTATAAAGAACTATCCAAGACTGGGTAATTTATAAAGGAAAGAGGTTTAACTGACTCGCAGTTCCACATGGCTGGAGAGGCCTCAGGAAACTTACATTTATGGTAGAAGGCAAAGGAGAATCAAGCAACTTCTTACAAAGCAGCAGGAGAAAGAGCACAGGGGAAACTGCCACCTTTTTTTTTTTTTTAAAACGGAGTCTCGCTCCGTTGCCCAGGCTGTAGTGCTGTGGTGCAACCCAATCTCAGCTCACTGCAACCTGCATCACAGGGGTTCAAGCAACTCTCCTGCCTCAGCCTCCCAAGTAGCTGGGACTATAGGCACCCGCCACCAGGCCCAGCTAATTTTTGTATTTTTAGTAGAGACGGGGTTTCACCATGTTGTCCAGGCTGGTTTCGAACTCCTGACCTCAAGTGATCCGCCCGCCTCAGCCTCCCAAAGTGCTGGGATTACAGGCGTAAGCCACTGCGGCCAGCCGAAACCGCCACTTTTAAACCATCAGATCTCATGAAAATTCTTTCACTATAACAAGAACAGCATGGAGGAAACCGCCCCCATGATCCAGTCTCCTCCCACTAGGTCACTCCCTTGACACATGGGGATTACCACTGGAGGAGATGAGATTTGGGTGGGGACACAGAGCCAAACCATATCTGGCGGGCACACTGCTTGAGCTCAGGGGTTCAAGACCAGTCTGGACAACATGGCAAAATACCATTAAAAATTTCAAAAACTAATTAAAAAAAGAAAAAAAGGGAAGGGCAAATAGGGAAGTTTAAGACATAACAAGGAGGTTCATGTGACTGAAGTCTGGCTACCTAAGGATGCAGCAGTGAGTCAGGCTGAAAAGGCAAGCCAGGTCCTTGAAAGGCAGGCAGAATGAAAACTCCTACATGCAGCACACTAACGCTGAAGCTTGCTGGTGGAAGAATGCAAGGCTAGTTGCATGTTTCAGACTTGCAGTATTTCCCAACAGGAGCTCTTGTCATTTGGGGCAGGATGATTTTTTTATCTGTAGTACTGTCCTATGCACTGCACGATGCTGCACATCCCTGCCCCTTGCCTACTTCATGTTTATACTGCTTTTCAGTGAAGACAGTAAGCAATGACTTTACAGATTTCTTACAGATTTCCGAATGTCAGAGGAGGAGGAGATACTGTCCCCAGTTTTAGAGGTGGTTATTAACGGTCTTTAGTCCAGGTTCACATGAAAAGAGAAGAAAGGCAAGAAGATAATTTTTTTTTTTCTTTTGAGACAGAGTTTCGCTCTTGTTGCCTAGGCTGGAGTACAGTGGCACGATCTTGACTCACTGCAACCTCCGCCTCCCGGGTTCAAGTGATTCTCCTGCCTCAGCCTCCTGAGTAGCTGGGATTACAGGTGCCTGCCACCATACCTGGCTAATTGTTTATATTTTTATTTTATTTATTTTTGAGACGGAGTCTCACTCTGTCGCCAAGGCTAGAGTGCAGTGGCGTGATCTCAGCTCACTGCCAGCTCCACCCCCTGGATTCACACCATTCTCCTGCCTCAGCCTCCCCAGTAGCTGGGACTACAGGCGCCCGCCACCACGCCCGGGTAATTTTTTGTATTTTTTTTTTTTTTAAGAGACGGGGTTTCACCGTGTTAGCCAAGATGGAATTGTTTATATTTTTAGCAGAGACGGGGTTGCACCATGTTGGCCATGCTGTTCTCAAACTCCTGACCTCAGGTGATCCGCCCGCCTTGGCCTCCCAAAGTGCTGGGACTAGAGGCGTGAGCCACAGCGCCCAGCCAAATTTGTTTTTTGTTTTTTGTTTTTTTTTTTCCTGAGATGGAGTTTCACTCTTGTTGCCCAGGCTGGAGTGCAATGGTGCAATCTCGGCTCACTGCAACCTCCGCCTCCCAGGTTCAAGCAGTTCTCCTGTCTCAGACTCCCAAATAGCTGGGATTACAGGCACGTGCCACCACGGCTGGTTAATTTTTTTTTCTATTTTTAGTGGACAGGGTTTCACCATGTTGGCCAGGCTGGTCTCAAACTCCTGACCTCAGGTGATCTGCCAACTTCAGCCTCCCAAAGTGCTGGGATTACAAGCGTGAGCCACTGAACCCAGCCCAAATTTGAATTTTATAATCAATACTTGTCACATTCAAAATTTTTGTAGGAGTCCATTTAAATTTTGTGTTTGCTGAACATGTATTATGTTAAATAGCCATTATATGACCTAGTACTAAAATCTGACTACTCCCTAAGCAAGATCTTAGAAATACCCTCATGTACAGCTTTCCTTTGTTTTCCTCTTAGATAATGTCAGATGTTTAAAATGCTAAGCATAACACCTTGACCACTTTGGAGTAGAGAAAAATCCAATGAAAAAGCAGAGGGCTGGGCACGGTGGCTCACACCTGTAATCCCAGCACTTTGGGAGGCCGAGGTGGGTGGATCACCTGAGGTCAGGAGTTCGAGACCAGCCTGGCCAACATGGCGAAACCCTATCTCTACTAAAAATACAAAAATTAGCCAGGTGTGGTGGCACACACCAGTAGTCCCAGCTACTCAGGAGGCTGAGGGAGGAGAATCATTTGAACCCAAGAGGTGGAGGTTGCGGTGAGCCAAGATTGCACCACTGCAATCCACCCTGGGCAACAGAGACTCTGTCTCAAAAAAAAAGAAAAAGCAGAATATAAAATTCTTAACAAACTGCCTACAATATATTTAGGCTGACACTTTTCCCTAATTCTGGTTATAAAATTAATATAAACTCTCATTTTACATTCTCTTCATTAAAAAGTCAGATAACAGCCAGGCACAGTGGCTCACACTTGTAATCCCAACATTTTGGGAGGCCAAGGTGGGAGGATCGCTTGAGCCCAGGAGTTGAAGACAAGCCTGGGCAATACAGTGAGACCCCATCTCTACAAATAATTTTTTAAAAATTAGCCAGGCGTGGTGGCATGCACCTGTGGGCCCAGTTACTCGGGAGGCTGAGGCAGAAGGACTGCCTGAGCCGAGGAGATCGAGGCTGCAGTGACCCATGATCACACCACCATATCACAGCCTGGGTGACAGAGTGAGACTCCGTTTCAAAATAAATAAATAAATAATTAAAAGTCGGATAAAATACATGCCTTGGCTGGGTATGGTGGCTCACGTTATGTAATCCCAGCACTCTGGGAGGCCAAGGCAGGTCTATTGCTTGAGCTCAGGTCAAGACTAGACTGGGCAACATGGTGAAACCCCATCTCTACAAAAAATACAAAAATTAACCAGGTGTGATGGGGCACGCCTGTAGTCCTCATACTCAGGAGGCTGAGGTGGGAGGATCACCTGAGCCTGGGGAGGTGGAGGCTGTAGTAAGCTGTGATTATGCCACTGCACTCCAGCTTGGGTGATAGAGTGAGACCTTGTCTCAAAAACAAACAAAAAAACATGCCTCCAAACAAGTTTCTGGAAATATGACCACAGGCAGGGTGGAATCTGCTTTCACAGTAAATACTTACTGTGCGAGAAGCGCTGAGTGATTGGGGTTCCAGGATAAGGATAGGTACGGCTCTCCCACTGAATGTTTCCTTCCTGGACAGCCTTCATGAAACCATGATAACACTGATGGGCTACACCTAAGACAGAAAGAGCAAACCCTTCAGTCCAGACACTTAACTTATCCATCAAATTATTAAAACTGTGTCTATTACCTGTTTTTATCATTTTTATACGACAAGTTTCTTTTTTTTTTTCTTTTTTGAGATGGAGTCTCACTCTGTCGCCCAGGCTGGAGTGCAGTGGCACAATCTCGGCCACTGCAACCTCCGCCTCCTGGGTTCAAGTGATTCTCCTGCTTCAGCCTCCCGAGTAGCTGGGATTACAGGTACCTGCCACCATGCCCAGCTAATTTTATTTTTAGTAGAGATGCGGTTTCACCATCTTGGCCAGGCTGGTCTTGAACTCCTGACCTCGTGATCCACCTGCCTCGGCCTTCCAAAGTGCTGAGATTACAGGCATGAGCCACCGTGCCCAGCCTATAAGACAAGTTTCTTTGAGGAATTCCAAATTTATCTGATTTTCATTCAAAGAAAGGAAATACAATTTTAAAACTGAAAGGCAATCCTTTCATTTTATCAAAGTTCATGGAGGTTAAGTGACATTAAAAATTACAAAATTAGTTCACACTGTAACTCTAGTCCCTTTTATGTTATCTCATAAGGCAACATATCAAGATCATTGATATTATTTACTCCAAAGCAAAGGTGTTGGGGGATAATTTAGCCTTATGAAAGAGTATGATAAAACAATGTCTAGAACATAACAGGTGTTCAGTAAATATCTATAGTTGGAAACTATAATATAGCATTCTCTGTCTTAAATATGGAGATAATAATTAGTTTACAATTGATTATGTTTTGTTTATTTATTTTTTTCTTTAGACAGGGTCTCGCTCTGCTACCCAGGCTGCAGTGGCATGCATGACTTTAGCTCACTGCAATCTCTGCCTCCCAGGCTCAAGCAATACTCCTACCTCTGCCTCCTGGGTAGCAGGCACTACAGGCAAACACCACCATGCCTGGCTAAAATGGATTATGAAATACATAACTCAGGAAAGTTTGTTTTCTTTTTTTTTCTTTTTGAGACAGAGTCTCGCTCTGTTGCCTAGGCTGGAGTGTAGTGGCTCACTGCAACCTCTGCCTCCCAGGTTCAAGTGATTCTCCTGCCTCAGCCTCCTCAGTAGCTGGGATTACAGACATGCATCACCACGCCCAGCTAATTTTTGTATTTTTAGTAGAGACAGGGTTTCACCATGGTGGCCAGGCTGGTCTCGAACTCCCCACCTCAGGTGATCCACCCGCCTAAGCCTCCCAAAGTGTTGGGACTACAGGTATGAGCTACCATGCCCAACCAGGAAAAGTTTTCTAAAAGATGAGAGGCCAGGCGCAGTGGCTCACACCTGGAATCCCAGTGCTTTAGGAAGCCAAGGCAGAAGGATAGCTTGAAGCCAGGAGTTTGAGACCAGCCCCGGCAACATAACAAGACCCTGTTTCTCTGCAAAAAATTTAAAAATTAGCCAGGCATGGTGGTCTGCACTTGTAGTCCTAGCTACTTGGGAGGCAGAGGAGGGAGGATCACTTGTGCCCAGGAGTTCAAGGCAGCAGTGATCATGCCTATGATCATGCCATGCCACTGCACTCCAGCCTGGGCAAGACAGTGAGACCCTGTCTCTTAAAAAACAAGCAAAAAAAAAAAAAAAAAAAAAAGACGAACATATCACAATGGAGAGGAATTGATTATGGAATCATAACCTGTCTTGGTCCTAGAGCTAATAAGCAAGGTTGCAGGATACAAGGTTAGCATACAACAACCAACAAGTAGAATTTGAAATTAAAACACATAATTTGAAATTAAAACACATATACATTCGCACCAAAAAATGAAATACTTAGATATAACAAAATGCATACAAAATCTATATGAGGAAACCCATAAAACTATGATGAAAGAAATCAAAGAACTAAATAAAGAGATAGTCCATGTTCATGGATAGGATAAGAAGACTCAATATTGTCAAGATGTCAGTTCTTCCCAACTTGATCTACAGATTCAATACAATCCTAGTCAAAACCCCAGCAAATTATTTTGTGAATATCGACAAACTGTTTCTACAGTTTATGTGGAGAAGCACAAGACCCAGAATAGCCAAGAAAACATGGAAGGAGAAGAACAAAGTCAGAAGACTGATACCACCTGACTTCAAGACTTACTATAAAAGCTACAGTAATCAAGACAGTGTGGTATTTACAAATAATAGACAAATAAATCAATGGAACAGAATAGAGAGCCAAGAAACAGACCCATACAAATACAGTCCATTCATTTTTTTAAATAGAGGTGGGGTCTCACTATATTGTCCAGACTGGTCTCAAACTCCTGAGCTCAAGTGTTCCTCCCATCTCAGCCTCTCAAAGTGTTGGAATTACAGGTGTGAGCCACTGTGTCCAGCCTTTACTGATCTTTGACAAAGAAGCAAAAGTAATGCAATGCAGAAAAGACAGCCTTTTGCCAGGCTCAGTGGTGTATGCCTGTGGTCCTAGCTACATGAGAAGCAAGGCAGGAGGATCGCTTGAGCCCAGGAGTTCGAGGCTGTAGTGCACAATGATCCCACTTGTGAACAGCCATTGAATTTCAGCCTGGGAAACACAGTGAGACCCCATCTCTCTCTCTCTTTTTTTTTTTTTTTTTTTCTTGAGACTGGGTCTCACTCTGTCACCTAGGATGGAGTGCAGTGGCACGATCCCCGTTCACCACAATCTCTGCCTCCTGAGCACAAGGGATCCTTCCACCTCAGCCTCCAAGTAGCTGGGACTACAGGCACACACCACTGCACTCAGCTAATTTCTGTTTTTTTGTTTGTTTGTTTGTTTGTTTGTTTGTTTCATAGAGATGGGGGTTGACCATGTTCTCAGGCTGGGAGACCCATCTCTGTTTTTTTTTTTTTGAGAAGGAGTCTCACTCTGTTGCCCAGGCTGGAGTGCAGTGGCGCAATGTCTCTGACTGCAACCTCCACCTCCCAGGTTCAAATGATTCCCCTGCCTCAGGTTCCCAAGTAGCTGAGATTACAGGCATGTGCCACCATGCCTAGCTAATTCTGCATTTTTAGTAGAGACGGGGTTTCACCATGTTGGCCAGGCTGGTCTCAAACTCCTGATCTCAAGTGATCCACCCACCTCGGCCTCCCAAAATGCTGGGATTAAAGGCATGAGCCACCATGCCTGGCCGGGAGACCCCAACTCTTTTTTTTTTTTTTTTTTTTTTTTTTGAGACGGAGTGTCACTCTGTCACGTAGGCTGGAGTGCTGTGGCGCGATCTTGGCTTACTGCAACCTCCAACTCCCAGATTCAAGCGATTCTCCTGCCTCAGCCTTCCAAGTAGCTGGGATTACAGGCACGCACCACCATACCCAGCTAATTTTTTTGTTGTTGTTGTATTTTTAGTAGAGATGGGGTTTCACCACGTTGGCCAGGATGGTCTCAATCTCTTGACCTCGTGATCCACCCACCTTGGCCTCCCAAAGTGCTGGGATTATAGGCGTGAGCCACCGCGCCTGGCCAACCCCATCTCTTAAAGAAAAAAACCTTTTCCAAAAATGATGCTGAAATAAATTAAAATCTACATGCAAGAAAATGAATCTAGACATCTTTCATGAAAATGAACTAAAAATGAATCACGATCCTAAATGTGAAACATAAAACTCCTCCAAGATAACAGGAGAAAATCTAGATAACCTTGACTTTCAGGATGACTTTTTATACACAATACCAAAGGCATGATCCATGAAAGAAAGAATAGCCAGGCATGGTAGCTCACGCCTGTAATCCCAACACTTTGGGAGGCCAAGGTGGGAGGACAACTTGAGCCCAGGAGTTCAAGACCAGCCTGGGCAACACAGGGAGACCCTGTCTCGACAAAGTATTTTTTAAAACATTAGCCGGGTGTGGCCAGGTGCAGTGGCTCACACCTGTAATCCGAGCATTTTGGGAGGCCGAGGTGGGTGATCACTTGAAGTCAGGAGTTTGAGACCAGCCTGGTCAACATGGTAAAACCTACTCTACTAAAAAAGGTTTTGTCCCTACTAAAAACAAAAATTGGCCGGGCACAGTGGCTCACGCCTGTAATCCCAGCACTTTGGGAGGCCAAGGCAGGCAGATCACAAGGTCAGGAGATCGAGACCATCCTGGCTAACACGGTGAAACCCCGTCTCTACTAAAAATAGAAAAAATTAGCCGGGTGTGCTGATGGATGCCTGTAGTCCCAGCTACTCGGGAGGCTGAGGCAGGAGAATGGCGTGAACCCGGGAGAGGAGCTTGCAGTGAGCTGAGATCACACCACTGCACTCCAGCCTGGGCAACAGAGCAAGACTCCATCTCAAAAAAAAAAAAAAAATTAGCCGGGCGTAGCAGCATGCACCTGTAATCCCAGCTACTTGGGAGGTGGAAGCAGGAGAATTCCTTGAACCCAGGAGGTGGAGGTTGCAATGAGCTGAGACTGCGCCACTGAACTCCAGCCTGGGTGATGGAGTGAGGTTCCATCTGAAAAAAAAAAAAGAAAAAAAAATTAGCTGGGTATGGTGGCATGTGCTTGTAGTGCAAGCTATTTGGGAAGCTGAATTTGGAGGACTGCTTGAGCCTGGGAGGTTGAGGCTTCAGTGAGCCCTGATCACGCCACTAGACTCCAGCGTGGGTGACAAAGCAAGACCTTATCCCCTCCCCAAAATAACTGATAAGCCAGAATTCATTAAAACTAAAAGTTTCTGCTCTGTGAAAAATACTGTCAAGGGAATGAGAAGATAAGCCACAGACTGAGAGAAAGTATTTGCAAAAGACATATCTGATAAAAGACAGTTATATAGAATATCCAAAGAACTCTTAAAACTCAACAATATTAGGGCCAGGCATGGTGGCTCACGTCTGTAATCCTAGCACTTTGGGCAGGTGCTCAAATAAATTAAATATTATTTATTTATTTATTTGGTGGATCACTTGACATCAGGAGTTCAAGACCAGCCTGGCCAACACAGTGAAACCCTGTCTCTGCTAAAAATACAAAAATTGCCAGGAAATCGCTTGAACCCAGAAGGTGGAGGTTGCAATGAGCCAATATTGTGCCACTGCACTCCAGCCTGGGCAACAGAGCAGGACTCCATCTCAAAACAAACAAACAAACAAAAAACCTCAACATTAATAAACAAACAACCCAATTAAAAAATGGGTCAAGGCCGGGCGCGGTGGCTCACGCCTGTAATTCCAACACTTTGGGAGGCCAAGGCGGGCGAATCACGAGGTCAGGAGATCGAGACCATCCTGGCTAACAAGGTGAAACCCCATCTCTACTAAAAATACAAAAAATTAGTCGGGCATGGTGGCGGGCGCCTGTAGTCCCAGCTACTTGGGAGGCTGAGGCAGAAGAATGGCACGAACCCAGGAGGTGGAGCTTGCAATAAGCCGAGATCACGCCCCTGCACTCCAGCCTGGGCGACAGAGTGAGACTCCGTCTCAAAAAAAAAAAAAGGGGGTCAAAGGCCTGGCATGGTGGCTCATAATCCCAGGACTTTAGCAGGCCCAGGTGGTAAGATTGCTTGAGCCCAAGAGTTCAGGACCAGCCTGAGCAACACAGTGAGACCCCATCTCTACAAAAATAAATAAATAAATACAAAAATTAGCTGGGTGTGGTGGTACACACCTGTAGTCCCAGCTACTTGGGAGGCTGAGGTGAGAGGATTGCTCGAGTCCAGGAAGTCGAGGCCACAATGAGCTATGACCATGCCACTGTGCTCCAACATGGGTGACAGAGCAAGATCTTGTCTCAAAAAAATAAATAAATAAATAAATTTTATATATACATATATATATATGTATATATAAAATAAAAAATGGGTCAAAGACCTGAAACAGACACTTCACCGAAGAAGGTATGTGGATAACACATAAGCGCATGAAAATATGCTCCATATCATTTGTCATCAGGGAAATGCAAATTAAAATGAGATACCACTACACATCTATGAGAATGATGAAAATTCCAACTACTACTACAAATGCTGGTGAGAATGTGGAGCAAAAGGAACTCTCATTCACTGCTAGTGGGAGTACAAAATGGTTCAGCCACTTAAAACAGTTTGGCAGTTCCTTACAAAACTAACAATGCTCTTACCATATGATCCAGCAATTGTGCATCTTGGTATTTATTTACCCAAAGGAGCTGAAAACTTATGTCCACAGAAACACCTGCACATGGATGCTTACACCAGCTTTATTAATAATTGTAAAATCTTGGAAGCAACTAAGATGCCCTTTCAGTAAGTGAATGGGTAAACAAACTGTGGTGCATCTAGACAATGAAATATTACTCAGCACTAACAAAAAAAAGAGCTAAGAAATCATGAAAAGAAATGGAGGAAGCCGGGCACGGTGGCTCACACCTGTAATCCCAGCATTTTTGGAAGCTGAGGCAGGAAAATCATTTGAGCTTAGGAGTTTCACACCAGTCTAGGTAACAGCAAGATCCTGTCTCTATAAACATTTTTTTTAAAAAATTACACAGGCATGGTGGTGCACACCTGAAGTCCCAACAATTCTGGTGGCTAAGGAGGGAAGATGACTCGAGCCCGGGAGACGGAGGTTGCAGTGAGCCAAAATCGCACCAATGCACTCCAGCCTGGGCAACAGAGCATGACCCTGTCTCAAAAAATAAGGAGGAAACTTAAATGCAAATATTACTAAGTGAAAGAAACCAATCGGAAAAGGCTGTATACTGTATGATTCCAACTATACGACCGTCTAGAAAAGGCAAAACTATGGAGACAGCAAAAAAATCAGTGATTGCCAGTGGTTGGTGGAAGGAAAGGATAAACAGGGAGAGTATACAGGATTTTTAGGGCAGTGAAGCTATTATATTATAACAGTGGATATGTGCCATTATACATTCATCCAAACCCACAGAATGCACGACACCAAGCATGAACATTAATGTAAACTATGGAATTTGGGATAATAACAATGTTTCAGTATAGGTTCAACAATTGTAACACATGTACCACTCTGGTGGGGGATGTTGATAATGGGAGAGGCTATACATGTGTCAGGATAGCGGATATATGAGAAATCGGTTTTGTTTTGCTTTTTTTTTTTTTGAGACGGAATCTCGCTCTGTCATCCAGACTCGAGTGCAGTGGCTCGATCTTGGCACACTGCAACCTCCGCCTCCCAGGTTTGAACGTTTCTCCTGCCTCAGCCTCCCGAGTAGCTAGGACTACAGGCACCCACCACCATGCCTCGCTAATTTTTGTATTTTTAGTAGAGATGAGGTTTCACCATGTTGACCAGGCTGGTCTTGCACTCCTGATCTCAGGCGATCCGCCCACGTTGGCCTCCCAAAGTGCTGGGATTACAGGCGTGTTCCACTGTGTCTGCTCAGAGGAATTTGTTTCTCCTGCTCAATTTTGCTGTGAACCTAAAAGTGCTCTTTAAAAAAAAGTCTACTAAAATTAAAAACAAACAAACAAAACTATCTTGTCAGTGACTTCTGCCAGAAAGATCGAACTAAGATTGTGAGTACTAGGGTAGGGTTCTTCTCTAAATAAAAATAAAAAAAGAAAGAAAGAAAAGAAGAAAGAGAGAGAGAAAGAAAGAAAGACAGAGAGAGAAAGAAAGAAAGAGAAAAGAAAGAAAACAAAGAAAGAAGGAAAGAAAGAAAGAAAGAAAGAAAAAAAGAAAGAAAGAAAGAAAAGAAAGAAAACCAAAATAAGACTGCCAAAGAAAACCTAAGGATAAATTCATATATTTGATTAAATCACAGTCCCTTTACCTGTGGTTTTCCTCCCTTTATTTGAGAAGTGAAACCATGTATTTCCACACTGCAGGGAGCCAATCTCTCCTGAAGAGCCCATCAACTCAGAACATAGAAGCAGGCTGTGTGTGCCAGTATTAGCAGTTATAATCAAATGAGCACAGGGCCAACAGAGCAGTTTCAATACAGCTGGTTCTTAGCCCTCTAGGTGGACTTTGGGAGTTGACAAGGACTCCCCTCCCCATGAGAACCACCTTGATGCAAGGAAAACATTTTAAAACTGATTGATTTTGATCTAAAGATTGTTCTCTGTTACCTCTCTGGCTGCCTTGTTCCCCCAGGAAAGAACACATTGAGACAACCCTCGCTTGATAAAAAATGACTCCACTTGATTGATCATCTTCAAACAAAAAATGGGCCCTTTCCACTCAAGATGCAATGAAGCCACTAACTGCTTTCTGCTAATTAAAAATACAGCATGTCTAGCACCTAAACATTTAGCAAAAAGTTGAAATCTTGATTAGGAAAAGGATGAAAAAAAGGACCAGAGTCTTGCTCTGTCACCCAGGCTGGAGTCCAGTGGCGTGATCTTGGCTCACTGCAACCTCTGTCTCCTGGGTTCAAGCAATTCTCTTGCCTCAGCCTCCCGAGTAGCTGGGATTAGGTGTCCACCACCACACCTGGCTTATTTTTGTATTTTTAGTAGAGACAGGGTTTCACCATGTTGGCCAGGCTGGTCTCGAACTTGACCTCAGGTGATCCATCTGCCTTGGCCTCGCAAAGTGCTGGGATTACTGGCGTGAACCACTGCACCCAGCCCAGAAACATATTTTAAAAAGTAAAAGATGTATATAGGGTCTTTGCTGTTTAGACATAAAATCAAGTGACAAAAGTTTTCAAGAAAGCACAGTTGCTAAAAGTAGCTACTCAGAGACAATCTGTAGCCTTAATAAAAGCATGGACTTTAAAGTCAGATCGCCTGAACGTGAATCTTTAATCCTGCATTTACTATCCGTGTAAATAAGTTAACTGTGCTTCACTCAGTTCTGTCATCTATAAAATGCAGGATCTTCTAGTCAGTTTGCTGTGAGAATGTAAAGCAGTTACAATAGTGCTTGACATGTGATAAAAGCTATGTTCACATTGGCTATTACTATTATCCCATATCCATTTCTATTTTGCCCATTCAAGAACAATACAATTAATCCATTTGGGAGGCTGAGGCGGGCGGATCACGAGGTCAGGAGATTGAGACTATTCCGGCTAACACAGTGAAACCCCGTCTCTACTAAAAATACAAAAAATCAGCCGGGCGTGGTGGCAGGTGCCTGTAGTCCCAGCTACTCGGGAGGCTGAGGCAGGTGAATAGCGTGAACCCGGGAGGCAGAGCTTACAGTGAGCCGAGATTGCGCCACTGCACTCCAGCCTGGGCGACAGAGTGAGACTCCGTCCGAAAAAAAAAAAGAACAATACAATTAACCAGATCAACTCTAAGAATATGAAGCTTTTAAAAACAATCCTCATTTTAAAATGCAAATGGGATTAGATACTTTAGTATTCAAGCTGTTCATTAAACTAACCAGGGTAAGAAAGAAAACCAGGTAGTATCGTCTAATGCTAGATTTTATAACCATAATACATTTAAGGGAGGAAAAAAAACTAAATTTGGAGTCTAAAAATAAATCAGTGAAATTTGAAATCAATAAATAAACCTTTCTCCTATCCACAGTACCTTTGATAAGTCGATACCACTGTTTGCAGACAAGGGCCGCAGTTTTGTGTTCCTGATAGGGTGAGAGAAAGGACAGGATATACTCCAAAACCTCTTCTGGCAGCTCCGACATGGACCTATTATGTCTAGTCTCCTCAGCCTCCAATAGTGGGTGGGGCTCCTCATCTTGATCCATTGTCCCTTCCAGCACAGTTTCTTCCTGGTCCACAGCCATGAAACTGTCATCTTCACTGTCCGAGGAGCTGGCCATGACATTCCACTCAACAGCTGTAATAGGTAAAACACAAATATCAGTATTCCACTGAAAGCAGCTCAAAAACAATTCAGGCATGCACATCCAAGCTCTTTGTAATTTCGTTTCCACTCTCAGTGTGAAATCTGCTCTTCAGCACTTTCCAATACCACTTGTGAGCCACCTTAATTTGACAGGTACAGCTCAAATACCAAGCCCATCCCCAAAGGCTTTTGATTACATTTTTTCTCTTCACTGAAAACCAGAGTGGCAGCCAAGTTCTGGTATAACCGTAAACCAGAAAACTTGTTCTCCAACAATTCCTCTAACTCAAGGATCTGACTGACCGACAGCAAAGGGAAGAGCAACTAGCCTCCTTGGCCAGTAACAATGATCTAAGACCTCAAATTTTGAAGGAAAAACTAACTCTGGGTCCTGCAAAGAGTAATAACATTCTGAGAATATGGGTTAAGAAATAACCGTTTTTCGACCAGGCACGGTGGCTCAAACCTGTAATCCCAGCACTTTGGGAGACCGAGGCGGGCAGATCACCTGAAGTTGGGAGTTTGAGACCAGCCTGACCAACATGGAGAAACCCCGTCTCTACTAAAAATTGAAAATTAGCTGGGCATGGTGGCACATGCCTGTAATCCCAGCTACTCGGGAGGCTGAGGCAGGAGAATCACTTGAACCTGGGAGGCAGAGTTGCAGTGAGCCGAGATCGTGCCACTGCACTCCAGCCTGGGCAACAAGAGCAAACCTCCATCTCAAAAAAAAAAAAAAAAAAAAAGAAAGAAAAGAAAGAACAGTTTTTCTAAACTTTTATGCAAGACGATTCACTTAACCTTTTTCCTGTT
The DNA here is from genome assembly GCF_029281585.2 of Gorilla gorilla gorilla. Classification (NCBI taxonomy): domain Eukaryota; kingdom Metazoa; phylum Chordata; class Mammalia; order Primates; family Hominidae; genus Gorilla; species Gorilla gorilla. The sequence continues at coordinate 223,870,193 of NC_073224.2, read as the reverse complement.
TGCCCGGAGAATACTTGCCAGCGGTGCCTGCGACTGCGGTGTTTATCCCGAGATAACTTTGCCACAAAATATCTCTTTTGTTACTGTTTTCACATTGCTCTAGTACATCAACTTTAGAAACAAAAGACATCATTCTATTTATAGCATTCTGTTTTTAATAGTGGTTATTTCCATTTACAAAATATAGTAGTTCTTGGTTGGGTGCAGTGGCTCACACCTGTAGTCCCAGCACTTTGGGATTCTGAGGCAGGCAGATCACCTTAGGTCAGGAGTTCGAGACCAGCGTGGGCAACATGGTGAAACCCCATCTCTACTAAAATACAAAAATTAGCCAGGTGTAGTGGCGCGTGCCTGTAATCCCAGCTACTCAGGAGGCTGAGGCAGGAGAATTGCTTGAACCTGGGAGACAGAGGTTGCAGTGAGCCAAGATCATGCCACTGCACTCCAGCCTGGGCCACAGAGAAAGACTCTCAAAAAAAAAAAAAAAAAAAAAAAAAACACAAAAGAAGATAGTAAATGTTCCAAGAATAGGCTTCACTTGCTAAAATACCAACTACAAGGCAGTATTTACAATAGAAAATATGAATCATTAAGAGATCCAGGCAGTAAAAAACTAGAACAACATGAATGTCTATCAACAACAGAGCAAATAAATTGTGGTACATTCGCCATGAAATATAGAGCAAAGAACCACAGGTTATATACATATAAATAAATCTCTCAAACATAATGTTAAGCAAAAGAAGATAGAAGGCCAGATGCAGTGGCTCACGCCTGTAATCCCAACACTTTGGGATGCTGAGGCGGGCGGATCACCTGAGGTCAGGAGTTCAAAACCAGCCTGGCCAACATGGTGAAACTCCGTCTCTACTAAAAAATACAAAAATTAGGCTGGGCGCAGTGGCTCACACCCGTAATCCCAGCACTTTGGGAGGCTAAGGTAGGCAGATCATCTGAGGTCAGGAGTTCAAGACCAGCCTGGCCAACACGGTGAAACTCCATCTCTACTAAAAATGCAAAAATTAGCTGGGCGCGGTAGCATATGCCTGCAGTCCCAGCTACTAGGGAGGTTAAGGCATGAGAATCACTTGAACCCAGGAGGTGGAGGTTGCAGTGAGCCGAGATCACTCCATTGCACTCCAGCCTGGGCAATAGAGTGAGATCGTCTCAACAAACAAACAAACAAACAAACAAAAATCCAAAACTTAGCCAGGCTTGGTGACGCACGTGCCTGTAATCCCAGTTACTTGGGAGGATGAGGCAGGAGAATCACTTGAACCTGGGATGCAGAGGTTGCAGTTAGCCAAGACTGGCCACTGCACTCCAGCCTAGACAATACAGCAAGACTCCATCTCAAAAAAACAAACAAACAAACAAACAGAAGACAGAAGAATGGGCAGGCACAGTGGCTCATGCCTATAATCCCAACACTTTAGTAAGCCAAAACAGGAGGATCATTTGACGTCAGGAATTTGAGACCAGCCTGGGCAACAAAGTGAGACACCATCTCTACAAAAAAATAATTAACCGGGTGTGCTGGCACACATCTGTGGTCCCAGCTACCCAGGAGGCTGAGCAGGAGGATCACTTGAGCCCAAGAGTTTGAGGCTACAGGAAGCCATGACCACACCACTGGACTCCAGCCTGGGCAACCGAGTTAGACCATGTCTTGAAGAAAAAAAAAAAAAAAGAAGAAGAAGAATATATACTATACGATTACAATTATATCAAGTTCAAAACGAGGCAAAATTTATGCTGTTACAAGTGAGGTATCTGAGGTACTAGTAAAGTTCTGTTTCCTGATTGGGTGCTGGTTACACAGATGTTTTTTGTTTGTAAAAAATTTACTGAGCTGAATACTCACGCACTTCTCTAAAGTTTGTCAAAATACTGGCCGGGTGCAGTGGCTCATGCTGTAATCCCAGAACTTTGGGAGGCCTAGGCGGGTAGATCACCTGAGGTCAGGAGTTCGAGACCAGTATGGCCAGCATGGTGAAACCCGTCTCTACTAAAAACACAAAAATTAGTTGGGTGTGGTGGCACACACCTGTAATCCCAGCTATTCGGGAGGCTGAGGCAGGAGAATCGCTTGAACCCAGGAGGCAGACGTTGCAGTGAGCTGAGGTCGCTCCACTGCACTCCAGCCTGGGCGACAGAGCAAGACTCCGTCTTAAATAAATAAATAAAGTTTGCCAAAATAAGCCATTATCAGCAGTTACTTCTAGTGGGAATATTATCAATAATTTTAAAAATGTCTTGCTTCTGCTTATCTGTATTTCCTAAATTTTCTAAAAGAAAACATACACATAGAGGCAGGCATCTCATTTATACTCCTATGACATTATACACAAAGTCTGAGGTAAAACCAGTAAAATGAAGGAAATAGGGTGTTTTATGTAAGAACTGTGTTGCAGATTAGATTCTCCAGGAAGCAGATGCTAGACAGAATTCAGAATGGAAAAAGTTTAATGGGAAGTAACTTCTGGAAGAAGTGCAGAAGCAGCAGGATTGGGCAAGAGGAGCCATCAGACCACAACGCAGACCTGACAAAGCCTGTCCAACAGAGAGCTCGGGAGCAAAGACGGCCACTCAGGGGAATCTAGTACTGGGAAGAAAGGGCAAGGCTCTAAATCACTGCTTCGCTCAACCACTGGCAGAAGGCTCCAAAGCTGAGGCAGACCCTAAAGGAGCTAACAGCTTCAGCCAGCCTCCTTACAGATGGACAGTAAGTCCTTTTGAAGGGATAATTTTATTATTTTTTAATACATTTATTTCCCTTGCTCCACACACTCTACCCAGACCATTTACTATGCCACCCCACTTTACAAATTTCCAGCATTCCCTCTAGCACTGATGAAAGGAAGAATAAGAAGGGTCTTCTCTTCCCAGTTCTTCCCCAAATTGGGAAAAGCTGGATTTGGGGGGGGTTGGGGAAGGAAATGAAGAGTAATCTCGAAATATACTTTGGGGCTTTGAGAAAGATCTGAAATGTTCCAAAAAGTGACAGACAGGGGAGAGCAGAGAACAGAAACCTCCTACCTCATCTCTACCACTGCAGTAATTCATGCACTAATTATGTGTAACATCTTTTAAAACTGGAAGAATCACATTAAGGAAAATGAAAACATGAACTCATAAAATTGCTTCCAAGATAATTTATCTACCAAACTGGCTGAAAGCTTATGATACTGCAAATGTTTCCTGGCAAAGTGGCTATTAGAATCTTAGTGATAATCAGCAAATTGGTGGCTACTTGGAAGGACTGGAGTGGCTTAAGTCCACCTGGTGGTGTGGGGGAAAGGCAGTGACAGTGAGAAAGGAGCAATTCCCTTCATTCCCCAAAAGCAGAGAAGAGTATTATAATGGGTTTCCCGAAAACTGTATTAGAAAAAGGATCCTAGGCCAGGTGTGGTGGCTCACGCATGTAATCCCAACACTTTGGGAAGCTTAGGCAGGCGGATCACGAGCTCGGGAGTTCGAGACCAGCCTGGCCAATATGGTGAAACCCCGTCTCTACTAAAAATACAAAAATTAGCCGGGTATGGTGCCGTGCACCTGTAGCCCCAGCTACTCGGGAGGCTAAGGCAGGAGAATCACTTGAACCCGGGAGGCAGAGGTTGCAGTGAGCCGAGATTGTGCCACTGCCCTCCAGCCTGGGCAACAGAGTGAGACTCCATCTTAAAAAAAAAGAAAAAGAAAAAGAAAAAGGATCCTAGATAGTTATGCCTCTTTCCATGCTCACGTGGGTAAGGTGTTTTTCAACATGACTGACTCGCTAGAGGGAGGCCTTTCAAACAACAGAGACCTCCATTTCCAGCCCAAATTCCTATCCTAAAATGTACAGTCGCCGAGCATGGTGGCTCACACGTGTAATCCCAGCACTCTGGGAGGCCAAGGTGGGCAGATCACCTGAGGTCAGGAGTTCAAGACCAGCCTGGTTAACATGGTGAAACCCCATCTCTACTAAAAATACAAAAAACTAGCTGGGCGTGGTGGCACATGCCTGTAATCCCAGCTACTCGGAAGGCTGAGGCAGGAGAATCGCTTGAACTGGAGAGGTGGAAGTTGCAGTAAGCCGAGATCATGCCACCACACTCTAGCCTGGGCAACAAGAGCAAACTCCATGTCAAAAAAAAAAAAAAATTCAAACCATGCCTTTTATTACTGGAAAAAATATCACTTCCCATAGTCCCTCTTACTTGTTCCCTTATATATTATCATTTCCTACTGGCTAACTTCACTGATTTATTAACTTTCATATATATTTTTTGTTTTATTATTATTATTTTTTTTGAGATAGGGTCTCACTCTGTCACCCAGGCTGGAGTGAAGTGGCACGATCTCAGCTCACTGCAACCTCTGCCTCCCAGGTTCAAGTGATTCTCCCACCTCAGCCTCCCAAGTAGCTGGCGCGTGTCACTATGCCCAGCTAGTTTTTTTTTTTCTCTTTTTGAGATGGGAGTCTTGCTCTGTGCCCCAGGCTGGAGTGCAGTGGCATGACCAAATTTTTGTATTTTTGGTAGAAACAGGGTTTCACCATGTTAGCCAGGCTGGTCTCAAACTCCTGACCTCAAGTAATCCACCGTGCCCAGCCTAACTTTCTTATATTTTTAACCTCCACTCAGCTCTAAATTCACCAAGGAAAAGAGCCCAAAGAAATGGATTCCTTGACTTTGGCTGACATTTAAATTAAATAGTTGCTCCCTTGCACAACATTTTGACAGACTATAAGCCTAAGGTTTGTTGCAGAACAAAATGAATCAATGGAGGCTGCAAAAGTTTATTTACATTACTATTTTTCCCAATCAGAATAAATTTGATTCAATAAAACAACTCGTTCTCTTTCCAAATTGTCTTAAAATACAATAGCAAGCCAACATAAAGAGACTCATACTGCTGTAATAGCCAATGTCAAGCAATTTCCACCATTCAACTGTTACACCCTCCACAAAAACATCAAACCCCATACCTTTGAGGGCATGTTTGCTAACTTGGCCCTAGGCACAGATGCCAAGGAGAACACACATGGGTGAGCTCAGATGCAATTCCTCTGTAATTACATGCCCAACACCAATTTGCATAGCCCTTCTTTTTCACTTCCATGATTAGGTAATAAAATCATCACTCATATTCCCCCAAGGATATAGAGGCATTTTGAAACTCTGAGTTTTTCTTGTTTTCATGCCAAAAGAAGCCCTACAAACTTTTCACACGTAAGCATACTAACTCAATGAATGTAATTTTCATGAAACTGTTTAAAAGAAGTCCTTCTCACCCTTCACATTTGTGTTACACCTTCTCAGCTTCCCCAACGTGACTGAATGAATGTACTGGAATCTGAACTCCCTGGGGGCAGGAACATTGGCCTAGGCATCGTTGTCTTCTTAGCACTAGGCATTCAAATGAGTGTAAGGTTTATTGACATGTCTACTCAGAACACCTTTGTGCTGAGCTCGCAAGGGGTTTTTTTTTTTTTTTTTTTAAAGATAGGGTTCTGCTGTCACCCAGGCTGAAGTGCAGTGTCACAATTATAGTTCACTGCAGCCTTGAACTCCTAGGCTCAAGTGATCCTCCCGTCCCAATGTTCCAAAGTGCTGGGAATACAGGTATAAGTCACTGTGCCCAGTAGTTATTTTATAATAGAAATTACATCATTAGGCCAGGCGTGGTGGCTCACGCCTGTAATCCCAGCAATTTGGGAGTCCGAGGTGGGTGGATCACCTAAGGACAGGAGCTCGAGACCAGCCTAGCCAACATGGTGAAACCCCGTGTCTACTAAAAACACAAAAAATTAGTCAGGCGTGGTGGCAGGCGCCCGTAATCCCAGCTACTTGGGACATGTAAAAAAAATTACATCATTAGTATATCCAGAAAATGGTAGATCTTACTTTTATATGTTACTAGATGTTGTCAAAATATTTTATTGGTCAGAATTAATACAAATCTCTGGTTTATGGAATTTTGTACCCATTTTAAGGTATATATGCTGGCCTGAGAGTCTGCTGCCAGAGAGGAAACTATTTATTTGGCCCAGTAGTATCTTTTTCTTCCGAAAAACTACTATACTAGGCCAGGCATGATGGCTCACACCTGTAATCCCAGCACTTTGGGAGGCTGAGGTGGGTGGATCACGAGGTCAGAAATTCAAGACCAGCCTGACCAACATGGGGAAACCCCGTCTCTACTAAAAATACAAAAATTAGCCGGGCGTGGGGGCACATGCCTGTAATCCCAGCTACTCAGGAGGCTGAGGCAGGAGAATTGCTTGAACCTGGGAGGCGGAGGTTGCAGTGAGCTGAGATTGCACCACTGTACTCCAGCCTGGGCAACAGAGTGAGACTCTGTCTCAAAAAATAAAAAAAATTTTAAAAATAAAAAAAAAACAACAAAAAACTATGCTACATCCAACTAAACACAAATCAGTTTCTAAAGTCTGAATGCCTTACCCTTCTGAGGTATAAATTAAGGTTAAGATTTTGAGACTGGAAGATGTGGCCACTGTTTCTAGCTTTAATGCTGTGAAACCTAGCATAAGTCACACAGAGTAAGAAACGAAAACCTCCCTAAGTAATGAAAGTTCCCCACTTACTTCAGGAAGATTTTGTAAAGATAGTAGATATCAAGAAACTACTCTGAATTCATTGGAGAAAATCCGTAACCTAGAATCAACTCAAAAGAATTTCAACATGGGAATGAAACTGCTATGCATTTAAAAGCCATTGCCAGATTTGAGGGCAATATTTGATTAGTTTTTTGCCTTTGGTTTCTATTCAACTAGACATCTGACAATCCTCTTGTGGTAAACACATCTTTATTAAAGTTGGAATACACTTCATTTACCTAAAAGGAAGCTGAACATTTAAAATGCAATCAAACATATTTGTCACAAATTCAAAAGGTTAAAAAATGTAATTGGCCAGCTATGGTGGCTCATGCCTGTAATCCCAGCACTTTGGGAGGCCAAGGCGGGGGAATCACAAGGTCAGGAGTTTGAGACCAGCCTGGCCAACATGGTGAAACCCCATCTCTACTAAAAATACAAAAAATTAGCTGGGCGTGGTGGTGGGCACCTGTAATCCCAGCTACTCGGGAGGCTGAGGCCAGAGAATCGCTTGAAACTGGGAGGCGGAGGTTGCAGTAAGCCGAGATCGTGCCACTGTACTCCAGCCCAGGCGACAGTGGGAGACTCCGTCTCAAAAACAAACAAACAAACAAAAAAAGTAATTAAGGGAACTTCTTACTGATAGATAATAAAATAAAGGACTGAGACCTAACTAAAGAATAAGGGACAGGGCCGGGCGCAGTGGCTCACGCCTGTAATCCCAGCACTTTGGGAGGCTGAGATGCACGGATCTTTTGAGGTCAGGAGTTCGAGACCAGCCTGGCCAATATGGTGAGACCCCTACTAAAAACAAAAATTAGCCAGGCGTGGTGGTGTGCACCTGTAATCCCAGCTACTCAGGAGGCTGAGGCAGGAGAATCGCTTGAACCCAGGAGGCGGAGATTGCAGTGAGCCGAGATCGTACCACTGCACTCCAAGGTGGGTGAGGTGACAAAGCAAGGCTCTGTCTCAAGAAAAAAAAAAAAAAAAAGAATAAGGGACAAGAAGGAGGAGTAGAGAAAAATAAAAAGAAGGGACTGGACTGAATGGAGGCACCCACATTCATCCCACAGCATGAGGGCTTCTGAGGCTTTAGGGACAAAGCAGCAACCCTGAACAGATGTCATTATGAAGTCATGAAGTGAACCACTTCAGCAGCACTAACATAGGCTAAGTACTAAATGCTACTCTTGAAAATATAAAATATTGTTGAATGAGAGATTTAAAGAAGATCATAAAGTGATTCAATCTAAGACAATAAGCCTTCTTATGAATATACCACTGTTATCATTGTATCAACTCAAATGAAAAAGTTATAGAAAGTAGAAAAAGGATAAAATAAAAAATTCTACCTTACTCTGTGCATTCAACAAATATCAATGAAACATTTGCTATATGTAAAAATACTGTGCTTATTGCAAGCTTGACTGCTATCAAATATTAAAAACACAAAAAGAAAATATATATTATGCTTAGATCCCACACAGGGTACAAAAAGAAGATATGTCACTATTTGCTGTCAAACAGATGGACCCACTAAGGGCCAAGGACACATAAATTAATAATACCAACACAGAACATTATATAATAAATGACCTATGAGACAAAACAAGAAGCCTTAACAGTTCAAGAAAGAAAGAGATGGCTTCTAACTAGTATAAGGAAGGTTCACAGACAAGCATTTCAGCTGAGCTCTGAAGACTAGGTAGAAGCCAGTTGTGGTGACTCATGCCTGTAATCCAAGCACTTTGGGAAGCCAAAGCAGGCAGAAAACTTGAGTCCAGGAGTTTGAGACCAGCCTGGGCAACATGACAAAACCCTTCTCTACAAAAAATACAAAAATTAGTTGGCCATGGTGGCGCACACCTGTAGTCCCAGCTACAGGGGGTGTGAGGTGCAAGGATCACTTGAGCCGAGGAGTTAGATGCTGCAGTGAGCCAAGATCGCGCAACTACACTTCAGCCTGGGTGACACAGCAAGACTCTGTTTCAAAAAATCAAAAAACAACAACAAAAATAAAGAAGAGGTAGAATTTCAGAGAATAAAATTGGAGAAGGTGAAGGGATTAAACATTGTCAAATTATTGTCACTTAAACTGATATCCTTTGCCACTTACAGAATTACAGAGCTGGGTGCAGTGGCTCACACCGGTAAACCCAACACTTTGAGAGGCCAAGACAGGCAGATTGCTTGAGCCCAGGAGTTCGTGACCAGCCAAAGCAACAAAGTGAGACCCTGTCTCTATAAAAAATGCAAAAGTTAGCCAGGCATGGTAGTGCAAACCTGTTGTCCCAGCTACTTGGGAGGCTGAGGTGGGAGGATCTCTTGAGCCCGAGAGGTGGAGGCTGCAGTGAGCCAATATCATGCCACTGCACTCCAGCCTGGGCAACAGAGCAAGACTCTGTCCCAAAACAACAACAACAAAACAGAATTACCTTTAAGACAAAACAAAACAAGACAAAACTAAACTAAACTAAACTAAAAAACACATTTTTTACCCAATTGTTTTTAAGTACATAGTTTAATATTTTAAATTCTACATTAACGAAGCGTATAATCTAGAGACTCCTTATTATTGACAGTCTATGTTTTGACAAAAAAAAAAAGCCTAGAAATAGAATAATTTGGCATAACCATTGTTGCTATTAGCAAACTGTGAGCTATTATGACAAATTCAGGAAGCTATTTTATAAAGCATACCAAATTTCATAACAGATACCAGCTGCAGTTTTTAAAAATGGTGAACTCATTAGTGTGTTACCCAATTAAGATTCCCTTAATAAAACAGAAAAATTTTAAAATGGAAAAATAAAGTATTCCCACAAACTACCCATCAATATACTTTCTTTTTTTTGTTGTTTTGTTTTTGAGAGAGTCTGGCTTTGTCACCTAGGCTGGAGTGCAGTGAACTCACTCGAGCGATTCTCCTACCTCAGCCTCCAGAGTAGCTGGGATTATAGGCATGCGTCACCACGCCCAAATAATTTTTGTATTTTTAGTAGAGACAGGGTTTCACCATGCTGGCCAGGCTGGTCTCAAACTCCTGACCTCAGGTGATCTGCCCACCTCGGTCTCCTAGAGTGCTGGGATTACAGGCGTGAGCCACCACACCCGGCTGAAAATTTCATATGGAGAACCATACGTTTTAAATTCAGCAAAATGCTTTATTTGGTAGAAAGGTAAAATGGAACTTCAGTGCCCAAATTTGTGTGTGTGTGTGTGTGTGTGTGTGTGTGTGTGTGTGTGTTTTGAGATGGAATTTTGCTCTTGTTGCCCAGGCTGGAATGCAATGGCACGATCTTGGCTCACTGCAACCTCCACCTCCTGAGTTCAAGCGATTCTCCTGCCTCAGCCTCCCAAGTAGCTGGGATTACAGGCATGCACCACCATGCCCAGCTAATTTTGTATTTTTTCGTAAAGACGGGGTTTCTCCATGTTGGTCAGGCTGGTCTCGAACCCCCGACCTCAGGTGATCCATCCGCCTGGGCCTCCCAAAGTGCTGGGATTACAGGCATGAGCCACCGCGCCCAGCCTCTTTATTGTTAATACAACTACTCGAGTTTTAAAATTTCTTCTTGAGGCCAGGTGCAGTAGTTCATGCCTATAATCCCAGCACTTTGGGAGGCCAAGGCAAGTGGATCACTTGAGTTCAGGAGTTCAAGACCAGCCTGGGCAACATGGTCAAACTCCATCTCTATAAAAAATACAAAAATTAGTGGGGTGTGGTGGTGCACACTTGTAGTCTCACCTACTCAGGAGGCCGAAGTGGGAGGATCACTTGAGCCCAGGAGGTAGAGGTTGCAGTGAGCCAAGATCACACCACTGTATTGCAACCTGGGCAACAGAACCAAACCCTGTCTCAAAAAAAAAAAAGAAAAAAATTATTCTTGAGTTAATTCTGATAGGTGATGTTTTTTCTAGGATTTATAAGTCATCTAAAACACGTAAGCCAGAATCAACTACACCTTTCATTACTCACATAATTTAAACAAACAACTAATAAAACATGGAGATGAGCTACACAAATGTCATCTAAGTAATGGCTAAAGGCCCTTAAACAAGATAGGTCTGCTCTGAAAACGTTCAGTTTACTATGAACCATTTAATCTTCCTAATCCCAAAAGGTGTCAACCAGGAAACCTGCTCACTTACACAGCACCATCTCTCTCTCACCATCTCTCTCTATGACCCACTTCTAAATGTCATTTTAACTTCCTTTTTTCCCCATTAGACTGTACACTACTTGAGAGCAGAGACTAAGCCATATTTATCTTTGTACATCTGGCACATTAGTAGACACCTTCACAATATCGGTACTTTTTTGATGAAGATCATAAAGTACCTTACTGACGAGGGATGGTAATGACTCACTTATGGTTGCAAAGTATACTCTTGAGGTGTTCAGTGTTGAAAGACTTCACTGAACCGTACTTTCACATGGCCTTGCTTATGACCAAAAGCACAAAGCCATCTGTAAGACAGTTCATCTTAGTTGGGAGTAGAGCATAAAATGTATTCTTCTTCACTGACGAGTTTACTGAAATAAAAACAAATCTTAAGCAAAGGCATAATTACACTTTTATGTAAATGTTCAATACTGTCAGGAGCCCAGCTGAAAAACCAAAAAGCAAAACAAAACAAAAATGCTAACTTTTAATCGTGATAAGTCCCAGAAGAAAAACATTAAAAGGAGTTCAAAATTAGAAAGATAAATAGATTCAGAGTTAAAGATAGAGCCTAAACTATTTTGCCCAAACCATTCAATTCTTTAAAGCATTTTAAAATCCAAGTAACACAGAAAAGTGACCATCCTAAGAGTAGAGCTCGATGAATTACTGCAAAGTAAACACAATCTCATTTATTTTAAGATGGGAAAGTTTTTGTTTTGTTTTTTAAGACGGAGTCTCGCTCTGTCGCCCAGGCTGGAGTGCAATGGTGCAATCTCTGCTCACTGCAACCTCTGCCTCCAGGTTCAAGCGATTCTCTCACCTCTGCCTCCCAAGTAGCTGGGACTACAGGCACACACCACCACACCCAGCTAATTTTCATATTTTAGTAGAGACTGGGTTTCACCATGTTGGCCAGGCTGGTCTCAAACTCCTGACCTCAAGTGCTCCGCCCACCTTGGTCTCCCAAAGTGCTGGGATTACGCGTGTGACCCACTTTGCCCAGCCGGGACAGTCTAAAACAATCAAAATGATAGACATATCCAAGTCACGTAGCTTATACTGACAAGTGCCACTGTGAGAAATTCCAAGGTTTTCTATAAAACTGGTAAGACTCAAAGCTAACAACCCACATTTGTCAAAACCCACAGCATCAAAGAGTGAAATTTAATACATGTAAATTTTTTTAAAAAACACTTACTTAGGAGGCTGGGGGATCCCAGATTATGATAAAATAATCCAACTATATTACAAATATATGAGACCACCTTGGGTGGAGGAAAAGGTGTAACCTAAGTAACTTTTGAAATAAGGGGCATCTATAAGACTAAAGGCAAAAGAAACTTCATATAAGCACTAGTCTCTACTTGACAAAGTTGTTTCTCACAAAAGCAGAGGCTAACAATACTAATCTAGCTATACATGTATATTGGCATTGAACGATTAAGTAAATAGTTGGCAGATGGCTAGACCGAATTTTCTTATTGGAGTGGGAATTTACAAATAGTCAAGGAAGGAGGATAGAATGATCCTGTGATAATGGATTAGAATGGGAGACAGGATGAACTCATGTTTAAATAGATACAGATGGTTACATATAAATATTTACAATTGGTGCATAATATACACACACACACATATATACATGTGTTAGTATACACTCATCTACCACCTTGTTCTGTTAACTGCAAGGGCCTACAAGTAATAAGCATACCTAGCACCCAGAAGTTCTTTCTAATACCGTTCTCCAATAAAAGAAACCAGGGCTCCTTGGTGAAACGGCAGAATCTACGAGAAGGACAGGAAATATATAAGATGAGCCTGGAGAATCCAGTACTGCCACAAAGTAAGGAAGTGCCCTAAAAACAAAACAAAAGAAAATTGATGGGATTGGCCGGGTGCGGTGGTTTACGCCTGTAATCCCAGCACTTTGGGAGGCTGAGGCGGGTGGATCACGAGGTCAAGGGTTTGAGACAAGCCTGACCAACATGGTGAAACCCCATCTCTACTAAAAATACAAAAATTAGCTGGCCGTGGTGGCGGGTGCCTGTAATCCCAGCTACTCAGGAGGCTGAGGCACGAGCATTGCTTGAACCCAGGAGGCGGAGGTTGCAGTGAGCTGAGATTGTGCCACTGCACTCCAGCCTGGGCAACAGAGCTAGACTCTGTCTCAAAAAAAAAAAAAAAAAAAAAAAAGAAAATTGATGGGATTGTGTAAAAGAGGCAAAGCAGACAGATGAAAGAGCTCCTGATGGTCAAAACTGAAACAACTGGGCCATAAAATAAATTGGTATTGGATCAACACCCAAAGTACAGGCCAGGTGCTGTGGTTCATGCCTGTAATCCTAGCACTTTGGGAGACTGAGGCGGGTGGAGTGCCTGAACTCAGGAGTTCGAGACCAACCTGGGCAACAGGGTGAAACCCCGTTTCTACTAAAATACAAAAAATTAGCCAGGCGTGGCAGTGTGCGCCTGTAGTCCCAGCTACTCGGGAGGCTGAGGCAAGAGAACTGCTAGAACCAAAGAGGCGGAGGTTGCAGTGAGCCAAGATCGCACCACTGCACTCCAGCCTGGGAGACAGAGCGAGACTCCATTCTAAATCAATCAATCAATCAATCCCAAAGTACAAAATGAATATCCACAAATTCATATTGATATAACTGATTAAGAAAACAAAAAAAGGCTGGGTGCAGTGGCTTATGCCTGTAAACCCAGCATTTTGGGAGACCGAGGCAGGCAGATCATGAGGTCAGGAGTTTGAGACCAGCCTGGCCAACATAGTGAAACCCCATCTCTACTAAAAATACAAAAAATTAGCTGGGTGTGGTGGTGCGCACCTGTAAGCCCAGCTACTCGGGAGGCTGAGGCAGGAGAATTACTTGAACCAAGGAGGCAGAGGTTGGAGTGAGCCAAGATCTTGCCATTGCACTCCAGCCTGGGAAACAGAGCAAGACACCATCTCGGGGCGGGGGGAACAAAAGGGGGGAATCTCCCCTGCAGATTTCCAAATAATTCGTGTATATACGTTTTCCTCTCACAGTAGTAGAGCATAATTTCCCCTACCTTCCTAACTTGTCTCCACCTAGGTGAAGTTATTATATTATTATCACACAATGTAGCTAGACACTAAGCTAGTTTTACAATGGACAGAAAGTAATTTCATTCCTGCATACCTTGGGCAAATAAAACTTTCTGTGTATCTATGTCAGGAAATTCATAATGGGGGAAAAGAAGATTAAAAAATTTAAAGTAGGCAGGGTGCAGGGGCTCATGCCTGTAATCCCAGCACTTTGAGGCCAAGATGAGAGGATCACTTGAACCCAGGAGTTCAAGACCAGCTGGGGCAACACAGACTAGGCCCTGTTTCCACAAAAAAAAATTTAAAAATTAGCTGGGTGTGGTGGCAGCTACTTGGGGGCTGGGGTGGAAGGATGGCTTGAGCCCAAGAGGTGGAGGCTGCAGGGAGCTATGGTCTTACCACTGCACTCCAGCCTGTGTGACAGAGTGAGATCCTGTCCCCTACAAAAATTAATTTATTTGCCCAGGCACAGTGGTTCATACCTGTAATCCCAGCACTTTGGGAGGTCAAGGCGGGCAGATCACAAGGTCAAGAGATTGAGACCATCCTGGCCAACATGGTGAAACCCTGTCTCTACTAAAAATACAAAAATTGGCCAGGTGCGGTGGCTCACGCCTGTAATCTCAGCACTTTGGGAGACCGAGGAGGGTGAATCACCTGAGGTCAGGAGTTCGAGACCAGCCCGGCCAACACTGTGAAACCCCGTCTCTATTAAAGATACAAAAAATTAGCTGGGCATGGTGGTGGGCACCTGTAATCCCAGCTACTCAGGAGGCTGAGGCAGGAGAATCACTTTAACTCAGGAGGCAGAGGTTGCAGTAAGCCAAGATCCTGCCATTGCACTCCAGCCTGAGCAACACGAGCAAGACTCTGTCTCAAAAATAAAATAAAATAAAAATACAAAAATTAGCTGGGCATGGTGGCGCGTGCCTGTAGCCCCCAGCTACTTGGGAGGCTGAGGCAGGAGAATCGCTTGAACCAGGAGGTGGAGGTTGCAGTGAGCCGAGACAGCGCCACTATACTCTGGCCTAGTGACAGAGTGAAACTCCATCTCAAAAATAATAATAGGCTGGGCACAGTGGCTCACGCCTGTAATCCCAGCACTTTGGGAGGCTGAGGTGGGCGGATCACGAGGTCAGGAGTTCAAGACCATCCTGGCTAACACGGTGAAACCCCATCTCTACTAAAAATACAAAAAATTAGCCGGGCGTGGTGGCGGGCACGGTGGCGGGCACCTGTAGTCCCAGCTACTCAGGAGGCTGAGGCAGGAGAATGGCGTGAACCCGGGGGAGGCAGAGCTTGCAGTGAGCCGAGATCGTGCCACTGCACTCCAGCCTGGGCGACAGAGCAAGACTCTGTCTCAAAAAATAATAATAATAATAATAATAATAATAATAATAATAATTTAATTAAAAAGTAAAAACCGGCTTGGTGCGGTGGCTCATGCCTGTAATCCCAGCAATTTGGGAGGCCAAGGTGGGTGGATCACCTGAGCTCAGGGGTTCGAGACCAGCCTGGCCAACATGGTGAAACCCTGTCTCTACTAAAAATACAAAAATTAGCCCAGCCTGGTGGTGGGCACCTATAATCCCAGCTACTCAGAGGCTGAGGCAGGATTTTCACTTGAACTAGGGAGGCGGAGGTTTCAGTGAGCCAAGATTGCACTGCTGGGCAACAGAGCAAGACTCAGTCTCAAAATAAATAAATAAATAAATGCAGCCAGGCGCGGTGGCTCATGCCTGTAATCCCAGCACTTTGGGAGGCTGAGGCGTGCAGATCACCTGAGGTCGAGAGTTCGAGACCAGCCTGACCAACATGGAGAAACCCTGTCTCTACTAAAAATACAAAATTAGCCAGGCATGGTGATACATGCCTGTAATCCCAGCACTCGGTAAGCTGAGGCAGGAGAATCGCTTGAACCTGCGAGGTGAAGGTTGTGTTGAGCCGAGATCGTGCCATTGCACTCCAGTCTGGGCAACAAGAGCAAAACTCCATCTCCAAAAAAAAAAAAAGAAAAAGAAAAAGTATATGATATCAGTTGCTGGTTATATCTCATTAGCTTTAATAGTTAGTCACTTCTGATACAGCATATGTTTTGTTCATTCTGGGATAACAGATTTAGGACAGGGAAAAACAAGTGAAATAAAAATGTAATCCCCTCTTTGCCACCTTTGATAAATTTAATCACATACACTGAGAGCTTTGCTTGCACTTAAAAATGACAGTAAATTTATAGGTTAAAATTTTAAAATTGTTCCAACACAGAAGGGAGGCACATTGTTATTATTACCATTGCTATAGTTGAATGAAGGAAGATTAAATATATTATTCTCCAAAAAAAATGCTTATGGAATTGATTAAAAGATTTAATAAATGACATTGCTATATTGTGATTTAGTAAGCAAATAAAGTTATCCTCCTGGAGGTTGGAAAATAAATCTTACTTGGTTTAACTACTCCTATTAACAATGTTTCAACTAATGAATTTCTTTTCCTTTTTTTTTTTTTGACACGGAGTTGTTCTGTCACCCAGGCTGGAGTGCAGTGGCACAACCTCAGCTCACTACAATCCCCGTCTCCAGAGTTCAAGTGATTCTCCTGCCTCAAGCTGCTGAACAGCTGGGATTACAGACATGTGCCACCATGCCCAGCTAATTTTTGTATTTTTAGTAGAGATACAGTTTCACCATGTTGGTCAGGCTGGTCTTGAACTCCCGACCTCAAGTTATATGCCTGCCTCGGCCTCCCAAAGTGCTGGGATTACAAGTGTGAGCCACTGCGCCTGGCCTCGACTAATGAATATTTTTGATAAAATGAATAAAATTATCAGGCAATAGTGACCAAAGCATGTCATGAATTTAACAATGAGAAGAGTAGTGGCTTTTTCCAACAGATTTCAATTCAGTCATCTGAAGTACTTGTTTGTGAAATACCTTAAACTCCTTTCTCATTTCTAGTCTCTGCTCTTGCTGGCCATCCCCTCTTGCAGAAATACCGTACTCCTACTTGCCAATAGGACAAATTCCTACTCTGCCACGTAAGAGTTACCTCTTCTTGAGGTTCTATCCCCTCCAGCCAATTAAGTATTCCTGTGACCTTCTATTCATTTTATACAGTATCTTCATTATCTCAAAGTTATATAAATATTTGTTGAGAGAGGTGGCCTATAAGATGTAAGCCAACATTAGATAAATACTAGAGATAGTTTCTACTTTTCACCACTTCATAAGTTACAATTTTGCTTATTAACCATTTGCCTAATTAAAACCCACATTAAGAGCCAGAAGTGGTGGCTTATGCCTATAATCACAGCAACTCAGGAGACTGCCACCAGAGGATCACTTGAGGCCAGGAGTTCGAGACCAGCCTGGGCAAATAGTGAGACCCCCCCCCCATCTCCAAGAAGAAAAAAAAAATGCTAGGTATGGTGGTGTGCACCTGTAGTCCCAGCTATGTGGGAGGCTGAGGTGGGACGATCACTTGATGATTGCACCACTGCACTCCAGCCTGTGACAGTGCAAGACCATCTCTTAAAAAATTAATTAAAATATGAAAAAATAAAATCCGCATTTTACTTCTCATTGCTATGGTTTCCAATAAAGTCAAGACAAGGCAAGAGCACTAAAGCAATCAAGATGCAAAAATGCACAGCCACGAGTTTGCTTTAAGGAAAATATGCCTTAAGATGTGGTGTCCAGAAATGTGAAAATTGCCAATACCAATTGTCTTTTTATGTGTGTTGAATCATACTGTATTTCAGATGGGTAGTGTTATGGCTGAAAACTGTTAATACTAGTTCAATTTTAACAGTCAGCATTTAAAGGGATGGAATCCAGAAAACTAATTTCCATCTCTGACCTTCTATAAATTTGCTATGATCTCAGGAAAATTGATTTTGCATACTGTATCAACTGTACGGTAAAAATAATAATCCATCAGAAACTTCAAAAGGCTATATTCTGTACCATTTCTATGAAAATAAGTGATGACTGTGAAGAATACAAATATATTCAAAGATAGCTTATAATATGAAATTCAGCTACCAGACAGAAATATGGGGAAGAAAGAAGTGTTCACTTCATTTAAGACTGATTCTAGGCCGGGCCCGGTGGCTCACGCCTGTAATCCCAGCACTTTGGGAGGCCGAGGCGGGCAGATCATGAGGTCAGGAGATCGAGACCATCCTGGTTAACACGGTGAAACCCCGTCTCTACTAAAAATACAAAAAATTAGCTGGGTGTGGTGGCGGGCGCCTGTAGTCCCAGCTACTCAGGAGGCTGAGGCAGGAGAATGGCGTGAACCCGGGAGGCGGAGCTTGCAGTGAGCGGAGATCGAGCCTGGGCGACAGAGTGAGACTCTGCCTCAAAAAAAAAAACAAAAACAAAAACAGACTGATTCTACAGATAAGACTAATGACCTGAGAACACCTCCCTGGCACTTGGAGCAAAAGGCCAATGATATGGTCTATGTTAAACAGTCCACTTTTCAATAATGTTTAAAATAACCCACAACTAACAACATAATTTCACTGCTTCATGTTTACTATTCTGTATCAGTTTACAAACTAAAATTAAACTGACACACACTTAACAGAATTCCCAACACAATAACATTATCATACAAAAGATAATACCAAGGTTGTTATGAGTTATCTAGTTCTCTGTTACTTCCTTAATGCTGTAAACTACAAATCAGAACCCCAAATAGGAGAAATGCTAAATAGAAAGTACATAAAGATGACTCATACAGGCAAACAGGTATGCAAAAACATTCAAAGTTCTCTCTTTCTTAAACATTGAAATTCCTTAAAGCAAATACAAATTAAATGGAGTTCTAGAAGGGTAAACAGTGATCCTTAGTATCAGGAAGAAAAAACTATTTTAATAATGGCCACGCGCAGTGGTTCACACCCGTAATCCCAGCACTGTGGGAAGCCAAGGTGGGCGAATAGCTTGAGCCCAGGAGTTCAACACCAGGCCTGGCAACACAGCAAAACCTTGTCTGTACAAAAAAAAAAAAAAATAGCCAGGCTTGGTGGCTCTGTCTCAAAAAAAAGAGAAAAGAAAATAAATAAAATTACCAACATGGTGGTTTGTGTCTGTAATCCCAGCGACTCAGGAGTCTGAGGTGGGAGGACTGTTTGAGGCCAGGAGTCCAGCTGGGGCAACATGGTGATCCTCCTGCCTCAGCTTCCCAAGAAGCTGGGACTCCAGCTGCACACCACCAAGACCAGCTAATTTTTTTACTTTGTAGAGCCAGGATTTCGCCACATCGCCCAGGCTGGTCTCAAACTCCTGGGTTCAAGTGATCCTCCTGTATTGGCATCCAAAAGTGCTGGAATTACAGGTGTGAGACACCATGCCCCCGGCTCATATCACTTCCTAACTAATCTGCCACAATAGAGAGAATTAGCTGGTTTCCCACTTCCTTCCTTCTTCCCTCTTCAATCTCTTCTTTATTTTGCTGTAGTATTAAACTTCATGATGCAAATCTGGATCAAAAACTTTTGACTGGGCCAGGCACAGTGGCTCATACTTGTAATCCTACCACTCTGGGAGGCCGAGGCGGGTGGATCACCAGAGGTCAGGAGTTCGAGACCAGCCTGGCCAGCATGGTGAAACACCATCTCTACTAAAAATACAAAACATTGGCTGGGCGTGGTGGTGGGCACCTGTAATCCCAGCTACTAAGGAGGCTGAGGCAGGAGAATCGCTTGAACCTGGGAGGCAGAGGTTGCAGTGAGCTGAGATCACGCCATTGCATTCCAGCCTGGGTGACAGTGCGAGACTCCGTCGCGCCAAAAAAAAAAAAACAAAAAAAAAAACAAACCTTTTGACTGTTTTAATGCCTATTCTTTAAAATTCAAGGTTTTTAAATTTTGTTTTGTTTTTGAGATGGAGTTTCGCTCTTGTTGCCCAGGCTGGAGTACAATGGTGCGATCTCAGCTCATTGCAACCTCACTGAATACCTCCTGGGTTCAAGCGATTCTCCTGCCTCAGCCTCCCGAGTTGCTGGGATTACAGGCGCCCGCCACCATGCCCGGTTAATTTTTCTGTTTTTAGTAGAGATGGGGTTTCACCATGTTGGCCAGGCTGATCTTGAACTCCTGACCTCAGGTGACCTGCCTACCTCAACCTCCCAAAGTGTTGGGATTACAGGCATGAGCCACCGCATCTGGCCTAATCTTACTTTTTGTGTGCCTCTCCTCACTCTGGTCTATTCCTCTCTCCTTCAGCCAAATGATCATAATATTCTCTCTTCCCACCTCTATGATCCTTTGTTCTTGCTGCCCTTTTTTGTTTGTTTGTTTGTTTTTTTGAGATGTAGTCTAGCTCTGTCACCCAGGCTGGGGAGCAGTGGCGTGATCTTGGCTCATTGCAACCTCCACCTCCTGGGTTAAAGCAGCGCTTTTGCCTCAGCCTCCTGAGTAGCTGGGATTACAGGCAGACACCACCACGCCTGGCTAAGTTTTGTATTTTTAGGGGAGAGGGGTTTCACCATGTTGGCCAGGCTGGTCTCGCACTCCTGACCTCAAGCAATCCACCTGCCTCGGCCTCCCAAAGTGCTGGGATTACAGGCATGAGCCACTGTCCCTAGCTGTGCCAAGGTTTAATTTGGACATATTCATAGAAGAAGGATGTCTGGGCTGGGTGTGGTGGCTCATGCCTATTATCCCAACACTTTGGGAGGCTAAGGCAGGTGAATCGCCTAAGGTCAGGAGTTCAAGACCAGCCTGGCAAACATGGTGAAACCCCGTCTCTACTAAAAAATACAAAAAATAGCTGGGTGTGGTGGCAAACGCCCGTAATTCTAGCTACTTGGGAGGCTGAGGCAGGAGAATCACCTGAACCTGGGAGGTGGAGGTTGTAGTGAGCAGAGATCACGCCATTGCACTCTAGCCTGGGCAATAAGAGCGAAACCCTGTCTCGAAAATAATAATATAAACATTTCTGCAATTGGACTGTCTTTCCAAACACAAGTGCACATATTTTATCTAAAATAGTTTCAGCTAAGAGTGCACAGCAAAAACAACTGTCCAAAGATAAAAGAACAACCAAATCATTAGGTACTCAGAGGAAATCTCATTCAATATCTCCTAAGGTTCCAATGCTTCTCAAATTTTAATGTGAATCTAGTTTATAGATTCAGGTTCAGTAAGCCTTGGGTGGAACTTGACACTGCATTCTCACCTTGATGATGCCAGCATTGCCAGTTTGGGGACCTTGAGTATCAAGGTCTTCAGTAACCATTAAAATGTAGCTGGTATCAACACTAGATGAGAAAATGGAATCAACAGGTATTGAGAACATGTGCCAGGTGCCTTATCTCATTTAATCTTTACGTCAACTCTGTGAGGAACATATTATCAATTCTAAGATGAGGATAAGATGAGAATAATTGAGGCTGAGATAAATTAACTTGCCCATGATTACACAGAACCAGATTTGAACCCAATCATAGGACTCCATTTATTCTTTTTAAGAGATACTATAAACCGTCATTGAAATTAACTTCAAACCATCCTCAAAAGAATAATAGGCCAGGCCGGGCACAGTGGCTCACGCCTGTAATCCTAGCACTTTGGGAGGCCAAGGTGGGCGGATCACCTGAGGTCAGGAGTTCAAGACCAGCCTGCCCAACATGGTGAAACCCCTGTCTCTACAAAAAATACAAAAATTAGCTCGGCACGGTGACAGGCACCTGTAATTTCAGCTACTCGGGAGGCTGAGGCAGAAGAATTGCTTGAACCCAGGAGGCAGAGGTTGCAGTGAGCGGAGATCGTGCCACTGTACTCCAGCCTGGGAGAAAGAGCGAGACTCCGTCTCAAAAAAAAAAAAAGGATAATAGGCCAAACACAGTGGCTCACGCCTACACTTTGGGAGGCCAAGGAGGGAGGATCGGCCGGGCGCGGTGGCTCACACCTGTAATCCCAGCACATTGGGAGGCCGAGGCAGGTGGATCACGAGGTCAGGAGATCAAGACCATCCTGGCTAACACAGTGAAACCCTGTCTCCACTAAAAATACAAAAAATTAGCCAGGTGTGGTGGCAGGCGCCTGTAGTCCCAGCTACTCAGGAGGCTGAGGCAGGAAAATGGCGTGAACCTGGGAGGCAGAGCTTGCAGTGAGCCGAGATCATGCTCCACTGCACTCCAGCCTGGACAACAGAGCGAGACTCCATCTCAAAAAAAAAAGAGGGAGGATCGCTTGAGCACTGAAGTTGAGGCTGCAGTAAGCCTCTGCACTGCAGCCTGAGGAACAGAGCATGGCCCTATCTCCAAAAACAAAACAAAAAAAGGAATAACAATGTTGCATGACATCTTGTCTTAGATATAGACTTTCACTTTTCTCTATTACCTATTTCTTCAAAACGTCCTACCTTTTATTGTTATCCCCCTGCTTTGATGCTGGGCATTGTCATCCACACTTGAACCAAAATAGTAGACACCTACCTAACTGTTCTGACTCTAGCCTTTTGCCTCATCAATCTAGAGATTATTCTGCAGTCTCCAGGAATTTACTAAATGTGAGCAGACCAGTAGCATGGTAAAAATAGTGTTTCAAGAGGAATTCAAAGTACTTTACAATCCCACAATGCTCCTATCAAATCTCTCGGGTGGCATATAAACCTAGCTTCCCCACTGATAAACAAAAATATTCTGCAAAGAACATAATATATTTTAACAAGATGCTGTGACGGAATGGAACATTTTATTTCCATTTGTCTTTTTTTTTTTTTGAGACGGTGTTTCGCCCTTTTCCCCAGGCTGGAATGCAGTGGCACAATCGCGGCTCACTGCAACCTCTGCCTCCCAAGTTCAAGCAATTCTCCTGCCTCAGCCTCCTGAGTAGCTGGGATTACAGGTGCGCATCATCACCCCCGGCTAATTTCTGTATTTTTAGTAGAGATGGGGTTTCACCATGTTGGCCAGGTGGTCTCAAATTCCCAACCTCAAGCGATCCGCCCGTCTCAGCCTACCAAAGTGCTGGGATTACAGGCGTAAGCCACCCTGCCCAGTGGTCATTTATCTTTTTTCTAGTGGTGGTCAGGGCAAAGGAATGCCTTCCTGCTTCTGCCTCCTACTCACTTCTCTAGAGCAGAGGAGAGGACCTCCTTCCATCACAAGTCATTTCCTACTCCATTCCACATTAATCATTTCCAGAAGTCCATCTATACCATTACTTATCGACACAATGTCACACTATTTCATATTGTTATAGTTTTTTTTGTTTTTGTTTTTTTGAGATGAAGTCTCACTGTGTTGCCAGGCTGGAATGCAGTGGCATGTTCTTGGCTCACTGCAACCTCCGCCACCTGGGTTCAAGTGATTCTCCTGCCTCAGCCTCCCGAGTAGCTGGGACTACAGGTGCGTGCCACCACGCCCAGCTAATTTTTGTATTTTCAGTAGAGACAGGGTTTCACCATGTTGGCCAGGATGGTGTTGATCTCTTGACCTCATGATCAGCCCGCCTCAGCCATCCAAAGTGCTGGGATTACAGGCATGAGCCACCACACCCAGCCATAGTTATGTTCTTATGTAAATTTTCTCAATAACCAGATTACATATTTTTGGTTAATACCTGCACAGCTGGAACAGATTATAAATTTATGAAAGGTAGATAATGTCTTCATTACATCTTATCCCCAGGAAACCTAAAGGACAGTGGTGTATATGCACATGAAGTAAATCTTTGCTTCACCTGATCATAAAAATCACCTGGCCAAGCACGGTGGCTCACACCTGTAGTCCCAGCTACTCGTGAGTCTGAGGTAGAGGATCACTTAGCCTGGGAAATCCAGGCTGCAGTGAGCCATGATTGTACCACTGCACTCCAGCCTGGGTGACAAAGCAAGACCCTGTCTCAAGAAAAAATTTAAAAAGTAAATTACCATCCTGGCTAACAAAGTGAAACCCTGTCTCTACTAAAAATACAAAAAATTAGCCAGGCGTGGTGGCAGGTGCCTATAGTCCCAGCTCTTGGGAGGCTGAGGCAGAAGAATGGCGTGAACCTGGGATGCGGAGCTTGCAGTGAGCCGTGATCGTGCCACTGCACTCCAGCCTGGGCGACAGAGCAAGACTCCAGTCTCAAAAAAAAAAAAAAGTAAATTAAAAAAATTAAAAATCACCTAGCAGGTAGATTTCCTGGAGACTGTTTCAGAAAAATAGGCATGAAAGCAGAAATCTTAATTTTATCAACAAGCACCACAGATCCAAATCCAGAAAACCTTTGGTAGTACTTTTTTCTTTTGAGACGGAGTTTCACTCTTGTTGCCTAGGCTAGAGTGAAATGGTGCCATCTCGGCTCACTGCAACCTCCGCCTCTCCCAGGTTCATGCAATTCTCCTGCCTCAGCCTCCCGAGTAGCTGGAATTACAGGCGCCCACCCCGCCCAGCTAATTTTTTGTATTTTTAGTAGAGACGGGGTTTCACCATGTTGGCCAGGCTGGTCTCAAACTCCTGACCTCAAGTGATCCACTCACCTTGGCCTCCCAAAGTGCTGGGATTACAGGCGTGAGCCACCGCACCCGGCCAACCCTCGACTGAGGGTAAGAGTTTTGCCATGCCAAGGTTAAGTTACTTCTAAAACTTAACCTTATGTTCTCATTTATAATTTTCTTACAATGCTTTATACACTTTACTGAGCAATAGGCTTAAAATACGGTTAATAAAACTTGCAGAAAAATACAAAATAGTATAAGCAGGATTAGATCTTATAGAACAACTGAACTGTTATTTCATAAATGAGGAAAGTGAGGTCAGAAAACCTAAGTGGCTTTAAGGTCATACAGACAATGAATAGCAAAAATAGAAACTGTATCTTTTGTCTTTCAGCCCAGCACTTCTTCTATTGTACCATACCAAAATTTATTTATAAAAAATCAGCAGTAAAGCATTATTTACTAATGTCCATCAAAAACAGACCAGTTGAACAAACTCTGGTGCATCCTCACTGTGTAGCTGTGGAAATGAATAAGGACTACCTCTGTTCCAATATGGAATGATCTCCAAAGTATACTAGGTGAAAAGACCAAGAGGCTGAGCAGCGTATATAGTAGGAAAACCTTTTGCATAAGGGAAAAAAAGAATATATGCAGATATTTGCTTATTATTGCAAAATCCAACATTTAAAGGATAAACCAAAACCAAATAAATATTAGAATGGTTCAAGCACCAACCATGAGACAACCCTTGGCAATTCCTCCTCAAAGTCCCAGCTATAAAAGTGGTAGTAGGCTGGAAGTGGTGGCTCATGCCTGTAATCCCAACACTTTGGGAGGCCGAGGCGGGCAGATCATGAGGTCAGGAGTTCGAGACCAGCCTGACCAACATGGTAAAACACCGTCTCTACTGAAAATGCAAAAATTATTTGGGAGTGGTGGTGCACGCCTGTAATCCCAGCTACTCAGGAGGCTGAGGCAGGAGAATCGCTTGAACCTGGGAGGTGGGGAGGCAGAGGTTGCAGTGAGCCGAGATTGCACCCCTGCACTCCAGCCTGGCCAACCAAGTGAGACTGCGTCTTTAAAAAAAAAAAAAAAAAAAAAAAGAAAGTGGCAGTAAGTTTGAGCGGTGGTCCCTACTATTTGATATTCTTAAAAGTTCTGGGCCGGGTGCAGTGGCTCACGCCTGTAATCCCAGCACTTTGGGAGGCCAAGGCGGGCG
This sequence comes from Gorilla gorilla gorilla, assembly GCF_029281585.2. Lineage (NCBI taxonomy): Eukaryota > Metazoa > Chordata > Mammalia > Primates > Hominidae > Gorilla > Gorilla gorilla. The sequence continues at coordinate 223,844,686 of NC_073224.2, read as the reverse complement.
GATCACCTGAGGACAGGAGTTTGAGACCAACCTGACCAACATGGAGAAAACCCCGTCCTACTAAAAATACAAAATTAGCCAGGCATGGTAGCGTTTGCCTGTAATCCCAGCTACTCAGGAGGCTGAGGCAGGAGAATCGCTCGAACCTGGGAGGCGGAGGTTGCGATGAGCCAAGATCGCGTCACTGTACTCAAGCCTGGGCAACAAGAGAGAAATTCTGTCTCCAGAAAAAAAAAAAAAGTTCTGGACCAGGCGCGGTGGCTCATGTCTGTAATCCCAGCACTGTGGGAGTCTGAGGTGGGTGGATCACCTGAGCCCAGGGGTTCAGGACCACCCTCGACAACATGGCAAAACCCTAACTCTACAGGCCAGGCGCAGTGGCTCACGCCTGTAATCCCAGCACTTTGGGAGGCCAAGACGGGCGGATCACCCGAAGCTGGGAGTTCAAGACCAGCTTGACCAACACGGAGAAACCCCGTCTCTACTAAAAATACAAAATTAGCCGGGCGTGGTGGCACATGCCTGTAATCCCAGCTACTCAGGAGGCCGAGGCAGGAGAATTGCTTGAACCTGGGAGGCGGAGGTTGCGGTGAGCTGAGATCACGCCACTGCACTCCAGCCTGGGCAAGAAGAGCGAAACTCTGTCTCAAAAAAAAAAAAAAAAAAAAAAAAACCCTAACTCTACAGAAACAATGGACATGGTGGCATCTGCTTGTAGTCTCTGCTACTAGGGAGGCTGGGGTAGGAGGGTCACCTGAGACTGGGGAGGTCAACGCTGGAGTAAACCGTGATCGCCCACTGCACTCCAGTCTGGGAGGCAGATTGAGATCCTGTCTCAAAAAAAAAAAAAAAAAAAGTTATAGTAATACCATCTCCTCCCTTTTGTTCCCAACCCTTAATAGCTTCACCCCACAGTAATTAATTTCTAAGTTACCTACTGCTATGGTTTAGATAAGGTTTGTCGCCACCAAAACTCATGTGGAAATTTGATCCCCAATGTGGTGGTGTTAGGAGGTGGGGCCTACTGGGTGGTGTTTAGGTAATGGGGGCAGATCTCTCATGAGTGACTTGGTGCTGTTCTCCTGGTAGTGAGTGAGTTCTGGCTCTCCGAAACTAGATTAGTTCCTGGGAGAGTAGGTTGTTATACATCAGGCCATCCCCAAGGTTTCCCCTATTCACGTGTCAACTTCCCCTTTGACCTTTCCTGCCACACTGTGATACAGCTGGAAAGCCCTGCCAGAAGCCAGGGCCATGGACTTGAACTTCCTAGCCTGTAGAACCATGAGCTAAATAAACCTCTTTTCTTTATATAATAAACTACTTAGTCTCAGGTATTCTTTACAGAAACACAAAATGGACTAAGACACCTACTCTACCACCTTTTGCCCTTCTGGTGTTATAACACATATGTAACCAATTCCCTATACTAAATTTCCTCTTTGAAATATTTAGTATATTTTCCAGTTTTTGGCTGGATCCTGATGGATAAAAAATTCTAAGGATTTAGAAGAACTGCAGGCTAGGCGCAGTGGCTCACGCCTGCAATGCCAACACTTTAGGTCAAGGCAGGTGGAGGATTGCTTGAAGACACGAATTCCAGACCAGCGTGGGCAACATGGCAAAACTCCATCTCTACAAAAAAACACAAAAAAATTAGCCTGGCATGGTGGCATGTGACTGTAGTCCCAGCTACTCAGGAGGCTGAGATGGGACAGTAACTTGAGCCTGGGAGGGAGAGGTTGTAGTAAGCAGAGATTGCACCACTGCACTCCAGCCCAGGTGACAGAGCCAGACCCTGTGCCTAAAAAAATAAAAATTAAAAAAATTCCCAGCACTTTGGGAGGCCGAGGCAGGTACATCACGAGGTCAGGAGTTCAAGACCAGCCTCGCCAAGATGGTGAAACCCCATCTCTACTAAAAATACAAAAAATTAGCCAGGCGTGGTGGTGGGTGCCTATAATCCCAGCTACTTGGGAGGCTGAGGCAGGAGAATCGCTTGAACCCAGGAGGTGGAGGTTGCAGTGAGCCCAGATCGCGCCATTGTACTTCAGCCTGGGTGACAGAGACTACGTCTCAAAAAAAAAAATATTGGCCAGGTGTAGTGGTGCCCACCTATAGTTCTAGCTACTCGGGAGGCTGAGGCAGGAGGATCGCTTGGGCCAGGAGATTGGGGGTGCATTGAGCCATAATCACACCACACTTTAGCATGGCAAAAAAAAAAAAAAAAAGAAAACTGCAAAGGGATCTTTTTTTTATTTTTTTGAGACAGAGTTTCACTCATGTTGCCAAGGCTGGAGTGCAATGGCGCGATCTTGGCTCACTGCAACCTCCACCTCCCAGGTTTAAGTGATTCTCCTGCCTCAGCCTCCCAAGTAGCTGGAATTACAGGCATGTGCCACCACACCCAGCTAATTTTGTATTTTTAGTAGAGATGGGGTTTCTCCATTGTTGGTCAGGCTGGTCTCGAACTCCTGACCTCAGGTGATCCACCCGTCTCAGCCTCCCAAAGTGCTGGGATTACTTTAAGTTAGCTTCAGGTATTTTATTAGTAGTAATATGGAATATATATATATATATATATATATTTTTTTTTTTTTTTTGAGACAGAGACTCTACCGCCCAGGCTGGAGTACAGTGGCTCGATCTCAGCTCACTGCAACCTCGGCCTCCCGGGTACAAGTGATTCTCCTACCTCAGCTTCCCAAGTAGCTGAGATTACAGGCACATACCACCACACCCAGCTAACTGTTTTTTGGGGTTTTTTTGTATTTTTTAGTAGAGACGGGGTTTCCCCATGTTGGCCAGGCTGGTGTCAAACTCCCAACCTCAGGTGATCTGCCCGCCTCAGCCTCCCAAAGTGCTGGGATTACAGGTGTGAGCCACAGCACCCATCCAGTTGTTACATTTTTAAACCTCCTTATACATACATAGGATAAAGCAAATAAATGTTAATATTATTAAAACCAAATATTTCAGTATGAGACAAATATAAAATCAAAAGAAAAAATCCCATAAATGTGTTAAATTCAGTTGTAAATATCAATATAAAGTTCTGATTTCTAATAAAAATATTTTCTGGGCCGGGTGTGGTGGCTCACACCCGTTATCCCAACACTTTGGGAGGCCAAGGTGGGTGGATCACCTGAGGTCAGGAGTTTGAGACCAGCCTGGCCAACCTGGTGAAACCCCATCTCTACTAAAAATACAAAAATTAGCTGGGTGTGGTGGTGGGCGCCTGTAATCCCAGCTACTCCGGAGGCTGAGGCAGGAGAATCACTTGAACCTGGGAGGCGGAGGTTATAGTGACCCAAGATTATGCCATTGTACTCCAGCCTGAGAGACAGAGTGAGACTCCGTCTCAAAAAAACGACAACAACAAAAAAAAATATATATATATATATATTTTCTGAGCCAGGCGCAGCAGCTCACGCCTGTAATCCCAGCACTTTGGGAGACCAAGGCAGGCGGATCACGAGGCCAGGAGTTCGAGACCAGCCTGGCCAACATGGTGATACCCCGTCTACTAAAAATACAAAAAATTAGCTGGGCGTGGTGGAGGACACCTGTAATCCCAGCTATTTGGGAGGCTGAGGCAGGAGAATTGCTTGAACCCAGGAGGTGGAGGTTGCAGTGAGCCAAGATCCTGCCACTGAACTCCAGCCTGGGTGATGGAGCGAGACTCTGTCTTAAAAATAAAATAAAATAAAATAAAATAAAATAAAATAAAATAAAATAAAATTTTCTAGTTGTGACTACTGAAAGGACCTAGAAACAATGAAGACCCTGTAGCAATGAGCATCCCTAGCACACAGATCCTGGTTTCTACTGGCATTCCCTGTAAAAGACACTGGGTCGCCGGGCGCGGTGGCTCATGCCTGTAATCCCAGCACTTTGGGAGGCCGAGGCAGGTGGATCACAAGGTCAGGAGATCGAGACCACCCTGGCTAACAAGGTGAAACCCTGTCTCTACTAAAAATATAAAAATTAGTTGGGCATGGTGGCGGGCGCCTGTAGTCCCAGCTACTCAGGAGGCTGAGGCAGGAGAATGGCATGAACCGGGGAGGCAGAGCTTGCAGTGAGCCGAGATCAAGCCACTGCACTCCCGCCTGGGCGACAGAGCGAGACTCCGTCTCAAAAAAAAAAAAAAAAAAAAGACACCAGGTCTTCTTAGAAAAACGACTAATTTCACTTCAATGACAGGTAGAGTACAAGGTGAATCCGGGATAGCTTGTTGTGACAAAAATAAGGAAGCACTCCAAGACCAAAGGTGACATATCAGAAGGACACAACACCAACTTAAGGAGGCTTATGCTGGCCAAATTTCAGGGTCAGAACGACTAATGGTGAGAACGAAGTGTAAAATAATGAATAAATTAAAATCCATGTACAATATAGTGATACAGAAAGTAGCAAGGAAACTTATTTGCTACCACTGAGGTGACCACTTCACCAATTCCTTACGAAGAAATTTATAATGAAAAGCAAAAAAATAAACACCCTACCTTATTAGAGATCAATAAAGGAAACATTTGAAAGTGCATTTACCCCCATACTAGTGAATTCCTTAAAACAACTGAAATGAAAGTATCCTAAATAGAAAATATTCTAAGGGAACATTACCAGCTAAAACCAAAACATGCTTGCCTTTATAGAAATTAAATGAACTACTTCAAATCTATTTATTACTAGAAAACAAGAGAGCGAGGCGTAGTGGCTCACACCTATAATCACAGCACTTTGGGAGTCCGAGGCGGGCGGATCATGAGGTCAGGAGATCGAGACCATCCTGGCTAACACAGTGAAACCCCGTCTCCACTAAAAATACAAAAAATTAGCTGGTCGTGGTGGTGGGCGCCTGTAGTCCCAGCTACTGAGGAGGCTGAGGCAGGAGAATGGTGTGAACCCGGGAAGCAGAGCTTGCAGTGAGCCGAGATTGCGCCACTGCACTCCAGCCTGGGCGACACAGCTAGACTCCCTCTCGGAAAAAAAAAAAAAAAAACAAGAGAAAATAAGTTACTAAGCTAAATTACTGTCCCGAACAGTACAATTTTTTTTTTTTTTTTTTGAGACAGAGTCTCACTCTGTCGCCCAGGCTGGAGGGCAGTGGAGGGACATCAACTCACTGCAACCTCTGCCTCCTGGGTTCAAGTGATTCTCCTGGCTCAGCCTCCCAGGTAACTGGGATTACAGGCACACACTAATTTTTGTATTTTTAGTAGTAGAGACAGGGTTTCACCATGTTGGCCAAGCTGGTCTTGAACTCCTGACCTCAAGTGATCCACCCACCTCAGCCTCCCACAGTGCTGGGATTATAGGCATGAGCCACCGCACCTGGCCTGTCAGAATAGTACAATTTTAAAAGTGACTATTGCCATATATAATAACTATACATTTATCAGATTTATATAGTATACATATATAAATACACTTATCTGTGTGTGTGTGTGCGCATCAAAGCATCACAAGATACATCCACCTTTGAAGCAAAACACTGGAAAAAATTAAAAACTCAGAAAAAAACTTTACAGGCCAGTACAGTAGCTCATGCCTGTAATTCTAGCACTTTGGGAGGCTGAGGCAGGTGGATCACTTAAAGACAGGAGTTCGAGAGTAGCCTGGCCAACATGGTGAAACCCCGTGTCTACTAAAAATACAAAATTAGCCAGGCATGGTGGTGTGCACCTGTAATACCAGTTACTCAGGAGGCTGAGGCAGGAGAATCACTTGAACCCAGGAGCAAAGGTTGCAGTGAGCCAAGATGGCGCCACTGCCCTCCAGCCTAGGCAACAGAGAGAGACTTCCTCTCAAAACAAACAAACAAACAACTTTACAAATTAAAAAGTAGAAATTTCAGGCAGGGCACGGTGGCTCACGCCTGTAATCCCAGCACTTTGGGAGGCCAAGGCCAGCGGATCACCTGAGATCAGGAGTTCCAGACCAGCTTGGCCAACATGTTGAAACCCCATCTTTACTAAAAATACAAAAATTAGGCAGGCACAGTGGCTCACGCCTGTAATCCCCACACTTTGGGAGGCTGAGGCGGGCAGATCACGAGGTCTGGAAATCGAGACAATCCTGGCTAATACAGTGAAACCCTGTCTTTACTAAAAATACAAAAAATTAGCCGGCCGTGGTGGCGGGCGCCTGTAGTCTCAGCTACTCGGGAGGCTGAGGCAGGAGAATGGTGTGAATTGGGGAGGCGGAGCTTGTGGTGAGCCGGAGCTTGCAGTGAGCCGAGATCGTGCCACTACACTCCAGCCTGGGCGACAGAGTGAGATTCCGTCTCAAAAAAAAAAAAAAATACAAAAATTAGCCAGGCATGGTGGTGCACACCTGTAATCCCAGCTACTTGGGAGGCTGCGGCATGAGAATTGCTTGAACCCAGAAGGCGGCGGCTACAGTGAGCCAAAATTGTACCATCCAGCCTGGGCAACAGAGTGAGAGTCTGTCTCAAAAAAAAAAAAAAAAAAAAAAAACTTTTTTTTTTTTTTAAACAGGCTGGGCGTGGTGGTTCACGCCTGTATTCCCAGCACTTTGGGAGGCCGAGGCAGGTGGATCACCTGAGCTCAGGAGTTTGAAACCAGCCTGGCTGACATGGTGAAACCCCGTCTCTACTAAAAATACAAAAATTAGCTGGGCGTGCTGACAGGCACCTGTAATTCCAGCTATTCTGGAGGCTGAGGCAGGAGAATTGCTTGAACCCAGGAGGTGGAGGTTGCAATGAGCCGAGATCGCGCCACTGCACTCCAGCCTGGGCAACAGGAGCAAAACTCTGTCTCAAAAAATATATAAATAAAAATAAAAATTAAAAATAGAAGTAAAATAAGCTTAATACTGGACAATTTTAAAATGACTTATCTGCCAGCCGTGATGGCTCACGCCTGTAATCCCAGCATTTTGGGAGGCCAAGGCGGGTGGATCAGGATTTCCAGACCAGCCTGACCAACATGGTGAAATCCCATCCCTACCACAAAAATTAGTCAGACGTGGTGGCGGGTGCCTGTAGTCCCAGCTACTTGGGAGGCTGAGGCAGGAAAATCGCTTGAACCCAGGAGGCAGAGGTTGCAGTGAGCCGAGATGGCACCATCGCACTCTAGCCTGGGTGACAGAGCAAGACTCCATCTCAAAAAAAAAAAAAAAAAAGAGGCCGGGCGCGGTGGCTCACGCCTGTAATCCCAGCACTTTGGGAGGCCAAGGCGGGTGGATCACGAGGTCAGGAGATCAAGACCATCCTGGCTAACATGGTGAAACCCCATCTCTACTAAAAAAAAATACAAAAAATTAGCTGGGCGTGGTGGCGGGTGCCTGTAGTCCCAGCTACTCGGGAGGCTGAGGCAGGAGAATGGCGTGAACCTGGGAGGTGGAGCTTGCAGTGAGCCGAGATCGCGCCACTGCACTCTATCTAGCCTGGCGACAGACCGAGACTCCGTCTCAAAAAAAAAAAAAAAAAAAAGAAAAGAAAAAAAGAAAAGAAAGACTTGCCTATAAGTCATAATCTGTATTATAAGCTTAATGCTGGACAATTTTTAAATGACTTGTCTGTAAGTCATATCCTTGTACATGTAGCAAGCTGTCACATTATAGAAAACTGAACACATCACCTTCACTTTTCCATCAGCTGCAACTTTAGAGCACTCATTTTCAGTTAAGATACAGATGGTATATGTTCAATAATACAGTGCCACATAAAAATTTCACTCAATCCAAAAATTCGAAGTTTTTACAATATAGGCAACAACACGCTAAATTAATTGTACAACAACTACAGCACTAAGGTGAATAACTTGTACTGGGATACAGAAGTTCAATATCAAAGCTACTAGCAACACCAATCCACATAGATTCTATAAAAGTTTAGTGTAATTTGTCGGGAGCGGTGGCTGAAGCCTGTAATCCCAGCACTTTGGGAGGCAAAGGTGGGCGGATCACATGGTCAGGAGTTCGAGACCAGCCTGGCTAATATGGTGAAATCCCATCTCTACTAAAAAAACTACAAAAATTAGCCGGGCATGGGGCGGGAGCCTGTACTCCCAGCTACTCTGGAGGCTGAGGCAGGAGAATCGCTTGAACCCGGGAGGTAGAGGTTACAGTGAGCAGAGATTGCGCCACTGCACTCCAGCCTAGGCGATAGAGCAAGACTTGGTCTTAAAAAAATAAAAAAGAAAAAGAAAGTTTAGTGTAATTCTCACTTAAGCGGTCAGCTTCAATCAAAAAGGAATTAAGATCTTCTCATTTTATTTATTGTTGGGAAAAAGGAGACAGTACTAATAACCACCTATAATCAACATTGTAAGGAATAACAATTAAATATTTACTGTATTAATTAAATGTCATCAAATTAAAAACACAGTGCCTCTTGTACTAGTTTACAAAACAAAAACAAAAAAGCATCATCACTCTAAAGTTGTCACCACTTAGTAATCTGAGATATTTTAATTGCAGCTGCAATGTTTGTGTTTGTTGCCTGTGTATATGACTCATATAGAAAGGTTTTCCCAAGACTGCTGGATTTTTGAGAATGCAGAAGCCATAACTGGGGCATACTGTGTGGGAACTGTCATGACAGTGAATGAATAAAAGGGGAAAAGAACCCATGACAGAATTTTTTTTCAAGTTTTTATAAAAAGCAAGTCACTCACTAAAGGCAGACTCTGCAGAATAATAGGAAAGGTTGGGGAAAAGCCATCCCTGCTCCAAGAAGCCTTCCTTGACTCTCTTGGTTGGATTCAGTGCACTTCTTACACTACATAGCACTTAACGGGTTTCCTTGTCTGGCTCCCCAGCCATACTATATGCACCTTCAGACCAAAAGCTGTCTTAAATTAGTACCTACTTCCCAAAACACCTGCCATATGGAGGGCCCTCAGTAGGTGGTTCATAAATAGGAATAATCAATTTTACATTTACCTTTTATTTTACATTTTACAAAGCACTTTCACGAACACTATCTTTTCTGATCCACATTAACAATCGTGGGAAGGGCTTTATTTAATCAAATGGCTTCTGGTTTTATAAAGAGTTAATTCAGGGCCGGGTGCAGTGGCTCAAGCCTGTAATCCCAGCACTTTGGGAGGCCAAGGCAGGTGGATCGTCTGCGGTCAGGAGTTCAAGACCAGCCTGGCCAACATAGTGAAACCTTGTCTCTACTAAAAATACAAAAAATTAGCTGGGCATGATGGCAGGCACCTGCAATCCCAGCTACTCAGGAAGCTGAGGCAGGAGAATCGCCTGAACCGGAGAGGTGGAGGTTGCAGTGAGCAGAGATCATTGCACTCCAGCCTGGGAAACAAGAGCAAAACTATGTCTCAAAAAACAAACAAACAAAAAGAGTTAATTCAATGACTAAAACAATTCTGAAATCACAAAGATAATTACGTATTTGTTCATCTTTCAGATAGCTTCTCCCTGGGACCTCAGTGTTCTCATAAAACTCAGATGTTTTGTTAGCATTTTCTTTGCTTGCTCTCCATAATAGGTAGGACTCACCCTGCTCTGAATCTTACTCAGGGTTTAAACCACATAAAGCTGTTATTAAAGACCCCTCTAGAAATCAGACAAGAAGAAGCATCCTAAGCTATTTTTTTTCTGATCCTGTTCTTTTTGTAACTAAGGTAAGGAATTGCAAAGGTCAAAATCTGGAGAGCAAATGATGTCATGGATGTCATGAAGTTGCATCAATACCTGATGATGATTTAGCATAAAAGTGCAACATATTATGCCAAGAAGCATAATGATGAGCCACCAGGATGTTTTACTGCATTAATTTCGTGACTCTTTATTAGCAAATTGATATGCAAAGTAGCTCTCCAATTTTCTACCACAGAGAAGCTGCTGGTTCAGATTTACATCTTTAGCAAAGACACTAACAAAATCGACAAATTTCTATGGAAAAGTCTTTGATTTAAAAATAGAAAAGGAGGCTGGGCGCGGTGGCTCAAGCCTGGGGTGGGGCAGGGTATCGCTTGAGACCAGGAGTTTGAGATCAGCCTGGGCAACATGGTGAAACCCCGTCTCTACTAAAATTACAAAAAAAAAAAAAAAAAAAAAAATTAGCGGGCGTGGTGGCGCACACCTGTAATCCCAGCTACTCAGGAAGCTGAGGCAGGAGAATCGCTTAAACCCAGGGGATGGAGATTGCAGAGAGCCGAGACTGTGCTACTGCACTCCAGCCTGGATGACAGAGTGAGAGACTGCCAAAAAAAAAAAAAAAAAGAAAGAAAGAAAGAAAGAAAATGGTCAAATAATAACCTAAACAGTTGTCATTTTAACAATGAAAAGCTTTTTAAGATATGCAACATGCCTATGGATCAATGTAGATTGAATCATCTATTTATACTGGCTTGTCAAAAGCAAACAGTTACTGGGTATAAAATGACAACATACAATAGAAAAGACACCCAATCAGATTACACACGTGAATACACTCAAAGTTAGCAATTTAACACAGCATCACTAATGGCCATAAGAGATACAGACTTAATTCTAAATATTCAATTCTAAATGATGGTACTTCCCCCAAATTTTCCTTGCCTCTTTAAATCCATGATGTCATCATTCTTAAGCAGAAGTAAAGCCAATTTGTTACAAAAGATATCTTGGTGTGTCCAAGCAAAAGCAATCGCCTGAACAATTCCCCACAGCACAAGTTCAGTGAAGCCATCATTCCTCAAGAAAGAGACCACAAGGCTTCAAACCGACTTCCCTACATGACAGAAACACAATCGAAGTCTCCCAATTAGCATTTAAACAACAATAAAAGTTGTTCTCAAAAAGGAACAACATAGTTTCAATGTCGGGGCCAGCAACTGCCAGCAAGTAAAACTGGTAATGTGTCAGAATCTTCATCTAGATCGATCAGAATCCCACCACAGAAAAATCCAGACTCTGGCAATTAAGAAATGAGGCTTTTATTTTCCTAATAGAAATCGGGAGATTTAACAGACAAAGTAATTGGTTATTCTGAATCTTAACAAACCGAAGGTTTCAAACGAACTCAGCGCTGAAGTTACTCTGCAGCGACCATCAAGATCTCACAATCGTTTTCTCTTCGCTTACAAATTCGTTCCCACCCTCCACTGTTCCCTTCGCACACACAATTCTCGCCAAGAGAAGCCTTCCACAGTCACAGCATGGATTGCTGTCTCAAGCAAGGAGATCCGCAGTTCCCATTTCTCTAGGGGAACACTCAACAAGCTAGGAGATAGGAAAGGCCTTTTGTGTTTTATTTAACGTAAACCAATTCCAAAATTATCCCTTTGCAGCTGCAGGTTCAGAGATGCTGGCCCCCAGCCGCAGCCCCAATTTTGATGGGCACCCGACCCCCGACTCCTCTCTCGCAAAGGAGTGAAATGTTCGGAGGAGCGATGAAAGATTACCTGACACCCTAAAGCCATCCTTGCCCGGGCCACACACCCCTTCACTGTCCGGGTGAGGGGACGAGAACCACCCTGCTGAGGAGAGGGGGTGGGTTCGCTCCCAACCCAAGGGCTGGCTGGAAAGGAGCTCTCCTCCTCCTCGCCTCACTCGAGGACGGCGATAGCAAGTCACCCTGCCCAACCAGGACCGACCCCCGCGTGGGATACGGGGCCTGCGTCAGACCCCGGGCGCCCGCTGCCCCTTGCCAGTCCCGGGCATAAAGGGCAGAAGGCGCCGGCTCCCCTCTGCGGCCCGGGGAGGAGGAGAGGCCTCACCTGGCCCAGCCCGCTCCACGCTCTCGGGTTCGCTCCGCTGGCGACGGTAATGAGGGAGCCAGGGACAGGGCCAGAGCAGAGGCGCTCTGCCTCAGGCCGCGACAGCCGTGCTCGGGGCTCCTCACAGCTGGCGGGACCCCGAGCCGCCCGGAGCCGCCATCTTCCTCCACTCAAACGCCGCCGCCGCCGCAGCTGCTGCTGCTCAGGCCGGGAGAAGACAGCGCAGAGCGCGCATGCGCCGGGGCGGGCGCGGAGGACGCGCGCGCACTCACGTCAGCGCGGCGGGCTGGCGAGGGGCGGCCAGGGGGCGGCCAGGGGGCGGCGCAGTGTTGAGAAGGGCCGTGGTCACAGGCCGAGGTTCTGTGGAGGGTGGAATGCGCTCGGGGGAGCGAGGCTTCCGCACCCGCCTTCGCCGCGTCTCTAGCGTCGACCTCATAGCCGCACCCACCCTCCGCTGCACTGTCTGGGGCAACTGGGTGGTTTTCCCAGTGGTTTGAGACTAACATTTAGCCAGGAATTAACTCACTTCTACCCCGAGGGCCCGATGAGCAGAGAGGGCTGTGGCGGATGTGAGTGCCCTTGGATATCGCCAACGGGAGGGAAACTGTGCTTGAGGTGTGCAGAAGTCTTCCCTTAACCGTAGCCTCGTAGCAACCACTGTGTGAGTTCTTACTAGCTCCACTTTTCAGATGAGGAAACTGAGGCACAGAAAACGATCACTTATTTGCCCGGAGTCACACACCTATCAGTGGAGGTGGGGCGGCGCGGGAAAGAGGATTTAAACTCAGGCTTGTCTGGTTCCCAAGCTCCTTTACTTCCTACTAGCTAGGGGATAGGATCCAGCAAAGTCCCCCTTCTCAAGGGAGCAACCTGGTGTGTAGGTGAGAACCTTCATGAGCCCAGCCCTACAGCATGTGGTCTAAGGAAATGCCAGATACAGAGTCAAAGGCTTCAGTCTAAACTCTGTAAGCCAAAAAAACCAAAACAGAACAAAAAAAAACTAAGCCCCCCCCCCCCCCACCACCACCACCACCAAACCATCTGAACGGACTTCCTCCTAGGCCAGGGCAGTCTAAAATGTAACCAACCTGAGAGACTGGTTCAGGCCATGACAGGAAGCAGGACATGAGACAATGCCTCATTACATCCTTCAGCATTGACATCAACACAACAGACCTTAAGACTGGTAAGAAACATTTACAATCTGTTCTCTCTGGAGCCCACCTGCCACTTGGAGGCTTCACGTGCATGATAAAACTTTGGTGTCCACAATCCCTTATCATAACCCAGACATTCATTTCTATTGATAATAACTTTTTTTTTTTTGAGACAGGGTCTAACTCTGTTGCCCAGGCTGGAGTCCAGTGATGAGTTCTTGGTTCGCTGCAACCTCTGTCTTTCAGGCTCAAGCTATCCTCCTACCTTAGCCTCCTGAGTAACTGGGACTACAGGCGGGCACCACCACGCCTGGCTAATTTTTCCATTTTTTTTGTAGACACAGGGTTTCGCCATGTTGTCCACTCTCATCTCAAACTCCTAAGCTCAAGTGATCCACTTGCCTCGGCCTCCCAAAATGCTTGGATTACAGGCGTGTGCCACCGCACCAGGCCTATTGATAATAACTATTTCAACTCATTGCCAATCAGAAAATGTTTAAATCTGCCTATAATGTGGAAGCCCCCACTTCAAGTTTCCGGTCTTTCTGCACCGAACCAATGTAGTTTTTATTTATTTATTTACTTATTTTTATTTATTTGTTTATTTTTTTGAGACTGAGTCTTGCTCTGTCGCCCAGACTAGAGTGCAGTGGCACCATCTCCGCTCACTGCAACTTCCGCCTCCTGGGTTCAACCGATTCTCCTGCCTCAGCCTCCCGAGTAGCTGGGATTACAGGCGCCTGCCACTGTGCCCAGCTAATTTTTGTATTTTCAGTAGAAAATACAAAATTCAGTAGAAAATACGGGGTTTCACCATCTTGGACAGGCTGGTCTCAAACTCCTGACCTCGTGATCTACTCACCTCGGCCTTCCAAAGTTCTGGGATTACAGGTGTGAGCCACGGCGCCTGGCTTTTTTATGTATTTATTGAGACAGGGTCTCACTCTTCGCCCAGGCTGGAGTGCAGTGGTGTGATCTCCACTCACTGCAACCTCTGCCTCCCGGGTCCAAACGATTCTCGTGCCTCAACCTCCTGAGTAGCTGGGATTACAGACATGTGCCACCACACCCAGCTAATTTTTGTATTTTTAGTAAAGACGGGGTTTCACCATGTTGGCCAGGCTGGTCTCGAACTCCTGCCTCAGTTGATCCACCCGCCTCGGCCTCCCAAAGTGCTGGGATTACAGGCATAAGCCCCTGCACCTGGCCCTGTATTAATATATCTTAAATGTATTTGATTGATGTCTCATGTCTCTCTAAAATGTATAAAACCAAGCTGCTTCCCAACCACCTTGGGCACATGTTCTCAGGATCTCCCAAGGGCTGTGTCATGGGCCATGGTCACTCATATTTGGCTCAGAATAAATCTCTTCAAATATTTTAGAAAGTTTCCTCCTAGGAAATCTCATGGGGCATAGGGCTGGGCCAGAAGCCAAGTTCCCCTCAAGTTGGAGGGCAAGGCCTCTTTGAGCAGACTTGGGTTACCCTTACCCATAGAGAGCTGTATGGGCCAGAGGCGGTGGTGCACACTTGTCAGCCCAGCACTTTGGGAAGCCAAGAGGGGAGGATCGCTTGAGCTCAGGAATGCAAAACCATCCTGGGCACCATAGCAAGACCCCATCCCTACAAAAAGTTGAAAAATTAGCTGGACATGGTGGCATGTGTACCTGTAGTTCTAGCTACTTGGGAGACAGAGGCAGAGGGTTGCTTGAGCTCAGGAGTTGGAGGTTGCAGTGAGCTATCATCACCTCACTGCATGCCAGCCTGGGTGATAGAGAGAACTCATCACAAATAAATAAATAGAAAGCAGTATATTCTTACGTTCTTCAAACCTGAATAATGCAAAGTCCCCTAGGGATACACTCAGGGAATCCCAGTGGGAGAAACATTGATTTAAGAAAATCATGTTTTGGCCAGGCGAGGTGGCTCACGCCTATAATCCCAGCACTTTGGGAAGACGAGGCAGGCGGATCACCTGAGGTCAGGAGTTCGAGACCAGCCTGACCAACATTGAGAAACCCCATCACTACTAAAAAAAAATACAAAATTAACCAGGCGTGGTGGCACATGCCTGTAATCCCAGCTACTCGGGAGGCTAAGGCAGGAGAATTGCTTGAACCTGGGAGGTGGAGGTTGTGGTGAGCCGAGATCGCACCATTGCACTCCAGCCTGGGCAACAAGAGCGATACTCCCTCTCAAAAAAAAAAAAAAGAAAGAAAAGAAAAGATAAAGAAAATCAAGTCTTTCAACTAGGAAATTTTACTGCAAAAGAGAAATTGGGCAATTATAACTGGTAAAGGAAATATTTTTAAATCTAGTTTTTAAATCATGTCATTAAAAACCTCAAGCTTAAAAATTACTAGAACTGAGCCGGGTACGGTGACTCACACCTGTAATCTTAGCACTTTGGGAGGCTGAGGCAGGCAGATTGTCTGAGCTCAGGAGTTCGAGACCACCATGGGAACAACATGCTGAAACCCTGTCTCTACTAAAGTACAAAAAATTAGCCAGGCTTGGTGGTACACACCTGTAATCCCAGCTACTCGGGAGGTGGAGGCAGGAGAATTGCTTGAACCCAGGAGGTGAAGGTTGCAGTGAGCTGAGATTGTGCCACTGCACTCCAGCCTGGGCCACGGAGCGAGACTGTCTCAAAAAAAAAAAAAAAAAAAATTACTAGAACTTGTGACCAACTCCACTCTTCCCCCTCCAAATATCCTGTAGAGCTCAATATTGGAAACAGTGGACCAGCTATTAAATGCTACTTTTTTTTTTTTTTTTTTTGAGGAAGGAAGTTTCCAACCGGGCTCAATCAATTCTTCCACCTCAGCCTCCAAAGTAGCTTGCATAGTCCCAGATACTTGGGAGGCTGAGGTAGGAGGATTGATTGAGCCAGGGTGTTTGAGGTTGCAGTGAGCTATAATCACTCCACTCCAGCCTGGTGTGACAGAGCGAGACTCTGTCTCAAAAAAAAGTAAAAGTAACAAAAAAAAGTAAAAAAAAAATCCCAGTACTTTCGTAGGCCAAGACAGGTGGATCACTTGAGGTCAGGCGTTCAAGACCAGCCTGGCCAACATGGTAAGACCCCGTCTCTACTAAAAATACAAAAATTAGCCAGGAATGGTGGCATGTGCCTGTAATCCCAGCTACTCGGGAGGCTGAGGCACAAGAATCACTTGAAACTGGAAGGTGGAGGCTGCAGTGAGCTGAGATCATGCCACTGCACTCCAGCCTGGGTGACAGAGTGAGACTCTGTCTCCAAAAAAAAAAAAAAAATAGTAAAAGTAAAAATGCAGGTTCCATGGCCAGTTGCAGTGTTGCACGCTGGTAATCCCAACCCTTTCAGTGGCTGACATGGGAGGCTGACTTGAGGCCAGGAGTTGAGATCAACCTGAGCAAGATAGCAAGACCCCATCTCTACAAAAATAAATTAAAATGCAGGTTCCAGGGCCCACCTCAAACAGTGGCCTCAGACTTTTCTGAACGCTCCTCAGGGATTCTGTTGACCAGTCAGGGTTGGAACTGCTGGACCATGTTAGAATACGTTCAAATACAGAATCACTTCACCCTGAATCTTCTTACTCAAGGACAGCAGGGATTTTTGTCTGTTTTCCACCAGCACCTGACATAAAGATGCACATAGTAGGGACTCACTAAATATTTGTTGAATGAATGAACTTGGAATTTGGCAATTAAAAGGGCATTTGGGAAACAAATATCTAGTGAGCACCTACTATGTGCCAGACCATGTGATACGTATGGTCATATATATATATACAATATTAATATATATATTTATAAATATATACAAATTTATTATTATTATTTTTTTGAGACGGAGTCTCACTGTGTCTCCCAGGCTGGAGTGCAGTGGCATGATCTCGGCTCACTGCAAGCTCCGCCTCCGGGTTTCACGCCATTCTCCTGCCTCAGCCTCCCGAGTAGCTGGGACTACAGGTGCCTGCCACCACGCCCAGCTAATTTTTTGTATTTTTAGTAGAGACATGGTTTAACCATGTTAGCCAGGATGGTCTCGATCTCCTGACCTCATGATCCACCCACCTTGGCCTCCCAAAGTGCTGAGATTACAGGCGTGAGCCACTGCACCTGGCCATAAATTTTTTTTTTTTTTTGAGGCAGAGTCTTGCTTCTGTTGCCTAGGCTAGAGTGCAGTGACACAACCTCTGCTCACTGCAACCTCCGCTTCCTGGGTTCAAGTGATTCTCGTGCCTCAGCCTCTTGCGTAGCTGGAATTACTGGTGTGTGCCACCATACCCAGCTAATTTTTGTATTTTTAGTAGAGATGGGGTTTTGCCATGTTGCCCTGGCTGGTCTTGAACTCCTGACCTCAGGTGATCCACCCACTTCGGCCTCTCAAAGTGCTGGGATTACAGGCATGAGCCACTTTGCCCGGCCGTGGTCATATATATTTTTTAATGAAACATAAGGTCTCTGCCCTTGTGGAGGGCCCTACTATCTATTGAGAGAGATAACCAATACACAAAGACTGTAGACAAGATAGAAGTATAAATTGTGATAAGGACAAAAGTATTAAACTCTAATAATAATCACAATTGCTATTTATTGTTTACATTTATTATGTACCGAACTCTGCTAAGTAGGCGTCATTATTGTGCCTATTTTAAAGATGACGAAACTGAGCTACATAGTGGTGGGAATATCGGGGGAAGACTGGAGATTACGTTATAGGTCATGAAGAACTGGGAACAGGGAGGTTATACTCTATAATTAAAATGGTTTTTCAGAATAGTCTCTCTGCAATGTGAAGGCTGATTGGGACATGATTAAAGACAGGGGATAAGGCTAAAATGAAAGGGGTGGCTGGAGTCTCTCTAATACGTTTAAATAAGGTATTTCCTCCAGAGTCTGTCCCAACAATCAATCACAGTCAGGCACCACATAACAGTGGTCAATGACAAACCACATGTACAATGGTGGTCACATAAGATTATAATACCATATTTTTACTGTACCTTTTCTATCTATATGTTTTGTTTTGTTTTTCTCAAGACAGAGTCTTGCTCTGTCGCCATGCTGGAGTGCTATGGCGTGATCTCGGCTCACTGCAACCTCCCCCTCCCGGGTTCAAGCGATTCTCCTGCCTCAGCCTCCCAAGTAGCTGGGATTACAGGTGCGTGCCACCAAGCCCAGCTAATTTTTTGTATTTTTTGGTTTTTTATTTTATTTATTTATTTATTTGAGACAGAGTCTTGCCCTATCAGCCAGGCTGGAGTGCAATGGCACGATCTCGGCTCACTGCAACCTCTGCCTCCTGGGTTCAAGCGATTCTACTGCCTTAGCCTCCCAAGTAGCTGGGGTTACAGGCACGCATCACCATGCCCAGCTAATGTTTTGTATCTTTGGTAGAGACAGGGTTTCACCACGTTGGTCAGGCTGATCTCCAACTTCTGACCTCAGGTGATCCACCCGCCTCAGCCTCCCAAAGTGATGGGATTACAGGCGTGAGCCACCGCGCCCAGCCAATTACTGTATTTTTAGTAGAGACAGGATTTCTCCATGTTGGCCAGGCTGGTCTTGAACTCCTGACCTCAGGTGATCCGCCCACCTTGCCTTGGCCTCCCAAGGTGCTGAAATTGTGCTGGGATTACAGGTGTGAGCCACTGTGCACAGCCCAGAACATAATTTATTCTTTTGTTTTCTTTTTTTTTGAGACGGAGTCTCGCTCTGTCGCCCAGGCTGGAGTGCAGTGGCACGATCTCGGCTCACTGCAAGCTCCACCTCCTGGGTTCATGCCATTCTCCTGCCTCAGCCTCCTGAGGGACTACAGGTGCGTGCCACCACGACTGGCTGTTTTTGTATTTTGAGTAGAGATGGGGTTTCACCATGTTAGCCAGGATGGTCTCGATCTCCTGACCTCGTGATCTGCCCGCCTCAGCCTCCCAAAGTGCTAGGATTACAGACATGAGCCACCATGCCCGGCCCAATTTATTGTTTTTTTGAGACAGAGTCTTGCTCTGTCTTTCAGGCTGGAGTGCAGTGGCGTGATCTCGGCTCACTGCAACCTCAGCCTCCCAGGTTCCGGCCATTCTCCTACCTCAGCCTCCGAGTAGCTGGGATTTACAGGTATGTGCCACCACGCCTGGCTAATTGTATTTTTAGTAGAGACAGGGTTTCACGGCGTTGGCCAGGCTGGTCTCGAACTCTTGACATCAGGTGATCTGCCTGCCTCGGCCTCCCAGAGTGCTGGGATTAAAGACATGAGCCACCACACCTGGCCAGAACATAGTTTATTCTTAAAGGGTTGGGGTGCATGACTTAACCCTTGCTTGGTATGACCTTATGTCCTGTTTAATTGGCATGTTGGTCGCACGCGGTGGCTCACGTCTGTAATCCCAGCACTTTGGGAGGTTGAGGCAGGAGGATCACTAGCTCAGGAGTTTGAGACCAGCATGGCCAACATGGTGAAACCCCATCTCTACTCAAAATACAAAAATTAGCCGGGCGTGGTGTTGCCAGCCTGTAATCCCAACTACTCAGGAGGCTGAGGCAGGAGCATCTCTTGAACCTGGGAAGTGGAGGTTGCAGTGAGCCGAGATCGAGCCACTGCACTCCAGCCTGGGCAACAGAGAGAGACTGTGTCTCAAAAAAAAAAAAAGAAAAAAAAAAGCATCTTATTACCACAAAGCATTTGTTGTGTCAGTCTTATGATCTCTATTTTAGCATTAATGCTGGTCAATTGTTGTGTCTAAACTGTGAAAGGGATAGGGTATAACCCAAGTGTGTCTGACTTCCTGTTCCATCATGGCTTCTCTGGGGTCCCCTGTACCAAAAGGGTGTCCATTTAGTCCGTTGGAAGGTTTAGGATTTTATTTTTAGTTCTCATGTGAGATCACTCAATATCAGTGCATTTAGGACAATATAAATTTTATTAACAGTTGCATTCTATTCTTTTATAGGAATGTACCATAATCTTTTAAAACAAATTCCCTAGCAATGAACATTTAATTTGATTCCAGTCTTTTTTGATTATAGACAAAATAGCAATGGATATCCTTAGGTATGCACATTTTCTTTTTGTTTGTTTGTTTGTTTGTTTTGAGACTGAGTCTGGCTCTATCACCGGGGCTGGAGTTCAGTGGCATGATCTCGGCTCACTGCAACCTCTGTCTCCACGCTTTATGCGATTCTCCTGCCTCGGCCTCCTGTGTACCTGGGATTACAGGTGCGTGCCACCACGCCCAGCTAATTTTTGTATTTTTATTTTTATTTATTTATTTATTTTTGAGATGGAGTTTTGCTCTTGTTGCCCAGGCTGGAGTGCAATGGTGTGATCTCGGCTCACCACAAGCTCTGCCTCCCGGGTTCAAGCGATTCTCCTGCCTCAGCTTCCCAAGTAGCTAGGATTACAGGCGCCTGCCACCAAGTCTGGCTAATTTTTGTATTTTTAGTAGAGACCGGGTATCACCATACTGGCCAGGCTGGTCTCAAATTCCTAACCTCAGGCGATCCACCCGCCTTGGCCTCCCAAAGTGCTGGGATTACAGGCATGAGCCTTATTTTTATTGTTTTATTTTTTATTTTTTTATTTTTATTTTTTGAGATGGAGTCTGTCACCCAGGCTAGCGCAGTGGCTTTATCTCGGCTCACTGCAACCTCCACCTGCCGGGTTCAAGCAGTTCTCCTGCCTCAGCCTCCTGAGTAGCTGGGATTACAGGTGCGCATCACCATGCCTGGCTAACTTTTTGTATTTTTAGTAGAGACGAGGTTTCACCATGCTGGCCAGGCTGATCTTGAACTCCTGACCTCATGATCTGCCTGCCTCAGCCTCCCAAAGTGCTGGGATTACAGACATGAGCCACTGCACCAGACCTAATTTTTGTATTTTTAGTAGGGGTGGGATTTCACCATGTTGGCCAGGCTGGTCTCAAACTCTTGACCTCAGGTGATCCACCTGCCTTGGCCTCCCAAAGTGCCGGGATTACAGGTGTGAGCCACCATGCCCAGCCTGCACATTTTCAATATTGGTAAGTTGCCATTTACTTATCACAACTATCTACCTAGCTTCAGCTTGTGCGTCAGATAGAAAGTTATCTCGGCCGGGCGCAGTGGCTTACGCCTGTAATCCCAGCACTTTGGGAGGCCGAAGCGGGCAGATCACCTGAGGCTGGGAGTTCGAGACCAGCCTGACCAACATGGAGAAACTCCATTTCTACTAAAAATACAAAATTAGCCGGGTATGGTGGCACATGCCTGTAATCCCAGCTACTCGGGAGGCTGAGGCAGGAGAATCGCTTGAACCCGCGAGGCGGAGGTTGTGGTGAGCCGAGATCATGCCATTGCACTCCAGCCTGGGCAACAAGAGTGAAAATCTGTCAAAAAAAAAAAAAGCTGGGCGCAGTGGCTCATGGCTGTAATCCTAGCACTTTGGGAGGCTGACGCGGGCAGATCACAAGGTCAGGACTTTGAGACCAGCCTGGCCAATATGGTGAAATCCCGTCTTTACTAAAAATACAAAAATTAGCCAGGCGTGGTGGCACGTGCCTGTAGTCCCAGCTACTCAGGAGGCTGAGGCAGAAGAATTGCTTGAACCTGGGAGGCAGAGGTTGCAGTGAGCTGAGATCGTGCCATTGCACTCCAGCCTGGGCAACAGAGCAAGACAAGACACCGTCTCAAAAAAAAAAAAAAAAAGTGGACTCTGTCTCAGGAAAAAAAAAAAGTCACCTGAGGTCAGGAGTTTGAGACCAGCCTGGCCAACATGGAGAAACTGTCTCCACTAATAATACAATACACCGGGCTGGGCACGGTGGCTCAAACCTGTAATCCCAGCACTTTGGGAGGCCGAGGCGGGTGGATCGCCTGAGGTTAGGAATTTGAGACCAGCCTGGCCAGTATGGTGATACCCGGTCTCTACTAAAAATACAAAAATTAGCCAGACTTGGTGGCAGGCGCCTGTAATCCTAGCTACTTGGGAAGCTGAGGCAGGAGAATCGCTTGAACCCGGGAGGCAGAGCTTGTGGTGAGCCGAGATCACACCATTGCACTCCAGCCTGGGCAACAAAGCAAGATTCTGTCAAAAAAAAAAAAAAAAATTAGCTGGGTATGGTGGCCCAGGCCTCTAATCTCAGCTACTCTGAAGGCTGAGGCAGGAGAATCGCTTGAATCCAGAGGATACAGTGAGCCAAGATCACGCCATTGCACTCCAACCTGGGTGACAAGAGAGAAACTCCATCTCCAAAAAAAAAAAAAAGCGCAAAAACTTAGCTGGGTGTGGTGGCACACACCTATAGTCCCAGCTACTCAGTACTCAGGAGGCTGAAGCAGGAGGATCACTTGTGCTTGGAAGGTGGAGGTTGCAGTGAGCCATGATTGTGCTACTGTACTCCAGCCTGGTGACCGAGTGAGAGCAGAAGGAGTGAGAGAGAGAGAGAAAGACTCGTGCTTTAGGGCCTCTGACAATACCTGTGTATTTTGTGCCTCAACTTTTTTTTTTTTTTTTGAGACAAAGTCTCACCCTATCGGCCAGGGTGGAGTGCAATGGCATGATCTCGGCTCACTGCAACCTCCGCCTCCCAGGTTCAAGCGATTCTCCTGCTTCAGCCTCCCTCGTAGCTGAGACTACAGGCGCGTGCCACCACGCCCAGCTAATTTTTGAATTTTTAGTAGAGAAGGGGTTTCACCACGTTCAGGATGGTCTTGATCTTTTGACCTCGTCTTCCACCTGCCTCGGCCTCTCAAAGTGCTGGGATTACAGGCGTGAGTCACCGTGCCAGGCCGCCACTGCCTCAACTTTTTGGGCTTATCCCTGGAAGAAGAAACTGCCACTACTTTTTCAATTTTAGAGCTAATTTGGTTCCATCCCTGATTTTACAGATGAGGAATCAGACTGAGAGAGAAGAGACTTGCCCAAGGTCACAAGGGGTCTATGTGATTAACTAAGACTGACCTCCTGGTTACCCATTTTGTGGAACAAAAACTATTTCATTTGCAGCATTTTCAGATGATTTCCAAGGTCTCTATCTTTCTTGTCTCCTTGAAAATTCAGTCCCAGAAATGCACAACTAATGCTTTTGTTAAGGGTCGTTGCCCAATATGCTAAATTGTAAGAAACCATCTCCCTCTGCTGGTAATATGGCATAACGACAAAGCTTAAATATAGGAGTCACTTGCATTTAGGAAAAACTATTGCTCCAGAACGAGGTTATGTCTGACAGTTTCTGTATACTTTTTTTTTTTAGACGGACTCTTGCTCTGTTGCCCAGGCTGGAGTGCAGTGGTGCGATCTCGGCTCACTGCAAGCTCTGCCTCCCAGGTTCACACCATTCTCCTGCCTCAGCCTCCCAAGTAGCTGGGACTACAGGCGCCCACCACCACACACGGCTAATTTTTTTTTTTTTGTATTTTTAGTAGAGACGGGGTTTCACCATGTTAGCCAGGATGGTCTCGATCTCCTGACCTCATGATCTGCCCGCCTTGGCCTCCCAAAGTGCTGGGATTACAGGCGTGAGCCACCGCGCCCAGCCCCGTCTGACAGTTTCAACCACTTTGCTGTTGCCAAGACTCAGTCAGGATAATTTATTTCAACGAATGGGTTCACAGTAGAATGTATTCC
Source organism: Gorilla gorilla gorilla (assembly GCF_029281585.2). Lineage (NCBI taxonomy): Eukaryota > Metazoa > Chordata > Mammalia > Primates > Hominidae > Gorilla > Gorilla gorilla. Next base: position 223,821,251 of record NC_073224.2, on the reverse strand, counting down.
AAGTAAAGATAATCTCAGAGAGTGAACAAGCCAAAAATCCATGAAATTGGTGAACTCAACAGAATTACTGAGTTTTTGTGTGGTTTTTTTTTTGGTTTTTGTTTGTTTGTTTGTTTTTTGAGATGGAATCTCACTGTCGCCCAGGCTGGAGTGCAGTGGCATGATCTCGGCTCACTGGAACCTCCACCTCCCGGGTTCAAGCGATTCTCCTGCCTCTGCCTCCTGAGTAGCTGGGATTACAGGCATGCGCCACCACGCCTGGCTAATTTTTGTATTTTTAGTAGAGATGGGGTTTCACCATGTTGGTCAGGCTGGTCTACGAACTCCTGACCTCGTGATCCGCCTGCCTTGGCCTCCCAAAGTGCTGGGATTACAGGCGTGAGCCACTGCACCCGGCCGAGAATTACTTGAGTTTTAGAGACTTAAAAGCTGCTAGTGGAATATCCATGTGGAGATGGCAATAAGAAGCCTAGCTGTAAAAATCGGAATCAGAAACACCAGGTCAGTTCACAGCTAGAAGTCAACTTTGGCAGTCTTCAGCATACAGTGGGTGGCTTATACCATGAACATCTAGGTAAGAACAATGGACTGAGGACAGACCCTGGAAATGAACAATATTTCAGAGTCAGGAAGTTGTGAAACCAGAGAATTAGTAAGCATATCACTTAAGCTTCTAAATAAAGACCAGTAACATTTAACACATGGTTGCAGTTTATGATGATAATCATTAAGAATACAAATAACAGGACGGGCAGAGTGGTTCACACCTGTAATCCCAACACTTTGGGAGATTGAGGCAGGCAGATCATCTGAGGTTAGGGGTTCCAGACCAGTCTGGCCAACATGGTGAAACCTGGCCTCTACTAAAAATACAAAAATTAGCTGGGCATAGTGGCAAGCACCTATAGTCTCAGCTACTCGGGAGGCTGAGGCAGGAGAATCACATGAACCCAGGAGGCAGAGGCTGCAATGAGCCAAGATTGCGCCACTGCACTCCAGCCTGGGCGACAGTGAGACTATGTCTACAAAAAAAAAAAAAAAGAATACAAATTATGAAATTTCACAGCAGGAAGGTTTTACTTCAGAAAGATTAATGGCATACTAAAAATACAAGAAAAAACACATTCCAAGTCAGATAACTTGGTTATAGCAGCCAAATGCAACACTACTGAATGACATGTATTTAAAATTGAGAGAAAAACAGGAACATGTCAGTAAGAATATAAACACATGGTGTTTGCTTATCTCCCTGCCTTTTTTTTTTTTTTTTTTTTTGAGACAGAGTCTCGCTTTGTTGCCCAGGCTGGAGTGCAATGGCGCAATCTTGGCTCACTGCAACCTCTGCCTCCTGGGTTCAAGCAACTCTCCTGCCTCAGCTTCCCAAGTAGCTGGGATTACAGGTGCTTGCCACCACATCCGGCTAATTTTTGTATCTTTAGTAGAGATGGGGTTTCACCATGTTGACCAGGCTAGTCTTGAACTCCTGACCTCAACGGATTAGCCCACCTCGGCCTCCCAAAGTGTTGGGATTATAGGCGTGAGCCACCGTGCCTGGCATCTCCCTGTCCTTATATTTTAAGAAAGGATGATTACAGAAGTGACAATTATAAATCTTCCTCGGGCAGACAAGACACTCCCATAATGATAATAGCTAACCCTTAGGACTCTTACTATGGGTCAGGCACTGTTCTAGGCATTTCAGCATAGTAACTGGTTAAATTCTTACAATCTACTTTTGAAGTAGCTATCTCTAATGTATACACTTGGGGAACTGAGACATAGAATCCTTATGTAACTTGCGTAAGATCACACAGCTTTTTTTTTTTTTTTTTTTTTTAATAGTAGAGATGGGCTTTTGCCTTGTTGCCCAGGCTGGTCTCAAACTGCAGGGCTCAAGCGATCCACCCGCCTCACCCTTCCAAAGTGCTGGGATTATAGGCGTGAGCCACCATGCCCGGCCACATAAATAACTTTTTTTCGAGATAGAGTTTTGCTCTTGTTGCCCAGGCTGGAGTGCAATGGCGCAATCGCGGCTCACTGCAACCTCCGCCTCCCAGGCTCAAGCGATCTTCCCGCCTCAGCCTCCCGAGTAGCTGGGATTACAGGCATGTGCCACCACGCCCAGCTAATTTTGCATTTTAAGTAGAGACGGGGTTTCTCCATGTTGGTCAGGCTGGTCTCGAACTCTTGACCTCAGGTGATCTGCCCACCTCGGCCTCCCAAAGTGGGATTACAGGCGTGAGCCACTACGCCTGCCCTGACATAAATAATTTTTTTTTTTTTTTTTTTTTGAGACAGAGCCTCACTCTGTCGGCCAGGCTGGAGTGCAGTGGCATGATCTCAGCTCACTGCAACCTCCACCTCCCTGGCTCAAGCAGTTCTCCTGCCTCAGCCTCCGGAGTAGCTGGGATTATAGGCGTGTGCCACCATGCCCAGCTAATTTTTGTATTTGTAGTAGAGACGGAGTTTCACCATGTTGGCCAGGCTGGTCTTGAACTCCTGACCTCAGGTAATCCGCCTGTCTCGGCCTCCCAAAGTGCTGGGATTACAGGCGTGAGCCACCGCGCCTGGCCAATAATTTTTAGAGGTAATACTAACATATTTATCTACCATTAAAGACCCAGGAGAACTTAGTAGCTGGGAATCCCACTGGTTCTCCCAACTGAGGTGCAATATTATCTTTACTGTCTTTACCTTACGGTAGCGGATATAGTGTTAATAAACGATTAGAATACTGCTTTATGAGCAGGAAATACTGTAATCATTTTCACCCTATCAGAAATAATAAAATGTTTTCTGCATCAGCAGATATTTTTCATCATTTGTTGGTGTTTAAAAATGTTTTCAGAATTCTGAAGATACCATTATCTGTAGTTTAGGAAAACTACGACTCACTTTAAAAGAAAAAAAGTTTTCTTTAATTGCCTGCCCTTAGAAAAGATGGTTCCACAGAACACACTTCCGGTACTCGAGATGAGGACTTCCCTTGAGCGCCCATTCTGTAAGACAGATAACGCGTTGGCCCTTAAGAAAGATGGCATCTTTCCGCCTTCTCTGCCCCCTTCCAAGATGGCTGCCCTAATGTACTCTTGGGACCTTGCCTGGCGCCTCTTCCGGGCTTGGCAGCGGGCGGGGTCCATTGAGTAAAGCCTTGCGTGCCTGCGCCCGCGACGGAGGCGCGCTTCAAAGCGCAGGCGCGGGGAGGGGGTGGGGGAGGAGGGAAAGCGGCGAGTAAGATGGAAGATGAGGAGGTCGCTGAGAGCTGGGAAGAGGCGGCAGACAGCGGGGTAAGGAGGAGCCGCCGTCCCATGGCAGGGCCGGGCGAGACCTGGCGTGAGGGGAGCCTCTGGGGAGCGGGTCTGGAGATAGTTCTCCCCAAGGAAGGGCCCCACACGCTGGGCTGGGGGTGGTGGAGAGGCCCCCAGTTCCTGAGCGCCGTGAAGGCCTCTTAAAGGGGCCGCGATCCATTTTTCTCCTTTCCTTTGCCCGGTGCGCCTCCCTCCGCCCACTAACGCGCGCGTCACCCGGGGCGCCCCACCCGCCACCCGGGGCCTCCTTTCCTGACCCCCCGCGCCCACTTGCTGGCCGTGGGCCTCTGTGACTCTTTCCGATGAGCCTTGTGGCCCGAGGCACCATTTTAAAGTTCATGTGCTCTGACGGGGAGGGACACACCATGTGGGTGGTGGGGTGGCTTGCGCGGACCGGGGAGGCATGTCCGGCTTCGCAGGAAAGCGGGAGGAGGCAGCCGAGGGCGGGGGGAAATTGAATCCTCTTTGGGCTACTCAACTCTGCTAAAATCCCCCACCATCCGTCACGGTGCACGAGTCGGGGTTTTTTTCTCTTTCACTTTTACTCCAAGAAGAGTTTGTGGGCAGGCAGGCAGGTCTCACGGGGACTCTGCCAAAGCAACCGAAAGCTCTGCGGGGCAGCCCCTCTGCCACTCAGCGATCCGAGGCCCCGGGAAGGTCTAGGAGTTCGCTTGTCGGAGTCCAGGGTGTGATATATAAAACAGCCACATTCTTGGGAGAGGAGTGGGGAGATGGACCATTCGACTTGTTTTTGGAGTTTTTGTTTGCCTCCAGAAACTGTAGGAAAATAGTTTATCTCAAAGAGGATCTGTCAATTCTCTTAGATTTGTGAATAATTTGGTCTTTTCAGAGTTTGTCTGTGGTGACCCTTGTGAATATGGGGAGATGCTTTTTTTGTCTCCCCGTGTTCGTGTCTGTTCAATGCTGGCTGCACTGACATCCACCTTAAAGGTTTACGTGTGCGAGGAGTCGAGCGTACCAGAGTAGAGTAGGCGCTGGGTTTTTTTTCCTAAGCGCTTTTTGGGGGTGCTTATGAGCTCTGGAAGAGGCCGGGAAATTGACCCTGGCAGCAGTCAGTGGGTGTATCTAGCTCTACGGGAATGTCGAAACTTGGCTTTGAAGTTTTTTCCGCTGGTTCAGCATTTCTCTCAACGGTTGTTTATGTTTTTCCATTTAGCATAATTGAGAATTTGAAGGATTCGTTCGTTCAGAGGATATTTAGGAGAGTTCTTAATGTGACAACCATCTTTCTTGAGTTTTGGCTTAAGAAAGTTAAAGATTTTATAGGGAGTAACAGGTGTCAGTTGGCTCCTTGTTCATTCAACCAGCATTTTTGAGTGTCTGCTATATGCTAGGCAGTGTGCTTACCAGTGACTTTGTGCCAGAAAATGCAGCATTTTCGGTACAGGCGTTTATTGCCTACCACTAATCTGAGTGAATCATCCAGACATCCCTATAAAAAAGCTTGGCTTACAACTTTAATATCATGCAAATGATAAGTTTCTTGGGCATCTTGGCCTTTCTTTGGTTTTCCTCACCTGTTTCAAAGGGTCATAAATCCCTCATGTTAGAGAAGTTGGAGGCAAATGAACAAAAATGAATAGGATTCAGCAGAAATTGGGGCTTACTTTAGTTTTTCAGAATGGGTAAGTCAATTAGAAATTAGCTAGTACAGTCCCCCATTTAACAGCTGAATAAGCCTGGAGATGTGAGATTTAGAGACTTAGGTCTTTCTGATGCTTGTCCCGTGTTCTTTCTTTTTTCTTTTGTTTCCCAAGTTTTATTCAAAAACTTATACAAAATATTCCAGATAAATGAAATTTAATCCTCATCTTCCTCCTCTTTGTCCTGGTTAATCTGGAAGTAACGTAATTTGTAGCTATCTTTGCTGTTAGTGACTAGGAGCAACCAATCACGTAAATTATTCTTCATATATGTTTTGGTGAGATATTTGAAATACCTTTTGGAGAAAGGCACCTCGGATGTCACGTTGATCTTGCTCTTACTCCTTTCAATGGTCGCCATCCCTCCACCAAGGTTCTCAGCTTTTCCGTTCACTTTGATCCTTTCTTGCAAAAATTGCTCAAAATTGGCAGCATCCATGATTCCATCTTCTACGGGGTGAGTGCATTCAAGAGTGAACTTCAGAACCTGCTTCTTTTTTTTGCCCCCCTTCACCACAGGCTTTTTCACAGAAGCCATGGCAGCAGCGGAGGCAGAAAGCCAGAGTTCTTTCTGCTATCCCTTACTTTAGTAATATCCTTTAAAAATGTACCGCGGCCAGGTGCTGTGGCTCACGCCTGTAATCCCAGCACTGTGGGAGGCTGAGGTGGGCGGATAACCTGAAGTTAGGAGTTCCAGACCAGCCTGGCCAACATGGTGAAACCCCATCTCTACTAAAAATACAAAAATTAGCTGGACCCTATGGTACATACCTGTAATCCCAGCTACTTGGGAGGCTGAGCCAGGAGAATTGCTTGAGGAGGCGGAGGTTGCAGTGAGCTGGGATCATGCCATTGCATTCCAGCCTGGGCAACAAGAGTGAAACTCCATCAAAAAAAAAAAAAAAAAAACTACAGAGGTAGAACACAAACCTTGCCTTATTGGCATCATGAACACTTCTGCCAAAATGCAGGTTCTCTAATATATTTTATTTAATTGAATCCTTGAAACAACCTGTTGAGGCATTGTCCCCCTTTTATAGACAAGGAAACGGAGGTTTCGAGAGTAACCTGTTTTGCGCAAGATCACACAGCTGGGGGAAGCTGGGATTTGATCCCAAGCGTGTCTGACTTCAAGGCTGGGCTTTTTTTCTCTAGCATTTTGCTGCTACCTCTCTACCTGGGGACATGTGGAAAATTTGGGAATTGGGTGTTCTTTCTTTTCCTTTTTTTTTTTTTGTTTGAGAGAAGGTCTTACTCCATTGCCCAGGCTGGAGTGCAGTGGCTCAATCTCATCTCACTGCAACCTCTACCTCCCAGGTTCAAGCGATTCTCGTGCCTCAGCCTCCCGAGTAGCTGGGATTACAAGGCGCATGCTACCACGCCCAGCTAATTTTTGTATTTTTAGTAGAGACGGGGTTTCACCATGTTGGCCACGCTGGTCTCGAACTCCTGGCCTCAAGTGATCCTCCTGTCTTAGGCTCCCAAAGTGCTGGGATTACAGGCATGAGCCGCTGCGCCTGGCCTTTTTTTTAAAATTTTTTTTTATTTTTTGAGATGAGATTGCCCAGGCTGGGCCTCCCAGTAGATTATAGGCATGTGCCACTATGCCTGCCAGCTTTCATTAAAAAAAAAAAATTATTTATTTATTTTAGATACAGGGTCTCATTTGGTTTCCCAGGCTGAAGTGCGGTGGCATAATTATAGCTTACTGCAACCTTGAATTCTTGGGCTCTAGCAGTCCTCCTGCCTCAGCCTCCCAGAGTTCTGGGATTACAGGCATGAGCCACTGCCCTCAGCCAGCTTTCATTTTTAATAGTTTGTCTGGGCTTGTATTTGAACACTGTCTTGAATTTGATTCCCTTTTCAAATTTCACAAAGGTTCTTGTAAATATGCACTTTTGAAAGAGGGGAGCCAGGGAGATGATATGTCCACATCACTGGGAAACCAATGGACTGCAGGCTATACATGTCTTTCATATATAGGCAATTGCGTAAAAGTCTTGGCTTCAAGTTATCCCCTCTTCCTACTGGTAATGAGCTTTGAATACTCTACTCCAAAACAACAAAAACTGGGTGAAGACTAATAACCTAAATGGGAAAATTGAAACTACACAAAAATCCAGGGGCAGTTCTAATCCTTGGAAGTAAAGGATTTTGGAGATCCCTGCCCTCCAACACCACAAGAAAATTTTTGTCTTTTTTCTTTGAGACAGAGTCTTGCTCTTTTGCCCAGGCTGGGGTGCAGTGGGGAACACTCACTGCAGTCTCAGGCAATTTCCGTCTCAGGCAATCTCCACCCGCCTCAGCCTCCCAAGGTGCTGGGATTACAGGCATGAGCCATCATGCCCAGCCAAAAATTTTTTGACATCATGTAGAATTTCTCCCCTCCCCTCCCCTCCCTCTGCTCCCATCCCTCTGCTCCCCTCTCTCCCTTCCTTTCTTTTTTTTTCTTTTTTTTTTCCCTTTTTTTTTCCGAGACGGAGTCTCGCTCTGTCGCCCAGGCTGGAGTGCAGTGGCGCAATCTCGACTCATTGCAAGCTCCGCCTCCCGGGTTCACACCATTCTCCTGCCTCAGCCTCCGGAGTAGCTGGGACTACAGGCACCCACCACCACGCCTGGCTAATTTTTTGTATTTTTAGTAGAGATGGGGTTTCACTGTGTTAGCCAGGATGGTCTCGATCTCCTGACCTCGTGATCCACCCGCCTCGGCCTCCCAAAGTGCTGGGATTACAGGCATGAGCCACTGCGCCTGGCCCCTTTCTTAAGGCAGGAGGGTCTTGCTCTGTTGCCAAGGTTGGAGTGCAGTGGTCGAAATACAGCTCACTGCAGCCTCAGCCTCCTGAGTAGCTGGGCCCACAGGCGTGTACCACTATGTGCCTGGCTAATTTAAAAAGAAAATTTTTTTGTGGAGACAGGGTCTTGCCATATTGCCCAGACTGGAAGAATTTTTGTGTGTGTGAGTCATCTGAGGTCATTGTTTCCTGTATAGCTTCCGAATTCTTAGTATCAAGTCCTATTGTGTCATTTAGAGAAAGACTGACTTTGAGAAGTCCCTCACATATTCTGTAAATAGACTTTTTGCTTTTAGTTAGTATGGCAAACACTTTTTTCTTTTTCTTTTTTTTTTTTTTGAGACAGGGTTTCGTCCTATATCCCCAATTGTTTAAGACAATCAATAAAATATGCCAGGCGTGGTGGCTCACGCCTGTAATCCCAGCACTTTGGGAGGCTGAGGCGGGCAGATCACCTGAGGTCACGAGTTCAAGACCAGCCTGGCCAACATGGTGAAACCCTGTCTCTATTAAAAATACAAAAATGAGCTTGGCATGGTGGCAGGTGCCTGTAATCCCAGCTACTCCGGAGGCTGAGGCAGGAGAATCTCTTGAACCTGGGAGGCGGAGGTTGCAGTGAGCAGAGATCGCACCACTGCATTCCAGCCTGGGTGACAGAGTGAGACTCTGTCTCAAAAAAAAAGAGTTCATAGTGCTGGTAATGAGCTAACCCAGCTAGGGGAAGGCAGCAGATGATATAAAAATGTAATTGGACCAGTGGTTATTATAAAGCACTGACAACCTCTGTGATTTCCCTGTATCTTGCAAGTTTCCTTTTATTCTTTTTCTCAAGGTCAAGGCATGCAGCTAGTGGGAAGAAAATGCATCTTGAATAAGTTAAAGGATGACTGGTGTTCTGGATTAAGAATTGAAATTTATGTTTACTTTATACCCCCATGAGCCAGTTATCCAAACATTGCCCCATCAGTGATGCTGGATGGTGTATGAGTCCATAGGAAGGTGTCATTAAACATTAAATAACTATCGCATATCAGGCATGGAGGCCCTGTTTAGTGGGGGAGTCAGACAGGTCCGGCAGCACCTTCAGGAAGAGGCATAAGTGGGGTACCATGGCTGGATCAGAGAAGGTCTTGTAGAGAAGACGATGCCTAAGTTAAGATTTGAAAGATTAGTTGAATTAAGCAGTGGTAAGTCTGGGAGAGGCAGGTAGAGTGTAGGGCCAAAGCAGGCATGGATGAGGAGGCCGAGAGACAAATACACAGCATTGGGAGGGCTACAAGTATTTCCTTCTGGCTGAAGGGGAGAGGGTTGGCAGGGTTGAGTGGAAAGAGATGAGACCACAGAGGTATGTAGGGGCCAGATTGGGAAAGGCTTCCTTGTACTTGGTTCTGGAAGCTTGAACTTTGTCCTGAAAATGCAAGGAGCTTTGAACTTTTTTTTTTTTTTTTTAAGCAGAAGAGTGATACAGCTAGATTTATTTATTTATGTTTTAAATTTTTTGCCGGGCATGATGGCTCACGCCTGTAATGCCAGCACTTTGGGAGGCTGAGGCAGGTGGATCACCTGAGGTCAGGAGTTCGAGACCAGCTTGACCAACATGGAGAAACCCTGTCTCTACTAAAAATACAAAGTTAGCCAGGTATGGTGGTGCATGCCTGTAATCCCAGCTACTCGGGAGGCCAAGGCAGGAGAATCGCTTGAACCTGGGAGGTGGAGGTTGCGGTGAGCTGAGATTGCACCATTGCACTCCAGCCTGGGCAACAAGAACGAAACTCCGTCTCAAAAAAAAAAAAAAGACAAACACATTTTTTTTTTTTTTTTCAGACAGGGTCTCACTCTGTCACCCAGGCTGAGCGCAGTGGTGCAATGATGACTCACTGCTGTCTCGACCTCCCAGGCTCAAGTCATCCTCCCACTTCAGCCTCAACCTCCTGAGTAGCTGGGACTACAGGCATGCACCACCACACCTGACTATTTTTGATTTTTTTGTAGAGACAGGGATTCACCATGTTGCCCATGTTGGTCTCGAATGCCTGAACATAAGTGATCCTCCCGTTTCAGCCTCCCAGAGTGCTGGGATTGCAGGCGTGAGCCACCACACCTGGCCCATAGTTAGATTAAATTCAGGAGATCAGAACTTTGATTTTCTTCTCTTTCTTTGGAGAAGAGGCCATTCTCCCCAAAGTGTGACTGCCGCTTCACTCTGGGGTCCCCAGTGCTTTGTGTAGCTGCTGTCATTTTGGAACATGTACAACAAAACAACAAAAAAAGGCTATGGGTAGTGGGAAAAAAGAGATCAATTAGTTTGGGGCTATCTGATGCTGATTTCTTTATGTCTGTCCCTGCAGTAAAAAGAAGGCATTTAAGATTTGTGGTATCACAGAAAGCACAGTTCCAGATACACCATGCCTAAAGGGGCCACCTCTCAGTTGGTGCTAGTCTTTCTGGAAAGGTTGAGCCTTATGGACTGTGATGTCCTCAGAAGGGGCTTTCTGTGAAGCAGTTGGGCAGTTTAGGCATGATTCTGCTGAGCAGTCTGTCCCTGGGACTCTGGAAAAAGGTTGGTTTCACTGTGGCTTCAAAGAAAGGAGGATAATGAGCTTTTCACTAGTAACTTCTCAGCCCTTTTTTCATTGGCTGCATGGGAGGGCCTGTTCCCAGCGTGCTCTGGGTATCAAGAGAGCTGCCATGGTTGCCGTGGGCTAGAAATTCCAGCAATCACAGACCTTCTTGTTTTTACTTCTATGACAGGAGAGGATTTAGTGCGTCTTTCTAAAACTGTTGGTGCAGTCCTGCAGAGAAAAGTCACAGTTGTCTAGGTCTGATGACTGAAAACATTCCAGGGGCCAGCGCTTTCCAGTTTCCACCTCTCCACTGCTGTTGGCCCCCGACAGCTAGCATCAGTTTCTGGCTGTATCAGGTAGCTAGCCTCTACAAGGTGTGTTCTGTCAGGAAAACTACTGACCTGTTGGTTTCCTAGGAGAAGGTTGAGTTTAGCTACTTAAATCTGTGGCCAAAGTATAAAATAAAATAAAAAAATTTTAATGTAGTATCCATAGAGATTTCTCTTCTTGAGTGTTTTTGTTTTGTTTTGTTTTTTTGAGACGGAGTCTAGCTCTGTCGCCGAGGCTGGAGAGCAGTGGCGCGATCTCAGCTCGCTGCAACCTCTGCCTCCCGGGTTCGAGCGATTCTCCTGCCTCAGCCTCCCAAGTAGCTGGGATTACAGGTGCCCGCCACTACACCCAGCCAATTTTTGTATTTTTAGTAGAGATGGGGTTTCACTGTGTTGGCTAGGCCGGTCTCAAACTCATGACCTCATGATCCGCCCGCCTCGGCCTCCCAAAATGCTGGGATTACAAGCGTGAGCCACCACGCCTGGCCTTTGAGTGTTTTTCTTAAAACTGTTTGCTCCTACCAAGCATCCTTCTCTTTAACATCTAGCTCTGTGCAGGATATTAAGGTAAAACCATGCCCCACAGAAATTAGCAACAAACCCCAATAGTCTGTATGGAGACAGATAATTTTTTTTTTTTTTTTTGAGATGGAGTTTCTCTCTGTCACCCAGGCTAGAGTGCAGTGGTGCAATTTCTGCTCACTGAACCTCTGCCTTCCGGGTTCAAGCAGTTCTCATGCCTCACCCTCCCAAGTAGCTGGGACTACAGGCTCATGTCACCATGCCCGACTCATGTTTTGTATTTTAGTAGAGATGGGTTCACCATGTTGCCCAAGCTGGTCCGGAACTCCTGAGCTCAGGTAATCTGCCCACATAGGCCTCCCAAAGTGTTAGGATTACAGGCATGAGCCACCGCGCCCGGTCCGAGACAGACAATCTTGTCCTTGACGGTGAGACATTTCAAAATGCCTATCACAGTAAGCCAGCCCCTCCCTCCAACAAACTCGTTCCCTTATAAAAGGAACACAGGAAATAACGGTCATTCCTTTCTAAAAGGAATAATAAATATGTACAGCTAAAATTGCATTCTTCAGGGGCCATGGCAATTAGATGAGATTGTATAGAAGGAAAGTATGACTTGAGTCTGGAAAGGTCAGGACTGTCACCACTCTTCACTGACCTTGAGAACAATTCCCAGCCCAGCCCTTCCTAGCTTATAAAAACATTTGTGACCTTCCATATGTCAGTAGTGTTTCTGCTGTCTAGTTGTTCATCTCACTGGCGAACAAGCGCGCAGCCTGTGGGAAGCTCCCAAGTCCCTCGGGCCCTTTTTGGAAGAGCTTCTAAGATATATGTTGTATGGCTGCCTACAGCCCAGGGGGAGTGCATTTTTACAGTCATTAGCAGTGACCTTGTGAGGTGTAGGTGCTATTATTCCTGGTCCGGGGGAGGAAATCATGTGGTCGGTCCAGCCCTGGCTGTTAGGCCTGAGCCCACACTCTGAGGGACCTTTTTCGGAGCAATTTGTTTACATTTGCTTCTCACCAGATAATTAACTAGTTAAGTGCTTTAGGATGCTTAGTTACTAGCTCCTTTGAAGCATTTCATTTGTTTTCACCTGGGATTGACCTCCTGCCTCTGTAGCCTGCATGAGCTCATAAACTGCATCTGAGAAATTTGAACTCAGTGCTGAAGAGCCAAGCGATAATCCTGCTGTCAGTTATAATACTAAGAACAGTGACTGCAAGTGAGATGCTGGTCAAAATCTTGATCATAAATGAGAAATAACTTTTTAACATTTGGCCAAGTGGAAAAAGATAACATAAATAATTGGGCAGGGCGCGTTGGGTCATGCCTGTAATCCCAGCACTTTGGGGGGCCGAGGCAGGCGGATCACTTGAGGTCAGGAGTTCCAGATCAGCCTGGCCAACATGGTGAAACCGTGTCTCTACTGAAAATACAAAAATTAGCCAGGCGTGGTGGCAGGTGCCTATAACCCCAGCTACCTGGGAGGCTGAGGCAGGAGAATCGCTTGAACCTGGGAGGCGGAGGTTGCAATGAGCTGAGATTGTGTCACTGCACTCCAGCCTGGGCGACACAGCGAGACTCTGTCTCAAAAAAAAAAATGTTGCTCAGGATTTTTAGATGGAGGGGGCGGTGGTCTTGCCTTGTTACCCAGACTGATCTGAACTCAGATCGCTTCAAGTGATACTCCCACCTCAGCCTCCTCCTGAGTAGCTCGGAGTACAGGTGCGTGAGCCACTGCACCCAGCCGGCAGGATTTTTAAATATTGAACTTGAATGCCTTTACCGGGTGTTGGCTGCTCTCTGCTGTCCTCTCCTCTGCTCTCCCCTGCAATCCTCCTTTACCTGTTGTTACCTCTTGTGTTCCATTCTGCCTGCTTTAGCCATTAGGGCTTGGAGGCATTGTGTTTGCCACCCCTGCTGAGTGCTGGCGATTCTAACTGGGATTTGATGAGGGCACCCTTGGGTGTTAAAGTGAAATCTGGTGGATGAGGGTTAATAGTGTCTTTGTTTCATCCTCCAAAGTCAGTAATGCCTGATATTTCCTTTGGGAGAGGAGCCTTGCAGTCATTATAAAAGGTAGCAAGAGTGGCTTACACCTGTAATCCCAGCACTTTGGGAAGTCAAGGCGGGTGGATTGCCTGAGGTCGAGAGTTCAAGACCAGTCTGGCCAACATGGTGAAACCCTGTCACTACTAAAAATACAAAAAAATTAGCGGGACGTGGTCGTGTGCACCTGTAATCCCAGCTACTCAGGAGGCTGAGGCAGGGGAATTGCTTGAACTAGGGAGGCGGAGGTTGCAGTTAGCCAAGATCATGACAGAGCCAGACTCTGTCTCAAAAAAAAAAAAAAAAAAAAAAGTAGCAAGAAAGGATAGGTTCCCTCTGCCAGTTAACGGCCTACTTTTCTCCATTAATGGCAATAGGTCAGAAGACTGGGATTTAAATGCCTGGTCTGATTTTTGGGCAAATCACTACCTACCCTTCTGTCCACATCAATCTCCTAATTTGTAAAACTGAATTAATAGAATTTGCCTTGCCTGGTAGTGAGAGTTAAAACACTTAGTAAAGCGTCATTCACAGGTGGATGTGGGAGCCGAGAGTGCCGTTGCTCTGAGTGTGAAGGCATTGTTCCCGGCTCTCCAGCCACTCACAGTGTAGCCTCTATCTGGTTTGGGTTCAGGATTCCTAAAACTGGCTGAAGGGTCACTTTCTTGCTGCCCCTGAGGACTAATATACTCTCTTCTGAGAATTGTATTGCTTAGTGTTGTACGAAAATCAACAGGGAGAAGCAGTTACAAAAACACAGAGAAAGCAGGAGCCCCATTAGATTCGACCCCATTTTATTTCCAGGGCAAGACTCTTCACCATTACTTCTGCCTATCCCATTACTTTCAGGTATAGGGCTGAGTGTGTCCCTCCGGCATGGAGACCCTTTGAAGAGGCACTCAAAACAATACATTGTCTCAAGATGGCATCTACAAAGTTTTTGAGGCTTTCTAGCCTGGGATACATCTAAACTGCTAGGCCTGGTTGCTGCTGAAGAATTATTTCTGTTTGGCAACTTCTTTTTTTTTTTTTTTTTTTTTTTGAGATGGAGTCTTGCTTTGTCGCCCAGGCTGGAGTGCAGTGGTGTGATCAGCTCACTGCAACCTCCGCCTCCCAGGTTTGAGCAAATTCTCCTGCCTCAGCCTCCTGAGTAGCTGGAATTACAGGCACCTGCCACCATAACACCTGGCTAATTTTTGTATTTTTATTAGAGACAGGATTTCACTATGTTGGCCGGTCTGGTCTTGAACTCTTGACCTCAGGTGATCCACCCACATCGGCCTCGCAAAGTGTTGGGATTACAGGTTTGAGCCACCATGCTTTTGGCAACTTATTTATAGCTTTAAGATCAGGGCCTTCGGAGTCAGCTGTTTTTGTCTGTTACTGCTATAGGCCTTAGGAAACCTGGGCTTGCACTGACCTGGCCTGAGGTGTAGCAGCAGGCTGGGATGTTGTTATCTGTCAGCCCTTATCCTACTTTATTTATTTATTTATTTATTTATTTATTTATTTATTTATTTATTTTGAGACGGAGTCTTGCAGGCTGGAGTGCAGTGGTGCAGTCTCAGCTCATTACAACCTCCACCCTCTGGGTTCAAGCGATTCTCCTGCCTGAGCCTCCCGAGTAGCTGGGATTACAGGCACGTGCCACCAAGCCCGGCTAATTTTTGTATTTTTGTGGAGAGGAGGTTTTGCCATTTTGACCAGGCTGGTCTCGAGCTCCTGACCTCAGGGGATCCACCCGCCTCGGCCTTCCAAAGTGCTGGGGTTACAGGTGTGAGCCACTGTGCCCGACCTCCTTATATCCTACTTTGTTCCTGATGCCACCTGCCTGCCAGTGTCCTGAACATTTTTGCTTCCCCTTCTTGAGATTTAGGGTTCAGTTGTGTTTTGTTTTGTTTTTGAGATGGAGTCTCGCTCTGTTGCCCAGGCTGGAGTGCAGTGGCACGATCTTGGCTCACTGCAAGCTCCACCTCTGGGATTCACGCCATTCTCCTGCCTCAGCCTCCCGAGTAGCTGGGACTACATGTGCCTGCCACCACGCCCGGCTAATTTTTTGTTTTTAGTAGAGACGGGGTTTTACCATGTTAGGCAGGATGGTCTCGATCTCCTGACCTCATGATCCGCCCGCCTCGTCCTCCCAAAGTGCTGGGATTACAGGCGTGAGCCACTACGCCCTGCCTTAGGGTTCAGTTCTGTCACTTACTAGTTGTGCATAGTTGTGCAGTCAGAGGCAAATCACTTAACTTCTGGGTATGCAGCAAGGCTGCTGGACGCTCCACAGGTTGTAGCGAAGATTAGAGGTGGTAAAGGGAGGACATAATACCTGTTTTTTGCCAAGAAATGCCTAAGGCAGCCTTAGCTCTTATTTTGAATATGGATAGTGTCATTTGTCAACTGGATCCAGACAGATCCAGTTCAAATTCTGGCTCCACTTCATACTAGCTGTGGAACCATGGTCAAATTATATAACCTATCTGAATTGATTCCTCTTCATTTGTAAAATCAAGATATATCTGTAAAATCCTGTTGATTTAGGGTTTTTTTTTTTTTTTTTTTTTTTGAGACGAAGTCTCGCTCTGTTGCCCAGGCTGGAGTGCAGTGGCGCAGTCTTGGCTCACTGCAACCTTTGCCTCTCGGGTTCCAGCAATTCTCCTGCCTCAGCCTCCCAAGTAGGTGGGATTACAGGCGCCAGCCACCACACCCCGCTAATTTTTTGTATTTTTAGTAGAGACAGGGCTTCACCATGTTGGCCAGGCTGGTGATTGTTCTTTAATTCGTGTGTTGGGTACTATTTTAGACATTGGACAAATGCAGTGAATGAAGTTTCTGCTCTCATAAGGCTTACTTTCCACTGGGGAAAGATGGACAATAAACAGTAAGTGTTTTATATACCACTCAGTAAAGAAAAGTAAAACAGATTAAGGGTCTTAGAAAGTGACTGTGGTGGAATTGCCATCTTACAAAAAATGGTCAGAGGCAGGCAAGGTGGTGCGTGGCTGTATTCCCATCTACTCGGGAGGCTGAGGCAGGAGGATCGCTTGAGGGCAGGAGTTTGAGACCAGCCTGAGCAACATAGAGAGACGCTCGTCTCTTTATTTATTTTTGAGCTGGAGTCTCACTCTGTCACCCAGGCTGGAGTGCAGTGGCATGATCTCAGCTCACTGCTGAGATCCTCCCAGGTTCAAGCAATCCTCCTGCCTCAGCCTCCCAAGCAGCTGGAATTACAAGCATGTGCCACCATGCCTGGCTTTTATTTTTTTTTTTTTTTGAGATGGAGTTTCTCTCTTGCTGCCCAGGCTGCTGGAGTGCAGTGGCGTGATCGCGGTTCACCACAGCCTCCACCTCCTGGGTTCAAGCGATTCTCCCGCCTCAGCCTCCCGAGTAGCTGGAATTACAGGCATGTGCCATCACGCCTGGCTAATTTTGTATTTTCCGTAGAGACGGGGTTTCTCCATTGTTGGTCAGGCTGGTCTCAAACTCCTGACCTCAGGTGATCTGCCTGCCTCGGGCTCCCAAAGTGCTGGGATTACAGACGTGAGCCACCGTGCGTGGCCACCTGATAATTTTTGTATTTGTAGAGATGGGATTTTGCCATTTTGGCCAGGCTGGTCTCGAACTCCTGAGCTCAAGCAATCCACCTGCCTTGGCCTTCCAAAGTGCTGAGATTACAGATGTGAGCCACTGCACCCAGCCCCTCATCTTTTTTTTTTTTTTTTTTTTTAAGAAAAAAATAGCGGGGCATAGTGGCATGTGCCTGTAATCCCAGCTGCTCAGGAGGCTGAGGCAGATCACTTGAGTCCAGGAAATCAAGGCTACAGTGAGCTATGATTGCATCACTGCACTCCAGCCTGGGCAACACAGCAAGACCCTGGCTCGTTAAAAAAAAAAAAAAAAAAAAACTAGCCAGGTGTGGTGGCACATGCCTATAATCCCAGCTGCTCAGGAGGCCGAGGCCAAAGGATCACTTGAGTCCAGGAGTGTGAGGCTGCAGTGAGCTGTGATTGCACCATTGCACTGTAGTTTGAACAACAGAGTAAGAACTCGTTTCTTAAAAAAATAAAAAATAATGTTGGGCATGGTGGCTCACACCTGTAATCCCAGCACTTTGGAAGGCCGAGGTGGGTAGATCACTTGAAGTCAGGAGTTTGACAGCCTGGCCAGCATGGTGAAACCCCATCTCTGTAGAAATACAAAAAAATTAGCCAGGTGTGGTGGCACACGCCTGTAATCCCAGCTACTTGGGAGGCTGAGACAGGAGAATTGCTTGAACCCCTGAGGTGGAGGTTGCAGTGAGCTGAGATCGTGCCATTGCACTCCAGCCTGGGCGACAGCAAGACTTCGTCTCAAAAAAAAAAAAAAAAAAAAAAAAAAAAGATCAGAGAAGGTCTCTTAAAGATAGGCAGAGAGACTTAAAAGAAGTGCAGCAACAAGCTGCTTAGAAGCTCGTTGAAGGCCGAGTGCGGTGGCTCACCCATGTAATCTCAGCACTTTGGGAGGCTGAAGCAGGCGGATCACCTAAGGTCAGGAGTTCAAGACCAGCCTGGGCAACATGGTGAAGCTCTGTCTCTACTAAAAATACAAAAATTAGCCGGGTGTGGTG
Organism: Gorilla gorilla gorilla; assembly: GCF_029281585.2. Lineage (NCBI taxonomy): Eukaryota > Metazoa > Chordata > Mammalia > Primates > Hominidae > Gorilla > Gorilla gorilla. The sequence continues at coordinate 223,803,417 of NC_073224.2, read as the reverse complement.
GCAGTCGTCTGTAATCCCAGCTACTCAGAAGGCTGAGGCAGGCTTGAACCCAGGAGGTGGAGGTTGCAGTGAGCTGAGATCGTGCCACTGCACTCCAGCCTGGGCGACAGAGCAAGACTCCATCGCAAAACAAAACCAAAAAGAAAGAAGCTGGTTGAAGTGCATTCTAGGCAGAGGGAACAGCAAATGCTAAGGCCCAGAGGCTGGAGCATGATTGTTTTGTCTTGAACAATGGGGCCAATGTGGTGGCCATGCTTGATAGGGGAGAGTGGTAGGAGATGAGGTCAGAGGTAGTGGACAGCCAGATTTAGTAGAGACCCGTAGGCCAAGATGGATATCACCTCGAAATAGCACCAGGAGAGGGTGCTGAGCAGGGGCTAGCATGGGTGGGTTTTTTTTTTCTTTTTTGAGATGGAGTCTTGTCTGTCGCCCAGGCTGGAGTGCAGTGGCCCGATCTCAGCTCACTGCAGCCTCCGCCTCCCGGGTTCAAGCGATTCTCCTGCCTCAGCCTCCTGAGTAGCTGGGACTACAGGTGCACGCCACTGTGCCCAGCTGATTTTTATGTTTTTAGTAGAAATAGGGTTTCACCATGTTGGCCAGGCTGGTCTGGAACTCCTGACCTCAGGTGATCCGCCCACCTCGGCCTCCCAAAGTGCTGGGATTACAGGCATGAACCACTGCGCCTGGCCACTTTTTTTTTTTTTTTTTTTTTAATGGAGTCTCGCTCTGTCACGCAGGCTGGAGTGCAGTGGCACAATCTCAGCTCACTGCAACCTCCCCCTCCCGGGTTCAAGCGATTCTCCTGCCTCAGTCTCCCGAGCAGCTGGGATTACAGGCACGCGCCATCACACCTGGCTAATTTTTGCACTTTTAGTAGAGACAGGGTTTCACCATGTTGGCTATGCTGGTCTTAAACTCCTGACCTCAGGTGATCCGCCAGCCTCGACACTCCCAGAGTTCTGGGATTACAGGCGTGAGCCACTGTGCCGAGTCGGGACCCATCTTCTAAGGTTAGACTCTAAAGCAGTGTTGTCCAACAGAAGGTACAATGTGAGCCACATGGATAATTTTTTTTTTTTTTTTTTGAGACGGAGTCTCACTCTCTCCCCCATGCTAGAGTACAATGGTGCAATCTCAGCTCACTGCAACCTCCGCCTCCCGGGTTCTAGCGATTCTCCTCCCTCAGCCTCCTGAGTAGCTGGAATTACAGGCGCCCGCCACCAAGTCCAGCTAATTTTTGTATTTTTAGAAGGGACAGGGTTTCACCATATTGCTCAGGCTGGTCTGGAACTCCTGACCTCAGGTGATCCACCCACCTCGGCCTCCCAAAGACACATGGGTAATTTTATATTTTCTTTTTCTTTTCTTTCTTTCTTTCTCTCCTTCCTTCCTTCCTTCTTGCTTGCTTCTTTCCTTTTTTTTTTTTCTTTTCTTTCGAGGTGGGGCCCACTCTGTCATGCACCTGGAGTGCAATGGCACAATCATAGCTCACTGCTGCCTCAAACTCTTGGACTTAAGCAATCCTCCCACTTCAGCAGCCTCCCAAGTAGCTGGGACTACAGGTGTGTGCCACCATGCCCAGCTAATTTTTTATTTTTTGTAGAGTTGAGGTCTTACTTTCTTGTCCAGGCTGGTCTTGAACTCCTGGTTTCAAGCAATTCTCCTCTTTCAGCCTCCCAAAGTGTTGGGATTACAGGCACGAGCCACTGCCTCAGCCTTAATTTTATATTTTCTAGAAGCAACATTTTAAAAGTACAAAGAAACAGATGAAATTAATTTTAATTTTTTCTTTTTTTTTCTTTTCTTTCTTTTTTTCCTTTTTTTTTTTTTTTAGACGGAGTCTTGCTCTGTTGCCCAGGCCGGAGTGCAGTGGTGCAATCTCGGCTCACTGCAACCTCTGCCTCCTGGGTTCAAGCGATTCTCCTGCCTCAGCCTCCTGAGTAGCTGGGATTACAGGCATGTGCCACCACGCCTGGCTAATTTTTGTATTTTTAGTAGAGATAGGGTTTCACCATGTTGGCCAGGCTGGTCTGGAACTCCTGACCTCGTGATCTGCCCGCCTGGGCCTCTCAAAGTGCTGGGATTACAGGCGTGAGCCACCGCGGCTGGCCAGTTTTAATATTTTTAATTTAACTCAGTATGTCCAAAATAGTATAATTGTAACATTATTATTATTTTAAAATACGTGAATTGTTTAAAAATATGTGAAGCATTCCTGTAAAATCAAACCTGGGGTGATAGGACTTGGGGTGTGTCCCTCTCTGGGGTTAGTCAGGGGAAGTAGAATAATTACAGGAGCATTGGAGGTGGCCAGTCCTAGTCCTACCAGGCCAGGACACTGTCACCGCTATGCTACTGACGGAAACAAGGCAGAGACGAAACAGAATTAAATCAACATGGAGGTTGTTTGGAGAAGTCCATGGATTGTACATCTGAACTTGAAATGGCCAGTGGCCAGGCGCAGTGGCTCACACATAATCCCAGTACTTTGGGAGAGTGAGGTGGGAGGATCACTTGAGCCCACAGTTCAAGAGCAGCCTGGAGAACATAGCAAGACCCCGTCTCCACCAAAAAAAAAAAAAAAAAAGGGAAAAAGAAATGGCTAATGATGCGGGAGACATTTTTATCTGATAGTTTTAGACCAGATTTTGCTATTGTAGATTGCTTCTACCTGTGAATTCTTTGACTGTATTCCCAAGTGAAATTGGGGCCTATACCCAAGGAATCAGAATCCCATCCATATTTGTGGTATGAGAAACAAGACCCCTTGCAGGGGAGACTGGTCCACCAGGAGACCCTGTAGCCCAGGGACCTGGGCGCCAGTGTCCCTCCCAAGGCCTGAAGACATAAGGCCAGCATGGGCCCTGGCTGGCTGTGTGGGAGTTCAGGGCCGGAACAGGTTGGAAGGTAGTCTCGCCTGCTATCCCTTATTTCTTCTCTTTGCTTTTTTCTTTGCCCTTTGCTTTTTGTGTTACTCAGGGCCTGTGGGACCCTGATCCTGGGAGAAATCTGTTGTGCTCTCCAGGTTCCTGTCTCTTCTTCACATCTCCCCGGGTCCACTTGTAGACTTGTGCACCCTGATTCAGGATGAGACCAGAGGACCCTGTGGGGCAGCGATTCATAGGGAGCTCAAGGCCAGTTGTTATTCTTTGAATTTGAAAGAAACATTGGAAATGTCATCTTCTGAAATGAAAACTAACAGAGAAAGGCAAATCATTTGGGAAAAGTTACTTAAATGGTAACCTTGTTGCCAATAAAAGAGTATTTTCTAATTCAAAGTCCAAAGCAAGGGTCCCTCTTAGATCTCTGTTCAATATAAGATTGCTCTGTTTCTTGGGAGTCGTGCTGGTGACACTGGAGACCAGAGGATTCTGGTTCTCAGAGAGAGGGATGCTGTGATGGAGTAGGACAGTACAGTCTTTTGGCTTGTATACAGAGGCAGAGTGGGGAGGCCTGCTGGCCTTGGGGAGTGGGTAGCAGCAGATCAGGCACCAGAAAGGATGAGACACCCCCTCTGACCCTTGTAGTGTAACAGGTGTGAGTTTGTTCACTTTGTCTCTTGTGAGCTTGGCTAGTTCGAATCAGTCCCCCAGGGCATCATCACCCCAGGCTGTTGTGTAAACATTCGTACCTGAGAAAGTACAACTGTAATGGTGCTTATACTTGCTGTGCTTTACACTAAGACCCAGAATAGCCTATTTCTTTTTCTGCTCTGCCTTTCTTCCTCTCCTCTCCCCTTCTCACCTTTCTTTTTTCCTTTGTCATCGACCTCTTAACGTTACAGGAGTAAACCTACCACTGTAATCTGCTTCACCTTACAGACACATCCCTATCTTTTGTCACCTTTGTTCCTTTTGTAGCTTGTGACAGTAACAAACTGGGTTGTTTGAGGTGACCCCTTCCCTGCTCTCCTCCTTGGGAATGATCTCATCCCCATTGTACTCCTAGGTCCCATACCCCAACTTTTCAGCCAGAGGCATATTCATAGCAAGGTTAAGGGCATCAGCAGCCAGTGAAGCTGAGCTTCCTCCTCTGGTGAGTTAAAATTGCAAATGTTGACATCTGATCCCATTCACCTTGTGGTTGTGGCTCTCCTTTACCTCCCATAAAGGACCAGCCCTATCGAGAACCACCTTCCTCCCCACTGTGCTTCTTTATGATTTCCTGCCTCCACTCTTTCCTTCTGGCTTTGCTTGTTCTCTGAGACCGAGAAGCTTGTGTCCCATTTCTGTAGATGTGTAGCCTCATAGGACAAGTGATGTCAAGGTTTGGCAACAGTAGATCTTTTGCTTAGGATTTGGACCCGGAACACAGAATGTCACCTTCTGTGGGCTGCTTGGTGCTACTTGGCTGAAGAGCCTTTCCAGGAGCAGGAGCCATAGGAGATCACTTTCCTGGCCACCGCCCTGTGTGGTATGCTTGTGCCCTAGCACTTGCCTTGTGCCCACTCACAGCAGTCACAGAGCTTACGGTTTTCTTTCACTAGCGATGGAGGTCAGGCCTCTAACACAGGAGCCTAGACCTTGGGCAGGACTCTGCATCCTTGTCTAAAGAGAGGGTTCCCTTAGGTAGTACGATTCCTTATTTCAGGCCTGCATCTAGATGCTTCCCCACACAAGTTCTGAGGCCTGTTTAATTCCATTGGGCTATTGCATCTCTGGGGGAGATGCGCATTTTCCTTGTAATGCACCCTGTAGGAAAGTTTTGACTTGGTCCAGCTTTTCAGAGCATGAGTCTGAGAGCAGATTGATTGCAAGGCCTTGTCTGAGAAGAGAATAGACTGACTCATGATACCTGGACAGACTCCAGAGGGAGATGCAATGCCCTCTCCAGCTGCTGGCAGAGCATTCCTTCTCCTGCTTGGGCGCCTCTGAGCATGCTGGCGTCCAGCTGGCCATCTAAAGAGGACCAGGATCCACTTTCCACCAAAGCTGCTTGGGTTTCCATCCCATTCTGTAATCTCATGGAAGAATCCCTCTCCAGCTCTGATAAAGCTCTGGAGTTGGATGAGAGTTGTAGTTCTTGGCATGCCAGGGAGCAGTGTGGAACTGGGGGAGATGACCAATATCTAATGGTTTATACTGGCATTTCCAGGGGATTTGAGCAATTGTTGGGGGAGGGTGGTATGTCAGCATAGGGGCCTCAAAAGGCGAATTCTAGGGCTGTCTCTGTGGTTTACTACCGTGTGACCTTGGGTAAGTTCCCTAACCCTCATCTGACAGAAGGATAAAAGCTACTTTGTCTGCCAAACAGGGCTGGTGTGAGCAGAAAATGAATGTCTGGGGAAGAATGTTGACAGCCATAATACATTATATCGATATAAGGTATTATTTTAAAAGCCATTAGTATTATATTACATGCCAAGTATGTTAGTCATGTTCTAGTTTGGGGACAGAGGCGCATTTACTCAGACATGGCCTACGATGTCCTCTTGAAGCGCTTTTCTTCCACCCAGGCTCCTTGTGCTGGAACTGGGCAGATGGTCCATCTTCCTTAAACCCTAGAGGAAGAAGGAAGCAGTTTGCTTTCCTCAGAGGAGACCTGGATGGGACTTCTCAAATTCACTCTAATGTGTGAGGCCCATTTCTCTCTCTGCCTTATTTGGCTCTCACAGCGATATGAAAGTGAAAGTTCACATAGTGAAGTTGGAAAATTCAGTGCATTGCCATAAAAATACTGATTTGGTTTCTTCTGCGCTAGATCTGGCCCTGTCTGCCAAAGCTTGTTGGCCGTCATTAGGCAGGGCAAGTGCTCTTTGGTGCCCTGCAGCCCCTTCACTTCCCCAGGTATGCTCCGTGCGAGTGGAGTTTGGCTGCTTGCCTGGTCTATGAAGGCATTTGGTCTCAACCCTCAGAGGCTTCTAAATTCTACAGCTGTCAAGGCTCTGTTTATGATGGAGAAACTCGAATAGGCAGTCTTGTATTTAGAGTGGAGTGAAATGATACAGTATGAAACTTTAAAACAAGAAGTTACTTGTGAGAAGCCCTTAAAAGATAATAGGCAATAGACTAATATGAGCTGTAGTACTTACTAAGGTAATAACACTAGTATTAATAGAATTAATACAATTCCATCAATACAGTCATTTTCAGGACAGAGTACGTAGTGGACATAGATTCTGTGTGAGTGTCTGTGTTTGTCAGTTCACAGAAAACATCCAGGTCGTTCTCTTATTATTGGTGTACCTTTTCCATTCAGTCATTCAGCATTCTTTGGCACCAACTGTGTTCCAAGCTGGAGTGAGAGGTTTCCATTTTAGTGCCTTTCTGGCCCCTCCAGAGATTTGATGGTGCCTCAGAATACAATAAATTACATATATATATATAACAAATGTATATATATATATATATATTTTTTTTGAGACAGAGTCGTGCTCTGTTGCCCAGGCAGGAGTGCAGTGGCATAATCTCGGCTCACTGCAACCTCCATCTCCCAGGTTCAAGAGATTCTCCTGCCTCAGCCTCCTGAGTAGCTGGGATACCACGCCCAGCTAATTTTTGTATTTTTAGTAGAGACGGGGTTTCACCTTGTTGACCAGGCTGGTCTTGAACTCCTGACCTCAAGTGATTCACCCACCTCGGCCTCCCAAAGTCAAAGTGCTAGGATTGTAGGCGTGAGCTACCATGCCCAGCCAAATATATTTTAAACACAAGTTAGTACCAATCAGGATAGGTGTCAGTGTTAGACTAGATTTAAATCTAGTTTCATATGGTTAATCTAGTTCATACTGTTTACAAGAGATGCAAATAAGGACATGGAAAGGTGAGAAAAACTATGTTCTAGGAAATACTGACCAAAAGAAAGCTGGCCAACTTTATTAATATGAAACAATACATTATAAGGCAAAAAAAGATCACATCATAATGATACACTGTTTAACTTACTAGAAAGAATAAGTCTTTTTTTTTTTTTTTTTTTTTTTTTTTGAGACAGAGTCTTGCCCTGTCGCCCAGGCTGGAGTGCAGTGGTGTGATCTCAACTCACTGCAGCCTCCCTAGTAGCTGGGATTACATGTGCACACCACCACGCCTGGATAATTGTTGAATTTTTAAATAGAAACAGGTTTTCACCCTGTTGCCAAACTGGTCTCAAACTCCTGACCCCAAGTGATCCGCCTGCCTCAGCCTCCCAAAGTGTTGGGATTACAGGCATAAGCCACTGTCACTGTGCCTGGTCAATAATTCTTAATTCTTTACCTGGTCAGCAGATCAAATGAGTCAGTAAGAATTTACAAGATTAGAACAATATAGCTAACCAGCTTGAACTGCACCCATCAACTGGAGAATGGTTATTTCCTTTTTCTTTTTTTTTTTTTTGAGACAGAGTCTCGCTCTGTCGCCCAGGCTGGAGTGCAGTGGCACGATCTCAGCTCACTGCAAGCTCCGCCTCCCAGGTTCACGCCATCCTCCTGCCTCAGCCTCCCGAGTAGCTGGGACTACAGGCACCCACCACCACGCCCGGCTAATTTTTTGTATTTTTTTGGGGGGGGTGGGGGGGCAGAGTCTTGCTCTGTCGCCCAGGCTGGAGTGCAGTGGCGCCATCTCGGCTCACTGCAAGCTTCGCCTCCTGGGTTCACGCCATTCTCCTGCCTCAGCCTTCTGAGTAGCTGGGACTACAGGCGCCCGCCACAATGCCTGGCTAATTTTTTTTTTTTTTTGTATGTTTAGTAGAGATGGGGTTTCCACTGTGTTAGCCAGGATGGTCTCGATCTCCTGACCTCGTGATCCGCCCACCTCGGCCTCCCAAAGTGCTGGCATTGCAGGCGTGAGCCACCGCGCCCGGCCAGTTTTTTGTATTTTTATTAGAGACGGGGTTTCACCGCGTTAGCCAGGATGGTCTCAATCTCCTGACCTCGTGATCCGCCCACCTCGGCCTCCCAAAGTGCTGGGATTATAGGCGTGAGCCACCGCGCTGGGCTGAGAATAGTTATTTTCAGAACATACAGAGCACTCATGAAAATGGCCTACATGCTGAGCCATGGGGCAGATCTCACCAAATTTCAAAGTCTCCTCACTACGGCTGTGGTTCTTCACATTTTGCAAGTGATGGACTCCTTTGAAAATCCCATTCTAATAAATTAAGGTTGCCCAGACTTAGCACTGTTGACTTTTGGGGTTAAATAGTTCTTTGTGTAGGGCTGTCCTGTACACTGTAGGACATTTAGCGTCTCCCCGATAGTGGCAACCAAAAATGGCTTGACATTGTCCAGTGTCCCCTGAGGGACAGAATCTTATCTGGTTGAGAACCACCATTAGAGATCTTGTCTCTAGAAAAACACAGAATTTTGCATACAGTTTCTTCCGTCTCCATTAGAGCTAGTTGATCTTGTCCTCACTGAGGATGGCTGAGGGAGTGGGACTTTTTCTAAGAAAGGCCATAGGGCAGCCAAGCAGCCTGGGGGTTTGGTCTTTGTTCTGTGCACGGCCTCTCCCCACACCCCTGTCCTGGATATAGATGCTCACACGCGTGTGTGGAGGTGTCAAAGGCATGCTGGTGCTGATGGGCTGAGGGCTCAGACTGCCATGAGCCCAATGTCCCGCTCAGGGCTTGAAGAGATGAGGCCAGGGCGTGTTGGAAGGCAGTCCCGCCTGCTCCTCCTTCTCAGCCTCTTTCTTCTCTCTGCTTTTCTCTAAAATGGTGGTGGTGTTTTAATCAAGACCTGTCAGGCTCTGGTTCTGAGAGAAATACTTGCTGCACTCTCAGGTGTCTTGTCTCTTCCTCAGGTTCCCCATGTTCACTTGTAGACCATGGACCTCCAAAGCCACAAACATAAGGCATAGGTTTTACTCTAAGCCTTTCAATAGGTGCCAGTCACAGAGAGTTCAAGTCCGTAACAGTAAAAAATAGATTATTAAAATATTAGATATGACCATAAAGGAATGTAAAAGGGAGAGTTTATTCTGAGGACCAGGTGATGCACCATGCTGGTGGGATCAGAGGAGACTTTATAAAGGAGAGGTAGACATCCAGGCTGGGTTGTGCAGGATCAATGGGAGTTTGCAAGGGGAGGGGACATTGCAGGCAGGTGGAACAGCATGCTGAGTTCTGGGGGCTAGTGATAGCAAAACAGAGACAGAAGGTAAAAGAAGGTATGGGTGAGGCATGCTCAGAAGCTTTGACTAGGTCTGCAAGCAGTTGAAGGGTTTAAAGTAGGGAAGTGACATGATCAGATTTATGTTTAACTTTTTTTCCAACTCTTTATTTCATAAAATAGAGTAAGTGTTCCTAAGTTTAGGTTTAGAAGTTGACATGAGTGGCTCTGTGAAAGACAGATTACAGGTCAGAAAACTGGTTGGAGGCTATGCAAAGAACCCAGCTGAACAATGAGGTTTAGAACTGTCATGGTGGCCATGGGGCTAGAAGGGAGATGGACCTGCAGAGGGTATCAGGTCCCCAAACCCCAAAATCTAGTCCACATTTGTTATGTTGAAGGACACAGTCATGTCCCTGGCTAGAGAAAGGACACTGCCCTTAGCTCCAAAAATAAAGACTAAGTTTTTATTTGAGAGAGATTTTTTCCTCTTTTTATATACATTTTTTTCCTCTAGGAAATAGACAGACGGTTGGAAAAAAAACTGAAGATCACACAAAAAGAGAGGTAAGGCTGCTGTCTGGTCTGAGGGCTCATGCTCTCTGTGGTTTGAGAGCCGGGCAGTCAGTGGTGTTCTCCAGCTGGCCATTAGGATTAGCAGGTCCTAGCAGGTCAGGCTCTGGGGCAGCAAACCCTTCCCTCCAAATTGGAGACCAGGACGTGGTGGCTTGAGGCTTTAGGGTTGAGGCTGGGGTGTTGCACCTGCCTCTGACCTTCGTGGGCTCCCTGTGTGAGGTCATCTGATGCAATGTGAGGAAGTGACAAGTTGGAAGACTTGAGTTTTAGGCCTGGCAGTGCCCCAGTTGCTCTGAGGTCTGGGGCAAGTCGTTTCCCAGATCTGGACATCAGTTTCTTTCTCTGTGGCATGAGGAGTGTGGGCAGATGATTTCTCTGGGTCCCCAGTGACTTGGTGGTTTAGGGTATTATGAGGGTATCCTGGAAGAAAACATTCTAGGAAATTCTTGAAAAAACCTTTAAAAATAGCTTTGTTTTCCACCTAGACGACAGAGGAGGGTGTTTCCAGAGTAGGTGAAAGTTGACTTCGGCGTTATGCTTTTGGGCTTAGGGAACCTGTTGGTTTTCCATAGGTACAAGGGACAGGAAGGAGGATAGGGCCTCTCTGGATTTGCTCACGGGGCTGCACAGTCATTCCCCAGGAAACTCTGGGGTGCTCTGCCCGCCCGCTAGTTTTCCTGGCTCCCTGCCTCTTTGATCAGATTGCTGGCTCCTTGTCTGTCTGCTCATCTCAGCAACCATGCTAACCCTGGGTTACAGTCCTCGTTCCATACCATTTGTGTCCTACCCGAGACTTGTTTCCATCCACCCTGGCTCAGTTCCTCCAATCCCGACTCCTCGTGACAGCCAAGGATCTGAAAGCAGGCTTGTTTGGTTCTGAAGAGAAGCTGGTTGACTGCTCTGGGGAGGGTCCTGGTGGCTGTTGTCGGGTGGTCATTCCTGCCTGGGTTCCTGTCTCCTCCTGTGGCTTTTGTTTCTTTCCCTTCCTGTGTTGTTGTCCCTCTTTGTTTTTTGTCATTCCACCTCTCCCTGTGGACACATCGCCTTGATGTACGCGTCCACCAGCCTTGGACAATGCTTTTCTTTTGAGCATTGCCAAGCACTGTTTCTAGGAGCATCCTTCACTCCAGCCCCGCCGCTGTCCAAAAGACCAGGGAGCCCTGGCAAGGGAGGTTTCTCTGTTCAGAAGCTTTTTGAAGAGGATTCAGTTGTCTGGTGTAGCTTGTCTCTGGGAGGCACAGGTCACTCTCACTAGAAGGTGGCTTGGTAAATCTTGATGCCAGGCAGGGATGGCGTAGTGGGCTCCTTTGTAGTGTTTGTCTGGTTTGAACACGTGATGGAAGATTTGGCTGAGTGAACACTGCTGACCCCCAAGTTCAAAGGCTCCCACCCCACCAGCCAGTCCTACTCTGATCTGTGTAGAGAAGCTGGGATCTTAACTGACGTCATTCGATTCTGGACATAAACTGTTTTGCTGCAGGGCCAAATAGTGGTTGATGTGGCTGTGGTGAACATGGGGATAGAAGTGCCAGAATGAGGTGGCGTTCCGGCCCCCGTGGCCAGGGGTTAGGGCTGAGGAGCAGTTCCTGTGGCCTGCCAGAGCTGGTCGCAAGCTTGCTTTTTTGGGACACCCTTCTTGAGGAGTGGAAATTTTGCTGTCTGGTCAGAGGCCAGAGAATCATGGGTAGAATTAGGGAGGGAGAGGAAAGTGATGAGAGGTGGGTGTGGGACATGGACAGGGCCTCCTTAGTCAGGAGCATGATTTGTGAAGCTGTGTTTGCTCTTTGTCAGCAGGAAATCCAAATCTCCTCCCAAAGTGCCCATTGTGATTCAGGACGATAGCCTTCCCGCGGGGCCCCCTCCACAGATCCGCATCCTCAAGAGGCCCACCAGCAACGGTGTGGTCAGCAGCCCCAACTCCACCAGCAGGCCCACCCTTCCAGTCAAGTCCCTAGCACAGCGAGAGGCCGAGTACGCCGAGGCCCGGAAGCGGATCCTGGGCAGCGCCAGCCCCGAGGAGGAGCAGGAGAAACCCATCCTCGACAGGTGAGTGTGGCTGGCAGGGCCGGCCAGTGATGGCTGTCCCAGTCCACCCGGGAAGAGGAGAGCATCCTGGCTGCGTGTAGAGTAGTGAGAAGCAAGCAGAGTCAGGGTAGGAACCATGCAGCTCCAGCTGCTGACCCCAGCCTGCTGGCACTAGTTCACTGTGCCGCATTGGCTGGAGAGGGCTCTGAAAGCCTTGCCAGGGAGGAGGTGGCAGTTTGCTGGCATGCTGCCTCTGCGGTTGGTAGTCACCAGGGGGCACTGTTGTGTAGAGAGTGAAGGCACAGATGAGCTTGTGTCAAAATCTGCCTCTTAACCTCTTCTTTAGAACGACTTGACCTCTCTGGGCCTTAGTTTTCTCATCTGAAAAAATGGGATAATAATAATACCAACCTTATCAAGGTGTTGTGCAATTCAGTGAGTAAATGAGCATACGATGTGGAGAGCTTGGGCTGGCAGAGTGGAAAGTACCCAGATAAGTGCTTTGATGATATTTTCTGGGTCTCCAGTATGCCCACTGTGATGTTTTTGTGAATTTTCTAAATTCCTTTTTACTCTTAACATTTTTTTCTCTGCAGTATTAGAGGTTGCATCATATAAGTTTATCACTTTCGAATCAAACAGTATTCATTAAGATGGCCTCCTTCTGACTTTGAGGGGCTGCTATGGTTTGGTGTTCTGGGACTTGAAGAAAAAAATCTGCGTACCTTCTTTCTAGCTCTTCATAATTTTGAAGAGATACCTGTTCTTTTTGTTGTTTCTCCTCTAAGTCTTCACCTTTCCAGGGTGGAAAAATAGTCATACGAGTCAACCGTTAACCGCAGAGTTTGGAGAGGAGTGGAAGGGAAGAATTGGGGGGCGGGGGATGTGTCCCTCTGCTGAGCTCTTGATTCCAGTTCTTTACTTTGGCCTAACACTCTGGAGATTCCAAATGGTTCTGCAGAGCATGTGCTATCCATGGTCACTGCCTCTGGGCAGAGTGGGCCCTCAAGCACTCCCCCTGCCTACGAGTGCATGATGGCAGCTGAGCAGGGGGAAAGGATGCTATAGCTGCTAGAGGTGAATGTGCACCACCGACCCTGCCTGCTCACAGGGGCCTCTCAGCTTGGAGGTGCCCTGAGTCAGCTTCCCAAAGAAGCAGGCTTGTGGAGCCAGAGTGACGTGGGCCCAGCTATAAGGACAGTTGATTTTAAGATGGGGGACATCCAGGCCAGGTGCAGTAATCCCAGCACTTTGAGAGGCCGAGGTGGACGGATCACTTGAGGTCAGGAGTTCAAGACCAGCCTGGCCGACATGGTGAAACCCCATCTCTACTAAAATTACAAAAATTAGCTGGGTGTGGTGGCATATGCCTGTAGTCCCAGCTACTCGGTAGGCTGAGGTAGGAGGATCACTTGAACTCAGGAGGTGGGGGTTGCAGTGAGCGGAGATCGTGCCACTGCACTCCAATCTAGGTGACAGAATGAGACTCCGTCTCAAAAATAAAAATAAAGAAATGATGGGGGACATCTATTATATCCTTCTTCAGGCCTTCCTCTGCTTTTCTTCCTTTCAGGCCAACCAGGATCTCCCAACCCGAAGACAGCAGGCAGCCCAATAATGTGATCAGACAGCCTTTGGGTCCTGATGGGTCTCAAGGCTTCAAACAGCGCAGATAAATGCAGGCAAGAAAAGATGCCGCCATTGCTGCCGTCACCGCCTCCTGGGTCGTCCGCCACGGGTTGCACTGCCGTGGCAGACAGCTGGACTTGAGCAGAGGGAACGACCTGACTTACTTGCACTGTGATCCCCCTTGCTCCACCCACTGTGACCTTGAACCCCATGCACTGTGACCTCCCCCCTTCTCCCCCTTCCCACTGTGATTGGCACATCGACAAGGGCTGTCCCAAGTCAATGGAAAGGGAAAGGGTGGGGGTTAGGGGAAGGTTGGGGGGACCCAGCAAGGACTCGGAGAGTCAGACAGTGCCACTTGGCCACTTGGGGTAAAGCCAGTGCCAGCAATAACAGTTTATCATGCTCATTAATTTGGGATTTCAAAACACAAATGAAAACTCACACCCACCCACCCCCAAGTGCATGTCTCCATCACTTAAAAAGTAAGTTCCATTTGAAAATATCCTTTCTTTTTTTTTTTCTTCCTATTTTTGTTTGTTTATACAAATATCTGATTTGCAAGAAAAAGTGCATGGGAGGGGTTTTAGTGGTTTAATGAATTTTTAATTAAGAAAGGGTAGTTTGGTAGTCTACTTAAAAATGTTTCTGGGAAATTCACTAGAAACATTAACCAATAGGATTTTGGTGAGCTTAGCTTCTGTATTCCTACTGCCGCCCGGAAAAGGGGCAGGGCTCTGCAGCCGCCAGGACAGATGAGCACCCCATGCCTATACCTCCCTCCCCGAGCTAAGTCCCAGGGCATCTGGGCCTTGCCTGGAGACTGGGCTAGCTCTGTAGGCTCGGAGAGCCTGGGGAGGGTGCCAACCCCACCTCTAGTATTTTGGGAGATAGGGAAAGTGAACCGACTTCCCCTTCCCATACCCCTCAGGGTGGTTCCCTACCAGCCAGGCTTACTACTTCTAGAAGAAAGCAGAGTGCCAGGGAGTGAGATTGCATCCCTGGGCTTAGAAGTGACGGAGAGAAGACTTGTTTAGTATTTTGCCATCAGCACAAGGAAAACCAGGAGAGAGTCTGCCTCCAGGACTCTGAGCCTTCTGCCTCGTATGTTCAGAAGGTGGATAGGTCTTCCCACTCCGGCATGGCTTGAACTCTTAGGGGTCTGCAGTGCTCCATCTCCATTGGTGGCCCCAGCTCAGTAACTATACCTGGTACATTTCCTGTGTGCAATCAGTACCTTGAAGGCAGAACATTCTGAATAAAGTTGGAAAAAGAACAGCTTTACTTTGCAAAGATTGATGACAGACTGGTTCCTCAGAGGCCTAGGCTACCCGTCACCCCTTTTTCCAGAGCGAGGGCCTGGAATGAAGGCAGTTTATCCTCTGTCCCTGGAGCCTGGGGTTTGCTTTGGCTCCTTGAGGTGGAAGAGACTAAGAGGGCAGCTGCCCAGAGCGGCTCTGTGTGTACCTGGCTCCTCTCAGGCTTCCTGATCCCTTCCGTTGCACTGCGCCTTATCCCTCAGCCAGCCAGACAGCCTCCCTGCTCCTGACCAGCAGATACGTTTCGGAGTGGTTGGTGTGGTTTTTGTGATGAGGGCAGCACGTGGTGGCCAAGGTGGCAAGCTGAGTCTCACAGGCTCACTCCACCGTTGGTTCCCTGTGGGAATGGTAGGCCAGGCCCAGCAAGCCATGCCCCACCACGTCCTCTCCTCCGGAGGAAGGGCCAGCTGCCAGCTGAGTCAGCAGCTAGTCCATAGCACAGCCTTATAACTGTAAAGCCAGGCATTGCCCATGAGCAGAGCTGGAACCAGAGCTTCAGTCAGTAAGAGGGAGGATTACCTTCAGGAGAAGGCAAGGAAGAAAATTGGCTGCTATCTTTATAGTTCCACTGCCCTAACCAAGTGTCCACATTCTAAATGTGTAGTGTCCATCCCTCATGTAGTAGTGGTTTCCCGCCCAAAGTGAGACTTTCCTTTTAATTGGAGAAGGGTATAGAGGTAGTCCAGGTGGGAAGGCCAGAAGTGCTGATTGCCCAGCCATTGGGACCACCTGTTCTTGCCCCACTATCCTCTAGTGGGAGGCCAAAGTAAAGGCTGGCTGGTGGGTGTCTGTGGATTGAGGATGTGGCAGGGACTGGTCCTCCCACCTCCCTCTGGCCAAAGATGGGCTTTGCCCGCTGTGTGCCTGTCACCACCCACCAGCAGTCATGCCCTGGGCTTCCCAAATGGAGAGGTAGCAGGCAACGTTTTTAAAAAGAAAGAAAACAGGAAACTGTATTGTGTCGGGGGAGGTGGGAGGGAGATGAGGAAACGGTTTGGATTTTGTGTGTGGGAGGGTATTTTTTGGGGGTAGTTGTCTGTAACTTTCCTAAGTGCTTTTTTTCCTTTTCTTTTTTAAAGTAAGTTGCAGGCTTTGGCTTGGAAAACCCCAGGGGGATGGGGGGCAGAAACCTGAGGCTGCTGCCCCTTTATCTGCCTTCATGGTACTGTCCCCTTCCCCCAGCTCCTCCCTGACCCCATGGGCCAGGCCTCAGACCTTCCAGCTAACCGCTTCCCATGAGCCACTACTCTGATGTCAGCCTATAACCAAAGGAGCTGGGGGGTCCAGGCCTGGTGACCAACCTTTCTCAGCCCACTCAATCAGGGTGCTCCCCACCTGCAGGCAGGAGGCAACACCCTATCTGCTACCATCAGCCCCTTCCAGAGCCCATCTGCCCCGCCTAGCCCTGCCCTGCCCAGCCATACCCTGCTCTGCCCCATCTGGGGGTGCCCTGCTCAGGGATGGGCCGGCAGGGCTGTACCCAGCCTCCCTGGTAAGCAGAGACTCAAGAAACCTCTGGGGTCCTGTTTTCTGGTCGTGTGATCCCAGGGGTGCACATGGGCCCCTTGGGTGTCTGAACAGAAGGGCATGGGAGGGAGGGCCGCACCCCTGCAGTCTTACTCTGCTGGTGTAGCGGGCAGCTGCCCACTCCCACCCCACCCTGCACCGCGGGCTCCTGAGTCGGCAGATTAAGCATTTTATAAATTGTATTTTAAATACATGTTTTAAACTTGTCAGATCTTTGTCCTCATTTCAGTCCCTGCCCTCTACCTCTTGCTGTGGCCGCTTATTTAACCCTGGGGGGTTTCCCTCTGCCCAGTCCCAGGGAAAGACTGTCTTTGGTAAAACACGAGGCCGGATGGTATGTGGGTTGAGGGGAAAGGACCCACCCCTCTTGGGGCTCCCAGAGAATGAGAGCCCTGGGTCCTGGGGCTCTGTCGGGGGAGCATGCAGAGGCCACCTCCTGCTCTTCCACAGGGCCTGTCTTAGAGCCAGTGGAGAGAGAGAATGGCTGCTTTTGTGGGGCTCCCAGTCCAGAGGGGGAAGTGCTCACCTGAGGAGAGGCCTAGCCCTGTGCTTTGAGAAGGCACAGAAGGTCAAGACTGCACGCAGGGGCACCTGTAGCAGAAACCCCAACCCCGGGCAGGGCTTTGAGGTGGAACCCTGCACTCTGAGAGCCCAGTGGTGGCTGGGTGACAACTTGAGGGCCTTTCTTGGCAAGAGGCACAGAGGCTGAAGTTATTGGTGTTTATTAGCTCACCAGGCCACAAAAGCAAATCCCAGCAGCAGCTCCTGCCTGGTGGCCCATCTGTCTTCAGGCCTTGAGCAGCTGCCTAGAGTCAGGCCTCCAGAGGGTCGGTGGGTTCGAGCTGGCACAGAGCTGAGCCACTTTCTGCTGTCAGAGTTGTGTTCCCTGGGGAGAGGAGGAGGGCAGAAGGGTGGGAGACATGTAGCCCTTTCCCTATCTGCCAGTATATGAGCCATCTGTGCGTGCCCAAGTGAGGAGAGAGAGGAGGCCTCCCCTCAGAAATGGTGGAACCAGCAGTTGGGCTTAGGGGCCTGATTCCAAGTCCAGAGCTCCCTTCCCCAGCGGCCTGGAGGGGGGCTGCTGCAGGAGACGTTCCCCTCTGCCCAGGTGCACAGTCTGCTAGTCCTAATATGGAACCACAGGGAACTCAGAGTACTCAGTTAGGTGCCACTGAGTCCTGGACACAGGAAAGCAGAAGCACTCTGGCTTCAGTGGAACAATCTGCTGGGTACACAGGCCCTCAACAAAGGTTTGTCTTCTTCGCCTTTTACCCTTTCTCCTCCCTGGAGCAAGCAGCCTTTCAGGTATGATCTCTTAGAAAGATGGATTCCCAGGCATTAGGCCAGGGGCCTCTTAAGGAAGAATCTGGAAGGGCCTGGGCTGGGGCCCTTTCTCTGGGCACCCACCTGTTTCCTTGAGATCCTGACTGGAAGAAGGGGCTGCGGATGTCAGGATCCAGGCCAGGGGGTGTGCACTGGTCTAGTGCATAGTGGTTGCTCGGCTGCCTACGGACCATCTTCTTGTCCAGCCGTGGGCAGAGTGGGATGCAGGGCACCTGGGCATAGGGGCTCTGCAGGTTGGGAGCTGGTGAAGAAGGAGGCAGAAGGGGGAATGCTTCAGAGTATGCCCAGCCTTGGGAAGCAGGCAGATTCAAGTGAAATCCTGGCATTGCTACATAATGACCTGAGTGGTTTGGGACAAGTCACTTAACCTCTC
The DNA here is from genome assembly GCF_029281585.2 of Gorilla gorilla gorilla. Lineage (NCBI taxonomy): Eukaryota > Metazoa > Chordata > Mammalia > Primates > Hominidae > Gorilla > Gorilla gorilla. Next base: position 223,785,593 of record NC_073224.2, on the reverse strand, counting down.
TAAGCTTCTGAGCTGGAGGTGATAGTGGTACCCACCTCACAAAAGTTGATGATGAGGATTAAAGGAGAAATACATGCAAAGCACTCAGCTCAGTGCTGCACACAGAATAAGAGCTGGTAACAGCTTAACAAGGAGCAGAGGACTTTGTGATGGGTGCTGGCAAAGTCTAGTAGGCATGCTCTAGAAAGACTGCAAAGCTTCTATCCTGTTACTTGGCACATAGTAGGAGTCTAATAAATGGTACCTGGGGGAAGGGAGGCAGGCTTGCCCAGTGGAAAGAGCATAGGTTTTGGGGTCAGACCTGGATATAAACTCCCCTTTCCAAAACACTAGCTAGGGGCATTGGGCAAATTGCTGAACTTTATCAGTTTCATTTTTCTTTTTTTTTTATGAGACAGAGTTTTGCTCTTGTCCCCATGCTGGAGTGCAATGGCGTGATCTCGGCTCACTGCAACCTCCATCTCCTGGGTTCAAGCGATTCTCCAGCCTCAGCCTCCAGAGTAGCTGGGATTACCGGTGCTCGCCACCACACCCGGCTAATTTTTTAGAGATGGGGTTTCGCCATGTTGGCCAGGATGGTCTCAAACTTCTGACCTCAGGTGATCCGCCCACCTCGGCCTCCCAAAGTGCTGGGATTACAGGTGTGAGCCACTGTGCCCGGGTCAGTTTCATTTTTCTAATCTGTAAAATGGGGTAAATACATGGTTATGAGTATTAAATTCTAGAGCATCTGCAAAGGGCCCAGCACAGTGGGCACTCAATAAACAGTGAGCTGGGATTGCTAATCTCTACAGCTGTTCTTTCTCAGTCCTGGCTCATGGGACCAACCTGTGCTCAGGCTAAGGCAGGAGGGGAGGAGTCCAATGCAGGAGGCCATTGTCATAGGCCTGGATGGAAAATAATGATTATCAGCCTGTTTTCTGATGTACACAGTTAAGCCCGAAGTGGGAAACTGGCCTCTCAGCTCCCTTGGCCTGGCTGCCTGAGGGTCCAAGGAAAGGAGACCAGATGGGCAAGAGAGCAAAGCCCCAACCCTAGCCCATCCCACCCTGCCCAGGGCCCTCACCATAGTTCTGCTGCTTCAGCCGGCTCAGGATACTGAGGACCTTTCGTTCTAGGACTTCTGAGCTCTCTTCTTGCTGGGGGTTGTAGGCAAGCTTCTTCTGCAACCGCAGCCGGCCTATGGCCGCTTCCATCTCCTGGGCCTTGCAGGTGCCTTCCTTCAGCTTTTTCTGGTAGTAGCTGGGGAGGCAGTGCCCACCCATCTCAGCCTGGCGGTGTTTAATTCACCCTTCTCCTCCTCAGCCCCTATCTATCTGGCCAGCTCTGGAGCAGGAACACAAGCCTAGGAGTCAGGAAACCTGGATTCTAGTCCCAGCTCAGCCCTTACCTTTCTGTGACCATGAGCAAGTCACTGCCCTGCTCTGGGCTTCAGTCGCCCTGTGTAAAATGGAGGGAAGGGGTTCTCTCTACCCTGTCAATGCAAGTGACTTGACTTCTCTGAGCTTCAAGTTTCCGTTGGGTAAAACAGATCAGACAGTTCACATGCCGTAGGATTAAATAACAAGGATGAATTAACAAGGCCCATCAAGCACGCAACATGGTGTCTGGCACACGGAAAATGCTTTGTACATGTTACCTATTATTTTGGGGAGGGGCGTGGCGGGGAGACAGAGTCTCACTCTGTTACCCAGGCAGGAGTGCAGTGGCGTGAACATGGCCTCACTACAGCCTCAAACTCCTGGGCTCAACTGATCGTCCTGCCCTAGCCTCTTGAGTAGTTGGGACCATAGGCACCAACCACCACGCCCAGCTGATTTTTTTATTTTGTGTAGAGACGTGGTCTCGCTGTGTTGCCCAGGCTGGTCACAAACTCCTTGCCTCAAGCAATCCTTACACCTTGGCCTCCCAAAGTGTTGGGATTACAGGCGTGAGCCACTGCATTACCTATGATTACCTATGATTTTATCACTGATACATTTACTTAGATGTGCAAGTACTTATCTGTGCAATTAACTCCTGCTCATCTTCCAGATTTCAAGTTAAGGACTCTCTGCCCCAGAAAATCTTCTCTGTCCCATCCCCACCCCTACCCTACAGAGTAGCTAGGCTCCCACTGGAGGCCCCCTGCAACCTGTAGTTACCCAATTATAGCCCGCAACCCACTTGATTTTCTTAACTCACTGCTTGCCTTTTCCTCCGCTAGACTACGACATCATTCATTTAGTAAGTATTCACTGAATGTTCACTGTGTCCTGGCCACTATTCTAAGTGATTGGAAAAGAGTGGTGAAAGAGACATCCACACAGGGTCCCTGTATCATAGCCTCAGCCCCACCTCTTACTCCAGCCGTCTACTAACACCATGCATGGGCCAAGGGTGCTGCAGTGGCCACTTTCACACAGGCTTCAACTAGCTTTGCACAGGGACAACCCTACGGGTCTCACCTCAGGCCTGAGCCTCTTGCTTCCTGCCCCAGGGATTCTCTGACACACTTGCAACCCAGAAGTGCTGGGGAGTTAAGCACCTGTGGGGCACCCTTGTCAAAGGTGTTAGTAGATGAGCTATACAGGCTTTTCCCTTTCTTCTCCTGGCAGTTCTGAGCTGCCATTCTTTTTTTTTTTTTTTTTTTTTTTGAGATGGAGTTTCGCTCTTGTTGCCCAGGCTGGAGTGCAGTGGTGGCATCTCAGCTCACTGCAACCTACGCCTCCTGGGTTCACGTCATTCTCCTGCCTCAGCCTCCGGAGTAGCTGGGATTACAGGCGCCTGCCACCACGCCCAGCTAATTTTTTGTATTTTTAGTAGAGACGAGGTTTCACCTTGTTAGCCAGGATGCTCTCGATCTCCTGACCTTGTGATCCGCCCACTGCAGCCTCCCAAAGTGCTGGGATTACAGGCATGAGCCACCATGCCTGCCTTTGCTTTTCTTTTTTTTAAGAGATGGACTTTCCTTCTGTCACCGAGGCTGGAGTGCAGTGGTGCCATCATGGCTCACTGCAGCCTCGAACTCCCGGGCTCAAGCAGCCCTTCCCCTTTAGCCTCCTGAGTAGCTAGACTACAGGCACACACCATCTTGCCCAGCAACAAAGTGCCTTTTGGCTGGATGTGGTGGCTCATGCCTGTAATCCCAGCACTTTGGGAAGCCAGGCATGGTGGCACGCGCCTGTAATCCCAGCTACTAGGGAAACTGAGGTGGGAGGATCAATTGAGCCCAGGAGGTCGAGGCTGCAGTGAGTCGTAATTGTATCACTACACTCCAGCCTGGGCGACAGAGCGAGACCCGGCCACCTCTGCTGAAAGCTAGCATTTATTGAGCAACAAGCATTAAAATATGTTCATTTCAAAGATAGGAAATGGAGGCTCGGGCTCCTCTGAGGCATGAGGGCCTGAAATTGCTATTTGAAGGTCAGCTGGACTGTTCTGCCTTCGCCTTTGCTTCTTGCCCTGGAACGTTCATGTTGTTTCACCTATGGCTATCTCTTCCTTAGATGAACCACTACCTACCCACCCGCCTGCCCTGGAGACACGTGGAGGCTTTTGTGTCTTCTGACCCAGATAGGGTCCATCAAATTCCTTTCCTGGGACTGCTCAGTGCATGCTGCAGGAAAGAATTCCTCTTGCTGCACTAGGAGGGTGTAAGCACGTGGCCGCCAGCTACCATCCCTCCCTCTGTAGGGAGAGCCTAGCTGAGCTCAAAGCCAGTGTGCACAGACATGGAGAGGTGGAGAGAGAAAGCCTTACTGGTATCATTTGGTCTCTGGGATCCCACTAGACCTGAGGAACCAACCAGTGATTTGAGCCATACATTCCCCTTTTGCTTAAGCTAGTTTTATTCTAGTTTTTTTCACTTTTTTTTTTTTTTTTTGAGACAGAGTCTCACTCTGTCACCCAGGCTGGAGTGCAGTGGCTCAATCTCAGCTCACTGCAACCTCCACCTCCTGGGTTCAAGTGATTCTCGTGCCTCAGCCTCCAGTTTCTTTCACTTGTGACTAAAAGTCGTAACTACCAAAAGTTCTCAGTGCCAAAATGCTAGATGCCACCTCTGTGTCCACAACCCTTCACCCCCAACAACCGGCCCCACTCACTTTGTGATTTCCTCTAAGACTGCCTCTGGTAAGGCCAGCATCTCTACCAGCAGGGACAGGATCTCAAAGAGTAGAGTGTGGGGGTTGTGGGGAGCCATGTCCGACAGGGCGTTCTGTTCTGGAGACATGGGATTGTGGCTGCCATTACCACTGGGCAGTCCTGAATGCCCTCTCCTCTCCCCGCAACCAACCTCCCAGCCCCTCCTCCAGTTCTGACTACGCTGGGCTCATCCCTGCTCACCCACAGAGCAGAAGAAGCGCCTGGTGTCTGTCATCACAGCCAAGAAGTCTTTGAAGTTCACATGACCATCTCCTGTGGAGGCCAGAGGAGTAGGGTGGGCAGGGACCTTCGGAGCAGGTCCGTGCCTTGCAGCCCAGGCATGGTTATTAGAAGTCACTGTCTGGGTCTGATTATCAAGCAGTGCATACTCAATGCAGAAAACATGGGGCACACGGGAAAATACAAGCTGAAAGTGCTCAGACCTGTAATCCCAGCACTTTGGGAGGCTGAGGTGCGTGGATCACCTGAGGTCAGGAGTTTGAGACCTACCTGGCCAACATGGTGAAACCCCGTCTCTACTAAAAATACAAAAATTAGCTAGGAGTGTTGGCACACACCTGTAATCCCAGCTACTTGGGAGGCTGAGGCAGGAGAATCGCTTGAACCTGGGATGTGGAGGTTGCAGTGAGCCAAGATCGTGCCACTGCACTCCAGCCTGGGCAACAGAGCAAGACTCTGTTGCAAAAACAAACAAAAAAACAAAACCAAAAAAAGGAAAAAAAGAAAAATTGTTAAGAATTTCTATGATGTTGGGCGTGGTGGCTCACGCCTGTAATCCCAGCAGTTTGAGAGGCTGAGGCAGGCAGATTCCTTGAGTCCAGGAGTTTGAGACCAGCCCAGGCAACAAAAACTCCATCTCTACAAAAAATAAAAAGTTAGCTGGGCATGGTAGTGCGCCTGTAGCCCCAGTTACTCAGGAGGCTGAGGTGGCAGGATTGCTTGAGCCTAGGAGGTCGAGGCTGTGGTGAGCAGGGATCACAGCATTATACTCAGCCTGAGCAACAGAACCAGACCTCATCTCAAACAACAGGAACAACAAAGGCATTTCTAGACTGTGACAGTAGAGCATTAAACCAAGCACAGGATCCTTTAGGTGCAGAGCCTCATGCAACTGCACAGGTTTCAAGCCAGTGAAGCAGGCCCTGCCTGGGATGCAGAGTGGAGCCCTCTGCCACTCACCATTGACATCAGCACTCATCAGGGCGTCCTCCACCTGGGCCGGCGTCACAGAGAAGCCCATTAGGAGCAGGATATTCTTCAGGCTCTGTGCATCCCACCTCACCAGGGCCACTGAAGATCTCAAAGTAGCTGTGGAAGGCTGTGGGGAGGGCAGGGTTATGTGGGGTGGGGGCATTTCTTGTTTCCCTCATTCATCCCATCACCCCAACCACCCTCCTGCCAGCCTCCTCCACCATCAAAAGTGAAAATAAAAGAGCTGGGTGCGTTGGCTCACACCTGTAATCCCAACATTTTGGGAGGCCGAGGCAGGCAGATCACCTGAGGCCAGGAGTTCAAGACCAGCCTGGCCAATATGGTGAAACCCTATCTCTACTAAAGATACAAAACTTAGCTGGGCGTGGTGGTGCATGACTGTTGTCCCAGCTACAACACTCAGCTAGGCTGAGATAGGAGGATTGCTTGAGCCTGGGATTTCAAGATCAGCCACGGCAACACAAGGAGACCCCATCTCTACTAAAAATAAAAATGAAAAAAAAAAAAAACTGGGCATGGTGGTGCGCACCTGTAGTCCCAGCTACTGGGGAGGCTCAGACAGTAGGATCCCTTGAGCCCAGGAGATCCAGGAAGCAGTGAGCCATGATCACACCACTGCACTCCAGCTGGATCAACAGAGTAAGACCTTCTATTGACTCCAACCCAGATTTTGCAATGGGGCTGAGAAACCTGACACCACACAATCTGACTAGTACACGGCCTTTGTATCGGTGCTGCTCTGGGACGTTCTCTGACCCTTCCCATCCTCTGCTCTGGTCCACACAATGCAGCGATCCTTGCGACCTTGTCCATCCAGATAGGTGACCAAGGTCTAGGGCACAGACTTAGTCAGAAAAACTGTCCAGTCATCTAACCTCTGAGCCTCAGTTTCCCCATTGTTACAACAGGAATAAGCATTCTACTCTTTTGAGAACATGGCTGTAAAGAGCCTAGTCCAGTGTCTGGCACATAGTAGGGTGCCCTAAAGTGGGTGGGCTACTGGCACTGAGTGGAGGCCACTAATTAGCTGAGCTGTTGGCACTCAAACCAAACCCTTGGCCTGGATATGGAATAGACAGCAGAGTGAGTCAAGGGGACCACAGCCCTTTCTTCTTTTCTTTTTTTTTTTTTGGTGAGACGGAGTCTCACTCTGTCACCCAGGCTGGAGTACAGTGGTGCAATCTTGGCACACTGCAACCTCTGCCTCCCAGGTTCATGTGATTCTCCTGCCTCAGCCTCCCAAAGTGCTGGAGTTACAGGCATGAGCCGCTGCGCCCGGCCTGGCTCTGCCATTTAATGAGCCGGATTGCTCTTATGTTGAAGCCCTAACTCCAGTACTTCCAAATGTGCCTGTGTTTGAAGATAGGGCTTTTAAAGAGGTGAGAAAGTTAAAAAGAGGCCTTTAGGGTGGGCCCTAATCCAATCCAACTGGAGTCCTCATACAAAAAGAAAATTTGGGCTAGGTGCAATGGCTTACACCATCCACCCAGCACTTTGGGAAGCTGAGGCAGTAGAATCACTTGAGTCTGGGAGTCCGAGAACAGCCTGGGCGACATAAGAGACTCCATCTCTACAAAAAATTTTAGAAATTAGCCAGCCACAGTGGCACATGCCTGTAGTCCCAGCTACTCAGGAGGCTGAGGTGGAAGGATTACTTGATCCCCGAAGGTAGAGGCTGCAGTGAGGTAGGATCACATGACTGCATTCCAGCCTGGGTGACAGAGCAAGGCCCTGTCTCAAATAAATAAATAATAAACGCAAATTTGGACACACACAGAGATACCAGGGTTGCCCATTCACAGATGAAAGACCATGTGAGGACAGTGAGAAGACAGCTGTCTGCAGGCCAAGCAGGGAGGCCACAGAAGAAAGCAACCTGCCGACACCCTGATCTTGGACTTCCAGCCTGTGACAAAAGAAACGTCTGCTGTTTCAACCATCCAGTCTGCGGTCCTTTGTTAGGGCAGCCCGTGCTGACTGGGATGGTGGGCATGGGCAAGCTGCTGCATTCATGTGAGCCTCTATTTCCATATCTGTACGATGGCCATGACAACAGTGCATCCTCTTGGAGGTATTCTATGAACTCAGTGCTGGCACACAATAGCCTCTGTTAGCCTGGAAGTCTCTGACAAACAGCGCTGAATGGTAGGGAAGAGGTGGGGCTAGGATTGGTGTTGGGGCACATGGTGACCTGTCGTGCGCAGGCACACCACAGAAGGAAAAACCAGAGCAACTCTCAGAAGCAGGTGTGATCGCTCAGAATGCCTGGTGGTTTGAGCCACTGGAGCAGGGCAGTCAGCCCTTTAATTACCAGACAGGGATTGGGAGCTGTGGGACCTTGAGTCTCTGAGTCAAAGTGGCATGTTGTTCATGAACTGCTCAAGGAGGTGGGGCAGGGAGAGCTGCACTTAGGAAGGTGGCTAGGGAGTTGTATATCATTATTATTATTACTATTATTATTATTATTTTTGAGACGGAGTCTCTCTCTGTCACCCAGGCTGGAGTGCAGTAGCGCGATCTCGGCTCACTGCAACCTCCGCTTCCCAGGTTCAAGCGATTCTCGTGCCTCAGCCCCCTGAGTAGCTGGGATTACAGGTGCCCACCACCACACCGGTCTAATTTTTGTATTTTTAGTAGAGACAGGGTTTCACCATGTTGGTCAGGCTGGTCTCGAACTCCTGACCTCGTGATCCACCTGCCTAAGCCTCCCAAAGTGCTGGGATTACAGGTGTGAACCACTGCTCCCGGTTGGAGTTGTATATTATTTTATTTTTAAGAGACAGGGTCTTGCTCTGTCGCCCAGGCTGGAGTGTAGTGGCATAATCGTAGCCCACCATAACCTCGAACTCCTGAGCTCAAGTGATCCTCCTACCTCAGCCTCCTGGGTAGCTGGGACTACAGGCTTATGCTACCATGTCCAGCTAATTTTTAAATTTTTTGTAGATGTGGGGGTCTTACTATGTTGCTTAGGCTAGTCTTGAACTCCTGGCCTCAAGCGATCCTCTTGCCTCAGGCTCCCAAAGTGCTGGGATTATAGGCATGAGCCACTGTGCCCAGCCCTGGTAGAGGGTTTTAATACTAAAAGGGGTGAACTTCAAGGATGGGTCACAGGGAGCTAGTGGGAGCATCCAGGGAAGACAGAGGAAGGGGCCGCTGTGGCCAAGAGGGTTGCAGGCTTTGGGGAGGAGTAGGGGATGGAAGGAGGATGTACATCCATTCTTCTAGGGCCAGGGTGATGGGGGAGTCGGGTCACAGCGCCCCTTCCTGAGGACAATAGAGAGCAGGGTAGGTGTTCAGAACTTTTTAACTTTTTGGTGAAGGTGAGATGCAGTGGGAATGGGGTACATGTTTAGGCTGGTGGCCTTGTTTAATGGTGAGGGACCATCTAGGATGGGCAGGGTTCCTGGAGCCCTGTCTCCCATCCAGGGTGCTCTGAAGAGGACCAATAGAGCAGGCTTGGGTTAAGGGAAGGAGAAACTATTCCAAAACCTAAAGCACTGTGCAGGGCATCTGTCATTCTCTCAGAGAGGCAGCTCTGGCACAGGGAGAGCGCTGGACTTCGAGTCAGAAGACCTAGCACGAGGCCGGGCACGGTGGCTCACGCCTGTAATTCCAGACTTTGGGAGGCTGAGGTGGGTGGATCACTTGAGTTCAGGAGTTCGAGACCAGCCTGGCCAACATGGTGAAACTCTGTCTCTACTAAAAATACAAAAATTAGCCGGGCGTGGTGTCACACATCTGTAATCTTAGCTATTCAGGAGGTTGAGGTAGGAGAATCGCTCGAAGCCTGGAGGCAGATGTTGCAGTGAGCTGAGATCGTACCACTGCACTCCAGCCTGGGTGACAGAGCGAGACTCTGTCTCAAAAAAAAAAAAAAAAAAAAAAGACCCAGCATGAGTTCTGGCGCCCCCATCCCAGCAGCTTTGTGAGCTGGAGCCAATCCCCCACCCTGCCCTGCCGCATAGGCCAAGTGCAGAAAACCCCTGCTGGGTCTGCTACACATGGCGGCAGCCATGTGATCTGGAAAGCACCCCAGTCCACCCTGCGCCTATAAACCCCCAAGGACCAAGGGTCCTGCCTGTGCTGGGACCTCCCTGACCTCCCTGCCTTCACCTTCCTCTTGCTTCAGGGTCAGTTGCTCCTCAGACTTCTCCCGGTTTTGATAAAGCTTTTGGAGGCTCTGCTCTTCCGGCTCCTGCCTGCAGAGGACAGAACCCCGACCCAGGGCAACATCCGGCCGCCCACCCTGCTGATAGCTAGGGGAGGGGTTGGGGGAGCCTGCAGGAGGAGGTCGTGGGGGAGGCTTTGGGGAGCCCGGAGAGATCAAGAATGGCAGGAAAAAGGAGACCCAGAGGAGAAGTGGGACAGAGGAGAGGGGACTAGAGGGAGACCCCTTCGGGGGAGTTAGAAAAGGGGTCAGAAGTGGGAGAGGAGGCAGAGACATGGGAGATGCGGAGAGGAGACACATGAGGAGAAATGGAGAGAGGGGGACACACAAGGGAACAGGCAGGTGCAGGGACAGGGACCTGCATCCGGGACAAGGCTCTGATCTTGGGGCCTTTCAGGAGCGGGCGGGTGAGCAGCGGGGGCTCCTACCGCGCCTTGGCGTAGCTCAGGGTTCTCTCGCTGCTCTGGTGCAAGAGTTCCATCCTTCTCCAGCCCAGGTCCAGGGCAGGGCCCAGCAGGACAGGGCAAGGCATGGAGGTGGGGACCGGGGCTCCCATGGGGGCAGGCTCTGGCCCAGGAGCTGGCAGCCGGGCCCACGATGGGCCGCTGGCAGGGACCGAGGCAGGGGTCTGAGGCAGGCTTGGGGCTGAGGTGGGCGCCGGGGTCAGGGTCCTGGGCGATTTCTGGGCTGTCTGGGACCGGGCCTTCGAGGCTCTCCGATGGGAGGCCTCCATTTTCTCCACCTCCAGCAAGCACTTCATGAAGCCCTGCCGGAAGTTCCCGAGGCTCTGTGTCCCTGCAGCCACCGCGGGCTTCTGAGGCTGCTGCTGCGCACGGTCTGGCTCCCGCCTCTCTCCAATGTCCCTCACCTCCTGGGGATAGGGGAGGGGATCCAGGAGGCCTCTAGTGGGCCAGAGTGTCCCACAAATCTCCTTCCTGCCATCCCCTCTCCAGAGATCCTCAGACTGCCCCTTACTCTCTGAGCCTTTGGAGGATGTACCCCAAATCTCACACGCACCCCACTGTGCTCCTGCCCCACGTCCTCCCCAACACTTGACTTGCCACCTCCAAGTGAGCTGTATTTTTTTTTTTTGAGACAGGGTTTTACTCTGTCACTCAGGCTGGAGTGCAGTGGTGTGATCTCAGCTCATTGCAGCCTTGACCTTCCAGGCTTGAGTGATCCTCCCACCTCAGCCTCCAGAGAAGCTGGGACTACAGCTGCGCACTACGACGCCCAGCTAATTTTTTTTTTTTTTTTTTTTTTTGAGACGAAGCCTTGCTCTGTTGCCCAGGCTGGAGTGCAGTGGTGTGATCTTGGCTCACAGCAACCTCCACCTCCCAGGTTCAAGCGATTCTCCTGTCTCAGCCTCCTAAGTGGCTGGGACTGCAGGTGTGCACCACCATGCCCAGCTAATTTTTATATTTTTAGCAGAGATGGGGTTTTGCCACGTTGGCCAGGCTGGTCTCCAACTCCTGGCCTCACATGATTTGCCTGCCTCAGCCTCCCAAAGTGCTGGGATTACAGGCATGAGCCACTGCGCCCAGCCTAATCTTTGTATTTTTTGTAGAGACAGGGTTTCACCATGTTGCCCAGGCTGGTCTGGAACTCCTGACCTCAAGTGATCCTCCGCCTTGGCCTCCCAAAGTGCTGGGATGACAAGCGTGATCCACTGCGCCCAGCTGAGCCATGGTCTTGAGTGAGTTACTCCTGGTCCCACCACTTGGCTTTGTTCATGCCTGTTGTCTGCCTTCCTGACCAGAAGGTAAGCATTATGAGGGAAGGATCTTGGCTGCCTCTTTTATTCCTGTACACTCACTTCTCATTCACTCAGCAACCCCAGTCTCTCTTGCACCTGTTCCCTCCCCTCAGAGGGACTGGCTGTCCCCATTCTGCCTCTTGCCAGGCCAGGCTTTTCTCCCAATCAAAGACACTGTGCTTACCACACACTCTCTCTTCCTAAGTTATCAACTTCGCTTTCCCCACCAGATTACTCCTATCAGCATGTAAATATATTATCATCTTCCCTCTTTTATTTTGAAAGAAATAGGGTCTCGTTTTGTTGCCCAGGCTGGAATGCAGTGACATGATCTCAGCTCACTGCCACCTTGAATTCCTGGGCTCAAGAGATAATCCCACCTCAGCCTCCCAAGCAGCTGGGACTACAGGTGCTCACCACCAGGCCCGGCTAATATTTTAATATTTTGTAGAGACAGGGTCTTGTCTTGCCCAGGCTGGTCTCAAAACCCTTGGCCCAAATGATCCTCCTACCTCAGCCTCCCAAAGTGCTGGGATTACAGATGTGTGCCACCAAAACCAGCTAATCTTCCTTCTTTAAGAACAAAACAGGCCGGGCAAGGTGGCTCACGCCTGTAATCCCAGCACTTTGGGAGGCCGAGGCAGGCGGATCACAAGGTCAGGAGATCAAGACCATCTTGACTAACATAGTGAAACCCCGTCTCTACTAAAAATACAAAAAATTCGCTGGGTGTGTTGGCAGGTGCCTGTAGTTCCAGCTACTTAGGAGGCTGAGGCAGGAGAATGGCATGAACCCAGGAGGCAGAGGTTGCAGTGAGTTGAGACCGCGCCATTGCACTCCAGCCTGGGTGACAGAGCAAGACTCTGTCTCAAAAAAAAAAGAACAAAACAAAGTCTCCTGATACCACCCCACTCCTGATCACCCCAGTTCTCTGCTCCCCTTCTGTTGCAAAATTCCTTGAAAGTGTTGGCTGTCCTGACTCCCCACTTCCATCTCCAATCAGGCTCTGCCCAGCACTCCCCAAAGCTGCTCTCGCCATGCCACGGTCAGATCTCTGCCCTCATCTGAGTTGACCCCTTGGCAGCATTAGACACAGATGCCCATTCACTCTGTCCTTCTGGAAATGCTCCCTTCTCTAGACTCCCGCCCCTCACTGGCTGCTCTGCCCCTGCCTCCGGTGCTGGCTCCTCCTCACTTGTGCTCCATTTCTCAGTGTTGCAGAGACCCAGGGATTTGTCCTCAGTCTTCCCCTGCTCTGGACTCCCTCCCTCCCTAAAAGTCATCCTGCTGCCCATGACTCCATTTTCCTCACATTTCTTTGTCCTTCCTAATACCAGACGTCCTCCTTGACATCTCTTCTTGGGTGTCTACAACAGGACCAAAGCAGAGACCCCAGGTTCCTCTTATCTGCTGCTACCCAGGCTCGTGTCTCACTTCATGACACCCCTGGTGGCTCAGGCCCCAGACCTAGAGTCCTTTTATTCTTTTCCAACTTTTTTTTTCTGTGATAACATACACGTAACATTTACCATCTTTGTTTGTTTGTTTGTTTTGAGACAGAGTCTCACTCTGTTGTCCAGGCTGGAGGGTAGTGGCATGATCTTGGCTCACTGCAACCTCTGCCTCCCGTGTTCAAGCAATTCTCCTGCCTCAGCCTCCCAAGTAGCTGGGATCACAGGTGTGTACCACCATGCCTGGCTAATTTTTGTATTTTTAGTAGAGACAGCATTTTACCATGTTGGCCAAACTGGTCTCGAACTCCTGACCTCAGGTGATCTGCCTGCCTCGGCCTCCCAAAGTGCTGGAATTACAGGCATGAGCCACCATATCCAGCCACATTTACCAACTTAACGATTTTCTTTCTCTCTTTCTTTTTTTTTTTTTAGATGAAGTCTTGCTTTGTCGCCAGGCTGGAGTGTGGTGGCGTGATCTTGGCTCACTGCAACCTCCAGGGTTTGAGCAATTCCCCTGCCTCAGCCTCCTGAGTAGCTGGGACTACAGGTGTGCACTACCATACCCGGCTAGTTTTTTGTATTTTAGTAGAGACAGGGTTTCACCATGTTGGCCAGGATGGCCTGGATCTCCTGACCTCTTGATCCGCCCACCTTGGCCTCCCAAAGTGCTGGGATTATAGGCGTGAGCCACCACGCCCGGCCAACGATTTTTTTTTTAGAGACAGGGTCCTGCTATGTTGCCCAGGCTGGTCTTTTCATCTTGTAGAACAGAAACTCCATATCCATTAAATAATAACCTCCCATCACCACTCCCCCGGGCCCTGGCAACTACCATTTCCACCTCCTGTCTCTACAGATTTGACTAAGAATCTCATATAAGCAGAATTGCTTTGTCTTTTTGTGACTGGCTTATTTCACTTAGCATAACATCCTCAAAGCTCATCCATGTGGCAGCATGTGTCAGAATTTCCTCCCTTTTTAAGGCTGAATAGTCTATTGTACGTACAGACCACATTTGGCATATCCATTCATCTGTCAATGGACACTTGAGTTGCTTTCATCTGTTATCCATTGTGAATAATACTGCTATGAACATGGGTGTACAAAGATCTCCTTGAGACCCTGCTTTCAGTTCTCTGGGGTATATACCCAGAAATGGAGTTTCAGCATCATATAGTAATTCTATCTTTAATTTTCTGAGGAACTACCATCTTCCTCTTCTCTTTTCTTTTTTGAGACAGAGTTTCACTCTTGTTGCCCAGGCTGGAGTACAATGGCGTGATCTTGGCTCACCGCAACCTCCACCTCCCAGGTTCAAGCGATTCTCCTGCCTCAGCCTCTGGAGTAGCTGGGACTACAGGTGCGTGCCACCATGCCCGGCTAATTTTTGTATTTTTAGTAGAGAGAGGGTTTCGCTATATTGGCCAGGCTGGTCTTGAACTCCTGACCTCAAGCGATCCGCCTGCCTCGGCCTCCCAAAGTGCTGGGATTACAGGTGTGAGCCACCATGCCCAGCCTATCATACTGTTTACCACAGTAGCTATACCATTTCACATTCCCACCAGCAGTACACAGATGTTCCAGTTTCTCCACATCCTTGTCAACACTTGTTATTTTCTGTTTTTTTTCTTGTTTATAGCAGTCGTCCTGATGAGTGTGAGCCTAGAGTTCTTTTTTTTATTTTTTTGAGACAGAGTCTTGCTCTGTTGCCCAGGCTGGAGTGCAGTGGTGCAATCTTGGCTCACTGCAACCTCTGCCTCCCGGGTTCAAGTGATTCTCGTGCCTCAGCCTCCCGAGTAGGTGGGATCACAGATGTGCGCCCCCATAGCCTGGCTAATTTTTTTGTATTTTTAGTGGAGACAGGGTTTTGCCATGTTGCCTAGGCTGGTCTTGAATTCCTGGCCTCAAGTGATCTGCCCACCTCAGCCACTCAAAGTGTTGGGATTACAGGCGTGAGCCACCGCACCCGGCCTAAACTGTATTTATTTATTTACATGTTAATGGTCTAGACTTTCCGCCAACTAGGTCACAAGCTCCATTCACCATGAAATCCCCAGTTTCACAACTGTTTTTGGTATGTTGTCCTCAATATGTATGTTAACTAAACACTGATTATTTCAGTTTTCTCAGTGACATCTGAGAAGCAAGATAATGTAAATAATGCACTTGGACAGAGTAAACACTCAGCAAACAGTACGGTTGAAAATAATCATAGCTGGACAGGCGCGGTGGCTCACGCCTGTAATCCCAGCACTCTGGGAGGCTGAGGCAGGCAGATCACCTGAGGTTGGGAGTTCGAGACCAGCCTGACCAACATGGAGAAGCCCCGTCTCTGCTAAAAATACAAAATTAGCTGGGCGTTGTTCGCATGCCTGTAATCCCAGCTACTTGGGAAGGCTGAGGCAGGAGAATCGCTTAAACCTGGGAGGCGGAGGTTGAGGTGAGCCGAGATCACACCATTGCACTTTAGCCTGGGCAACAAGAGCGAAACCTCATCTCAAAAAAAAAAAAAAAAAAAAGATTCTAGTTGAGTATTCTGACAGCCTAGAAAAGAGACCCATTTTCCCATGTCGAAGACTCCTTTAATTGTTTTCCTGAATTAAGGGCAAATGCTCAATTTCTGTCAAGCCTAAAACAAACCAGCAATTAAAAGCAGTTCTGGGCCAGGCGCAGTCGCTCACGCCTGTAATCCTAACACTTTCAGATGCTGAGGCAGGTGGATCGCTTGAGCTCAGGAGTTCGAGAAGAGTCTGGGCAACATGGTGGGACCCTGTCTGTACAGAAAATACAAAAATTAGCCAGGCATGATGGCTCGCGCCTGTACTATCAGCTACTTGAAGGGGCTAAGGTGGGAGGATCACTTGAGCCCAGGAGGCGGAGGTTGCAGTGAGCCAAGATTGTGCCACTGCACTCTAGCACTCTGGGTGGCAGAATGTGACCCTCAAAAAAAAAATCAGTTCTGGGGCTCCTGCTCCATTGTGATATTGGGGCCCAAGATGGTGGCCATGAATCCAGCCTCACTGTCATCATGGCCCTCCGGGGACTCCCCATGGCCCTCTGGGGACTACGGGGCTTCCAAAGTCCGGGGCCTCTGCCCCTGTTGCAGATACAGACTCTGAGCCCCAAGGTGGGTAGAAGTCTGTCTCAGAATGTCTCCTATTATTATTATTATTCTTTTTTAGAGACGGAGTCTTGCTCTGTCGCCTAGGCTGGAGTGCGTTAGTGCGATCTTGGCTCACTGCAAGCTCCGCCTCCCGGGTTCACGCCATTCTCCTGCCTCAGCCTCCTGAGTAGCTGGGACTACAGGCGCCCGCCACCATGCCTGGCTAATTTTTATATTTTTAGTAGAGACGGGGTTTCACCATATTAGCCAGGATGGTCTCGATCTCCTGACCTCGTGATCCGCCCACCTCGGCCTCCCAAAGTGCTGGGATTACAGGCGTGAGCCACCACACCTGGCCAAATGTCTCCTATTATTTCAGGATCCAGCACCAAGTTTTGCTCCCAGCAGGCGCTCAGCCTGTGGGTGAACGATGGTGCCAAGGCCCTGACATCTTTCCCTCCAGCTTCTCCAACCCTCACACACCTGGATTCCTCCTTCTGCCTTCTCTGAGCCCCTTCCACCTGGCACCAGGTGTCCTGAACAGGCCACTGCATTGACCTCTGTGCAGCTCTTCTGTCACTGCTCTGCTACCCCCGAGCCTGCAGGGGCTCCCTGTGACTGTCACACCCATCCCTTCATCCATCTGTGCCACAAGTGCAGTCACGTGGGTACAGGGGTGCCTAGTGCCCAGCCTCGGGGTGCTCTAGTCTAGTATTTCTTCCTAGGCCCAGCTTTTTGCAAGGTGTTAAGAGTGTCATTGGAGTGCTAAGGCCAAATGCTTCACTCCACGACTGTGCAGGATGGGTCTCCGGTGCAGGTGGGCCTTGGACCCACCCAGTTCTCTCTCATTTCTCACTTGTAGTTCTGAAGATTACACAGTTAAAGAATGTGGTGGGGGCCGGGCACGGTGGCTCATGCCTGTAATCCCAGCGCTTTGGGAAGCTGAGGCGGGTGGATCATTTGAGGTCAGGAGTTCAAGACCAGCCTGGCCAACATGGCGAAACTCTGTCTCTATTAAAAATACAAAAATTAGCCACACGTGATGGTATATGCCTGTAATCTCAGCTACTCAGGAGGCTGAGGCGGGAGAATTGCTTGAACCCGGGAGGCGGAGGTTGCAGTGAGCTGAGATCACACCACTACAGCACTCCAGCCTGGGCGACAGAGAGAGACTCCATCTCAAAAAAAAAAAAAAAGAATGTGGTGGGAATGCAATATCCTAAGATTGGGAGGGACTGGCTGGAACACCCCAGGATCTGTTCCACTCCCCTGAGCCCCAGAAATAGGATGGCCTTCAAGGCTTTAGCCCAGCAAATCATGTCACCTTGATGTATAAAACCCAGGGTGGGCTGCTTTCTGCGGTCCCTCAGCAAGTGCGGCACACGCAGACAAGACTCCCTCTGCCCCAGACAGCTTTCCTGAGCCTTGGGGCCCAGGCTCACAGTGGATCCTAGGCTTCTATTGTCCTTTGTTGCCCATCTTTAGTAATAAACTCACTTTTTATAACATGCATGCATGGGTATTCTGCCTCACTGGACTCAAGACAAGTTGGTAACCAGTACACGGTGAGCCTGCCTCACATCCTGGAGGCTTCATATCACAGCCAGTCTAGCTTTTCAGCCGCTCTGTCCATCGTATCCAATATGCTTGTCCCGCGAGGCCCAGATGATGGCCCTCTCCATCGTCACTTTTCATTCACCTTCCTTCCCATCTCTGTAACTTTCCTTGTGATGGGTCTGCTGCCTGGCTGCCCTTTCTTTTCTTTGCTTTTTTTTTTTTTTTGAGACGGAGTTTCACTCACTGCCTAGGCTAGAGTGCAATGGCACGATCTTGGCTCACTGCAGCCTCTGCCTCCTGGGTTCAAATGATTCTCCTGCCTCAGCCTCCCAAGTAGCCGGGACTACAGGTGCCTGCCACCATGCCCAGCTAATTTTGTTGTGGGTTTTTTTTTTTTTTTTTTTTGAGACAAAGTCTCGCTCTTGTTCCCCAGGCTAGAGTGCGATGGCACGATCTTGGCTCACTGCAACCTCTGCCTCCCAGGTTCAAGCGATTCTCTCCTGAGTAGCTGGGATTACAGGCACCTGCCACCACGCCTGGCTAATTTTTTTGTATTTTTAGTAGAGACGGGGTTTTTTTCCCCCATGTTGGCCAAGCTGGTCTCGAAATCCTGACCTCAGGTGATCTGCCCACCTTGGCCTCCCAAAGTGCTGGGATTACAGGCATGAGTCACCGTGCCCGGCCATTTTTTGTGTTTTTAATAGAGATGGGGTTTCACCATGTTGACCTGGTTGGTCTTGAACTACTGACCTCAGGTGATCCGCCCACCTCAGCCTCCTAAAGTGTTGGGATTATAGGCGTGAGCCACTCACTGCACGTGGCCCTGGGCGCCCTTTCTACTCCCTGGCTCTGTCCGTATTCCGTTCCCTCTATATGGCCTAATATCAGTCCTCCCTCTCCAGAAAGCTACCTGCTGGCCCCAGGGCTCCTCTGAGTGCCTGCAGGACTTCCTGTCCAGGACCTCTCATCTCTCATGGTGCCACCAGCTCAGCTGCATCCTCCAGAGCAGGGGGCAGGGGCCCTCCCCGGCTTTCCTTGTCCTTTCTCTCCAAGCACTGGGCCTGGTATGCCACAGACACTCAGTATGTACTTGCAGAGCTAAATTGTGCCCTCTCCTCTTCTCCCCCACAGTATCCAGCCCACACCGTGTATGGGGTAGGGATGGGGTAAAAGGCAGAAACACACAGGCAAGGAATAGTTCTTATTTCTCTCTCTCTTTTTTTTTATTTTTATTTTTTTTGAGATGGAGTCTCGCTCTGTCGCCCAGGCTGGAGTGCAGTGGCGTGATCTCGGCTCACTGGAAGCTCTGCCTCCTGGGTTCACGCCATTCTCCTGCCTCAGCCTCCCAAGTAGCTGGGACTACAGGTGCCCACCAGCATGTCCAGCTAATTTTTTTGTATTTTTAATAGAGACGCGGTTTCACCTTGTTAGCCAGGATGGTCTCGATCTCCTGACCTCGTGATCCTCCTGCCTCAGCCTCCCAAAGTGCTGGGATTACAAACATGAGCCACCATACCCTCTCTTTTTTTTTTTTTTTTCCAAGACAGAGTCTTGCTCTGTTGCTCAGGCTGAAGTGCAGTGGCGCTATCTTGGCTCACTGCATCCTCTGCCTCATGGGTTCAAGTGACTCTCCTGCCTCAGCCTCCAAAGTAGCTGGGACTACAGGTGCACGCCACCATGCCCTGCTAATTTTTGTATTTTGGCCAGGCTGGTCTTGAACCCCTGACCTCAGGTGATCCACTTGCCTCGGCCTCCCAAAGTGCTTGGATTACAGGCATAAGCCACTGCATCCGGCCTAGTTCTTATTTCTCATCTGACTTCTCACTAGTCTGGAGAGGTACCTCATCTTATTCCCATCCATTCATTTATTCAGCACATTCCTGTTGAGTACCTACCACGTGCTGGGCATTGTTTGAGGCACAAAGCATAGAGGAGTAAGTCAACTAGCAAGGCTGCCCTCAGGGAGCTTGCGTTCTGGATGATGAATAGGTTGACAACTTAAAGATAATGTCGGAGGGAGAAAGTACTACAAAGACAATAAAACAGGACGATGTGATAGGCTGAGTGTGGCTGACAGGCTCCTTGAGATCGGCTGGCCAGGGAAGGCCTTGTGGAAAAACTGATGTCGAAATTGAAAGTGAATGACTCAAGAGAGCCGTAAAACTGTCTATGAAGAGGAGTTCAGGCACAGGAACATTCAAAGGCCCTGGGGTGAGACTAGGCTTAGCATATTCAAGGGCTGGAGGTTAGACCAGAGTGGCTCGACATAGGGCTTTATGGCTCTTGGTGAAGATTTTGGATCTTATTCTAAGAAGATGAGGCTTGGACTAGGGTAATGAAAGAAGGAGTGGAAGGAAGGGACGCATTCAGGATTTACTTTGTAGGTAGCACTAAACAGGACTTGTTGACACGTGAAAGGATTATAGAGGGAAAAGGAGGAATCAGAGGTGATTTTGAGCTGGGTTGCATGAGCCCCTTGGGTGAGAAAGGCAGTGTCATTTGCTGGGCTGAAGAAGACTGCTGTGGTCATGTTTGAGAAGTGAATTAGCCAGCCAGAGGGAATTCAAGTAGGCCATTGGATATATGAACATGGAATTTAAAGGCAAGGTCTATGGCTGGGCATGGTGGCTCACGCCTGTGATCCCAGCACTTTGGGAGGCTGAGGCGGGTGGATCACTGGAGGTAAGGAGTTCGAGAGCAGCCTGACCAATATGCTGAAACCCCATCTTTACTAAAAATACAAAAATTAACCGGGTGAGGTGGTGCTTGCCTGTAATCCCACCTACTCGGGAGGCTGAGGCAAGAGAATTGCTTGAACCTCAGAGACAGAGGTTGCAGTGAGCTGAGATTGCGCCACTGCACTTCAGCCTGGGCAACAGAGACTCTGTGTCAATTCAAAAAAAAAAAAAAAAGGCAAAGTCTCGCCTGAAGATATGGATTTGGGAATCATCAGAGGGACTGAATGAGATCATCCAGGGAGAGAATGGAGATGGGAGACCAGAGGGTGGAGCCCCGAGGGTGGAGAAGATGAGGAGGAACTAGGGAGGGAGGCTGGGAAGGAGTTGCTAGTGACATGGGAGGAGAACCAAGGTAGGGCTGTCACGGAGCCTGGAGAAGGCAGCATTGAGGAGAGAGGGAGCCACTGTGTCTTCTGCTGTTTCGAGGTGGGCTCTGTAAGGACAGAGCTCTTCCATTTGATAAGCCAGATGGAGATTATGGAGACCCCGATAAAAGCTCTCATATGGGGATGTGTTGAGAAAAGACAAGCGGAGGAGGTGAGGGGGACAATTATCGAGGGATGGGGCTGCAAAGGGGAGCAAAGAAAGACGGCTTTTGACACCAGGTATGTTTGTGCACGCCTGTAGTCCCAGCTACTCAGGAGGCTAAGACTAGCTTGAACCCCGGAGGTGGAGGTTGCAGTGAGCCATGATCACACCACTGCACTCCAGCCTGGGCAACAGAGACTCTGTCTCAAAAAAAAAGGAATGAAAGAAAGAAAGAAAGGCAGCTTTTGATATTGTGGAGGCTAAGCCATGTTTGTATGCTGATGGAATCGTCCTGTAGTAACGCAGAGAGGGATCATGTGGTGGGGGGAGGGGGCGAGAGCTAACGAATAAATGGGGAGACAGCCATGGGAGCAGGGGCCCATCTTCACAGCTCCCATTGCAGCCAAATCAAGGCAGGGAGGGTGGTGGGTTTGGGGATGCTTCTTCTCATCTGATGCTTCTGTTTGTCAGTGACACATGAGTGAGATGAGGGGCGTGGGGGATGCTGTTGTGAAATGATGACCTGGAGCGGAGGGGAGGGCGGTGTGGCCAAGGAAAAGTGAGACTTGCAGGCAGCATCTGACATGAGTGGTTAATGCTTGAAAGTGAAACCCATCAATAAGACAGGATGTTCTCCAACCGCATTGAGCTGCTCAACATGGGTACAAGACTGGGTGAGTTTAGCCAGGGTGGGGTTTTGCCAATGAACAGAGCAGGATGAGACAGGGCAGATGATGGCAGGGCATGCATGCTAGTGACTGTGTATTTGCAGCTTGCCCGGTCAGGTCAAAGAACTAGGAAGTGGCAGAGCTTGGGGAGGGAAGGGTGGCTGGGAGGGGTCGGGGAAGCCTCCCAGGTGTTCAGGGATGCTTTGGATTGTGTGGCTGTGGCCGAGGGCAAATGGGTGGAAGAAATCCATGCTGATGTGGAACAAGCCACCACCTGGGATGAACCCAAGGGCTCCAGAGTGTAAGAGCATTCTTGATGCCCACCCAGAATACACACACATGCATACACACAGGCACAGGCACACACACACACATGTGTGCACATCCATGTGCACTTTAACACACAGCCACACACACCTTCCTTGGTTTGACTCCAAATAGGGGTTTGACGTGCCACATCTGCTTCTGCCCTCTTCCTCCTCCTGATCCCCCCTGCCCTTCTCCTACACAGCTCGTCCCCATTCCCCCTGTGGCCCTACTTACTGGTGGAGAAAGAGGCCCCGGTGCTGGGTGGGTCTCCACAGCCTCACCCCTGAATAGAAGAGAAACCCCCAGGTGGGGGAAGCGCTCAGCTGAAGGTTTGCCCCCCTGCCCTCCCCTCTCAGCCCCCAGGACACTCAGTTCCACCCCAGCCTCATCCCCTTGGCCTTCTCATCTCAGGGGGCTCCTTATGTCCCCAGATCCTCATATATACAGGCTCACGGAACCAAGAATTCTGGTATTCCAGCCATTACACAGATGGGGAAATTGAGACCCAGGGGAGCATGACTTGCCCAAGGTCCTCTACCAGGTCAGGAGCAGTCTGGACTAGAATTTACCCCACCTGAAACTCAGCAGAAGAGCATCCTTGTTGGGGGCAGGGGATGGCACTGGATGATGACTTACCCTCCTTTTGCTCTTTTAGGTCCAGGCATGGATGGCAGGAAGGGGTTGACTGTCTTTTCCTCTGGAGCCACGATGGACATTGGGGGCATTGCTTCCTGACAGCTGTCCCCATGTCCCCCTGGGCTGGGCTCTGGCGGAGCCTCCTGTGGCCTGATGTGTGGGACACCTGCCTTCTTGGGGTGCTTGCCTCCCAGTGGCTGGCCATGGCTGGCCAAGTGGCAGCAAGGCTCTGCTGGCTGCACCATGTCTGCCTGGTGACTGAGGGTGGATTGATATCCGGAGCCCTGTCAAGGACAAGGACACCATGGCTGGGGAGCTCCATCCTCGTTCCCAGGTGAACCTCAATGCTCCAGGTGAACTGGAGACCAGTTATTACACACTTACTAGGGTCCCAGCACTTCAGGCATCATCTTACTTAATTCTCCTAGTGCCCCTAGAAGGTAGCACAGGTACTCCCACATTTTGAGGGGTGAGGAAATTGAAGCCCAGAGAAGGCGTGGCCTACCCAAAGAACCACACTTCCCTATGGGAGTGGAATGAGAGCCTGGAAAATTGAGAAGATCCCCTTTAAATAGGATTTTCCTTTGTGTGTGTGTGTATTTTTTTTTTTTTTTGAGACAAGTCTCACTCCGTCACCCAGGCTGGAGTGCAGTGGCAAGAACACAGCTCATTGTAGCCTTGACCTCCTGAGCTCAAGGGATCCCCCTGCTTCAGCCTCCCAAGTAGCTGGGACTACAAATACCTGTCACCATGCCTGGCTGATATTTTTTAATTTTTGGTAGAGATGAGGTCTCACTATGTTGCTCAGGCTGGTCTTGAACTCCTGGGCTCAAGCATTCCTCCTGCCTCAGCCTCCCAAAGTGCTGGGATTACAGGCATCAGTCACCATGCTCAGCCTTAATGGGATTTTCCAACGGATACTTCAAAGAACAAGAATCCTTCATGAGCCTCCTTAAAAAGAGGAGGTTTTCGCCAGGTGTGGTGGTTCACACCTGCAATCCCAGAATTTTGGGAGGCTGAGGGGCAGGTGGATCACTTGAAGTCAGGAATTCATGACCAGCCTGGCCAACATGGAGAAATTCTGTCTCTACACAAAATTAGCTACGCATGGTGGCTCATGTCTGTAATCCCAGCTATTTGGGAGGTTGAGGGACAAGAATCACTTGAACCCAGGAGGCGGAGGTTGCAGTAAGCCATGATCACACCACTGCACTCCAGCCTGGGTGACAGAGTGAGACTCTGTCTCTTGAAAAAAAATAATAAAGGCCTAAGTGGGTGGATGGATCACATGAGATTAGGAGTTCAGGACCAGCCTGGCCAACATGGTGAAACCTGGTCTCTACTAAAAACACAAAAATTAGCTGGGCATGGTGGTATGTGCCTGTAATCCCAGCCACTCAGGAGGCTGAGGTGGGAGGATCACTTGAACCCAGGAGGCGGAGGTTGCAGTGACCCAAGATCACACCCCTGCACTCCAGCCTGGGCAACAGGGTGAGACTCCATGTCAAAAAAAAAAAAAGTGGTATATTATGGTATATCCATAGAATGGAAATATTACTGAGCAACCAAAAGAACAACATGTTGATATGTTGATACACACAATACATGAATTTCTTTCTCTTTCTCTCTCTCCTTTTTTTTTTTTTTTTTTTTTTTGGAGACAGAGTCTTACTCTGTTCTCCAGGCTGGAGTGCAATGGCATGATCTCAGCTCACTGCAACCTCTGCCTCCCAGGTTCAAGTGATTCTCCTGCCTCAGCCTCCCGAGTAGCTGGGATTACAGGCAACTGCCACCATGCCCAGCTAATGTTTATATTTTTAGTAGAGACGGGGTTTCACCAGGTTGGCCAAGCTGGTCTTGAACTCCTGACCTCAGGTGATTCACCCGCCTCAGCCTCCCAGAATGCTGGGATTATAGGCTGAGCCACCGCGCCCGACCTAGATGAATCTCAAATAGTCATGTGGAGTGAACGAAGCCAGACAGAAAGAATGTACACTGTACAATTTCATTTGTGTAAAATTCCACGAAATACAAACAAATCTATAGTGATAGTTGGTGGTTGCCTGGGGATAGACTAGTGGGAGGGGGGATGAGAAAGGGCATGAGGAAATGGTTGGGGTGATGGCTATGTTTGCTTTCTTGATTGTGGGGATGGTTTTGTGGGTGTGTACATATGTCAAAACATTAAATTGTACACTTAAAGTATGTGCAAGTGAATGCCAATTATACCTTACTGAAGCTGTTAAAAATAAATCTTACCAGGCTGGGTGCGGTGGCTCACACCTGTAATCCCAGCACTTTGGGAGGCTGAGGCGGGCGGATCACGAGGTCAGGAGGTTGAGACCATCCTGGCTAACACGGTGAAACCCCGTCTCTACTAAAAATACAAAAAAATTAGCCAGGCATGGTGGCGGGTGCCTGTAGTCCCAGCTACTGGGGAGGCTGAGGCAGAAGAATGGCATGAACCTGGGAGGCGGAGCTTGCAGTGAGCTGAGATTGCGCCACTGCACTCCAGCCTGGGTGACAGAGCAAGACTGTCTCAAAAAAAAAAAAAAAAATCTTACAGATAAATAAAAAAAGATCTTGTGGTCAAATAAGTTTGGGAAAGGCAATATACTCTAACCATATCTTTTTAAAATTATTTATTTTTATTTTTTTTTTGAGACAGGGTTTCACTCTGTCACCCAGGCTGGAGCACAGTGGTGTGATCTTGGCTCACTGCAGCCTGGATCCCAGGCTCAGGGGATCCTCCCATCTCAGTATCTGGAATAGCTGGGGCCACAGACATGTGCCACCACATCCAGCTAACTTTTGTATTTTTTGTAGGAACGGGGTTTCACCATGTTGCCCTGATCTCAAACTCCTGGGCTCAAGCAATCCTCCCGCCTCAGCCTCCCAAAGTGCTGGGATTACAGGCACGAGCCACAGCGCCTGGCCTCTAATCATATCTTGCAAAATCTTACAAAGGCTCAGCAGCTAGTAAACTGCTTCCAGGATATCCTAGCATACAGAAACCTGTTTCAGCTTTGTTAAACTCAGCATGTCCCAATATTATCTGTATACAGAACCTGGCACCTCCTCCCTCCCCCCTGCACCCATTGACATACCGTGGGGCCACTCTGGAAACAAGACTTATTTTTATTTTATTTTTATTTTTTTGAGACGGAGTTTTGCTCTCATTGCCCAGGTTGGAGTGCAATGGCGCGATCTCAGCTCACTGCAACCTCCACCTCCCCCGTTCAAGCAATTCTCCTGCTTCGGCCTCCTGAGTAGCTGGGATTACAGGCATGTGCCACCACACCCGGCTAATTTTATATTTTTTAGTAGAGACAGGGTTTTACCATGTTGGCCAGGCTGGTCTTGACCTCAGGTGATCTGTCTGCTTCGGCCTCCAGAAGTGCTGGGATTAACAGGCGTGAGCCACCACGCCCGGCCTGGAAACAAGACTTAAATGCTTGTGATGTAGGCTGGGGGAATAGCCCAGTGACCCACAGACTGAGTGCTTGACATCTTCAGGGCACAGAGGGGAGCAAACACTCTGTCACCCAGGCTGGAGTGCAGTGGCCTGAACATAGCTCATTGCAGCCTTGACCTCCTGGGCTCAAGGGATCACCCCTGCCTCAGCCTCCCAAGTAGCTGGGACTGCAGGTACATGCACCAGAATGGGGGGCATGGTAGGAGGGGGGCTCTTTCACCTCCTCTGTGGTAGGTCATTCCATACCCTTCTTCCCAGATCTCCTAGGTTACCTGGCAGCTCTCAATAGGCTGATCCTCCCCGATTCCCCGGTTCCGTTGCCTCCCCTGCTGGCCCTTGATCTCCTTTCCGGAGCCCAGCTGCTGTAGCCCTCAGGTACTTCAGGAACCCAGGAAGGCAGCAACCCCAGCTCACTCTGATCCTGGCCTGCTTGCAGCTCCTGGGACCCTTCCTGGGGGACCCAAGAGGACTGTTTCTTCCTGGGGAAAATAGACAAAGTGACACTTTAGCTCCCAGACTGGGGCACTGTTTTATATATTTTTATAGGGCTAGGCATACCATAAGTGCATAGCTAACGCCTGGAAGGACCAATGAAGGACTCACAGGAATTCCCCAAATCATAGACACTTTGATGTCAATGTTTGGGGGAGTTAAAATTTAAACTTTCACAATTATTTGTAGAGACAAGGTCTCGCTATGTTGCCCAGGCTGGTCTTGAACTCCTGGGCTCAAGCAATCTTCGACCTCGCCCTCCCAAAGTGCTGGGATTAGAGGTACGTGCCATTGCATCCAGCCTAGAATTTAAGTTTTATAGTATTTTTTAACTGTTTTTCAGAAAAAAATGAAACAAAAATCAGAACTGGGATGCAGAGAGGACAAGAGATTTGAGCCTAAGGTCATAAAGCTAAAGATAACTGTTCAAAATTTGAAGCTGTGTCTATCCGATCTCACTTTAGTATTCTGGAGTATTTCCTCCAAGCTTCTTCCTATGCGTATGCATACTTATTTATTTATTTATTTATTTATTTATGTTTTTGAGACAGAGTCTTGCTCTGTCACCCAGGTTCGAGTGTAGTGGCATGATCTCAGCTCACTGCAACCTCCACTTCCTGGGCTCAAGCAATCCTCCCACCTTAGCCTCCCAAGTAGCTGGGACTACAGGCATATGCCACCATGCCTGGCCAATCTTCATATTTTTTGTAGAGATGGGGTTTCACCATGTTGTCCAGGTTGGTCTTGAACTCCTGGGCTTAAGTGATCTGCCAACCTCAACTTCCCAAAGTGTTGAGATTACAGGGGTGAACCATGGTGTCCGGCTACATATATATATATATTTTTTTTTTTTTTTTTTCTTTTGAGACAGAATTTCACTCTTGTTGCCCAGGCTGGAGTGCAGTGGAGTGATCTTGGCTCACTGCAACCTCTGCCTCCTGGGTTCAAGTGATTCTCCTGCCTCAGCCTCCCAAGTAGCTGGGATTACAGGCATGTGCCACCATGCCCAGCTAATTTTATATTTTTAGTAGAGATGGGGTTTTGCCATGTTGGCCAGGCTGGTTTTAAACCCCTGACCTCAGGTAATCCACCTGCCTTGGCCTCCCAAAGTGCTGGGATTACAGGTGTGAGCCACTGTGCCCGGCCTAATGTACTTTTTTCAATTAACATCATAGCCTGTGTTTTTCCCATGCTAAAAATCCTTCAGAAACATGCTTTATATGTTTTTTTATGTTCATTAAATGTATAAAATTCCATATTTTAAAGATAACCATCATTAACCATTTCCCTATTGTGTGGGCGCTTAAGGGGTTTCTAATTTTTTAGTATTTAAGATAATGTGACAGTGAAAGTCTTTGTGCATAAAACTGCTTGAATCACCAATTATTTCCTCATGGCCTATTTCCAGAAATGGGTGAGGATAAAGGGAGTTTCAAGGCAGTTTAAACAAATTGCCACGTTGATGAAACAGGTATGCTTAAATGGTTTCTATTTCCACCAGCATGGTATGCAGTAGTTGTCTCAGTGGGCCTCGGACCTGGCTTGAGTTGTCTCTCCTAACTTTTCTTGTAGAGGAGGCTATTTAGGAGTTTCTGGTTATAGTCAAATCCAACTAAGCCAGCTAGTCTTTACTATTTCTATTATCCCAGCGTTTCACTTTGCCTCTATCTGCCTCGCTCTTGATTTTCTCTTTTTGAATACATTCTTGCTGTAGAAAAGTTTAAAAAAAACACAAAATTTAGAAAACAATTACGTGTACATCTTTACATGTTCCTGTGTCTCCTAACCTTTTTTTGTTCATTATTCTATTAATTCAGTGAATCAATATTTATCGAACATTTACTATGTGTCAGGCATAGTACTAGGCATGAGGGCTTTGAGGTTGAACCAGGTGTATGATGCTCCTCAAACAAGACACATAAAAGATGTTTGTGGTCTCGTTGGGGGAGTTCAGACAAAAGGTTAACATGAACTCTTTAGTGCAACTGGTGCAATGAAAGAGAAGGACAAGGTGCTGTCGTGGGTGGAGCTGCCTTGGCCTGGGAGTTCTCCATTCTCTCTCTCTCCCCCGCAGGTGGGCTACAGGGGGTTCTCTCCTGGACCTGTTCTCTGGAAAGCCCCTCAGCTCACCCTGGTCTTGCTGGAGGCCCCTGCTCCTGGATTCTGAGCTCGGAAGGCCCCTTCTCAAATGCATCTCTGTGTCTGGGCCCCTTCTCTGGCCCTCGTGAAGCTGATGAGAGCTGCTTCCTGCTGCCCACTTCCGAAGCATCCGGAAACATGACCTGGACAGAGATATCCATGGCAGTGGCTTGAGGGCTGGCATTGAGTACCTGTTCTGGAGTGATCCCTCCCACTCCTCCCAGGTACTCTTCTGGCCTCAAGGACAGGGAGATCCTGTGCCTGATTGGGGAAGCTGTTGGAGAGGGGTGAGCAGGAGCTGAGAGGCAGGGATGCAGGGCCCGGCCCTGCTGTTGCTGTTGCTTAGCACGTAAGGCTCTGGTATGAACTGGAGTCCAGATTAGTACCCGAGACAAGGGGATTGCCTTAAGGACAGCTTGAAAGAGCACCCTGGGGGACCCCAAGACTCTCATAAGGTCCAAGAGACGCCTTCAACAATTCCCATGCCTTCAAAACGCAGGCTCTAGTTTGAACTGAGTTTTTATTTCATTTTTTGAGAGAGAGTTTCCCTCCGTTGCCCAGGCTGGAGTGCAGTGGCACAGTCTCGGCTCACTGCAACTTCCACCTGCTGGGTTCAAGCGATTCTTGTGCCTCAGCTTCCCGAGTAGGTGGGATTACAGGTGTGCGCCACCATGCCCAACTCATTTTTTTATTTTTTTTGTAGGCCAGGCTGGTCTCGAACTTCTGACCTCAAGTGATCCGTCTGCCTCAGCCTCCCAAAGTGCTGGGATTACAGGCATGAGCCACCGCACCTGGCCTGAACTGGGTTTTGATCACTATCATGGTCTGTCACTCTCCAACTGGGTGACCTGGAGCCAGTGACTGAGACCCGGCTCCAAGCATCACCGGAGTCAGCAAACTCCAAACAAATGGACTTAATTATCTCATTGACATTGATATAATACAAGATTCTGATGTGAGCTAATACTAACAGGCACCTACTAGGAGACAGGGCCTGTGCTAGGTGCCTTAGTCAACACCGTAAAACAAATGAGGCTGCAAGGGGTGCAATGACAGGCCCAACATCACACAGCTGGGTAAGTGGTGGGACTGGGACCCCATGACGATGCTTGTTGAAAAAATAAATGGGTGGATGAAGGAAGCCCTGAATGTTCACCTCTAGCCTCTCTCCTAGCCTCCTCCCCTCCCGGCCCTCTCCCTGCCCCAGGGGAAGTGAGGATTTATAACAGAGGCTACAGGGAACATACCCAAGGGCATGTTGACTTTTTATTTTTTCTTTTGGCTTTTTTTTTTCTTTTCCTTTTTGTGGAGAATGGGGTCTCGCTATATTGCCCAGGCAGGCCTCGAACTCCTGGACTCAAGCTCTCCTCCCACCTCTGCCTCCCTAAGAGCTGGGATCACAGGCGTGAGCCACCGCGCCTGGCTTTTTTTTTTTTTTTTTTTTTGAGACGGGGTCTCACGATGTTGCCCAGGCTGGTCTTTAACTCCTGGGATCAAGCAATCCACCCACCTCTGCCTCCCAAAGTATTGGGAGCAGGCGTGAGCCATGGCACCTGGCTGACTTTTTATTTTATTGTATTGTATTTTATTTATTTATTTGTTTGTTTGTTTGTTTATTAATTTTTGAGATGGAGTTTCACTCTTGTTTGCCCAGGCTGGAGTGCAATGGTGCAATCTCCGCTCACCGCAACCTCCACCTCCCAGGTTCAAGTTCAAGCGATTCTCCTGCCTCAGCCTCCCAAGTTGCTGGGATTACAGGCATGCACCACCATGCCAGGCTAATTTTGTATTTTTAGTAGAGACTAGGTTTCTCCATGTTGGTCAGGCTGGTCTTGAACTCCCGACCTCAGGTGATCCACCCGCCTCGGCCTCCCAAAGTGCTGGGATTACAGGCGTGAGCCACCGCGCGTGGCCGCACCTGGCCATTTCTAAAGCCTTTCGTCTCTCCTCCACCTCTTTCATCCAACCTCATATTCAGCTGTGCCACCACCCCCTACACAAACTTTCTGTTTTAATCCAGGCAGGCTCCTGCAATCCTAGCCCCACAGACCCCAGCCTCTGTGCCCACCTCCCATTTTTTCTATCTTTCCGATAGCCCCCAACCCATCCTTCAAGCTCCTCCCTCTTCTCCAAGTTTCCAACCATCTCAGCTCTCTCTCCAGCCACTGAATTCCTTTGAGGCAACATCAGCACCATTTCTATGGGTACATGGACCCCCTTTCACTGTTAACTAGTTTCCAGGAGTAAATCCTAACCCCCATGCCCCTTCCTCCCATAGTGAGACCATATGACCTTGAAGATCTTGATGGTGCTTCTTCCACTTTAAATCATGGCAGGCCCGCCAGCATCCATGGAGGAAACTTCCATGTGCTGGAAACCTTTGTAAACAGTATTCTCCTAACAGCCCTGTGAAGTCTGGGTTCAGCCCTGTTTTAAAGATAGGGAAATTAAGGCTCTGAGCAATGTTTTGTCCGATACCACATGGCCGGTCTGCAGAGGAACTGGATTCAAACCCAGGCCTGTCTGACTCCCATGGCCACTCATCTCATCATATCATTTTGCCTACAAAGAAGCTTAAGTCATTCATTCATTTCCTTGTGCAATCGATAACTGTTTAATGACACGTGCCCGTGCTAGGGACAACGTCAGGCCTTGGGGGATACACTGGGTGTCCTGACGGTTCCCACAGTTTACCAGGGACACAGAGGAGGCGTACTTAATAGCTGCTGACCCAAGTCCGCACTTCCTTTTCCTGCCCTCCAGGTCCTTCCTGCAGTTACAGCTGCACCCCTGCCATGCAAAGCAGACCTCAGCTGGTTTGGTGGGGTAACCTCCCACCCCTGGTGCAGCCCTGGCCTCACGAAGGACCAGGCTGTCACCTGGAGCGGAAAAGTCAGGGCTGTGGCCAAGTCCTTCTCTCTTGCCTTGGAGTTCCTTGCCCCTCCCCAGCCTCTTGCTCATTAGGGTTCTCCTAACCATTCCCGCTTCCTCTGAGTCTTCCTGTCTCAGGGGTGGATAAACCACCTAGGGAAAATCTCCCCCTACGCCCCTCAAACACACTCCCTATTGTCCACTGTCTCTGCCTGAGAATGTGCAGGCTCAGCCTTGGAATTGTCAGGCCCCAGTATTCCACAAACTGAAGTTTTACGGAGGCAGAAGCCCCAGAGGGGCTCCAGCCCCCATCTGTCCACATCTGGAGCTTGCTAACTGTGAGAATCTAGACAAGGAGGGGAAGCCCCAGCCCTAGCAGAGGGGCTTGGAATCCAAGGGCAGAACTGGGAGAGAAGTTGACAAATATCGACTACGTCACCCTTTCAGATCACTTGGGACCCTTTTTTGTTTATAGCTTTATTGAAATTTAACTCACATACCATACAGTTCACCCATTTAAAGTGTACAATTCAACGGCTTTTAGGATATTCACAGAGTTGTGCCACCCTCGCCCTAATTCTAGAATATTTTTATCACCCCAAAAAGAAATCCCACACCCCTTGGCCATCATCCCCAATCTTCCCACCCCAAAACCAGCCCTAGGTAACCACTAATCTACTTTCTGTCTTAGTGGATTTGTCTATTCCGAACATTCCACATAAATGGAATCATACAATATATGGTCCTTGGTTAGTAGCTTCTTTCACTTAACGTCATGTTTTCAAGGTTCATCCATGTTGTAGCACATATCAGAATTTCATTCCTTTTTATGGCTGAGTAATATTTCACTGTATGGCTAGACACCATTTTGTTTATCCATTCATCAGTAGATAGAAATTGGGGTTGTTTCTTTTTTCTTTCTTTTTTTTTTTCTTGAGACAGGGTTTTGCTCTGTCACTCAGACTGGAGTGCAGCAGCGCAATCATAGCTTACTATAGCCTCAAACTCCTGGGCTCAAGGGATCCTCTCACCTCAGCCTCTGAGTGGCTGGCTGGGTCTACAGACGCATGCCACCATGCCTGGCTTGTCTTTAAAATTTTAAAATTTTAAATAGAGGCGAGGTCTCATTAGGTTGCCCAGGCTGCTCAAAGTCCTGAGTTTAAGTGATCCTCCCACCTTGGCCTCCCAAAGTGCTGGGATTACAGGTGTGAGCCACCATGCCTGGCCCGTTTCCACATTTTACCTATTATGAATAACACTGCTATGAACATTCATGTACAAGTTTTTATATGAACATACATTTGCATTTCTCTTGGTTATGTATATAGGAATGGAATTGCTGAATCACATGTCAACTCTATTTTTAGCTTTTGAGTAATTGCCAGACTTTCTCAAAGTGGCTGTATCATTTTACCTTCTTACCAGCAGCATATGACTGCTCCAATTTTTCTGCATCCTCTCCAACACTTGTGATTATCTGTCTTATTTATTTATTTATTTATTTTTTGAGACAGGGTCTTCCTTTATCACCCAGGATGGAGTGCAGTGGTATGATCATAGCTCACTGCAACCTCCAACTCTGGGGTTCAAGGGATCCTCCCACCTTAGCCTCCTGAGTAGCTGAGACTACAAGTGCACACCACCACACCTGGCTAATTTTTAAATATTTTGTAGATGGGAATCTCACTATGTTGTCCAGGCTGGTCTTGAGCTCCTCGGCTCAAGGGATCCTTCCGCCTCAGCCTCCCAGTGTTTTGGGATTACAGGTGTGAGCCACTGTACCTGGCCTTACTTGTCTTTTTTATCATAGCTATCCTAGTGGATGTGAGTGTAAAGTGTTATCTCATTCTGATTTTGATTTGCATTTCCCCAATGGCCGATAATGTTGGACATCTTCATGTGCTTATTGGCCATTTGTCTATCTTCTTTGGAAAAATGTTTATTCAGAGCCTTCGTCCTTTTTTTTGAGATGGAGTCTTGCTCTGTCACCCAGGGTGGAGTGCAGTGGCCTAGTTCCAGCTCACTGCAACCTCCGTCTCCCATGTCCAAGCAATTCTCCTGCTTCAGCCTCCCTAGTAGCTGGGATTACAGGTGTGTGCCACCACACCAGACTAATTTTTGTATTTTTAGTAGAGACGCAGTTTTGCCATGTTGACCAGGCTGGTCTCAAACCCCTGACCTCAGGTGATCTGCCCACCTCAGCCTTCCAAAGTGCTGGGATTACAGGTGTGAGCCACCATGCCCGGCCCCCCTTTTTTTTTTTTCAGACAGGGTCTTACTCTGTCCACAGGCTGGACTGCAGTGGCATGAACGTGGCTCACTATAGCCTTGACCTCTTGGGCTCAGGTGATCCTCCCATTTCAGCCTCCTGAAGTGCTGGGATTACATGCATGAGTCACAGCACCCAGCCTGCCTCTGTCCATTTATATTGGGTTGTCTTTTTATTATTGCATGGTAAATGTTCTTTATAAATTCTAGATACATGTCCTGAATCATATATATGATTTGCAAAAATTTTCTCCCATTATGTGGATTACATTTTCACCTTTTTGTCTTTTGAAGCACAGAAGTTTTAAATTTTTGTAAAAGTCCCATTTATCAGCCTGGTGCAGTGGCTCACACCTGTAATCCCAGCACTCTGGGAGGCTGAGGCGGGCGGATCATGAGGTCAGGAGTTTGAGACCAGCCTGGCCAGCAAGGTGAAACCTCATCTCTACTAAAGATACAAAAAATTAGCTGAGTGTGGTGGTGCGTGCCTGTAATCCCAGCACTTTGGGAGGCCGAGGCGGGCAGATCACTTGAGGTTGGGAGTTTGAGACCAGCCTGACCAACATGGAGAAACCCCGTCTCTACTAAAAATACAAAATTAGCCGGGCATGGTGGCACATGCCTGTAATCCCAGCTAGTCAGGAGGCTGAGGCAGGAGAACTGCTTGAACCTGGCAGGTGGAAGGTTGCAGTGAGCCGAGATCGCACCATTGCACTCCAGCCTAGATGACAGGGTGAGACTCTGTCTCAAAAAAAAAAAAAAAAAAAAAAATACAGATAGGGTGCAGTGTATACTGCTCAGGTGATGGGTGGACCAAAATCTTACAAATCACCACT
This sequence comes from Gorilla gorilla gorilla, assembly GCF_029281585.2. Classification (NCBI taxonomy): domain Eukaryota; kingdom Metazoa; phylum Chordata; class Mammalia; order Primates; family Hominidae; genus Gorilla; species Gorilla gorilla. Next base: position 223,751,237 of record NC_073224.2, on the reverse strand, counting down.
AAAGAACCTACTCATGCAGGGCGAGGTGGCTCACGCCTGTAATCCCAGAACTTTGGGAGGCCGAGGTGGGTGGATCACTTGAGGTCAAGAGTTATAGACCAGCCTGGCCAACATGGTGAAACCCCGTCTCTACTAAAAATACAAAAATTAGCCAGGCATGGTGGCGCATGCCTGTAATCCCAGCTACTTAGGAGGCTGAGGCACGAGAATCACTTGAACCTGGGAGGCAGAAGTTGCAGTGAGCCAAGATCATGCCACTGTCTTCCAGCCTGGGTGGTAGAGTGAGATTTAGTCTCAAAAAAAAAAAAAATTGGAAAATAAGGCCAGGTATGGTGGCTCATGCCTATAATCCTAGCACTTTGGAAGGCTGAGGCAGGAGGATCTCTTGAAGACAGGAATTCAAGACCAGCCTGGGCAACATAGCAAGACCCCCGTCTCTACAAAAAGTAAGAAAATTAGCAGGGTAGGGTGGTGTATGCCTGTAGGCCCAGCTACTCAAAAGGTTGAGGCAGGAGGATCCCTTGAGCCCGGGAATTTGAGGCTGCAGTGAGTGATGATCGCACCATTGCACTCCAGTGTGGGGTGACAGAGAGAGAGAGAAAGAGAGAGACCCTGTCTAAAAAAAAAAAAAAAAAGAAAAGAAAAGAAAAATAACCAATATTTGCAAAAATGTGAAGAAATTGAAACCCTTGTGAAGGTAAATAGTGCTGCTGCTGTGGAAGACAGTTTGGAGGCTCCTCAAAAAGGTGAGCAAGGCCGGACATGGTGGTTCACACCTGTAGTCCCAGCTACTTGGGAGGCTGAGTTGGGAGGATCACTTGAGCCTGGGAGGTTGAGGCTGCAGTGAGCCGTGATCATGCCAGTGCATTCCAGCCTGGGCAACAGAGTGAGATGCTGTTTCAAACAAAACAAAACAAAACTACTAAACATAGCATTATTGTATAACTCAGCAGTTTCACTCCTATGTATACACTCAAGAAAATGGAAAACAGGACTAGAACAAGTGTTTGAACACCAATGCTCATAGTAGCCCGATTCCCAATACCAAAAGGTGATAACATCCCAATTGTTGACAGATGAATGGATAAACAAAATATGGTATATACATGCAATGGAATATTATCCCTCCATTAAAAGGAATGAAATTCTGATCCATGCTACATGAATGAACCTTGAAAACTTGATGCTAAGTGAAATAAGAAACACAAAAGCCCAATATTGTATGATTCCACTTATAAGAGGTATGTAGAAAAGGCAAATTCATAGAGACAGAAAGTAAAACAGAGGTTACTAAGGGATGGAGCAGAAGGAAATGGGAAGTTATTGCTAATGGGTGTGGAGTTTCTGTTTGGGATGATGAAAAGTTCTGGAAAGCATGGTATAGTTGCACAATATTGTGAATGTACTTAATTTCACAGCATTGCACACTTAAAATGGTAAATTTTATGTTATGTATATTTTACAATAAAAATGTAAGTGGTTAGATCAATCCTATAATAAAAAGCTTATAAAAAATGAGTAGAAATGGCCAGTCGTGGTGGCTCACGCATGTAATCCCAGCACTTGGGAGGCCGAAGTGGGCGGATCACTTGAGGTCAGGAGTTCAAGATCAGCTTGGCCAACCTGATGAAACCCCCGTCTCTACCAAAAAAAATACAAAAACTAGCCAGGCTTGGTGGTGGGTGCCTGTAATCCCAGCTACTCGGGAGGCTGAGGCAGGAGAATCGCTTGAACCCGGGAGGTGGAGGTTGCAGTGATCCGAGATTGCACCACTGCACTCCAGCCTGGGCGACAGAGTGAGACTTTGTCTGAAAAAAAAAAAAAAAAGTAAAAAGGAGGAGAGTGAGAGAGAAAAGGAAAGAAGGGGTGGGGAAAGCTTGGGGTATTCAGTGAATCAGAGATTTGGGATCCGCTGCACCCCACATAGGGGCTGGCACATTGCAGGCACTCAACTAGCGGAATGAATGAGAGAGTGGTAGGGAAGGAGGGATTTTGAGAATTTGGCTAGGGGAGACATTGTATCTCCCTGAATATTCTGGGAGAAATCGAAGTTAAGACTGGAATTCTTCTTTTTTTTTTTTTGAGACAGAGTCCCGCTCTGTCACCCAGGCTGAGGTGCAGTGGCACAATTTCAGCTCATCGCAACTTCCGCATCCCGGGTTCAAGCGATTCTAGTGCCTCAGTCTCCCAACTAGCTAGGAAGGACTACAGACACACGCCACCAAGCCCGGCTAATTTTTGTATTTTTAGTAGAGACGGGGTTTCACCATGTTGGCCAGGCTGGTCTCGAACTCCTGACCTCAGGTGATCCGCCCGCCTCAGCCTCCCAAAGTGCTGGGATTACACGCGTGAGCTACCAAGCCCGGCCTGGAATTCTTCTTAAATTACTTGTGTTACTAAACTTTACTTCTTTGAATACAACTCGTTGTTGAGGTTTGGCCACACGGGGCCCTGAGCATATAAGTGGGTTCCCCTAGGGGAAGCATGGAGGGTGGTAGGGTAATGGCATCTATTTAGTCTGGTGGGTCAGGTGCCAGCTGAGCCTTACAGTCAGGAGAGGGAAGGATATTCAGGCAGAGGAGGCGCCGAGGCAAAGGCTGGAGGACAGATATGCTGCAGGGTGGGCTACAGCTTTGCCCCTCGGTCAACTGGGCCCCAGGCCTAAGAACTGAAGCGACGGGGATGATCCACACCCAGACCACGGGTTACAGAGGGGTCTGTCCATGGCGGGCGCAGGGCGCTTTCTTTGCGTCGGAGGGTGTCTGGAGGGAAGGAGAAGCCTCTGGAGGGAGGGAGAAGCCTCCGGAGGTCGCCCGCCGCGTGTCTTGAGCCGGGTTTCCAGCAGAGGGCGCACAAACGAGGCGGTGCTGAGGCCCGCGAGCTGCCGCTCTAGCCGAAACCTGGTCACAGAGTCGCACCGCTTCCGTCCGTCGGACAGAGGAACGGTGGAAGGAGCCGGAAGTTCGGTGGGCTCCTGGCGTCGCGATGGAGGAGAGCGGGTACGAGTCGGTGCTCTGTGTCAAGCCTGACGTCCACGTCTACCGCATCCCTCCGCGGGCTACCAACCGTGGCTACAGGTGACTACCCACCGCCAGACCAGGCTAGCTCCAATTTAACCCTTTCTCCGCCACCCGGACACACCCACTGCGGGAACCGAGGACAGCCCTGGCCAGTTTTGGGGCGAGGGGGAGCTAATGCTGCTGCTTCTTCCAGTTCCAGGCCCGAGCAGGGAGGCGGACCCAGAGTTTCGCCCGTCTCAGTACGACGCACGGGACTCCTGGCGGCGGGGAGGGCGTTAAAGCCGTATCTAGCGCTTAGGGACCCCGGTGGGCTGCCGGGTACCCTAAACTTGGTCGGGGGTGGTGTTGTCACGGACGCTTCTCTTTCAGCGCTAACCGGTGGCCTTGAAGGGATCCTCGAAAAGCCTTAAGCGGGGAGGTGCCCTATCACAGACGGAAATCCCCGAGAGGAGGGGAGGGAGCCCAGAGCCGGCTGAAAGGACCGGTCCCGGGGAGCTTTAAGGTGACGGTCAAAGCCCAGGGACCCCTTCCTACCCAGATCCCTGCGCACGAATTTCACCCTTGATCACAGCCTGGAGCAGTTGGGAGGACCCCATCTATATTTCTGTGGTCTCTACCTGAGACGAATAAACACACACGCTTGTAAACATACAGAGTATCTCTGCAAAGGAACACAGGAAAACTGCCCTAGGGGAGGGGAACCGCCCTTGGAAGGAAACTTCCTTTCCCTTTTGTGCTGTTTGCGTTTTACTGCTCTTTGTATGCGTTATCTATCAAAACGACGAAAAATATTAAAAGAAAAAAGATACACTTCATACAGACAACCTGGCCTATGGCTATTTTGTGCACTGAGTGGTGGTGGGGAGTGCTTGTATTTGCGGGGGCCTGGGTGGCTCTTGAAGGCGATGGTTGTCCAAGTTTTTCGGAAATACAGGATTGGTCTGCACCCCAAGAATGATGGAGCGTCCACATTTCCTCTTGTTACTTTCCAGTTGTGTTACCGTGGGCTCATAGCTGATCTTATGGTGAAAAGATGCGTTAGTGAACATTACATTCATGACATATTTTAAAATAGTATAAAAACAAAAACAACAACCAAAATACATTTGTTTTCTGTCATCAAACTGTGGTTGGACCATCAAACCATTGATGGTCGTCTAGCCCCATCTCCTGTTGGGTCTTTTTTTTTTTTTTTTTTTTTGAGACAGAGTTTCCCTCTTGTTGTCCAGGCTAGAGTGCAATGGTGCGATCTCGGCTCACTGCAACCTCCGCCTCCCGGATTCAAGTGATTCTCCTGCCTCAGCCTCCCGAGTAGCTGGGATTACAGTCATACACCACCACACCCGACTAATTTTGTGTTTTTAGTAGAGACGAGGTTTCTCCATGTTGGTCAGGCTGGTCTTGAACTCCCTACCTCAGGTGGTCCACTCGCCTCGGCCTCCCAAAGTGCTGGGATTACAGGCACGATCCACCGCGCCCGGCCCCCTATTGGGTCTTTAGTAGGATGGATTTGGTTCCTCTTGGTGCCCCAGAGAGCGAGGTTATGAATTGTCAGGGCTGGCTGGTTTAGCTTAGAGGAAACTACCAGTGCCTGCACTTAAGTCTTGGAGCTCTCCTTAGCCTGAATCTCAGGCCTGGTAAGAGGAACAGGAACTGAGTCTGCTGATTTGTGAATTGAGAATCTGCATTTGTGCAGCCCTCAAGACAGCGGCGTCCAGGGTTCTTGAGAACTGGCATAGGGACTTCTAAGAAAAGCCTCCTGGAAACACCTGCGGTTCTTGCTATTTGGGGATTTAACTGACCTTTTCTTAGAACTAAAATGTGAAGTTAATGCTTTAAAAGAGTCAAAACAGCTGGCTGTGGTGGCTCACGCCTGTAATCCCAACACTTTGGGAAGCCTCGGTGGAAGGATCCCTTGAGCCCAAGACTTCAGGACCAGCCTGGGCAACATAGACCCTATCTCTATAATTTTTTTTAATTGGCCTGGTGTGTTGGTACACACCTGTAGTCCCAGCTACTCAGGAGGCTGAGGTGGGAGGATCTCTTGAGCTCAGGAGGTTGAGGCTTCAGTGAGCCGTGGTTGCGCCACTGCACTTCAGCCCGGGCGACAGAGTGAGACCCCGTCTCAAACAAATTAGAGCCAAAAGAGGCATTGCTGTAGGTTCATGGTTTCCTGGGTTTCTTCCTAAGGACCCATTCACTTTTCTCACATGTACTGTTGTTCTCCTTTTCTCTTCTGGTGATTGCTCCATGCCGTCTTTTTCTTTCAAGATAGTCTCACTGGTCTCAAATGGTCGCTCTGACTGCTGCGGTCAAGCAGTGTCAGAAACAGAATCAGGCCCCTGCCACTGCTGCTTCTATAGGAAGGAAACTGGAAGGAAGTCCTACGTGGAGGAGGACACTGTGGTCTAGAGAGGGGGTCACCAAGTGACAACCCAGTGTGTTTTTGTATGGTTCACACCTAAGAATAGTTTTTACATTTTTTAAATGGTTTGGAAAATTTTTAAAGGAGAGTATTTCATACTGGGAACATTATATGAATTTCAGATTTCAGTGTCTACACTTTGATTGAAATACAGCTGTGCTCAGTAGAAAATAGTTAAGATACCTAAAGCATCACCGCGTGCATGTTCTATACTGCTTTTACCCTACAGCAGCAGAGCTGCCTTGTTGTGACAGGCTGTGTGGCCTGCAGAGCCAAAGATATTTACTCTCTGACTCTTTACAGAAAATGTTTGCCAACTCTTGGGCTAGAATAAGCAGCCCTTTCCATTCCCAGCATTGGGGTCACACAGCAGGAGCCTCTGGCAGAGGTTCAGTGGTGTTTGTCCCCTTAGGGCCGCGGAGTGGCAGCTGGACCAGCCATCATGGAGTGGCCGGCTGAGGATCACTGCAAAGGGACAGATGGCCTACATCAAGCTGGAGGACAGGACGTCAGGTAACCGCAAGGGAGGCTGCACCAAGCTGAGGGGCCGCACCCCACTTTATGAAGGGAGAGGTGGCCTGGTCTGGCCAGGCTGCTCAGGGGTCATGGGAACCTGTTCTGAAAAATCAGAGACGTGTGTGTACCTTTAAGCTGTACCATTCCCCCACCTTAGTTGTAGAAAGTACCGTCTCCAGGTGTAAAAATGAGTATTTCATGTCAAACACTAGTTCCTTTTAGAAGTCCTCAGGAAAATGTGGAGGCCAAGGAGAGGAGACCGCAGCTTGGTCCTGGTAGGAAGTAGGAAGCCCTGGAAGTGGCCTTGAAGACAGGCGGGTGAGGATGCACAGCCCTCTGCCGCTGGGCTCTGCTTCCTACTGAGGAATTGTTTATCAATGCAGCGGTAACTCCCAGAGCTGACCATACCCATTAACCGTGGAAGCTGGAAACTGTCCTACTCAGCTCTTTCTTTAGTGAGAGGACGAGCTGAGCTGGGTTGTGTTGGGGTCAGCTGGCAGAGATCGTCTTGGGGGAAACTTCACAAGTCCTGGGCCACCTGTGCCTCTGGGTGAGCTGTGGAGGGCAGTGCACCTGGAATCCCCCAGCCGAGAACCCGAGTGGGGTCGGACACAGTGTCTGCTTAGTCAGGTGCCACAACATTGGGTCATTTATTTTTTCTAGTATGTAGAGATTTTCCTTTGTAGAGCAGAAGAGAAAGTGCAAAAGTTTAGAGAGAGAACTGGCTGCCTCTTCTCAGAACTATGTTCTGCCTGAGCTGCTGGATGTGGGGTGAGCCACATGACCTCTGGGGCCTTGGCCGCCTCCTTGTTGAAATGGGGATCATATTAGTTCCTCCTTCATAAGATTGTTGGAGAATAGGAAGTGAGCAGATATTTCTGTAATGCTTTACGGACTGCGAGGCAACCCAAAGCATTGATGTGTTCTTCGGGAACTTGGGTACTGGCGGCAGAGGAGTTTGGAGAGGCAGCTGCCATGGCCAGACCAGAGACTTTTAGCTGAAGAATTGCTGGGACACCCCAGGTAGTGTCATAAGAGAATGGTAACACCTCTTGTTCTCTGAGGAATTTGGTAGCTGCGACTTTATTTTAAAAAATCATTTTTTTTAGACGGAGTCTTTCTGTGTCACCCAGGCTGGAGTGCAGTGGCACGATCTCGGCTCACCACAACCTCTGCCTCAGCCTCTCGAGTAGCTGGGATTACAGGCGCCCCCCCACCACGCCCAGCTAGTTTTTTTTGTACTTTTAGTATAGACGGGGTTTCACCATATTGGCCAGGCTGTTCTTGAACTCCTGACCTCGTGATCCGCCCACCTCGGCCTCCCAAAGTGTTGGGATTACAGGTGTGAGCCACTGTGCCCAGCCAGCTGTGACTTTAACATGACTCCCTAACGTAACAGCCACTGCCTAGGGCTGAGCCTCCCCCGTGGGACCCACCCCAAGGTGCTCTTAGCTCAAGGTCATGCCTGGGTCATGTTAGTCTCTTACTCTCCCATGAGGTAATGAGCATATCACTCTAGGCCAGGCTTTCTCAGCTTCAGCACTGTTGACACCTGGGGCCAGATGAGTCTTTGTTTTGGAGAGCTGTGGAGCCCAGTGAGGACATTTCACAGCATTCTTGGCCTATGTCTAGCAGATGCCAGTAGCACCCTCCAAGTTGTGACAATCAAAATTATCTCTAGACATTGCCAGATGTCTTCTTGGGGACAGGGGAGCAAAATCACCCCTGATTGAGAACTACTGCTGTAGGCTGAAGGAATCTTGGTGAGGTTGGAACACAAGGCAGATAAATTGACAAGAAACCACAGACTCTAGGGCTGTTGGTTTTGAATCAGTTCAGCCTTGATTACAAAATTACCTCTTACCTGGGCATGGTAGCTCATGCCTGTAATCCTAGCACTTTAGGAGGCCAAGACAGGTGGATCGCTTGAGCCCAGGAATTCCAGAGCAGCCTGGGCAATATGGCAAAACCCTGTCTCTAATAAAAATACAAAAATTAGCCAGGCGTGGTGGTGCACACCTGTGATCCCAGCTACTTGGGAGGCTGAGGCACAAGAATCACTTGAACCGAGGAGGTAGAGATAGCAGTGAGCCGAGATTGCGCCATTGCACTCCAGCCTGGGTGACAGAGCAAGACTGTCTCAAAAAGAAAACAAAACAAAACAAAAGGCCAGGCACGGTGGCTCACCGCCTGTAATCCCAGCACTTTGGGAGGCCAGTGCAGGCAGATCACCTGAGGTCAGGAGTTTGAGACCAGCCTGACCAACACGGAGAAACCTCGCCTCTACTAAAAATACAAAATTAGCCGGGCGTGGTGGTGCATGCCTGTAAACCCAGCTATTCGGGAGGTTGAGGCAGGAGAATCGCTTGAACCTGGGAGGTGGAGGTTGCAGTGAGCCGAGATCGTGCCGTTGCACTTCAGCCTGGGCAACAAGAGTGAAACTCCGTCTTGGAAAAAAAACAAAAAACAAAAAACAAAGTTATCTCTAAACCACAGGATTCAGTAGAAGATATTTGGTTAAATACTTAAAGCACCAGCCAGGTGTGGTGACTCACGCTTATAATCCCAGGGCTTTGGGAGGCCAAGGTGGGAGGATCGCTTGAGACCAGGAGTTAGAGACCAGCCTGGGCAACATATCAAGACCCTATCTCTAACAAAAATTGAGTGGGCATGGTGGCATGTGCCTGTATTCCCAGCTACGTGAGAGGCTGAAGCGGGAAGATTACTTGAGCCCAGGAGTTCGAGGCTGCAGTGAGCTATGGTGCACTGCACACTGCACTTCAATCTGGGCAACAGAGCATGACCCTGTTTCTTTCTTTTTTTTTTTTTTTTTTCCTTGTCATGTTGGCTGGAGTGCAGTGGCACAATCTCAGCTCACTGCAGCCTCCAACTCCTGGGGTCAGGGATCCTCCTGCCTCAGCCTCCCAGGGAGCTGGAACTAAATGTGCATGCCACCATGCCTGGCTTATTTTTGTATTTTTTTGTAGAGACCAGGTTTCACCATCTTGCTCATGCTAGTCTCAAATTCCTGGGCTGGGCTGGGCTGGGTGCAGTGGCTCACGCCTGTAATCCCAGCACTTTGGGAGGCTGAGGCAGGCAGATCACCTGAGGTCAGGCATTCAAGACCAGCCTGGCCAACATGGTGAAACACTGTCTCTACTAAAAATACAAAAACTAGTGGGGCGTGGTGGTGCATGCCTGTAATCCCAGCTACTTGGGAGGCTGAGGCAGGAGAATCACTTGAACCTGGGAGGCGGAGGTTGCAGTGAGCCGAGATTGCGCCACTGCACTCCAGCCTGGGTGACAGAGGGAGACTCCATCTCAGGAAAAAAAAGAAAAAAAAAGGTATGAATCAAATTCCTGGGCTCAAGCAACGCACCCCACTTCAGCCTCCCAAAGTGCTGGGACCACACCCACTCCATGACCCTGTTTCTAAAAAACAAAACAAAAAATACTAAAAGCAACAACAGACGTCAGCAAATGGGAAAAACTGATGCCAGTCATAAATGCTCGTGGAAATTTTATGTTGCGCCGCACTGTCGAGTGCTGTAGTTGACAAGGTGATGTGTTTCACAAGGGCTTCTTTTAAAGCTAGTCACGCTTGCCCTGTCTCAGATTGAATTAAATCAGCCTGCTTCAGATTCCCTATGGGTGTGAAAACTTCCTCCCTTCTTTCCTCGGGACTCACTGGCCCCTCTTATAGTCCTGCCTCAGGTACTAGGCCTCTTCAGCAGGTGTGATTACCTAGGCCAGGGTTCACCTGTTCTAGGACACTCAGGGTTCAGGTAATATAAGTGGGTAAAGCAGATGGAACGGATGGGCTAGCAGCTCCAGCTTATTCTCAGGTGGGCTTGGAGGCTCAGCATTAATAAAGCTTAATTTTAAGAGAGGCCAGGCAGAATACCAAACTGTGAGCTAGATTTGACCTGTAAGCTCTCTGACTTAAGCCTTTCCTTGGTTATATTTTCTGTGTCTTCCCTTTAGCAAGAATGGATTCGATTTGAATCCCACAGTAAGGTTTGCCGATCTGTCTCAGCTGGTTAGAGATGCCTTGCGGGCAAAAGGCCCAGTAGTGTGGTAGAAACACTTGGCTGGAAGGGGGCTCAGCGCTCAGCCTAACCTGTGCTTTCAGGGGAGCTCTTTGCTCAGGCCCCGGTGGATCAGTTTCCTGGCACAGCTGTGGAGAGTGTGACGGATTCCAGCAGGTACTTCGTGATCCGCATCGAAGATGGAAACGGTAGGCATGGGTCCTGGTGCTTCCTCCTCTTGGGAAAGGTTTTCTCTGCCTTTGGAAGGTGGGTTGATCATGTGTTGTCCCCCAGGGCGACGGGCGTTTATTGGAATTGGCTTCGGGGACCGAGGTGATGCCTTTGACTTCAATGTTGCATTGCAGGACCATTTCAAGTGAGTGGGTCTGGGAGACACATGCTCATGCCCCTCCCTTCTTTCCCTGGACAGAATGATCTCCCAGGTTAGGATACCCAAGTGTTTGTGTGTGATTTGTCTGGCAGCAGAGACTCAGGAGAACCCAGGACAAGCCACCTCTCTGCTCTGCCAATGTTCATCTCTGCTGTAAAGCCTTCTCTTTTACCCGAGGCTCATCTCTACCATCCCAGCCTTCGGGCCTGCCACCTGTCTCCCCTTACCAGTCCCCTGAGCAGCCAGAGTCCTCATCAGGCTCCTGTGGCCTTTCTGGGCCTGCTCCTCCATGTAATCAATGGCGCTTGGATTCCCAGGGCACCCAGCAGATGCCCTGATGTCCTTTTCTGAAGCTAAGAGACAGGGCAGGAAGTCCTCCTCCACCATCTGCAGGGCTCGAACTCAGGCTGCCAGTGAGTGGGCTGTGCCCGGCCACTCACATGGGCGCCTCTGGCTCTTCCCTTACCGATGCTGCTGGGTGGTGTGGTATGGAGGGTGGGGGACCTTTGTGTTGCCCTCTACTTCTGGGTATCTGTCTTGTCCCCCCGTCTGCCTTCTGAGTGTTTGAGGGTGTGTAGAGACCGCATCTTAGTTCTCATGTCATATACTGTAGAGGGAAGGGCAGGCTCTCACGTGTCCTAGAGGCAGTGTTAGGACCCTCTACGTAAGTGATCTCGCTGCATTCGTAGCCATCTTGAAGACCTACAGAATTGTGGGCATATTTTGCTGATGAGGAAACCAATGTGCATGCCGCTACTTAAGTGTCAGATCGGGATTTGAATTCAGGCCTCACTCCCAAGCCTGCACTCTTTCCAGCACTCCGTCTCACTACGAGGCTCAGCCTGGACTGATAGCAGGCAGTAGTGAAGTGAGCCAGTGATTGCAGGGCAGCTGGTCTCTTCCTTCCTCACCTTTTTCCTCATGTTCTCTCCGCAGGTGGGTGAAACAGCAGTGTGAATTTGCAAAACAAGCCCAGAACCCAGACCAAGGCCCTAAACTGGACCTGGGCTTCAAGGAGGGCCAGACCATCAAGCTCAACATCGCAGTGAGTTCTACCCTTGCTTGGCTGTGGTGGCTGTGGTCACGTGATACTTGTGGCCACCCAGCCCCAGAGCCCATCGCTCTTCTTACAGTTCAGCTCCTTCAGTTCAGCAGATGTTTAGTGAGCATCTGCCTTGTGCCAGGTCCTGCATCGGGGTGAACGAGAGACCTCTGTTCTCATGGAGCTCAGAGTTGAGCTGAGACAGGCAGGTAAAAATGTGATAACAATATGGCAGGAAAGGTTCCATGACTAAGGGATGCCCTGGGTGCCGTGGGCTCCTAGAGGAAGGGTGTGCAGCCCATAGTTGTGGGAACCAAGGAAGGCTTCCTGGAAGAAGGGACCTGTAGGCAAGGGAAGAGTGATCAAAGAGTGGTTCACACAGAGGAACAGCAGGTGCAAAGCCTCTGAACTGAGAAGGAGCATCAGTCATTTGCTGCCAGAGGTGGTGTTTCTGTCCTAGCTATTAGAGTGCATCAGGAGGGACCTGTGTGCTCATCCCAGGCTGTGCCTTGAATAAGGAAGATTTGGGAGAGTTCTGGCAGGAAGGCGTTGAGGTGGGCGCTGGGAGTCCTGGGCAGCTTGTGCTGATGGTGTTGTCCTGGCTCCTGTGTCTTCGTTCTGAGCTGCTCTGCCTCTGGCTTCCCCCCATCAGCTCCTGTTCATAGGAACAGGCTGGGCTGGGCTGAGCTGGGCTGGGTTGCCTAAAGTTGGCCTTTACCTGGCTGCAAGGGTGGAGAGGGGAGATGAGGTCAGAGTCATGATTGCGGGGACCCAAGGACCAAGTGGATTGGTTTTTGTTTTTGCTAGGAATACTGTGTTGACATGGATTTGTTTTTTGAAGCTTTGTAACTCTAAAATAATGCCTTTCCTCTTTACTTACTCTTTCTCCTCTTTTCTGCTTCGTGCTGGTGATGATTTGGGATCCTTGAAGTTGGCCAGCTGGCCCTTAAGAGAGAAATGCAAGTCCAATCCAGTGGACTGGTTGGGATGTGATTCTTTCTCTCGCTTGGAGGAAACTAACATTTAATGAGCATCAGCTGTGGGCCAGGTAGTGTTTTTTTTTTTTTTTTTTTTTTGTTTGTTTTTTTTTTGTTTTTTTGTTTTGTTTTTTTTTTTTTTTTTAGGCATTTCTCATGTGAATTAAACATCCTCTCCCTTTCCTCCATGAGATGAGGAAATGGAGGCTTAGGGAGGGTTGGGGACTTGCCCAGGGTCACAGAGCTAGAAGTAACTGGCACAGCTGTCCTCACACTGAGGTCTTTGAGGTCTTTTGACTTCAGGGTTGGACTTACAATTTTATTAAGCTGCTGCTTTCCTCACAAGTAGGGAACACATTATCTTCATCTGTGTAACTTGTGCTGGTTTCTGGCTCATGCTTGGTGCTCAGTTTTTTTTTTTAAGCATTTTCTTGAAGTATAATGTGCATGTAAAAAAGTGTACAAATCATAAATGCAGAATTCTGTGAAATTTTAAAAATCTAATTTATAGGCTGGGAGTGGTGGCTCACGCCTGTAATCCCAGCACTTTGGGAGGCCGAGGTGGGCGGATCACCTGAGGTCGGGAGTCCGAGACCAGTCTGACCAACATGGACAAACTCTGTCTCTACTAAAAATACAAAATTAGCCGGGCATGGTGGCCCATGGCTGTAATCCCAGCTACTCCGGAGGCTGAGGCAGGAGAATTGGCTTGAACCTGGGAGGCGGAGGTTGCAGTGAGCCGAGATCGAGCCATTCATTGCACTCCAGCCTGGACAACAAGAGCAAAACTCTGGCTCAAAAAACAAAACAAAACAAAACAAAAAACTCAATTTATAAACTTGCACCTTGCTCAAGATGCAAAAGATTGTCAGCACTCTGGAAACACCTCTCCTGGCCCCTCCCAGTAACTACCCTGAGTAACCCCATCCTGACTTCACATACCCTAGATTGTGTTTGTTCTTAACTTTCATGAATTGAATCATACACCTAATCTTGATTTGGAATGATTTCTTTCTTTTACTCAATGTAATTTTTGTGAGAGTCATCCATGGTGTTGTGTGTAGTTTGTTCATTCTTGTTGTGGCATGTACCATTGTGAGAATTCACCCGATTTATTTATGTTTTACTGATGATGGACATTTGGGTAGTTTCCAGTTTGGGGCGATTACAAATAATGCTGCTGTAGATGTTTGAGTTCATGTTTTTGGTGCATATATGTATGATTTCTGTTGGTTTATATCTAGGAGTGGAATTGCGGAATATAAGTTTAAGTTCCTATGTTGAGCTTTATAGATCCTTTCAAATAATTTTTCAAAGTAGTTTTACCAGTTTACACTTCAGCCAGCAGCGCGTGAATGGTTACTTCATATCGTAGTCAATACTTGATAATCTGCATTTTAGCCATTCTGGTGAGCGTGTAATGGTATATCATTATAGCTTTGATCTGCATTTCCCTGAGGAATGAAGTGGGGGTGCTGGGTTTTAAAATGGACCTTATTTGTGAGAGATTCAGAATGATGATGCACTAAGTATAGCTCATAGCAATGGAGGTGCTACGTAGGACCATCTTTTGGTTACACAGATGTTGGGGGTCTGGGGTCACCTTGGCCCTCCTTGTGGGGTTTTCTGGTAGCATTGGGACTCCAGCAGAACGGGCTGATTTGCATTCCTCTTCCCTCTTTAGAACATGAAGAAGAAGGAAGGAGCAGCTGGGAATCCCCGAGTCCGGCCTGCCAGCACAGGAGGGCTGAGCCTGCTTCCCCCTCCCCCAGGGGGGAAAACCTCCACCCTGATCCCTCCCCCTGGGGAGCAGTTGGCTGTGGGGGGATCCCTCGTCCAGCCAACAGTTGCTCCCAGTTCAGGTTAGTGCTCAGTGGGTGACTGCTGCATCAGTATCTGCCGGCTCCTCTTCTCACTGGCAGCCAGGCCCCATGGTTTTCCCCTGTTACACACACGGATTGGTCATGTAGTACCTGTCCGTGTCAAAGAAGGCGGGCACCCAAAGCTCATTCTGCACACGCTGGGTAAGGGGCTCCTCCTACTTGGCCTTTAGGGCGTCTGCCCTCCCCTGAGAGGCCAGGGCTGCGACTTGTTTGTTACTGTGAAATCATCAACATGTCGGTTCCTGGTTCCCAGTGTCTGCTCAGTGGGTATTGAGTGAGTGGGTAATGGAGACACAGTCTCTGCTCACGTGTAGTGAGAGAGATGAGTCACAGCACAGAGACCAAATGTGTAGGGCCTAGACCCACCATCAGCTGCTGTGATCTGGAGAGGTTTCATGAAAGAGGTGACATTGATCTGGACCTTGAAGGAAGGAGATAGAGTGGGAGTGGTTGGCATTCCAGGCAGAGAGAAGAACAAGAATGAGGCCCAGACTTTTAGACATCCGGTGTATTTAGGGAGATGGGTACAGCATAAGGTGTGCCAAGGTGAGTGGTGGGAAATGAGATTTCGTTTGGAGTGAGCACCTCGGGTGTGGGAATCTGAGAGCATTTGCCCTGGCAGTTTGTGCTGAGGAGCCGTTAGGAGACCCTGGGATTCCGGAAGCGAGTGTCTAGTGTCAGCCTCTGACCACGCTGGGGTGCCAGCCCTTTTCCTCTACCTCCCTGCACCACCCCCCCCCCCGCCGCCCCGCCCAGCCCAGCTTGATGCTCCTGGCCTTCCCCGGGCTGGGCGATTGTCACCAGCGTGCCTTCTGCACACAGCTCTCCCCAGCTTGCAGGCAGGAAGCCTTCCTGCTTTACTGATTCCTAAGCCTCCCCAACATTGGCTGCCCTATCTGGAGGTCAAGCTTCAGACTTCAGTCCTGTGGGGAATACTCCAACCTGGAGAGTGGCAGGAGGGGCAGTCAGAGAGCCCCTGCCGGTACCAGGAACTGTTCTTTAAGTGTTATTTCTCAGAGTGGGGTCATAGGACCACTTGCTTTGGCATCGCTGGGGGATGGGGGCAAGAATCTGCATTCTTGTGTCTTTTTTTTTTTTGAAATGGAGTTTTTTTGCTCTTGTTGCCTAGGCTGCAGTGCAATGGTGTGATCTCGGCTCACTGCAACCTCTGCCTCCTGGGTTCAAGTGATTCTCCTGCCTCAGTCTCCTGAGTAGCTGGGTTTACAGGCATGCGCCTCCACACCCAGCTAATTTTGTAATTTTAGTAGAGACGGGGTTTCTCCATGTTGGTCAGGCTGGTCTTGAACTCCCAACCTCAGGTGATCCGCCCGCCTCAGCCTCCCAAAGTGCTAGGATTACAGGCGTGAGCCACTGCACCCGGCCCTTATGTCTGTTCTTGTTTGTGTGTTGACTAAAGTCTGAGAGCTACTACCTTAGGCCTTCCTAAGCAACCAGGGTTGCTGATGGATATTTATTTATTTAAGATGGAGTCTTGCTCTGTCACCCAGGCTGGAGAGCAGTGGCATGTTCTTGGCTCACCGCAACCTCCGCCTCCTGGGTTCAAGTGATTCTTCTGCTTCAGCCTCCCGAGTAGCTGAGATTACAGGCACGCACCACCATGCCCAGCTAAGTTTTGTATTTTTAGTAGAGACAGGGTTTCACTGTGTTGGCCAGGATGGTCTCGATCTCCTGACCTCGTGATCTGCCCGCCTCAGCCTCCCAAAGTGCTGGGATTACAGGCATGAGCCACCGTGCCTGGCCTTGCTGATGCATTTTTAACAGCATTTTAATTTTAATGTGGTGCGCTTGCTGTGTGCCAGGTAGAGTTCTAGGCACTGGTAGGTATAGCATCCAGTTTCAGCTCTCAAGGGCTTGTTTTCTGGTGTCTGAGACAGGCAGTTAGCATGTCAGCAAACAAAATGGTGTCAGATAATAAGTCATGAATATCAACATTTATGAAGCACTTACTATATGAACAATATGGTTGGGTTCAAATTTCAGCTTACTAGTTTGTGATATTTATTTATTTTTTATTTTTGAGATGGAGTTTTTTGCTCTTGTTGCCCAGGCTGGAGTGTGATGGCGCAATCTCGGCTTACCACAACCTCTGCTTCCTGGGTTCAAGCAACTCTCCTGCCTCAGCCTCCCAAGTAGCTGGGATTACAGGCATGCGCCACCTCACGTGGCTAATTTTGTATTTTTAGTAGAGACGGGGTTTCTCCATGTTGGTCAGGCTGGTCTTGAACTCCCGACCTCAGGTGATCCTCCCGCCTTGACCTCCCAAAGTGCTGGGATTACAGGCATGAGCCACCGCACCTCGCCTACTTATTTATTTTTAAGAAGGAGTCTCACTCTGTTGCCCATGCTGGAGTGCAGTGGCATGATCTCAGCTTACTGCAACCTCCGCTTCCTGGGTTCAAGCAATTCTCCTGCCTCAGCCTCCCAAGTAGCTGGCATTACAGGCATGCACCACCATACCTGGCTAATTTTTGTATTTTTAGTAGAGACAGAGGTTTCACCATGTTGGCCAGGCTGGTCTCGAACTCCTGACCTCAGGTGATCTACCTGCTTCAGCCACCCAAAGCGCTGGGATTACAGGCTGAGCCACTGTGCCCAGCCCAGTTTTGTGATCTTTAGAAAATCACTTCTCCATGCCTCATTTTTCTCATCTGTAGGATAGGGGAAGTAATGATAATTAAAATATAAGTTTCTTGTGAGGATCAAATAAGCTGATCTATGTATAGCACTTAGAACAATTTTTGGAACATTCTAAGTGCTCACTGAATGTTAGATCTCATTAATATTGTTATTGCCACTATATGCTGGACCTGTTCTAAGCAGTCCGTGGATATTTAATCCTCACACCAGTCCTATGGAGTAGTTCCTGTTATTTTCAGCATTTTAGAGGTAGGAGAATGGAAACTGAAATGACCTGCACAGTCACGTGGCTCATCCCAGTCTGTCTTTCCCTAGGGGCTGGGGTGACATTCACAGAAGATAATGTGCCTTGAGCACTTGGTGAACTGTAAAACTCTAAACCATTGAGGGCCCTAGTTTTATCTGTTCTCCTGGCCCAGAGCAGATTAGAAATAGCAACTTAGTGCCAAGGCGGAGGGTGGCAAACACAGGCCCTTCAGAAGGGCAGTTGGCAGCACTGGGGGAGGTGCCTGAAAAGCACAAAAGCAGGCATTGCAGCCCCATGGCATCGCCTACCTTGGTGGAGAGATAGGATTGAGCTTCTGTGTGAGCTCTTTGGAATGCTCTTCCTGACCCCTAACCAGTTTGGGGCCTGGGACTTTGCACGTGGCTGGCACATAGTGTTCTCAGCCAGTTCATCCAGACATGGTAGTGCAGGCTTGATATGAAGATGATCTTGTGGTTTTGGTGGACATTCTCCGTTCAAGAAGCTAAGACGGGTTATAGTAAATTTTAAATAGATTTCAGCATAAATGGTTGATAACAAAGTCAGCTTCAGGTATGCATGTTAGATGATGTGAGACTAACCACCCATCCCGTGGGCACCCCTCGTTCCACCTTGTATGTGGCTTTCTGCATTTTCTCCAGAGCGCACAAGGGCTGGTGAGAAGATGCTGGAAGTGTGGCAACTCAGGGTGTTTTGTTGCCCAAAAGCATGTCTGGTGTGGCTTTCCCAGCTACCTGGTGTCATGAGACTGATCACTGAGTCTCATGATTTGGTCATTGAAACAACCAGAAAGACAGGCCTCTGACTTCTCTGTCCCCGCTTCTCTTCCTACGGGTCGGACTCGGGAACATCAATAGGAGGTGCTCCTGTACCCTGGCCACAGCCCAATCCTGCCACCGCTGACATCTGGGGAGACTTTACCAAATCTACAGGGTAAGGAGGGCCATGTTCTGCGGAGGGGCTGGGGCCAGGGCCGTTGCTCTACAAACCTGGTATTGTTCCACACGCCTGCCTTCTGGTGTTAGGATTAGGAGTAACAGTTTTAATTTGGATGTTTTCTTTTCTTTTTTTTTTTTTTTGAGGGAGTTTTGCTCTTGTTGCCCAGGCTGAAGTGCAATGGCATGATCTTGGCTCGCTGCAACCTCTGCCTCCCAGGTTCAAGCTATTCTCCTGCCTCAGCCTCCTGAGTAGCTGGGATTACAGGCACCTGCCACCATGCCTGGCTAATTTTTTGTATTTTTAGTAGAGATGGGGTTTTACCATGTTCGTCAGGGTTGTCTTGAACTCCTGACCTCAGGCGATCCACCTGCCTCGTCCTCCCAAAGTACTGGGATTACAGGCATGAGCCGCCGCGGCTGGCCTGATTTGGATGTTTTCAAGCCAGCCAGAGGACAGAGCCCCAGCGTGCCTGCTTTGGGTGGCACACCTCTTTCCATGGAGGTTTTGCTGCTTTCCAGTGCTATATAGCCTGGGGCAACCCTTTGCAAATCTGGGCCTTTAAACCGCCTTCCCATGTGCTTTGGCTTGTCCCCAGTACCTCCATCTTCTATACCCCATCTCCCACCTTCCCCAAAATAGTGGACTGAGAGTTCAGACCCAGGCTCCAGCCTCAGCCCATCCTCACAGAACGCCTGAGGCAAGGTGGCTTGTCTTCTCTGACTCCATAAGATCTCAAGACTTTACTTGGGGCCAGGGTGAAAAGATACTAAATTCCTACTGCACTATTATTTACATGGACAGATTCTAGGACAGGGGTCAGCACACATTTTCTTTTTCTTTTCATGTTTTGAGACAGGGTCTCTCTCTGTCACCCAGGCTGGAGTGCAGTGGCACTATCACGGCTTACTGCAACCACATTCTCCCATGTTGCTGGCTCTACAGGTACATATCACCATGCCAGCTATTTTTTGTATTTTTTCATAGATACGGGGTTTTGCCATGTTGCGCAGGCTGGTCTTGAACTCCTGGGCTCAAGCGATCTGCCTGCCTCGGCCTCCCAGAGTGCTGGGATTATAGGCACGAGCGTGTGCCCAGCCACATTTTCTGTAAAGGACTAGATAGCAAATAGTTTAGACTATTCAGGCCGTGTGGTCTTCGTTCTAGCTACTCAGTTCTGCTCTTGTTGCACAAAAGCAGCCACAGACAATATGTAAACAAATCAGCATGGCTGTGTGCCAGTAAAATTTTATTTACAAAAATAGAGGCATGGGCTGGGCGCGGTGGCTCATGCCTGTAATCCCAGCACTTTGGGATTCCCAGGCGGGCGGATCACCTGAGGTCAGGAGTTGAAGACCAGCCTGGCCAACATGGTCAAACCCCATCTCTACTAAGTACACAAAAATTAGTTGGGCGTGGTGGGGCGGTGCCTGTAATCCCAGCTACTTGGGAGGCTGAGGCACGAGAATTGCTTGAACCCGGGAGATTGCAGTCAGCTGACATCATGCCACTCTAGTCCAGCCTGGGTCACAAGAGCAAGACTCCATCTCAAAAAACAAATAAACAAACAAAAAAAACAGAGGCATGAAATGAGGACTGTAACCCTTTTCCTGTTTGCCCTGAGAAAACTTGCCAGTGGCACTTCAGACTGCAGCGTTGACCCTGAGATAACTTTGCCACAAAATATATTGCTTTTATATTATTTTTGCATCGCTCTAGTATATCAGCTTTGGAACAAAAGACATTCTATTTATAGCATTCTGTTTTTAATAGTGGTATTTCCATTTACAAAATATAGTAATTCTGTGTTTTTTTTTTTTTTTTTTTTTGAGACAAGGTTTCACTCTGGTTGCCTAGGCTGGAGTGCAGTGGCGTGATGTCGGCTCACTGCGTCCTTGACCTTCCAGGCTCAGGTGATTATCCCTCAGCCTCCTGAGTAGCTGGGACTACAGGCAATTGCCACCACACCCGGCTAATTTTTTGTATTTTTAGTAGAGGCGGGGTTTTGCTATGTTGCCCAGGCTGGTCTGGAACTCCTGGAATCCAGCAGTCCGCCTACCTCAGCCTCCCAGAGTGCTGGGATTACAGGCGTGAACTACCATGCCCGGCCCAAAATATAGTAATTATTGATTACTGAAAAAGTCAAATCCTAGAAAACGCAGCATTCTTACATGTGATGTTAACATCGTTCTTGAACAGTTTTTAGCCTAAGATTCATTTGAGGAGTCTGATTTTTCCAAAACAGACAGTTCTGATTATTCAGATGATTCTGAAATAACTCCAAGAACAGTTTTTATGTTTTATTTTCACGTTGAAAATCAGTCAGATTTGCTTCAGCCTCAAAGAGCATGTTTATGTAAAATTAAATGAGGGCTGGCAGTGAGCTATATACTCTTTTCTACATGGGAAAGGGGTTAAGACTCTTCGGCCAGGCATGTTGGCTCACGCCTGTAATCCCAGCACTTTGGGAGGCCAAAGCAGGCAGATCACTTGAGGCCAGGAGTTCGAGACCAGCCTGGGCAACATGGCAAAACTCTGTGTCTACTAAAAGAAATACAAAAATTAACTGGTCATGTAGTTCCAGCTACTAGGGAGGCTGAGGTAGGAGGATCGCTTGAGCTCAAGAGGTTGAGGCTACAGTTGGCCTTGAGTGTGCCACTGCATTCCAGCCTGGGCGACAGTGAGACCCTGTCTCAAAAAAAAAAAAAAAAAACCACAAACAAAAAACTTTGATAAATACAGTTACATTAACTATTTAAAAAAAAAACAAAAACATCGAGGGCCAGATTTGGTCTCTGTGCCAAAGTTTGCTGACTGCTGCTCTAGAACATTTAGGAACTGGCTTCTTAGAGCTTTTTCTGTCCAGAGAGAAACCAACTTTTATCTGCTTTGTATTTTCAAAGATCTGAACTCCCCCACCCTTCCCTGTCTTCTCTTTACAGATCAACTTCCAGCCAGACCCAGCCAGGCACAGGCTGGGTCCAGTTCTGACCTGAGCACAGTTTTTCCTCATGTGACTTCTGGGAAGGCGCTCCCTCGTCTGGGCCAAAGGAAGGAGGACGAAGCCCTCCTCAGCTGGCCTGTGTTTGGGGCATGAATCTCTCCTCTCCTCCTTGTCTGGCTCTGTTGACAAACCGGGCATGTTTGGCAGTAAATTGGCACCGTGTCACAATGTTTCCTGGGATTCAAGTATACAACCAGAACACCGGAGAAGAAAAGCTCCAGGATCCCTGTCCCCATCTGTCCTCTTGATGTGAGAGAGACTCTGAGACTTCTTCCATCGCAATGACCCGTATTAAACACAAGCCCCCAAAGCAAAAGAATAGGTTGAGTTTGCTGCCTGGATTCAGATCAGCCCTTCCCAGGGTCTGCAGGTGTCACATGATCACAGTTCAGCGGGAGGCTTTCCGTACCCACACTGGCTGTAGCCACTTCAGTCCATCTGCCCTCCAGAGGAGGGGTTTCTTCCTGATTTTTAGCAGGTTTAGCGGCTGCAGCTTGAGCTACAATCAGGAGGGAAATTGGAAGGATTAGCAGCTTTTAAAAATGTTTAAATATTTTGCTTTGCTAATGTGCTGATCCGCACTAACTCATCTTTGCAAAAGGAACTGCTCCCTCGGCGTGCCCCAGCAGGGGCTTCTGAAGGGATTCCTCACTGTGGGCAGCTGCCCTGAGCTTCAGGCAGCAGTGTTCATCTCTGGCCAGTTGTCTGGTTTCCATGTATTCTAGGCCAGGTAGGCAACACAGAGCCAAGGCGGGTGCTGGAAGCCAGACGGAACAGTGTTGGGGCAGGAAGGTGGAAGCTGTTGTCATGGAGCTGTGGGAGTTGGCACTCTGTCTGCTGGTGGCCCTCTCGGCTCACATGTTCACAGTGCAGCTCCTGGCAGACTTGGGTTTTCTCTTTGGTGGTTTCTAAAGTGCCTTATCTGCAAACAACTTCTTTTCTCCTTCAGGAACTGTGAATGGCTAGAAGAAGGAGCTCAGTAAACTAGAAGTCCAGGGTTGCTTGGTTTACTGGTTTATAAGAAATCTGAAAGCGCCTCTGAAATTCCTTTAATTAACTCACCTCTCAGTTGAAAGATTTCTTCTTTGAAAGGTCAAGACCGTGAACTGAAAAAAGTGTTGGCCTTTTTGCGGGACCAGATTTTTAAGATAAAATAAATATTTTTACTTCTGTTATTTTATGTGAAAGATGAATGTGTTTCTGGCCGCGTGGCTGTTAAACTCTTCAGGGTGCCCCAGCTAGACTCACGGCCACTTCTCTCACCACTGACCAAGTGTTCAGATTGAAAGTTCAGGGCTGGGGTGTGAGGCTGGCCAAAGTGAGGAAATGCAACCTTGTTGTCTAAGGCAATCGGTACTTTCTCTCCTGTGTTCTCTAGGATAGTACAGTCTTTTCATCATCCTTTGGTTGATGTGAAAGTAGTTGCTTGAATCATTTTGTGTGGGGCTTAATTCTCTTGTGGCGTCTCATGATACATGCCGTTCTAGAGAGCCTGGCCCCTTGCTTTCCGTCTTCCACCAAACCTACCGGCAGAGCATCTCCCTAAGTAGTAAAGGGGTGCAGATACCCAGAGGTCAAAAGTAAAATTAAGAGGCCGGGCGCAGTGGCTCACGCCTGTAATCCCAGCACTTTGAGAGGCCAAGACGGGAGGATCATTTGAGGCTGGGAGTTTGGGACCAGCCTGGGCAACATAGTAAGACGCATTTCTTTCCTTTTTTTTGAGACACAGTCTCAGTCTGTTGCCCTGGCTGCAGTGGAGCAATCTTGGTCACTGCAACCTCTGCCTCCCAGGTTAAAGTGATTCTCCTACCTCAACCTTTCCAGTAGCTGAGATTACAGGCACCTGCTACCACACCCAGCTAATTTTTGTATTTTTTCAGTAGAGATGGGGTTTCACCATGCTGGCCAGGCTGGTCTCGAACTCCTGACCTCAAGTTATCTGCCCGCCTTGGCCTCCCAAAGTGCTGGGATTATAGGCGTGAGCCACGGCACCCAGCTGTTAGACCCCATTTCTTTAAAAAAAAAAAAAAAATTAGTGTGGTGGTGGTGCATGCTTGGAATCCTAACTACTTGCGAGGCTGAGGTGGGAGAATTGCTTGAGCCCAGGAGTTTGAGGCTGCAGTGAGCTATGATCACGGCCTCGCACTCCAGTCTAGGCAGCACAGTGAGACCCTAGAGAATTCTCCAAAAGAATTAAAAATGAAAAAAAGCCACAACACTTCTTTTGCCTGAGGATTCTGTAAGAAGCAGTTTTTATTGTTAATGGAAATAGCCACTCTGATTAAGAAACTGTAGAGAGGAGAAAGAAAATGAAAATTGAAGATTCTCTTGCCCATTGAATAAGGGTAAGGAGATTGCATTAAAGGATCCTCGGGAGCAGTAACTTTTTTGTGTCGATTTCACATAGCATTACTTCCCATCGAGTCAGTTTTAAGTACTTGGAGGGTGGAAATCAGAAAGCTTAGATGTAGAGGAAGCTTTATTAGAAGTGTGTACCATGGCTGGGCGTGGTGGCTCACGCCCACAATCCCAGCACTTTGGGAGGCCGAAGTGGGTGGCTTACTTGAGGTCAGGAGTTTGAGGCCAGCCTGGCGAACATGGTGAAACCCCGTCCACTAAAAATACAACAATTAGCCAGGCATGGTGGCGCACGCCTGTAATCCAGCTACTTGAGAAGCTGAGGCATGAGAATTGCCTCCAGGAAGTGGAGGTTGCAGTGAGCTGAGATCATGCCACTGTACTCCAGCCTGGGCAACAGAGCAAGACTGTCTCAAAAAGAAAAAAAAAAAAAGTATGTACCATTGAAGATCAGCACTTGGATTGTGGAGACAGAGCTGGCCTTAGGATCTAGGCTATCCCCTGGTTAGACGTGTGGCCACAGGCTGTTCCTTCACCTGAGCATCACTCAGATGAGGCACTAGCAGATGCACATTGCATTGTTTGACCTTAATGACCTTTCTCTGGAGTCAGGTAAGTACCCAGAACAGTTCATCATGGTAGGGAGGAGGAGGTGGCACAGCTGATGACATAGCCCTCAGGAATCTAGCCTGAAAATCACCTTGTGGGGTCTGGGGCCAGGAGCAAGGGACAGCTTGATGCTGTCCATCACCAACTGGAATCCCAGCTGGAAAAAACTCATTACAGGACCAGAATCTCCAGGAAAACTCAATCCCAAACCAGGCATCACTTCAATTACACCCCTGACTGGAGTTTACAAACTGGTGGGTGGATGGTAGAAGATGGCTGCTTTCTTGGGGGGTATGCTAGACCTCACTTGCCCTCTGCACAACATAATTTGGATGCACTGGGAGGTGTGGCAGACTCCCAGGTGGTCACTGTGATCCCTACCTGCTGTTCACAGCCTTATGTACTCCCTGCCCCTTGAGATGGCCTAGACCTGTGACTGCTAACCAGTAGAGTGCCACAAAGGTGACAAGATGTTATTTTCATGGTTGCCTTATGTAAGACTGCAACATCTGCCTTGCTGAGAAATTCTCTTGCTGGCTTTGAAGAAGAAAGCTGTCATGTTGTTTGAGCTGCCCTTGGGAGAGGATCAGGTGGCTAGGAACTGAGGGTAGCCTCTGTCTGACAGCCAACAAGAAACTGAAGCTCAGTCCAGCAGTCTGCAAGAAAGCAAATGCTGCCGGCAACCACACAAGCTTGGAGGCTGATCACTCCCAGGTAAGCCTTCAGGTGAGACCCCAGGCCTGACCAACACTGACTGCAGCCTTGTAGAGGACCAGCTAAGCTGTGCCCAGACTGTCCCATAGGAACAGATGGTAAATGTATTGTGTTAAGTCGCTAAGTTTGTGGTAAGGTTATGCAGCAATAGATAACCAATACGAAGGTGAGCAAAGTGTGTTTGAGGTGGGAATCAGTGTGGAAAAGAGAGAATCTGGATAGACTTAATAGCTGTAGGGCCTTGGGAGGTCCCTTATGATGCTCCTTTGGGCCTTCCTGTTGCCTTTAAGTAATGCTTCTTGTTTATTGCTAAAGTAATGCTTAACTCTCTGCTAGGCACTATTCTATGCACTTATAAAACTCATTGCATCATCTCTACAACCCCATGAGGTAAGGACTTGTTTTTTTGTGTTTTGAGACAGTCTCGCTCTGTGGCCCAGGCTGGAATGCAGTGGCATGATCTCAGCTCACTGCAACCTCTGCCTCCTGCGTTCAAGCAGTTCTTCTGCCTCAGCCTCCGAGTAGCTGTGATTACAGACGTGTGCCAGTACTTCCGGCTAATTTTCTGGATTTTTAGTAGAGACGGGGTTTCATCGTGTTGGCCAGGCTGGTCTGAAATTCCTGACCTCAAGTGATCAGCCTGCCTTGGCCTCCTAAAATGCTGGGATTACAAGTATGAGCCACCGCACCTGGCCAGTAAGTACTTGTTTTAGTCTATTTGGGACTATGACAGAATAACATAGCCTGGGTAGTTTATAAACAAAAGAAATTTTTTGCTCACAGTTCTGGAGGCTGGGAAGTCCAAGGCACCAGCAGATTCGGTGTCTGGTGAGGCTGTCTTTTTGCTGTAACCTCACATGGTAGAAGGGGCAATAGAGTACTCTGGGGACTTTTTTTTTTTTTTTTAAGAGATGGAGTCTTGCTATATTGACCAGGCTGATCTCAAACTCCTGGCCTCAAGTGATCCTCCTGCTTTGGCCGCCCAAAATGCTGGGCTTAAAGGCATGAGCCACCACATGGGAATGGCGCTGCCTTTTTTTTTTAACAGATAGTTTTGCTCTTATTGCCCAGGCTGGAGTGTAATGGTGTGATCTTGGCTCACTATAACCTCTGCCTGTTGGGTTCAAGCAATTCTCCTGCCTTAGCCTCCCAAGTAGCTGGGACTACAGGCACATGCCACCACGCCCAGCTAATTTTTGTATTTTTAGTCAAGATGGTGTTTCGCCTTATTGGCCAGGCTGGTCTCGAACTCCTGACCTCGTGATCCACCTGCCTCAGCCTCCCAAAGTGCTGGGATTATAGGCGTGAGCCACCACACCTGGCCGGGGCTTCCTTATAAGGGCAATACTGTTTGTGAGGGCTCTACGCTTATGACGTAATTACCTTCCAAAGAACTCACCTCCAAATACCATCATACTAGGGGTTAGGTTTCAGTATGAATTTGGAGGTGGGGGTGGACACAAATGTTTATAGCAGTACTCATCCCTGTTTTGAAAATGAGAAATGCAGAGAAATTATAATTTGTTCAAAGTCACATGGTTGGTAAGTGGCAGAGCTGGGATTTGAACCCAGGCAGTCTGGCTCCAGCATCCATGCTTTTAGTCAGGGCGGCTACTTCTTTGGAGCAGTGCTCCCTGCAAAGCCTGGCACATAAGACCCCCTTAATATATGAAAAGTCCCATTCCCTCCACATGGCTTACGAAAGCTGTGGCAAGTAGGAATGACAGGCGAAGGGTGGGGCTTTATTCCATTGGTGATTGAAAGCTACTGAAATGCATCATGGGCACACAGTAGGTGCTTAATAGTTGTTGATTTCTATGAGCTGGGAGTGAGAAAGATACCATGCTCTGTGGACTGAGTGGACTGGAGTGGGGAAAAGACCAATTTTTCCTCACCGCAGCTTGAATGTAGACAGATACTGTTTTTTTTAGCCAACCATACAAAGCCTGTAAATAGGTACTTTATTTATTTGTATTTTTATTTTTTTTGAGACAGATTTTCACTCTTGTTGCCCAGGCTAGAGTGCAATGGTGCAATCTTAGCTCACTGCAACCTCCACCTCCCAGGTTTAAGCGATTCTCCTGCCTCAGCCTCCCAAGTAGCTGGGATTACAGGCTCCTGCCACCATGCCTGGCTAATTTTTGTATTTTTAGTAGAGACAGGGTTTCATCCTGTTGGCCAGGCTGGTCTCAAACTCCTGACCTCAGGTGATCTGCCTACCTCAGCCTCCCAAAGTGCTGGGATTACAGGCATGAGCCACCGCACCCGCCCAAAATGACCTGCATTTGTCATCTCCGCTTCTGTGGTCAGGAATCTGGTGCAGCTCAGCTGGGTCACAGGCCTCTCACAGGCTGCAGTCAAGGTGTCAGTCGAGGCCGCACTGTCATCTTAAGGCCCAGCAGGGAAAGGGTTTACTTCCAAGCTCACTCACGTGGTTTCGGGCATGATTCTGTTCCTCGTGGCTGTTGGACAGAGGTCACTCTCATTTTCTTTCCACGTAGGCCTCTGCATAGTTCACATCTTTGCAGTTGCTTCATTGAGGCCAGCAAACGTGATTGTGGCAAGATAGCAGTCATAGTTTTAATTCCAGAAATGATCCCATCCCTTGGGTGGGTCTTCTAAGTAGAAGTCACAAGTCCTGTCTGCACTAAGTGGAGGGTGTGGATACCAGGAGGCAAGGATCATTGAGAGCCATCTTAGAAGTCTACCTGGCCGGGTGCAGTGGCTCACGCCTGTAATCCCAGCACTCAGAGGCTGAGGTGGGCCAATCACGAGGCCAACAGATGGAGACCATCCGGGCCAACAAGGTGAAACCCCGCCTCTTCTAAAAATTAGCTGGGCGTGGTGGAATGCGCCTGTAGTCCCAGCTACTCGGGGGGCTGAGGCAGGAGAATCACTTGAACCCAGGAGGCAGAGGTTGCAGTGAGCCGAGATTGTGCCACTGCACTCCAGCCTGGCAACAAAGCAAGACTTCGTCTCAAAACAAGTCTACCTGTGTATTAGCTTGCTAGGGCTGCTGTAACAAGTGACCACACACTGGGTGGTTTAAACCACCTGAATGTATTTATTCTCTCCCAGCTCTAGAGGCTGGACATCTGAAATCAAGATGCCAGTAAGGCCATACTCCTTCCAGAGGGTCTAGGCCAGAATCCTTGCCACTTCAGGCT
The DNA here is from genome assembly GCF_029281585.2 of Gorilla gorilla gorilla. Taxonomy (NCBI): domain Eukaryota; kingdom Metazoa; phylum Chordata; class Mammalia; order Primates; family Hominidae; genus Gorilla; species Gorilla gorilla. Next base: position 223,723,244 of record NC_073224.2, on the reverse strand, counting down.
TCTGGTGGCCCCGAGCATTCCTTGGTGTGTGGCAGCATCACGCCAATCTCTGCCTCCTCCCTGTGTTTCCATGTGTGTCCTCTCCTTTCCTTATTAGGATGCCCATCATTGGATTTAGGCCCCACCCTAAATCCAGGAGGATATTATCTGCAAATGCCCTATTTCCAAATAAGATCACATTCACAGGTATCGGGGGTTAGGACTTGAACATACTTTTTTGGGAGACACAGTTCACCCACTACATCTACCTGCTACAAGGCCCATCAGTAAGGGATGGATTATATAAATTTAGGCATATCTGGTGGAATACTAGGTCTCTTGGGAAAACAATGAAAAAGAAGCTCTTTATATATTGATAAGGGATAAGGGATGGTCCCCAAACTATCAAGGACAGGTAGCAAGGTACAGAACAAAGTGTATATATAATATGTTCTCTTTGGCATTAAAAAAATGGGAAGGGAGGCCGGATGTGGTGGCACACGCCTGTAGTCCTAACTACTAGAGAGGCTGAGGCAGGAGAATCGCTTGAAATTGGGAGGCCGAGGTTGCAGTGAGCTGAGATTGTGCCACTGCACTCCCGCAAGGGTGACAGAGCAAGATTCCATCTCAAAAAATAAATAAAAAGGCCGAGTGTGGAGGTCACACCGGTAATCCCAGCACTTTGGGAGGCTGAGGCAGGCAGATCACCTGAGGTCAGGAGTTCTAGACCAGTCTGGCCAACATGGTGAAACCCCATCTCTACTAAAAATACAAAAATTAGCCAGGCATGATGGTGGGCACCTGTAATCATAGCTATTTGGGAGGCTGAGGCAGGAGAATTACTTGAACTTGAGAGGTGGAGGTTGCAGTAAGCCAAGATCATGCCATTGCACTCCAGCCTGGGCGACAAGAGGAAGACGATCTAAAATATCCCTGGAAGGATTCACGGGAACAGCATCCCACAGATTGCCTACAGGGTGAGATTGGGAGACAGGAATGGAAGAGATGCCTATTTTAACTTTATAATTTTCTGTACTATTTGAATTTTTTTTTTTTTTTTTTTAAATAGAGACAGGGCTCTCTTTTGCCCAGGCTGGTGTCAAACTCCAGGGCTCATGCCTGGCCCTATTTGAATTTTGAACCATGTAAATGTACCATCTTTTCAGAGAAAAATAAAATCTGGCTGGGCATAGTGGCTCACACCTGTGATTCCAGCACTTTGGGAGGCTGGGGTGGGCGGATTGCTTGAGCCCAGGGGTTCAAGACCAGCCTGGCCAACATAGCGAAACCCCATCTCTACCAAAAAAATGCAAAAGTTATCCGAACGTGTTGACACCCGCCTGTAGTTCCAGCTCTTTGAAAGGCTGAGGTAGGAGGAGCACTTGAACTCAGGAGGTGAACTGATTGCTCTATCAAATGTGAACAGTGGAATCGGTCATCCTCATGGTGAGCCTCACCATTGTTTGTGAAAACAGCATTTCTTCCTCAGTTTGTGCGTGATTTATTTAACCCTTTTCAAGATGTTTTTGAAATAAGGTGGGTTTCATGGTTTTAGGATTATAACTGATGCTGCAATCTCTACCATAGTTGTACGCATATCTTTGGTCACTCCTGCAGATATTTCTGTAGTGTAGAGAATGGGATGTGCCATTTTTAATTACAGCATTTATTTAATGCTTCTAATTTGAGTACATTCTACAAATTTATCTTCCATGGGAACGGTAACAGATCATATTCCAATTTGTTTCCTAATTCTATCAATGTCCCTTTTGTCATTTACTTGCCAGCACAACAAACTTTCTACACATTGATGTATGATATTCCACTGAGGGGAGAGGCACCCTCCTGGCTTAACTGAAGGGGTGTACCACAGAAGGACATGGTGGACATCACACACAGATTCTGTGGCATAGGATGAACTGCTAAACTAGGATATTTTAAAGTCCTCCAACATCTGTAATTGTTTTCTGTGGTGAACAAGTGTCGTGTGTCTCAAGAAGACAGGCCACAGCGACCTCTTTGAAAGCTTTCTGTCAAGTCTCTTATCCAAGGGGAGCAAAATCACAAAGGTCCCAGGTGATTTTTTTTCCTCTTTCCTCTTTTCTTCATAAATCTTGGTTTTGCTTTTATTTGACGAAAACAATCTGATGCCTGTTCTCCCTTCTATACAATGGTAAATTAGCATGCAAGTAGCTATCCCTTTATTATTGTTTGATAGATTTTTGCAGCGGCTATGTCCGTAAAAATTAGCCCACCTGAGATATATCACTGGAGCCAACAGAACCCTGCACCCAACAGGTACCTTGTGCAGACCTGGACCCTTACAGGTCTTGGCTCATGTTCCTTTGGTTCTTCTAATGAATATCATGAGTAGAAACTGAGCTTTTTGGCTTTTACCCACTACTATGCCTCTAGTACATTTTCTCTCTCTCGTTTCTCTCATTTTTGTATCATGATTTTCTGCCATCGGGGCATCAGTGTGGGTTCCTGGTTTTGATGGTATGGAGTGAACTTCTGGGATCATTTTATGACTGTATAACAGTTGGTATTCTTCTGTTGATGAAGACTTGTGTTGTACCCAGTTTTTCCTTAGTATAAAAAGGACGTTAATAACATTTTTGGTAGAAGCTTTGCTGGATGTATTGTTCATTTTACGGGGGTAATCAATAAATGTAAGCGTGCTTCTTTATCAGGTAGGCTTAACTCGATGAGAAACTGCCAATTATTAGAACAGCTGTTGGGCTAAGTTGCAGTCTAACATCACACAGCAATATCATACACACTCTATATGAAGAAGCAGGAGAGGCAACAACTTTCATATCAGTTTTTCTGTTTCCCTTCATTTTCTTGTGAATCCTTAATGGCATCTTTGAAGGTGACTGTGGTCACACCAAGTGTCACCACCAGCCTTTTCGAGTCTTGCTGCAGAGCCATGGAGTTATATACCAGGACAGCCCTGCCAAGTCTCAGGCTCATAAACACCAGGCAGGAATAGATGCCTATGAAATGAGAAAGGTCAGGTGATCCCTCCCTCTCCTGCCATGTCTGTGCCTCTCTTTGCAGCTGCTATGTCTCTAAAAACAATCATTCACACTTATTTTGTCAAAGATAAATCAGACATTAGTCAAATCGATGAAAACCAATTTTATTCAGTAACTACTGATCGTAGAGGAAGGGGCTGAGTTCTGTTCGCATTTGTGCGGAGGTGATGGCATTCTAATCAGAGAGAGAGGCAGGGGAGAGGGCAGGGGGCAGGGCACAAGTGAAACATTACAAAAGATTGGTCATTTTAAATGTCTGCCTCATCAGGACAGCTGTGTCTGCCAGCTGGCAATATTAGAAGTTAGGATTCTAACCTCCCACAGAGACTGGAAGACAGAGGCTCAGTCCTTCCTGAGGACTACATCTCAAAGTATTGCCTTTCAGATCCTGGGCAAAGACACATTGAAGTCCCTAGGAGATACACACATATATCAAAGGGATGGAGGAAGGATTCCCTTCTTAGTAAGTGCTATAAGAAAGAAAGATCCTGAAACTACCATCATCAGCAAGTATTGGCTAGACTAAAGTAAGTTCCCCTGGCAGCCTTGAGCTTTCTTAGGTAGGCATTGTCATGGGAGCCTAGGGTCATTCGTGAGACACGGTCTTATGCTACTAGAAGCCATGATAGACTCTGATCATCTCTTAGCACAGAGGTTTAAACTCAGTCGTTTTGTGCTGAGTTTGGTGGTTCTCACTTTCTCTCTCCCCATTCCATTGTCAGGATTTTACTGGACTCTGTTAGATGGACAAGGCCACGGGCCATTTTCAATGGTTTTTAAGCAGCTGAGGCATATCTATTGAGAACTAGATTAAAATAAAGACAACCATGAGATTGAGAGTGGGCCCCACAATAGGTATCCATTACCCATATTCAAGCAGATGGAGAAAAATATTTCTAGACTTTGTCAAAATGGAAAGTGACTTATGCAGCCAGGATGAAATTCAAACTTACATTACCAAAGTATAGAGCTTATTGATATTTTTTAAAAGAAAGTCATGGCAAAATGACAATCCACAAGTGGCAATGGTAGATGGGGTAGGGAGAAACTCTGTAAGGTCAAAATTATCCTCACTTTAAATGAAACTCCTACATGTTGCTACTATAAGGGAACGGAAGCCAATGTTACGCTCGACTATGCTAATTATCATGGGATAAACAGGCAGGACATGATGCTACATTTATTAGTCACTTCTATTGAGAGTATTTGTGAAAATTAATTTTTATGTCAATTTGCCTGGGTCGGAGGCGCCCAGACATTTGGTTAGACCTTATTTCTCACTGTGTCTTTGAGGGTGTTTCTGGAAGAGATTGACATTTGAATCAGTAAACTGAGTGAAGCAGATTGCCCTCCCGAGTGTGAGTGGGCCTCGTCCAACCCATGGACGGCTTGAATAAGATGATGGGTTAAGAAAGGTTTCTGCTCCACTGTCTTTGAGCTGGGACATCAGTCTTCTGCCTTAAGCCTTGGACTTGGTCTTGAACTATATTCGGCCCTCCTAGGTATAGAGCTTACTCAGAGTAGAACTTGGGCTTCTCTGCTTCTGTGTGTGTGTGTGTGTGTGTGTGTGTGTGTGTGTGTGTGTGTGTGTGTGTGTGTATCTTGTCCTCTGGAGAACTCAGACTAATATAGTATTATATGCCAGTTGCCAGGTTTTGTCTCTACGCTTTTGAAAGGTGTAAAATAAATAAATAAAATCCTGGAGGGTTCTCAAAGAAGAACAGTAAGGATTAGTAGAAGTTTTAAACTTCTAGGAAAACCCCTAAGCACAGCTTTTGTTAAAACTATCTTCAAGAAAATAAAGGGTGTTGGAAAATTATTGTTGCCTTAATGTTTTCTAAGCAAAGGCATGATCACTCAAGGAGAAATATACTTAGCTTTTTTAAAGTTAATTTTTACGTTTTAATAATTCACATACAATCCTAACTCAGAAAAAGAGAGGTCCCTTGTACGCCTTACTCCGTTTCCTCCAATGGTAACATCTTGGTAATATTTCCAAAATGGTAATATTTGCAAATAGTGGCCGGGCGTGGTGGCTCACGCCTGTAATCCCAGCACTTTGGGAAGCTGAAGTGGGTGGATCATGAGGTCAGGAGATCGAGACCATCCTGGCTAACACAGTGAAACCCCGTCTCTACTAAAAATATAAAAAATTAGCTGGGTATGGTGGCAGGCACCTCTAGTCCCAGCTACTCGGGAGGCTGAGGCAGGAGAATGGTGCGAACCCAGGAGACGGAGGTTGCAGTGAGCCAAGATCGCGCCACTGCACTCCAGTCTGGGCGACAGAGGAAGACTCCGTCTCAGAAAAATGAATGAATGAATAAATAAATAAAATTTGCAAATATTGCAAATGCCACAGTACCAGGAGATTGACATTTATACAAGCAAGGTACAGAACATTTCCGTCAACACCGGGATTCATCTTGTTGCCTTTTTATAGTCATGACCCCTTCTATTCAGTGCTGCTCCTCCTTCCCTCCTTAACCCCTGGCAACTACTAATCTATTCCCCATTCTTATAATTTATTCATTTCAAGAATGTTACTTAAATGGAATCCTACATGTAACCTTTGGGATTACCCTTCGTCCACTCACCATAATTCTGTGGAGATTCGTCCAGGTTATTGTGGGTATCAATAATTTGTTGTTTTTTTTTAAAAAATGACTGAGGACTATTTGATGCTGTGGATATATACCACAGTTTAACCATTCACCTCACAAAAGTCGTGTATACATTGTTTCCCCAGTTTTGGCTATTAAAAAACAAGGCTGCTATAAACTTGAAGTACATGGGTTTTGTGTGAACATAAGATTCTATTTCTCTGTGATAAATGCAGGGAATGCAATTCTGAGGTGGTATGGTAGTTGCACATAGAGTTTTAAAAGTAAAAATTATACAGATATTCTCCAGAGTGGGCTGTAATCTTTTACATCCCCACCAGCAATGTATGAGTGATCCAGCTTTCTCTGAATCCTTGACAGCACTTGAGTGGTCACACTTTTATTTTGGCCATTCTGATAGGTACGTAGCAATTTCTCATTGTTTTAATTAGTAAATCACTAGTGGCTAATAATGTTCTGATTTCAACATATGAATTTGGGGGCGCTGGGCACAATGCATCCCATAACAATGTGTATTCTGGTGTGGTTGGGTGTTCTAAAATTGCCAATTTAGGTCCCGCTGGTTGATCATGTTGTTGGGTTCTTCTATGTTCTTGCTGATTTTCTGTCTGGTTGTTGTATAAATTGTTGAGAAAGGGGGACATTGAAGCATACAGCTATATTTGTGGATTTGTCTAGTTCTCTGTTAAGTACTTTCAGTTGTTCTTGCATAGACATTTATGAATTTGTCAGGGGAGGAGTTGGTGGATTGGTCCTTTGCACATTATATAGTCTCCCTCTCTGTCTCTGATTAGTTTATTTGTTCTGAAATATACTATATCTGGCATTAATATAGCCAATCTTGCTTTCTTTTGTCTAAGCTTTGCATGATATATCTTTTCCCACCCTTTTGATTTCAACTTGCCTGTATCATCATATTTGAAGTTAGTCTCTTTGTAGTCAGTATGTAGTTGGTTCGTGTCCATTAACCTACTCTGCCAGCCTGTGTCTTGCAACTGGTGTACTTAGGCCATTGATATTTAATGATATTGACATGGTAGGGCTTAAGTCTGCCATTTTATTTTTCCTTTTCTGTTTGTTCTCCCTGGTTTCATTTTCTGGATATGCTTTCTTTTTCTTACCTTCCTGTCGTGACTTGAACATCTTTGAGAATGGTGTTTTGCCTTATCCATAGTGCTTTTGAGTATGTCTGTTTGTATAGCCCTCTTGGTTTTTCCAGACATTCCTATATCTGTGCATCTATATGTTAACCACACGGTATACTGGTGTCATTGTTTTACCAATTTGAGTGAATGATAGACGAGTTACCTCCCTTGTAGGTCTCTTTACCCTCCCAGTTTATAACCATTTCAAACATTTTCTTTATGGAGAGTTAGAACCACATCGAATGGTGCTATGATTTTTTTCTGAAACCGTCAAGCATAGTTTAGAAAACTCAAGAGGAGAAGGAAGGCCTGTTTTGCTGTTTTCTTTCTTTCCGATGTCCCAAGTTCCTTCTTTAATCATTTCCTTTCTGTCTAGAGAACTCCCCTTAGCCCTTCTTTTAGGGTAGAACTGCTGGTCAGAGATGTCCTTAGCTTTTCTTAATCTGAAACTGTTTTGATCTTCCCCTTAATCCCTGAAAGATGTTTCTGCTGGAGAGAGGAGTCTGGGCTGACAATTTTCTTCTGCGGCTTGAAAAGCACTGCACAACTTCTTTCTGCCTCCGTGGTTTCTGATGAGAAAGCCATCATCGTCGGAATTGTTTTTCCTTTCTAGGTAAGGTGTCACCTTTCTCTGTTGCTTTCAATATATTTTCTTTGTCTTTAGTTTCCAACATTTTATTTTTTCACGTGTCTTGCCATAGACCTCTTTGGGTTTTATCCTATTTGGGGTCCTCACAGCTTCTTAAGCATATAGGTTTATGTCTCTTGCCAACTCTGGGAAGCTTTTAGCCATTTACTTCTTTGTTTTCAGCCTTGTCCTCTTCCTCTTCCCCTTCCAGACATAGATGACAACATGAAAGTGAGACCTTTTGAGGTAGTTTCACAGGTGCCTGAGGTTCTATTCAGTTTCTCCCCGAGTCTATTTTTTCCCTGTTAAGATTGTGTAATTTCTACTTTTTCATCTGCAGTGGATGGATTTCCTTGCTCTGCACCATCCATTCTGCTGTTGAGCCTACGTGCCGGACTTTTTATTTTGGTGGTTGTATTTTTCCACTTCTAATACTTCATTTGGTTCTCCCTTAAGTCTTGTATTTATTTGCTAAGACTTTCTACTTGTCCATTTATTTCAGGTGTGCTCATAATTACTCGCTACATCATTTTCATCAGGCTTGCTTGCTTTAAAATCTTTGTCAGACAATCCCAGCGCTTCTCTCATTTTATTGCCAGTGTGTGCTTGCTGCCTATTTTCATTCAGTATGAGATTTTCCTGGTTCTTGGTATGATGAATGATTTTCAATGGAAACTTGGACTTTTGGGTATTATGTTATCAGACTGTCGATTTTATTGAAACCTTCTGTTTTAATTACCTTTTTCTGAGTCTGCTTCTGCAGGGGAAGGGGAGTGGTGCCATCTCATTGTAGCCAGGTGTGTGTAGAAATCCAGGTTTCTCATCTGACCCACCTCTGTTGACACCCTGAGTGGAGGGCCTCAGAGGAAAGAGCCTGCGGATCAGGCCCCTCGACTTGGGTGAAGGGCAGGCAGGGAGGAGCCGAAGGGTGGATTGCCTGTCAAAGCCAAGAGCCCTGATGGCCGGCGGGCGCCAGGGAAAAGGCCCTGAGGCGGGGTCACAGCCCTGGAGGGGTGGCGTCCACACTCCTGCGCAGTGCAGGGCGCCCAGGACTCTCAAAACCCACCGGCTGCTGCACCTTCTGGGACTGGGAGAGTGTCAGCCGGGTGAATCCCACACACGGGCGCAGAGCGTAGTTCTGGAACCGGATACCCCGCGGGCTGCTGGCTCCAGCGCCTCCACCTGCCACTGGGCCTCCCCCCTGGGCCTCCTCCAGCTTCTGCTCTTGCCAGCTCAGCTGCTGGGAGAGCTGGCCCCCACCCAGAGGCTCAGCAGAACTCCCAGCATCCCCCAGCTTGTTGATTGTGCAGCACCCCAACTCTGGGCCTAACCCAGTCCTGGCAGAAGGCCTGGGTTCGAGCCCAGGGTCTGCCCTGATGTGCTATATGTACTTGGGCAAGTCATGACCTTCTCTAGATCTGCAATGTACGTGTGTACAAAAACCAGGGCCCAGCTGGACACGGTGGCGCACGCCTATAATCCCAGCACTTTGGCAGGTGGATCACTTGAGGTCAAGAGTTCAAGACCAGCCTGGCCAAGGTGGTGAAACCCTGTCTCTACAAAAAATACAAAAATTAGCCGGGCATGGTGGTGCACGCCTGTAGTCCCTGCTACTTGGGACACTGAGGCAGGCGAACAGCTTAAACCCCGGAGGCGGAGGTTGCAGTGAGCCCAGATCATGCCACTGCACTCCAGCCTGGGCAACAAGCAAGACTCTTTCTCAAACAAAACAAAACAAAACAAAAACCAACAACAAAAAAGAGGGCCCTCACTCAGCTTTGGGAGTAACAGAACCCTTGTATTACCCTAAGCAGAGAAGCTGAATATATAAAACAGACCCAAGTGCAGCTGCTCAGCAGGCCTCAAGGTGGAGACCTGCACCCTGCTTCCTGCACCCCCTGCCCCATCCTCTAGAGGCCCCTCCCAGAAACCCAGGCGCTCCAGGATAGACCTTGCATGAAGGTCCCTGGATCCCTGAAACATTAAGGTCTCTTCCAGATGTGATGTTCCCAAAAGTCTACGATTCCAATTCTAAAAAGAAGTCTCGACCTATTATTAATCTATATCATTATTATTATTATTATTATTATTTTTTGAGACAGAGTCTCGCTCTGTTGCCCAGGCTGGAGTGCAGTGGCACGATCTCGGCTCACTGCAACCTCTGCCTGCTGGGTTCAAGCGATTCTCCTGCCTCAGCCTCCTGAGTAGCTGGGACTACCGGCATGTGCCACCACGCCCAGCTAATTTTTTGTAGAGATAGGGTTTCACCATGTTAGCCAGGATGGTCTTGATCTCCCGACCTCAGGTGATCCACCCGCCTCGGCCTCCCAAAGTGCTGGGATTATAGGCGTGAGCGACTGCGCCCAGCTAGCCCCATGCTATAGATGGGGCAACTGAGGTATGGGGAGGTTGGGCAGCTTGTCCAAGGTCCCCAGCTAGCAGAAGTGGGGCTGAATTTAACCAAGAAGCAGGCTCCAGTGCCTGTGACTTAACCCAGGACTGGATGCAGGGGGCTGGGAGCCCAGCCTGCCCCACATGCTCTCCACACCACCCCACACACAGCTTGGCCCACCTGCGCTAGCTGCTCCTGCAGCCGGCTGCACTCATGATGCAGCGTGGGGAGCTGCTGCTCCAGTGCCTCCTGGGCCTGCTCCGCCGCTCACAGGGAGTCCTCCAGGCCCTGCCGCGCCACCCCCTGCTCCAACCGCAGCACCTCCTGCCGCTCCTGTTCTTCCCGTGCCACTGTGGCCTCCTGCTTCGCCTGCCGCTGCCGGCCCTGCAGGCCGCACTTTTCTTCCTCCAGCTGTGGCCTGGGTAGGAGTGGGGCCTCGTGAGCAGGGCATCCCTCCCAGGACCAGGACGCCTCCTTCACCCACCCACCAGCCACAACAGCCCAGGGGAGGCTCCCAGGGAATGAGGGACAGTGCCCTTGGGTGTATGGGACACTGGGGAGGGGGAGATGAGGAGGGCCCATGGAACTTCTGTGCTTTGACGCCTAGAGGGGATACACAGGCAGAGAACCAGGGACAGAAAGGCAGGCAGGGGCCAAGACAGGTGCAGGGCCGGGCCCGAGGTGCCTCACTGAGTGGGGAGGAAGGGTGGGCAAGGCAGGTGGGCCTGCAGGTGCACAGCGTACCTGGGCGACAAGGCGGTTCAGATCCAACTTGTCCTGAGCAAGGCTCTCGTTGAGGGCGCTCAGCTTGGACGGAGTCCTGCAGGGAGGCCGCCTCTGCCCTCAGCTTGGTCATGCAGAGCTCGAGCTCCACGCGGCCAGCCTCAGCCTCAGCCTGCAGGGTCAGGCCCCGAGAAATGAGGAAAGGCAGAAAGGTCGGGAGGAGGTGAAGAGGCCCAAGAAGAGACCCAGAGAGATGGACCCTCGGAGACAGGGGAGGGGAGACAAGGAGGGGACACAGTGTGAGATGGAAAAAAAAAAATCACCGCAGAAAGCCTGCTGCTTATGAGCCATTTAGAAGCCACACACCACAAAGCTGTGCAAAAGTAGCTCAAGCTGCAGGGCAGGGCCAGAGTTCAGGGGATCCCCTGAGTAGGGTCTAGGGATAGCACTGCTCAGAGCCCAGACTGCAGCGGACAGGGCATGACCCTGCCAAGGACTCTCTGGGCTGTGGCCCCAACTCTCCGACCCCAGGAGCTGAGTCTCAGGCACTGGATGACCCTGAGCTATCGGCACTGCCCCCAGGAGCATCCAGAAGAGCAGGGATATGGCCATAAAGAGAGGTCAGTCCACTTATGGCTGGGACCAGAGGTCCAGAGGTCTGTGGCCTGTATCCACAGGCCTGTATCCACAGACAAAGATCAGCCTGTATCCAGAAAGAAGGAGTCAGTCTGTGACCAGGCTCAGAGGTCTGCCTGACACTGGGACCAGTCTGTGCCAGAGTGATAAGGCTTGGGGCTGGGGGGTCAGAGGTAGGTTTGTGGTTGTGCAGCAGACAGGGACCCACCTTGGTCAGCGCCTCGGCCACCTTGGCCTTCTTGGCCTGTAGCATGTCCCGTTGCAGCGTGGCGCGGCTCAGCGCCTCCCTCACCTCCACCAGCTCCTTGGCCAGGACTGAGCGCTTCCCTTCCAGCTGCTCTAGTTGTCTATGGCTGCGGGACAAAGGGTGGGTGGGTGGCCCATGTCACTTTCCTGCCCCGAACCTCCTGTAGCCAGCAAGATGCTGGGCCGGGGACCAGGCCTGAGGCAGGAGTTTGGAGAGAAACAGCCTGAGCCACAGGGCAACCAAGCCCACTACTGCTTAGCTCCATGACCCTGGGCCTCTGTTTTCACATCTGCAAAATGAGGTAACACTTGCCTCGTGACATTGTTTTTTTGAGACACAGTCTTGCTCTGTCGCCCAGTCTGGAGTACAGTGGTGCGATCCTGGCTGACTGCAACCTCTGCCTCCCAGGTTCAAGCAATTCTCCTGCCTCAGCCTCCCTAGTAGCTGGGATTACAGGTGCTCACCACCACGGCTGGCTAATTTTTGTAGTTTTAGTAGAGATGGGATTTCTCCACGTTGGTCAGGCTGGTCTCGAACTCCTGACCTCAGGCGATCTGCCTGCCTTGGCCTCCCAAAGTGCTGGGATTACAGGCGTGAGCCACCGTGCCCGGCCTGTTTTAAGGATATAAACTTCACATGTGCTTAAAATAGTGCCTGACACATCTCCCCAAGGACCTTCAGAAACAAGAATAACATGCTCCACCACAGTCTACTAAACATCATCATCGACCACGTCCCTGAGAGGTAAGCAGCGCAGTGGTGAAGAGGTTAACTCTGAAGGCAGAATGTCTGGGTTCAAATCCTGGCCCTTCTGCTAACTGTGTGACCTGGGGCAAGTGACATGGCTTCTCTGTGCCTCAGTTTACCATCCACGAAATGGAGATAACAGCTTCTATGTCACAGAGTTATCATGGAGTTAAATGACAGAACTGAATTGCTTAAAATTGTATCTGGCACTTAGTGAAATTAGTAAGGATATTATTATTATTCTAACTAAATTTTTAAAATACTAATATTACTACTGTTATTTTAATTATTCTTGTTATTATCATCCAAGTTCTACCTTTTAACTAGTTCTCTGACTCCAGGTAAGTGACGACACCTCCCTGAGCCCCAGTTTCCTGAAATGGGTCTGGTTAGAAAACCCGACATCAGAGGGGTCCAGACGGTAGGAGGCCCAGGACCCAGTGGGGGTCACCTAACCCCACGGGGGGCACCGTCAGGGGACCCGAGGCACATTTGAAGGGTCCTGGCAGGGAGGTGAGATGCTGCTCACCTGCGCTCAAGCTCCCGGCGCACCCGCGCGCCATCCTGCACTGCGTCGTCCTGCTCTTCCTCCAGCCGGTCCCGCTGGCACCGCAGCTCCTCCTGGGCAGCCTGCAGCTTCTCCCGCTCCTGCCGCAGCTCCTTGGCCTGCTGCTGGGCCACCTGCAGGCTGTGGGCCAGGTTGCTCTTCTCCCTTCAGGACAAGCAGAGGGGATGCCGGGGCTGCTCTCTGCAGGGAAGTTGGCTGGCTGCTCCTCTAGCCATGAGCTACAATCTCCCATCTTCCAAGGAACCTGCCTCCAGGAAGCCTTCCCTGACCCTGCCCATAGCTGACTCATTTCACTCACACCCTCCAGCAGAAGAACCTGGCTTTCCTTCTCCCCAGCCCACCCACTTGGAGTGGATGGAGGTGCTGGCTTTATCTCCAAGCACCCTACCAGGTAGAAGAGGCCAGGTTAGGCTCCTGGGACACATGGGCAATTGTGCCACCAGCTCTGCTAAGCCACATGACCAGGAAATGTCCCCTATAACACCCCATGCCCCTCAATTCTGGGAAGCCTGATAGAGCTAAGTCTGCAGATCCCACAGCTTCCTGCTACACAGGCACATGGTGGCCACGGCAGGGGAGGGAGGAGAAGGGAACAACTAGGACCCCAAAGACTTGCCGTGAGCTGCCACTTTCCCCACTGTCAGTAGGTGCGAAAAACCTTCCCGATGTGATTTTCTTTTTTTTTTTTTTTTGAGACGGAGTCTTGCTCTGTCACCCAGGCGTGATCTCGGCTTACTGCATGCTCCGCCTCCCAGGTTCATGGCATTCTCCTGCCTCAGCCTCCTGAGTAGCTGGGACTACAGGCGCCTGCCACCACACCCGGCTAATTTTTTGTATTATTAGTAGAGACAGGTTTTCACCATGTTAGCCGGATGGTCTTGATCTCCTGACCTCATGATCTGCCCGCCTCGGCCTCCCAAAGTGCTGGGATTACAGGTGTGAGCCACCACGTCCAGCAATTTTTTTTTTTTTTTTTTTAGACAGAGTCTCACTTTGTCGCCCAGGCTGGAGTGCAGTGACACAATCTCAGCTTGCTGCAACCTCCACTTCCAGAGTTCGAGCAATTCTCCTGCCTCAGCCTCCTGAGTAGCTGGGATTACAGGCACCTATCACCACACCCAGCTAATTTTTGCATTTTTAGTTAGAAGCAGGGTTTCACCATATTGGCCAGGCTGGTCTCAAACTCCTGACCTCAAGTGATCTGCCCGCCTCGGTATCCCAAAGTGCTAGGAATACAGGCGTGAGCCTCCACACCCAGCCCTAATTTTTTTATTTTTATTTTTTTATTTTGTACTTTTATTTTTATTTATTTTTTTGACACTCTTGTTGCCCAGGCCGGAGTGCAATAGCGTGATCTCGGTTCACCGCAAACTCTGCCTCCCATGTTCAAGCGATTCTCCTGCTTCAGCCTCCCAAGTAGCTGGGATTACAAGCATGCACCATCACGGATGGCCAGTTTTGTATTTTTAGTAGAGACAGGGTTTCTCCCTGTTGGTCAGGCTGGTCTCAAACTCCCAAACTCAGGTGTTCCTCCCACCTCGGCCTCCCAAAGTGCTGGGATTACAGGCGTGAGCCACTATGCCGGGCCAATTTTTAAAATTTTTAGTACAGATGGGGTTTCGCCATGTTGGCCAGGCTGGGCTCAAACTCTTGACCTCAAGTGATCCACCCGCCTTAGTCTCCCAAAGTGCTGGGATTACAGGCGTGAGCCACTGTGCCCAGTTGACAACGTGCTGTTCAGTAAAACACACTCAGCCTGAATTTTCACTTTTTAAAAATTTTAATTAAATTTTAATAGAGCCAGGCACAGTGGCTTATGCCTGTAATCCCAGCAATTTGGGAGGCTGAGGTGGGAGGAGTGTTTGAAGCTAGGAGTTCAAGACCAGCGTGGGCAACATAGTGAGACCCCCATCTCTACATTTCACAGAATGCAAAATGGGATGTTTGTTGTGAACACAACTACTTAAAAAGACCTTCTCCTTTCCAGGCATGGAAAGCCTGGGTTTACTCTCCCGTGGACCTGAATTCCAGTTCCCACCCTGCCACCCCAGCCACACATGCTGTATGAGTCTGAGCGAGCCTCTCAAGCTTACAACAAAAGAGTTCCGAATTGCATAAGTTTGACAGGAAGACTAAATGACAGAGTATGTATAAAACACTCAGCCAAGAGCCTGGCGCACAGTAGGTGTGCAGGAAACGTTTTCTATCTGACTGCCAGGCAACACAGTGGGAAGGAAAACCAGTGCCCTACATGAGTTAGGATGGGCAGATGAGGCTGTGAGAAGGCGAGGTCTTTTTATTTCTATTTTTCAAACTTTTCATTAGATGGTTACATTTATGAAGAGAAAAACCAAACAACAAACTATCAAAAACAACCTGGCAGCTAAGTGGATAATTTCTTGTCTTAAAAATCTTCAAGGTACAAAGAATGGTGGCTCATGCCTGTAATCTAGCACTTTGGGAGGCCGAGGTGGGCAAATCACCTGAGGTCAGGAGTTCAACACCAGCCTAGCCAACATGGTGGAACCCCATCTCTACTAAAAATATAAAAATTAGCCAGGCATGCTGGCAGGCATCTGTAATCCCAGCTACCAGGGAGGCTGAGGCAATTGCTTGAACCTGAGAGGTGGAGGTTGCAGTAAGCCAAGATCGTGCCATGGGCAACAAGACTGCAGAAAAAAAAAAAAAAAAAGTGGATAATTTCTTCTCTTAAAAATCTTCAAGGTGCCGGGTGTGATGGCTCACACCTATAATCCCAGTACTTTGGGAAGCCAAGATGGGTGATCATTTGAGCTCAGGAGTTAGAGATCAGCCTGGGCAACATGGCAAAACCCCATGTCTACAAAAAACAGAAAAATTAGGCAGGCGTGGTGGTGTGTGCCTGTAGTCCCAGCTACTCAGGAGGCTGAGGTGGGAGGATCACTTAAGCCTAGGAGGTGGAGGTTGCAGTGAACTGAGATCGCACCACTGTACTCCAGCCTGGGTGACAGAACGAGACTCTGTCTCAAATTAAAAGAAAAAAACAATCTTCAAGGCTAGGCATGGTGGCTTATGCCTGTAATCTCAGCATTTTGGGAGGCCGAGGCAGGGGAATCGCTTGAGGCCAGGAGTTTGAGACCATCCTGAGCAACACAGCAAGACCCCATCTCTGAAAACAAACAAACAAAAAACTCCAAGAAATACGGTCCAGAATAGCGCTGTCAGTAGAACTCTCTGAGATGACAGAAATGTTCTATGGCCATGTGTGGTTGATGAGTGCTTGAAATGTGCCTAGGGCAACTAAAGAACTGAATTTTCTTTTTCTTTTTTCTTTTTTTTTGAGATGGAGTCTCGATCTGTCACCCAGGCAGGAGTACAGTGGCGCAATCTTGGCTCACTGCAAGCTTCGCCTCCCAGGTTCACACCATTGTCCCGCCTCAGCCTCCCGAGTAGCTGGAACTACAGGCGCCCACCACACCCAGCTAATTTTGTTTTTGTATTTTTAGTAGAGATGGGGTTTCACCGTGTTAGCCAGGATGGTTTCGATCTCCTGACCTCGTGATCCGCCCACCTCGGCCTCCCCAAGTGCTGGGATTACAGGTGTGAGCCACCGCATCTTTTTTGTTTGTTTGTTTTTGAGATGGAGTCTCACTACGTCTCCCAGCCTGGAGTGCAGTGGCGTTATCCTTGCTCATTGCAACCTCTGCCTCCGGGGTTCAAGTGATTCTCCCACCTCAGCCTTCCGAGTAGCTGGCATTACAGGAGCATGCCACCATGCCTGGTTAATTTTTGTATTTTTAGTAGAAACCGGGTTTCACCATGTTGGCCAGCCAGCTGGGTGTGAGCCACCACACCCAGCCTGAATTTTCACTTTTTCAAATTTTTAATTAAATTTTAATAGAGCCAGGTACAGTGGCTTGTGCCTGTAATCCCAGCAATTTGGGAGGCTGAGGTGGGAGGAGTGTTTGAAGCTAGGAGTTCAAGACCAGCATGGCCAACATAGTGAGACCCCCATCTCTACAAAAAATTTAGAAATGTTGGGGGCTTGTCTAGTATCCTTGGGGCTGAGATCAGAGTTGCCCAGGAACCCAGGGAGGTGAGGGCTCAGAGGGTGATGAGGGCACAGAGGAAGGGAGTGGAAACCTAACTCTCAGGTTTCGGTCCCATATCCTTCCCCAGGCCAGGCCCAGGCCCTGGCCCCCAACTAGGGGCAGTTGGGAAGTAGAGGTAGGAGGACCGCTTGAGTCTGGGAGTTCCATGCTACCGTGAGCTGTGAGGGACCAATTGTGCCCCGGCCTGGGAAACAGAGCAAGAGCGTGACTCAAAACGAAGCAAAACAAAACAAAACTGAATACTAAAAAATAAACGTTGGGCGGGTGCGGTGGCTCATGCCTGTAATCCCAGAACTTTGAGAGACGGAGGCGGGTGGATCACGAGGTCAGGAGTTCAAGATCAGCCTGGCCAAGATGGTGAAACCCCGCCTCTACTAAAAATACAAAAAATTGGCCAGGAGTGGTGGTGGGCACCTGTAATCCCAGCTACTTGGGAGGTTGAGGTGAGAAATGCTTAAAACTCGGAGGCGGAGGATGCAGTGAGCTGAAATCGCGTCACTGTACTCCAGCCTGGGTGACAGAGTGAAACTCCGTCTCAAAAAAAAAAAAAAAAAAAAATTAGCCGGCCGTGGTGGCGGGTGCCTATAGTCCCAGCTACTAGGGAGGCTGAGGCGGGAGAATGGCGTGAACCTGGGAGGAGGAGCTTGCAGTGAGCCCAGATCGCGCCACTGCACTCCACCCTGGGTGACACAGCGAGACTCCATCTTAAAAATAAATAAATAAATAAATACCTAAACGTTAACAGGCACATGCAGCTAGTGGCGACCATATTAGTGCAGAGCCACACGCATAAGGCTCCACTGGTGTTATTCCCAGCCGCCGACTTATTCTTCAGCACCCCCAGCTCAGACCTCCCCGGCACCTGCTCAGGAGCTCGTTGGCACTCCGCAGCCGCTGCACCTCGCGCTGGGCGTCCTCGTGGGCCTGCATGGTGCCATCGGTCTTGTCCCGCAGGCGCTGCAGCTGTTCCTCTAGGGCCCGCCGCTCACTCTCGCCGTCGCTAAGCTGCTTCCGCAGGGTGCCCAGCAGGTCCTGGCTTGCCTCATAGCGCCCACGCATGTCCTGGGGCGTGGGGATCACAGAGTCTAGGGGGGTCCTTTGAGACCTCCAGAGCCCACCTACTCTCTTCTGGTTCCAGGGACACACACTAGCCTACGCTAGGTAGGGTCCAGGGCCTGGACTTGGCCTGGGGCAGGATAGGGGCCTAGGCCTGAGAGCCAGGCTTCCACTCCCCTCCTATGTGCCCTCACCACCCTCTGAACCCTCACCTCCCTGGGGTCCCGGAGAACTCCTATCAAAGCCCCCCGGATGCCAGACAAACCCCCAGGCACACTTGTCTCCTGGGTTCTGACCCCACCCCCAGGGCTCCCAGGCTCCTCCCCCTTGCATCCTGGTTCCACTCTCAGACTCCTCCCTACCCTGGCTCTGCCCCTAGTTCCCAAGCTCCTCTCATTCTAGGCTCTGATTCCCCTTGCTAGACCTTTTCCCCGGGTCCTGGCTCTGTGTGACCAGGGATCTGTCTCCCTCTCTACCAGGACCCTAACACTGCCGCAGCCTCCTCCCTCCACCAGCTGCCCAAGCACCCACCCCCAGCTGCCCAAGCACCCCCACTTCTGGGCTCGGCTTCACCGCAGAGCTCTCGGCCACCTCCTTGGGGGTCCTGACACCCTCAGACACTATTTCTCAGGGCTCTGGCTGCACCCCAATGCGCTCGGACTCCTCCCCCGGACCCTGGCCCCGGACCTGCCCCCGCCCCGCCCCCACCCGGAGGGCGCCAGACGCTCCCTCCAGGCCTCTGGCTGAGCCCAGAACGCTCAAGCCCCTTCCTACCTGGACCTGCAGCTGGTGCTTGTGTAGGGCAGAGTGGATCAGGGCGAGCGTCGAGGAGTCTGAGCAGGCCGGGGAGGGGCCTCGGCGGGGTGAACGGCCTCGGCCGGGCAAGGAGCGCCGCGGTGGGGACGGGGTCCGCTGGCGCGAGGGCCCCCGCAGGCTGCCGTGGGAGTCATTCGCGGTGCGCTAGGAGCCGCTCAGCTGGACGCCGCTCTCAGTGTCCGACAGGACGGACTGAGGGTAGGGGAGGCGGGCAGAAGAAGGCCTCAGAGTTAGGAACCGCAGTGTTAGCTGGCAAAGACGCCCAGGCGAGGCTGGGGGCCGCCTCATCCCAAATGCTCCCTCTTACAAGAAGCCTTCCTGATTTCACCTCCTCCACTAGCTCAGTCCTCAGCTCACAGGTGGCCTCCAAAAGGGCCGTGCCTCCCCTCTGAGACTGGGGGCTCCCCAGGGCCGGGGGTGCTGAGCATCTACAGCCTGGGTCCCAGGCCCCCACCCATTTGCAGTTCAGTCCCAGGCCACCGAAAGGCGTGGCGGGGGAGCCCAGGACTGCCTGGCAGTGCCCTGTCTTCCCACCTCTTTGGGCTCACACCTGTGCCAGGTCCCTTAGGCTCTGCTGTAGCCCCTCTCCGTCCTATGTCTCCAGGGCCGCCTGCTCCTGTAGCCGCAGGGATTCCTGGAGTGTAGTTAGGGAGACAAAGGGTGGTCCGGGTTCTGTCTTATCTGAAACCTCCCCTTCCCCTCCCTTCCTGGTCTACCACTGACCAGGTGGCCTCTGAAGCTATGTCCATAGGCCAGACATCTGGTAGACCCCACAGCAGGCCCGAGGCCCTCACTGAACAGACCAGGCGCAGAGAACAGCTGTATCCTGCCCCAGGTCACACAGTCGATTGGAGGAGAGCTGGACCTAGAACCCAGGCCAGGCCCCACACAGAGGGGTGACCAAACCAGGCTGTACCCTGGGGGAGTGAGTGTCCCACTAGTGGGGATGGGCAGCTGGGATTCCAGAGGCAGCATCTGGACCTGGAGAACGCGGATGGGAGTTCAAGTCCTGACTCTCCAGCTTACTGGCTCTGAGACTGGACAAGCATTTCCCCTCTTGGGCCTCAGTTTCCCCATCTGTGTCATGAGGATTATGCTACAGGGCTGCTGGGAGGAAGAAATGGGATGGAGGAGGTGAGTGTGCCTCCCACAAAGCCTGCACACCTGTGAGGGCTGAACCTCAGTGTGAGTGGGATGCTGGGGGTGGCCCAGGCAGCCCAGCCCTAAGCCTGCGTCCGTGGATCTGGCCGGTACCCCATCCCACCCTGCCCCATCTCAGGGACAGCTGCAGCTCACCAGGGCCTCAAGCTTCTCAGTGAGGTCCGTGTTGACCTGATCCTTCTCCAGATTCTGCTTCTGAAGACGCTCCACTGCCAGGCCCAGCTCTGTCACTCTGGAGTTGGGGGAGCAACAGAGGTGAATACGGGACCACCCCACCCTCTCAAATCCACTAGCTCTGTGTCCACCATGCTTCTCCAAACCTGAGGCAGGGACCATAACATCCACCTCCCCGACCTTAGGCAAGTCCCGGCTCCTCTCCAGACCTCACATTTCTCATCTGTGAAATGGGAATGAGGTTCCCACCAGCTTTACCTCATGGGAAAGCAGTTGAGGACTTGTCCAGATGGCAGGAGTAAGGGGCACAAGTTCCTTTTTTGGTTGGTTTTTTTTTTTTGAGACGGAGTTTCACTCTGTCACCCAGGCTGGAATACAGTGATGTGATCTTGGCTCACTGCAACCTCCACATCCTGGGTTCAAGCGATTCTCCTGTCTCAGCCTCCCTTGTAGTTGGGATTACAGGCACGTGCCACCACACCCGGCTAATTTTTGTATTTTCAGTAGAGATAGGGTTTCGCCTGTTGGGCAGGCTGGTCTTGAGCTCCTGACCTCAGGTAATGCCCCACCTTGGCCTCCCAAAGTGCTGGGATTACAGGTGTGAGCCACTGCACCCGGCCACAGGTTCTGTCATAGGAGGCTAAGCTGTTTATGATATACACTGGGCAAGTGCCTCGGAACCTCAGTGGGGTGCCTGGGAAGACTGGCTGAGCTCACAGAGGAAGGCCCTGCTCCTAGTGAACAGATGCTCCCTTCTCCCCAACTCTCCAGTTTTACCTTCTGCAGGGACACCTGCCTCGTGCGGCACCCACCAGGTACCCACCTGGCACTGAGGTCAGCCTTGTCCGGGTCACTTTGCATCTGCTGCTGGGCCAGGTCCTTCTAGTGGAGCACCTTGTCCCGCAGCTGCTCCTCCAGCTGGGCCTGCAGCAGGGCCTGTTTCTCCAGGGCTGCCTCGGCCTGGCTCTCTGCCAGCCACAGGCCCGTGCTCAGTCCCAGGTCCGCCTCCTGGACAGCTCGTGATGTCCGGGCCAGCTCCCCTCCCAGCTGCAGCAGGTCCTTTGGGAGAGAGCACAGGATGGGGATGGGATGGGGCTCGCTCCCAACTACAAATTAAAACTACGCTGAGGCCAGGCGTGGTGGCTCACACCTATAATCCCAGCATTTTGGGAGGCCAAGGCGGGCAGATCACCTGAGGTCAGGCATTCGAGACCAGCCTGGGCAACATGGTGAAACCCCATCTCTACTAAAAATACAAAAAATTAGCCAGGTGTGGTGGCGCACTCCTGTAGTCCCAGCTACTTGGGTGGCTGAGGTGGGAGGATCACTTGAGCCTGGGAGGTCAAGCCTAAGTGAGTTGTGATTGTGCCACTGCACTCCAGCCTGGGCAACAGAGAGAGACTGTCTCAAAAAAAAAAAAAAAAAGAAAAAAAAAGTATTTTAAGTCCATAATACAGGTTAAATCCTTTCCTTTCCTTTCCTGAATGAACTGTACCACTGGTTATCCAATAGTAAGGAGGGAAAGTGCCTCATTATAGAATTCTAATTAATATACACACGAGTGACTAAATGAGAAGCTCACAGTTTTGCAGCCTCTGATGAGTGGGTTGGATCTTGAAAAGAGAGACAGCTGGCATAGGGACATCCTGATGGAAGAACACATTCTACTTATGGAGTCTTGATCTAACGAAAAAGCAAGCAGAAGAACCTGAATCTGACCTAGCTTTAGATCCAACATCCAATTTACAGGAAATACATGGGATAAAGAAACATGTTAATTGACACCATAAGGATGCAACCAGCAAAATCCAGACCATGAGAATCTCCAAGGACAATTGGCCCAGTTTCCTGAACAAATAAGTTAAAAGGGACTTCAAAGACAAAGCATGGGCCGGCCACAGTGGCTCACTCTTGTAATCCCAGCACTTTGGGAGACCAAGGTAGGTGGATCACCTGAGGTCAAGACCAGCCTGGCCAACATGGTGAAGCCCCCATGTCTACTAAAAATACAAAAGTTAGCTGGGCGTGGTGGCGCACTCTTGTAATCTCAGCTACTCAGGAGGCTGAAGCCATAGAATTGCTGAACCCAGGAGGGAGAGGTTGTAGTGAGCCAAGATCCTGCCACTGCACTCCAGCCTGGGCAACAAAGCGAGACTCCATCTCGAAAAAAAAAAAAAAGACAAAGCAACCATTCACATTTTGTGAATGTCTATGGATCCAGATTCAAACAAATTGTAAAGAAAAAACTAAAGCAAGACTATCTGTGACTTTTTTTTCTGAGACAGAGTTTCACTCTGTCACCCAGGCTGGAGTGCAGTGGTGTGATGTCGACTCACTGAAACCTCCGCCTCCTGGGTTCAGGCGAATCTGGTGCCTCAGCCTCCCCAGTAGCTGGGATTACAGGCATGTGTCACCACACCTGGATAATTTTTGTATTTTTAGTAGAGATGGGGGTTTCACCATGTTGGCCAGGCTGGTCTCGGACTCCTGACCTCAGATGATCCGCCTGCCTCGGCCTCCTGAAGTACTGGGATTATAGGTGTGAGCCACCGCACCTGGCCTATCTGTGACATTTATCAGACATATGGAAAATTTAGACACTGGCTATTCGATGATATTAAGAAAAGATTATTAAACCAGTTGTGGTTGCTGTAATCCCACACTTTGCCTGTAATCCCAGCACTTTGGGAGGTCAAGGCAGGGGCATCACTTGGGCTCAGGAGTTCAAGACCAGCCTGGGCAACAAAGTGAGACCTCGACTCTACAAGAAATAAAAAAATCAGCAAGCCTGGTGGCATGCACCTGTGGTCCCAACTGCACAGGATCTGAGGTAGGAGGAGTGCTTGAGACGAGGAGGCCGAGGCTGTAGTGAGCCATAAAGAAAAGAAAAGATTACTAACTAAAATGTTTTTAACGCACTAAATGAAATACCTTGGCCTCCTGCCTTGGGGCTCTCTCCGCAGCCTCCCTGACACTACTGTTGAGCTGACTGCTCACACCAATCAGACACCCCTGCTCAAAGATCAGGCAGGCCCAAGCTCCCCCGCTCAGGCAGGCTCTCCTTTCCCTGTACCAGCTCTTCCTTGCAACCCCCTGGCTGTCATGGGCTCCCACCTCCATGCCTTTGCTCATGCCTTGCTCCTGCTTGGAGCGCCTGCTGCTCTGCTTCAACCCTACCCATCCCTTGATGCTCTGAGCAAATTCCATCTCCACAAATTGGTTTTTCTGACCTCCCCACCCCTCCCATCCTTCTGAGCCTCCAGGTCATTCCCTCTGTCCCATGTACATATCACTGACCACTTGCTTCCTCAGTCTAGAATTTTGGGGATCTACATCTTTTCATCACAAGAGGCTGTGAGGTCCTTGGTAGCAAAGCTGAATATTCTAGTGGATTAAAATCAGGAACTTCAGCCTGGCATGGTGGCTCAGCTATAATCCCACGGTGGCCTATAATCCCAGCACTTTGGGAGGCTAAGGCTCCGCCTGAGCTCAGGAGTTCGAGACCAGCCTGGGCAACATGGTGAAACCCCGTCTCTACTAAACTACAAAAAAAGTTAGCCAGTCGTGGTGGCATGTGCCTGTTATCCCAGCAACTTGGGAGGCTGAGGCAGGAGAATTGCTTGAACCAAGGAAGTGGAGGTTGCAGTGATTCAAGATCGTGCCACTGCACTCCAGTCTGGTGACAGAGTGAGACTCCATCTTAAAATCAATCAATCAATCAATCAATCAATCAGGAACTTGAAACTCTGACTCAGCCACTTATGTACTACTGTGCCACCTCAGGAAGATCACTCAACCTCTGTGTACCTCAATGTCCTCATCTATAAAATGGGAATGAACACAGTTCCTACCTCACAGGGAAGCTATGAATATTAGTTGAAAGGAAATATACAAAGAGCCTAGCCCAGAGTAAACATCTAATAAATGCTGACTGCCACGACTGTGGTAATGGTTATTACAAGTTGCCTCTGTGTCCTCACCGGCCCTTGTGCACAGCAGGTGCATTGAGTTGAACTGAAATTCAACTGAGTTGAGCTGGATATAAAGAGCAGGGCTGGCTCTCAGCTGCTGCCTATCCCTGGCCAGGCCTCACCTCTCAGTGAACATCTTCACTTTGCTGACCAGCCGCCGGAACCCCACCACCTGCCTCCATAGCAGGAGCAGGTGACTGTGCTCCTTGCTGAAGTAGGCGTTGAAGGACTGGAGGGAAGACATGCCGAGGGAAGGGTTGGGGTGAGAGCGGGTTTACTCCCTCCCACTGCTTTCCTTATCTCTGACCATCCTGGGAGGCACCATCGTTCAGGGATTGGGTCTTCCTGTGGGTCTGTGCACAGAGCTGTGTCGCAGCGGCCACGCTCAGCCTCCCAAGCCTCATGGCTCCCTCCTGCACAGGGACCTGGGTTTCAAGTCCTCTTTTGGCTGCAAGAGGCAGCAAGGAAGGGCAAAAATGCAAGGGACCTAGCTTTGCATCCCAGCTGCCAGTTGCATGACTGTGGGCAAGTTACTTAATCTCTCTTTATTTATTTATTTTGAGACAGAGTCTTGCTCTGTTGCCCAGGATGGAGTGCAGTGGCATGATCTCTCAGCCTCCCAAATAGCTAGGATGACAGGCGTGCACCATCACGCCCAGCTAATTTTTGTATTTTTAGTAGAGACAGGGTTTCACCATGTTGGCCAGACTGGTCTCGAACTTCTGACCTCAAGTGATCCGCCTGTCTCAGCCTCCCAAAGTGCTGGGATTACAGGCATGAGCCACTGCGACCGGCCTTAACCTGTCTTTAAAATCAGGAGGATGATAGCACCTACCACATGCAGTTATCACCAGGAATAAAGGTCAACGCACACCGTGCACATGGGACATGCTACGCATTGATAAAGACCAGCTATTGTGATGACGGCTATTCTGCTAACAGGCTCCCTTGGACAGTGCTCCCTCTCCCTCTCCAGGCTTCTGAGTCCTCCCTCCTCTGCAGTGCCCCTTCCCCTTGGGTCAAGCTGGCCTCCCTGCACCCCCATGCCCACCTCCTCCTCGAACCTCCATGCCGCCTCCCGCTGCTCCAGCTCCTTGCGGCTGCATGTCCAGTCGTTGGTCACCTTTTGTATGTCCTCACTCAGAGCCTGGTTGGCCGAGCCTGCCTGGTCCAGATATTCTCGGAGCACGGCTTTCACCTGGGCCAGGCTGGCACTCCTGAATAGGGCAAAGGGGATCAGCAGGCGCTCGCCCAGGGGGCCATGCTGCCAGCCCTGGCCCTCCCTGTTGTGCCCCCACCTCTGCGGCTCCTCCTCCAGCCGGATGAGGGCACTCTGCAGGTCTTGGCTGTGCTCTGTGTCCTGGGTGGGAGAGAGGTTAAAGCATCAGGCAGGGCAGGTGGAGGGCAGGGGCAGGCCTGCCCCTGCCCCACCCTGGCACCCACCCTTAGCCGCTGCTGCTTCAGCTCTCCGGATCTCTCCAGCAGCTGCTGCTCCAGCTCCGAGCACCTCTTCTTGTACTGGAGAATGTGGGGATGGGGAGCTGATGGTGACCCCCAAGGGTGGGGGCAGGGCAAAATGAACATGTGGGAGGGCAGTAGCAGGAGTGGGTGGCCCTGACCTTGCCCTGCAGCCGCTGCACACAAGCTGGGCCTGCCGCTGCTGGCCCTTCAGGTAGGCCTGCAGCTTGCGCCAGTAGGAGGCCTGCTCCTCCTGTAGCTGCCTCTGCAACTCCAGGCTCTGGGATGGGGGCTGAGGAGGGAGGGGATGGAAAAGGACAGGAGATGAGGGAAGCAGAGGTGGGGAGCCAAAGGAAGAGGAAGGATGAAGAGAGGGGAGGAGAAGGGAGAGAAAGGGAGGGAGGAGAGAGAAGAGGGAATGGGGGGAGGAAAGGAGGGGAGGCAGCTGGAGGTCAGGACCTCACACACTGTTCACCCTCCGCAGGTTGTTGGGTCCTAGAGCCCTCCAAGCCGAGGGGGTGGGGTCAGTAGCCACGCAGTGCGAAAGGCCAGAGTCCTAAGTATTTGGGATCATCTTTGCTGGCCCAGAACGGGGGTCACATGGTTAGCTAAGAATGAGAGGATTTACGTTTTCCCACAACAGGTGTAGGGCAAAGAATGCAGGCTGTGAGATCACCCAGGCCAGGCTTGGCACTTAGTTGGGCAAGAGCGGTCCAGCCTGGACTGATGAGCATTTATGCAACACCTGCGGCATTCCTAGGTCTGACCTAGACACAGTGGTAGAGCCTCGAACTACAAATGCCCTAGCCTTGCCCTTCAGGCACTTATTGGGAAGCTTCTGGCCCCTTCACACCCACCCCAGCCCCTACTAGCTGGGTGTACCAGGGACAGTGACTCTGCCTCTCTCTGAGACTCAGTGTCCTCTTATGTAAGATGTGATAATATTGGTACTCACCTCACAGAGCTGTCCGGGGATGAAACAGAATATCGTGTGTGCATAACCAGCACATGACACGGTGCCGGGGGGACACCCGGTCAACACTCAAGAAATTCTCATTTCCTTCATTTGAAAATGCAAAAGGCACAGTCCCTGCCAGGCATGGGCACTCACACCTGTAATCTCAGCATTTTGGGAGGCCAAGGCAGGCGGATCACCTGAGGTCAGGAGTTCGAGACCAGCCTGATCAATATGGCGAAACCCCATCTCCACCAAAAATATAAAAATTAGCCGGGTGTGGTGGCACATGCCTGTAATCCCAGCTACTTGGGAGGCTGAGGCAGGAGAATCAATTGAACCTGGGAGGCGGAGGTTGCAGTGAGCTGAGATCATGCCATTGCACTCCAGCCTGGGCAACAAGAGCGAAACTTTGTCTCAAAAAAAAAAAAAAAAAAAAAGGCACAGTCCCTATATCCCAGGGCCCTGAGACCCAGAGGTCACCCACCACCTCCCATTGTTCTTTCCCTGGGGCAAGGAGGCTATGTGCTCTAGTGCTTAGGCGCACAGCTCTGGAGTCAGTATCAGGTCTGAGGTTGCATCTGAGACCCAGCTCTGTCACTTGCAACTATGGTCTTCAACACAGTAAGACCTTGAACAGGTTACCTCCCTGAGCCTCAGTTTTCTCATCTCTAAAAGGAGACTAGACCAGGACAGGCACAGTGGCTCAAGCCTGTAATTCCAGCACTTTGGGAGGTTGAGGCGGGCAGATCACTTGAGGTCAGGAGTTCAAGACCAGCCTGGCCAACATAGTGAAACCCCATCTCTAATAAAAATACAAAAATTAGTCTGTAATCCCAGCACTTTGGGAGGCCAAAGTGGGCAGATCACGAGGTCAAGAGATTGAGACCATGCTGGCCAACATGGTGAAACCCCGTCTCTACTAAAAATACAAAAATTAGCTGGGCATGTTGGTGGATGCCTGTAGTCCCAGCTACTTGTGAGGCTGAGTCAGAAGAATCGCTTGAACCTTGAAGCTGACTGTGGCATTAAAGACATCAGTTAGCTTGTCTGTTGTTCCCAGAATACCAGCCCAGTAGTGGGAGGGCCTACCTTGTTCACCTCCCTATCACTCGCATTTTGAGTGTCACCAACCCATGCCCACAGTTCCCTGGAAGATGGCTATGGTTACCGAGCAGAGGCACGGAGGAGGCCCCAAGAGGCCACATTGCAGTGAGCCGAGATCACACCACTGCACTCCAGCCTGGCGACAGAGTAAGACTCTGTCTCAAAAAATAAATAAATAAATAAATAAATAAATTAGCTGGGGCGTGGTGGCATGTGCATATAATCCCAGCTACTCAGGAGGCTGAGGCAGGGGAATCACTTGAACCCAGGAGGAGGAGGTTGCAGTGAGCCAAGATTGTGCCACAGCACTCCAGCCTGGGTGACAGGGCAAGAGTCTATGTTTCAATAAAATAAAATAAAATAAAATGAGACTAGACCGAGTATGGTGATTCAGGTCTATAATCCCAGCACTTTGGGAGGCCAAAATGGGAGAATCGCTTGAGCCCAGGAGTTTGAGACCAGCCTGGGCAACATAGCGAGACTCTGTCCTACCAAAAACAACAAAAAAATGCGACTGATAGTACCTACCACACCTGGCAGGTGGTGAGCTATTAGCCAATGGTGGCCGCTGTTCTTATTGTCATTAGCATCACGTGTCTGGGCTCCTGCCCTTAGACTTGTAAGCCCCGAAAAAGGACAGGAATTGCTCACTCAAGGAGCTCGGCTTTTAAGACGCAAGTCTCCCGAAGTTCCGGCCGAATAAAGCTCCTTCTTTAACCTGGTGTCTGAGGAGTTTTGCCTGCGGCTCGTCCTGCTACACTGCTATGTCTCAGCCCTTGACCTCTGGGTGCCCGCTGCTCCATGCTGTGCCCCAAAGGGCACATGAATGAGATAATTCACATTATCTCATTAAATCCTTACTTCAACCCATTTCCAGATGAGAAAACTGAGGCTCAGAGAGATTGGGCTCTCACCTATTCAAGGCGACGTGCTTCAGGGAAGTGGTGAGCCCAAAGCTCATTCCACTCAGACCAGCAGCCTCCCAATGAGTGACTGAAGGGCAAGGCTGAGGCATTTGCGCTTTGAGGCTCTACTTCTGTATCCAGGTCAGACCCAGAATGCCACGGTGCTGTATAAATGCTCATCAGTCCAGGCTGGACCGCTCATGCCCAACTAAGGAACCTGC
Organism: Gorilla gorilla gorilla; assembly: GCF_029281585.2. Taxonomy (NCBI): domain Eukaryota; kingdom Metazoa; phylum Chordata; class Mammalia; order Primates; family Hominidae; genus Gorilla; species Gorilla gorilla. The sequence goes on along the minus strand of NC_073224.2, from coordinate 223,694,602 downwards.
CCTGCAAATGGAAAACCAAGAAACAGGGCCAAAAAGATAAATGTTGCCAAGTTGCAATGGCAAGCAAGCCAGATTTGGGCAAAACCAAACCAGCCACTGGCCAGGTGCGGTGGCTCATGCCTGTAATCCCAACACTGCGAGGCCAAGGCAGGTGGATCGCTTGAGGTCAGGAATTCTAGACCAGCCTGGCCAATGTGGTGAAACCCCATCTCTACTAAAAATACAGAAATTAGCTGGGCACGGTGGTGGGTGCCTGTAGTCCCAACTACTCGGGAAGCTGAGGCACAAGAATCACTTGAAACTGGGAGATAGAGGTTGCGGTGAGCTGAGATCGCACCACTGCACTCCAGCCTGGGTTACAGAGAGAGACTCTGTCTCAAAAAAAAAAAAAAAAAAAAAAGAAAACTAATCCAGCCAGCAGCATAGAGCTGCCACTACAAACCCCAGGGACGCCCACTCTTCTACCTCTAGGCAGCCTCCAAAAATCCCCTCTACAGGCTGCACACCTGCCCACCAGAGCAGGGGGGAAGCCACAAATACCCCTGGACCAGCATGTCCAGCCCTGCATGCCCAGCTCAGCAGAGGGGGCCCCAGATGTCTTTGAGGGACTGAACTGAATTATTCTGTGCCTTCTCCTGACCACAGTCCTAAGGGTTGGGGGAAGGAGACAGGATGTCAGCCCCGGCACCAGGTGACACCCACCCTTGGCTCCATCCCCAAAGTTCTCCCCCAGAGTCCTGCTGGGTTCTGTGGGTCCCAGGAAGTCATATCTGAACCCCGTGTATGTGTCCACTGCTTCCACCCAATTCTCCAAAAAAAAAAAAAAAAAAAAAATGACTGAATTCCTCTTAGAAATCTGGATGCTAACAGCTTCAGCATCTGGCCCACCTGGACTCCAATCTTGGCTCACCAGCCCCTCACCAGCTGTGTGACCCTGCACCAGTGTCTTCACTTCTCTGAGCCTCAGTTTCCTCATCTGCAAAATGGGATAATAATGGTGCCTGTTTCTAGCATGAGCATTAAATAAAATACTCCGTGCTGAGCTATATGCCTGGATATGGTGTGGCAGAAACTGCAATGTGCTCGCCACAAAGCATTTCCGATTCCTCTTAGGAATATGGCTAAAAGCCATTTCCCAGACTCCCTTGCAGTCAGATATGGCCATGTGGTCAAGTTCTGGTCCACAGAATTAAGCCAGAAAGACAGTGTGCCACTTTAGGCTTGGCCCATAAAATTATTTCTCTCCTTCCTGGTCCATCAGCTAGAAGGAAATAACTCCAAGGTCCTAGGGGATGCCGCAACCACAAGACAGAAGGGACCTCGGTCCCTGGGTCGCCACATAGAAAGCCACCTGCCAAACACCCAACAGGACTTTTCATGAATGAGAAATAAACTTCTATTGCGCTAAGCCTCCGAGGATTCAGGGTTTCACTATCACATTAGCTAGTGTTACCTTAATTACTACCTGCAGTTCAACAGCGGGTAAGTGTTGGCTATTACTGCTGTTATCATTACTATCATGAGTATTATTGGCTCTTTCTAGTCCCCAGGCTAGAACCCTGTGCCTTGTTCTAGATGCTGAGACATTATTTGGTGACCAAATACAGAGGAGACACCCTTTGTACCCTTCCCTCCCCACTACCACCCTCCAAACCTGCCTTTCGCCAGGGCTAGCGGCAGGAACTAGCCAAAAAGCCCCTCAAAGATTACTCGTTTCAAACATAGCAGCTGCTCTTATCCGCTTACCCCTTCGTTATCCTCCTGCTGCTGACTAGAAATTATGACAAAAATATGGAACCAACCACGAGCCAGGCCCTGTGCCCAAAACGTTACATCTGTCCCTTACCTGCTTTAACACTCCTGGCACCACCCTACTCACTTTACAGATGACAGCGTGAAGTCTCAGCGAAGTTAAATAATTGGCTCCAATGCACCCAGCCACAAAGAGCTCAAGTCACAGCCGCGACCTAGGTGTGCCTGATTCCAAAGGATTTTTGTTTTTTTGTTTGTTTGTTTTGTTTTGTTTTGTTTTTGAGATGGAGTCTCACTCTGTCACCCAGTCTGGAGTGCAATGGCACAATCTCGGCTCACTGCAACCTCCGCCTCCTGGGCTCAAGCAATTCTCCTACCTCAGCCTCCCCAGGAGCTGGGATTACAGGTATGTGCCACTGCGCCCAGCTAATTTTTGTATTTTTAGTAGAGACGGGGTTTCACCATGTTGGCCAGGCTGGTCTCAAACTCCTGACCTCAAGTGATCTACCCGCCTCGGCCTCTCAAAGTGCTGGGATTACAGGCATGAGCCACTGCGCCCAGCCCAGAGTTTTAAATAATAACAGCAAGCCGGGTACAGTGACTCACACCTGTGATCCCAACACTTTGGGAGGCTGAGGCAGGAGGATTGCTTGAGCCCAGGAGTTTGAGACCAGCCCTGGCAACATAGTGAGACTCCATCTCTACCAAAAAAAGATACAACAAATTGGCCTGGCATGGTGGCATGCACCTCTTGTAGTCCCAGTTCCTTGAGAGGCTGAGGCAGGAGGATTGCTTGAGCCTGGAAGGTTGAGGCTGCAATGAGCCGTGGTTGTGTCACTGCACTCTAGCCTGGGTGATAGAGCAAGACCCTGTCTCAAATAAACAAAAACAGTAACAGCAATGACTTCCATCCTGTAGTGCCTGCTGTGTGCCTGGCACCACCCCAGGATGCCGATGTGTATTATATAAGCCACTGCCTGGACTGCTGAGGTGGCTCCCGAGGGTCTCTATGCTTCCCTGCTCATCCCCTCACCCACTCAGGTTTCACATAGTAAAGATCATACCCCTCCCCTACCCAAGGCCCTCTACTAGCCCTTACTGCACCTAAAATGAAGTTCAAAGTCCTTCCATGGCCCACAGGGCCCACCAGATCTGGCCCCACTCCACTTCTCCCACCTCATCTCTTTTTTTTTTTTTTTCTTTTTTTTTCTTTTTTTTTTGAGGCAGCGTCTTGCTCTGTTGCCCACGCTGGAGCTAGAGTGCAGTAATGCACGATCTCGGCTCACTGCAACCTCCGCCTCCTGGGTTCAAGCAATTCTCCTACCTCAGCCTCCCCAGGAGCTGGGATTACAGGCATGAACCACCATGCCCAGCTAATTTTTGCATTTTTAGTAGAGATGAGGTTTCACTGTACTGGCCAGGCTGGTCTTAAACGCCTGACCTCAAGTGATCCACCCACCCTGGCCTCCCAAAGTGCTGGGATTACAGGTGTGAGCCACCACACCCGGCTGCTCATGGCCTTCTTGATTCCTCAAACACCAGGCATGCACCCACCTCTGGGCCTTTGCACTGCCACTTTCTCTGCCTGGGACGCTCTTCCCTCTTCCTTTGCACGGCTGACTCCCGCTTGTCGGCCAGATTTTTGCTTAAAAGTATCACCTTCTGAGGGGCCTACCCCTGACTCTCAGCTAAAGAGGTCCCTCCAGTGGGTGTTCTGTTTTCTCCAACATGTATGTTGTCTGTCTCCTCCTTTTTTTTTTTCTTTGAGACAGGGTCTTGCTCTGTTGTCCAGGCTGGAGTGCAGTGGCAAAATCATGGCTCACTGCAGCCTTGACCTCCTGGGCTTATGGGAGGCCCAGGAGGGGGCCTTTGGGAGGCCACCTCAGCCTCCTGAGTAGCTGGGACCACAGGTGCATGCCACCATGCCTGGCTAATTTTTTACTTGTTGTAGAGATGAGATGTTGCCCAGGCTAGTCTCCAACTCTTGGGCTCAAGCCGTCCTCCCACCTCAGCCTCCCAAAGTGCCAGGTTGGCTTAGTTCACTGCTACTTCCACAGTGCATGGGCTAAGGCCAAAGCTCCATGAAGAGCTGCTGAATGAATTAATGAATGCTAAGAGCCAAGGACACCAGCGAACACATATCCAGCATCTGCCGCATCCCAGAAGTTCAGGGTGAAAACCAGGGAGTGACCCCCACAGGGGCCACCTGGGTGGAAAGGGGGCCTCCCCTCCAAGGGCTGAAAGACTGGGGAGAGGAGGGTTAAGTCAGGGAAATGTGCGCGGGTGGGGAGCCTCCGAGATCCAGGGGTTGACTCCTGGAGTCGTGCCTGAACCTCGCTGTCCTCTGCTCCCGCCACAAGATCTGTTTATTAAGCACCTGCTGTGAGCCCAGCGAAAGAAAACAGAAATCTCTGTTTTCTGGCGTAAACAGACAGATGGCACCCTGAAGGCCCCCTCCCCAGGGTCCCCATTCCCCAGTCAATCGTCTTCCCAAGGGTGCTGTGACCTGGTCACCAGAGGGGCAGACATCCGCCCCAGCACGGTCGTCAGGCTTAAGTCTGTGTGAAAATCAGGAGGGAGCTCGTTCAAAATGCCCACTCCAGAGACGCTGCCGGGCACAGGGGCCTGAGGCCCCATGGTGAGAGGCGCAAGGGGTGCAGGGCCCCATCCCCGCACAGCATCCGGCGGCCCTGCCTCCGTGGCCAGCCCAACCGCGCGCTCTGGGCCTCAGTTTCCCCATCCGCACAATGCTTCCGACTCGGCAGGGTTGCAATGAAGACGAAACCGCGTCCCACACTAGGGGGGCAGTGCAGGGCGGGGCCCGCACGCAGGAGCTGCAGAGGGCATCTGCGAGGGGTAGCGGCCGTCGCGAGGGCCTCCCACGGCCGCCAGCGGAGCGAGGGGACCCCGACCGGCGGAGGGACGGCTGCGCCCTGCAGGCCGCTGCGCCCGGGCAGGCCTCTGCGCCCGGGCAGGCCTCGGCCTCCTGTCGCGCCCCCGGCCCGCGACAATCCGGGCAGGATGGGCGGCAGGACGCGGAGGGGCATCTGCGGAGCCCGTCGGCAACGCTCTCTTGGCCTCCGGTGCCGGGCAGCGGCGGGCGCGGCGGGCGCGGCGCCCACAGCGCCCCTAGCCCCGGGACATGGCTCCAGCCCGCCCCCACGCGAGCGGCCTCCTTCGCCCGGAGAGCTTCCGTCCAGCCCCCGCGCACGCGCGCACCCCCGGCCTCCTACCTTCGCGCGTCTTCTCCGCAGCTGCTGCCGCCGAGGCCGAGGGGCCGCACCGGGTGCGGCGGGGCGGGGCGTCCCCTCCACTAGGCGGGGAGAACCGGGGGCGGAGCCTGCGCCGCGCGAGAGAGGCGCAGGCCGGGGCGGAGGCGGAGGCGGGGGCGGGGGCGGGGGCGGGGCCGAGGCGGGGGCGGGGCCGGGCGCCGGGGGCCGCGGGTCTGCGGCGCTTACAGGGGCCACCCTGGGCGGAAACGCCTGGTGAGCCCTCCCGCTTGCAGCCTCGCACCGCCCGCCAAGCCAGGCTCCTCCTGCACGCACGAAGGAGGATTCCAGAGGAACGAACCACGACCCCCAAGGTTTCGCAGTTGCAAGACCGCAGCGCAGGATCGAAACCCCGACCCGGCTGCAGAGTCCCCCTGCGGTTTGGCCGGGCCTCAAAGGCCTGAAACTCCTGACCCATCGCCCAGCCAGACCGAGGGGACGTTTCATGCCAGTCCTGTCACAGCCCCCAGCGACGATCCCGAAGCTTCGGTGATTTGACCGGTCAGAGAGAATGCCTTTGTTTTCCTGACTGACGTGCAATCCTGGGGAAGGCACTCTGGCCTCATTTTGTTCGCGAGACTCAACCCGGCGGCGCGCCTGTCTCGTGTCCTTTCTACTGTAACAATATGTTCGTTTCAACCCCCGACTGGGCTTCGACCTCCTTCTGTTATTGAAGGCATGGGATGAAATCATTCTTCTTTTTTTTTTTTTTTTGAGGGAGTCTCGCTCTATTGCCCAGGCAGTGGTGTGATCTTGGCTAAATGCAACCTCCGCCTCCCGGATTCAAGAGATTCTCCTGCCTCAGCCTCCTGAGTAGCTGGGACTACAGGCGCCCGCTGCCACGCCCGGCTTTTTTTTTTTTTTTTTTTGAGACGGAGTCACCCAGGCTGGAGTGCAGTGGCGCGATCTCGGCTCACTGCAAGCTCCGACTTCCCGTTTCCCGCCATTCTCCTGCCTCAGCCTCTCTGAGTAGCTGGGACTAAAGGCGCCCGCCACCACGCCCGGCTAATTTTTTGTGTTTTTAGTAGAGACGGGGTTTCACCGTGGTCTCGATCTCCTGACCTCATGATCCGCCCGCCTCGGCCTCCCAAAGTGCTGGGATTACAAGCGTGAGCCACTGTGCCCGGCCAAATTTTTGTATTTTTGGTAGAGACGGGGTTTCACCATATTGGCCAAGCTTGTCTCGAACTCCTGACCTCGCGATCCACCCGTCTTGGCTTCCCAAAGTACTGGGATTACAGGCGTGAGCCACAGCACCCGGCCGAGATCATTCATTTTCAAAGGGAGAAGCAGCTCTGAATCTCCAGGGCTAAGAGAGGGATGTGTTTGGTTTGAAAAAGCGTGTTTAATTTAATGATTTTGTGTTTTTTCCAAACACAGTACCCAGAGAGAACGGCCAGCAGGCCCGCGGCTGATGGTTGCTTCTGTTTCCTGCGTGGTAGGAGGGAAGCAGTGCAAGTTTCATCTTCGTCAAAGAGGAAGCTGTTTGTGACATCTGAAAAACTGTACTAAAGGCTTCCACTGTGCCCTTCGGGCTCTGAAACCCAGCCCAGTGCAAGCAAGACTGTGGCCTGGACCAGGGCTGAGAGCTGTTGGTCAGGAGAGATTCGGGCCATTCCCTGGGGTTTGGGGTGGAAGGGTGATGTTACCAAGAGTGGAAGGAAGGGCACAGTTTCCCTGAGGTGTCCCTGGCCTAACTGCAGGAGGGCTGACTGACATCTGCCAGTATGCACAGCCAGTCCCTGGATGCCCAGCATGGCCCAGGTCTGTGTGACCCTGTCTGGAGTCCCCAGACTTGCTGTGTCCCTACCCAGGCCCTGGTGGGCTCATGACCTCCCCAGTCCAGTTCTGATGCTGCCTGTCCCTGTGAAGCCCACTCCAGTGTTCATATCACCAGGGCTGGGCTCAGGCCTGTGTCCTTGCCCCTCTCTCCAGGGCACCTTGGGTCTCCCTTGGTGACAGTACCTGCACCCTGTGGGCAGCCTGCGCTGGCTGTGAACCACACTGCCGCCTACTTCCTCTTCTATGTTCCCGCTCTGTCCACAGTCCCCTCTGAACACTCCCGTGAAGCAGGTTCTAGGATCATCTCCATTTTATAGAAGGGGAGATTGAGGATCAGAGACATGCAGTCATTTGCCCAAGGACACACAGCAGGAAGTTCAATGGCTTCCAATCCCATGCTCTTTCCTCTACACCGTGCTGCTTCACTTGAGGTTTTAACAGGGGGCGGCAAACACAGCTCCTCTCCCCTCGACCCTCTCACTCCCGAAGCCTACAGGACCCTGCCGCAGGGTGGCGCATACTTACCTCCTTGGGGGGGCCTCCAGCTCCCCTCTCTGTGAAGAGCCTGCGTTCCCTGCCGTGCTGACTACTTGGCTCTGCTCAGCTCAGCCTGACCCGGCTGCGGTCATTTGAATCCCTAGTGCTGCCGCCCACCGGTCACCCTGTCCTGTCACCAGGTGGTGACTGGCCAGTGACCCCCAAGACCACCCGCCAGAAAAGAATCATGCCAGGTGCTCACCTGCTCACTGCAGAGGGCTCTAAATCTGCAACTCAGGTAACAGGGAAACAACTGATTGGAGTTACTACCCTCAGGTTGCTAAGGCCAAGTGCCTGCCAAATCCAGCGGCTCAGCTGGGGTGGACTCTGCCCACCATCAGCAAAACCACATTCACCAGGAGGCTTAGAGGACAGTGCTCTGGTTAACTGGATTTGCTGGGCATCTGAAGGCTAACTTACAGAGTCTATCATGCCAGACTTTAATAGCAAAAAGTTAGAAAGACCTAAACGTTCAGCAGTAGGGGACTTGTATAATAAACCACGGGTTATTCATATAATGGCACACTATGATGTCATTCCAAATGTTATAGAAGAACATTCAATGACTGGACAGATGGTTACGATATATTAAGTGAAAGGTTCAGAAGAGTAATACAGAATAAGCCCATATTGTAAAAAAAAAAAAAAGATTTCCTTTTTTTTTTTTTTGAGACGGAGTTTCGCTCTTGTCACCCAGGCTGACGTACATTGGCGCAATCTCGGCTCACTGCAACCTCTGCCTCCTGGGTTCAAGCAATTCTCCTGCCTCAGCCTCCCAAGTAACTGGGATTACAGGCGCCCGCCACCACGCCCAGCTAATTTTTGTATTTTTAGTAGAGATGGGGTTTCAGTGTGTTGGCCAGACTGGTCTTGAATTCCTGACTTCAAGTGATCCACCCACCTCGGCCTCCCAAAGTGCTGGGATTACAGACATGATCCACCAGCCCAATAATTCACTCCTGACCCAATGATTAAAAAAAAAAAATTTGTAGGCCGGGTGTGGTGGCTCACAATGTACTACATTTGTAGACATTTTGGTGCCTTAATGTGAGCAAGGGTTGCACAAGTTTTGATAGGCATGTATTCCAGAGATGTACAGAAATTCTAGTTACTGGCTGGGCACGGTGGCTCATGCCTGTAATCCCAGCACTTTGGGAGGCCAAGGCGGTGGATCACGAGGTCAGGAGTTCAGGACCAGCCCGGCCAAGATGGTGAAACCTTGTCTCTACTAAAAATACGAAAATTAGCTGGGTATGGTGGCGGGCACCTGTAATTCCAGCTACTTGGGAGGCTGAGGCAGAGAATTGCTTGAACCCGGGAGATGGAGGTAGCAGTGAGCCGAGATTGTGCCACTGCACACCAGCCTGGGAAACAGAGCAAGACTCTGTCTCAAAAAAAAAAAAAAAAAAAAAAAGCAGACATTCTAGTTATTTATAAATTTTTGGGAAAGAAGCCTGGAACTAGATTCTTGCTTTAGATAGTAAGGAACTCTAATTGCCTCTAAATTCCTCAGATAAGGAGTTTTGCCTCTGGATGGTCTGCTTTATGGCCACCAGGTGATTTTTGCTAGCCTTGGTGACCTTTTATGTGTAGGATTTTTTTTTTGGATACGGAGTCTCGCTCTGTTGCCCAGGCTGGAGTGCAGTGGCGCAACCTCGGCTCACTGCAATATCCCCTACTAGGGTTCTAGCGATTCTCCTACCTCAGCCTCCCAAGTAGCTGGGATTACAGGCACCCGCCACCATGCCTGGCTCATTTTTTTGTATTTTAATAGAGATGGGGTTTCGCCATGTTGGCCAGGCTGGTCTTGAACTCCTGACCTCAGGTGATCAACCCGCCTTGGCCTCCCCAAGTGCTAGGATTACAGGCATGAGCCACCCTGCGCAGCCCTAACAGTGGGCTTTTTTTTTTTTTTTTTTGAGGCAGGGTTTCACTGTCTCCCAGGCTGGAGTGCATGGAGAGCAGTTGTTCCAGCATAGTGATTACATGGTTTTTATATCATTCCATTTTCTTTCCTTTGTTGGCTTATTAGGTATAACTCTTTCTTTCTTCTGGTCCACCACTCCCTGACTTCTTTCCCTGCTTTTGCTTTTTCAGTGAGGGCTTCAGGGTTTCCAGAATACATCTTTATCAGTGCCATCTAGTGACATTATACCTCCCCTTCTGGCCATTATGCTAGTGTTGTCATGTAATTTGATTTTAGACATGTTATAAATCCCAGAATCCATTATTATTGCCTTTGTTTAATCGGTCAAATTATTTTAAAAGATTTAAATAATAAGAATATGTATATTTAACTGTGTACATACTGATTTCCAGTAGTCTCCATTTCTTTGTGTAGATGCAGATTTCTGTCTGGTATCCTTGTAGTGTGGGTTGCTGAATTCTTTCATTTGTTTGTATGTCTTTAAATGTCCTTATTTCAGTCACACTCTTGAAAGATTTTTCACTTTGACATAGAATTCTAGGAAAACTTTATTTCTTTCAGTACTTTAGGATGTTGCCACTTTGTTTTTGTAAAACTGGCATAAAGTTGGCTTCCTGTACTTATATAATTTTTGGAATGTGCATTTAAGTTAAAAACATTAAAATGGGCTGGACCAGGTGGTGCACGCCTGTAGTCCCAGCACTTTGGGAGGAAGAGACAGGAGGATCACTTGAGGACCAGAGTTGGAGACCAGTATGGGCAAGATTGCAAGACCCTGTCTCTCTGTCTCTCATACACACACACACACACACACACACACACACACATCATGAATGTCTTAGATTCATCGTAAGTTCCACCAACAGTGCACTTAAAGTAAAATGTGCCCAACCTGAGGGTCAAACCTATCTGCTGACATGTAGTTTGTGTTTGTGAGACATTCTCAACAGCATTTCCTTTCCCTAGCATAGTGGTTTTCGTGTTTTCCTCACACCTGAATGTCTTAAGTGCAAAACCTGTCAGTCAGAAATCATTTCCTTTGCCAAAAAATTCTAAAATACTTTTTTTTTTTTAGGCCAGGTGTGGTGGCTCACGCCTGTAATTCCAGCACTTTGGGAGGCCAAGGTGGATGGATCATGAGGTCAGGAGATCGAGACCATCCTGGCTAACATGGTGAAACCCTGACTCTACTAAAAATACAAAAACAAAATTAGCTGGGTGTGGTGGTGGGCGCCTGTAGTCCCAGCTACTCCGGAGGCTGAGGTGGGAGAATGGCGTGAACCCAGGAGGCGGAGCAGGCAGTGAGCTGAGATGGTGCCACTGCACTGCAGCCTGGGCAACAGAGCGAGACCCTGTCTCAAAACTGCAACTTCCACTTCCCATGTTCACAGGATTCTCCCGCCTCAGCCTCATGAGTAGCTGAGACTATAGGCCTGCACCAACACACCCAGCTAATTTTTGTATTTTTAGTAGAGACAGAGTTTCACCATGTTGGCCAGGCTGGTCTCGAACTCCTGACCTCAAGTAATCTGCCCACCTCTGCCTCCCAAGTTGTTGGGATTACAGGCGTGAGCCACTGCGCCTGGCCAAAAATACTCTTACTTCAAGGAAAAGTGCATTAAAAATAAACTTCTCAGTTGCATCCCTGGAATCCATAGAAAGCCCAGGAGAGACAATCAAGTACTACAGGATCAAGCATTAAACAGGGGAAGACAAAGTCTGGCTTCCTAACCAGGAGTCAGGACAAAGTTATCTGCTTTGGTTTCCAGTGGAGACCAGAACTCGGTTCACCTGCAAAGGGAGGATGCAGCCCAGAGGAGGCGGACTTTCTCTTCATGGTGCCTTCAGATAGGAAATCTCCTAGGATTTCTTTCTTTCACTTTGATCTACTCCCAATGCTCCCTTTCTATTTCTTCAAGACCTTTCTTGGATCCCTAATGTGCAGGACCTAAGGGGCTGGTGCCCTTCCCTACCTTCCTGCCTGGGTGTCTTCAGCACCGGAGCTCACGCAGAATGTTACTGCCTGCCAGAGACAGTGAGAGGACCAAGGAGGGCGGTGGGTGCAGTGGGAACTACTGAGTCACCATGTACCTGTGCCTCATGGGCTCCTAGCAAACTGAAAAAACACCCCCTGAAGCATGGCACCAGTTCCAAGTACAATTACTACTTGGCTCTATGAGCTGAGTGCACGTTCCCCCCAGCATAGAAATCCTAGAAACTCCCATGGATGCTGTAGTGAAAAGCAGGGGCTGGCCAGGTATGATGGATCACACCTGTAATCCCAGTGCTTTAGAAGGCTGAGGTAGGGCGGATCATTTGAGTCCAGGACTTGGAGACCAACCTGGGCAACATGGAGAAACTTCAACTCTTAAAAAACAAAACAACCACAACAACAACAAAAACAACAGAAATTAGCTGGCTGTGGTGACTCGTGCCTCTGCTACTCCAGAGGCTGTGGTAGGAGGATCACATGAACCAAGATGCCACCAGATACTGTGAGACTCTGTCTCAGGGAAAAAGCCAAACAAACAAACAAAAAAAGAGGCTGTGTAAGAGGTGATTCTGGGGACAGCAGAAAAACACTAAGGTTTTCAAGTGGTGTTAAAAACCAGTAGGCCTTGGGGACCATTGAGCAATGTACAAAGCAGGGAAGCCTAGATCCCTGAGCTCTGCCTGCCAAGTACCACTGCAGCTAACATGAGAGACCTCCCCCACAGAGACTGAAATTTGCCTCCCAAGGAAACAAGTGACTACAGACATCTGTCCCAGGACAGTAAACAAGAAAACAAGGTCTCACAAAAACAAAAACAGCTGACCACAGCATACAATCACTGACACCGAGCCTGCGACTATAGGCAAAAAAAAAAAAAAAAAAAAAAAAAAAAAAAAAAAATGCCGTCTATTATTCATACCATGAAAGACCAGGGGAAAGTGTGAATGCAGTCCCCTACTACTGTTGTGGGAATCAGGAGAACAGAGAGACCAATAGGTGGAACAGGAGGATTTATTGACTGCACTCAGGCACAGTGGATTAAAATCCAAAAGCTGAGCCCTGAACAAAGACAGGGCTTGACTTTATACACACTTCTGAAAGGGGGTCAGCTAGTTTGAATGGCACGGTAGAAATGTGATGGCACAAAACTCGTGGGGCAGGCAAGAGGGCTTACAGAAGCAGAAGAAAGGCAGCTAATCAAACTGTGACAGGTCTTGCAATGCAAGTATGGCTGGTGACCTTGCAGCTGCACTGAAGGGAAATCAGGAACTTAACAAAACTTGAATAATTAGAAATGGAAAGGGGGAAAGAGAAGGTAGTAAAGGCATTTGTTGTTTTCTCCTCTTATCTTTGCTAGGGGCTGACTGTGTTGAGAGAGTCTCCGGAACTCATTCCACGGGGCTCTGACTTTTCAGATCGTGTTACCAAGGATCTGCTAGGGCTCTATCTATGGCAGGTCTTGGAGTCAGCCAAGTACAGGAAAACCTGTCTTTTCCTTTTAACTTCTGCCTTATTACTACAAGTTGTGCAGCACACCATGCCTGGTTTTCATCAGCAATGTTTCCTGAGGTTACAGAAAGATTTCTAATCCTGGGAGGAAACACTCCCATGAAGCAAAAGTGTTCTCCCCCAAAAACTGCAAGGAGCTATCTTCTTGATAGCCAGGCAGATAATTCTCAGGTTTTGCCCCACAGAATCTCTATCTAAAATAGAGCAGTGGTCATGCCTAGTGAAAAGTTTGAGGGAACTCGCCCAATGTTGGGTTTCTTCAGAGCCATATATATAGATATAACCAAATATCCTAAAAGACACTGCCCTTCATCATTCCATGCTGTTAGACATGTATAGGACCATGGATGGTGATCTCCTTCGAACAAAAATAAATGCTGGTGCAGAATAGGTAAGTGTATTATAATTTGAGTACATCAGATTTTGGGCATTTTAAACCATGGGTCAGACATGTTAAAGAAAGAGCCAGGTTGATAGCAAGAGGGAGTGTTTTTCTTTTAATTTTCCAATAGCAAAGTGATGTTTGCCACTGTCATTTCAGAGTGAGGTGACAATTTGTTGTTGTTTGGTTTTGTGGGTTTTTGTTTGTTTGTTTGTTTGTTTGTTTTTGAGACAAGGTCTCACTGTCACCCAGGCTGGAGTGCAGTGGCATGATCAGGGTTTACTTCTGCCTTGACCTCATGAATTCAAGCAAACCTCCTTACTAATCCTCCGGAGTAGCTGGGACTACAGGCGTGTGGCCCCACATCCTGGGGTGTGAACTGGGATTTGATGTTTTCAGTTGGCTCTCTAATAGAATAGGTTCCCTTACTCTTGTAGAATCAGATTGTCTTCATGATTATCATTCTTGTGTGCATTATATTTCTACTACCCTGCTCTTTTTTTTCTATTTTTCTTTTTATTATTTTCTTTGTGAGACAGAGTCTCGCTCTGTCTCCCAGGCTGTATTGCAGTGGCAGGATCTCAGCTCACTGCAACCTCCACCTCCTGGGTTCAAGCAATTCTTTTGCTTCAGCCTCCTGAGTAGCCACCTGGCTAATTTTTGTATTTTTAGTGGAGACAGGGTTTCACCATGTTGGCAGGGTGGTCTCGAACTCCTGACCTCAAGTGATTCACCCACCTCAGCCTCCCAAAGTGCTGGGATTACAGGCATGAACTACCACACCTGGCTCTCAAACCATTTGAGTTAAGCAAAGACAGATGTGTCTGGCTTTTTAGTACAATGCTGAATTATCCTCCAATCTATATTTTTAGGAAGGACCTGGGGAATGGCAACTTGGAGATATTTGGTGAAAATGTGAAACTTTCATGTTCTGCTTCAGTCCCTTTTTGAAAATCCTTCCAATTTACCTTTTGCAACCAGTTAGTGGCCTTCCCTTCTTCACCAGCATGTGAATTAATTGATAAAGGTCAGAATATTTGGGCTCAAAGATTTCAACAGTTAAGTCAAATTTTCTGCCAAAGCCTACAGGATCTTGGAGCCTGCTTTAAAAACAGAAGAGTGAAAGGTATTTAAGTTTAGATGAGGGAAGTCCTTTATAATATTCTTAATTCATGTTTTGGTGAAGTGGTATACACAATGGTAGGCTCCCCTCTTCCTGTGGGTTTGGGTTTTACCTTGAAAGGGGCTGTCAGAACAGAAATTTCAGGGAGGGGGCCAGACCCCTGGGGACTTTCCTTAGGTGATGGTGATGGAAGAAGAGGCAAGGCAGGACAGGAAGGCTCAGGTAAGAAAGACTATGCAGGTGCAGGGGCAGGAGGAGAAGGAGCAGCTGGAGGTGAAAGAGACAAAGCCTCCTCAATATTTCTCAATTCAGAAAACATGACAGTTTACCTCCTTCAGCTTACTTCCTCAATGGAGGCAATTTTCTCAGTTCTTTTAGAAATTTTAGAAATTTAGACATTTCTAAGTCTCATTGGAAGTAAGTCTCCCATTTAATTTGTCTAGTTCTAAAACCAAATTTTTCTCTCTCTCTCTCTTTTTTTTTTTTTTGAGACAGGGTCACCCAGACTGGAGTGCAGTGGTGTGATCTCCGCTTACTGCACTCACCGCTTGCTGCATGACAGCCAATAAGTCGAGGGTTGAGGTGTAGGGGCAGGGAAGGTGACTTTATTCCAGAGAGCCACCAAACTGAACAGATGGTGAACTAATATCCTAAAGAACCATCTTAAATTAATACGATTTTCAGGCTCCTTGTACGTTAGGGAAGGGAGGAAGAAGGAGGTGCTTGAGGTGAAGAGGTCTGACAATGACAGACATGGGCTGCAGTGAGAGCCCAAGGGGATGGTGAAAATTGTTCATCCTTTGTCAGGTCACACTGCTCTTATAAATCTTCAGCATAACACTGTTACTTGTGTATACAACCTCTCTATCTTCTCAGGGGTTAGTTTGGGGAAGGGATTATTATCATCTGTGCTTTAAAGTTAAACTGTAAGCTAAATCCCTCCCATAGATAGCTTGGCCTATGTGCAGAAAGAAGAAAAAGCAGTTAGCCTGGAAGATGTCACCACAGGGTAGGAAGGGGTAGAAGAAAAATGCAGACAGTCATGCTAGGCCTCCTTTTCATTGCCATATATTTAATGTATTTGAACACACAATTTTAATTTTTTATACTTTATTTTTATTTGTTTATTATTGTTTTGAGACAGAGTCTCACTCTGTTGCCCCCCCAGGCTGGAGTGCAATGGCGTGATCTTGGCTCACTGCGACCTCTGCCTCCTGAGTTCAAGCAATTCTCCTGCCTCAGCCTTCTGAGTAGCTGGGATTACAGGAGCCCCCCACCATGCCCGGCTAATTTTTGTATTTTTAGTAGAGACAGGGTTTCACCATGTTGGCCAGGCTGGTCTCAAACTCCTGACCTCGGGCTCCCAAAGTGCTGGGACTACAGGCATGAGCCACCGTGCCCAGCCTAACCAAGATTATTAAACCATTCTAATTTGTCAAAAGAGTCACACTGATTTTTAAAAAATAATGTAATGGGCCAGGTGCAGTGGCTCATGCCTGTAACCCCAGCACTTTGGGAAGCCATAGCAGGAGGATCATGAGGTCAGGAGTTCAAGACCAGCCTGACCAACATGGTGAAACCCCGTGTCTACTAAAAATACAAAAATTAGCCAGGTGTGGTGGTGTGCGCCTGTAATCCCAGCTACTCAGGAGGCTGAGACAGGAGAATTGCTTGAACCCGGGAAGCAGAGGTTGCAGTGAGGCGAGATTGCACCACTGCACTCGAGCTTAGGTGACAGAGTGAGACTACATCTCAAAATAAATAAATAAATAAATAAATAAAATAATAATGTAATGAACATTTTCAGGTCTTTATATAATAAATATTACATTATTTAAATTGTTCAAAAGCATCAAAGATTCCTCTCTGCTGTCAACTTCATTTCATTTATTTTATTGTATCAAACTACCAGGACCATTAATTTAATCTACAGCTAAATCTATTATTTTTTCATGTTAGAAATTCCACAAGAAAATTTTTCCCTAATGAAACCTCACATTTCAAGCATAAGGAGCCTGGGCGAGGTGGCTCACACCTGTAATCCCAGCACTTTGGGAGGCCGAGACAGGTGCATCACTTGAGGTCAGGGTTTGAGACTAGCCTGGCAAACATAATGAAACCCTGTCTCTACTAAAAATATAAAAATTAGCTGGGCGTGGTGGCGTGCGCCTGTAATCCCAGCTACTCTGGAGGCTGAGGCAGGGAAATAGCTTCAACCTGGGAGGCAAAGCTTGCAGTGAGCTGAGATGGCACCACTGCACTCTAGCCTGGGCTACAGAGCAAGACTCTGTCTCAAAAATAAATAAATAGATAAATAAGCATAAGTAGTAAAAAAATACCATAAATTAAAAAATAAGGCACAGGGTCTTGCTGTGTTATCCAGGCTAGAGTGCAGTGGGGCAATCATAGCTGACCAACTTGGAACTTCTGGGCTCAGGCAATCCTCCTGGCTCAGCTTGCCTTGTATTTTTTTAGAGATGAGGTCTTGCCCTGTTCCCCAGGCTGGTCTCCAACTGCTGGCCTAAAGCAATCCTTCCGCCTCAGCCTGTTGAGTTGCTGGGAGTACAGGTGCAAGACATGCAGCCTAGCATTGTAGTAAAACAATTTTCAACAAATTCTTAATTTTCTTTTCTTTTTTTTTTTGAGTTGGGAGTCTCATTCTGTCACTCAGGCTGGAGGGCAGTGGCACAATCATAGTTCACTGCAGCCTGAGATTACAGTCATGCATTATCATGCCCGGCCAACTTTAAAAAATTAGCTAATACTTAAAAATTTGTAGAGACGGGGGTTTCACTATGTTGCCCAGGCTGGTCTCCAACACTTAAATTGCTGGGACTGTAGCTATGAGCCACCATACCTGGCTTAATTTTCTTATTTTAATTTTATCTAAGTGATTATTATTGTTCCTAAGATAATTGGGGCAGTGACTCCTTTACAATTTTAGAGATCTAATTTGTCTCTTTACTTCACTGAAAGAATATGCCAATTTGTTTCATGAGAAAATATCCTATATTTATAAAGCAGGAAAATTCCTTCCACCAAACTAGGGTGCATTCTAAAGAAACGAATTGTGCTAAGTAACATCACTGAAAGTGAAAACAGAGGCAATGGTATCTATTAACAATGTTTATCAGTGAAGGAAATAAACTGAAAATATGAACATCATTAGATCCTTGGAGGGCCTTCATTGCTGAAAATCTGAGTAATATTGTGATACTCTTTTGAGTCCGGCAGGGCATTCTCTTTCCAGGGCATGTAACAGTGGGTGAATAATTTCTTTTCATTCATTTTCATTAAGGGCTGAACTTCCTTAATGTTCTGGAGATTATTAAATTCGATTTGTATAGTTGTGAAAAGTACTCATATTGTTGATTCCATTGCTTCTATGTGATCATATAAATCTTTTCTCTTTTTGTAGTATGGTTTAAACTTAATCCTTAAAGGGCATGTATTTGAATTTTTCAGCTGGTTAGAAACCTGAATATACCAATCAAATAAAACTGCTCCTTACATGCTACAGGTTTAGTTTTCTTCCTGTACTAAGATGTCTTTTAGATACAGTAAATTCGTTAAAGCCAAGAGCCCCTAGGAAACAAAGTTGGGTGGGAGGGGGGACATTGAGTAGTAAGATCACTCTTGTAATAGAGATGCCACTCTTGCAGATATTGACAAAAATTGGGCCTATAAAATTTTTACCAAACATTGGAAAGACAAGATCTGAACAACTTATCATTGCTGCAGTCTCAAATATCAGGAAATACCATTATTCTCAGGACAATAAATAGACAATAAAGAAGACTCACAGACCAGATTAGCTGTCATGTATCACCAAACAGGGACTGGATCCTTGTCAACACGACCCAACAGAGATTGTCCCCAGAAATTCACTTCATAACCTCAAAACCAAAAACCCACACTGATGGCAAAAAACAATGATGCAAATAATGAGAGAGAAAGAGAGAGAGAGAGACCTGTCCTATAGCCATACTCCGTGGGTAAAATCCAAAGAGCTCAATTTCTGCTTATGATACTTAATAGAACATAGGGAACATGAGCCAATAGCTCAATGGGTTCAGATCTGCACCAAGTGCCTGTTGGACGCAGGATTCTACTGTCTCCAATAATATGTCTCAGATGCACTAACTTTTTTTCTTTTTTTGAGACAGAGTCTTACGCTGTTGCCCAGGCTGGGGTGCAATGGCGCGATCTTGGCTCACTGTAACCTCCACCTCCCGGGTTCAAGCGATTCTCCTGCCTCAGCCTCCCGAGTAGTTGGGATTACAGACACACACCACTGCTCCCGGCAATTATTATTATTATTATTATTATTATTTATTATGATTGTGCGTGTGTATGTGTTTTTAGTAGAGACGGAGTTTTGCCATGTTGGTCAGGCTGGTCTTGAACTCCTGACCTCAGCTGATCAAAAGTAGGTGAGGTCAGAAAACATACCCTGGGAGAGGCTGGCACAATGCCCAGAACCGCCATCACTAGGCCTGGGGTTTTCCTCTGTAGTGGAATACTAGTATTCATGTAGTGCAGGGACAAAACCAATTAGATAGTTCTGGGAGTTAAAAAGAGATGATTTACAGTGCTATTTGAGAAGGGGTATTAAGGAATTTGCCAGGGCACTGACGCGTGTCAGGTGTAAACCTCAGGTTGAGAGAGAGCTAGGTATTTTCTGTCCATGAAGGTGATAAGCGAGGGCCTGAAGAAAGAGGGATTGGGGAGGACACTGGCCCCAGAAATAGGAAAGGGCTTCTTGGGGGTGGGAAGGATGGGTCAGGGTGCTATCTAGAAAGTTGCCTGGCAATGGATGTAGGATGTGGGAGTGAGACATCAAACATGAAGCAGTCGCTTAAAGTCTGAAGAAAGACTAGATATATAAACGGCAGGAGATAGTAGGGAAACTGGACCGGCTCCTCATAAAACTTCCCGCCTTCTATCTCAGGGAGGATCGCAGGGCATTTCCGCCAAGACAGGTGAGACTGCGGTTCTGACCTGCGGGCCTCCATGAATATGCGCTAGGGCACCTGGGGGCCGGCAGAGCCGTTCCCCTACGCAAAGTAAGCGTGTTATGTCTACAACCCAACGGGGACACTGAGAGCCCCAAAGGCCCTGCTTTCTTCCCAGAGAACAGCGCCCATCTGCATAGTTTCTACCTGGCACAATGAGGTGAGAACACAGTCCCCGCTAGCACAGAAATCCTACAAACTCCTGTGGGGGCTGCGCTTGGAAGCAGAGGCTGTGTAAGAGGTGACTGGGGGGTAGGGAAAAACACGAAGATTTCACACAGGGTGAGAACACAAGAGACAAGAGACCACGGACCAATCCCTGCAAAAAGCAGCCAGGGTAGAAAGTGAAGAGCTAAGCGGACTTCACGATAGCTAACTTGTGTTACAAAGGCGATACGATACGGCTGATGCTCGCTTTTTCTCCTCTGGCGGGGAGGCGACATGTTACTTTCCTATTTCCCAGCTCTCCACTGTAGGATTAACACTTAAGACGCCAACCAAGACACAAGCCAATAGAAAAAAAGACACAACCCTTGGCATACAGTCTATTTTTCAAACTCCAGAAAGTCAGGGGAAAGCGCGAACGCAGTCCCCCACTACCACAAATTATGCAGTCGAGTTTCCCACATTTGGGGAAATCGCAGGGGTCAGCACATCCGGAGTGCAATGGATAAGCCTCGCCCTGGGAAAACCACCTTCGTGATCATGGTATCTCCCCTGCCAGGTAAGTATGAGAGCTTGTGCCTCTGCCCCGCCACAGCCTCATACGCCTCACTCTTTATACACACGGTCACTTGCCCCGCGCACTCCCGAGCCCTTTCCAGCCCTGACACACAGCTGGGATTCTCACTTCCGATCAGCGGTCCTGAATCCGCTCCCAGGGCACGGGAACTCCTTCGTGGCGAAGCAGCAAGTGGCGAAGCAGCAGCCTCTGCGCTGCCTCATCTACATAGAAGTCGCCCTCTCTGTGATGTCACCGACAGTGCCTTGCCCTGTCCCCGTCTGCCTTTCTGCCACTCAACCGACCAATCTGCTGCCAGAGCCGCCAAGGGGAAGTGATGTCTGCCTCTCCGTTTTTCCCTCCCGCCCCTGCGTCTGTTCTCTCCCAAAGAAGCTGGTCCTTAGCCTGTGTTAAGGAGCAACATTTCGGTGGCCAGATGGAGCCGGGGCATCCTTCTTCAAATAATGGTTTTTAATTCGCAGACTAGAATGTTTAGGATTACAAAAGAAACCCGTTCTCCTCACATCCTTATCCTTGTGATGCAGCATTCCGCTTGCAATTGGAAGCCGTTTAATATCAGAGAGAAACCATATTTATGAAAGTAAAGAGGCTGCTCAGATGACTGCAAACCAGCCTTCCTTACTGGTTTTATCACTGGTAATGTTATAAAGACAGTTGTCCAGATTAATGAATCTTGTAGGTTTTTTTTTTTGGATGTTGTTGTTTTTTTTCAAAAATCAGTATTGTAGAAAACTATGCTGCCCCAGAAGAGATGATTGGACACTCTCAAGCGTGGTGCTGGACTTTGTCATCTCTTGCACAGCCATCTCCACACCTTAGTGCTTACCTCATGTTAGTTTTTTATATTCTGCAAAGACGAAACCAAAATAATCCAAATTTGACACAAATACCTGGACTACATCTTATTTGAGATGTTTAACAAATGTCTGGATCATCTTTTCTTATATATTACGCAGGAAACACTGTGAAGTAAGCAAAGTTGGAATGCCCAAGTCAAAGACCATTTGAATATTTACAAGTAGATTTCAGACGGGAATACTACAGGGTGGTCACAGGATAACAAATTCTAGGCAGCAGATTTACATGACTTGAGGCTATGGGCTGTTAAGACCCTGAAAAACCAGGGTGTGGACCAAGCTGGCTAAGGCTGAGTGGACCCAACGTGGTGCTGGATTTGATGGAGGTTTTACCTAGGCCCTCATTATATGCTCATTAACATACTAAATCACACACCCGCCAGTGCCATGACAGTTCTGAGACCAGTGTTTGATGTAAAAATGCACCACAGTTCCAAGAAATTTGCACCTTTACCCAGGAATTTTCGTGAATATTCCAATTCTTGGTTAAAGAAACCCATCAAGATGAAACCCCAGAACCCATTATTCTCTCTCGGGTATGCCCGAGCTCCCCTTTCTTGAGTGTGTACTTTTTGCTTTGCAATAAAGTTCTTCTTTCACTATCTGCTGACTCATCTTTGACTTTGTTCTCGCAATGGTGTCAAGAGCCTGGACACCACGGCTGGGGTCAAGATCCCACCAGTGTCCAGGGACCTACCCCAGCCCACCAGTATCAGATTCTATTCCATTGCTCAAATCACAAAACATTAAGTGGAGAGTTCTCCTTGGAGACCATAAAGTAAAGATTCTGTGGCATGGTGGCCAGTTAGGCCACTGGAAGGCATGGCAAAATATTGAAAATGATGGATTAGGTGACAGTGTAGTAACTGCTGAATCCTAAATACTTGATCCAGGCCCCATTCCCTGGAGATTGACAGGGAGACACATGTCCAGGTAGTAGTGGAGAAATGTTTTCTGGGTATATGACCAGCCTTTGTGGAAAGAACTGGCACCATCCTGCAGATGTAACCGCCTGATGGGTTCTTCCTGACCAATGTACACAAAAACTCAATTCATGGAGACCATGGCACTGCAGGAAAGAGTTTCATTGACACAGGCCAGCCACGACATGTGGGAGACAGAGTTATTACTCAAACCAATCTCACTGAAGGCTTGGAGGTGAGGGGTTTTTCAAAGATAGTTTGTTGGGCAGGGGCTAGGGCTTGCGCGGTGCTGATTGTTGGGGATGAAATCACAGGGGCATGGAAAATGGCCCCCCTGCATGGAGTCAGCTTCTGGGTGGGGGCTAAGGGACAGGTTGATTTTGGGGCCAGATGGTGCCATCCAGCAGTCAGAAATGCCAAAGCCTGAAATGACATCTCAAGAGGCCAATCTTAGGTTCTACAATAGTGATGTTCTTCACAGCAGTAATTGGGGAAGCTGCCAATCTTGTGACTTCTGGAATAATGGCTGGTAATTATTTAAGGAGGCATACATCTTAGTAGAAATCAGGCCCCTTTCATCCTTCTAACTTGGTGGCCTTTCATTCATTTTACAGGGGTAATTTAGTTTTGGGGAAGGTTATCATTTAAAGCAGCCTTTTTGGCTGTCCTCAACCTTTTTGTCACCATGGACTGTTTTCATGGAAGACAATTCTTCCATGGAAGGGGGTGGTGGATGTTTTCCAGATGAAACTGTTCCACCTTTGGTCATCAGGCATCAGTTACAGTCTCATAAGGAGTGCGCAATCTGGATCACTCACATGAGCAGTTCCCAATAGGGTCCGAGCTCCGATGAGCAGCTAATGCTCATGCTGATGTGACAAGAGGCAGAGCTCAGGTGGTAATGCTCGAAAGCCTGCAGCTCACCTCCTGCTGTTCAGCTGGGTTCCTAACAGGCCATGGACCAGTACCTGTCTTATGGCCCTGGGGATTGGGGAGCCCTGATTTAAACTATAAACTCAATTTTTCCCAAAGATAGCTTGGGGGAAATTGTACAGGAATGAGCAAAGACAGCAAGCTTGTGAGGCTAGAACCAAGATGGAGTCAGCCATGTCAGCTTTCTCTTGCTGTCATAATTTTGCAAAGGTAGTTTCTGAGGGGCTGCACTGGACACTTCTTAAAAACATGAGACAGATGTTATTGTATGTACTACAGTAGGCAAGAGAGACCAGCAGACAACTGGGCTCAACCTCAAATACTGCAGGAGGAGTTGAAGATTATAGCCAATTGGCAAGATAAGAAAGTCAGTGGATGGAAAATGACTAAGAGGAACTTGATTAGCTATCAAAGGTGGTTGCGAGGACTCTTGCTAAACTAGACTCAACAGTATTCTTTCCTAAAACTGGACTTGGCAGGCAAAGAAATAACAGAGAAAAGGGCTCAGAGGAAACCACTAAGGTTTGGTCAAAGACTGGAGTCCTTGTCAACTCTACATTGAAGCTTCTGCAAATAAACAAAGACCAACCAAATGAAAAAAAGCAAAGGCTATTTATTCTGAGTTTGCTATAGCAGGGAGTCAGTCACTGTTATTTGTGTTTTGGCAGAGACTTGAAGGCAGTCATAAAGGTGGGAAAGCTTTTTAAAAAGAAAGGCTTCAGGGGCTGGGCACGGTGGCTCACGCACGTAATCTCAGCACTTTGGGAGGCCCAGGTGGGTGGTCACGAGGTCAGGAGATCAAGACCATCCTGACTAACATGGTGAAACCCCATCTCTACTAAAAAATTTACAAACAATTAGCCAGGTGTGGTGGCAGGCACCTATAGTCCCAGCTACTCTGGAGGCTGAGGCAGGAGAATGGTGTGAACCTGGGAGGCGAACCTTGCAGTGAGCCGAGATTATGCCACTGCACTCTATCCTGGGTGACAGAGTGGGACTGTGTCTCAAAGAAACAAACAAACAAACAAACAAACAAACAAACAAACAAACAAACAAAGAAAAGCTTCACGTATGCTTGGATTGGAGCCTGTCAGCATGGTGAGGCTGTTGATAGATGAAGAAAATCAAAATATTTTACCCCAGAATATATTTCTTTGGCATATTTTAAGATGGCTGCCAGAGAGCCAGCAAACAGAAGTAACTCTGCGAAACTGTCTTTTGTAGGGGAAATTTACACCTGCAGAGAATCTGCATTAATCCAGCTTTATCTTGTCAGGTTTGAGAAATAAATATAAGGCCTAGGCCCTACAACCAACTGAGTGGACTCCCTCTTGGCTGACAGGACCATAGAGAAACCTCGAAAGCAGTTTCTGGATGTGGCAGGCTAGGAGGTTGGACATGCCACCTCAAAACCCTCCCCTCACTAACTGCCATTATGTTGCAGGAGAACAGCAGAGGGAATTGGAAGTTCGATAAAAGGCAGAGTGAGTGAAAGCAGAGAAAGAAGCAAGGTGATGTGGTGGGAGAGCAAGAAGCAAGATATAAGGCAGAAGTTGAGCAGCCAAAACAAAAAGTAAGATTTAAAAAAGCAAGCAAGGCTGGGCACGGTGGTTCATGCCTGTAATCCCAGCACTTTGGGAGGCCAAGGCAGGCAGATCACCTGAGGTCAGGAGTTTGAGACCAGCCTGGCCAACATGGCGAAACCCCACCTCTACTAAAAATACAAAAAATTAGCTGGGCGTGGTGGTGCACTCCTGTACTCCCAGCTACTTGGGAGGCTGAGACAGGAGCATCGCTTGAACCTGGGAGGCGGAGGTTGCAGTGAGCCGAGATTGCACCACTACACTCCAGACTGGGCAACAGAGCGAGACGCTGTCTCAAAAAAAAAAAAAAAAAAAGAAAAGCAAGTCAGGACCCCATGGCTGGCCAGATCGAAACCAGTAAAGGGGCAACTCCTCAGAGATAGTCATGTGCATTAGAGAAAAAAAGTATCCTTAACATGATTCCATATGATAATCAGCTCATTAAAACTCATGCATATGGACTGCATATCATGCATGTACTTAAAATTATGGTATGGAGGCAATGTGCAAGCATACAAGGGCCAAAATAACTAAGCAACCCACCTATCAATCAAAAGGCAAACACTGGCTAACGATTAGGCATCCTTGTGAAGAGAAGAAAAATAACACACATAAAAAGACCGAAAGTACACCAAACTAATACTGATCTTACATCCCAGAGGTCAGCCCACTCTCCCCACTCTGAGACTGTTACTGTGCTTAATAAATTTTGCTTTGCTTTGCTGCTTTGTGTGTGTCATGTACAGTTCTTTGCTTGGGACACCAAGAGCCTGGAAATTCATGGCACCATCTGGCAAGAATTAGGATTTTTTTTCCTAAGGGTTAACAATCCAAGCCTTTGGAGAGACTTGCTTCACTGCTGTTATCAACCAACAGCCTGATGCTTTCCCTCCCTTTTGTGGTTTTGACAAAACAAGCAAGCAGCATTCCCTCCTGATAAGAGACCACCGACCTAGGAATGATTCTGGCCAGACTACAGAGGATGTACAGTGAGGGTTTTCATGTCCATTGCCTCAGATTTTGACGTCACAACTCCACTCTCAGATGATAGCTAACGCCACCATTTTATGAACATGAGCCCCATGGAGAGGCACGCAGCTCAACTGCACATCTGCACATTTTTCCTCTTATAAACATTCATATTGGAATATTATTTGGTACTGCTCCCGTAAAAGATACATTTGCAGAGTGGACTCACATTAGAAGCATTATACAAGCGTTATAATGTAGCAATGGCACATCCAGCTCTCTACACTATAGAAATGTCTGCAGGGTAAACATTTCCACAATGACCAAAGATATCTCTATTGGTCATTAAAAATATATTTTACCCCAAAATACATTTCTTTGACATATTTTGAGATGTCTGTTCAGAAAACCAGCTGCAGAAGTAGCCCTGCAAAGTTGTCTTTTGTTGGGGAGATTTGCATCTGTAAGGAATCTGCATTGATACAGCCAAGTCTTTCCTTGTCCAGATCTAGGAAAGATTAACTGAGAGTCTGACACCTGTAAAGGTCTGAAAGAAACTTTTAGGGTTTATTGTCTCTGAGAGCTGCTACCTGTAAGGTTTCATTTACGTATTAAGACCACCTTTGCTAGCCGAGACTCATTTTCTCTCCCTACCATCACTTATCTTGTCCACAACAAATGCATATACCTCTGACTCTGATTGCACCTGGTTTTGGCCATGCTTTGAGCCCTCATTCATTCTGTTACCTCGAGATGGTGTATAAGCTTCTGCATCCCATTGTGGGTAGGGGAGGGTAATCACTCTGTGACTCTCCCCATGCACATGTTAGTACATTTTATGCCTTTTCTCCAATTAATCTGCCTTTCGTGACTTGATTTTTGAGTGAAACTTCAGAGGGTTAAGAGGGAGGGTTTCCATTGGCCCCTACAGTTTTGGAGCTGTAAGCAGGATAGGAAAGCTCTGCTCTTCTGGAAGCTCCAGTGAAGAACCCAGGATCTGATCAGCTATCATAAGCGTAAGAATTTTTTTCCAGCCAGGCGCCTGGCCTCCTTCTCTGTGTGGAATCTCATCAAGTGGATGGTAAAAATCACTGTTTCTTTCTTTTCCCTCTCCAAAATCTTGATTAATTGTAGAAAAGGATTTGTGAGACTAGTCTTGGGTGTGGTGACTCTGGCGTGCTTTTTGGTGCTTTGTGGAACCAATTCCTATTGTTTAATCCCTTTCTCCCCAGAAATTGTCTGTTCCTTTGTCTTCATCTCTATGTGTTATTCTGTCATAAAAGGGGGTACTGGTTGAGGTTCCTTCTCATCTTATTTTATGTCCTTGAGAGCTTGACTTGTGAGCAAGTGGGAGCGCTTTCTCTTGGTTTCCACTATCTGCAAAGAGGCGGTAACTTTCAGGTCATACTAGGTGGCCTGTCTGAAAATGGCTGGGAACCCCAGCACACTTTTTGTTCTGACCATGTCAAGCTCTTGGGGTTTGTCTTAAGAAGTCCCATCCCTTTGAGGCTTTTGTCATCTCAATTCTTGTTGCCTGGTTAGTTCTAGGAAAGCTCAATCCCAAGAGGGCCTACCTGGTATCACGGATTCACAGGTCTGTGACTGGAAGTCCCCATAAATTTGTGGGTTGCTGGAGGCAAACCTCATCCTTACCCATCTGTGGTCTACTCCTTGCATTGAACTTTTTTCTTGCGGGGGAATCTTTGGGATTGCCTCTTCTTTGCCCTTCCCAGAAGGTTAACCTAGAAAATGACATCCTGGGCTTTCCAGAAAGGGGCTATTTGGTTGAATTGCTATTGCAATAATTACACCATTGGAAATTCTAATTGCCAATGGCCTGAAGATGGATCCCTTAAATTAGACACCTGAATTAAAAAAAAAGATTTTAGGGATCTCTTATTTTAACAATTCATTGGAAGATCACATTAAAACAAACACACATAGTAGTGTCATGGCTACCCTTCAAAATTCTCTTGACAATATTATGTGTGTTGTGTAGGGAAAGAAATTCTCTTGACTAAATTAAAGAACAAAATTTGACCCAAAACAAAGTTAGAATTCTTCATAAGCTCAAACTGCCTGCTCTGGATCCCTTCCAGGATGCACAATAAAGTCTGCTCTACCCTGCAGTTCAGTGCTTAAAGTTCTGTGTTTTGATGCCATAGCCCGGGTTCAATTTCCAGTCAGGAAACCAGTTTATTTTGGCTTGATATTTGTGTGACTTTTGACTTTTTGGAATGCCCATTTATTGATCCTTTTCCCCTTCACGGGCAGCTTTTGTTTGTTTGTGTATTAATACAGAGTCTCACTCTATCACCCAGGCTGGAGTGCAGTGGCCAGATCTTGGCTTACTGCAACCTCCGCCTCCCAGGTTCAAGTGATTCTCCCACCTTGGTCTCTCAAGTAGCTGGGATTACAGCCATCCACCACCACGCCTGGCTAATTTTTGTATTTTTAATAGAGACAGGGTTTTGCCATGTTGGTGAGGCTGCTCTTGAGCTCCTGAACTCAAGTGATCTGCTCTGCCTGTCTCAGCCACCCAAAGTGTTGGGATTATAGATATGAGCCACCCCTCCTGGTTGTTGGCAGCTTTTGATTTCCTGTCCTTCCTGCTTCCAAAGTTTCTGATGAGAAATCTGTTGATAATCTTATTAAAGATTTCTTGCGTGTGACCAGTTGCTTTTCTCTTACCAATTTAAAGATTGTCTGTCTTTGACTTTTGAAAGTTTGATTATAATGTGTTTTGGTGTAGGTCTCTTTAAGTTTATCTTACTTGGAGTTTGTTATGCTACTGTGTTTGTATTCATGCCTTTCATCAAATTTGGGAAGCTTTCAGCCATGATTTCTTCAAATATTCTCTCTTGCCCTTCTCTCCCTCTTGTTTAGAAATTCCACAATGCAAGGCTGGGAGCCGTAGCTCATGCCTGTAATCCCAGCATTTTGGGAGGCTGAGGCGGGAGGATCACCTTAGGTCAGGAGTTTGAGACCAGCCTGACCAACATGGAGAAATGCCATCTCTACTAAAAATACAAAATTAGCCAGGCATGGTGGTGCATGCCTGAAAACCCAGCTACTCGGGAGGCTGAGGTGGGAGAATTGCTTGAAACCAGGAGGCAGAGGTTGTGGTGATCTGAGACAGCGCCATTGCATTCCAGTCTGGGCAGCAAAAATGAAACTCCATCCCCCCTCCCACCCCCCCAAAACAACAACAACAAAAAAGAAATTCCACAATGCATATGTTGGGCCACTTGATGGTCACTTAGGCTCTGTTCACTTTTCTTCAATCTTTTTTTATTTCTGTTCCTCAAACTGGATGATTTCCATTGCCTTATCTTCAGGTTCACTGATTGTTTCTTCTGCCTGCTCAGCTTTCTTCAAATTTGATTTTGAATCCATCTAGTTAATTTTTTACCAAAGCAGCAACTATTTCAGAGAAGTCTCCTTCATATTGCAGCCATTGGACATGATAATATATGGGATGTGCTGCCATTTGTTGAGAATCATGTGAAAATTAAGCTTCTGCCCCATCACACTAAAGTTCTAGCCCTGAGTCCCCACGGTTTTCTCCCTAGGCTAAGATAGAAAGGAAGAACATGAAATATGCAGAAAACATTCTCTTAAGCAAACATGTATAACTTGCCTAAATTGTAATTATTTCCTGGAAGAGGATGCACCTCTAACCTCTACAGGCAGATCATAGATTCCATTGTCCAGCTGTATAATGAATTCTTCTTCTCAGAGAAGAATACCAGAGACTCCCTGGCTTGCCTGAATCAAATTTCTAGAGGTAAACGGTGAAAGGCCACAATATGAAGTCACTCTCGGATGAGTCCCTTCTCTTGTCACACCCCACAGTAGAAACAAAAGAGGACAGGGAGGCCAGAGCTGCTCAAAGCCTTATAACCCACAATTCTCATAGTTATTCCCAACTTAGAGAGGGCTGCTTTCTAGATGCTCCTCCTCCAGGCCTGCAGACTGCCAGGCTCCAGGAATAAGTAGCTCTGAGAAGTATACTATTTAGCTGCAAGCCACTCTCCACTATTGCAAATTGGAGAAAAGAAGGACAAACTTAAAAGGTGAAAAGATTTAAGAGAACAACATGGTGAAACCCCATCTCCACTAAAAATACAAAAATTAGCCAGGCATGATGGCATGCAGCTATAGGCCCAGCTACTTGGGAGGCTGAGGCAGGAGAGTCATTTGAACCCAGGAGTCGGAGGTTGCAGTGAGCCAAGATTGTGCCACTGCACACTAGCCTGGGTGACAGAGCAAGACTCCATCTCCAAAAAAAGAAAAAAGAAAGAAGGAAAGAAAGAAAGATTTAAGAGAACAATTATTTTAATTGAATACATTTTGTCAAGATTAAATCATCTTTCCCCTAGAGTACTGAAAGAATAAGCAATCATAATTTAGATTCTAAGTTACTGGTCTTTGAGAAAGTGTGAAAACAGGAAAGGTGCCACAAGTCAAACAAGGAGCAAAAGTCCTAATTTTCAAACTGATGAAAATAAAGTACCAAAAAATGGAAATCATCATAGTTCATCTCGGTCCTTGGCAAAATACAAATGTATTGATTCAAATTATAATATCTTAGCTACCCTATTGTGCGTAGGTCTTACCACTGAGGAGAAAAACCAAACCCAAACAAAAGTGTGTTCAAGTTGGCAAAAATGTTTACAAACCTGCAAAATCTCTTCAGCCTATCCCTTAAACTCCAGACTTGGTATTTATTAAGTTCTGCTGTGTACAATACCCACCTTAATATCCATTCTTGCACAAGTTCTGTTAGGTATAAGCCAAGATGACATGAGATTTTTTTTTTTTAACTCTCATGCCTATGTTTGCTTTTCCTTCCCAAGACCCTTCTGAGTAAGGACTACCCTCAGACTACTGGAGTCATTTAGTCACAAGCTTGCCTGAGACTCAGAGCTGGCAATACCTGGGAGTTTATGTCAATCCCACAGCACCCAGCAACCCTGCCTGCAAAATATTGACCCACGATTGACAGGTGCAGGTGTATGAAAGCCCAACTCCTTGACTTGAGGGGCGCCTTTGTGGTGAATTAAGTTCGGGAAAAGGGAATCCAGAAGCCAACTTTGTAAAAATGCAGATAGATAAATAGAAAGAAATCTTTGCCTTGGAAGTCCAGTTGAGAAAGAGAGTGATTTACTTGAAACTCTGAAAACAGAGACTAAAATCTTTACTTTCTCATGGGAAAGAAGCCTATGGTGAAAGAGGAACAAAGAGAAAGGTAGGAAATAGGGTGGGTCTACTTAGTAGCTTTAAACCACTCTGTCGTATTATAAAGCCTGGTGAGGTTTTAACTAACACAAGTGCCTGGACTCTACACATAGAGATTCTGATTTAAATGCTTCCAGGTGGGTGGAAGCCACTAGTAGTCTTAAAAAGCTCCCAAGTAATTTTACCATGTGGCTAGAGATGAAAAGGACAATCTATCTACTAGAATCTCAAGTAACCAGTATTGAAGTGCCCCAAATGTGCAGCTACCTCATAGAAAAGACTTAACACCAGCCATTGATGGAATTTGCCTTCCTCTCTCCATGGTCTTGTCTGCATAGCGTGGAAATAGAGAAGAGTTAAAGAGGTAGATGGAGAGATTGGACCTGTAATTTGCCTATGTAGAACAGTTTCTCAAACTTTTCTGACCGCAAGATGCAGTGAGAAATATACAATTCTTTGTGATCAGTTTTTTTTTCTTTTTTTGAGACGGAGTCTTGCCCTGTTGCCCAGGTTGGAGTGCATTGGCGTGATCTTGGCTCACTGCAAGCTCCTCCCTCCTGGGTTCACACCATTCTCCTGCCTTAGTGCCCTGAGTTGCTGGGACTACAGGCACCCACCACCATGCCCAGCTAATTTTTGTTTTTTTTGTATTTTTAGTAGAGACGGGGTTTCACCGTGTTAGCCAGGATGGTCTCAATCTCCGGACCGTATGATCCGCCTGCCTCGGCCTCCCAAAGTGCTGGGATTACAGGCATGAGCCACCGCGCCTGTCCTGTGATCAGTTTTTAAAAAATCTTTTACTATGTGTAATCCACCCTACCTAGAATTTAAATAAAGCCTGTAGTAATAAGCAGTCCACTATATTGATTTCACAACCCCTAAGTGGTTCAGAATTGCAATTAGAAAATTTTTACTTTTGGCCGGGTGTGGTGGCTGGAGCCTGTAATCCCAGCACTTTGGGAGGATCACTTGAGGTTGGGAGATTGAGACCAGCCTGACCAACATGGAGGAACCCTGTCTCTACTAAAAAAAAAAAAAAATTAGCTGGTCGTGGTGGTGCATGTCTGTAATCACACCTACTTGGGAGGCTGAGGCAGGAGAATTGCTTGAACCCCAGGGGGTGGAGGTTGTGGTGAGCTGAGGTTGCACCATTGCACTCCAGCCTAGGAAACAAGAGTGAAACTGTCTAAAAAAAAAAAAAAAGAAAAGAAATAAATTTTTACTTTTGCTCAGCCTTTTTATCAAGCAAAATCCCAAAAGAACATTTACTATAAACATCTTTCTGTGAATCCTTATTTCTGTCCCAGCCACCATGACCCAATAATCTCTAGAGCCTGTTAGTGTTCTCCAGATTGAAGCCTTCCCTCTAACTGCTCCTAAACTCTGTGATGTAGTGGAAAAGGTTTGAGGCCTTGATTCTCATCCCAGGTTTTTCACCTACAGATCATGAGGCCTTAGCCTCTTGACACTATTGTTTCCTTATGGCCAAAGATGGAACTGTACTTGGGTGGTATGTGAGCACCCTGTTGGCTTTGACATTCCAGGGCTCTTCCCTTGGCACCACTCTCTTATTTAAAAGGAATAGGATGTGGACTTAGGCGGGTTATTTCTCTGCAAACTATCCTCTCTTTCTTATGACAAGTTATTTCTGAATGTGCGTATTTGAGGCTAAGCAAATCCCTTCCTGGGAGGTTGAAAGACCCTTATTTCTCTCCAGAGGAGTATTATGGAGAGTCAGTTGATGCTGAGAAGGTGGTAGAGACCTAGCAAACTCATCTGCAGTGGCTTTGAGCAAGGCTCTTAGAATCATAAGCTGGGTGGGGTCCTGTGTCCTACACCACAGGCCAGCTAGCTCATTTCAGGAGACTTTTTTTTCAATCTATTATTACTATCTTCTTCTAGACTGTAGTTCACTACTGGAGATTATCCACTTAGTTGCACTCAGTTTGCACCTGGCCTGTATCACCACTCAGCTCTCACTCCAGCCTCAGGTAACAGCAAGACCTCACCAAAGATTACTGTTTAATTGTATGTGTGTGTGTCTTTGTTTGTTTCAGGTAACAACTAATGTTGGAACTATGAAAAGCTCTTCTCTCCTTTTAACAAAGCTTAGTCACAAACAGTTCCCCAGTTGATGAGAAAAACTAAAACAACAGAACAATTGAAAGTCCAAATCTGCAAGCTCATCTCTGAGAACCGAATTCTACAGCCACTCCAGATTTGTACTCCAAATGGATAGTTTGATTGTAGAAATCACATCCCTTCAGCCTGCAAATGCGATAACGGCCCAAGAGACAGTGACGCCTAGATTCATAGATAATCCCCTTTCCCCCATCCTATATATAACTGGAGTCAACAGCAGCTGGAGGAAAATGGCAAGAACTTGGAATCAAGATTAGGTTAGAGTAACACTGCTGTAGACAGTTTATCAGCTCTTCAGCATATGTCCATTTTCCTTGAAGGATGAGCCTTTAGAAACCTCTGACAATAAAGTTTATTTTACACCCATTCCCTTGCCTATGATTTTTTCATACGAATCACAATTATAAAACTTTCTTGCTCCAGCTAAAAGCAGGAAACTCAATCATGAATGTGTTCACTAAATATATACCACAGAATGATAGCAACCAGTCTGAATGCATCACTTGATTCCAAAATTAAATGTTAGCCCTCAGGGGTGCAACTACATGTATCTCCAACTCTGGAAGCCACAGGCAACATATTCCTGTTTCCTTGCAGGGAAACAGATCTATAAGCAGGGCGGCAGTCTCACACATGTACATTCCTGGGAAACCCAAGGAAACAATGATAGTGACGCAGGGCAGGCAAGCCCCCAAACTGAAAGAGGTTTGCTAATGTCGCGATTGGCTTTCTATGTTATTTGAAGACTGAGATCCCCATGAGGAGTGAAGATAGGTAATGCCTAAGGCTGAGGCATGACCTCACTGGGTCACCTTAGCTGTGAAGTGAGGTCAGTTGTCACCTTGCAAACCTTTTGGTAATCCAAATCTTGGAATGATTCCTTTAAGAATTTAGACACTTCCAATACTTTTCCTGTCCTTGTGGGGAAAGCTTCTATCCACCTGGTGAAAGTGTCTATAAATACTAGCAAATCTTGTAGTTCCCTGTAAGGTGGCATCTGGGTTAAGTCTGTCTGCCAGTCTTCACCATGGTATGTTCCTTGGTGTTGTACAGGTTTAAGCAGGGATCGGGGTATGGGGTGGCTTCCTGAGTGGTAACCCTTTTTATAGTATGGAACTGTCCCTTCCCCAAGAATATTTAGGAAACTAATTTGAATGGAAAATCCCGTCCCAAATGTGAGGAATCATGAAAATGTTTAATTATTTCCCATTTGTCAGCCTCAGGAATAGAGTTTGTTCTTTTCTAGCAACCATCCAGAGGGGTCTCCCTGGAAGCCTTTTACTCAGTCCCTTTAATTTCCTTAGGGGTATAGTATGGTGTCACTGACACGGATGCAGTACCTGGTAGTAGTGCAGCAGCCTGAAATACCAGGGTTTCCTTAGCTGTGGCCCCAGCTGCTCTTTCCACCAGGGAATTTCCTCTAATAATAAAAGTGTCTCTCTTCTGGTGTCCCCTGCAGTGAGTAATTGTTATTTCTTTGGGAGTTGGACAGCATCTAAAAGTTCAAAGATCTGAGTAAAGTTGTATGTGGGATCCCTTGGTTCTTGATAGTCCCCTTTCCTTCCCTATGACTGCATGAGCATGGAGCACCAGGAACCCATATTTAGAGTCAGTCAACACATTGACTCTTGAGGTTTTGGTTTTTTTCTTCTTTTTTTGAAACGGAGTCTTGCTGTGTCGCCCAGGCTGGAGTGCAGTGGCATGATCTCAGCTCACTGCAAACTCAGGGATTCTCATGCCCCAGCCTCCCAAGTAGCTGGGATTACAGGCGCCCCCCCCACCACACCCGGCTAATTTTTGTATTTTTAGTAGAGACGGAGTTTCACCATGTTGGCTAGGCCGGTCTCGAACTCCCACCCTCAGGTGATCCAACCACCTTGGCCTCCCAAAGTGCTGGGATTACAGGCGTGAGCCACCGTGTCCAGCTTAAGTCTTTCCATGGTTGGAAGGCCCTAATTAGAGCAGCTAATTCTGCTTTTTGAACAGAAGTCTGAGAAGGTAAACCCTTGGCCTCAATGACTTCTTGTTGGCTAATTTTCCTTTCTTACTCCCTCATGAATATAGCTATTTCCATCTCTACACCACTCAACATTTGGGTTAGACAAGAGCTTGTCTTCAAGGTTGGGCCTTTTAGAGTAGAGCTCTTCCGTGGTTTCCACACAGGAGTCAATGACTTGGGGATCTGTTTCTTGAGACGTGAGGTGCAGCAACAGAGTAGCAGGGTTTAACAATCAGGATACTTTCAGGGTAACATCTGGGGTGTCAAGCAGAAGGGTCTGATATTTAAGTAACTGGCCCCCTGTTAGCCATTGGTGTACTTTTGCCTCTAGGACCCTCTGTACTATACTTCATGGGGTGGCAGGGGGTGGGGGTGGGGTGGTATGGCATGTAATTGTTGTCCCAAGGTAAACTGACAGGTTTCTTCTAACGATAGAGTGATGGTAGCCACAGATCTCAAGCTTCCTAGTCACCTAGCTGCCACCTGGTCTAGCTGTTTAGAGAAATAAGTCACTGGTCCAAAGCAATTCCTCAGCCTTTGAGTTAGAACATTCAAAGCTGTCCCTTGTTATTCATCCACATAGAGGGTGAAAGGTTTTTGTAAGTTGGAGAGTCCTGAGGCAAGGGATGTCCCTGGCTTTTCTTTTAAGGCTAAGAATGCCTTTTGACAGGTTCCAAGCTCCGCCTCCTGGGTTCACACCATTCTCCCGCCTCAGCCTCCTGAATAGCTGTGACTACAGGCGCCCGCCACCACAGCCAGCTAATTTTTTTGTATTTTTAGTAGAGACGGGGTTTCACCGTGTTAGCCAGGATGGTCTCGATCTCCTGACCTCCTGATCTACCCGCCTCGGCCTCCCAAAGTGCTGGGATTACAGGCGTGAGCCACCGCACCTGGCCAACAAGTTTTTTTTTTAAATGAACAGAGCATCAGTGAATGATAGTGCAAGTTTAAGACACCTAATAGACAAGTTAAAGGAGTCCTCCAGGCAGAAGGAAACTGACACCAGATGAAAATCTGGATAAAAAAAAAAAAACACCAGAAATGACATCTACATAGGCAAATATATAATTTTAACATCTGACTGTTTAGCCGAGCACTATGGCTCTCGCCTGGAATCCCGGCACTTTGGGAGGCCAAGGAAGGCAGATCACTTGAGGTCAGGAGTTCGAGACCAGCCTGGCCAATATGGTGAACCTTCCTCTCTACTAAAGATTCAAAAATTAGTCAGATATGGTGGCCCAAGCCTGTAATCTCTGCTACTCAGGAGTCTGAGTCAGGAGAATCGCTTGAACCCGGAAAGCAGAGGTTGCAGTGAGCCAAGACTGAGCCACTGCCCTCCAGCCTGTCCAATAGAGTAAGACTTGTCTTAAAAACACCACCACCAGCAACAAAAAAAACAAAAACAAACAAACAAACAAAAACACATCTGACTCTTGAAACAAAAGTAATAGAGATGGATTGTAAGGTTTATAACAGATGTAAAGTAAAATGCATGAC
The DNA here is from genome assembly GCF_029281585.2 of Gorilla gorilla gorilla. Taxonomy (NCBI): domain Eukaryota; kingdom Metazoa; phylum Chordata; class Mammalia; order Primates; family Hominidae; genus Gorilla; species Gorilla gorilla. Next base: position 223,658,427 of record NC_073224.2, on the reverse strand, counting down.
AATAGCATAAAGGCAGGGGGAGGAGTCCTGTGAAGAGGTATGATGCCACTTGAAGGCAGACTGATGGGTTAATTTTTGTGGAAAGCAAGGCAGAATTTTTGAAGTTTGTTTCTTCAAATACTTTCCGTTTCTCGTACATACAAGCTAGTTTGTTCTGCAGAGATCTTATTTTCTAGGAGGCTCGGAGGGGGGCCTTCTGCTGTCTGTCCTCATGGGATGCACAAGACACAAGGGAACAGTCTTTCACTTTTAAATACATTGATGGGTCTGAGGAGATAGATACAACTGCATTTTTTTTTTTTTGTTAAATGAGGTGGGATTCTCACTGGTCTTGAGCTTCTGAGCTCCGTGGAGGCTTCCCCTACTTCAGCCTATTAAAGCGTTGGGATTAATAGGCGTGAGGCACTGCGACTGGTCACAACCACCAACATTTAAAATCACTTCCCTGGGTGGTCTCGAACCACCAACCTTATGGTTAACAGCCGAACTCGCTGACCGATTGCGCCACAGAGACAATCTCAATCGCTTGCTTTCATCTCTATATAGATTAAGCAATCACTGAACCCTAGGAGTTGCCATTCGCCTTCTGCGGGACAACTATGCAGACTACAAAGCTTCAGAAAACCGGAGAGGCTGAGTCGACTAGTCGTGTTGTTGCACGTTAGAAACGCGTGCATTGCGTGACTCTGAAGCCAGAAGGGCGGCCGAATGGCCTTCACCCTGCGTTCACCCTCGCCTGCTTCAGAAGCCAGCGCCTCTGGAAATGCCTGGATCTGCGAACCCAGCCTGAGCCAAGTGGGGCCCACGGGAAGCTTAACTCCCCGACGGCTCTCAGGGTAGCTCTTTCTGTTCTTTTGCGCCGCCTTCAGGCAATCATCTGCTCCGCTTGCTCTCCCTTCACTCAACTCGGCTTCAGTAGATGGGGTCGGTGGGGCGGCAGCGGGAAAGAGGCAGGGGAGTCAAAAGGGAAAACGTGAAAAGGAGGAGGGAGAAGCAGGGGAGACCAGGACTAGACAATGGGACAGCCCAGGATGCCCGTGCAGAGGGCACCGGCTGGATGCAGAGAAGATGGGACATGTATCAGAATGGAGAGGGGGAAATGGGGAGAAGATGTGAGAGAAAATCACAAGAACCTGTAGCTGCCCAAGAATCAAGAAGTAAAAATCGCATAATGTTTTTACATTAATAAAAAAAATCGGGGGGACCAGGGGCGGTGGCTCACGCCTGTAATCCCAGCACTTTGGGAGGCCGAGGTGGGTGGATCACTCACTTGAAGTCAGGAGTTCGAGACCAGCCGTGCCAACATGGTGAAAGCCCGTCTCTACTACAAATACAAAAATTAGCTGGGCGTGGTGGTGCACGTTTGTAGTCTCAGCTACTGAGGAGGCTGAGGCAGGAGAATCGCTTGAACCTAAGAGGCGGAGGTAGCAGTGAGCCGAGATCGTGCCGCTGCCCTCCAGCCTCGGCGACAAAGCGAAATCCTGTCTCTCAAAAAAATATATAAATAAATAATAGAGGGGTGGGAAAGCAAAACGACGGGCAGTAGGTGTGGGGCGCTTTGGGATTCTCTAGTGGTTAGTAGTCTGCGTTGTGCCTGCAGCAACCTCTGTTCTAATCCGAATCCTGGTACAGTCAGACTCTATCTTGGACCCACAGGGGCGAACCCAAGTGTCTTTTGGTTTGCTTTTGATTCCTGCACCAGCTGCGGCCTTTATCTGCAGCCAGAAAGCCGGAAAGCAGGGTTTACCGCCGGCCCCACAGAGACATACTGTCTGGGGAAAAGAAGGAAACCCAAGAGTACACAAACAACGGCCCAAAGAGAAACCTTCGAAGTGCTCTATGCCTCACCGTTTAGAAGAAAATATCAAGCAACTCTCAATCTAGCTGGTCTGTACCTTCCACGACTGAAATAATGTATTTATTGCAGTCTTTCTGGTTGAGATATTTCAAATATTTGGTGGAGCTTTTAATGAGAGAGACACTCTCGAGTGTGGAAGAAATAAAAGAGGGGATGTGAAGATGAGGCGACTTTAGGACAGAAAAGAAAAAGAGACAAGGAAGCCATGTAAACGTTTTCGGGTGGGCGTGAGGCGATGTCAGTCTTAAACCCCGTTGTGTCAGGTAAAGAGCGCAGCCTCTTCTAGCACAAACACCGTTTCCCACATGGAGGAAATCACAGGGATCAGCAACTCTAGAGTACGATGAAGAAGCTTCACTCTGGGAGAACCGCCTTCGTGACCACGGTCTATCCCCTGCCAGGTAAGTGGAAATGAGCACATGGCCTGCAGGGACAGCACAGCCTCCTCGCCCTGGCCGGTCGCTCAGGGTCACCACCCTCCCCACTGCGGCCCCTCGCCAGTCTTCCAAACCACTCTCCACCAAAGATTCCACCGACAGTCACCCCACAAGACAACCCAGGCAGCCTCTCAGCAGCGGCTCCTGCCCCGCAGCCACCGCGCCCTCTCACCCCCGTGGTTCTGCCCGCCGCCTCTGCCGAGTCTGCGCCCTTCACCTCCCTGGCTTCCTCTCTCCCCTGAGCTTACAGTGGACTCGGGGTTCTTCCGAACCCCTCTTGGGAGTACTGAATGGAAAAGGGGGAGCGTGCGCAAGTGCTTGGTAGAGTGTAGACATCGTGGGATTTGACTGTGGGACCATCGCTTCGACGTCCTAGTGCTGATTTTTCCACCTGCCTTCTGCTTAGGGCACCGGCAGCAGTTTTCCATCTGTGCCTACTCCACCTGCTGTCCTTGTTGGGTCAGCGAACATCGCCTCCCTCTACCGCTCAATCAGCAAACGGGACCGCCCTCGAGGACCTCACCCGCCGCTTACCCCCCTAACAAATTCGCGGGCTTCGCCTCCGGTCGCCTCTTCCCAAGGCCTAACGAGCGCCTTCCCTGGCAACGGAGGTGAGGAGGCTCCGCTGACTGACTGGTGCTGGTGTCCGGGGCTGCCACAAACGCCACGACTTGGCTTGGCCTCTCTCTTAGTTATTCGCAGCTCAGCGCGATAGGCGCCTCCGGGGTGGCGACGGGAAAGAGTGTGGGCTTATTGGGTGCAGCTCCATGGGGGCTGGCATCTCTGCCCGGCTGTGTACACCTGAGCGAGACGCTCAGTCGCTCTCTAAAGCTGCTTCCGCGGATGACGGACACGGAGAGAAATAGGAGCGGTGGGTCGTGAGAGGTGGTCCACCAGCACTTGTCCTCCTTCGCCCGGCTTTGACCCTCGCTGCGGAGACTGTTCTGCCTCTGGCCCTTGGAGCAGGCCGGCTGACAGCGTAGTGAAGGAAGATTCCTGCGGGAGAGCGGCCAGTGTAAAACAATTCCCTGACCGGGAATCGAACCCGGGCCGCGGCGGTGAAAGCGCCGAATCCTAGCCACTAGACCACCAGGGACACACAGGAGGGAGCTTTCTCTCCCTTCTTCTGTCAGAAGCGACAGCTTCCCTGAGCTCTGGGAGGACTTGGGTCTTGTGAGGGTCGCTCTTTGCTCCTGGAGTCTCTCACAAGGCCATTCCCTCCCTGCATTCTTCAAAAAGAGAGCCTGCAGGCGACACACCGAGGGCTCCTCGAGGGACACCAAGGCCACGAGTCCCGAGTCCTGGAGCGAGTTGCAGCGACCCGGCCGCAGCTCACCACTGGACTAGAGATGCGCCTTTCCGAGGTGGCAGCAAGTGACCAGCCGGTCGTGGGTCGCCAGGTCCGGAGCCGCGCACCAGGTTGCCTGGAGGAGGCGGGAGCGCGGAGGCGCCCGGGGTGAGACGGGGGCACCCTCTGTATCATAAAGGACCCAGACGCCAGCATCCTCAACATCATAAGGAATCCGACGGATGCGGCAACCGAGACGGGCTGGATGGGAAACTCTTTCCACGAAGGCTCCTGGGCCCTCAGCTGGACTCCGACCTTCCCCTGCAACCTGTGACACCTGCCATATTCCCATCTTAGGCGATGGCAACGCCACCCTTCCGTTTGCTCCGGGCAAAACTTCGAGAGTTCCCTCTGACTCTGGAGTTCTTTCCTCAGATCCAAGAGCCAAATGGTCAGCAATTCGTAATTTCCCATCGGCTAAGTGCGTGGGCATTGAGCTACACGCGAGTCTCTCCACCTCTGCGGAATGGCTACTTCGGGGTAGGGGAGGGGCCCTCCAGTGGATTGTAAGGTGTTTAGCAGCAGCCGTCGCCTCCGCTGACTAGACAGATGTCAGGGGGTTAACATTCTCCCTCCCCGCTTACCGTAGTCGTGACCTAGTGTCCCAGCGTGGAGGTGAGAGGCGTGTAAGGGCAAAGTTGCCCCCTCTTGAGAACCACTGATGCACGTTGTCCTGCTGTCTGAGCTTGTGCAGAGGACTCTCCAGATGAAGGCTCAGGGGTCGATCCAGCTTGAGACCCCCTCGCTCCCCCGCACAGTCAGACCTTAGGATTGGAGGTTTTTAACATCTCTACATCATGAGATTCGAAACCTTTAGGTCTTTTCTTCCGTTCTGTCCTCCAAATCGGCCTCTTCCGAGCCTGTTGATCAGGGCCAGCCAGGCAGAGGGCTGGGTTCGCTCAACGAGGCTCCTCTTGGCCCTCCTGGAGCTTCAGGCCTCTTTGGGTTGCAGAGAAGATTTATGGGTCACTTCCTTCGGCATCCCCGGGGGCAGGTGTGCGGTGCCCAGGGAAGACGAGGGTTTGACTGCGGTTCTCGACCCCCGGCGACCAACCTCCACCCCGGTGGGCGCGCTCTTCCAGGCTCCTGCTTGTCCCACTCGCCGGGAGTTAGGTCTCGGGTCAGCCTGAGTTCCCGAGACGCCCAGGCCCGGAAGGACACGTAGGGGAAACCAGCTGCTCACTTTGGTCTTGTCCGCAACGGACCTCTTTCTGCCAGGAAAGAAAGGCGGCGAGTCCTGTCCTGTTGGGTAGGCGGAAGAGAGATCAAAGAGAAGACAAGAAAAATCCTGGGAGGTTTCCGGATCTAAAGTTACCATGAAGTCGACCTAACCTCCTCTGGAGGTCCTCCCAGTCCTCCCGTGGCTGGCGATGGTGAATCGAGTTTCCGTCTCCAGTTTGCCAAGGCGGACAAAGCCGACACAATGGGACTGTCCACTATCTTCTTTCATATACACAAAATGTCAGCTCTTCCTGTTTCTGACTGGCAATATGCCGCCTGATGACCAGCTTAGCAAATTAGAGACCCTCCATGGGATTCCATCTGTGTCTTAGTTCAGGCTTCTCTAACACTGTACCATAAACTGGGTGGCTGATTCACAACAGAAATTGATTTCTCACAGTTCTGGAGGTTGGAAGTCCGAGATCAAGGTGCCGACATGGTAGGGTTATGGTGAGGGCCTTTTGTTCTGGTTGTAGACTGTCACCTTCTCATTGTATCCTCAGGGGGCAGAAAGAGGGCGAGAGAGATCCCCGGGGTCCCTTTTATACGGGCATTAGTCCCATTCAGACTAATGGGACTAAATCCAGACTCTGTGCTGAGTGTTGTGGATTTTTTGCATGTCCATCCTCCCAGCAGACAACTGGAGATGTATTGTCCCCAGAGGGTACAATAGAGAATCTTCCGTCACAAGTCAGCAACCAGCATATGTGAGTGACAGCATGTGTCCCACTCAGAAATGAGAGTGTATTAGTCCGTTTTCACGCTGCTGACAAATACTTAATATAGTCCGGGACGAAAAAGAGGTTCAATTGGACTTACATTTCCATATGACTGGGGAGGCCTCAGAATCATGGCGGGAGGCAAAAGGCACTTCTCACAAGGCAGCAGCAAGAGAAAATGAGGAAGAAGCCAAAGCAGAAACCCGTGATAAACCCATCAGATAGTGAGACTTATTCACCATCAGGAGAATAGCACAGGAAAGACCCGCCCCCATGATTCAATTACCTCCTCCTAGGTCCCGCCCACAACACATGGGAATTCTGGGAGATATAATTCAAGTTGAGATTTGGGTGAGGGCATGGCCAAACCATGTCAGAAAGGGATGAAGTGACAGCATATCTTGATGTGTGTGATGGTTTTATGAGTTATTACCTATTTCAAAAATTATTGCAATGTGTAAAAAAGAACAAGGACTTGTACTATCTGACTTTAAGGCTTACTATAAGCTATTACAGACAAGACATCAGGAGTGGAAAATAGATAAACAGACTGAGTTAAGAGATTTAAAACTGATCCACAGCTATACGGTCAATAAATGGGTTTTCAATAAAAGCAGTTCAATAAAAGAAAATAAATCATTTCGATTAATGAACTTCTATATGGATGTGGGGAGACCAACAATGTTATTCTCCCTCCCACTACACACAAAAGTAATTTCAGCCGCATTACACACCAGAACTTAAAAGTTAAAGATATAGCTCTCCCTCTCCCTCTCCCGTCTCCCGTCTCCCATCTCCCCTCTCCCCTCTCCCCTCTCCCCTCTCCCCTCTTTCCACGGTCTCCCTCTGATGCCGAGCCCTCTCCCTCTCTTTCCACGGTCTCCCTCTGATGCCGAGCCGAAGCTGGACGGTACTGCTGCCATCTCAGCTCACTGCAACCTCCCTGCCTGATTCTCCTGCCTCAGCCTGCGGAGTGCCTGCGATTGCAGGCGCGCGCCGCCACGCCTGACTGGTTTTCGTATTTTTTTGGTGGAGACGGGGTTTCGCTGTGTTGGCCGGGCTGGTCTCCAGCTCCTGACCGCGAGTGATCGGCCAGCCTCGGCCTCCCGAGGTGCCGGGATTGCAGACGGAGTCTCGTTCACTCAGTGCTCAATGGTGCCCAGGCTGGAGTGCAGTGGCGTGATCTTGGCTCGCTACAACCACCTCCCAGCCCCCTGCCTTGGCCTCCCAAAGTGCCGAGATTGCAGCCTCTGCCCGGCCGCCACCCCGTCTGGGAAGTGGGGAACGTCTCTGCCTGGCCGCCCATCGTCTGGGATGTGAGGAGCCCCTCTGCCTGGCTGCCCAGTCTGGAAAGTGAGGAGCGTCTCTGCCCGGCCGCCATCCCACCTGGGAAGTGAGGAGCGCCTCTTCCTGGCCACCATCACATCCTGGAAGTGAGGAGCGTCTCTGCCCCGCCGCCCATCGTCTGAGATGTGGGGAGCACCTCTGCCCTGCTGCCCCGTCCGGGATGTGAGGAGCGTCTCTGCCCGGCCGCCCTGTCTGAGAAGTGAGGAGACCCTCTGCCTGGCAACCGCCCCGTCTGAGAAGTGAGGAGCCCCTCCGCCCAGCAGCCACCCCGTCTGGGAAGTGAGGAGCGTCTCCGCCCGGCAGCCACCTCGTCCCGGAGGGAGGTGGGGGGGTCAGCCCCCCGCCCGGCCAGCCGTCCCGTCCGGGAGGGAGGTGGGGGGGTCAGCCCCCTGCCCAGCCAGCCGCTCCGTCCGGGAGGGAGGTGGGGGGGTCAGCCCCCCGCCTGGCCAGCCGCCCCGTCCGGAAGGGAGGTGGGGGGGTCAGCCCCCCGCCCGGCCAGCTGCCCCGTCCAGGAGGGAGGTGGGGGGGTTAGCCCCCCGCCTGGCCAGCCGCCCCGTCCGGGAGGTGAGGGGCGCCTCTGCCCGGCCGCCCCTACTGGGAAGTGAGGAGCCCCTCTGCACGGCCAGCCGCTCCGTCCGGAAGGGAGGTGGGGGGGTCAGCCCCCCGCCCGGCCAGCCGCTCCGTCCGGAAGGGAGGTGGGGGGGTCAGCCCCCCGCCCGGCCAGCCGCCCTGTCCGGGAGGGAGGTGGGGGGGTTAGCCCCCCGCCTGGCCAGCCGCCCCGTCCGGGAGGTGAGGGGCGCCTCTGCCCGGCCGCCCCTACTGGGAAGTGAGGAGCCCCTCTGCCTGGCCAGCCGCCCCGTCCGGGAGGGAGGTGAGGGGGTCAGCCCCCCGCCCGGCCAGCCGCCCCATCCGGAAGGGAGGTGGGGGGGTCAGCCCCCCACCTGGCCAGCCGCCCCATCCGGGAGGTGAGGGGCGCCTCTGCCCGGCCGCCCCTACTGGGAAGTGAGGAGCCCCTCTGCCTGGCCACCACCCCGTCTGGGAGGTGTACCCAACAGCTCATTGAGAACGGGCCATGATGACAATGGCGGTTTTGTGGAATAGAAAGGGGGGAAAGGTGGGGAAAAGATTGAGAAATCGGATGGTTGCCGTGTCTGTGTAGAAAGAGGTAGCCATGGGAGACTTTTCATTTTGTTCTGTACTAAGAAAAATTCTTCTGCCTTGGGATCCTGTTGATCTGTGACCTTACCCCCAACCCTGTGCTCTCTGAAACATGTGCTGTATCCACTCAGGGTTGAATGGATTAAGGGCGGTGCAAGATGTGCTTTGTTAAACAGATGCTTGAAGGCAGCATGCTCGTTAAGAGTCATCACCACTCCCTAATCTCAAGTACCCAGGGACACAAACACTGCGGAAGGCCGCAGGGCCCTCTGCCCAGGAAAACCAGAGACCTTTGTTCACTTGTTTATCTGCTGACCTTCCCTCCACTATTGTCCTATGACCCTGCCAAATCCCCCTCTGTGAGAAACACCCAAGAATGATCAATAAATAAATAAATTAATTAATTAAAAAAAAAAAAGTTAAAGATATAAAGCATTTCAAGGATACTTTGTGACTTGTTGGTAGGCAAACATTAGCCTACCAATAAGCAGGACACAAAAAATACATATATAAGAAAGACATGATAAATGAGACTTCATCAACATTAGCCACACCTTCTCATCAAAAGATACCACTAAGAAAGTGAAAAGGCAAGCAAGCCACAGACAGAGAGAAAATAGCCACAAAACGTATCTGAACTCCACACCCTGCATTTATAACTATAGCAGTCTGATACACTGCACCCAGTTTCTGCTGGATGGAGTATTTTCTGGGTGTCTCTAATGAGTAAGAGAGGGCCCCATGGGATATTCCTTCAGTTCCCAGGTGAACAGTGGGAAAGACTCCACATTGACCAACCTCGGGGGCCTAAAAATCCAGGTCCTCAAGGAGGGTGGAGTATACCTGGACCCTGACCCAGACCCCTGGATGGGCTGTGCCAAGAGACCCAGCAAGGGAAGGGATTTCCTCCTGCCTCAGGTTCTCTGTTCTTCTGTGGTTAGACCACCTGAACCCAACTCCCTCCCCAAGCACTAGAGATGGGCTTTTCCAAGGGCTGGGGATCTTGCTGTCCTGAGGACAGCTGAGCAAGGGGGTCAAGGAGGAGCTTGGGTGGTGGAGGAGAGGAAACCGGGTAAGATGCATGAAGCCGTTGGCTATACCAGGCACAGAGAAGACCCACTGGGACCCCACAGCCTGCATGTGAAGCCAGGCCTTGGGCCACATCGTTCCTCAAAGGGGTGCCAACTTCCATGGGGTCTTCAAAGGGACTGTGGAAAGAGAGGCCTTCAGCCCACACCTCTGAATGCTTTTCCACCACAGCATGCCCTGTGGCCTTTATCCTGCTGGCGTGGAACAGTCAGAGCCCTGCAGGGCTGCAGAGCTTCTGTACTGGGTGGCATCCCAGCCTGAGTGTCAGAGCTCAGAGGGCAGGAACCGGAGCAAGGAGAGAGGAGGGCACCTTTTGGACAGCATGTGTGGGACAAGAGCGATGGCTCATCCATTCAGGATCCTCACAAAATGAGAGTCAGGAAGATGAGGGCGCAGACCTGATTCCCTACACAGGGCTGAAAGCAGACAACCGGAGGAAGAGCAGCCCCTGGGCCAATGAGGTAGAAGACAGAAGACCACAGTGTACTCCTGCCCTCAATCTCACCCCCTCCCACTCACATCCTCCACGCCCCCGATCACCTTCCTCAGAAGTGTAATAGGAATCCAGATTCCCCCTGGCCTGGTTGCTGCGGGAGGCACAGTGGCCTGATGGAGCCTGAGGCAGGTGTGGGAAGATGTGGATTGTCTAACTGGAGGTTGGGATTTCAGGGTGAGGAAGGAGAAGCTTGGAGTGCAGGATTTGGTGGTATGTATGTGGCTGTAGGCAAAAGAAAGAGACAACTAAGCCACTTGAAATACCATGAGAATTCCAATTTAGAAAATTCCCAGGGAAGTATGCATGCAGGCACTCATGACATCCAAAAAACAGCTGCTGCATAACTGCGTGTTGCAAGCAAGCCCTAAATTGCTGATTTTGAAACAGCCTGGTGTGTTGACAAAGACAATTTCTGAATAGTCTTAAGAGCAGAGGTGCACTAAAGCCACTACGCCCCGCAGCTCAGGATCCCAGAAAGTTCTTTAAAGAGTAAGTCTTACTTCCATCTATGGAAGATTTTTGGAGTTGTCCTTGGTCACCCCCAAAAATGTTTTGGTTAGGAGTAGAATTTTAGATGTCATCAATTTAAAAATTAAAACTGAAACTCTGGAACTCATAGAGACATAAAATTAAGAGAATCCATTCACATCCTGAGTAGAAAGATTTTTATAGAACATGACGGGCTTTAAAAATAAAGAAAAAATATGGCAAAATTTCATCAAATTAAATGCTTTCAGAACTAAAATTAAAATCTGAAGCCACCCAACTAGCTGGACAGACGGCTTCTTGGCCAAGGAGACCCCAGAGAAGTCTTAAATACTGAGTTCCTGGCCAGTACTTGGAAGCTCAGACACCTCTCCTTATACTCTCTCCCTTTGTGGTTTAGACACAACTGACCAGCATTATTGTTAAAATAGAGATCCTAAGACTGACAGAACAGACTCCTTACAGTAGTAAGATACCATATTATAAACAAGACCTAAGGCCATGCCAGGCAAGGTTAAGTCATGCACCCCTCAACTTAAAGAATAAACTATGTTCTAATTGCCACAGGTTTTTTTTCTTCTTCCTTTTTTTCTCTAGCTAAACAAGCACTGGCCTTAAGATAAGCAATGCCGAAGCACTTGCAGCTCACCAATTACCATAAACTGACTGAGCCCTCCCTACACAAGCCAAAACTACAGCTTTCATTGGACAAGAGACTGATTTCAGTAACTTTCCCTTGATAAGAGAGCACTGGCTGTGGACTGGTTCTAGACGGTTTACAGACGCTGTGCACTTGACTGCCTTTGTGTCCCTGCTTCCCCTTTTGAAGCATAGGGCCTAATTATAATGTATTTAAATGTTGTCTCCACCCCAAAGTGAACATGGGTTGCATGTAACAGGCATGTTTACTCAGCATGCATGCAGCAGGATCCCTTCATGAATATTCAGAGCTCCTCCTATTCCCTGTTGAATATGTATATGTGGCCCACCACATCAACATAAATCCCTGTTCCCCCCTCCCCTCCCTGGAAACGTACTTTTCAGGTTTCAGCAGGAGGGTATGCCTCCCTGTCTGTCGGAATGTCCACCTTGCAGGCTGTAACCCTTTATAAAGAATAAAATCTCCCTTCTAAATTTATAAATTGTGTGATTTTTCAGTTGACAGCTTTCAGTCAGACTTTTCACTGACTGGGAAAAGTCATTTGCAATATATTTATTTTAAAAATGACTCCTCAGGATACAAAATTCTTGTACAAAAATCACAAGCATTCTTATACGCCAATAGCAGACAAACAGAGAGCCAAATCATTTGTGAACTCCCATTCACAATTGCTTCAAAGAGAATAAAATACCTAGGAATCCAACTTACAAGGGATGTGAAACACCTCTTCAAGGAGAACTACAAAACACTGCTCAACAAAATAAAAGAGGATACAAACAAATGGAAGAACATTCCACGCTCATGGGTAGGAAGAATCACTATCGTGAAAATGGTCATACTGCCCAAGGTAATTTATAGATTCCATGCCATCCCCATCAAGCTACCAATGACTTTCTTCACAGAATTGGAAAAAAATACTTTAAAGTTCATATGCAACCAAAAGAGAGCCCGCATCGCCAAGTCAATCCTAAGCCAAAAGAACAAAGCTGGAGGCATCATGCTACCTGACTTCAAATGATACTATAAGGCTACAGTAACCAAAACAGCATGGTACTGGTACCAAAACAGAGATATAGACCAATGGAGGAGAACAGAGCCCTCAGAAATAATGCCACACATCTACAACTCTCTGATCTTTGACAAACCTGACAAAAACAAGAAATGGGGAAAGGATTCCCTATTTAATAAATGGTGCTGGGAAAACTAGCTAGCCATATGTTGAAAGCTGAAACTGGATCCCTTCATTACACCTTATACAAAAATTAATTCAAGATGGGTTAAAGACTTAAATGTCAGACTTAAAACCATAAAAACCCTAGAAGAAAACCTAGGCAATACCATTCAGGACATAGGCATGGGCAAGGACTTCATGTGTAAAACACCAAAAGCAATGACAACAGAAGCCAAAATTGACAAATGGGATCTAATTAAACTTAAGAGCTTCTGTACAGCAAAAGAAACTGTCATCAGAGTGAACAGGCAACCTACAGAATGGGAGAAAATTTTTGCAATCTACTCATCTGTAGATTCATCGCAATCTACAAAGAACACAAACAAATTCGCAAGAAAACAACAAACAACCCCATCAACAAGTGGGCGAAGTATATGAACAGACACTTCTCAGAAGACATTTATGCAGCCAAAAGACACATGAAAAAATCCTCATCATCAGTGGCCATCAGGGAAATGCAAATCAAAACCACAATGAGATACCATCTCACACCAGTTAGAATGGCGATCATTAAAAAGTCAGGAAGCAACAGGTGCTGGAGAGGATGTGGAGAAATAGGAACACTTTTACACTGTTGGTGGGACTGTAAACTAGTTCAACCATTGTGGAAGTCAGTGTGGTGATTCCTCAGGGATCTAGAACTAGAAATATCATTTGACCCAGCCATCCCATTACTGGGTATATAAATCATGCTGCTAAAAGCCAAATGATTATAAATAAATTATATATTTATTTGATTTATATGATTATAAATAAATGATTATTATAAATGATTATAAATGCCAAAGGATTATAAATCATGCTGCTATAAAGACACATGCACACGTATGTTTATTGTGGCACTATTCACAATAGCATAGACTTGGAACCAGCCCAAATGTCCAACAATGATAGACTAGATGAAGAAAATGTGGCACATATACACCATGGAATACTATGCAGCCATAAAAATTGATGAGTTCATGTCCTTTGTAGGGACATGGATGAAGCTGGAAACCATCGTTCTCAGCAAACTATTGCAAGGAGAAAAAACCAAGAACCGCATGTTCTCACTCATAGGTGGGAATTGAACAATGAGAACACTTGGACACAGGAAGGGGAACATCACACACCAGGGCCTGTCGTGGGGTAGGGGGAGGGGGGAGGGATAGCATCAGGAGATATACCTAATGTAAATGACGAGTTAATGGGTGCAGCACATCAACATGGCACATGTATGCATATGTAACAAACCTGCACGTTGTGCACATGTACCCTAAAACATAAAGTATAATTAAAAAAGTAAAAAAAAAGACTCAATTCTTGAATATATAAGAGAACTTTTGTAAATCAATAATATAGAGCTAAGCCAAATAAAATAGGGCAAAATATTCGAATAGGTCTTTGCAGAGGAGAGTTTCTTATATGCTGGAAGTCATAAGAAAATATGCTTCATAGGATTGCTCATTAGGCAAATACAAATTAATTCCACACTGAGATAGCACTAACCACTCACCAGTGTATGGCTACTTTTTTTTTTTTTTCTGAGACAGGGTCTCATTCTGTCACCCAAGCTGGAGTGCAATGGTGCGATCTTGACTCACTGCAACATCCCCCTCCTGAGTAGCTGGGACTACAGGTGCATGCCACCATGTCCGGCTAATTTTTATATTTTGAGTAGAGACAGGGTTTCATCATGTTGGCCAGATTGGTCTGAGAGCATAGCTACATTTAACAAAGTTAGTACACCAAATGCTGACAAGAATTTGGTGCCACTTCAACTGTCATCGCTGGTGAAAAAACATTCTAGAAGACTGGCAATTTATACTGATGTTAAACTTATACTCAGGTCATGACCCAGCAATTGAAGGACTTCCATGAATCTCAAGTGCACACAAAGACTGTTATAAGAATATTCAGGCCAAGAATTCAATAACCCCAAAATTGAGAAGTGATCTATGAAACTACGTGGATATATCTCATGAGTATAATGAATGCAACTGCAGAAAAAAGGCCAGACACAAAAGATATGTACATTCACTCATGTGAACTTTAAGAACAGGCAATTGTAACCTATGGGAATAGACATCAGAATAGTGATTAACTAAGAGGGCACAGGGTGGGAATCACCTGGACAGGGGCTCTAACAGGCCTTTCTCAGATGATGGCAATTTTCTATAACTTGAGCTGGGTGGTGATAACATTGATCAAAACTAAACAAATTGCACTAAAGATTTGTGCACTTTATGTGAACTGTAGTTTCTTTACTGTTCTCATTGCTTGAACCTGGGAGACAGAGGTTGCAGTGAGCTGAGATTGAGCCATGACACTCCAGCCTGTGTGACAGAACAAGACTACGTCTCAATAATAATAATAATAATAGTAATAATTTACTGTTCTCATAAAAATTAGTAGATGGGGAATGGAGGCAAGCCGGTGCAGACCATGACAACTAGTTTAGATTTTATTGTCAACTCATGAAAAACTCGTTCTCGTTTTGTGTTTTTAAAAAATTCCACTGATACAACCGTTTTCTCTACCAGAAAAGACTATAACCGCATTATTTCATCAGTGGAAGCTACAGACAAAGGGCCCTTGAGAGGCGGCATCTTCACCTACGGGAATTTTTCCTGCTCAATTGTGAGACAAAGAGCATGTCCAAGTTTTCCTATTGGCCAGGCCGCCCACTAGTTTCTGCGCTGTGGGCTAAACTCCAGAAGCTGGCGCCCTTCAGGGCCAGAGGTTGCCTGTGCTCTCTGGAGGCTGCTAGGATTAAAGGCAAAGCAAACGACAGGTCTATTAGCTACAATCGCAGGCTAGAAAACACGACCGTGACTCAGATTAGAACCGAGGTTGTGGCAACCACAACTACAAGTATTAACCACTACACGACCACAAAGCCTGCTGACAAGCATTGCACTTCTTCTATTTTTTGAATGTAAAAGCACTCACACTATTTTATCTGCTTTATTGTTGGACGTCCGCAGATTTTCGTGCTTTTCTGTCTTTCATGCGCTTCTCCCTTTCTCTCCCCATTCTGCTACATAATTAAAAAAAAAATCTCATCTCTCAGGATCCGGCCACTGCCTCTACAACAAGCCTCCTGGGAGGTCTCTTGGTCCCATTGACATCTCTGCCTTCTTTCCCTGCTTTTTTTTTTTCTTTTTTTTTTTTGACGGAGTCTCGCTCTGTCGCCCAGGCTGGAGTGCAGTAGCGCGATCTTGGCTCACTGCAACCTCCGCCTCCTGAGTTCAAGCGATTCTCCTGCCTCAGCCTCCCAAGTAGCCGGAATAGCGGGTGCATGCCACCACATTTGGCTAATTTTTGTATTTTTAGTAGAGATGGGATTTCTCCATGTTAGCCAGGCTGGTCTTGAACTCTTGACCTCAAGCGATCCGTCCGCCTTGGCCTCACAAGGTGCTGGGATTACAGGCGTGAGCCACCGTGCCGGGCCAAATTTCAGGCCAACACCTGTTGACACACATTGCCAGACACACGGAATCTCTCGGGGAACACCGATGGGCCCACAAAACACGCGGAGGCCGCGGTCGCTGACGATGTGAGCAAATTCGGTTCACTGTGTCTGGGGTACAGCCCTGAGGGTTTACTGGCCACCTCTGTGCAAGGACCAGTCTCCGCCGCTCCCCTCATCTCCACGCAGATTCTTGCCCACACACCTCCCCTTTCTTTGGGCCGCTGACGCCTCTTGGACCTCTGACGTGACTGTCCTGCCCGCAGCTTCTCTCCTTCCAAGAGCGTCATTTCTTGATCCTCTCCGTAGTGGCTCAACGGTAAGCCCAAGGTCCAGCACGCGAGTCAGGAACCTGATGGTTCTTCGGGTTTGCAGGGATCCGCCCAGTGAATAGATGAATGTCACAGGTACCAGTATCAAAACTGCAGTGACTCACCGGAAACACTTCATGCTTGTCAGCTTGCTAAGCTGTTTGAGTCCAACAACTGCATGGGGCCCTGAGTTAGTCTCCTGAATGTCTCCTGCCGCAACTTTCGTGAATGTTGTCGTCACTTTACCTTGTGGTGGGAAGCCCCTAAATGCACTATTAGGTTATGCAGTATGATTTTCAGCGTTAAAAGACAGGTAAAGAGCGATAGCTGAGTGGAAAAAGACCCACTTGCATTGGCCTGGAATTGAACCCGGGCCTCCCGCGTGGGAGGCGAGAATTCTACCACTGAACCACCAATGCCTCTCCATAGCAACTCCCTGGAGGATAACAGAAAAGAGTATCCACAAAGACTTAGAAACTTCCAAGCGGTTTTTTCAAGTGTCGACTAAAAGCTAACAAAGACATCCAAACCAAATGTGTTTTTACAGGAAACTTTTACTAGACAACGTTATAAATATCAAAATAGCTCATTTGGTGGATCAAACTCTTAACTCTGAAAAAGTCTTTCTACCTGCATTACAAACCCCTATAATAAAACATCAGAAATTCATTCACGTTTCTTTTTTCTAATCCTAAATCTTCCATCGTCAACCTCAAACTGCTGCCTTAGAGGTTCTAAGAAGGTAACCTAACTGGTAGTTTAGGTAAGTAAAGTTCAAATCCAGGGAGGAAATAAGAAGCAGAAGCAGAATTAGAAGAAAGAGGAAATAAAAGGACAGAATCAATGTACAGATAATGAAGAAACAAAGGTTGGTCCACTAAGTTAGTCTTTTGTCGCTGGTTTTTTTGGCAAAAGAGTCATGATCGGTCTCGTAATCATTATAATACTATTATTTGTCTGCTTGAAGATGTATAAAGCATTTGAAGGAAATGTGATATGAAAAGATGAAGAACCCTTGCCATCAATGTTTCATTGTTTGGGAGAATCCCACTTCCTAAGTTAATATGCTTTGATGTATTAGCTATGTAAGGAGTAGACTAGTTTAAGGAAATATTGACGGTCAAATATTAACATATTAGTCTTTTGATGAAGTTCAAATAGTAGAGAGATTTCTTTCCTCAATTTTCCCTGGAAACATTCAACTGAAGAGACAAATCCAGAGTTTTCTCCATATGTTGGGTCTGGGAGTCATTATGACTTTTTCAAAGACAGGAGCTGTGACATGGAATCATGCTTCTTCTCTAGCTGAGAAGCCAAGCTAGGTCCAGGCTGTGTCATGAACTTGAGCCCACCAAGGAAATCACCCTTCACATTGACCTCGCAGAGCTTTGGCTGTTCTCTGTTCTTTGCCCAACACCCAAGACACACACCAGCTCTGGCCAACAAACCTTAACATATGATCTATATCAACCAGAGCTACATTTATTCCCAAATCTCCTTCTAAAATACAAACCTGTACTTTCTACTCTTAACTTCTAAATTTACAAAGGCCTCATATGCATCTCAGAGTCACAGATGCTAAAACTTAACCGGTTTTCTGAGGATTATTTGGGGAAGGGGTATGCATGCAAATGTATATACATAATTCATGTGATTTAGGAATATTGACTCTATGACTTCCAGATGCAGATTTAGAACCTTTTTAAAAAATATTTTGTTTTTGTTGTCTTGCAAATCAGCCAGATCTGCAACTTACCAGAGTAAAGCGAAGCCAAGCGGGACCCTTAGGAAATGCGCTAAGATGTCATCCACTTTCAGTGTCAGCCTGTGAAAATCCAGGCGATAGAAGAGAATGAAGAGAACCTGAAGGAATTTCTGGAACCAAAGCTAATATTAAGCAGGCCTCTTGCTGGCAGACCAGTGGAAACCGTAGCCTGGTCAACGATCTGTCTAGATTGAGGAGGTCTAAAGCGTAGCCACAGGTTCAACTACTTTTCTGTTTGTTTCCCAACCTTGATTAAACTCACTAAATTTAGGGACAAAAAAACAAAATGAAACACGATGTTCCCACGCAGTCTCGAACCAGAGACCTTTCACATGTGAAGCAAACATAATAACCACTACACCACAGAAACTGCATATGCACCAAAAAAGGCAAAATATCATCATGAAAATCTTAGATCAGCCATTTCTATTATGGTTTCCAAAGTAAGAAATTCAACTGCATTTCGAAATTGGACTGAAAAAAGCCCAATAAGCACCAGCCATCAAGAAGACTATGGCTCCCAATAGGCCCAGGCTTAGCGTTCCGCGCCTACCCCCAACACGAAAACCATGGGGACCCACACCCGGGCTTCGGAGACACATACCCGGGCTTCGGGCTCCCTCATCCTCCCCTGGGTATGCAGTTCCAGAACTAAGCGCCGTGTGCGGGATCCTCCCGGCTGACACTCTTCGGCTCCCAGAAGCTGCGGGAGCCGGCGGGCTTTGAGCGTCCGAGCCCTGGGCGCCCCGTGCCTCTCAGGAGTGTGGACGCCGCCCTTCCAGGGATGCGGACCCCGCCTCGGGGCCTTTTCCCCGGCGCCGGCAGTCGGGGCTCTTGGCTCTTCTCGTCCTCCCAGGAACCGTAGAACCCTCCTTGCCGTCCCTTCCGTAGGCCGAGGGGCGTGAGCTGCGCCTGTTTCCTCACGGATCCTTTGGCCTCAGCGCCTCGACGTCTTGCAATTCTTAGTTCACGGCTCTTCCTCCTATAACAAGGCCGTTCCATCTCATGTCCCCTACTCCCTCTTAGCACCAGAGAGATGCGGCCCCTGCCCCACAGGTCACATTCCATGAGTGGTGAAGTTTCTCGAGTTGTAACCATGGCATCTCCAGCCCTGTGTGTTCCTCTCCATGCTCCCCACTGAGCCGTCTTGATCCTGTATTAGCCCCAGGAAATGAAATAGAAACAGGACCCTACGTTAAAAAGTTGCAGTGGAGATGTGGTGGCCACCAGGGGCTGGAACTGTGGGGGTGACTGAAAGTATTCCAAAGCCCTGTGGCCAACTTACTGGTGCTGAGTGTGCTGGTGAGCCTCTCTGTCAGCTGGCTTCCCTGGGCCAGTTGCTCCCGGAAGCTCTGTCCCAGGTAGTAGTCAGTGTCATTGCTCCTTAGGAGATCCTCAAAAGATTTTACTGTATCTTTTGCGTGCTGGGTGAGAAGATAACAAATACCTCTCCCTTCTCGTATTTTTTGCCGTAGGTAAGACAGTTCCCGGGCCTGATCCTGAATCCGGGAATCATATTTCCTAATGCAGGACAGAAGAGGAAAGAGTGGATGATAAGTTATGGGGGCTTCTGTAGAGATTTCTATGAGAACATCTCTAAGGAACTCCCCCAAACTGAATTCTGGCACGTAAGCCATAGGAGGTATTTAAGAGTAAATTCTACCCTGATAAAGTATTGCACTGAAAAATTTAGTATGGGCCGGGCGTGGTGACTCACGCCTGTAATCCCAGCACTTTGGGAGGCTGAGGCAGGCAGATCACAAGGTCAGGAGTTCGAGACCAGCCTGGCCAATATGGTGAAACCCCCTCCTCTACTAAAAACACACAAAAAAAACTAGCTGGGCATGGTGGTGCATGCCTGTAATCCCAGCTACTTGGGAGGCCGAGGCAGGAGAATTGCTTGAACCTGGGAGGGAGAGGTTGCAGTGAGCCGAGATGGCACCACTGCACTCCAGCCTGGGTGACAGAGTGAGACTCTGTATCAAAACAAAACAAGACAAAACAAAAAATTTACCATGCCACTGTTCTTCGACTGTTCTATATATGTTAATTATATGTCCCTAGATAAATCGTACGGTGTGTGAGAATGAAGATAGTTCTGCGATTCACATCCCTTCCAGCACCAGCATCACAGAGATTCACAGCAGATACTCAATGAATAATTAGAATCATCTCATCCTAAGTCTAGATAGGACCTTTCGTGTCTTCTGTTTTAACCACCACCTGATGCCTGAATTTCTTCTGTGTTGTGATACTGTGGCTGACTGTATTTTGCAATCATGGCCATCACATAAACTCTCATGCCATCAACTGATGAGACCCAAAACAAGAGACCCTAGTGAGAGCCACCCAGCTGAGCCCAGTCAAACCACAGAACCCTGAAGCATAATAAAGCATTGTTTGAAGTCACTAAGTTTTAGAGTGGTTCTTACTTAGCAGTAGATAACCAGGACACATACCAAGATGAATGTCTGTGTTTTCAACACAAAGTGTCAATAACACTGATAACTATGGCAAATAGCTTTGAGAGCTTAATATATACTGGGCAATATTCTAAGCACTTGTACTAATTTTTTTTGTTGTTTTTTTGAGACAGAGTCTTGCTCTGTCACCCAGGCTGGGGTGCAGTGGTACCATCTCGGCTCACTGCATCCTCCACTTCCCAGGTTCAAGCGATTCTCCTGCCTCAGCCTCCTGAGTAGCTGGGATTACAGGTGTGCACCACCATGCCCACCTAATTTTTATATTTTTAGTAGAGACAGGGTTTCACCATGTTGGGTAGCCTGGTCTTGAACTCCTGACCTCAGGTGTTCTGCCCACCTCAGCCTCCCAAAGTGTTGGGATTACAGGCATGAGCCACCACACCTGGCCAGCACTTGTATTAATTCATTTAAACCTGATAGATATCCACCCTTTGAGATGGGTTCTGTTATCATCCTCATTTAATAGGTAATGACAAAGGCTCAGAAAGGTTAAGAAGGTTGCATGGGTAGTAAGCATCAGAGCTAGGCAGTCTGATTCCAGTATTACTACTATACCAGACTATACTATACTATACTATACTATACTATACTATACTATACTATACTATACTATACTATACCATATGTACTATTACTTTACTAATATATCCCTAAGAGGAAATCCCTGAGATCTGGTATCTCCCAGATACTGGGACACCATCCTATGCCCTCCTGCTTGCCTACCTGTCTTTTCCACAGGCCTATATCTACCATTTAAATCAGTGTCCTTGTGAATACCCAGACATGTTCTTTCTTCCAACTGCCTGAGCTACGCTACACCAAGCACAAACTTACACATTTTCAATCCAGAAAGTGCCCAAACAGTGCCATCCTTACCCAGGCCATGAGGCTGATCTCAGCTCCTCAGCCAGCTTCCCTTCTAGTCAACTTTTTGGGAGCTGGGCCTCCAGCTGGGATACTCTCTGGATGAGACTCTCCAGGTCCTTTTTGTCCTGAAGTCCTGGAGAGTAGAAAGCCCTAGTGCAATGAGACAGCCACACCTCCTCCTCATCAGTGACACTATGAGGTGAAGACCCCTCCAGGGTTTCAAGAGCTGTCAGCTTCCAGGGTCTTTCCAGACTAGATGAATAATCACTTGTAACTGAGAGGGACCGGACCAGGTTCTTGAAGTTTTGAATGACCTTGTTGGCATTCTGCAGCTGGGCCTTCAGATCTTTGATGTCCTTTCATAGGACCCAGATGTTTTCTGACTTTCCATATACCCGGAACTCTTCCTGCATCCCTAGCTCATTCTCCAAGGGCTTCCTCTCAGAGGAACTAGCCAGCGTTCAGCCCCGGCGCCCCTGCTCAGAGCACAGCCCCTCCATCACGACCATTTCCTTGTGGCTGTTGTGCTCCTCATGCTCTGAAAAAAGACAAAGATGTCTTCCTAAATAAAAGTTGGATGTGCTGTTGTGGCCACTGCCTTTGAGAGGAGGCAGGTTTGGTCATGAGGACAATAATTACTAGGGAATAAGGTGAAGTAGTACTTTATTCAACCCTGACACTGTACTAGGCATTCAAATACAGTATTTCTTATCCTCCTTATACCCACAAGTTAGGTTTCACCACTTTCTATTTTACTGACTGGGGAAACCAAAACTTAAAGAGAGGTGGTAAACCAGCTTGTTCTAGATCACTCAAACTAGCACATGGCAGAGCCTGAATTCAAATCCTCCAATGTCCTGTGTTCATTCCACACACACTGAGGTCTCTCAAGCCATTAACATGGCCTTATCTAGTTAGGATAGCCACAAGAATGCAGGACAAGCTATTTCTGCATGCTGCAAGTTTAATGCTCTCTAAAGTTTACTATAATTTAGAAGTTTATTGGGTTACAACTGTGTGAAAAATAGGCAAAGGAAAATAAGACTTTGAATGAATATATCAGCATGTTAACATCAGGGTATTGGGGCAGTGGTAGTCAGAATGAGAACTAATCCACAGCATTTTACCCGATGCCAGACACTGTTCTAAAGCATTTTATAAGAATTTACTCATTTAATTGACATTAGTACCTGACGGGGTAGGTAGTTCCTTTATTACTATTTTAACATTTGAAGAAACTGGGGCATAGGAAAGTTTACAAATTGGGATTTGAAGCAACAAGACTGGCCCCAGGATCTTTTCTCTTAACTGCCACACTATACTTCCTCAAGAATGAGAGAGACTGTGTTTTTCTTCTCTTCTGGTTTTCAATGTGGTGGGTGGCCCTATAGTTGTAGTCCTTTTATAATGCAAACCAAAATTATTTTTAACTTATGGTTTGCATGTTTCCAAAACCTCATGTGGTCTCTAAGTAGGCCTTAGTATTTCTATAATAATCAGTTGGATAGAACTTTGTATGATTATTATTATTATTAGCAGTGTGCCACAAACTAATTGTAGAAATTCAAACTTAGCCTCATTTTGGGTAAGAGTTCTCCTATTAACCTCCTGTCCTCCTCTTCCCCACTACTTGTCAGGTGTGGAATTGGCCAACAGCACCCAAATGTGACAGCTGACTCCAGGGAGGGAAGGTGAGCCCCACACCCTGTGCTCTTACCGGGACTGGTGGTTTCCTCCTGTTCAGCCTCATTCTTGCTTCGGCCACAAGTCTCATAGCCCAGGTCCTGGAGGTCCACCTGGACCTGCCTTCTGTCCTGCTTCAGCAAGGGTTCACCTGCATGGGAAGAGACAGCAGGTGTTACAGAATTTCTGAATTTCCCACATATGCCCTCAGCCTCAATGGCACATACCCTAACCTTGTGGGGCAGGGAGGGCAGATCCACAGTGCGAGAGAAGCTTCTTTGAACTGGTGGGACAAGAGACCACCAGCTCCAGGAAGCAGAATTTCTTTCCACAGGAGGAGCCTGCATTTGCCATTGATAATCTCCCCTTCAGATAACCTAGGCTTTAGTTGGGATGAGATATCTGTAAGCCAGGGATTGTGTACTCTCATCTCTAGCAGCCCCATTGAAACTGGCAAGTGCTTTATCAGCAGGGGTTCAATAAATGTTGAATGTAAAACATGGCTGATTACTTTTTATTTTCAATGCAACAAATCTCCATTTCTGGTGAGAAAATCTTGCCAAAACCAACCAAGCAAATGTATAAAAGTATATGAAAAAGAAAATGAAAGCTTCCCTGCCTCCCAATCCCACTTGCTTGGTGTCAGCTATTATTTATTACATGGAAAGGGGGTGAGGCACCCAGGAAGTCCCAAGTCCTGTTCTGACAATCATCTGGCCTCCCTGGGCAAAGGGAAAAGAGGGAAGGCAAAAAGAGTATAATATTACTGTTTGCAGAAATTTCCCCTTGGTACAGGAAACTCTGGTAAACTGAGAGAGTATGTTTTCCATGAGGGAGACCTCGAGGGCTCTTCTCTGGCCCTAAGCCCAAACTGGATTTTGCCTCATTTTCTAAGATGCAAAGGAAATGGTAAAAGTTGATCAAAGGAGAGGGCAGAGAAAGAAAGAGGACGACTCCTCCCTCTCAGGTCCACCTTCCCCGGTGTTGCTTGAGGGATCAGAGGAAATGCATGAACACAGGTGCGTGGGAACTACGGCTGCTCTGTGAAGTCAGTGCCCTCCAGTTATGAGCTATTGTGAGGTTCCATGATGGAATGGTGAGCGCTTTGGACTCTGAGTACAGTGATCAGCGTTCAAGTCTCAGTGGGACCTTTCTGTATAATGCCAATGATATTCCTATTGCTCCCTAAGCGGAATGGGGGAAATTGCCCCAGTCATGGTCACCCACCCTCCAGGCCACTGGCTGTGTGCGATTGGAGTCCTAGACCCAGCGACCCAGCAAGACCCCTCCCCTCTCAGGGCGACCCTGGGCCTCCAGGTGACAGGTCTCCTCCACTGAAAAGGCTGCCTCCCCTCAATCCTAGACCCCGAGTTTTCTTTTATTCATGTCATTGGGCCATTGCCCTGTGTCTCTTTGGAAGAAATGACCTATATGAAAAGCTTTACTTCCGGGATTCCCTAATTCCTTCATCCCTGAGGACGGCGCAGTTTTTCAGCTCCTGGTCTTGGCTCCAGTTCTAATGCGCACGTTTCATTTTGTTGTCATGGGATCCCCTCCAACGGGCTACCAGTGGATTCCTGTCCTTGGGGTCTCTGTGGACGGCAACCAGATGCTGCTCTTGTCCCAGATCCTGACACCTCTCTCCAGGGAATTGCCTCCCTTAGCCTTCTAAATCAGGCAATATTTAGATTTGGGCCTGGGATCGCAGCAACTGTGGAGAACAGAGGTTCCCGATCCCTGGCCAGCTCTCCCACAGTGAAGGGGAGAGGAGCACAGCAGCTGGGAGGGGCAAGTCTGGGGCCCTGGGCAACCCCCTTCTTCCTGCCCGGACTCTGCTCCAAGGAGCAGTTGCCTTAGGACCAGATCAGATGGAAACTCTTTTGTTCTCTTCTCATCAGCAGAAAAATTTAGGCAAAGAGCTCTGGAGGACGTTCCTAGCTCCTAAAAATGGTGTGGCCAAATCTCTCCAGTTTTGGAAATGCCCAAGGTTACCAAGTATTTTGAGGGCTCACTTTGGAGACTCTGAAAAGGAGGGGTGAGGGCCCATGGAAGGTACCTGAGGGATGCAGGGGAGAGAGGGGAAAGAGCAGACAGGAGGGAGGAGAGAAGGAGGGAGGGGGAGAAAGGGCGTGTGAGGGCCAGGAGCCAGGATTCACCCTGACAGTTCAGTGACTGCTCCCTTCCAACAAGGTTCCTACTGTGGCACCTTCTAGCAGGTGGTTTCCATCTCTTATTGATGTCCTAAGACCTTCGCTCTATGGAACGGTCCTGTTCTATTTGTCTGGCATGTGTCCTGGCAAAGTTTCTTTTCATCATTTGGGGGATGAGATGGGGGTATATAGGTCTGCAAGCGACTAGGAGCTAAGTCAGGAACTTGTGGAGCCACTCAGAGTCAACTGTCAAGTAGCCTCCTTCTCCCATTCCCTTGCAGGACGATTGCCTGCAAGACAGGGCCTGGAGAAGGCCAGGGCACCCAAGGCCACAGAAATGCCCAGGGATAAGTCCCGGCTGGAGATGCCTTGGCTGAACTCACTGTGTACTTCCAGGGCGCACAGGGCAGGGTCTCTGGGGGTCTGGCCTGGAGACTGAGCAAGGGGACCAGGGAGGTTATGTGGAAGACTTCTGCACAGCAAGGCAGACATTCTTCTTGGAGCCCCCAACCCAAATCAGGTCTTCCACCTCCTCTTTCTAAAGACCCTTTACTGCAGTCATTCTTTTACTAGGACTGCAAGTTTATAGAAGATAGATTTCAGTGTGCTCATCTGGCCAACCATCTTCAGTGGCCAATGCCCAAGGTAACCACCCTCCCTACCAAGACCTGAACTCAGAACCTTACCTAAGGAGAAGATGTCCTGTTCTTTCTTTCCCACCAGAACTGCCCTGGCCCAGACCCCGTTTCTGTCTGGTGACCAGGACAGTCCCCTCACCAGTCTCCCAGGTTGGGGAGGGCAGATTCTCCTCAGCTCCCTGCCCCTGAGAGACCCCAACAGCCTTGCGTGGCTCCAGCCCACAGAGGGCTATCCATGGCCCATATCTCTCAAAACTCTCCCCTCCCACTCTGAATCCACCCTCTACTGCATGCTCCCCTCACAGAACAGACATGGGTTTTTTGTGTGTCCTCGTTTTGCCTACCCATACCCCAGATTGACTTTTCTGTCTTAGAACTACCTGTCCCTCTTAGGACAGTGTCTTCTTGGTACTACACATGAAGATGTCCTGCTCTCCCCTGCTCAAGGAGAGAGTGCCTGACCTGAGCTGGGCCCATCAGATCCAGTACTTACCGGGAATAGGAAAAAGATGGAGAGGGTGACCAAAGATTACAAAAATCTCTGAAGCTTATCCACTTGAGAGAGAGTCCCAGAAGATACTGGCCTTTCATTTCCTGCTATGTATATCCAGTGTGACTGAACTCTGAATAACATATACAAGTTATAATAATGTAGTAGTTGGTCCTCAAACTAGGACACAAACATGTTAGAGGGTAAGGTAGTGAGAGGCATGTTTGGGGATGGTGGTGATGAGCAAGTATGTGAAGGAGAGATAGTGCCTACACTGGAAAATCAAAAAGGAATAATATCTATTTAGACATAAGGAGATAACTAAATACTTGCTTCTACATGATGAAACTCTGGGAGTACACAAGGGGACTGCTGTTTTACTAAACCAATTTTCAAGTCTATATAACTTCGATAAAGTATCCAAATAAAAAAATTCCTTTCCCATATATGTATGTGTGTATATATGTATTTGTATACACATATATATTTGCATTTTTGTATTTTGAATATACATTTTTATACAGTCATGTGAACCCCTCTTTTCATTTAAGGATTTGAGTTTGATGTCATGCATGCAATGTGATCCCACTGTGTGACTACAGAAATGTTGGCAAAAGTAAGTTCAGAGGAAATGGTAGGCAAGTACTTCCCAGTTTTGGCCAGAAGATGGACAAAAAAAGAATTCTCATAAAATATTAAAAGTATGACTTATTACAGCTTCTTTTCATAGTAATTTGGATAGAAATTAGCAAAATCAGAAATGTATAAACACTTTGGTCTGACAATTCCATCTCCAGGTGTCTACGGAGAAATAGACAAGCGATGCACGACAGATATATGTGTCAGTCTGGTCCCTGCAGTTGTATTTGTAATAATACACATTGGAGCAATTTCATGGCCATCGGTTAGAGAATGTTGGAAGAATGACCCATTCATATCACGAAGGACGTTTCAAAGATCAAAGCCTGATGGAAATGCTGGAGGCCGTGACGCTGATAGGAGCTCATGCGTGTTGACCAATTGCTATGTGATAGGCATTGGCTCCACGCTTTTCCCACACTGCTCGTTTAAACATTGGACAAATTAAGTGTTCTGATTTAGCCCATTAGACAGATAGAAATGGAAGCACAGAAAATTAATGTGTTTATGTTTAAACGCGAGCAGATTAGGTTTTTCACCCAGGGCCTGTGGCTTCACCATAGGTGTGATTCGGGTTCTGTTGTTCTCCACTTTAGGAATTCCCAGTATTCCAAATATGAGAAGCTGAGAAAACAAACAAACTCAAAACCCTAAAAACCGGGATAAGTAAGGGTAGATGTTTGCTGGATGTGGATTAATAATGAACTTTTTTTGCCCCAAGCAACAAAGAGGCACCTTGGAAAATAGACAAGAGACAAGAAGAGGAGAAGCTTGAAGATATATTTGGTCCAAGGAAGAGACTCTTCAGAGGGAAGGTCACATCAGCTAGAAACATTAACGCGACTGGATGGGCTCAAACCACAGACTTTTCAGTCAACTTCTGACAGCACTAACCTAGTGTTCGAGAGACACTGCTTGTTAAACCGTGAAAGCTGTTGCTCAATTGTGTCATCCATAATTGTCAAATATTGTCATTTAGTAGCACAAGGAAGTATTCTCTGTTGCCAAGCTAGAGTACCCATAACTCTTCTGTTTTGTTGAACATTCTTCCCCACCACAAACCCTCTTTAGAAGACTGCTGGCTCCTAAAACATTGAGGCCAACAGTCCTGTCCTTGTGCATGTTTGGGCATTGACCCAGGGCCAAATCAGTGGGAGACTCCTCCACGCACATGCCAGGTCCCCAGGTGACAACTGCAGTCTCTGGGTCTGAGGTCATCCACTTTCCCATTCCTAGCTCACCTCACCCATCATGAAGCCTGGTCAGGATTGCCAGAGACCCGAGTGGGCAGGTGCCTGCACTAAAGACAGAACCTGCTGTGTGCCCAGCTTGCTGATCCCTCCATCTTTCTAGACAAGGCTTTGTGAGCCAAGGACTTTGGGTTTGCTCACAAGGCAGCCCCTCACCTAGTAGGCATTAGTTCATTATGTATAGTATACATATATGTATATATATATGTATGTGTATGTGTATGTGTATATGTATATGTAGTCCTCAGGTTGTATTCCTTAAATATATATAATATATGTAATTCCTTAAATATATAATTTTAATACAAAATTTTGAAAAGATTCCTTTCATAAACATTTACAATAACACCAAGAAATATAAACTACATAGCAAAGATGTGAAAGCCAGCCAGGCTCAGCTTCAAATCCTAGCGCTTAGGAAGGCCGTGGCAGGAGGTTCGCTTGAGCTCAGAAGCTTGAAACTAGCTTAGGCAACATAGTGAGACCTCATCTCTACTGAAAATCAGAAAAATTATCCAGCTGTGGTGGTGTGAGCCTGTAGTCCCAGGCACTCAGTGGATGAGGCCCTAGGATGTCATCGGCCTGAGAATTCCATGCTGCACTGAGCTGTGATCTTGCCACTGTACTCCAGCCTGAGTGAAAGAGTGAGATCGTGTCTAGAAACAAAAGAAGAAAAAAAGGTGTGTGAAAGCCTATATATTGAAGATTAGCAAGTATCGCTGAGAGCAGTTAAAGACCTTTGGAATAGAGAACGTTCCTTCTTGCATTTCAAGATTGCTTTTGTTTTGGGGGGACACTTGCTATTTTTTAGGAACATGAAGTTCTTCTCAGGCATTCCTGTAAAAAAGGCCACTTTTTGATAGGATTGTATTGAGTCTGTGGATTGCTTTGGGTTGTATTTTTATCTTAACCATGTTACAACTTCCAACCCATGGACACAAGATGTCTTTCCATTGACTTAGGTCTTCCTTAGTCTCCTCGAGCAATGTTCTGTAGTTGTCTGTGTACAAGTACTGCACCTTCTTGAACAAATTTATTCCCAGGCATATTATCCTTACAGGTGCTATTATAAATGAAATCATTGTGTCAGTTTTCTTCTCAGATAGTTCATTGACATCACAATGGATTGTTTCCTGAAAGTTTGCTGAATTCACTTATTAACTCTGATAGTGTGTGTGTGTGTGTGTGTGTGTGTGTGTCTGGTGTCTGTGTGCATGTATGTGTGTTTGCCTTTGTATGTATTATTTGGGATTTCCTATACATAGGATCACACCATCTGCAAATTGAGATCATTTTGTTTCTATTCAAAAATATTTTTTCTCATGTTTATTTTTGAAAGATAATTTGGCCAGGTGTAGAATTGTAGGTGACAGTTTTTCTTTGTTTAAGTACTTTATTGCAAACTTCTTGTTTGTAAAGTTTCCTATGAGAAATCTTACGCCATCCTTATATTTAGTGCTCTGTATGTAACATGTTCTTTTCCCTTTTATTACTTTTAGGATTTCCTTTTTATCACTGGTTTTGATGGATTTGATTGAGGTGTTCCTTGGTGAAGTTTTCTGCATGTTTCTTGTTCTTAGGATAATCATATTTCTGTAATATTTGAAGTTTATGGTTTCCATGGAGCTTCTAAATTTTTCATCCAGTATGTTTTAAATATCTTTGTCTCTCTTCTCCACTACACGCCCTTCAGGGATTCCATTTAGCCCTATACTAGGGTGTTTAAAGTTTTGATGCTGATGGTCTTTTTATGTTTTCAAGTCATTTGTTAATGTGTGTTCCATTTATGTTAGTTTCACCTTCTATTCCTTCTAGTTCAATAATCTTCTCTTCTGCAATGTTTAATCCAGTGCCTTCTTCCATTTCACACTGCAAATCATAGATTTATCTACAGAATTTGATATTTAAAAAATCTTCAACCTCTCCATTTAATTAAAATACAATTATACTAATTGCTGTAATGTCCTTTTCTTCTATTTCCAACGTGTGTGTCAATTTCAACCAGATTATTAGATTCTTCAGTATGTGTCATGTTTTCCTGCTTCTTTGACTGCTTGATATTCTTTTATTTTTATTTATTTGTTTTTGGGGGGATGGAGTTTCACTCTCGTTGCCCAGTCTGGAGTGCAATTGTGTGATCTCAGCTCACTGCAACCTCTGCCTCCCAGGTACTCAAGCGATTCTCCTGTCTCAGCCTCCCAAGTAGCTCAGATTACAGGCATGCACCACCATGCCCAGCTAAACTTTTTGTGTTTAGTAGAGACGGGGCTTCACCATGCTAGTCAGGCTGGTCGTGAACTCCTGACCTCAGGTGATCCACCTGGCTGCTTGACATTCTAAGATTTGATGCTGGAGCTTTGGTGTCAATGCTCAAAAGTGGCCAAAGACGCCACTCAACCTCAGTGTCTATGCACACCCAAGCTTTTGCAACAGGAGAGGTAGAGACAGCAGAGATGAATGTGCTACCACATGCTGGTAGAAGGTACCCCAATTGTGCTTGGGGCTTCCTATGCCTCATAGAAAAATGTGCCTTCCTTAATTTTTCCCATAAGAACCACCCTACTTCATGCCCTGTCTCTCTGTCCAGACACCAGGACAGCCCTCGGACCAGTCTCAACCACCCAATGGATTGACAAAGGTCCAAATATGATTCAGTGGAGAAGGCATTCTCTTGTCAACAAATTGTGTAGAAACAACTGGACATGCATATCCCCAAAGGAAAAAGATTCACCTGAACCTCAATACTGACTCAAAAGCTAACTCAAAATGGATCATGCAACTAAATATAAACTATAAAAGTAGAAAAAGTATAGCAGAAAATATCAGACAAAATCTTCACGACACGGTTAGGCAAAGTGTTCTTTGTTATCAAGAAACACAAACCATTAAAGAAAACATTGATAAATTCAACTTTATAAAAATTAAAAGTTTTTGCTCAACACGAGACAGTATTAAGAGAACAAATATAAGCTGCAGATTGGGAGAAAAACAGGGGAAATGACAAATGTGACAAAGGGCAAGTGTGATAGTTACTTGCACGTGTCACTGTGACTGAGCACCAGGGTGCAGGGACATTCGGCCAAATGTGATTCTAGTTGTGTTCCAGAGAGTGTTTCACATATGATTAACATCGGGATGGGCAGACTAAGTGAAGCAGATTGCCCCCCTTAACGGGGGTGGGACTCATGCAATCAATCAAAGGTCAGGAGAGAATTAAGAGGCCTAATAGGAAACAAATGCTTTCCTGGGTATCCAGCTTTCCTTCCATCTTGGGAATTTCAGCCTCCATAATCTCAGAAGCAAATTCACATATGTATACACACACATATACATTTCATAGGTATGTGGCTAAGAGTGTATTTTTACAAGTTCAGCCATGAGATGATTGGTGAAGCCAGCCAATGAATAAGGGTGTGTTCTATTATATGACTCAGTCTTCTTTTGTACACGCTTGAAGTTCTGCATTTGAAGTAGGAGGACAGGAGACAGCAAGTCCACCTAGGATGATAACAGCTGAATTTCTCAACAGACACTTCAAAGCCCTAGGGGTTAACTTAGAGAGTCAAAAATCCCACCCATAACCCTGCCCCTAAACACCAGGGCTAGGGAACACTGTGGCCCTCAGGTGATTTTCTTTCACTGGGTCTGGGAGCCACACAAGGGCAGAGGGAGCAGGAAACACTATGCAAATCGAGGCCAGGACAGCAGGGAGGGCCTGTTCATGACAGAACACAGGTAAAACTATCCTCAGAAAGAGCATGTGGAGAAACACAGATCATGCCTGAGACCTGGTGGATTAGAGCACTGGCTACTGGGGAATTGAAAGGAAGGGGCTTCACCATGCAGAGGACCAGAGGTGCCAGTCTTGGAAATGCAGAATTGCTGGGAGATGGGGAGGCATGGACAAAGGAAGCATCCTCTGGAGACTCATGGTGAAGAGAACAAATGAAGTAACTGGCAGAAATTATAGGTCCTGGTAGAACAAAATAGAATCCCACAATGAGAAGATACACCATGTATGTCCCGCAAGGAAGACAATAGCTCCTAAAAACGCAAGAAAAATCATTTTGGGCAAACACCTTATATCCACTAATGCGATCCATGTATCAAGACCGCGAGGAAGATTATTAAACATGCGAAACTCAGCGAGACCTGATTCCCTCATGAGGACTCTGTTAAGGATGAGTACCACTCAGCAAGTGATGACTGGGACATTCACTTTTGAACAGCTCATGAGCATTAATATATTTAATTGTGGATCTAAACCAAAAACCAAGGTGTGGGCAAGATGACACCCACAGAATGTCACTGGTATATGTTTAGGTTCAAATACCATTATGAGAAGTGGCAGGTAAAGGAGGTAGGAAAAAGAAAACACATCATGTAATTGACTGTCATATGGAAATATTTGACGTTGAAAGTCATAATTTAAAACGTATAAACCAAATAGTAGAAGTGTGTCTAGTTCAAAGGGGGGAAAACTATGAAACATTTTTAGTCAATATCAAACATGAGCTACACAACCCTTCCTAAATGCCAGAGGCACACACAGACACACACACACACACTCTCACAAAGAATATAAATATCTAGAACCAAGAAATGGAGTAAATGCATTCTGCTACATACGGTAAACATAGCCTACAAGGTGGAAGAGATTAGAAAATAAACAGGGAAATGAAAATGTTTTTATTAATTCGCATCAGTACCCACCAAAACCAATCAGCATAACAAAAGATTATAACGCTGAATGTAAAAAACAATCCAACAGTCCAGAGTGAGAGGCAAAAGTTTTTAATTGTATAGATTAAAATAACTTTGGACAAAAATTAAAACTCAGGCAGAGAATGTTTTTTTTTCAACAACACACACTAGCAAAAACAAAGGCACAGGAAACATTGAGGCAGAAAATTTCCAGTGTAGAGATATGAATATAATAATAGACACAGGCAGGGATGATTAATAAATGATAAAAGGTTTAGAGGATGATCACTGGAATACAGGACATTTCTACTTTTAAAAACCACTCTCCCAAATACTTCATTATAAGTAAGGTGTCTCTAAAAGGGATAGATCTCCTAGACCCCTCCTTATCAGGACCAAGTAACCAGTCCTGATATCATGATAATGCTGATGGACAAACTAGACCTTCTCTGCCCACAGATGGGCTGAGGTTGGAAACTCACAGTATTGACTCTGTAGTGTTCTTGATGAAAGGTTTAGGCTGAATTTAATCATGAAGACATTTTCAGACAACTTCAGAATGTAGACCATTGAGCCAGACAGCTGACCTGTCCTCTACAAACAAGTCCATGTCACCACAATCAATGACAACAACAAAAAGATGAGGAAATATTTGGGGTTCAAAATAACTGAAGAAATGTAGCTACATTATCATTTACTTCTTCTGAACCCAAAATATCTCTCCTCCTTTTTGTTGTGTGATTCGTGGTGACGTGGACTGTGTGAAGGAGACAGGTCAGTTGTCCTGCTCAGTGTTCTACATTCTGCAGTTGTCTGGTGATTACCTCCTGTGAAACTCAGGCTAAGCGTTTTCTGCAAGAACATGGCATTGTTCATATTCTGCACCGGCAGAGTCCCAGGTGACATGCTGTCTCTTGCCAGCGGCTCCTGACTCCTGTTCTCTACAGGATGGAATTGAGAGGAGCAGGGCTAAGGCCTCTCAATGCTGTTTGTCCATCTAGCTGTGGTCTTCCTAAGTATTGATATCAATTGGAGGCTGAAGGACTATGGCTTCTCTACTCAAAGGAGCCTAGTGGGTTAACAACTGTCAAGAGCAGTCAGTGGTTCTGAAATACAATCCTCAGCCAAGGATCCCTCCTGTGTTACAGATGGATCAGCTAAAATGAACCAACACTGAAGGTACAAAGAATGGGGTTAGGTTCAATGAAACCAGGGCAACACCTTTGGATGAGCTAAACACAAAGATGACACTGACCTTGAGCAGGTATAGAAGCTCAGAGACATGTCTGCAAAATGAAACCCCTGAGGAACTTTGTAGCTACCCAGAGATATCTGGTTCAAATTAGAATGTCTGGCAGATCACTCCCAGCATGTGCTACATAGTCGTGTGAATGCGTCACACCTAACTTGGGTCCAATGTCTTCAGACTGAGCACAGGTGGCCACTGGCATAGTCTGAGAATAGGAATAGAGCCATGCCCACTTTCCCATCCTATGACTGGGCTTCCAAAGGGAACTACAGTTTCATTCAAACCTACATGTGCCTATAGGTCCTGCCTGCAGCAATGACATCTCTCAGCTTGGTAAGGGCTGCTTAGTGTGGGAATATGACTCCCATCTGGAAGGCCAGGTGGTGCCTTATCGCTGTCAAAGTAAAAAACCTATTGTCCACGTCAAGGGCCAAGCTGACGTCCTGTTCCTCAGATGAGTAAAAGGCACTTCTGTACTGCTGGAATGAGGCACGTAGTTGAAAGTAAGTTGAAGTAGTCGAATAACATCTATCCAGTGAGTCCTGCAAGACTTCAGGCCCTTCTGCTTCCATCAGCACCTCGTTGAGCCTGGAAAAGGAGACAAAACTAAAGAAGCAGCCAGGGAAAATCAGACACCACAGAGCCCCAACTAGATTTCAGGGGAAACATAAGGAAGTGGTCAAAAAAGGAAAAGGATAGGTCCATTAATGAGGTAAAAAAATTACTGACTTTATGTTGGGATAGAACAGGGCCAGGTAGAAAACAATGAAAGAGAAAGACAGAGAGAGAGAGAGACAGAGAGAGACAGAGACAGAGAGAGAAAGTGAGCTCAGTGAATTGGCCAGGTGACACATTGATGAGGGAGTAAAAGGACACTCTGAGTTAGTGCCCTCATGACACACAGCAAACAGTGATCATGAGAAGAGTGAGCTCAATAGTTTTCCATCAAGTGTGCTTAAAATTCCATGCAGTCGCCATAAGGGTACAACTTCTGAGGTATGGTTAACCTATGGTACATTAGTAAATGATAAGGGGAGGAAGAAACGGAAACCTAAACGTCTACTGCAATGAAACCCTATAGCAATGTCAGCAGGAGTAATTCAGCCTTCATTGAAAACATGAAATCAAGCACACTGTTTTCCCTGGATCTGTCGTCTCCAGGTGTTAACACAGAATTAAGCGACCACAATTGCTGAAAGTTACCTGGGGCATGGTGGGTTTTGGTCTTCTTCCCCTTCTTGGTACTTTTCAATTTCTGCAATAAATTCAGACATGGACAGACACATTAAGCTGATTCCCCTACACACATAACATTCCACTGTCTAATCCTCACACAGGGACCTCAGCCTCCTCAGCATAAGAATAGGACACTATGAGAGATATATTTCAGGAGGCCTGAAGGCTGGTCATGAGAGTGATTCCTTGGTTTTTGTCAAAGAAACTAAGGGTAAAATGTCCCTATTCTGGTAGATCATTATCCCAATATCATTTGTCCCAAGTTTGTGCAAACGGTTATGCCATATCTTTCCAATCAATTTAAAGCTAATGCCCTCAAACAATTTCTAGGAGAAAAACTGCAATATTCAGCCCTGTCTCATCAAATACTCAGATTGTTCATGGTTGTGAGGATTTTAGACACTGAAATTAGAGTGAGAAAGGAAATCTACAAACCCTTGAGTCAAAATCATAGTTCTCTGAATTTGTCCCATCTGCCCAGGCCCAATGCCTTGAGAGTAGAATCAGAGTGCCACAGGCATGGCCTGAGACTAGGAAGAGAGCCACGCTCACTGACCCATCCCATGTTTGGGCTTCCAGGTAGAACTAGAGTTTCGTTCAACCTATATGTGCCTATAGGCCCTCAGTGCAGCAATGACATCTCTCAGCTCAGTAACGGCCTCTTAGAGCAGGAATATGATCTCTATACAGAAAACTCAGTGGATCCTTATCACCTTCATAGAAAGGTACTCACCATCCACATCAAGAGAAAAGCCAACGTGTTCTTCCTCCAATGAGTAAAAGCAACTTCCGTAGGGCTGGCATGAATCAGGCAGTTCTAGATAACTGAAAGGAGTCGAATAACATCTATCCAGTGAGTCCTGCAAGTCCTCAGGCTCTACTACCTCCGGCAGCTCTCTGCTGAGCCTGGAAAAGTAGAAAAAGTAAAGAATAAGCCAGGGGAAATCAGACACCACAGAGCCCCAACTAGATTT
Source organism: Gorilla gorilla gorilla (assembly GCF_029281585.2). Lineage (NCBI taxonomy): Eukaryota > Metazoa > Chordata > Mammalia > Primates > Hominidae > Gorilla > Gorilla gorilla. The sequence goes on along the minus strand of NC_073224.2, from coordinate 223,622,486 downwards.
CATGGGTAGCATAAGGAAGTGGTTAAAAAAGAAAAAGGATACATCCATTAATGAGGTAACAAATTATTGCCTTCAGCTGGGATGGAACAGGGCCAAACAGAAAAGAATGAAAGAGAAAGACAGAGAGACAGAGAGAAAGAGGCAGAGAGAGAGAGAGAGCGAGCGCTCACTGAATTGTCCAGGTGACACACTGAGGAGGGAGTACAGGACACTCTGAGTTAGTGCCCTCAGGACACACAGCATACAGTGATCATGAAAAGACTGTGCTCAATAATTTTCCATAAAATGTGCTCAAGTTTCCATGCAGTCACCATGAGGATACAGCTTTTGAAGTATGGTCGACCTACAGTAGGTTAGTAAATGATAAGGGGAGGAAGAAACGGAAACCTAAATATCTACTGCTATGAAAACCAACAGCAATGTGAGTAGTAAAAATTCAGGCTTGGTTGAAAACATATAATTGATAATGTCAGCCTGCTCTGCTTTCCCTGAACCAGGAGTGTCCAGGTGTCAACACAGAATTAGCTGTTGACAATTGCTCAAACTTACCTGGGGCATGGTGGGCCTTGGTCTTCTTCCTCTTCTTGGTCCTTTTTAATTCCTGCAATAAATTCAGATAGGGACAGACAAAATAAGCCAATTCACCTACACCCATAACAGTCCACTGTCTGATCCCCACACAGGGACCTCAGGCTCCTCAGCATGAGAACAGGACAATGTGAGAGATATACTTCAGGAGGCCTCAAAGCCGGTCATGATAGAGATTCTTTGGTTTGCATCTCAGAACCAAGGTGAAATGTCCCTATTCTGGTAGACAGTTGTCCGAAAATCATTTATCCCAAGTTTGTGCAAACAGTTATGCCTTATTGCTCCCATCAATTCAAAGAAAATGACCCAGATGATTTCTAGGAGGAAAACTGCAGTATTCAGCCCTGTCTCATCAAATGCCCAGCTCATTCGTGGTTGCAAGACACTGAAATTTGAATGAAGGAGGAAATCTACAAACCCTTGAGTCCAAATCATAGTTCTGTGAATTTTTTACATCTGCCTGGGTCCAATGTGCTGAGAGTGGGCTCAGGTTGCCACAGGCATGGCTGGAGACTAGGAATAGAGCCTTGCTCACTGACCCATTTCATGTCTGGGCTTCCAACTGAAACTACAATTTCATTACAACCTCTATGCGCCCACGGGTCCTGCCTGCGGCAATGACATCTCTCGGGTCAATAAGGGCCACTTGGAACAGGAATATCACCCATATCTGGAGGACCAGGTGGAGTCTTATCACCTTCACAGTAAGGTACTCACTGTCCACGTCAAGAGCCAAGCCAAGGTGTTGTTCCTGCAATGAGTAAAAGTCACTTCTGTAGGGCTGGCATAAGTCAGGCAGTTCCAGATACCCACAGGGAGTTGAATAAAATCTATCCAGTGAGTCCTGCAAGACTTCAGGCTCTTTCTCATCCAGCAGCTCCCTGCTGAGCCTGGAAAAGCAGGAAAAGTAAAGAATAAGCCAGGGGGAATCAGAAACCACACAGCCCAGCTTCATGGGTAACATAAGGAACTGTTTCAAAAGAAAAAGGACAGATCTATTAATGAGGCAACAAATTATTGCCTTCATGTTGGGACAGACCAGGGCCAGGTAGAAAAGGATGAAAGAGAAAGACACACACACACACACACACACACACACACACACACACACACACGAGAGAGAGAGAGATAGAGAGAGAGAGAGAGAGATAGTGAGCTCAGTGAATTGGCCAGGTGACACACTGATGAGAGAGTCAAAGAACACTCTATATTTGTGCCTTCAGGACACACAATGAACAGTGATCATGAAAAGAGTGGGCTCAATAATTTTGCATAAAATGTGCTCAAGCTTCCCTGCAGTCACCATGAGAATACAGCTTTTGAAGTATGGTCAACCTTCACTAGGTTAGTAAATGAGAAGGATAGGAAGAAATGGAAACCTAAACATTTACTGTAATGAGAACCAAAAGCAATGTTAGTAGACATAATTCAGACTTGTCTGACAAGATGAAATCATTATTTTCAGCATGTACTGTTTTCCCCAGACTTGGCATCTCCAGGTGTCAACATCAAATTTACTGTCCATAATTTCTCAGACTCACCTGGGACTTGTGGCCTCTTGGTCCTCCTTTTTCACTTGATCACACCAATGTCCTGCAAATAAATTCAGACAGGGCCTCTTACGTGAAGCAGTTCTTCCTTGCACATGGAAACATTCCTCTGTCCAATCCTAACACAGGGACATCAGTCTTCTCAGTGTGAGAACAGGAGACTTTGAGAGAAATATACCAGGAGGCCTGAGGGCAAGTCTTGAGAGAACTGACTTGGTTCCTTTCATGAGCCTTGGGCAAAATGCCCCTGTTTTGGAATGTGATCTTCCCAGTGTGCTCTGTCCTAGGTTTGTGTACACAAATGAGCAATGTTTTTCCCAATAGATTTGAGGCAACTCGTTCTAACGCCTCATAGGAGAGATACTGCAATGTTCAGGCTTCTCTCATCAAATACCCAGGATTTGATAGTTTATGAGATTGTGGACACTGAGATTTGATGCAGGGGTGCAATGTACCAGCTCTTGAGTCAAAATGAGACTTGGTTCTACACAGAAGCATCAGCTATCATGGCTTTTGTGGGTGAAAAGTCAGCCATTTATCTAGAAAACATACCAGCAAGATGATGGACAGATGAGCTACGACAAGCCAACTTAGAAGACACAGAAAATGGGGATAAATTCAGTGAAACCTGGGTCACATCTTCCACGGAGAGGTAGACAAGGGTGACACTGGCCTTGGGCAGGTAAAGAACTGCACAGACATGCTTTGGGAACAAAACTCATAAAGAACTTTGTAGCTGGCAAGAGACATTCAACTCAGGTGAGCTGATCTGACAGACAACCCCTGGACATGTGCTGCACAGCTTGGTGTGAGTTTGCCACGCCCGCCTTGTGTTCAATGTCCTGACAGTCAGTCCAGGGTGGAACAGGCATGGCCTGAGACTAGGAGGAGAGCGAAGCTCACTGACCCACCCCACGCCTGTGCTTCAGACTCGATTCCAGACTGATTGAAATCTACATTGATATGTAGGTTCCACCCACAGTGATGGCAACTCTCAGCCCAACCAGGGGCGCAAGGCCCAAAGATTATGGGGTCTACCTGGGACATGAACTGGAGCTTTATCACCTTCACAATGGAGTACTCACTGCCTTTGTCAAGAGCCAAGCCGACTTGCTGTTCCTCTACTGAGTGAAAGGTGCTCCTGTCAGACTGGTATGAGGCAGACATGTCAGGAGGAATTGAGAGAGTCCAATCACCTTCATCCCAGGACTTCTGGGGGGCTTCCTCCTCTTCAGACTCCTGCAGATTCCTGATGAGCCAGGCAGGACAGGGATGACAGAAGATATAACCAACAGAGATTAGACAACAAAACCTTCCAGATGATCTGATGGCAGACAGAATGGAGTGCTCACAGAAACCAAAGGCATTTTCCCTTCAAGAGAAATAAAACTATCCTTCTAAATGCAGGCTGGAGGGTGACTGCTCTGAGGACCAAACAAAAATGGGCAGCACGTGCTCAGTACATTTGCCACAGATCAGCCAATGCAGGGCACCCAGACTCTCTCTGCAAACTACCATCATGACTTGCAGCACAGAGAACTAACACAGGGCTTCAACTACTTCGTCTAAATTGGGATGAATTTTACATGCAGCATTCAAGTGAACAGAGCTCTTGAGGCAGTGCAGACACAGATCTTGTGTATTAAGGGTCCCTTTTTACGATATTTTGATATAATATGTTTATTTTTTCAATTTCTTTGCTTACATAAATACTAGCAAACATACTAACAAAAAATAAGCAGAAAGCATTTATACATTCTCTCCCTGGATTTAAACATGTGGGAGAGAACAGGTGACACCAAGAAATCCCTGTTTGAAGGTCTGGAGTGGACCTCCAGCAAACTCCACCAGACCTGCAGCTGAGGGACCTCACTGTTAAAAGGAAAACTAACAAACAGAAAGGAATCAACGTCAACAAAAGGACATCCACACCAAAACCCCATCTGTAGGTCACCAGCATCAAAGACCAAAGGTAGATAAAACCACGAAGATGTGGACAAACTGGAGCAGAAAAGCTGAAAATTCTAAAAACCAGAGCGCCCCTTCTCCTCCAAAGGATCACAGCTCCTCACCAGCAATGGAACAAAGCAGGACGGAGAATAACTTTGATGAGCTGACAGAAGTAGGCTTCAGAAGTCGGTAATAACAAACTTCTCCGAGCTAAAGGAGGATGTGCAAACCCATCACAAGGAAGCTAAAAACCTTGAAAAAAGATTGGACGAATGGCTAACTAGAATAAACAATGCAGAGGAGACCTGAAATGACCTGATGGAGCTGAAAACCATGGCATGAGAACTACGTGACATACGCACAAGCCTCAGTAGCCGATTCGATCAAGTGGAAGAAAGGGTATTAGTGATTGAAGACCAAACTAATGAAATGAAGTGAGAAGAGCAGTTTAGAGAAAAAAGAGTAAAAATAAATGAACAAAGCCTCCAATAAATATGGGACTATGTGAAAAGACCAAATCTACATTTGATTGGTGTACCTGAAAGTGACGGGGAGAATGGAACCAAGTTGGAAAACACTCTTCAGGATATTATCCACGAGAACTTCCCCAACCTAGCAAAGCAGGCCAACATTCAAATTCAGGAAATACAGAGAACACCACAGAGATACTCCTCGAGAAGAGCAACTCCAAGACACGTAATTGTCAGATTCACCAAGGTTGAAAGAAGGAAAAAATGTTAAGGGCAGCCAGAGAGAATGGTCAAGTTACCCATTAAGGGAAGCCCACCAGACTAACAGTGGATCTCTCTGCAGAAACCCTACAAGCCAGAAGAGAGTGGGGGCCAATATTCGACATTCATAAAGAAAAGAATTTTCAACCCAGAATTTCATATTCAGCCAAACTAAGCTTCAAAAGTGAAGGAGAAATAAAATCCTTTACAGACAAGCAATTGCTGAGAGATATTGTCACCAGCAGGCCTGCCTTGCAAAAGCTCCTGAAGCACTAAACATAGAAAGGAAGAACCAGTAGCAGCCAGCCACTGCAAAAACGTGCCAAATTGTAAAGACCATCGATGCTAGGAAGAAAGTGCATCAACTAACAGGCAAAATAACCAGCTCACATCATCATGACAGGATCAAATTCACACATAACAATAGTAACCTTAAATGTAAATAGGCTAAATGCCCCAATTAAAAGACACAGACTGGCAAATTGGATAAGGAGTCAAGACCCATCAGTGTGCTGTATGCAGGAGACCCATCTCACGTGCAGAGACACACATAGGCTCAAAATAAAGGGATGGAGGAAGATCTACCAAGCAAATGGAAAGCAAAAAAAGCAGGGGTTGCAATCCTAGTCTTTGATAAGACAGACTTTAAACCAAGAAAGATCAAAAGAGACAAAGAAGGCCATTACATAATCGCAAAGGGATCAATTCAGCATGAAAATCTAACTATCCTAAATGTACATGTATCCAATACAGGAGCACCCAGATTCATAAAGCAAGTCCTGAGAGACCTAAAAAGAGACTTAGACTCCCACACAATAATCATGGGAGACTTTAACACCCCACTGTCAATATTAGACAGATCAATGAGACAGAAGGTTCACAAGGATATCCACGACTTGAACTCAGCTCTGCACCAAGCAGACCTAATAGACATCTACGAACTCTCCACACCAAATCAACAGAATATTCATTCTTCTCAGCATCACATCACACTTATTCCAAAATTGACCACATAGTTGGAGGTAAAGCACTCCTCAGCAAATGTAAAAGAACAGAAATCACAACAAACTGTCTCTCAGACTACAGTGCTATCAAATTAGAGCTCAGGATTAAGAAACTCACTCAAAACCGCACAACTACATGGAAACTGAACAACCTGCTCCTGAATGACTACTGGGTAAATAAGGAAATGAAGGCAGAAATTAAGATGTTCTTTGAAACCAATGAGAACAAAGACACAACATACCAGAATCTCTGGGACACATTTAAAGCAGTGTGGAGAGGGAAATTTCTAGCACTAAATGCCCACAAGGAAAGGAAAGATCTAAAATCAACACCTTAACATCACAATTAAAAGAACTAGAGAAGCAAGAGCAAACAAATTCAAAAGCTAGCAGAAGGCAAGAAATAACTAAGATCAGAGCAGAACTGAAGGAGATAGAGACACAAAAAACCCTTCAAAAAAATCAGTGAATCCAGGAGCTGGTTTTTTGAAAAGATCAACAAGAAATCCCTGTTTGACTAGTTCACCTGGCTCATCTGATTGCAAGTTCCTATCTTGAGAGGACTACGAAATTAAAACCAACACAACGGCCACAAATAATGTACAACATTGTTAATAAGGACAACTTGTAGCTGGGTGAATGGAAGAAAAAGTTCTGTTCATTGCTTCCTCATTTCCCCTAAATCTACAAACTCCAGCTGCCACTATTGAATTAACAGCCCACAATTCCACGGCATTACCTGGGAGACACTGGCCCTTTTTCTTCCTCTTGCTCATGATCACTTTCATTTTCTGGAAATAAATTCAGAGAAGCAGGTCACATTAAGCAATTCACACTTCACATATGCCCAAATCAGTGTCCAGTCATAGGACAAGGACATAACTATTCTCAGTGCAAGAATATGGATTCTGACAGGAGCACTCTAGGGTGCCCTAGATTAACTCTGGTGAGAAGTAGAACCTCTCCCCACATCCATATAGGCCACATCCATATAAAAGTCCATTTCCGGGTTCAAGCGATTCTCCTGCCTCAGCCTCCGGAGTAGTTGGGATTACAGACACACACCACTGCGCCCAGCAATTATTATTATTATTATTATTATTATTATTATTATTATTAGTGTGTGTGTATGTGTTTTTAGTAGAGACGAAGTTTTGCCATGTTGGTCAGGCTGGTCTTGAACTCCTGACCTCAGTTGATCAAAAGTAGGTGAGGTCAGAAAACATACCCTGGAAGAGGCTGATACAATGCCCAGAACCGCCATCGCTAGGCCTGGGGTTTTCCTCTGTAGCGGAATACTAGTATTCATGTAGTGCAGGGACAAAACCAATTAGATAGTTCTGGGAGTTAAAAAGAGATGATTTACAGTGCTATTTGAGAAGGGGTATTAAGGAATTTGCCAGGGCACTGACGCGTGTCAGGTGTAAACCTCAGGTTGAGAGAGAGCTAAATATTTTCTGTCCATGAAGGTGATAAGCGAGGGCCTGAAGAAACAGGGACTGGGGAGGACACTGGCCCCAGAAATAGGAAAGGGCTTCTTGGGGGTGGGAAGGATGGGTCAGGGTGCTATCTAGAAAGTTGCCTGGCAATGGATGTAGGATGTGGAAGTGAGACATCAAACATGAAGCAGTCGCTTAAAGTCTGAAGAAAGACTGGATATATAAACGGCAGGAGATAGTAGGGAAACTGGACCGGCCCCTCATAAAACTTCCCGCCTTCTATCTCAGGGAGGATCGCAGGGCATTTCCGCCAAGACAGGTGAGACTGCGGTTCTGACCTGCGGGCCTCCATGAATATGCGCTAGGGCACCTGGGGGCCGGCAGAGCCGTTCCCCTATGCAAAGTAAGCGTGTTATGTCTACAACCCAACGGGGACACTGAGAGCCCCAAAGGCCCTGCTTTCTTCCCAGAGAAAAGCGCCCATCTGCATAATTTCTACCTGGCTCTATGAGGTGAGAAAACAGTCCCTGCTAGCACAGAAATCCTACAAACTCCTGTGGGGGCTGCCCTTGGAAGCAGAGGCTGTGTAAGAGATGATGGGGGGTAGGGAAAAACACGAAGATTTTCACACAGGGTGAGAACCCAAGAGACTAGAGACCACGGACCAATCCCTGCGAAAAGCAGCCAGGGTAGAAAGGGAACAGCTGAGCGGACTTCACGATAGCTAACTTGTGTTACAAAGCCAGCCGATACGGGTGATGGTTGCTTTTTCTTCCATGGCGTGCAGGGGACATGTTACTTCCTGTTCCCCAGCTCTCCACTGTAGGATTAACACTTAAGACGCCAACCAAGACACAAAGCAGTACAAAAAAACATACGACCCCTGGCGTACAGTCTATTTTTGAAACTCCAGAAAGTCAGGGGAAAGCGCGAACGCAGTCCCCCACTACCACAAATTATGCAGTCGAGTTTCCCACATTTGGGGAAATCGCAGGGGTCAGCACATCCGGAGTGCAATGGATAAGCCTCGCCCTGGGAAAACCACCTTCGTGATCATGGTATCTCCCCTGCCAGGTAAGTATGAGAGCTTGTGCCTCTGCCCCGCCACAGCCTCATACGCCTCACTCTTTATACACACGGTCACTTGCCCCGCGCACTCCCGAGCCCTTTCCAGCCCTGACACACAGCTGGGATTCTCACTTCCGATCAGCGGTCCTGAATCCGCTCCCACCACACGGGAACTCCTTCGTGGCGAAGCAGCAAGTGGCGAAGCAGCAGCCTCTGCGCTGCCTCATCTACATAGAGGTCGCCTTATCCCTGATGTCACCGACAGTGCCTTGCCCAGTCCCCATCTGCCTTTCTGCCACTCAACCGACCAATCTGCTGCCAGAGCCGCCAAGGGGAAGTGACGTCTGCCTCTCCCTTTTTGCCTCCCGCCTCTGCGTCTGTTCTCTCCCAAAGAAGCTGGTCCTTAGCCTGTGTTAAGGAGCAACCTTTCGGTGGCCAGATGGAGCCGGGGCATCCTTCTTCAAATAATGGCTTTTAATTCGCAGACTAGAATGTTTCGGATTACAAAAGAAACCGGTTCTCTTCACATCCTTATCCTTGTGAGGCAGCATTCCGCTTGCAATTGGAAGCCGTTTAATATCAGAGAGAAACCATATTTATGAAAGTAAAGAGGCTGCTCAGATGACTGCAAACCAGCCTTCCTTACTGGTTTTATCATGTTAATGGCATAAAGACAGTTGTCCAGTTTCATGAATCTTGTAGGTTTTTTTTTTGGATGTTGTTGTTTTTTTTCAAAAATCACTATTGTAGAAAACTATGCTGCCCCAGAAGAGATGATTGGACACTCTCAAGCGTGGTGCTGGACTTTGTCATCTCTTGCACAGCCATCTCCACACCTTAGTGCTTACCTCATGTTAGTTTTTTATATTCTGCAAAGACGAAACCAAAATAATCCAAATTTGACACAAATACCAGGGCTACATCTTATTTGAGACGTTTAACAAATGTCTGGATCATCTTTTCTTATACGTTACACAGGAAACACTGTGAAGTAAGCAAAGTTGGAATGCCCAAGTCAAAGACCATTTGAATATTTGCAAGTAGATTTCAGACAGGAATACTACAGGGTGGTCACAGGATAACAAATTCTAGGCAGCAGATTTACATGACTTGAGGCTGTGGGCTGTTAAGACGCTGAAAAACCAGGGTGTGGACCAAGCTGGCTAAGGCTGAGTGGACCCAACGTGGTGCTGGATTTGATGGTTTTACCTAGGCCCTCATTATATGCTCATTAACATACTAAATCACACACCCGCCAGTGCCATGACAGTTCTGAGACCAGTGTTTGATGTAAAAATGGCACCACAGTTCCAAGAAATCTCCACCTTTACCCAGGAATTTTCGTGAATATTCCAATTCTTGGTTAAAGAAACCCATCAAGATGAAACCCCAGAACCCATTATTCTCTCTCGGGTATGCCCGAGCTCCCCTTTCTTGAGTGTGTACTTTTTGCTTTGCAATAAAGTTCTTCTTTCACTATTAGCTGACTCATCTTTGACTTTGTTCTCACGGTGGTGTCAAGAGCCTGGACACCACGGCTGGGGTCGAGATCCCACAAGTGCCCAGGGACCTACCCCAGCCCACCAGTATCAGATTCTATTCCATTGCTCAAATCACAAAACATCAAGTGCAGAGTTCTCCTTGGAGATCGTAAAGTAAAGATTCTGTGGCATGGTGGCCAGTTAGGCCACTGGAAGCATGGCAAAATATTGAAAATGAGGGATTAGGTGACAGTGTAGTAACTGCTGAATGCTAAATACTTGATCCAGGCCCCATTCCCTGGAGATTGACAGGGAGACACATTGTCCAGGTAGTAGTGGAGAAATGTTTTCTGGGTATCTCACCAGCCTTTGTGGAAAGAACTGGCACCATCCTGCAGATGTAACCGCCTGATGGGTTCTTCCTGACCAATGTACACAAAAAACTCAATTCATGGAGACCATGGCACTGCAGGAAAGAGTTTCATTGACACAGGCCAGCCACGACATGTGGGAGACAGAGTTATTACTCAAACCAATCTCACTGAAGGCTTGGAGGTAAGGGGTTTTTCAAAGATTGTTTGTTGGGGAGGGGGCTAGGGCTTGTGCGGTGCTGATTGTTGGGGATGAAATCACAGGGGCATGGAAAATGGCCCTCCTGCATGGAGTCAGCTTCTGGGTGGGGGCTAAGGGACAGGTTGATTTTGGGGCCAGATGGTGCCATGCAGCAGTCAGAAATGCCAAAGCCTGAAATGACATCTCAAGAGGCCAATCTTAGGTTCTACAATAGTGATGTTCTTCACAGCAGTAATTGGGGAAGCTGCCAATCTTGTGACTTCTGGAATAATGGCTGGTAATTATTTAACGAGGCATACATCTTAGTAGAAATCAGACCCCTTTCATCCTTCTAACTTGGTGGCCTTTCATTCATTTTACAGGGGTAATTTAGTTTTGAGGAAGGTTATCATTTAACGCAGCCTTTTTGGCTGTCCTCAACCTTTTTGTCACCAGGGACTGGTTTCATGGAAGACAATTTTTCCATGGAAGGGGGTGGTGGATGTTTTCCAGATGAAACTGTTCCACCTCAGGTCATCAGGCATCAGTTACAGTCTCATAAGGAGTGCGCAATCTGGATCACTCACATGAGCAGTTCCCAATAGGGTCCGAGCTCTGATGAGCAGCTAATGCTCATGCTGATGTGACAAGACGCAGAGCTCAGGTGGTAATGCTCGAAAGCCTGCAGCTCACCTCCTGCTGTTCAGCTGGGTTCCTAACAGGCCATGGACCAGTACCTGTCTTATGGCCCTGGGGATTGGGGAGCCCTGATTTAAACTATAAACTCAATTTTTCCCAAAGATAGCTTGGGGGAAATTGCACAGGAATGAGCAAAGACAGCAAGCCTGTGAGGCTAGAACCAAGATGGAGTCAGCCATGTCAGCTTTCTCTTGTTGTCATAATTTTGCAAAGGTAGTTTCTGAGGGGCTGCACTGGACACTTCTTAAAAACATGAGACAGATGTTATTGTATGTACTACAGTAGGCAAGAGAGACCAGTAGACAACTGGGCTCAACCTCGAATACAGCAGGAGGAGTTGAAGATTATAGCCAATTGGCAAGATAAGAAAGTCAGTGGATGGAAAATTACTAATAGGAACTTGATTAGCTATCAAAGGTGGTTGCGAGGACTCTTGCTGAACTAGACTCAACAGTATTCTTTCGTAAAACTAGACTTGGCAGGCAAAGAAATAACAGAGAAAAGGGCTCAGAGGAAACTACTAACGTTTGGTCAAAGACTGGAGTCCTTGTCAACTCTACATTGAAGCTTCTGCAAATAAACAAAGACCAACCAAATGAAAAAAAGCAAAAGCTATTTATTCTGAGCTTGCTATAGCAGGGAGTCAGTCACTGTTATTTGTGTTTTGGCAGAGACTTGAAGGCAGTAATAAAGGTGGGAAAGCTTTTTAAAAAGAAAGGCTTCAGGGGCCGGGCACGGTGGCTCACACACATAATCTCAGTACTTCGGGAGGCCCAGGTGGGTGGTCACGAGGTCAGGAGATCAAGACCATCCTGACTAACATGGTGAAACCCCATCTGTACTAAAAAATTTACAAACAATTAGCCAGGTGCGGTGGCAGGCACCTGTAGTCCCAGCTACTCTGGAGGCTGAGGCAGGAGAATGGCGTGAACCTGTGAGGCCAGGTTCCTGGGAGGAACCTCAGGTGATCCACCCACCTTGGCCTCCCAAAATGCTGGGATTACAGGGGTGAGCCACCGTGCCCAGCTTAAGTCTTTTCATGGTTGGAAGGCCCTAATTAGAGCAGCTAATTCTGCTTTTGGAGCAGAAGTCTGAGAAGGTAAACCCTTGGCCTCAATGATTTCTTGTTGGCTAAGCTTCCTTTCTTACTCCCTCATGAATATAGCTATTTCCATCTCTAAACCACTCAACATTTGGGTTAGACAAGAGCTTGTCTTCAAGGTTGGGACTTCTAGAGTAGAGCTCTTCCGTGGTTTCCACACAGGAGTCAATGAGTTTGGGATCTGTTTCTTGAGATGTGAGGTGCAGCAACAGAGTAGCAGGGTTTAAAAATCAGCATACTTTCAGGGTAACATCTGGGGTGTCAAGCAGAAGGGTCTGATATTTAAGTAACTGGCCCCCTGTTAGCCATTGGTGTACTTTTGCCTCTAGGACCCTCTGCACTGTACTTCATGGGGTGGCAGGGGGTGGGGGTGTGGTGGTATGGCATCTAATTGTTGTCCCAAGGTAAACTTAGTGGTTTCTTCTAACAATAGAGTGATGGTAGCCACAGATCTCAAGCTTTCTGGTCACCCAGCTGCCACCTGGTCTAGCTGTTTAGAGAAATAAGCCACTGGTCCAAAGTAATTCCTCAACCTTTGAGTTAGAACATCCAAAGCTGTCCCTTGTTATTCATCCACATAGAGGGTGAAAGATTTTTCTAAGTTCGAGAGTCCTGAGGCAAGGGATGTCCCTGGCTTTTCTTTTAAGGCTAAGAATGCCTTTTGACAGGTTCCAAGCTCCGCCTCCTGGGTTCACACTATTCTCCCGCCTCAGCCTCCTGAGTAGCTGGGACTACAGGTGCCCACCACCACGGCCAGCTAATTTTTTGTATTCTTGGTAGAGATGGGGTTTCACTGTGTTAGCCAGGATGGTCTGGATCTCCTGACCTCCTGATCCACCCGCCTCGGCCTCCCAAATTGCTGGGATTACAGACGTGAGCCACCGCACCCGGCCAACAATTTTTTTTTTTTTTTTTTTAACGAACAGAGCATCAGTGAATGATAGTGCAAGTTTAAGACACCTAATAGACAAGTTAAAGGAGTCCTCCAGGCAGAAGGAAACTGACACCAGATGAAAATCTGGATGAAAAAATAAAAGACACTAGAAATGACATCTACAAAGGCAAATATATAATTTTAACATCTGACTGTTTAGCCGGGCACGATGGCTCACGCCTGGAATCCCGGCACTTTGGGAGGCCGAGGAAGGTGGATCACTTGAGGTCAGGAGTTCGAGACCAGCCTGGCCAATATGGTGAACCTTCCTCTCTATGAAAAATTCAAAAATTAGTCAGATATGGTGGCCCAAGCGTGTAATCTCTGCTACTCAGGAGTCTGAGTCAGGAGAATGAGTCGAGCCCAGAAAGCAGAGGTTTCAGTAAGCCAAGACTGTGCCACTGCCCTCCAGCCTGTCCAATAGAGTAAGACTCCTCTTAAAAACACCACCACCAACAACAAAAAAACAAAAACAAACAAACAAAAACACATCTGACTCTTGAAAGTAACAGAGATGGAGTGTAAGGTTTATAACAGGTGTAAAGTAAAAAGCATGACAATAGCATAAAGGCAGGGAGAGGAGTCATGTGAAGAGGTATGATGCCACTTCAAGGCAGACTGTGATGGGTTAATTTTTGTGGAAAGCAAGGCAGAATTTTTGAAGTTTGCTTCTTCAAATACTTTGTTTCCCGTATATACAAGCTAGTTTGTGCTGCAGAGATCTTATTTTCTAGGAGGCTGGGAGGGGGACCTTCTGCTGTCTGTCCTCATGGGATGCACAAGACACAAGGAAGCAGTCTTTCACTTTTAAATACAGTGATAGGTTTGAGGAGAGAGATACAGCTGCAACTTTTTTTAAAAAATGAGATGGGATTCTCACTGGTCTTGAACTTCTGAGCTCCGTGGAGGCTTCCCCTACGTCGGCCTATCAAAGTGTTGGGATTAATAGGCGTGAGGCACTGCGACTTGTCACAACCACCAACATTTAAAATCACTTCCCTGGGTGGTCTCAAACCACCAACCTTATGGTTAACAGCCGAACACGCTGACCGATTGCGCCACAGAGACAATCTCAATCGCTTGCTTTCATCTCTATATAGATTAAGCAATCACTAAACCCTAGGAGTTGCCATTCGCTTTCTGCGGGACAACTATGCAGACTACAAAGCTTCAGAAAACCGGACAGGCTGAGTAGACTAGTCGTGTTGTTACACGTTAGAAACGCGTGCATTGCGTGACTCTGAAGCCAGAAGGGCGGCCGAATGGCCTTCACCCTGCGTTCACCCACGCCTGCTTCAGAAGCCAGTGCCTCTGGAAATGCCTGGATCTGCGACCCCAGCCTGAGCCAAGTGGGGCCCAAGGGAAGCTGAACTCCCCGACGGTTCTCAGGGTAGCTCTTTCTGTTCTTTTGCGCCGCCTTCAGGCAATCATCTGCTCCGCTTGCTCTCCCTTCACTCAACTCGGCTTCAGTAGATGGGGTCGGTGGGGCGGGAGCGGGAAAGAGGCAGGGGAGTCAAAAGGGAAAATGTGAAAAGGAGGAGGGAGAAGCAGGGGAGACCAGGACTAGACAATGGGACAGCCCAGGATGCCCGTGCAGAGGGCACCGGCTGGATGCAGAGAAGATGGGACATGTATCAGAATCGAGAGGGGGAAATGGGGAGAAGATGTGAGAGAAAAATCACAAGAACCTGTAGCTGCCCAAGAATCAAGAAGTAAAAATCGCATAATGTTTTTACGTTAATAAAAAAAATCGGGGGGACCAGGGGCGGTGGCTCACGCCTGTAATTCCAGCACTTTGGGAGGCCGAGGTGGGTGGATCACTCACTTGAAGTCAGGAGTTCGAGACCAGCCGGGCCAACATGGTGAAAGCTCGTCTCTACTACAAATACAAAAATTAGCTGGGCGTGGTGGTGCACGTTTGTAGTCTCAGCTACTGAGGAGGCTGAGGCAGGAGAATCGCTTGAACCTAAGGGGCGGAGGTAGCAGTGAGCCGAGATCGTGCCGCTGCCCTCCAGCCTGGGCGACAAAGCGAAATCCTGTCTCTCAAAAAATATATAAATAAATAATAGAGGGGTGGGAAAGCAAAACGACGGGCAGTAGGTGTGGGGCGCCTTGGGATTCTCTAGTGGTTAGTAGTCTGCGTTGTGCCTGCAGCAACCTCTGTTCTAATCCGAATCCTGGTACAGTCAGACTCTATCTTGGACCCACAGGGGCGAACCCAAGTGTCTTTTGGTTTGCTTTTGATTCCTGCAGCAGCTGCGGCCTTTATCTGCAGCCAGAAAGCCGGAAAGCAGGGTTTACCCCTGGCCCCACAGCGCCATACTGTCTGGGGAAAAGAAGGAAACCCAAGAGTACACAAACAGTGGCCCAAAGAGAAACCTTCGAAGTGCTCTATGCCTCACCGTTTAAAAGAAAATATCAAGCAACTCTCAATCTAGCTGGTCTGTACCTTCCACGAATGAAATAATGTATTTATTGCAGTCTTTCTGGTTGAGATATTTCAAATATTTGGTGGAGCTTTTAATGAGAGAGACACTCTCGAGTGTGGAAGAAATAAAAGAGGGGATGTGAAGATGAGGCGACTTTAGGACAGAAAAGAAAAAGAGACAAGGAAGCCATGTAAACGTTTTCGGGTGGGCGTGAGGCGATGTCAGTCTTAAACCCCGTTGTGTCAGGTAAAGAGCGCAGCCTCTTCTAGCACAAACACCGTTTCCCACATGGAGGAAATCACAGGGATCAGCAACTCTAGAGTACGATGAAGAAGCTTCACTCTGGGAGAACCGCCTTCGTGACCACGGTCTATCCCCTGCCAGGTAAGTGGAAATGAGCACATGGCCTGCAGGGACAGCACAGCCTCCTCGCCCTGGCCGGTCGCTCAGGATCACCACCCTCCCCACTGCGGCCCCTCGCCAGTCTTCCAAACCACTCTCCACCAAAGATTCCACCGACAGTCACCCCACAAGACAACCCAGGCAGCCTCTCAGCAGCGGCTCCTGCCCCGCAGCCACCGCGCCCTCTCACCCCCGCGGTTCTGCCCGCCGCCTCTGCCGAGTCTGCGCCCTTCACCTCCCTGGCTTCCTCTCTCCCCTGAGCTTACAGTGGACTCGGGGTTCTTCCGAACCCCTCTTGGGAGTACTGAATGGAAAAGGGGGAGCGTGCGCAAGTGCTTGGTAGAGTGTAGACATCGTGGGATTTGACTGTGGGACCATCGCTTCGACGTCCTAGTGCTGATTTTTCCACCTGCCTTCTGCTTAGGGCACCGGCAGCAGTTTTCCATCTGTGCCTACTCCACCTGCTGTCCTTGTTGGGTCAGCGAACATCGCCTCCCTCTACCGCTCAATCAGCAAACGGGACCGCCCTCGAGGACCTCACCCGCCGCTTACCCCCCTAACAAATTCGCGGGCTTCGCCTCCGGTCGCCTCTTCCCAAGGCCTAACGAGCGCCTTCCCTGGCAACGGAGGTGAGGAGGCTCCGCTGACTGACTGGTGCTGGTGTCCGGGGCTGCCACAAACGCCACGACTTGGCTTGGCCTCTCTCTTAGTTATTCGCAGCTCAGCGCGATAGGCGCCTCCGGGGTGGCGACGGGAAAGAGTGTGGGCTTATTGGGTGCAGCTCCATGGGGGCTGGCATCTCTGCCCGGCTGTGTACACCTGAGCGAGACGCTCAGTCGCTCTCTAAAGCTGCTTCCGCGGATGACGGACACGGAGAGAAATAGGAGCGGTGGGTCGTGAGAGGTGGTCCACCAGCACTTGCCCTCCTTCGCCCGGCTTTGCCCCTCGCTGCGGAGACTCTTCTGCCTCTGGCCCTTGGAGCAGGCCGGCTGACAGCGTAGTGAAGGAAGATTCCTGCGGGAGAGCGGCCAGTGTAAAACAATTCCCTGACCGGGAATCGAACCCGGGCCGCGGCGGTGAAAGCGCCGAATCCTAGCCACTAGACCACCAGGGACACACAAGAGGGAGCTTTCTCTCCCTTCTTCCGTCAGAAGCGACAGCTTCCCTGAGCTCTGGGAGGACTTGGGCCTAGTGAGGGTCGCTCTTTGCTCCTGGAGTCTCTCACAAGGCCATTCCCTCCCTCCTTTCTTCAAAAAAAGAGCCTGCAGGCGACACACCGAGGGCTCCGCGAGGGACACCAAGGCCACGAGTCCCGAGTCCTGGAGCGAGTTGCAGCGACCCGGCCGCAGCTCACCACTGGACTAGAGATGCGCCTTTGCGAGGTGGCAGCAAGTGACCAGCCGGTCGTGGGTCGCCAGGTCCGGAGCCGCGCACCAGGTTGCCTGGAGGAGGCGGGAGCGCGGAGGCGCCCAGGGTGAGACGGGGGCACCCTCTGTATCATAAAGGACCCAGACGCCAGCACCCTCAACATCATAAGGAATCCGACGGATGCGGAAACCGAGACGGGCTGGATGGGAAACTCTTTCCACGAAGGCTCCTGGGCCCTCAGCTGGACTCCGACCTTCCCCTGCAACCTGTGACACCTGCCATATTCCCATCTTAGGCGATGGCAACGCCACCCTTCCGTTTGCTCCGGGCAAAACTTCGAGACTTCCCTCTGACGCTGGAGTTTTTTCCTCAGATCCAAGAGCCAACTGGTCATCAATTTGTGATTTCCCATCGGCTAAGTGCGTGGGCATTGAGCTACACGCGAGTCTCTCCACCTCTGCGGAATGGCTACTTCGGGGTAGGGGAGGGGCCCTGCCGTGTGTTGTAAGGTGTTTAGCAGCAGCCGTCGCCTCCGCTGACTCGATACATGCCAGGGGGTTAACATTCTCCCTCCCCGCTTCCCCCACTCGTGACCTAGTGTCCCAGCCGGGATGGGAGAGGTGTGTAAGGGCGAAGTTGCCCCCTCTTGAGAACCACTGATGCGCGTTGTCCTGCTCTGAGCTTGTGCAGAGGACTCTCCAGATGAAGGCTCAGGGGTCCATCCAGCTTGAGACCCCCTCGCTCCCCCGCACAGTTGGACCTTAGGATTGGAGGTTTTTAACATCTCTACGTCACGAGATTCGAAACCTTTAGGTCTTTTCTTCCGTTCTGTCCTCCAAATCAGCCTCTTCCGAGGCTGTTCACCAGGGCCAGCCAGGCAGAGGGCTGGGTTCTCTCAACAAGCCTCCTCTTGGCCCTCCTGGAGCTTCAGGCCTCTTTCGGTTGCAGAGAAGCTTTATGGGCCACTTCCTTCGGTATCCCCGGGGGCAGGTGCGCGGTGCCTCTGGAAAAAGAGGGTTTGACCGCGGTTCTCGACCCCCGGCGCCCAACTTCCACCTCGCTGCGCGCGCTCTTCCAGGCTCCTGCTGGTCCCACTCGCTGGGAGTTAGGTGTCGGGTCAGCCTGAGTTCCCGAGATGCCCAGGTGCGGAAGGACACGTAGGGGAAACCAGCTGCTCACTTTGGTCTTGTCCCCAACGGACCCCTTTCTGCCGGGAAAGAAAGGCGGCGAGTCCTGTCCTGTTGGGTAGGTGGAAGAGAGATCAAAGGGAAGACAAGAAAAATCCTGGGAGGTTTCCGGATCTAAAGTTACCATGAAGTCGACCTAACCTCCTCTGGAGGTCCTCACAGTCCTCCCGTGGCTGGCAATGGTGAATCAAGTTTCTGTCTCCAGTTTGCCAAGGCGCCGACACAATGGGCCTGTCCACTATCTTCCTTCATATACACAAAATGTCAGCTCTTCCTGTTTCTGACTGGCAATATCCCGCCTGATGACCAGCTTAGCAAATTAGAGACCCTCCATGGGACTTCATCTCTGTCTTAGTTCGGGCTTCTATAACAACGTGCCATAAACTGGGTGGCTGATTCACAACAGAAATTGATTTCTCACAGTTCTGGAGGTTGGAAGTCTGAGATCAAGGTGCCGACATGGTAGGGTTATGGTGAGGACTTTTGGTCTGGTTATAGACCGCCACCTTCTCACTGTATCCTCAGGGGGCAGAAAGAGGGCGAGAGAGCTCCCCAGGGTCCCTTTTATAAGGACATTAGTCCCATTCAGACTAATGGGACTAAATCCAGACACTGTGCTGAGTGTTGTGGATTTTTTGCATGTTCATCCTCCCCACAGGCAACTGGAGATGTATTGTCCCCAGAGGGTACAATAGAGAATCTTCCGTCACAAGTCAGCAACCAGCATATGTGAGTGACAGCATGTGTCCCACTCAGAAATGAGAGTGTATTAGTCTGTTTTCATGCTGCTGACAAATACATCACAGAGTCCAGGACCAAAAAGAGGTTTAATTGGACTTACATTTCCATATGACTGGGGAGGCCTCAGAATCATGGCGGGAGGCAAAAGGCACTTCTCACAAGGCAGCAGCAAGAGAAAATGAGGAAGAAGCCAAAGCAGAAACCCCTGAGAAACCCATCAGATAGTGAGACTTACTCGCTATCAGGAGAATAGCACAGGAAAGACCCGCCCCCATGATTCAATTACCTGCTCCTAAGTTCCTCCCACAACACATGGGAATTCTGGGAGATACAATTCAAGTTGAGATTTGGGTGAGGGCACGGCCAAACCATATCAGAAAGGAATGAAGTGACAGCATATCCTGATGTGTGTGATGGTTTCATGAGTTATTAGCTATTTCAAAATTTATTGCAATGTGTGAGAAAGAACAAGGACTTGTACTATCTGACTTTAAGGCTTACTATAAGCTATTAGAGACAAGGCATCAGGAGTGACAAACAGATAAACAGCCTGAGTTAAAAGAGCTGAAATTGATCCACAGCTATACGGTCAATAAATGGGTTTTCAATAAAAGCAGTTCAATAAAAGAAAATAAATCATTTCAATTAATGAACTTCTATATGGAGGTGGGGGAGACCAACAATGTTATTCTCCCTCACACTACACACAAAAAGTAATTTCAGGTGCATTACACACCAAAATTGAAAAGTTAAAGATATAAAGCTTTTCAAGGATACTTTGACTTGTTGGCAGGCAAAGGTTAGCCTACCAACAAGCAGGACACAGAAAAAATGCATATATGAGGAAGACATGATAAATGAGACTTCATCAACATTAGCCACACCTTCTCATCAAAAGATACCACTGAGAAAGTGAAAAGGCAAGCAAGACACAGAGAGAAAATAGTCACAAAACGTATCTGACCTCCACACCCTGCAATTGTAATTATAGCAGTCTGATACACTGCACCCAGTTTCTGCTGGAGTATTTTCTTGGTGTCTCTAATGAGTAAGAGAGGGCCCCATGGGATATTCCTTCAGTTTCCAGATGAACAGTGGGAAAGACTCCACATTGACCAACCTCGGGGGCCTGAAAACCCAGGTCCTCAAGGAGGGTAGAGTATACCTGGACCCTGACCCAGACCCCTGGATGGGCTGTGCCAAGAGACCCAGCAAGGGAAGGGATTTCCTCCTGCCTCAGGTTCTCTGTTCTTCTGTGGTTAGACCACCTGAACCCAACTCCCTCCCCAAGCACTAGAGATGGGCTTTTCCAAGGGCTGGGGATCTTGCTGTCCTGAGGACAGCTGAGCAAGGGGGTCGAGGAGGAGCTTGGGTTGTGGAGGAGAGGAAACCGGGTAAGATGCGTGAAGCAGTTGGCTATACCAGGCACAGAGATGACCCGCTGGGACCCAAGAGCCTGCATGTGAAGCCAGGCCTTGGGCCACCTTGTCTGTCAAGGGGGTGCCTACTTCCATGGTGTCTTCAAAGGGACTGTGGAAAGATAGGCCTTCAGCCCACACCTCTGCATGCTTTTCCACCACAGCATGCCCTGTGGCCTTTATCCTGCTGGTGTGGAACAGTCAGACCCCTGCAGGGCTGCAGAGCCTCTGTACTGAGCGGCATCCCAGCCTGAGTGCCAGAGCTCAGAGGGCAGGCCCCCGAGCAAGCAGAGAGGAGGGCACCTTTTGGACAGAACGTGTGGGACAAGAGCGATGGCTCATCCGTTCAGGTTCCTCACAAAATGAGAGTCAGGAAGATCAGGGCGCCGGCCTGATTTCCCAGGCTGAAAGCAGACCACCAGAGGGAGAGCAGCACCTGGTCCAATGAGGTAGAAGACGGAAGACCACAGTGTACTCCTGCTCTCAACCTCACCCCCTCCCACCCACATCCTCCACACTCCCTGACTACCTTCCTCAACATCCCTTGTAGCCTGTACTACATATGCAGAATCTGATATAATATTGATAGGTTGGTCAAAATCTTGTAACACTGTAATGACTGCAACCAACTCTGCTCTTTGAGCCGATTGATACGGAGTTTTGATTACTCGTTCTTTCGGCCCTGTGTAAGCCGCTTTTCCATTGCTGGAACCATCTGTAAATACTGTTAGAGCATTTTCTAAAGGTTCACGTCTGGTAATTTTAGGTAGAATCCAAGTAGTCAATTTTAAGAACTGGAAGATTTTTGTTTTTGGGTAATGGTTATCAATAATTCCCACAAAATTAGCAAGACCAATCTGCCATGCACCAGAATTGATAAAGGCTTGTCTAACTTGTTCCTTGGTTAAAGGGACAACTATTTTGTCTGAGTCATTTCCACATAATTTTATTATTCATAAGCTTGTCTGCCCAATTAATGTAGCTATTTGATCCAAGTACAATGTAAAAGTCTTAACTGTACTGTGAGGAAGGAATGACCACTCCACAAGATCAGTATTTTGAATAATGATGCCTGTTGGAGAATGTGCAGTGGCAAAAATCAAAAGTTGGAGTGGGGCTAAGGGATCTATTCTATTTATTTGCGCTGACTGAATTTTTTCTTCCACTAATTTAATTTCTTTTGTTGCCTCTGGGGTTAACATTCTTTTCCTATTTGAGTATGAGTCTCCTCTTAAGATAGAGAACAAATTTGACATGGTATAAGTAGGAATGCCTAGAGTTG
The DNA here is from genome assembly GCF_029281585.2 of Gorilla gorilla gorilla. NCBI lineage: Eukaryota > Metazoa > Chordata > Mammalia > Primates > Hominidae > Gorilla > Gorilla gorilla. The sequence goes on along the minus strand of NC_073224.2, from coordinate 223,600,561 downwards.
GCCGAATCCAATTAATATCTCCCAGCAATTTTTGAAAATCATTTAGTGTTTTTATTGTGTCTTTTCTTATTTCTATTTTTTGTGGCTTAATTTTTCTATTTTCTATCTGCATCCCTAAATAATGAAAAGGAGTAGAGGTTTGGATCTTATCAGATGCTATTGCCAGTCCTGCGTTGGCAACCTCTGCTTGCAGAAATGTATAACAGTCAATTAATTTATCTTTCGTTTCTGCAGCACATAAAATATCATCAATATAATGAATAATATAACAGTCTGAAAACTTGTCTCTAACTGGTTGAAGAGCTCGACCTACAAAAGTCTGACAAATAGTTGGACTATTAAGCATTCCCTGAGGTAGCACTTTCCACTGAAACCTGGTGGCTGGTTCTTTATTATTTATGGCTGGTATAGTAAAGGCAAATTTTTCGCCATCCTGCTCCGCCAGAGGGATGGTAAAAAAGCAATCTTTTAGATCGATTATAATTAAAGGCCAATCTTTTGGGATCATGGCCGGAGAGGGCAACCCAGGTTGGAGAGGACCCATGGGTTGAATTACGGCGTTTACGGCCCTTAAGTCAGTTAACATACGCCATTTGCCTGATTTCTTCTGAATTACAAACACAGGAGAATTCCAAGGTGAGAATGAAGGCTCAATATGACCCTTTTCTAACTGTTCATTTGCTAATAAATGTAAAGCCTCCAGTTTTTGTTTTGGTAGCGGCCACTGATTTACCCACACTGGTTTTTCTGTTTTCCAAGTTAATGGTATGGGCTTAGGAGGCTCTACAGTGGCCGCCCCTAAAAAGGATACCCTATTCCTTCTCTTTCTTGATTTATTTTAGCCTCAACTGGAACTTTAATGCCATCTTCATTTTTTCCTAGTCCCTTTCCTGGTATATATCCCATCTTGGTCATGATTTTTTGACTCGTGGGGCTATATAATGGAGCGGGCATGGTGATTTCCGCACTCCATTGTTGTAATAAATCTCGACCCCACAGATTAAGAGGAATTGAAGTAATCATTGGCTGAACAGTACTTTCTTGATTATCTGGCCCTAAGCAATGTAAAATATCAGTACTTTGATACACTTCTGAGGCTGTGCCTATGCTGACAAGTCCTGTAACAGCCTTTTGTTTAGGCCAATTTTTTGGCCACTGATTTAAAGCAATGATAGAGACATCTGCTCCAGTGTCTACCAACCCTTCAAATTGTTTCTTGAATAATGGCCTTACACACAGGTCTGTTCTCTGAGACCTGACTCGCCCAATATGCAGCCTTTCTTGTCGGATCAGTGCTTCCAAGCCCTCCTATTCTTTTTATTTCACTATTTCCACCCTTAATATATGGCAGGAGTAATAATTGAGCAATCCTGTCTCCTGGACTGGCACTCCAAGGAATTGAAGAGCTAATAACCAATTGAATTTCGCCTTTATAGTCTGAATCAACCACGCCAGTATGAATTTGAACTCCTTTTAGATTTAGACTTGATCTTTCCAAGATTAGTCCTACAGTCCCCTCAGGCAGGGGGCCATATACCCCTGTGGGGATTTTTTGTGGGGGCTCCCCTGGAAGCAGAGAGACTGCTTGTAGAGTACATAAATCTACTGCTGCACTGCCGCTTGTGGTGGGGGACAATTGTGGTATTGTGGTAACTGGCTTATTCCCTGAAACACTTGGGACAGTGGGGGTTGTTGTCCCTGAAAACCCTGAGGAACAAATGGCTGAATTGGGAATGCCCCAGTTTGTTGTGGGGCCTGAGGCTGGCCCCTTTGCTCATTTCCCGACAATGGTTGCCCATTTTTATTAAATTTAGAACGACATTGACTAGCCCAATGTTTTCCTTTTTTACATCTTGGACATAAGTCAGGTGGCTCTCTACCTGTTGTAGTTGCTTGAATAGTTATATTCTGTTTATTTAAGACTGGGCAATTCTTTTTTAAGTGACTAATTTGGCCACAATTATAACATTTTCCTCCAAATGTTCTAACTTGTCCTCCTAAAACAACTCCTGGTATTGCTTGAACCATAAGCATAGCTTTATGCATAGCTCCTCCGATTCCATCACAGGCTTTTACATATTCTGAGATTACATCTGATCCTGCAGGAACCTTTCCTTTTAATGGCTTAATGGCTGATTGACACTCAGGATTGGCGTTTTCATATGCCATCAACTCCACTATGACCTTGCGGGCTTTTTCATCGGCAATTGACTTTTGAGCAACATCTTGGAGCCTTGCCACAAAATCAGGGTAGGGCTCTTTTGAACCTTGTCTTACTGTATTAAATGAGGGGCAGGTGCTTCCTGGGTCTTGGATTTTTTCCCAGGCTCTAAGGCAGATAGCTCTAACTTGCTCAATGGCCTCATTTTGCATTAATGCTTGTTGACTAATAGTACTCCAATTTTGACCTGTTCCTAATAGTTGATCTGCATCTATGTTAACTGGAGGATTGGCAGCCCTATTTCTTCGGACCTGTTCTTGTACCCCATCAATCCACCAAGTCTTAAATTGTAAAAATTGAGAGGGTGAGAGAGACGATTTTGCCAGAATCTCCCAATCATAAGGAATGAGTCTATGTCCATGGGCAATGGAATCTAATAATGTCCTCATATAAGGGGAGTTGGGTCCATACTGTTTTACTCCCTCTTTCATATCTTTTAGCATTTTTATCAAAAAAGACTTGTATCTGGCCTCAACTGTGAGAGGCTCTCCCTCTTGGACTCCTTCTCCAGGTGGCATCGGTTCTAACGTTACTGGGAATTGCCACGCCTCAGTATCTCCTTCCTTTCTTGATTTATCAATAATTTCATGTAATTCACTACCCTGTCTACTAGGTGGTGCCGTAGGATTAAGTCTCCTAGTGGGCGGCTGAGGGTATGGCGCCCTGCCCTGTGGTGCTGGGGGCATTCCTGGATATCCATACTGACTTTCTGGGGGTGGCCGATACTGAAGTTCAGCTGGTGGCCGGTATTGATAAGTTACTGGCGGTTGGGTCTTATTTTCTTTAACCTGCGTTTGAGGTTGTAATGTTACAGGCACCTGACCTGCTGGAAGAGGACTTGGCCCTTGTGGTTTAGACTCTGATGGCCCCACTAATTCTGGACCTTTTCCTTCTAATTTTAACGTTTCAGGATATATCACCTCCTGTAATTGATTATAGTCAACATTTTGCGTTGACTGAGCCATTACCGGCTCTGCTACATATTCGCAATGTAAACTTTCCATTTCTTTCTGGGATTTTTTCCTTGTCTTTTCATTACAATCTATTAAACAGCTTCCAGGGGCGTCAGAAACTGAAACGCTTTCTTCTTCTGTTTGAAATGGTTCTAAAGCTGCTTTAATAATGGCCCAATCATTCCATACTGTAAGTGGAATGATATTACCCTTCCTACCTGCTTCTTTTAGTTCCTTACCAATTCTTTTCCAATCTTTTAGATCTAAAGTTCCTTGTTCTGGAAACCATGGGCAAAATTGTTCTATTATTTGAAATAGCTTGATTAGATTTTTTGTAGATACTTTAACTCCCCCTCTTTTTAAAAGAATTTTAATAAAGCTGAGATAAGAGGCATATTTACTTTTAATTTTACTTTTAGTTTGCCCCATTATCACCCTAGCTTCTTCTGAGCGCACAAGCTTACCGTAAGGCTGACTGTAGATGTACTCGGGATCTCTCGTCGACTTGTCCTCAATGACCACGCTCGAGCGTACCTTCACCCTAGAGAAAAGCCTCCACGTTGGGCACCAGATGTAGGGGTGGGTTGCCCCTACACACCTGTGGGTCTTTCTCGTAAGGTGGAACGAGAGACTTAGGAAAGAAAAAGACACGGAGACAAAGTATAGAGAAAGAAATAAGGGGACCCGGGGAACCAGCGTTCAGCATATGGAGGATCCCGCCAGCCTCTGAGTTCCCTTAGTATTTATTGATCATTCGTGGGTGTTTCTCAAAGGGGGGTTGTGTCAGGGTCACAAGACAATAGTGGGGAGAGGGTCAGCAGACAAACACGTGAACAAAGGTCTTTGCATCATAGACAATGTAAAGGATTAAGTGCTGTGATTTTAGATATGCATACACATAAACATCTCAATGCTTTACAAAGCAGTATTGCTGCCCGCAGGTCCCACCTCCAGCCCTAAGGCAGTTTTTCCCTATCTCAGTAGATGGAGCATACAATCGGGTTTTATACCGAGACATTCCATTGCCCAGGGACAGGCAGGAGACAGATGCCTTCCTCCTGTCTCAACTGCAAGAGGCATGCCTTCTTCTTATACTAATCCTCCTCAGCACAGACCCTTTATGGGTGTCGGGCTGGGGGACGGTCAGGTCTTTCCCTTCCCACGAGGCCATATTTCAGACTGTCACATGGGGAGAAACCTTGGACAATACCTGGCTTTCCTAGGCAGAGGTCCCTGCGGCCTTCCGCAGGGTTTGTGTCCCTGGGTACTTGAGATTAGGGAGTGGTGATGACTCTTAAGGAGCATGCTGCCTTCAGGCATCTGTTTAACAAAGCACATCTTGCACAGCCCTTAATCCATTTAACTCTGAGTTGACACAGCACATGTTTCGGAGAGCACCGGGTTGGGGGTAAGGTTATAGATGAACAGAATCTCAAGGCAGAAGAATTTTTCTTAGTACAGAACAAAATGGAGTCTCCTATGTCTACTTCTTTCTACACAGACACAGCAACAATCTGATCTCTCTTGCTTTTCCCCACATTTGGTAAAAAACATCTCATGTCTGTTTTATTTCCACATCCCTGAGACTGACAATGGGATGCCTATCAATTAATTCATTTAGAGAGCCATACACCCCAAGAAATAAATTATTTGTCCTCTGGAGCTTGTCACAGGGGGATTTTTAAAAAACCATTAAACAGAAAGACAACTGTGCATCTTAGAAAGATAAAAGGCCAATTCTTCCTCTCCGGCTGATAGGTTCTTAATAATAGTGATATCTACTAATAAGGTATTTTACATAGTGTAAAGCATGTTCACATACAAATTACTTAGCCTCTTTGAGCCTCAGTTTTCTTATATGTAAAACTGGATTAATAGTACATTTTGTGTTTAAAAAGATAATGTATATGAAGTGTTTACCATTTTTGCTTGGCATCTAGTTCAGTTCTCAGTAACTGATGTGGTGGTGGTGGTGGTCATAGTAGCAGTAAGATCCGTAGTAATAGTAGCAGCAGTTGTTTTAGAAATTAGTAACTGAGGCCAGGCAAAGTTAAAGGCTCTTTCATTAACATCCAGAGGGAAAGAAATGAAGCTGGTCTTCAGAGGCAGGCTATTTTCACTCTGTGTCCCAAATTTTTCCCCCTAGACCGTATTTATACTTCTGGGGCTCTCAGAAAATATTCTCAGCTATTCTGTTAGCTTGATCTCCTACCATCGGAGAGTGGGCTTCCTTCAAACAACCAAATTTCCAGGTATTTCTAAACTGCCCTTCCCCTACACCAGTCTTTGGTTCAGTATTTCAAGACCCCTAAGAGAAATGGTACATTTACGTGTAAATACAGGATAGTGAAGTATTTACAACAAGTGCTTTGGAGCCAGCAAATATGAATCAGAATCCAGCTTTCCTTTCCTACATACATGACACTGGGCAGCTAATTTCTAAGATTTTACTTCCTAATCTATGAAAGTGGAGTACTAGTACTTGCTATGTGCAACTGTGATGGTGGTTACATGAGGTAGCATCTAGAAACAGCTTGCACATTGCCAGACACCCAGTGGAAGGTCAATGAATGACTATTTGAGGGCTGACTATTACAGAAATGTTTATTCTTCTGAGTCCTGATTTCTACTCTCCTGGACTAAATAGGTTCACTGTTTTCCTCCCGGTTCAGTTTCCAGACACATCACAGAATTATAAGAATATTAAAAACTCAGGCTTATACCTACACAGGATTTTCTATAACCCTCTTTCTGCTTTGAGCTCCTAAAGCTATTTCATAGAAAAATGACCTTATTTTTAAATAGAGGGGGCAGCTGAAAATCAGTGAACGGACCTACCCTCTAATGATTTTTTTCTCAGACATAATTATAATAATTAGCATTATAAAGTGCTAATTATCTTTGGACACAGAGGACCTGCACACCAGAGACAGAGGTCCGCATTAAGTAAAGTGGATTTCACTTTCTTCAGTTGTGAGATTTCTCTTTTCTCTTCTTTGTAATGATGCAAAGATATATCGTCCACCAAGCCTCATTTAAAAACTTTTTCCAGATAAGGAAACTATCTCTTGGCCATCCACAGCCAGACTCCATATTGAGATTATGGATATTCAAAGAAATTGTCTTTCCCGTGTATATTGTCATGACTTTTTGTGAAATGTTCCTTTTATAGTTCCAGGCCAGCACCTAGAACCTGGCTAGAATAAAAAACTGCAGAAATCATGAGTTTCTTGTTTGGATGAAAGAGCACACCTGTTAACAAATGATAGATGGCTATCCTACTGTGAGTCCTGAAAACTGGTGGTGTGATTGTTGAATGGGTTAGGGGTATAGCAGAGAAACTCAGTGTGGGGTACATACAATTTCAGCTTGAATCACACTTCACAGATCCTGGGTTCCAACCATTTAAATTTACAAAGAAGAAACTAAGGCACAGAACTACTTGAGAAGAGAAGCAGAATTGAAAACTAGAGCTCCTGATTGTTCTCAAAATAATTTTTATCATACCGCATCGGGTTCTAAGTGAGAGGGCTTCTTATTTAGTAATGCCAAGGTCATGTGTTAACATGTAAAAAAAAATTAGACGAGGAATGGGGCATTGGGGTAAGATTATACAGAGTGTAAAGTTGGGCTTTCTCTTATCATCTGTTGTCAACAACAGGATGATTGTTACTGTTACCCAGTCCTTACCATCATTAACACAGAGATATTGGATATTGAGGAGAGACTTTAAAACAGAATATTAGTAATGCAGAGCTATAAAGAGCCACGATGATATTAATACAATCCTCCATACACATAGTGACCTGTCTGCAGCTCCAGCCTAGAGAAACCCAGTTATTCACTTGTAGGGGGCAGCCCCATTATCAGAAAGCGCTATTCAATTGGAAGTCCTCATCTGTGTTAGGTCAAAAATGACTTCCTCTAAATATCCATTCTGTGTATTGAAGTACAAATGAGTCCCACTTAAGAAAAAACAAAACAAACCAACTTTCAATGATTTAAAAATACTAACGTGACCCTCTTACGTTCACCTAAAGCTAGTGTTTCTCAAACATCAGCTGTATCAGAATCCCTGAAGGACTTGTTCAAACAAATTGCTGGTCTCTACTCTGAGTTTCTGATTCATTAAATGTGGGATGGTACCTGAGAATCTGCATTTCTAACACGTTCCCAGGTGACCCTGATGCCCTTGCTCTGAGAACCACTTTGAGATCCACATCTCTAAGCTAATCCACATCTCTAAGCTAAGGAATTTGATGGCATGAAACTTGGGGGCAGGCAAGAGGGCTTATAGAAGCAGAACAAAGTCAGCTAATGAAACTGTCACAGGTCTTGCAATGCAAGTATAGCTGGTGACCTTGCAGCTGCACTGAAGGGAAATCGGGAACTTAACAAAACTTGAATAATTAGAAATGGAAAGGGGGAAAGAGAAGGTAGTAAAGGCATTTGTTGTTTTTTCCTCTTATCTTTGCTAGGGGCTGACTGTGTTGAGAGAGTCTCCGGAACTCATTCCACGGGGCTCTGACTTTTCAGATCGTGTTACCAAGGATCTGCTAGGGCTCTATCTATGGCAGGTCTTGGAGTCAGCCAAGTACAGGAAAACTTGTCTTTTCCTTTTAACTTCTGCCTTATTACTACAAGTTGTGCAGCACACCATGCCTGGTTTTCATCAGCAATATTTCCTGAGGTTACAGAAAGATTTCTAATCCTGGGAGGAAACACTCCCTTGAAGCAAAAGTGTTCTCCCCCAAAAACTGCAAGGAGCTATCTTCTTGATAGCCAGGCAGATAATTCTCAGGTTTTGCCCCACAGAATCTCTATCTAAAATAGAGCAGTGGTCATGCCTAGTGAAAAGTTTGACGGCACTCCCCCAGTGTTGGGTTTCTTCAGAGCCCTATATATAGATATAACCAAATATCCTAAAAGACACTGCCCTTCATCATTCCATGCTGTTAGACATTTATAGGACCATGGATGGTGATCTCCTCCAGACAAAAATAAATGCTGGTGCAGAATAGGTAAGTGTATTACAATTTGAGTACATCAGCTTTTGGGCATTTTAAACCATGGGTCAGACATGTTAGAGCAAGAGGCCAGGTTGATAGCAAGAGGGAGTGTTTTTCTTTTAATTTGCCAATAGCAAAGTGATGTTTGCCACTGTCATTTCAGAGTGAGGTGGCAAATTGTTGTTGTTTGGTTTTGTGGGTTTTTGTTTGTTTGTTTGTTTGTTTGCTTGTTTTTGAGACAAGGTCTCACTGTCACCCAGGCTGGAGTGCAGTGGCATGATCAGGGTTTACTCCTGCCTTGATCTCATGAATTCAAGCAAACCTCCTTACTAATCCTCCCGAGTAGCTGAGACTAGAGGCACGTGACCCCACACCCTGGGGTGTGAACTGGGATTTGATGTTTTCAGTTGGCTCTCTAATGGAATAGGTTCCCTTACTCTTCTAGAATCAGATTGTCTTCATGATTATCATTCTTATGTGCATTATATTTCTACTACCCTGCTATTTTTTTTTGTATTTTTCTTTTTTCTTTTTATTATTTTCTTTGTGAGGCAGAGTCTCACTCTGTCTCCCAGGCTGTATTGCAGTGGCAGGATCTCAGCTCACTGCAACCTCCACCTCCTGGGTTCAAGCAATTCTTTTGCTTCAGCCTCCTGAGTAGCCACCTGGGTAATTTTTGTATTTTTAGTGGAGACAGGGTTTCACCATGTTGGCAGGCTGGACTCGAACTCCTGACCTCAAGTGATTCACCCGCCTCAGCCTCCCAAAGTGCTGGGATTACAGGCATGAACTACCACACCTGGCTCTCAAACCATTTTAGTTAAGCAAAGACAGATTTGTCTGGCTTTTTAGTACAATGCTGAATTATCCTCCAATCTATATTTTTAGGAAGGACCTGGGGAATGGCAACTTGGAGATATTTGGTGAAAATGTGAACCTTTCATGTTCTGCTTCAGTCCCTTTTTGAAAATCCTTCCAATTTACCTTTTGCAACCAGTTAGTGGCCTTCCCTTCTTCACCAGCATGTGAATTAATTGATAAAGATCAGAATATTTGGGCTCAAAGATTTCAACAGTTAAGTCAAAATTTCTGCCAAAGCCTACAGGATCTTGGAGCCTGCTTTAAAAACAGAAGAGTGAAAGGTATTTAACTTTAGATCAGGGAAGTCCTTTATAATATTCTTAATTCACGTTTTGGTGAAGTGGTATACACAACGGTAGGCTCCCCTCTTCCTGTGGGTTTGGGTTTTACCTTGAAAGGGGCTGTCAGAACAGAAGTTTCAGGGAGGGGGCCAGACCCCTGGGGACTTTCCTTAGGTGATGGTGATGGAAGAAGAGGCAAGGAAGGACAGGAAGGCTCAGGTAAGAAAGACTATGCAGGTGCAGAGGCAGGAGGAGAAGGAGCAGCTGGAGGTGAAAGAGACAAAGCCTCCTCAATATTTCTCAATTCAGAAAACATGACAGTTTACCTCCTTCAGCTTACTTCCTCAATGGAGGCAATTTTCTCAGTTCTTTTAGAAATTTTAGAAATTTAGACATTTCTAAGTCTCATTGGAAGTAAGTCTCCCATTTAATTTGTCTAGTTCTAAAACCAAATTTTTTTCTCTCTCTCTCTTTTTTTTTTTTGAGACAGGGTCACCCAGACTGGAGTGCAGTGGTGTGATCTCTGCTTACTGCACTCACCGCTTGCTGCATGACAGCCAATAAGTCGAGGGTTGAGGTGTAGGGGCAGGGAAGGTGACTTTATTCCAGAGAGCCACCAAACTGAACAGATGGTGAACTAATATCCTAAAGAACCATCTTAAATTAATATGATTTTCAGGCTCCTTGTACGTTAGGGAAGGGAGGAAGAAGGAGGCGCTTGAGGTGAAGAGGTCTGACAATGACAGACATGGGCTGCAGTGAGAGCCCAAGGGGATGGTGAAAATTGTTCATCCTTTGTCAGGTCACACTGCTCTTATAAATCTTCAGCATAACACTGTTACTTGTGTATACAACCTCTCTATCTTCTCAGGGGTTAGTTTGGGGAAGGGATTATTATCATCTGTGCTTTAAAGTTAAACTGTAAGCTAAATCCCTCCCATAGATAGCTTGGCCTATGTGCAGAAAGAAGAAAAAGCAGTTAGCCTGGAAGATGTCACCACAGGGTAGGAAGGGGTAGGAGCAAAATGCAGACAGTCATGCTAGGCCTCCTTTTCATTGCCATATATTTAATGTATTTGAACACACAATTTTAATTTTTTATACTTTATTTTTATTTATTTATTATTTTTTTGAGACAGAGTCTCACTCTGTTGCCCCCCCAGGCTGGAGTGCAATGGCGTGATCTTGGCTCACTGCGACCTCTGCCTCCTGAGTTCAAGCAATTCTCCTGCCTCAGCCTTCTGAGTAGCTGGGATTACAGGAGCCCCCCACCATGCCCGGCTAATTTTTGTATTTTTAGTAGAGACAGGGTTTCACCATGTTGGCCAGGCTGGTCTCAAACTCCTGACCTCGGACTCCCAAATTGCTGGGACTACAGGCATGAGCCACCATGCCCAGCATAACCAAGATTATTAAACCATTCTAATTTGTCAAAAGAGTCACACTGATTTTTAAAAAATAATGTAATGGGCCAGGTGCAGTGGCTCATGCCTGTAACCCCAGCACTTTGGGAAGCCATAGCAGGAGGATCATGAGGTCAGGAGTTCAAGACCAGCCTGACCAACATGGTGAAACCCCGTGTCTACTAAAAATACAAAAATTAGCCAGGTGTGGTGGTGTGCGCCTGTAATCCCAGCTACTCAGGAGGCTGAGACAGGAGGATTGCTTGAACCCGGGAAGCAGAGGTTGCAGTGAGGCGAGATTGCACCACTGCACTCGAGCTTAGGTGACAGAGTGAGACTACATCTCAAAATAAATAAATAAATAAATAAATAAATAAATAAATAAATAAATAATGTAATGAACATTTTCAGGTCTTTATATAATAAATATTACATTATTTAAATTGTTCAAAAGCATCAAAGATTCCTCTCTGCTATCAACTTCATTTCATTTATTTTATTGTACCAAACTACCAGGACCACTAATTTAATCTACAGCTAAATCTATTATTTTTTCATGTTAGAAATTCAACAAGAAAATTTTTCCCTAATGAAACCTCACATTTCAAGCATAAGGAGCCTGAGCAAGGTGGCTCACACCTGTAATCCCAGCACTTTGGGAGGCCGAGACAGGTGCATCACTTGAGGTCAGGGTTTGAGACTAGCCTGGCAAACATAATGAAACCCTGTCTCTACTAAAAATATAAAAATTAGCTGTGCGTGGTGGTGTGCACCTGTAATCCCAGCTACTCTAGAGGCTGAGGCAGGGAAATAGCTTCAACCTGGGAGGCAGAGCTTGCAGTGAGCTGACATGGCACCACTGCACTCTAGCCTGGGCTACACAGCAAGACTCTGTCTCAAAAATAAATAAATAGATAAATAAGCATAAGTAGTAAAAAAATAACATAAATTAAAAAATAAGGCACAGGGTCTTGCTGTGTTATCCAGGCTAGAGTGCAGCGGGGCAATCATAGCTGACCAGCTTGGAACTTCTGGGCTCAGGCAATCCTCCTGGCTCAGCTTTCCTTGTATTTTTTTAGAGATGAGGTCTTGCCCTGTTCCCCAGGCTGGTCTCCAACTGCTGGCCTAAAGCAATCCTTCCGCCTCAGCCTGTTGAGTTGCTGGGAGTACAGGTGCAAGACATGCAGCCTAGCATTGTAGTAAAACAATTTTCAACAAATTCTTAATTTTCTTTTCTTTTTTTTTTTTGAGTTGGGAGTCTCATTCTGTCACTCAGGCTGGAGGGCAGTGGCACAATCATAGTTCACTGCAGCCTGCCATTACAGTCATGCATTATCATGCCCGGCCAACCTTAAAAAATTAGCTAATACTTAAAAATTTGTAGAGACGGGGGTTTCACTGTGTTGCCCAGGCTTGTCTCCAACACTTAAAGTGCTGGGACTGTAGCTATGAGCCACCATACCTGGCTTAATTTTCTTATTTTAATTTTATCTAAGTGATTATTATTGTTCCTAAGATAATTGGAGCAGTGACTCCTTTACAATTTTAGAGATCTAATTTGTCTCTTCACTTCACTGAAAGAATATGCCAATTTGTTTCATGAGAAAATATCCTATATTTATAAAGCAGGAAAATTCCTTCCACCAAACTAGGGTGCATTCTAAAGAAACGAATTGTGCTAAGTAACATCACTTAAAGTGAAAACAGAGGCAATGGTATCTATTAACAATGTTTATCAGTGAAGGAAATAAACTGAAAATATGAACATCATTAGATCCTTGGAGGGCCTTCATTGCTGAAAATCTGAGTAATATTGTGATACTCTTTTGAGGCCGGCAGGGCATTCTCTTTCCAGGGCATGTAACAGTGGGTGAATAATTTCTTTTCATTCATTTTCATTAAGGGCTGAACTTCCTTAATGTTCTGGAGATTATTAAATTCGATTTGTATAGTTGTGAAAAGTACTCATATTGTTGATTCCATTGCTTCTATGTGATCATATACATCTTTTCTCTTTTTGTAGTATGGTTTAAACTTAATCCTTAAAGGGCATGTATTTGAATTTTTCAGCTGGTTAGAAACCTGAATATACCAATCAAATAAAACTGCTCCTTACATGCTACAGATTTAGTTTTCTTCCTGTACTAAGATGTCTTTTAGATACAGTAAATTCGTTAAAGCCAAGAGCCCCTAGGAAGCGAAGTTGGGTGGGAGGGGGGACATTGAGTAGTAAGGTCACTCTTGTAACAGAGATGCCACTCTTGCAGATATTGACAACAATTGGGCCTATAAAATTTTTACCAAACATTGGAAAGACAAGATCTGAACAACTTATCATTGCTGCAGTCTCAAATTTCAGGAAATACCATTATTCTCAGGACAATAAATAGACAATAAAGAAGACTCACAGACCAGATTAGCTGTCATGTATCACCAAACAGGGAATGGATCCTTGTCAACACGACCCAACAGAGATTGTCCCCAGAAATTCACTTCATAACCTCAAAACCAAAAACCCATACTGATGGCAAAAAACAATGATGCAAATAATGAGAGAGAAAGAGAAAGAGAGAGAGAGAGACCTGTCCTATAGCCATACTCAGTGGGTAAAAGCCAAAGAGCTCAATTTCTGCTTATGATACTTAATAGAACATAGGGAACATGAGCCAATAGCTCAGTGGGTTCAGATCTGCACCAAGTGCCTGTTGGACGCAGGATTCTACTGTCTCCAGTAATATGTCTCAGATGCACTAATTTTTTTTCTTTTTTTGAGACAGAGTCTTACTCTGTTGCCCAGGCTGGGGTGCAATGGCGCGATCTTGGCTCACTGTAACCTCCACCTCCCGGGTTCAAGCGATTCTCCTGCCTCAGCCTCCCGAGTAGTTGGGATTACAGACACACACCACTGCGCCCGGCAGTTATTATTATTATTATTATTTATTATGATTGTGCGTGTGTATGTGTTTTTAGTAGAGACGGAGTTTTGCCATGTTGGTCAGGCTGGTCTTGAACTCCTGACCTCAGCTGATCAAAAGTAGGTGAGGTCAGAAAACATTCCCTGGGAGAGGCTGGCACAATGCCCAGAACCGCCATCACTAGGTCTGGGGTTTTCCTCTGTAGTGGAATACTAGTATTCATGTAGTGCAGGGACAAAACCAATTAGATAGTTCTGGGAGTTAAAAAGAGATGATTTACAGTGCTATTTGAGAAGGGGTATTAAAGAATTTGCCAGGGCACTGACGCGTGTCAGGTGCAAACCTCAGGTTGAGAGAGAGCTAAATATTTTCTGTCCATGAAGGTGATAAGCGACGGCCTGAAGAAAGAGGGACTGGGGAGGACACTGGCATCAGAAATAGGAAAGGGCTTCTTGGGGGTGGGAAGGATGGGTCAGGGTGCTATCTAGAAAGTTGCCTGGCAATGGATATAGGATGTGGGAGTGAGACATCAAACATGAAGCAGTCGCTTAAAGTCTGAAGAAAGACTAGATATATAAACGGCAGGAGATAGTAGGGAAACTGGACCGGCCCCTCATAAAACTTCTCGCCTTCTATCTCAGGGAGGATCGCAGGGCATTTCCGCCAACACAGCTGAGACTGCGGTTCTGACCTGCGGGCCTCCATGAATATGCGCTAGGGCACCTGGGGGCCGGCAGAGCCGTTCTCCTACGCAAAGTAAGCGTGTTATGTCTACAACCCAACGGGGACACAGAGAGCCCCAAAGGCCCTGCTTTCTTCCCAGAGAACAGCGCCCATCTGCAGAAATTCTACCTGGCTCTATGAGGTGAGAACACAGTCCCCGCTAGCACAGAAATCCTACAAACTCCTGTGGGGGCTGCCCTTGGAAGCAGAGGCTGTGTAAGAGGTGATGGGGGGTAGGGAAAAACACGAAGATTTTCACACAGGGTGAGAACCCAAGAGACTGCAGACCACGGACCAATCCCTGCAAAAAGCACCCAGGGTAGAAAGGGAAGAGCTGAGAGGGCTTCACGATAGTTAGCTCGTGTTACAAAGCCGATACGGCTGATGCTCGCTTTTTCTCCTGTTGCGGGGAAACACACGCTACTTTCTTATTCCCCAGCTTTCCACGGTAGGATTAACACTTAAGACGCCAACCAAGACACAAAACAATAGAAAAAACATACGACCCTGGGCGTATACTCTTTTTGAAACTCCAGAAAGTCAGGGGAAAGCGCGAACGCAGTCCCCCACTACCACAAATTATGCAGTCGAGTTTCCCACATTTGGGGAAATCGCAGGGGTCAGCACATCCGGAGTGCAATGGATAAGCCTCGCCCTGGGAAAACCACCTTCGTGATCATGGTATCTCCCCTGCCAGGTAAGTATGAGAGCTTGTGCCGCTGCCCCGCCACAGCCTCATACGCCTCACTCTTTACACACACGGTCACTTGCCCCGCGCACTCCCGAGCCCTTTCCAGCCCTGACACACAGCTGGGATTCTCACTTCCGATCAGCCATCCTGAATCCGCTCCCAGGGCACGGGAACTCCTTCGTGGCGAAGCAGCAAGTGGCGAAGCAGCAGCCTCTGCGCTGCCTCATCTACATAGAAGTCGCCCTCTCTGTGATGTCACCGACAGTGCCTTGCCCAGTCCCCGTCTGCCTTTCTGCCACTCAACCGACCAATCTGCTGCCAGAGCCGCCAAGGGGAAGTGACGTCTGCCTCTCCCTTTTTCCCTCCCGCCCATGCGTCTGTTCTCTCCCAAAGAAGCTGGTCCTTAGCCTGTGTTAAGGAGCAACCTTTCGGTGGCCAGATGGAGCCGGGGCATCCTTCTTCAAATAATGGCTTTTAATTCGCAGACTAGAATGTTTCAGATTACAAAAGAAACCGGTTCTCTTCACATCCTTATCCTTGTGAGGCAGCACTCCGCTTGCAATTGGAAGCCGTTTAATATCAGAGAGAAACCATATTTATGAAAGTAAAGAGGCTGCTCAGATGACTGCAAACCAGCCTTCCTTACTGGTTTTATCACTGGTAATGTTATAAAGACAGTTGTCCAGTTTCATGAATCTTGTAGGTTTTTTTTTTGATGTTGTTGTTTTTTTTCAAAAATCAGTATTGTAGAAAACTATGCTGCCCCAGAAGAGATGATTGGACACTCTCAAGCGTGGTGCTGGACTTTGTCATCTCTTGCACAGCCATCTCCACACCTTAGTGCTTACCTCATGTTAGTTTTTTATATTCTGCAAAGACGAAACCAAAATAATCCAAATTTGACACAAATACCTGGGATACATCTTATTTGAGATGTTTAACAAATGTCTGGATCATCTTTTCTTATATATTACACAGGAAACACTGTGAAGTAAGCAAAGTTGGAATGCCCAAGTCAAACACCATTTGAATATTTACAAGTAGATTTCAGACAGGAATACTACAGGGTGGTCACAGGATAACAAATTCTAGGCAGCAGATTTACATGACTTGAGGCTATGGGCTGTTAAGACGCTGAAAAACCAGGGTGTGGACCAAGCTGGCTAAGACTGAGTGGACCCAACATGGTGCTGGATTTGATGGAGGTTTTACCTAGGCCCTCATTATATGCTCATTAACATACTAAATCACACACCCGCCAGTGCCATGACAGTTCTGAGACCAGTGTTTGATGTAAAAATGGCACCACAGTTCCAAGAAATCTCCACCTTTACCCAGGAATTTTCGTGAATATTCCAATTCTTGGTTAAAGAAACCCATCAAGATGAAACCCCAGAACCCATTATTCTCTCTCGGGTATGCCCGAGCTCCCCTTTCTTGAGTGTGTACTTTTTGCTTTGCAATAAAGCTCTTCTTTCACTATCTGCTGACTCATCTTTGACTTTGTTCTCGCAATGGTGTCAAGAGCCTGGACACCACGGCTGGGGTCGAGATCCCACCAGTGTCCAGGGACCTACCCCAGCCCACCAGTATCAGATTCTATTCCATTGCTCAAATCACAAAACATCAAGTGGGGAGTTCTCCTTGGAGACCATAAAGTAAAGATTCTGTGGCATGGTGGCCAGTTAGGCCACTGGAAGGCATGGCAAAATATTGAAAATGAGGGATTAGGTGACAGTGTAGTAACTGCGGAATACTAAATACTTGATCTAGGCCCCATTCCCTGGAGATACACAGGGAGACACATTGTCCAGGTAGTAGTGGAGAAATGTTTTCTGGGTATCTGACCAGCCTTTGTGGAAAGAACTGGCACCATCCTGCAGATGTAACCGCCTGATGGGTTCTTCCTGACCAATGTACACAAAAACTCAATTCATGGAGACCATGGCACTGCAGGAAAGAGTTTCATTGACACAGGCCAGCCACGACATGTGGGAGACAGAGTTATTACTCAAACCAATCTCACTGAAGGCTTGGAGGTAAGGGGTTTTTCAAAGATAGTTTGTTGGGCAGGGGGCTAGGGCTTGCGCGGTGCTGATTGTTGGGGATGAAATCACAGGGGCATGGCAAACGGCCCTCCTGCATGGAGTCAGCTTCTGGGTGGGGGCTAAGGGGCTGGTTGATTTTTGGGCCAGATGGTGATATCTAGCAGTCAGAAATGCCAAAGCCTGAAAAGACATCTCAAGAGGCCAATCTTAGGTTCTACAATAGTGATGTTCTTCACAGCAGTAATTGGGGAAGCTGCCAATCTTGTGACTTCTGGAATAATGGCTGGTAATTATTTAACGAGGCATACATCTTAGTAGAAATCAGGCCCCTTTCATCCTTCTAACTTGGTGGTCTTTCATTCATTTTACAGCGGTAATTTAGTTTTGGTGAAGGTTATCATTTAAACCAGCCTTTTTGGCTGTCCCCAACCTTTTTGTCACCAGGGACTGGTTTCGTGGAAGACAATTTTTCCACGGAAGGGGGTGGAGGACGGTTTCCAGATGAAACTGTTCCACCTCAGTTCATCAGGCATCAGTTAGAGTCTCATAAGGAGTGCGCAATCTGGATCACTCACATGAGCAGTTCCCAATAGGGTCCGAGCTCTGATGAGCAGCTAATGCTCATGCTGATCTGACAAGAGGCAGAGCTCAGGTGGTAATGCTCGAAAGCCTGCAGCTCACCTCCTGCTGTTCAGCTGGGTTCCTAACAGGCCATGGACCAGTACCTGTCTTATGGCCCTGGGGATTGGGGAGCCCTGATTTAAACTATAAACTCAATTTTTCCCAAAGATAGCTTGGGGGAAATTGCACAGGAATGAGCAAAGACAGCAAGCCTGTGAGGCTAGAACCAAGATGGAGTCAGCCATGTCAGCTTTCTCTTGTTGTCATAATTTTGCAAAGGTAGTTTCTGAGGGGCTGCACTGGACACTTCTTAAAAACATGAGACAGATGTTATTGTATGTACTACAGTAGGCAAGAGAGACCAGCAGACAACTGGGCTCAACCTCGAATACAGCAGGAGGAGTTGAAGATTATAGCCAATTGGCAAGATAAGAAAGTCAGTGGATGGAAAATGACTAAGAGGAACTTGATTAGCTATCAAAGGTGGTTGCGAGGACTCTTACTAAACTAGACTCAACAGTATTATTTCGTAAAACTGGACTTGGCAGGCAAAGAAATAACAGAGAAAAGGGCTCAGAGGAAACCACTAAGGTTTGGTCAAAGACTGGAGTCTTTGTCAACTCTACATTGAAGCTTCTGCAAATAAACAAAGACCAACCAAATGAAAAAAAGCAAAGGCTATTTATTCTGAGCTTGCTATAGCAGGAAGTCAGTCACTGTTATTTGTGTTTTGGCAGAGACTTGAAGGCAGTCATAAAGGTGGGAAAGCTTTTTAAAAAGAAAGGCTTCAGGGGCCTGGCACGGTGGCTCACACACATAATCTCAGCACTTTGGGAGGCCCAGGTGGGTGGTCACGAAGTCAGGAGATCAAGACCATCCTGACTAACAAGGTGAAACCCCATCTCTACTAAAAAATTTACAAACAATTAGCCAGGTGTGGTGGCAGGCACCTGTAGTCCCAGCTACTCTGGAGGCTGAGGCAGGAGAATGGCATGAACCTGGGAGGCGAATCTTGCAATGAGCCGAGATTACGCCACTGCACTCTAACCTGGGTGACAGAGCGAGACTGTGTCTCAAACAAACAAACAAACAAACAAACAAACAAAAAAAGAAAAGCTTCAGGTATGCTTGGATTGGAGGCTGGCAGCATGGTGAGGCTGTTGATAGATGAAGAAAATCAAAATATTTTACCCCAGAATATATTTCTTTGGCATATTTTAAGATGGCTGTCAGAGAGCCAGCAAACAGAAGTAACTCTGCAAAACTGTCTTTTGTAGGGGAAATTTACACCTGCAGAGAATCTGCATTAATCCAGCTTTATCTTGTCAGGTTTGAGAAATAAAAATAAGCCCTAGGCCCTACAACCAACTGAGTGGACTCCCTCTTGGCTGACAGGACCACAGAGAAACCTCGAAAGCGGTTTCTGGATGTGGCAGGCTAGGAGGTTGGACATGCCACCTCAAAACCCTCCCCTCACTAACTGCCATTATGTTGCAGGAGAACAGCAGAGGGAATTGGAAGTTGGACAAGAGGCAGAGTGAGTGGAAGCAGAGAAAGAAGCAAGGTGATGTGGTGGGAGAGCAAGAAGCAAGATATAAGGCAGAAGTTGAGCAGCCAAAACAAAAAGTAAGATTTAAAAAAGCAAGCAAGGCTGGGCACGGTGGCTCATGCCTGTAATCCCAGCACTTTGGGAGGCCAAGGCAGGTAGATCACCTGAGGTCAGGAGTTTGAGACCAGCCTGGCCAACATGGCGAAACCCCATCTCTACTAAAAATACAAAAAATTAGCTGGGTGTGATGGTGCACTCCTGTACTCCCAGCTACGTGGGAGGCTGAGACAGGAGCATCGCTTGAACCCGGGAGGCGGAGGTTGCAGTGAGCCGAGATTGCACCACTACACTCCAGACTGGGCAACAGAGTGAGACGCTGTCTCAAAAAAAAAAAAAAAAGAAAGAAAAGCAAGCCAGGACCCCATGGCTGGCCAGATCCAAACCAGTAAAGGGGCAGCTCCTCAGAGATAGGCACGTGCAGTAGAGAAAAAAAGTATCCTTAACATGAGTCCATATGATAATCAGCTCATTAAAACTCATGCATATGGACTGCATATCATGCATGTACCTAAATTTATGGGATGGAGGCAATGTGCAAGCACACAAGGGCCAAAATAACTAAGCAACACGCCTATCAATCAAAAGGCAAACACTGGCTAACGATTAGGCATCCTTGTGAAGAGAAGAAAAAAAAAACACACATAAAAAGACCCAACGTACACCAAACTAATACTGATCTCACATCCCAGAGATCAGCCCACTCTCCCCACTCTGAGACTGTTACTGTGCTTAATAAATTTTGCTTTGCTTTGCTGCTTTGTGTGTGTCATGTACAGTTCTTTGCTTGGGACACCAAGAGCCTGGAAATTCATGGCACCATCTGGCAAGAATTAGGATTTTTTTTCCTAAGGGTTAACAATCCAAGCCTTTGGAGAGACTTGCTTCACTGCTGTTATCAACCAACAGCCTGATGCTTTCCCTCCCTTTTGTGGTTTTGACAAAACAAGCAAGCAGCATTCCCTCCTGATAAGAGACCACCGACCTAGGAATGATTCTGGCCAGACTACAGAGGATGTACAGTGAGGGTTTTCATGTCCATTGCCTCAGATTTTGACGTCAGAGGGCCACAAACTCCACTCTCAGATGATTGCTAACGCCACCATTTTATGAACATGAGCCCCATGGAGAGGCACGCAGCTCAACTGCACATCTGCACATTTTTCCTCTTATAAACATTCATATTGGAATATTATTTGGTACTGCTCCCGTGAAAGATACATTTGCAGAATGGACTCACATTAGAAGCATTATACAAGCACTATAATGTAGCAATGGCACATCCAGCTCTCTAC
Source organism: Gorilla gorilla gorilla (assembly GCF_029281585.2). Classification (NCBI taxonomy): domain Eukaryota; kingdom Metazoa; phylum Chordata; class Mammalia; order Primates; family Hominidae; genus Gorilla; species Gorilla gorilla. The sequence continues at coordinate 223,579,934 of NC_073224.2, read as the reverse complement.
ACTATAGAAATGTCTGCAGGGTAAACATTTCCACAATGACCAAAGATATCTGTACAGGACTGGTGACTGCAGCATTCTTTGTAATCCTAAAACTATGAAACTAACGTCATCTCAAAAACTTTTTTTTTTTAGATGGAGTCTCGCTCTGATGCTTAGGCTGGAGTGTGGCGGTGTGATCTCAGCTCACTGCAGCCTCCACCTCCCAAGTTCAAACGATTCTCCTGCCTCAGCCTCCCGAGTAGCTGGGATTACAGGTGCATGCCACCATGCCTGGCTAACAAAAACATTTTGAAAAGGGTTAAATAAATCATGCATAAACTGAGGAAAAATACTATTTTCAAAAATGATGGAGAGAATCACTATCATGATGAATGATTCCACTGGTCTCATTATTGATAGAGCAATCAGGAAACCCAGGCACATCCTGGAGGTAATACTGGATTCCTATTACTAAAATATGAAAAAATGGAGACACGTAAATACTCGTTTAAGCGTATAATGGACTGAATTAGAATTTTATCACATCAGAAGTGGGTTCCTAGGTCTCTGTTTCAGGATTTCTTAGTGACACAGATGTAAACCCGGCATTTCAGGAGATAGCCGGTTTAGAATCTGGTCGGGGAGGTGGGCGGCCCTTGACATGGATCAGTCATAAATTAGTGGCTTGGGACTTCGGGAAGATAAGATCTTCCCCATTTATCTAGTGATTGACATTGCGTGAATGCTTCAAAAGTTCCAATAAGCGTCCCTGGGTGGGCTCGAACCAACAACCTTTCGGTTAACAGCCGAACGCGCTAACCGATTGCGCCACAGAGACAAGCGCTTCTGACTCTACTGGGCATATAGGAAGGGCGCACTCACTGAACGTCCTCCGTTCCGTCTATTCTCAGGGCCCACCAGGCAGGACCACCGAGCCAGGCCTTGGAAAACCAGAGAGATTAGAGCGGTGTGTCGCGCCGGTCACGTTGGACGCCTGCGCGTTAGGAGATTCTGGAGCCAGAAGAACAGCCGAATTGCCTTCGCCCGCCCTGCCGCTCGCCTGCTGCAGAAGCTTCCAGAAACTCCCTGGTGGGCGACCCAGCCCGAGCTGCCTGGGGCCCCAAGGGAAGCTGAACGCCCTGTGGGCTCCCGGGATGGTTCTTCCCGTTCTTTGCGCTGCCTTCACCCATTGAAGGAGCCTGTGCCCACCCTGCCCAGTCGCTTTCGGGGCCGCTGAGGAGCTTCCGCTGCCATCTTCGGATCCTGTGTTCCGCACGGGGGCCCCACCAGGGCAGGGATGGTGGTGAGGGTCGCTCGTGGGTCCCCTCGGGGGAAGCAGGGTTTGGTACTCACCAGGGCGCGTGACTAGGACTTGTGGAATGAATTCATCGTCGCCTTTAGCTTTTAGTCCTTTGAAGAGCCCTGAGAGTGGAAATCAAGAGATTTTTTCCACGGGGAAGTTCTTTTTACAAAGCGTTGATTTCTCGGCAGCCGGCAGGGAGGGCAACTGGCAGGGCCTCTGGCGCACCTTCTGCGCGGTGGAGCCGCGGGGGCTCAGCTGGGCGGTGGTGCGGCCGTGGGGTGGGAGGTGAAGAGCTGGGAAAGGGAAAAGCAAAAGCTGGGAAAGAAGCCGGGGAGCGGTGGACCAGACATCCAGACCTCCTGAAAGGCTCATGAAGAGGCACAGGCGGGATCCTCTGGAAGTGAGAATTGTTTTTGTTTGTTTGTTTGTTTGTTTATTGTAGCAGAATGGGGAAATGGAGAGAGAACCTGAAAGAGCACCAAACTCGAGGACCTATTGCTCCCCAAGAATAACATCTTCCAGAAAAACTAGACAGAAAACTAGGCGTCTGGGAACTCTGAAATCCTTGGAGGAGTAGCATCATCATGAACCTCTGTGATCCTTTTGGCAAAGGACTTGCTCCCATTGTTTGCTTGTTCAATTGTCTGTCTGTTAAATAAATAAAACCCTTTTCCTATATCTTTAAAATTACGTTGGTTTTATTATTTTATGATTACAAGTAATGCTGCAGTCATCATTCTTGTTCACTCTCATTGGCCACTGGTGTATTTCTATAGGGTGGAGGCCTGGAGAGTAGTTGTTCCAGCGTAGTGTTTCCATAGCTTTTATTTCCTTCCGTTTTCTTTCCTTTGTTGCTTTATTAGCTATAACCGTTTTCTTATTTCAGAGGCTGCTTTAGGGTTTCCGGGATACATCTTTAATTTATCATAGTCTGCTTTCTAGTGTCATTATGCCTCCCTTTCTGGCCTTTATCCTAGTGTTATGTATTTCTACTTTATGCACTATAACCTTTGTGATTCATTATTATTACTTTTATTTATTACGTCCAATATTTTTTGAAAGATTTAAATTATAAGAAAACGTGTAGTACATGCTTTCTAAATGCCATTTCCAATATTCGTTTCTTTGTGTAGGTCCACATTTTTATCTGGTATCCTTTTGCTTCTGCCTGGAGGACTCAAGATTTCTTGTAATGTGGGTTGGTGAATTCTTTTAGCTTTTGTGTTTTTCAATGTCCTTATTTCACTCACAGTTTTGAAATTTTATTTTTGCATAGAATTCTAGGTTAACTTTTTTTCTCTAGGTACTTTAAAAATGTTGCCATTTATGAAGCATTGTCATTTAAAATATCATCTTTCTTTCCTATGTTTGTAAATATGGCGTAAAGCCAGTTTCTTGTGCTGGTTATACAATTTTCAGAATGTGTACTTAAATTTAAAATATTAAATTGTACTAAAAACTAAAAATATTAATCATGAATGTCCTAGATTCATCTTAAGTTCCAACAGTGCACTTAAAATGTGCCCAACCTGAGGGTCGAACCTACCTGCTGATGTGGAATTTGTGTTTGTGAGACATTCTCAACAGCATTTGCTTTCCCCAGCTGCGTGATTTTCCTCACATCTGAATGTCTTCATTGCAAAAGGAAACGTTTTTCTTTGCAAAAATACTTTAAAATATTCTTACTTCAAGTAAGTGTATTAAAAACAAATTTCTTAGTTGCATCCCTGAAATCCATCGAAAGCCCGGGAGAGATAATCAAGTGCTTCAGGACCAAGAGCTCAACAGGGGAGGACAAAGCGGGGCTTCTTGACTAGGAGTCAAGCCAAAGTCAACTGATTTGGTCTCCAATGGAGAACGGAACTCGGTTCACCAGCAACGTGAGGACGCCGCCCAGAGGAGACGGAGTTTCTCTTCATGGTGCCTTCAGATAGGAAATCTAGGATTTTCTTTCTTTCCCTTTGATCTACTTCCAACTCTCCCTTTCTGTTTCTTCAAGACCTTTTTTGGATCCCTGGGTGCGAAGGACCTAAGGGGCGGTAACTTTCAGGTCATACTAGGTGGCCTGTCTGAAAATGGCTGGGTACCCCAGCACACTTTTTGTTCTGACCATGTCAAGTTCTTGGGGTTTGTCTTAAGAAGTCCCATTCCTTTGAGGCTTTTGTCATCTCAATTCTTGTTGCCTGGTTAGTTCTAGGAAAGCTCAATCCCAAGAGGGCCTACCTGGTATCACGGATTCACAGGTCTGTGACTGGAAGTCCCCATAAATTTGTGGGTTGCTGGAGGCAAACCTCATCCTTACCCATCTGTGGTCTACTCCTTGCATTGAACTTTTTTCTTGCGGGGGAATCTTTGGGATTGCCTCTTCTTTGCCCTTCCCAGGAGGTTAACCTGGAAAATGACATCCTGGGCTTTCCAGAAAGGGGCTATTTGGTTGAATTGCTATTGCGATAATTACACCATTGGAAATTCTAATTGCCAATGGCCTGAAGATGGATCCCTTAAATAAGACACCTGAATTTAAAAAACAAAAGGATTTTAGAGCTCTCTTATTTTAACAGTTCATAGGAAGATCAAATTAAAACAAACACACATAGTGGTGTCATGGCTACCCTTCAAAATTCTCTTGACAATATTACGTGTGTTGTGTAGGGAAAAAAATTCTCTTGACTAAATTTAAGAGCAAAATTTGACCCGAAACAAAGTTAAAATTCTTCATAAGCTCAAACTGCCTGCTCTGGATCCCTTCCAGGATGCACAATAAAGTCTGCTCTACCTTGCAGTTCAGTGCTTAATGTTCTGTGTTTTGCTGCCATAGCCTGGGTTCGATTTCCAGTCAGGAAACCAGTTTATTTTGGATTGATATTTGTGTGACTTTTGACTTTTTGGAATGCCCATTTATTGATCCTTTTCCCCTTCACCGGCAGCTTTTGTTCGTTTGTTTATTAATACAGAGTCTCACTCTATCACCCAGGCTGGAGTGCAGTGGTGAGATCTTGGCTTACTGCAACCTCCGCCTCCCAGGTTCAAGTGATTCTCCCACCTTGGTCTCTCAAGTAGCTGGGATTACAGTCGGCCACCACCACGCCTGGCTAATTTTTGTATTTTTAATAGAGACAGTGTTTTGCCATGTTGGCCAGGCTGCTCTTGAGCTCCTGACCTCAAGTGATCTGCCTGTCTCAGCCACCCAAAGTGTTGGGATTATAGATATGAGCCACCCCTCCTGGTTGTTGGCAGCTTTTGATTTCCTGTCCTTCCTGCTTCCAAAGTTTCTGAAGAGAAATCTGCTGATAATCTTATTAAAGATTTCTTGCATGTGACCAGTTGCTTTTCTCTTACCAATTTAAAGATTGTCTGTCTTTGACTTTTGAAAGTTTGATTATAATGTGTTTTGGTGTAGGTCTCTTAAAGTTTATCTTACTTGGAGTTTGTTATGCTACTGTGTTTGTATTCATGTCTTTCTTCAAATTTGGGAAGCTTTCAGCCATGATTTCTTCAAATATTCTCTCTTGCCCTTCTCTCCCTCTTGTTTAGAAATTCCACAATGCAAGGCTGGGAGCGGTAGCTCATGCCTGTAATCCCAGCATTTTGGGAGGCCCAGGCGGGAGGATCCCCTGAGGTCAGGAGTTTGAGGCCAGCCTGACCAACATGGAGAAATGCCGTCTCTACTAAAAATATAAAATTAGCCAGGCATGGTGGTGCATGCCTGCAATCCCAGCTATTCGGGAGGCTGAGGTGGGAGAATTGCTTGAAACCAGGAGGCAGAGTTTGCGGTGAGATGAGATCACGCCATTGCATTCCAATCTGGGCAGCAGAAATGAAACTCCATCCCCCCTCCCACCCCAAAACAACAACAACAGAAAAAGAAATTCCACAATGTACATGGTGGTCCACTTGATGGTCACTTAGGCTCTGTTCACTTTTCTTCAATGTTTTTTATTTCTGTTCCTCAAACTGGATGATTTCCATTGCCTTATCTTCAGGTTCACTGATTGTTTCTTCTGCCTGCTCAGCTTTCTTCAAATTTGACTTTGAATCCATCTAGTTAATTTTTTACCAAAGCAGCAACTATTTCGGAAAAGCCTCCTTCATATTGCAGCCATTGGACATGATAATATATGGGATGTGCTGCCATTTGTTGAGAATCATGTGAAAATTAAGCTTCTGCCCCATCACACTAAAGTTCCAGCCCTGAGTCCCCACGGTTTTCTCCCTAGGCTAAGATAGAAAGGAAGAACATGAAATGTGCAGAAAGCATTCTCTTAAGCAAAGATGTATAACTTGCCTAAATTGTAATTATTTCCTGGAACAGGATGCACCTCTAACCTCTACAGGCAGATTATAGGTTCCATTGTCCAGCTGTATAATGAATTCTTCTTCTCAGAGAAGAATACCAGAGACTCTCCCGGGCTTGCCTGAATCAAATTTCTAGAGGTAAACGGTGAAAGGCCACAATATGAAGTCTCTCTCCGATGAGTCCCTTCTCTTGTCACACCCCACAGTAGAAACAAATGAGGACGGGGAGGCCAGAGCTGCTCAAAGCCTTATAACCCACAATTCTCATAGTTATTCCCAACTTAGAGAGGGCTGCTTTCTAGATGCTCCCCCTCCAGGCCTGCAGACTGCCAGGCTCCAGGAATAAGTAGCTCTGAGAAGTATACTATTTAGCTGCAAGCCACTCTCCACTATTGCAAATTGGAGAAAAGAAGGACAAACTTAAAAGGTGAAAAGATTTAAGAGAACAACATGGTGAAACCCCATCTCTACTAAAAATACAAAAATTAGCCAGGCCTGATGGCACACACCTATAGGCCCAGCTACTCGGGAGGCTGAGGCAGGAGAGTCATTTGAACCCAGGAGGTGGAGGTTGCAGTGAGCCAACATTGTGCCACTGCACACTAGACTGGGAGAAAGATCAAGACTCCATCTCAAAAAAGAAAAAAGAAAAAAGAAAAAAAGAAAGAAAAGATTTAAGAGAACAATTATTTTAATTGAATACATTTTGTCAAGATTAAATCAACTTTCCCCTAGAGTACTGAAAGAATAAGCAATCATAATTTAGATTCTAAGTTACTGGTCTTTGAGAAAGTGTGAAAACCGAAAAGGTGCCATAAGCCAAAAAAGGAGCAAAAGTCTTAATTTTCGAACTGATTAAAATAAAGTACTAAAAAATTGAAATCATCATAGTTCATCTTGGTCCTTGGCAAAATACAAATGTATTGATTCAAATTATAATATCTTAGCTACCCTATTGTGCATAGCTCTTACGACTGAGGAGAAAAACCAAACCTGGTTTCACACCATTCTCCTGCCTTAGTGTCCTGAGTAGCCGGGACTACAGGCACCCACCACCATGCCCAGCTAATTTTTTTTTTTTTTTGTATTTTTAGTAGAGATGGGGTTTCACCGTGTTAGCCAGGATGGTCTCAATCTCCTGACCTCGTGATCCACCCGCCTAGGCCTCCCAAAGTGTGGGATTACAGGCATGAGCCACCGCGCCTGTCCTGTGATCAGTTTTTAAAAAATCTTTTACTATGTGTAATCCACCCTACCTAGAATTTAAATAAAGCCTGTAGTAGTAGGGAGTCCACTATATAGATTTCACAACCCCTAAGTGGTTCAGAATTGCAATTAGAAAATTTTCACTTTTGGCCAGGTGTGGTGACTGGTGCCTGTAATCCCAGCACTATGGGAGGATCACTTGAGGTCGGGAGTTTGAGACCAGCCTGACCAACATGGAGGAACCCCGTCTCTAATAAAAAAAAAAAAAAAAAAAAAATTTGCTGGGCATGGTGGTGCATGCCTGTAAGCACACCTACTTGGGAGGCTGAGGCAGGAGAATTGCTTGAACCCCAGGGGGTGGAGGTTGTGGTAAGCCAAGATTGCAGCATTGCACTCCAGCCTGGGAAACATGAATGAAACTGTCTAAATAAATAAATAAATAAATAAATAAATTTTTCTTTTGCTCAGCCTTTTTATCAAGCAAAATCCCAAAAGAACATTTACTATAAACATCTTTCCGTGAATCCTTATTTCTGTCCCAGCCACCATGACCCAATAATCTCTAGAGCCTGTTAGTGTTCTCCAGATTGAAGCCTTCCCTCTAACTGCTCCTAAACTCTCTGATGTAGGGGAAAAGGTTTGAGGCCTCGATTCTCATCCCAGGTTTTTCACCTACAGATCATACGGCCTTAGCCTCATGACAGCATTGTCTCCTTACGGCCAAAGATGGAACTGTACTTGGGTGGTATCTGAGCACCCTGTTGGCTTTGACATTCTAGGGCTCTTCCCTTGGCACCACTCTCTTATTTAAAAGGAATAGGATGTGGACTTAGGCGGGTTATTTCTCTGCAAACTATCCTCTCTTTCTTACGACAACCTATTTCTGAATGTGCACATTTGAGGCTAAGCAAATCCCTTCCTGGGAGGTTGAAAGACCCTTATTTCTCTCCAGAAGAGTATTATGGAGAGTCAATTGATGCTGAGGAGGTGGTACAGACCTAGCAAACTCATCTGCAGTGGCTTTGAGCAAGGTTTTTAGAATCATAAGCTGGGTGCGGTCCTGTGTCCTACACCACAGGCCAGCTAGTTCATTTCAGGAGACTTTTTTTTCAATCTATTATTACTATCTTCTTCTAGACTGTAGTTCACTACTGGAGATTATCCACTTAGTTGCACTCAGTTTGCACCTGGCCTGTATCACCACTCAGCTCTCACTCCAGCCTCAGGTATCAGCAAGACCTCACCAAAGATTACTGTTTAATTGTATGTGTGTGTGTTTTTGTTTGTTTCGGGTAACAACTAATGTTGGAACTATGAAAAGCTCTTCTCTACTTTTAACAAAGCTTAGTCACAAACAGTTCCCCAGTTGATGAGAAAAACTAAAACAACAGAACAATTGAAAGTCCGAATCTGCAAGTTCATCTCTGAGAACCGAATTTTACAGCCACTCCAGATTTGTACTCCAAATGGATAGTTTGATTGTAGAAATCACATCCCTTCAGTCTGCCAATGTGATAACTCCCCAAGAGAAAGCGATGCCTACATTCATAGATAATCCCCTTTCCCCCATCCTATATATAACTGGAGTCAACAGCAGCTGGAGGAAAATGGCAAGAACTTGGAATCAAGATTAGGTTAGAATAACACTGCTGTAGACAGTTTATCAGCTCTTCAGCATATGTCCATTTTCCTTGAAGGATGAGCCTTTAGAAACCTCTGACAATAAAGTTTATTTTACATCCATTCCCTTGCCTATGATTTTTTCATACGAATCACAATTATAAAACTTTCTTGCTCCAGCTAAAAGCAGGAAACTCAATCATGAATGTGTTCACTAAATATATACCACAGAATGATAGTAACCAGTCTGAATGCATCACTTGATTCCAAAATTAAATGTTAGCCCTCAGGGGTGCAACTACATGTATCTCCAACTCTGGAAGCCACAGGCAACATATTCCTGTTTCCTTGCAGGGAAACAGATCTATAAGCAGGGCGGCAGTCTCACACCTGCATTCCTGGGAAACCCAAGGAAACAATGATAGTGACGCAGGGCAGGCAAGCCCCCAAACTGAAAGAGGTTTGTTAATGTCGCGATTGGCTATCTGTTATTTGAAGACTGAGATCTCCATGAGGAATGAAGATAGGTAATGCCTAAGGCTGAGGCATGACCTCACTGGGTCACCTTAGCTGTGAAGTGAGGTCAGTTGTCACCTTGCAAACCTTTTGGTAATCCAAATCTTGGAATGATTTCTTTAAGAATTTAGACACTTCCAATACTTTTCCTGTCCTTGTGTGGAAAGCTTCTATCCACCTGTTGAAAGTGTCTATAAATACTAGCAAATCTTGTAGTTCCCTGTAAGGTGGCATCTGGGTTAAGTCCGTCTGCCAGTCTTCACCATGGTATGTTCCTTGGTGTTGTACAGGTTTAAGCAGGTATCGGGGTATGGGGTGGCTTCCTGAGTGGTAATCCTTTTTATAGTTTGGAACAGTCTCTTCCTCAAGAATATTTAGGAAACTAATTTGAATGGAAAATCCCGTCCCAAATGTGAGGAATCATGAAAATGTTTAATTATTTCCCATCTGTCAGCCTCAGGAATAGAGTTTGTTCTTTTCTAGCAACCATCCAGAGGGGTCTCCCTGGAAGCCTTTTACTCAGTCCCTTTAATTTCCTTAGGGGTATAGTATGGTGTCACTGACATGGATGCAGTACCTGGTAGTAGTGCAGCAGCCTGAAATACCAGGGTTTCCTTAGCTGTGGCCTCAGCTGCTCTTTCCACCAGGGAATTTCCTCTAATAATAAGAGTGTCTCCCTTCTGGTGTCCCCTGCAGTGAGTAATTGTTATTTCTTTGGGAGTTGGACAGCATCTAAAAGTTCCAAGATCTGAGTAAATTTGTATGGGGGATCCCTTGGTTCTTGATAGTCCCCTTTCCTTCCCTATGGCTGCATGAGCATGGAGCACCAGGAACCCACATTTAGAGTCAGTCAACACATTGACTCTTGAGGTTTTGGTTTTTTTCTTCTTTTTTTGAAACGGGGTCTTGCTGTGTCGCCCAGGCTGGAGTGCAGTGGCATGATCTCAGCTCACTGCAATCTCAGCTCACTGCAAACTCAGGGATTCTCATGCCCCAGCCTCCCAAGTAGCTGGGATTACAGGCACCCCCAACCACACCCGGCTCATTTTTGTATTTTTAGTAGAGACGGGGTTTCGCCATGTTGGCTAGGCCGGTCTCGAACTCCCAACCTCAGGTGATCCACCCACCTTGGCCTCCCAAAGTGCTGGGATTACGGGGGTGAGCCTCCGTGCCCAGCTTGTCTTTTCATGGTTGGAAGGCCCTAATTAGAGCAGCTAATTCTGCTTTTGGAGCAGAAGTCTGAGAAGGTAAACCCTTGGCCTCAATGATTTCTTGTTGGCTAAGCTTCCTTTCTTACTCCCTCATGAATATAGCTATTTCCATCTCTAAACCACTCAACATTTGGGTTAGACAAGAGCTTGTCTTCGAGGTTGGGCCTTCTAGAGTAGAGCTCTTCCGTGGTTTCCACACAGGAGTCAATGAGTTTGGGATCTGTTTCTTGAGACGTGAGTTGCAGCAACAGAGTAGCAGGGTTTAACAATCAGGATACTTTCAGGGTAACATCTCGGGTGTCAAGCAGAAGGGTCTGATATTTAAGTAACTGGCCCTCTGTTAGCCATTGGTGTACTTTTGCCTCTAGGACCCTCTGCACTGTACTTCATGGGGTGGCAGGGGGTGGGGGTGGGGTGGTATGGCATCTAATTGTTGTCCCAAGGTAAACTTAGTGGTTTCTTCTAACGATAGAGTGATGGTAGCCACAGATCTCAAGCTTCCTGGTCACCCAGCTGCTACCTGGTCTAGCTGTTTAGAGAAATAAGCCACTGGTCCAAAGTAATTCCTCAGCCTTTGTGTTAGAACATCCAAAGCTGTCCCTTGTTATTCATCCACATAGAGAGTGAAAGGTTTTTCTAAGTTCGAGAGTCCTGAGGCAAGGGATGTCCCTGGCTTTTCTTTTAAGGCTAAGAATGCCTTTTGACAGGTTCCAACCTCCGCCTCCTGGGTTCACACCATTCTCCCGCCTCAGCCTCCTGAGTAGCTGGGACTACAGGCGCCCACCACCACGGCCAGCTAATTTTTTGTATTCTTAGTAGAGACGGGGTTTCACTGTGTTAGCCAGGATGGTCTGGATTTCCTGATCCACCCACCTCGGCCTCCCAAATTGCTGGGATTACAGACGTGAGCCACCGCACCCGGCCAACAATTTTTTTTTTTTTTTTTTTTTTTTTTAATGAACAGAGCATCAGTGAATGATAGTGCAAGTTTAAGACACCTAATAGACAAGTTAAAGGAGTCCTCCAGGCAGAAGGAAACTGACACCAGATGAAAATCTGGATAAAATAAAAGACACTAGAAATGACATCTACAAAGGCAAATATATAATTTTAACATCTGACTGTTTAGCCGGGCACGATGGCTCACACCTGGAATCCCAGCATTGTGGGAGGCCGAGGAAGGTGGATCACTTGAGGTCAGGAGTTCGAGACCAGCCTGGCCAATATGGTGAACCTTCCTCTCTACGAAAAATTCAAAAATTAGTCAGATATGGTGGACCAAGCCTGTAATCTCTGCTACTCAGGAGTCTGAGTCAGAAGAATGACTTGAACCCGGAAAGCAGAGGTTGCAGTGAGCCAAGACTGTGCCACTGCACTCCAGCCTGTGCGATAGAGTAAGACTCCTCTTAAAAACACCACCAACAACAACAAAAAAACAAAAACACACAAACAAAACACATCTGACTCTTGAAACAAAAGTAATAGAGATGGATTGTAAGGTTTATAACAGGTGTAAAGGAAAATGCATGACAATAGCATAAAGGCAGGGAGAGGAGTCAGGTGAAGAGGTATGACGCCACTTGAAGGCAGACTGTGATAGGTTAATTTTTGTGGAAAGCAAGGCAGAATTTTTGAAGTTTGTTTCTTCAAATACTTTGTTTCCCATACATACAAGCTAGTTTGTGCTGCAGAGATCTTATTTCCTAGGAGGCTTGGAGGGGGACCTTCTGCTGTCTGTCCTCATGGGATGCACAAGACACAAGGAAACAGTCTTTCACTTTTAAATACAGTGATAGGTCTGAGGAGATAGATACAGCTGCAATTTTTTTTTTTTAAATGAGATGGGATTCTCACTGGTCTTGAATTTCTGAGCTCAGTGCAGGCTTCCCCTACGTCGGCCTATGAAAGTGTTGGGATTAATAGGCGTGAGGCACTGCACCCGGCCACAACCACCAACATTTAAAATCACGTCCCTGGGTGGTCCCGAACCACCAACCTTCCGGTTAACAGCCGAACACGCTAACCGACTGCGCCACAGAGACAACCTCGATTGCTTACTTTCATCTCTATATACATTAAGCAATCACAAAATCCTAGGGGTTGCCATTCGCTTTCTGCGGGACAACTGTGGAGACTACAAAGCTTCGGAAAACTGGAGAGGCTGAGTCGACTAATCGTCCTGCTGCACGTTAGAAACACGTGCATTGCGTGGCTCTGAAGCCAGAAGTGCGGCCGAATGGCCTTCACCCTGCGTTCACCCTCGCCTGCTTCAGAAGCCAGTGCCTCTGGAAATGCCTGGATCTGCGACCCCAGCCTGAGCCAAGTGGGGCCCAAGGGAAGCTGAACTCCCCGACGGCTCTCACGGTAGGCTGTTTCTGTTCTTTTGCGCCGCCTTCAGGCAGTCATCTGCTCCGCTTGCTCTCCCTTCACTCAACTCGGCTTCAGTAGATGGGTTCGGTGGGGCGGGAGCGGGAAAGAGGCAGGGGAGTCAAAAGGGAAAACGTGAAAAGGAGGAGGGAGAAGCAGGGGAGACCAGGACTAGACAATGGGACAGCCCAGGATGCCCGTGGAGAGGGCACCGGCTGGATGCAGAGAAGATGGGACATGTATCAGAATGGAGAGGGGGAAATGGGGAGAAGATGTGAGAGAAAATCACAAGAACCTGTAGCTGCCCAAGAATCAAGAAGTAAAAATCGCATAATGTTTTTACACTAAAAAAAATCGGGGGACCAGGTGCGTTGGCTCTCGCCTGTAATCCCAGCACTTTGGGAGGCCGAGGTGGGTGGATCACTCACTTGAAGTCAGGAGTTCGAGACCAGCCGGGCCAACATGGTGAAAGCCCGTCTCTACTACAAATACAAAAATTAGCTGGGCGTGGTGGCGCACGCTTGTAGTCTCAGCTACTTAGGAGGCTGAGGCAGGAGAATCGCTTGAACCTAAGAGGCGGATGTAGCAGTGAGCCGAGATCGTGCCACTGCCCTCCAGCCTGGGCGACAAAGCGAAATTCTGTCTCTCAAAAAAATGTATAAATAAATAATAGAGGGATGGGGAAGCAAAACGACGCGCAGTAAGTGTGGGGCGCCTTGGGATTCTCTAGTGGTTAGTAGTCTGCGTTGTGTCTGCAGCAACCTCTGTTCTAATCCGAATCCTGGTACAGTCAGACTCTATCTTGGACCCACAGGGGCGAAGCCACGTGTCCTTTGGTTTGCTTTTGATTCCTGCACCAGCTGCGGCCTTTATCTGCCGCCAGAAAGCCAGAAAGCAGGGTTTACCGCCAGCCCCACAGCGCCATACTGTCTGGGGAAAAGAGGGAAACCCAAGAGTACACAAACAACGGCCCAAAGAGAAACCTTCCAAGTGCTCTATGCCTCACCATTTAGCAGAAAATATCAAGCAACTCTCAACCTAGCTGGTCTGTACCTTCCACGAATGAAATAATGTATTTATTGCAGTCTTTCTGGTTGAGATATTTCAAATATTTGGTGGCGCTTTTAATGAGAGAGAGAGACACTCTCGAGTGTGGAAGGAAAAATGAGGGGATGTGAAGATGAGGCGACTTTAGGACAGAAAAAAAAAGAGACAAGCCATGTAAACGTTTTCGGGTGGGCGTGAGGTGATGTCAGTCTTGAACCCCGTTATGTCAGGTAAAGAGCGCAGCCTCTTCTAGCACAAACACCGTTTCCCACATGGAGGAAATCACAGGGATCAGCAACTCTAGAGTGCGATGAAGAAGCTTCACTCTGGGAGAACCGCCTTCGTGACCACGGTGTCTCCCCTGCCAGGTAAGTGGAAATGAGCACATGGCCTACAGGGACAGCACAGCCTCCTCGCCCAGGCCGGTCGCTCAGGGTCACCACCCTCCCCACTGCCGCCCCTTGCCACTCTTCCAAACCACTCTCCACCAAAGATTCCACCGACAGTCACCCCACAAGACAACCCAGGCTGCCTCTCAGCAGCGGCTCCCGCCCGCAGCCACCGCGCCCTGTCACCCCCCGGGATTCTGCCCGCCGCCTCTGCGGAGTCTGCGCCCTTCACCTCCCTGGCTCCCGCTCTCCCCTGAGCTTACAGTGGACTCGGGGTTCTTCCGAACCCCTCTTGGGAGTACTGAATGGAAAAGGGGGAGCGTGCGCAAGTGCTTGGTAGAGTGTAGATATCGTGGGATTTGACTGTGGGACCATCGCTTCGACGTCCTGGTGCTGATTTTTCCACCTGCCTTCTGCTTAGGGCAGCGGCAGCAGTTTTCCATCTGTGCCTACTCCATCTGCTGTCCTTGTTGGGTCAGTGAACATCGCTTCCCTCTACCGCTCAATCAGCAAACGGGACCGCCCTCGAGGGCCTCACCCGCCGCTTACCCCCCTAACAAATTCGCGGGCATCGCCTCCGGTCGCCTCTTCCGAAGGCCTAACGAGTGCGTTCGCTGGCAACGGAGGTGAGGCGGCTCCGCTGACTGGCTGGTGCCCGTGTCCGGGGCTGCCACCCGTGTCCGGGGCTGCCACAAACGCCACGACTTGGCTTGGCCTCTCTCTTAGTTATTCGCAGCTCTGCGCGATAGGCGCCTCCGGGGTGGCGACGGGAAAGAGTGTGGGCTTATTGGGTGCTGCTGTATGGGGGCTGGCATCTCTGCCCAGCTGTGTACACCTGAGCGAGACGCTCAGTCGCTCTCTAAAGCTGCTTCCGCGGATGACGGACACGGAGAGAAATAGGAGCGGTGGGTCGTGAGAGGTGGTCCACCAGCACTTGCCCTCCTTCGCCCGGCTTTGCCCCTCGCTGCGGAGACTGTTCTGCTTCTGGCCCTTGGAGCAGGCCGGCTGACAGCGTAGTGAAGGAAGATTCCTGCGGGAGAGCGGCCAGTGTAAAACAATTCCCTGACCGGGAATCGAACCCGGGCCGCGGCGGTGAAAGCGCCGAATCCTAGCCACTAGACCACCAGGGACACACAGGAGGGAGCTTTCTCTCCCTTCTTCTGTCAGAAGCGACAGCTTCCCTGAGCTCTGGGAGGACTTGGGCCTTGTGAGGGTCGCTCTTTGCTCCTGGAGTCTCTCACAAGGCCATTCCTTCCCTGCTTTCCTCAAAAAAAGAGCCTGCAGGCGACACACCGAGGGCTCCGCGAGGGACACCAAGGCCACGAGTCCCGAGTCCTGGAGCGAGTTGCAGCGACCCGGCTGCAGCTCACCACTGGACTAGAGATGCGCCTTTGCGAGGTGGCAGCAAGTGACCAGTCGGTCGTGAGTCGCCAGGTCCGGAGCCGCGCTCCAGGTTGCCAGGAGGAGGCGGGAGCGCGGAGGCGCCCGGGGTGAGACGGGGGCAACCTCTATATCATAAAGGACCCAGACGCCAGCACCCTCAACATCATAAGGAATCCGACGGATGCGGAAACCGAGACGGGCTGGATGGGGAACTCTTTCCAGGAAGGCTCTGGGGCCCTCAACTGGTCTCCGACCTTCCCCTGCAACCTGTGACACCTGCCATTTTCCCATCTTAGGCGATGGCAACGCCACCCTTCCGTTTGCTCCGGGCAATACTTCGAGAGTTCCCTCTGACGCTGGAGATTTTTCCTCAGATCCAAGAGCCAACTGGTCATCAATTTGTGATTTCCCATCGGCTAAGTGCGTGGGCATTGAGCTACACGCGAGTCTCTCCAGTTCTGCGGAATGGCTACTTCGGGGTAGGGGAGGGGCCCTCCCGTGGATAGTAAGGTGTTTAGCAGCAGCCGTCGCCTCCGCTGACTAGATAGTTGTCAGGGAGTTAACATTCTCCCTCCCCGCTTCCCCATTCGTGACCTAGTGTCCCAGCGGGGATGGGAGAGGCGTGTAAGGGCGAAGTTGCCCCCTCTTGAGAACCACTGATGCGCGTTGTCCTGCTCTGAGCTTGTGCGGAGGACTCTCCAGATGAAGGCTCAGGGGTCCATCGAGCTTGAGACCCCCTCGCTCCCCCGCACAGTCGGACCTTAGGATTGGAGGTTTTTAACATCTCTACGTCATGAGATTCGAAACCTTTAGGTCTTTTCTTCCGTTCTGTCCTCCAAATCGGTCTCTTCCGAGCCTGTTGACCAGGGTCAGCCAGGCAGAGGGCTGGGTTCGCTCAACGAGGCTCCTCTTGGCCCTCCTGGAGCTTCAGGCCTCTTTCGGTTGCAGAGAAGCTTTATGGGCCACTTCCTTCGGCATCCCCGGGGGCAGGTGCGCGTTGCCCCTGGAAGAAGAGGGTTTGACCGTGGTTCTCGACCCCCGGCGCCCAACTTCCACCTCGGTGCGTGCGCTCTTCCAGGCTCCTGCTGGTCCCACTCACCGGGAATTAGGCGTCGGGTCAGCCTGAGATCCCGAGACGCCCAGGCCCGGAAGGACACGTAGGGGAAACCAGCTGCTCACTTTGGTCTTGTCCGCAACAGACCCCTTTCTGCCGGGAAAGAAAGGCGGCGAGTCCTGTCCTGTTGGGTAGGTGGAAGAGAGATCAAAGGGAAGACAAGAAAAATCCTGGGAGGTTTCCGGATCTAAAGTTACCATGAAGTCGACCAAACCTCCTCTGGAGGTCCTCCCAGTCCTCCCGTGGCTGGCGATGGTGAATCGAGTTTTCGTCTCCGGGTTGCCAAGGCGGACAAAGCCAACACAATGGGCCTGTCCACTATCTTCTTTCATATACACAAAATGTCAGCTCTTCCTGTTTCTGACTGGCAATATGCCGCCTGATGACCAGCTTAGCAAATTAGAGACCCTCCATGGGACTTCATCTCTGTCTTAGTTCGGGCTTCTATAACAATGTGCCATAAACTGGGTCGCTGATTCACAACAGAAATTGATTTCTCACAGTTCTGGAGGTTGGAAGTCCGAGATCAAGGTGCCGACATGGTAGGGTTATGGTGAGGACCTTTGGTCTGGTTGTAGACTGCCACCTTCTCATTGTATCCTCAGGGGGCAGAAAGAGGGTGAGAGAGCTCCCCAGGGTCCCTTTTATATGGGCATTAGTCCCATTCAGACTAATGGGACTAAATCTAGACACTGTGCTGAGTGTTGTGGATTTTTTGCATGTTCATCCTCCCCGCAGAGAAGTGGAGATGTATTGTCCCCAGAGGGTACAATAGAGAATCTTCCGTCACAAGTCAGCAACCAGCATGTGTGAGTGACTGCATGTGTCCCACTCAGAAATGAGAGTGTATTAGTCCGTTTTCATGCTGCTGACAAATACATCACAGAGTCCAGGACCAAAAAGAGGTTTAATTGGACTTACATTTCCATATGACTGGGGAGGCCTCAGAATCATGGCGGGAGGCAAAAGGCACTTCTCACAAGGCAGCAGCAAGAGAAAATGAGGAAGAAGCCAAAGCAGAAACCCCTGAGAAACCCATCAGATAGTGAGACTTACTCGCTATCAGGAGAATAGCACAGGAAAGACCCGCCCCCATGATTCAATTACCTCCTCCTAAGTCCCTCCCACAACACATGGGAATTCTGGGAGATACAACTCAAGTTGAGATTTGGGTGAGGGCACGGCCAAACCATATCAGAAAGGTATGAAGTGACAGCATATCCTGATGTGTGTGATGGTTTCATGAGTTATTAGCTATTTCAAAATTTATTGCAATGTCTGAGAAAGTACAAGGACTTGTACTATCTGAATTTAAGGCTTACTATAAGCTATTAGAGACAAGGCATCAGGAGTGACAAACAGATAAACAGCCTGAGTTAAAAGACCTGAAATTGATCCACAGCTATACGGTCAACAAATGGGTTTTCAATAAAAGCAGTTCAATAAAAGAAAATAAATCATTTCAATTAATGAACTTCTATATGGAGGTGTGGCAGACCAACAATGTTATTCTCCCTCACACTACCCACAAAAGTAATTTCAGGTGCATTACACACCAAAATTGAAAAGTTAAAGATATAAAGCATTTCAAGGATACTTTGTGACTTGTTGGCAGGCAAAGATTAGCCTACCAACAAACAGGACACAGAAAAAATACATATATAAGAAAGACATGATAAATGAGACTTCATCAACATTAGCCACACCTTCTCCTCAAAAGATACCACTAAGAAAGCGAAAAGGCAAGCAAGACACAGACAGAGAGAAAATAGTCACAAAACGTATCTGACCTCCACACGCTACAATTATAACTATAGCAGTCTGGTACACTGCACCCAGTTTCTGCTGGATGGAGTATTTTCTGGGTGTCTCTAATGAGTAAGAGAAGGCCCCATGGGATATTCCTTCAGTTCCCAGATGAACAGTGGGAAAGACTCCACATTGACCAACCTCGGGGGCCTGAAAACCCAGGTCCTCAAGGAGGGTAGAGTATACCTGGACCCTGACCCAGACCCCTGGATGGGCTGTGCCAAGAGACCCAGCAAGGGAAGGGATTTCCTCCTGCCTCAGGTTCTCTGTTCTTCTGTGGTTAGACCACCTGAACCCAACTCCCTCCCCAAGCACTAGAGATGGGCTTTTCCAAGGGCTGGGGATCTTGCTGTCCTGAGGACAGCTGAGCAAGGGGGTCGAGGAGGAGCTTGGGTTGTGGAGGAGAGGAAACCGGGTAAGATGCGTGAAGCAGTTGGCTATACCAGGCACAGAGAGGACCCGCTGGGACCCAAGAGCCTGCATGTGAAGCCAGGCCTTGGGCCACCTTGTCTGTCAAGGGGGTGCCTACTTCCATGGTGTCTTCAAAGGGACTGTGGAAAGAGAGGCCTTCAGCCCACACCTCTGAACGCTTTTCCAGCACAGCATGCCCTGTGGCCTTTATCCTGCTGGTGTGGAACAGTCAGACCCCTGCAGGGCTGCAGAGCCTCTGTACTGGGCGGCATCCCAGCCTGAGTGCCAGAGCTCAGAGGGCAGGCCCCCGAGCAAGCAGAGAGGAGGACACCTTTTGGGCAGAACGTGTGGGACAAGAGCGATGGCTCATCCGTTCAGGTTCCTCACAAAATGAGAGTCAGGAAGATCAGGGCACCGGCCTGATTTCCCAGGCAGGGCTGAAAGCAGACAACCGGAGGAAGAGCAGCCCCTGGGCCAATGAGGTAGAAGACAGAAGACCACAGTGTACTCCTGCCCTCAACCTCACCCCCTCCCACCCACATCCTCCACACTCCCTGACCACCTTCCTCAGAAGTGTAATAGGAATCCAGATTCCCCCTGGCCTGGTTGCTGCAGTAGGCACAGTAGCCTGATGGAGCCTGAGGCAGGTGTGGGAAGATGTGGATTGTCTAACTGGAGGTTGGGAGTCCAAGGTGTAGAAGCAGCTTGGAGTGCAGGATTTGGTGGTACGTGTGTGGCAGTAGGCAAAAGAAAGAGACAACTGGCCGGGCTCGGTGGCTCACGCCTGTAATGCCAACACTTTGGGAGACCGAGGCGGACAGATCACGAGGTCAGATGAAGACCACAGTAAAACCCCGTCTCTACTAAAAATACAAAAAATTAGCCGGGCGTGATGGCGGGTGCCTGTAGTCCCAGCTACTGGGGAGGCAGAGGCAGGAGAATGGCATGAACCCAGGAGGCGGAGCTTGCAGTGATCTGAGATCGCGCCACTGCACTCCAGCCACTGCACTCCAGCCTGGGTGACAGAGCAAGACTCTGACTCAAAAAAAAAAAAAAAAGAAAAGAAAAGAAAAGAAAAGAAAGAGACAACTGAGCCTCTTGAAATACCATGAGAATTCAAATTTAGAAAATTCCCGGGGAACTATGCATGCAGGCACTCAACAGATCCACAAAACAGCTGCTGCATAACTGCATGTTGCAAGCAAGCCCTAAATTGCTGATTTTGAAACAGCCTGATGGGTTCACAAAGACAATTTCTGAATAGTCTTAAGAGCAGAGGTGCACTAAAGCCACTGTGCCCTGCAGGCCCGGATCCCAGTAAGTTCTTTAAGGAGTAAGTCTTACTTCCATTTATGGAAGATTTTTGGAGTTGTCCTTGGTCACCCCCAGGAATGTTTTGGTTAGGAGTAGAATTTTAGATGTCATCAATTTAAAAATTAAAACTAAAACGCTGGAACTCATAGAGAGATAAAATTAAGAGAATACATTCACTATCCTGAGTAGAAAGATTTCTTATAGAACATAACAGGCTTTAAAAATAAAGAAAAAGTATGGCAAAATTTCATCAAATGAAATGCTTTGAGAACTAAAATTAAAATCCAAAGCCACCCAACCAACTTTACAGACTGCTTCTTGGCCAAGGAGACCCCAGAGAAGTCTTAAATACTGAGTTCCTGCCCAGTATTTGGAATCTCACACACCTCTCCTTACACTCTCTCCCTTTGTGGTTTAGACACAACTGACCAGCATTGTTGTTAAAATAGAGATCCTAAGACTGACAGAACAGACTCCTTGCAGTAGGAAGATACGGTATTATAAACGAGACCTAAGGCCACGCCAGGCAAGGTGGAGTCATGCGCCCCTCAACTTAAAGAGTAAACTATGTTCTAATTGCCACAGGTTTTTTTCTTCTTCCTTTTTTTCTCTAGCTAAACAAGCACTGGCCTTGAGACAAGCAATGCTGAAGCACTTGCAGCTCACCAATTACCATAAACTGACTGAGCCCTCCCTACACAAGCCATAACTACAGCTTTGATTGGACAAGAGACTGATTTCAGTAACTTTCCCTTGATAAGAGAGCACTGGCTGTGGACTGGTTCTAGACAGTTTACAGAGGCTGTGCACTTGACTGCCTTTGTGTCCCTGCTTCCCCTTTTGAAGCATAGGGCCTAATTATAATGTATTTAAATGTTGTCTCCACCCCAAAGTGAACATGGGTTGCATGTAACAGGCATGTTTACTCAGCATGCATGCAGCAGGATCCCTTCATGAATATTCAGAGCTCCTCCTATTCCCTGTTGAATATGTATATGTGGCCCACCACATCAACATAAATCCCTGTTCCCCCCTCACCTCCCTGGAAACGTACTTTTCAGGTTTCAGCAGGAGGGTATGCCTCCCTGTCTGTGGGAATGCCCACCTTGCAGGCTGTAACCCTTTATAAAGAATAAAATCTCCCTTCTAAATTTATAAATTGTGTGATTTTTCAGTTGACAGCTTTCAGTCAGACTTTTCACTGACTGGGAAAATTCATTTGCAATATATTTATTTTAAAAATGACTCCTCAGGATACAAAATTCTTGTGCAAAATCACAAGCATTCTTATACACCAATAACAGACAAACAGAGAGCCAAATCATGAGTGAACTCCCATTCACAATTGCTTCAAAGAGAATAAAATACCTAGGAATCCAACTTACAAGGGATGTGAAGGACCTCTTCAAGGAGAACTACAAAACACTGCTCAACAAAATAAAAGAGGATACAAACAAATGGAAGAACATTCCACGCTCATGGGTAGGAAGAATCACTATCGTGAAAATGGTCATACTGCCCAAGGTAATTTATAGATTCCATGCCATCCCCATCAAGCTACAAATGACTTTCTTCACAGAATTGGAAAAAGCTACTTTGAAGTTCATATGGAACCAAAAAAGAGCCCGCATCGCCATGTCAATCCTAAGCCAAAAGAACAAAGCTGGAGGCATCACGCTACCTGACTTCAAATGATACTACAAGGCTACAGTAACCAAAACAGCATGGTACTGGTACCAAAATAGAGATATAGACCAATGGAGGAGAACAGAGCCCTCAGAAATAATGCCACACAACTACAACTATCTGATCTTTGACAAAGCCGACAAAAACAAGAAATGGGGAAAAGATTCCCTATTTAATAAATGGTGCTGGGAAAACTGGCTAGCCATATGTTGAAAGCTGAAACTGGATCCTTTCCTTACACCTTATATAAAAATTAATTCAAGATGGATTAAAGACTTAAATGTCAGACCTAAAACCATAAAAAGCCTAGAAGAAAACCTAGGCAATACCATTCAGGACTGTGAATATCCGGCTGTGGTGGTGTGAGCCTGTAGTCCCAGGCACTCAGTGGATGAGGCCCTAGGATGTCATCGGCCTGAGAATTCCATGCTGCACTGAGCTGTGATCTTGCCACTGTACTCCAGCCTGAGTGAAAGAGTGAGATCGTGTCTAGAAACAAAAGAAGAAAAAATGGTGTGTGAAAGCCTATATATTGAAGATTAGCAAGTATCGCTGAGAGCAGTTAAAGACCTTTGGAATAGAGAACGTTCCTTCTTGCATTTCAAGATTGCTTTTGTTTTGGGGGGACACTTGCTATTTTTTAGGAACATGAAGTTCTTCTCAGGCATTCCTGTAAAAAAGGCCACTTTTTGATAGGATTGTATTGAGTCTGTGGATTGCTTTGGGTTGTATTTTTATCTTAACCATGTTACAACTTCCAACCCATGGACACAAGATGTCTTTCCATTGACTTAGGTCTTCCTTAGTCTCCTCGAGCAATGTTCTGTAGTTGTCTGTGTACAAGTACTGCACCTTCTTGAACAAATTTATTCCCAGGCATATTATCCTTACAGGTGCTATTATAAATGAAATCATTGTGTCAGTTTTCTTCTCAGATAGTTCATTGACATCACAATGGATTGTTTGCTGAAAGTTTGCTGAATTCACTTATTAACTCTGATAGTGTGTGTGTGTGTGTGTGTGTGTGTGTGTCTGGTGTCTGTGTGCATGTATGTGTGTTTGCCTTTGTATGTATTATTTGGGATTTCCTATACATAGGATCACACCATCTGCAAATTGAGATCATTTTGTTTCTATTCAAAAATATTTTTTCTCATGTTTATTTTTGAAAGATAATTTGGCCAGGTGTAGAATTGTAGGTGACAGTTTTTCTTTGTTTAAGTACTTTATTGCAAACTTCTTGTTTGTAAAGTTTCCTACGAGAAATCTTACGCCATCCTTATATTTAGTGCTCTGTATGTAACATGTTCTTTTCCCTTTTATTACTTTTAGGATTTCCTTTTTATCACTGGTTTTGATGGATTTGATTGAGGTGTTCCTTGGTGAAGTTTTCTGCATGTTTCTTGTTCTTAGGATAATCATATTTCTGTAATATTTGAAGTTTATGGTTTCCATGGAGCTTCTAAATTTTTCATCCAGTATGTTTTAAATATCTTTGTCTCTCTTCTCCACTACACGCCCTTCAGGGATTCCATTTAGCCCTATACTAGGGTGTTTAAAGTTTTGATGCTGATGGTCTTTTTATGTTTTCAAGTCATTTGTTAATGTGTGTTCCATTTATGTTAGTTTCACCTTCTATTCCTTCTAGTTCAATAATCTTCTCTTCTGCAATGTTTAATCCAGTGCCTTCTTCCATTTCACACTGCAAATCATAGATTTATCTACAGAATTTGATATTTAAAAAATCTTCAACCTCTCCATTTAATTAAAATACAATTATACTAATTGCTGTAATGTCCTTTTCTTCTATTTCCAACGTGTGTGTCAATTTCAACCAGATTATTAGATTCTTCAGTATGTGTCATGTTTTCCTGCTTCTTTGACTGCTTGATATTCTTTTATTTTTATTTATTTGTTTTTGGGGGGATGGAGTTTCACTCTCGTTGCCCAGTCTGGAGTGCAATTGTGTGATCTCAGCTCACTGCAACCTCTGCCTCCCAGGTACTCAAGCGATTCTCCTGTCTCAGCCTCCCAAGTAGCTCAGATTACAGGCATGCACCACCATGCCCAGCTAAATTTTTTGTGTTTAGTAGAGACGGGGCTTCACCATGCTATTCAGGCTGGTCGTGAACTCCTGACCTCAGGTGATCCACCCAGCTGCTTGACATTCTAAGATTTGATGCTGGAGCTTTGGTGTCAATGCTCAAAAGTGCCCAAAGACACCACTCAACCTCAGTGTCTATGCACACCCAAGCTTTTGCAACAGGAGAGGTAGAGACAGCAGAGACGAATGTGCTACCACATGCTGGTAGAAGGTACCCCAATTGTGCTTGGGGCTTCCTATGCCTCATAGAAAAATGTGCCTTCCTTAATTTTTCCCATAAGAACCACCCTACTTCATGCCCTGTCTCTCTGTCCAGACACCAGGACAGCCCTCGGACCAGTCTCAACCACCCAATGGATTGACAAAGGTCCAAATATGATTCAGTGGAGAAGGCATTCTCTTGTCAACAAATTGTGTAGAAACAACTGGACATGCATATCCCCAAAGGAAAAAGATTCACCTGAACCTCAATACTGACTCAAAAGCTAACTCAAAATGGATCATGCAAATAAATATAAACTATAAAAGTAGAAAAAGTATAGCAGAAAATATAAGACAAAATCTTCACGACACGGTTAGGCAAAGTGTTCTTTGTTATCAAGAAACACAAACCATTAAAGAAAACATTGATAAATTCAACTTTATAAAAATTAAAAATTTTTGCTCAACACGAGACAGTATTAAGAGAACAAATATAAGCTGCAGATTGGGAGAAAATCAGGGGAAATGACAAATGTGACAAAGGGCAAGTGTGATAGTTACTTGCACGTGTCACTGTGACTGAGCACCGGGGTGCAGGGACATTCGGCCAAATGTGATTCTAGTTGTGTTCCAGAGAGTGTTTCACATATGATTAACATCGGGATGGGCAGACTAAGTGAAGCAGATTGCCCCCCTTAACGGGGGTGGGACTCATGCAATCAATCAAAGGTCAGGAGAGAATTAAGAGGCCTAATAGGAAACAAATGCTTTCCTGGGTATCCAGCTTTCCTTCCATCTTGGGAATTTCAGCCTCCATAATCTCAGAAGCAAATTCACATATGTATACACACACATATACATTTCATAGGTATGTGGCTAAGAGTGTATTTTTACAAGTTCAGCCATGAGATGATTGGTGAAGCCAGCCAATGAATAAGGGTGTGTTCTATTATATGACTCAGTCTTCTTTTGTACACGATTGAAGTTCTGCATTTGAAGTAGGAGGACAGGAGAGAGCAAGTCCACCTAGGATGATAACAGCTGAATTTCTCAACAGACACTTCAAAGCCCTAGGGGTTAACTTAGAGAGTCAAAAATCCCACCCATAACCCTGCCCCTAAACACCAGGGCTAGGGAACACTGTGACCCTCAGGTGATTTTCTTTCACTGGGTCTGGGAGCCACACAAGGGCAGAGGGAGCAGGAAACACTATGCAAATCGAGGCCAGGACAGCAGGGAGGGCCTGTTCATGACAGAACACAGGTAAAACTATCCTCAGAAAGAGCATGTGGAGAAACACAGATCATGCCTGAGACCTGGTGGATTAGAGCACTGGCTACTGGGGAATTGAAAGGAAGGGGCTTCACCATGCAGAGGACCAGAGGTGCCAGTCTTGGAAATGCAGAATTGCTGGGAGATGGGGAGGCATGGACAAAGGAAGCATCCTCTGGAGACTCATGGTGAAGAGAACAAATGAAGTAACTGGCAGAAATTATAGGTCCTGGTAGAACAAAATAGAATCCCACAACGAGAACATACACCATGTATGTCCCGCAAGGAAGACAATAGCTCCTAAAAACGCAAGAACAATCATTTTGGGCAAACACCTTATATCCAGTAATGCGATCCATGTATCAAGACCGCGAGGAAGATTATTAAACATGCGAAACTCAGCGAGACCTGATTCCCTCATGAGGACTCTGTTAAGGATGAGTACCACTCAGCAAGTGATGACTGTGACATTCACTTTTGAACAGCTCATGAGCATTAATATATTTAATTGTGGATCTAAACCAAAAACCAAGGTATGGGCAAGATGACAACCACAGAATGTCACTGGTATATGTTTAGGTTCAAATACCATTATGAGAAGTGGCAGGTAAAGGAGGTAGGAAAAAGAAAACACATCATGTAATTGACTGTCATATGGAAATATTTGACGTTGAAAGTCATAATTTAAAACGTATAAACCAAATAGTGGAAGTGTGTCTAGTTCAAAGGGGGGAAAACTATGAAACATTTTTAGTCAATATCAAACATGAGCTACACAACCCTTCCTAAATGCCAGAGGCACACACAGACACACACACACACACACTCTCACAAAGAATGTAAATATCTAGAACCAAGAAATGGAGTAAATGCATTCTGCTACATATGGTAAACATAGCCTACAAGGTGGAAGAGATTAGAAAATAAACAGGGAAATGAAAATGTTTTTATTAATTCACATCAGTACCCACCAAAACCAATCAGCATAACAAAAGATTATAACGCTGAATGTAAAAAACAATTCAACAGTCCAGAGTGAGAGGCAAAAGTTTTTAATTGTATAGATTAAAATATCTTTGGACAAAAATTAAAACTCAGGCAGAGAATGTTTTTTTTTCAACATCACACACTAGCAAAAACAAAGGCACAGGAAACATTCAGGCAGAAAATTTCCAGTGTAGAGATATGAATATAATAATAGACACAGGCAGGGATGATTAATAAATGATAAAAGGTTTAGAGGACGATCACTGGAATACAGGACATTTCTACTTTTAAAAACCACTCTCCCAAATACTTCATTATAAGTAAGGTGTCTCTAAAAGGGACAGATCTCCTAGACCCCTCCTTAACCAAGTAACCAGTCCTGATATCATGATAATGCTGATGGACAAACTAGACCTTCTCTGCCCACAGATGGGCTGAGGTTGGAAACTCACAGTATTGACTCTGTAGTGTTCTTGACGAAAGGTTTAGGTTGAATTTAATCATGAAGACATTTTCAGACAACTTCAGAATGTAGACCATTGAGCCAGACAGCTACATTTTCGTCTTTACCTTATGGGACTTCCCTGAGGTATTAACCCACCAGAAACACACTCTTGCCCTGCTTGAAACTTTCTTGGCTCTCTTTCTGTAACAGCCATGTTCACTGCTTTCCCTTCTACTTCTCTAGTTTCTCCTTCTCAGTTTCCCTATGAGCTTTTTTTTTTTTAGATGGAGTTTTCCTCTTTTTGCCCAGGCTGGAGTGCAATGGCACAGTCTCGGCTCATTGCAGCCTCCACCTCCTGGGTTCAAGTGATTCTCCTGCCTCAGCTTCCTCAGTAGCTGGGATTACTGGCATGCGCCACCACACCCAGCTAATTTTTGTATTTTTAGTAGAGACAGGGTTTCACCACGTTGGCCAGGCTGGTCTCGAACTCCTGACCTCAGATGATCCGCCCGCCTTGGCCTCCCAAAGTGCTGGCATTATAGGCGTGAGCCACCGCGCCCAGCCTATGAGCTTCTTTAAACCTCATAATTCCCTTGATTGCCAACTTTTTTTTTTGCCTCACTTTCCCTGTGGTCACATCCGCCATACATGTCTACAACTAAATATGGTGAATGAATCCAAAATCCTTGTCTCTTACCCAGACACTGCCTCTGACCTTCGGACATTGATAAATGCAATAGCTCACTCCTCTTGAGGTTCCATAGGCCCCTTGAACTTGACATGCTTAAAATTCAATTTCTTACCTTTTCTCTTCCCAAAATAACCAGCACCACCATCCACTCATTTGCTCAGAAACCTGGGAGTTACCCTTGACACTGCTTTTCCCCTTAATAGCTCATGTCTAATTGGTCGCAAGGTCCTTTTGATTCTAGGTTATCATCTTGTATCTGTCTTCTCTTTTCCATTTGGTTCTCTAACTCGTAGAGTTGTTTCCTGTCTTGCTTTACGTCTGCCCCACCTAACCATTCTCTGTATGGAAAAGTGTGAATCTGATCTTTCTTGTTTAAAAATTTTTCAATGGCTCCTTCATTGCTTGCCTTGAAAAAAGTCCAAATCCTTTGATATTTTAGACACGGTTTCACTGCGTTGCCCAGCCTGGAGTGCAGTGGCACAATCACAGCTCACTGCAGCCTTGACTTCCAGTCCATGTCACCACAATCAATGACAACAACAAAAAGATGAGGAAATATTTGGGGTTCAAAATAACTAAAGAAATGTAGCTACATTATCATTTACTTCTTCTGAACCCAAAATATCTCTCCTCCTTTTTGTTGTGTGATTCGTGGTGACGTGGACTGTGTGAAGGAGACAGGTCAGTTGTCCTGCTCAGTGTTCTACATTCTGCAGTTGTCTGGTGATTACCTCCTATGAAACTCAGGCTAAGCGTTTTCTGCAAGAACATGGCATTATTCATATTCTGCACCGGCAGAGTCCCGGGTGACATGCTGTCTCTTGCCAGCGGCTCCTGACTCCTGTTCTTTACAGGATGGAATTGAGAGGAGCAGGGCTAAGGCCTCTCAATGCTGTTTGTCCATCTAGCTGTGGTCTTCCTAAGTATTGATATCAATTGGAGGCTGAAGGACTATGGCTTCTCTACTCAAAGGAGCCTAGTGGGTTAACAACTGTCAAGAGCAGTCAGTGGTTCTGAAATACAATCCTCAGCCAAGGATCCCTCCTGTGTTACAGATGGATCAGCTAAAACAAACCAACACTGAAGGTACAAAGAATGGGGTTAGGTTCAATGAAACCAGGGTAACACCTTTGGATGAGCTAAACACAAAGATGACACTGACCTTGAGCAGGTATAGAAGCTCAGAGACATGCCTGCAAAATGAAACCCCTGAGGAACTTTGTAGCCACCCAGAGATATCTGGTTCAAATTAGAATGTCTGGCAGATCACTCCCGGCATGTGCTACATAGTCGTGTGAACGCGTCACACCTAACTTGGGTCCAATGTCTTCAGACTGAGCACAGGTGGCCACTGGCATGGTCTGAGAATAGGAATAGAGCCATGCCCACTTTCCCATCCTATGACTGGGCTTCCAAAGGGAACTACAGTTTCATTCAAACCTACATGTGCCTATAGGTCCTGCCTGCAGCAATGACATCTCTCAGCTTGGTAAGGGCTGCTTAGTGTGGGAATATGACTCCCATCTGGAAGGCCAGGTGGTGCCTTATCACTGTCAAAGTAAAAAACCAATTGTCCACGTCAAGGGCCAAGCTGACGTCCTGTTCCTCAAATGAGTAAAAGGCACTTCTGTACTGCTGGAATGAGGCACGTAGTTGAAAGTAAGTTGAAGTAGTCGAATAACATCTATCCAGTGAGTCCTGCAAGACTTCAGGCTCTTCTGCTTCCATCAGCACCTCGTTGAGCCTGGAAAAGGAGACAAAACTAAAGAAGCAGCCAGGGAAAATCAGACACCACAGAGCCCCAACTAGATTTCAGGGGTAACATAAGGAAGTGGTCAAAAAAGGAAAAGGATAGGTCCATTAATGAGGTAAAAAAATTACTGACTTTATGTTGGGATAGAACAGGGCCAGGTAGAAAACAATGAAAGAGAAAGACAGAGAGAGAGAGACAGAGAGAGACAGAGACAGAGAGAGAAAGTGAGCTCAGTGAATTGGCCAGGTGACACATTGATGAGGGAGTAAAAGGACACTCTGAGTTAGTGCCCTCATGACACACAGCAAACAGTGATCATGAGAAGAGTGAGCTCAATAGTTTTCCATCAAGTGTGCTTAAAATTCCATGCAGTCGCCATAAGGGTACAACTTCTGAGGTATGGTTAACCTATGGTACATTAGTAAATGATAAGGGGAGGAAGAAACGG
Source organism: Gorilla gorilla gorilla (assembly GCF_029281585.2). Lineage (NCBI taxonomy): Eukaryota > Metazoa > Chordata > Mammalia > Primates > Hominidae > Gorilla > Gorilla gorilla. Next base: position 223,550,382 of record NC_073224.2, on the reverse strand, counting down.
AAACCTAAACGTCTACTGCAATGAAACCCTATAGCAATGTCAGCAGGAGTAATTCAGCCTTCATTGAAAACATGAAATCAAACACACTGTTTTCCCTGGATCTGTCATCTCCAGGTGTTAACACAGAATTAAGCGACCACAATTGCTGAAAGTTACCTGGGGCATGGTGGGTTTTGGTCTTCTTCCCCTTCTTGGTACTTTTCAATTTCTGCAATAAATTCAGACATGGACAGACACATTAAGCTGATTCCCCTACACACATAACATTCCACTGTCTAATCCTCACACAGGGACCTCAGCCTCCTCAGCATAAGAATAGGACACTGTGAGAGATATATTTCAGGAGGCCTGAAGGCTGGTCATGAGAGTGATTCCTTGGTTT